>NC_133392.1:6910000-8110000 GCF_047511655.1 Castor canadensis
AAATCTACTTTGTACTTTACACATCTTGATTTAGATGAGTCTCATCTCAAGTGCTCAGTAGTTACTGTGGCTGGTGGCCACCTCACTGGACATTGCAGGGTTAGTATTGTAGGTTGTGTCAGGTGAGCTCTGGGAATCTCCACCAAACCTGAAAGTCCATGATAACAATGGTGTGACATTGGCAATACCCACTTCATACTGTCTCATTGAATCCCCACAGCAAACTTATGGGCTAATTACTCTTTTGTTTTTGTTTTTGCAGTGCTGGGGATGAAGCCCAGGGTCTTGCAAATGCTAGGCAAGCACTCTACTACTTGAGCTACCTCCCCAGACTTTTTCTTTCTCTTTTATCCTTCCTTCACTCCTTCCCTCCCTCCCTCCTTCCTTCCTTCGTTTCTTTCTTTTTCTCTCTCTCTCTCTCCCTTTTCCACTTGCTTTCCCCCTTCCACTTTTTGTAGGCTCTGACTGTTGTGGACATTAACCATTTCTTTTTTTATTAATGTATATTAGCTGTACAAAGGGGTTTTATTATGATATTTCCATAGATGTGTACAATGTATTTTGATCAAATTCACCTCTATTTTACTCCCTTAACTCCTTCCCTGCTCCCCCCACCCTTTTCAAATAATGTTGAGTGGGTTTCATTATGCTATATACTTTGATCATGTTTACTCCCAGTACTGTCTCCTTTCCCCTCCTCCTCCTGCTGATCCCCCCAGACAGTCCCCCACCTGATGCTCATGCTCCATCACCATCGTCATCATTTTAGGTCCAGACCCTCGTATGAGTGAAAACATGTGACATTTGGCTTTTTGAGTTAATATTATCTTGCTCAGCATGAGAATCTCCAGTTCCATCCATTTTCTTGCAAATGACACAATTTCACTCTTTATGACTGAATAAAACTCGATTGTCTATGTATACCACATTTTCTTTATCCGTTCATTGGTTGTTGGGTGCCTAGGCAGATTCCATAGTTTGGCTATTGTGAACAGTGCTGCAATAAACATGGCTGTGCAGGTGTCTCTGTTGTGGGTTGGCTTACACTCCTTTGGATGTATGCCCAAGTGTGGTTTAGCAGAGTCACAAGGTTGATCTAGCTTTAGTTTATTGGTGAACCTCCATGTTGATTTCACAGTGGTTGCACTAATTTACATTCTCACCGACAGTGTATAAGGTTCCTTTTTTTCCCTTCATACTTGCCAGCATTTGGTGTTTGATTCTTGAAGACAGCCATTCTGAATGGGGTGAGATGGACTCTCAGTGTTGTTTTGTTTCGAATTTCCTTTATGGCTGAGGATGTTGAACATTTCTTCATGTCTTTATTAGCCATTTGTACTTCTTCTGAGAACTGTCCCTTCCATTAATCTGCTCATGTAGTAATTAGGTCATTTGTTCTTTTGGTGTTCAGTTTTTTGAGCTCTTTGTATATTCTGGTTATCCGTTGAAGAGCTTGCAAAGATTTTGCTCCTATTCTGCGGGTTCTGTCTTCATTCTGGCAATTGTTTCCTGTGATGTGTCCTGAGAAGCCTTTTAATTCGATGCAAACCCATTTGTCAATTCTTGCTCTTATTTCCTGGGCAATTGGAGTCCTGTTCAGACAATAATGGCCTGTATCTATATCTTCTAGTGTTTTCCTGCAGTAGTTTCAAAGTTTCAGGTCCTAGATTAAGATTTTTTGATCCATTTTGAATTGATTTTTTATACAAGATGAGAGATGGGAGTCTAGTTTCAGTTTTATAAATGTGGATATCCAGTTTTCCCAGCATCATTTGTTGAAGAGCCTGTCTTTTCTTCAACATATGTTTTTTGCTCCTTTATGAGAAATCAGGTAGCTGAAGCTGTGTGGGCTTATTTCTGGGTCTTCTATTTGATTCTATTGGTCTACATGTCTGTTTTCATTACTATGGCTCTGTAATATAATTTAAAGTCCAGTATTGTGATACTTCCAGTGTTGTTCTTTTTGCTCAGGGTTGCTTTTGCTATTTGGGGTCGTTTATGAATTTTAGGATTGATTTTTCTATTTCTGTGAAGAATGACATTGGAATTTTGATGGGAACTGCATTTAATCTGTAGTATAGGTTTCTGCCAATCCATGAACATGGGAAGTCTTTACATCTTCTGTGTTTTCTTTAATTTTTTTTCAAGGTTTTATAGTTTTCATTGTAGATGTCTTTCACATCCTTGGTTAAGTTTATTTATAGGCATTTTATTTTTGTGAGTATATTGTGAATAAGATTGTTTTCCTGTCTTTTTTCTCAGTCTGTTCATTGTTGGTATATAGAAAAGCCATTGATTTTTTTTGTATGTTGATTTTATATCTTACTACTTTGCCAAAAAAGTTTATCAGAACTAGGAAATTTTTGGTGGAGTCTTTAAAGTCTTTTAAGTATAGGATCAGATCACCTGCAAATATGGATTACTTGACTTCTTCCTTTCTTATGTATATCCTCTTTATTTTCTTCTTTTGCCTTATTGCTCTGGCTAAGAATTCAAGCTCTGTATTGAATAAGAGTGGGGAGAGTGGACATCCTTGTCCGCAGATGTGTACAATGTATTTTGATCAGATTCACCCCCTCTATTTTAATCTCTTAAACTCCTGACTTTAGAAGAAATGGCTTCAACTTTTCCCCATTTAGCATGATGTTGGCCTTAGGTTTGTCATATGTAGCCTTTATTATGTTGAGGTACACTCCTTCTATTCCTAGTTTCTTCAGAGCTTTTATCATGAAAGCATGTTACACTTTGTCAAAGGCTTTCTCTGCGTCTATAGGGATTTTCATGTGGGTTTTGTTCTGGATTCTGTTTATGTGCTGTATTATGCTATTGATTTGTGTATGCTGAACGAGGATGTATGAGCTTTTCAATGAGTTGTAGAATTCGATTTGCAAGTATTTTATTGAGAATTTTTGTATCTGTGTTCATCAAAGAAATTGGTCTATAATGTTAACTTTTCTGTTTTTGAGATAGAATGTCTCCACTATCCTCCCCTGGGCCGCCTTCCACCTTATGCTCCTCCTTCCTCCCTAGTGTCTGGGATTGCAGGGATGCCCCACCACACCCAGCTGAGCTAAGTTCACTTATTCTCAATTTAGAAACAAGAAAACTGAGAACCAGAGAAGTTAATCTACCTGTCAAAAGCTACCCTTTTCTCCCCGCTACAATGTCCTAAGTAAACCTAAGAAGCTTAACCAGAAAAATCTGGCTTTCTTCTGACTGACTATTGAATACAGAACCAGAATGTCCATGCTGCCTGCCTCTCCAAAAGGAGTGTCTAATATGTGTTCTAAGTTACCAAGGTACCATATCCTTTAAAAGCCCAAATAATACAGAATTTTATAAAATTGTCAATAAAATCCACACCTATTTTCCCTCCTCACAATCACACCTTGATGATTCACTGCTCATAGTAGTTTAGTGGGTAAAGTTTGAGAATGTTTTGTAACACACATAGACACACAGACAGACAGACAGACATAGACACACACACACAGACACATACCGACACACAGACACACAGACACACAGACACATACACACATACATAGACACACACAGACATACAGACACATACACACACAGAAAGACACAAATACAGACACACACATATAGACACACACACAGAGACACAGACACACAGACAGACATATATAGACATACAGACAGACACAGAGACATACAGACACACACAGACACACAGACATACAGACACACACATACACACACAGACATGCAGACACACACATACACAGACACACAGACATACAGACACACACAGACATGCACACAGACACACACAGACATACAGACACACAGACAAACATACAGACATACACACAGACACATACACACAAGTGCACATCTTGTTACCACCTGTACCTTACTGGAGTTATGAGAGCCTTATAGAAAGCACTGGAAGATTTCCAACTTCCTCTGTGTTCTGGAAGAGTTGACATAACATTTGGATTTTCGGCTTCGTGAAGGTTAAGTAGAATTTGCCCATGGAGCTGGGGATAGCTCAGGAGCTCAGTGGTTACAGTACTTGCCTACTATGACGAAGGTTCTGGGTTTGATCCTTAGCACTACAAAAAAAATTGCCCATGAAATTACTTAGGTTTGTACCTTTGGTGGAGTAAGTTTTTTTTTTTTTGATTGCCTTTTCCATTTCTTCTTAATTATTAATCTATTCAAATGTTCTCTCTCCTTTTGTATACATTTACATCATCAAATTTACTGACATACTCTTATTTTGTTCTTTAACATTTTCCTTCTTCAAATATTTGCTGTCCTTTAAACAGTGCTGAATGTTTAGTTCAAATGTTGTAAATTTTGTTAATAAATTTATTAAAACTATGAATACTCCAAATTATTGCTTTTACTACATTGCAAAGGTTTTTCTACTAAGGTATCATTATTCACTATTATTTGCTTCTCAATAGTTCATATTTAATTTTTAACTCTTTAAGTCAAGAGATATTTGGAAGAATGTTTTGAATTCTATATATGCCTAGATTTTTAGAGGCCATCTATTTGTTGGTAATAATCTAGTTTTTACGTTAAAGAAACTTCTATAGCTGTGTTCTGTGATTTTGGACTTTTGAGTTACAGAGGTTATCTTTGTATGTAATTAATTTTGGAGAGTTTCACTGGAGTTTAAAAAGAACACATAGTCTCCCCTTTATTATAATCTTTAAATTTATTGATTCAGGACCGTTACAAATGTTACCGAAGTATTTCTTATTCTTTTCCTATTTTTTGTGTTGCTTTATTAGTTTCTGTTTCTAAGGTTGTCCTTGAATTTCTAAACATTTTTTTTCTTTTACATTGTTTAATACTATGTCTTTCTGCATAAAAACTCATGATTGTTTCCTTGGTGGCTTTTGCCATTTAATAATATGAAGTATTTCTCTTTATATGCTTAAATGAGTTTATTTTTTGACACTGGTGATTGAACCCAGGGCCTCTACCACTTGAGCCCTATTCCTGCCCTTCAGTTCATGTTTGCCTGGCCTTGAACCTGTGATCCTCCTGCTGCCACCTCTTGAGTACTTTGGATTACAGACATGCACAAGCCTGGTTATTATACACTTTAATGCTTTTAGTTGTGAATTCTACTTGTTAGCATTGCCACTAGATCCTTTTT
Organism: Castor canadensis; assembly: GCF_047511655.1. Classification (NCBI taxonomy): domain Eukaryota; kingdom Metazoa; phylum Chordata; class Mammalia; order Rodentia; family Castoridae; genus Castor; species Castor canadensis. The sequence continues at coordinate 6,915,144 of NC_133392.1, forward strand.
GTCTACTCCCTTGTCTTCATAATTTTTAGTTATTTTGCTTTGGGTTTTTCCTCTGTTATAAATAGAATGAAGAATAGTTCAGAAAAAATCTAAGAGTCATTGTTTTTTTTTTAATTTTTATTGTTTTATTACTCATATGTGTATACAATGCTTGGGTCATTTCTCCCCCCTGCCCCCACCCCCTCCCTTACCACCCACTCCACCCCCTCCCTCTCCCCCCCAACCCCTCAATACCCAGCAGAAACTATTTTGCCCTTATTTCTAATTTTGTTGAAGAGAGAGTATAAGCAATAATAGGAAGGAACAAGGGTTTTTGCTGGTTGAGATAAGGATAGCTATACAGGGAGTTGACTCACATTAATTTCCTGTGCATGTGTGTTACCTTCTAGGTTAATTCTTTTTTTTTGATCTAGGCTTTTCTCTAGTTCCTGGTCCCCTTTTCCTATTGACCTCAGTTGCTTTTAAGGTATCTGTTTTAGTTTCTCTGCGTTAAGGGCAACAAATGCTAGCTAGTTTTTTAGGTGTCTTACCTATCCTCACCCCTCCCTTGTGTGCTCTCGCTTTTATCATGTGCTCAAAGTCCAATCCCCTTGTTGTGTTTGCCCTTGATCTAATGTCCAGTGTTTCTTTATATATGAATTTAAGCCATTCACACAATCCATGATAACAATTTATGGTTTTGGTTTTATTTCTGTTATTTCTATTTCTATTTCTTATTTATATTATTTACATTTTACATCTTTCTTCTTGTTCTTCCAGCTTTGCTACACTGGCTGAATTTATTTATTTACTCTGATTTCTGTTGATACTCTCCTAGTAATTACTCTCTAGTATTTAAGAAGAACATTAATACCATATTACTCTCTGAACATAAAAATTAATACCTACAGCTTTTTCCCAAGGAGAAGGCAAGTCCTTCAGAGTGTTTTTCCTCCACACTTCCCTTCCTAGGGCTGTCATGTTGGTGGCCCTGGCTTCTGTCAGCCGTGGAGGTGCCACTCCGGGTCTTCTACCTGGAGCTCAGATCAGTGGCCGTGGCCTCTCAAGTCCAGTTAAAAATCTTGCAATTTCAGTTGTTGATGTTGTCTCTCTCAGCAAGTATTTGACCTTAATTATAAGTTCTGCCTACTGCCCTACTCATTTTGTTCTTCCTTTGGTTTCTTTTCGTTGTGCTGGAGTATCCTCAAGGAACCTTTTAGAAAGGTGCTTGGACAGTGTGCCTGGCATCTTCTGTCTGTCCCTCCAGAGCTGCCCTCCCCCTTTCCTCCCTGCCCTGGTCCCACAGGATGATATGTGGAGATGCCCTTGGGGTTTTCCTACAGGCTACACATGTGTAAACACAACCATCCCTCCGTATCCACGGGGATTCATTCCAGGATCTCCCCTGGGATACCCAAAACAGCAGATGCTCAGGTCCCTCGTGAAAGATGGTATAGTGTCTGCATAGGACCTATGCACATTCTCCCACGTATTTTAAATCATTTTAAGATTACTTATAATACCTCAGACAGTGTAAATGCTGTGTAAAGAGTGTCACTGCATTGACTTTCTCCTTGTCAAGGAAGAAATGTCTATACGTGTTCTGTACAGAAGCAATCTTTAAAAAATATTTTTGAGCCACTGTTCATTGCATCCAAGGTTGGTTGAACCCAAGAATACAGATGCAGGAGCTGCATCCATCAACTCATCCTAATTTAAGTGCACCATTGGTGAACCCAGCTAGTACTGGTCCACCTGCACAGACCGCCCCACTTTACTGGTGCAAAGTCTGTGTCACCCAAGGTCGATTTCCTTTAAGTCCTTTGTGTCTACGTGTCTTCTTTCTTAGTTTCCACCTACTTGTGATGAAATCAAATGTACAAGTTTGAACACAGAGTCATTCTCGGGTCTGCTTATGAGGGGCCAAGACACAATGGGCAAGCCTGTGGGCAGAGCCCACAATCCCGCTTCCTTCAGGGGAGCCAGGGGGTCGGGAAGAATTCAGTCTCCCTCCTGGCTTCTCAGGGAGAGGGCCATCTGTCCACTGAGGTTGGGAGGAAGCCAGGGACAGGTGCAGGGTTAAGGGAGTTGAGGTCTGTTACTAGGTTGTTTCTGGCTGGGCTTTCTCAGGTTTTGCCTTCCATTAAAAGTCCAGTCTCCTTGGTGGTACTGCAAGGTGCGAGGGCAGTAACAACAGCCCAAGAATGGAATGTCAATTTATGGAATTCAACAGGCTGTTCAAGGAGACTTCTTGTAATGGTTGTCATTTTGTGCATTTATAAAGGCATATATGTCGTGTAGCTGGTTTTAGTAAATCCTCAAAACTATGTGACCTTGCCAGGTGCCGATGGCTCACACCTGTAATCCCCCTAGCTACTCAGGAAGCAGAGAGACCCTATGTCAAAAAAACCCTTCACAAAAAAAAGAAAAGAAAGAAAGAAAGAAAAGAAAAGGGCTGGTGAAGTGGCTCAAGGTGTAAACCCTGAGTTCAAACCCCAGTACCACAAAAAAACAAAAGCAAAAAAACTTATTTGACCTTAAATATTTCCCCTAACGTTATCATTCCTCCCCAGGGCCTGGGACGTAAGAAGATCTCCCCAGATAAAAGGCAACATGCTTCTAGAAATTTCAATCTTTGGGCATGTGACTACATCCCATCTCGTCTCGATGGCTTTTCAAATAACCAAATATCATATGTGTATAAGGAGGCCATGGTGATGTCCAGCTTCAGGCGCTTTCCAAGACGTTATAACGAGAGATGGAGTGCTTTTAAATTTATTCCAGAGCAAAGCTATGCAGAGTTTTTGAAGAAGAAGCCAAAAATAAGGTTCCCTATCGACAAAAAGGCTATTTTGCCACGAGAACCCTAATCTTCCCAGAAGATTCTTGATGAGTCTTATAATATTTCTGTTTCATCAGACATTCTAAAAGTGGATGTTTTCTGATCCAGTACTTCTATTTAATCTTTGAAATGCTTTTGTCACTTTTAACAAGGTTGAAAAACATTCAAATCCTTATAAAATAAAGATATGTAAAACTATATGGCATGTAAAGAAACTTTAAGATGATTACATTTACCTTTGGGGGGAATTTAAAAAATTACTTCATACATGGTTATATTTTCATTTTGAATTTCTAAACAATACAGAGGAAGCAAAAGGCCTCCCTGACTGTACCAGGTCCACAATCCTTGTCCTGTCCCAAGAGGTCATTCAACCACTTGTTCTTCTTCTGTGCATGTATGATCACATATGTGCATAAATATATAAAATTTAAAATTTGCTATAAAACATTTATTTTGATATTTCATTGTGTATCTAAGAGTTTTTTCAGCATTAGTATAGACTAAAAAAAAAAACAGCTGCACTGCATCCCCAAGTAAGGATGCACACTATATTTTAAAAATTATTTTCTTATTAATGGCATTTGAATTGCTAATGCCCTTTTGAGTCAGGCATAATTCTTTGGGTGCATGTCTGCACACACTTGGGGCCAGGCTCTGACAGTGTCTGTTTGGTGATACTGGATTGGATAGGAAGTGCAGCTCAAGTTCACAGCCAAATTGCCTTGGAAAGACTGGCCCATGAAACTCCCACCAACAGTATCTGTGAGTTTCTGCTTTTCTCCCCTCATAGTTCAGATGCTTAAGGACAAAGAAAAGTCACTTTGTTATTATCTTATTCTGCATTTTGTTAATTATTGGGGAAGGTATCTTTTCCTAAACGTTGCCTGTTTATATTTTCCTTCAATTAATTGAGTAGGATCAGCCTTATTTTACACAAAAATTTTCTTGTTTATTCTTGGATATTTTCCCTACAGGTGAGTTTTAGAATAAGCTTGTCAAGTAAAACAATATGCATTGCCAATTTTGTAAGAAGTTTCCTAAATTTAGGTATTAATTTATGGAAAATAGACAAGTTTATACTGAGGTGCAAATCTCCCCAGTTGTTCTAATCTTATTTTGCATCTTCCCTGAAATGTATCATTTTGCTCATACAGGTCTACATGCTTTTCTACGCTGATTCCTGCACTTTTTGCACCTTTATGCTATTGTGAAAACTTTTTTCTTTTAAGTTGCACTTTCAGATTGGTTTTGGCTAGTATGTGAGAAAGCTATTGATCTCTGTATATTAATCTTTTATTTGCTCATCTGACTAAACTTCTAATAAATACATAATAAAGTTCTAACACTTTCTCATTTGATTCTTAACTGCATTTTCTATGTAAACAATTAAATCTTTAGCAAAAGTGATAATTTTGTATCTAACTTTTGTGTGCCCCCCCCCACATATATTATTGCATTGCAAGGACCTAGGTGTAATTTTGACATTATCACAGATAGAGAACATCTTAATTTTATTTCTGAATTTAATGGAGCTGTTTTTAATGTGATACCAAGAAACCTGACTTTCACCTTAGGTTTCAGATAGGTACCTCCATCTATTTGTCTAGTTAAGCACATTCTTTGATAGTCTAAGTTTCATAAGGTTTTCTTTTTTTGGCCCTAAAATGTTTCTTAAAAGTATATGTACATGAAAAGGTTTTCTAAGAAAATATAAGAACAATAAACAGTGAACAAAAGAATTTTTTTCCATCCCTGACTTCCCATCCTCATTTTCTGTCCCATTGCTGGCTCGATATGTCCTGTGTGCATCCTACCCTAGGTGGTCTGTAGACAGACTTTCTCTGTCTGTCTCTTACACACGGGCACCTTAACAAGCACTAAGGGAGACACCATTCCACCATTGCTTCCGGCTGCTCCCCACCAACTACACTGATGAATAGAGCCTCCATATTAGTACCTACAAATTTGCTTCTTTTTAAAAAAATGTGACTGCTGGATATTTCCTCAAGTGACTGTGCCATGGTGCTTGCAATCTTTTGATGGCCATACAGGCTATTTCCAGCCTTTTCTTACCAAAAGCAATCTGGAGCAAATGTCTCTATAGACAAACATTTGCATTCATTGACAAGCACTTCTAGATGTAAACGCCTGTGTTCATTAAAGAGTAAGCGAATTTTCAGCCTTAGTTCCTGTCATCAACTGTTCTAAGAGGTCATGCTCCAGGTTATAGTTTCACTAAGATAATGTGACAAGAGAGCCTCTAATTTTCCATGCCTTCACACGATCAAGCTTTATATCTGGTGTTTGCTAGCCTAAAAATGGTATTGTGTTTTAATTTTTGTGTCTTTCATTGTGTGTAGCTATCAAAAAGCCATTTGTATTTATCTTGCTGTAAACTGTTTACCTATATACTTTTGTAAGCTTTCTATTCGTCCCATTCTTTAATCGTTTGTAGGACTTCTGTGTACATTAAGTTCGGAAGCCTTTTGGAGTAAATGTGTTCTAAGTACTTTATCTGGTCTGGTTTTTTTTATTCCTTTGTTTCATACACACACACTATGGTTCTCTTGTTATTATTCATTTAAAAATAGCTTGAATTGCTTTCTTTTTCAACCCAAGAATCATTTAAAAAGTGTGGTTTTAAATTTATTTTGTTAATTTTCTTCTTCCTCTTCCTTTTCCTTCTCCTCCTCCTCCTCTTCTTTCATTTCTTTGAGAAGACAGGGTCCAGGCTGGCCTTGAACTAGTGATCTTCCTGCCTCCTGAATGCTGGGATTATAGATATGCCCCACCACACCTGGCCTCTTTTGTTGTTATTTTTTTCTTGTTAATAACTTATTAATTGATTAATTTCTGCACTACAGTAAATGATTAAGATCTGTGTGATTTCTGTTTACTGAAAAATTTTAGATGTATTTGTGACTTGACACATGGTCAACTTCTGTGACTATTTTACATATATTTAATGGCTGAACTCTCTCCCTTTTAAGTAACTCATTTTTTTGGGGGAAATAATTAAAGGGTCACGGGAGAGAAATCCTAAGCTTTTAATGAAAGGTTTTTCAATGCTGTATTCTGCTGTTTAGCCAACCTACTGAGGTTTTCCTATAATGAAACATTTTAATTTCCAGGATCTTGCTGGCTTTTATTTATGGATATGATGTTTAATTCTAATTATACTTTTTCCAATATCCTCTTAGTCTCCTCTACTCACTGCTTCCTAGTATGCATTTACCTTTCTTGCACGAAACAAACATTTGGTGAATCCTGGGTTGATATTCTTGTTGGGTTTTGAGAATCCCTGTGTGAGCTGTTTGTTCTCCTCACTCTGTGTGCATGAGGCTGGGTGAGAGGCAGGACAGGTGGCCTCGGGTGCGGCCACTAACTCCTTTTTTGGGGGGGCTGGAGCTCCTGGGTTGTCTTTTGGCACCTTCTTGGGACACTGCCCTGACCCCCAACCGAAGTGCAGACTCTCACTGACCTGGATCCAGTTCATTGTTTAGCACGGAGAATGTGATGGGGGCACCCCTGGCAGAGAACCTCTGTAAATCACCTACCCAACAACACCTGGGCCTTGCCTCTTCTCAAATTCACTGCCTCCAGGCCAGCACCCCCCAAGCAAAAGGTAACATGTTTGCAGCAAAGCCAACTGTGTACGACTTGATCTTCCGTCCTTTTGAAAATCAGGAGCACTTGTCATAGATAGAAGGTAATCTAAAAGCAAATACAGTGTGAAACCAACTAACCAATGTGATTATATTCCAGTTGTGGTCCTTGCCTCCTGAAGGCTTCTTGTTAGAGGCCTACCCTCGGCTTGTTGAAATAGGAATTTAGTAGGTGTTAGACATATTATCCCAAATCCAAAGTTTCTCCCAGACCTCAACAGGTTTGAAATTGAATAGAAAAAGAATAACTTATGTAATACAAGGCTGCATCTGGCAGCCACTAAACCTAGCCGCCCCCCCACCATGATGCAGGAAATACAGACCAATGGTTTCTAGTATGTGCAGCAAGACTAAATTTTAAAAACTGACACGCACGGAGGTGGAGAGAACATGAAATGACGTCTCGTGCATCCTAAATGAGGCACCGTGGTTTCCACTTTCTGTCCCTTTTCTGAGGGACACCTTGAAGGCCTTCCCTCCACTCCCTAGTTTCCAAAGCATGCTAAGTTTTTGTTGTGGTTTACTAGGATTGTAAAAGGCACTTTAGTGACATCAGAGCTTCCCTGGGGTCCAAACCTGCACCCTGAGTCTCACCTTAGATGCAGACACAGTCACTGCATGCTGGGGAACCTTCTGGGAATTGCACTACACATACCTCAAGTCCATCCTGACCCACAGGGTTGTATGGCTCCCCTCTGCCCAGGGCGAGTTCTCTGCAAGGCTCATCACTGCCTCCCCAACATGGAGGAATGTCATTTTCCACCACTTGAGGTTTCCTCTGTTTCCTCTGCTTTCTTCTCCTTAAAAAAAACAAAGCAAAACAAAAACCCTCTTGCCTGCCTTCTTCCTTGTTTCTCCTTCTCTGCCCAAATGCCAATAATCCCCAGTGAGAGTGACATTTGGTTCAATTGCCTGGAAGTGAAATTCAAAAATTGACCCAAAAGGCATTTTACAGAACCAAATCTGAAGTTTTGTGAAGGAGGAGTTGGGGGTTAAAGAGTAGGAGTTATATTTACCAACTACAGAAACGCAAAGTGGATAAACTCCCCTGAAAGCCTGTCTTCACTAATTTTTTTATGTAAAAAATAACAACACCATCAGATTATCTCACAATTCTCAATACAGTGAACCAGGAACAAAAGGATACTGCACGTTTGCACAAAATAGATCTGGGGATCTCCAAATATAATAACCAGCTTTGTGCAAATAAACGTCTTCAGTAACTTGGTACAGAATAAATGACTTGCTCTGGTTGGCACTTTGCTTTAGCGGGTTGTTTTGAACAGAGGAAAGGCCTACTTACTAATCCATTACGTGCAGGTGTTATAGATTTCTTCTGTTAGACACTAAAAGAGCAGCTGATGGCTCAGCTATCGTGTTCTGGAGGGATGCTGCCTGGTATCAGTTCCAGAAGAATGTCAGAAGCCTAGTTACTGCCAGTGCATACAGCAGGCACACTTGTAACCACTGAGCCTCTAATCAATATTTGCAAAAATCAGATCTACAGGTCCTTAGACACCACAGGTAAAGGAGCAGAGCGATGACATCCTAACTGAAAGTGACTGGTAGATGCAGCCTATTTGGGGACAGAGAAACGCATTCTTATGGAGACCATTTGACATTTATGTTTCAAAGAAGGCCCCATGACTTGTTTTTGTTTGGAGCATTTGTGGCTGTCTTTGGCCAAAAACATTCGGCCTTGGTGGCCTTGCTCTGGAATCAGATGTAGTGACCATGTCTCCTACCATGTGGTATGACAGCCATTCTAGGAACAATCTCCATGTTGCAGGTTATCAGCCAATTGCAACTCCAGAGTACAGGATATATCACTACTGGCCCAGGGGACAAGAGGAAAAGACATTTTTTTTTCCATCTATAGAACTGGTCCCATATTGAAGATTCCTGGGGGGAGAGAAGGATGTGGGGGAGGGACAATAAACTAAGTATAGGCTTCCCATATGTTCTTCTGAGTTCAGGGAAGAATCTGTGCTGTTATGGTAACACCCTACAAACATAAAACAATCAAGAACAATCAATTCCCTTCTCCGAGTTCTTTGCCACTCCCCACCATCTTTGGTTGTTGCATGTGGTAAAAGCCAGGGATTTGGGAAGACCCCCTTAGCTCTCCTTTATGCTTTGAAGCTTGGTGGTCCCACTGAGTCCTGCCTTTCTCTTGGTGAAACAGGATGGCACTTCCCAAACACTCAGAGTCACTGTGCTCATCCTTGTACAAGCTGAGGATGGAACAGTGCTGTGTAAGTGTGAAGTGCTGTGTGTTGCCTTTACAAGGACCCGTCAAAACAAATGAAAACATCTTGTTTAACACACAGTGTTTAAGCAAACATGATTCTGATCTACCAAAACAATCCCCCCAAATATTAAACAACAAATCAGCCCCCTGTCAGAGCCTGAGTCACTGAATAAATGGAATGAATAAAATTGTAACTCAGGCCTGTGACTATGGCTGTATGAAATTGTTCAGTTTGTTAGGTCTAGCGTGTGATTTCTACAGAGCAAACAAAATAAGCTCAAATGCTTTATTCTCTCTCCTAATCAAAATTAAACATATCTGCAAGTTCCCAGATAAGAAAACACAAGCACAGGAGTGCAAACTGCGTTCTCTTCCCTTTTTCTCCTCTTCCTGCCAAAATTGGAGCTATAGAAGGAGAAGGAGCAGCATCAAGGACTACTGTTGCTATGGATCTGGCCACATAGATAGAGGGGCATCCTGGCTCCAAACAGAAAGAACACCTCTGCTCAACGTCCATGTTCCACACAGCTGCTTGCAGGGTTGTAAGTGACCACAGCGGAAACCAGCCTTCTCTACTGGAAAATACAGCCATTCTTTACAAAAAAACCCCACAGCAACCATCATCCATATTATTCTGCTGGCTATAACCTTTGTCTACGATTTCATGTTTGGCCTTAGCCATGAGTGGTATAGACAATCCTCTCAGCAAATGACATTGCAATTCCAAAAGAGGACCTTTGAGTCCCTGTAATCCCACAGGAGAAGTCTTCTCACTCATCAAAAGAACAATTTGCAGTCCCCACATCTGGGATAGTCTGAATTTTTCAAGGAAGGATTTGGTTTCGCTGAGTGTTTGGGATCTTTGAACAATCAGGAGAGTTTCAGTTGAAGCAGACCCTGTTTGCTAGCTGAATCTGAGCTGATTTAAGCTCAGTTCCAAACATGGCACTGTCCCCATCTTCCTCCCAATGCCACCAGACACTCTCCCTTCCCAACTGTTCTTTGGAATGGGCTATATAGCCATGTCAGGAGTACCATAATGACCCCCAAGTGCTGGTGTATTTAATCATCCAGTCGCTATCTTTTGAGCCTTTGCTCTGCATCGAACACTGTGCTAGCCTCTGGGGTTCACGGATGAGCCACAAAGGGCCTCATTCTTGCTCATATCCAGACAAGACTTCCAGATAGCAAAATGTAGCTGCCCCTCGAAAGAACCAAGATTTCAAGCTAAGGAAGCTGGGTAAGTGTGGATCAGCGGTGATACTTTGAAAGGTCATAATTATAATTTTATTAAGCTGTGATCAGGGAGAGAAGATAAATGTCATAGCAATGTGTTTAATATCGGATACATATTATATTACAGGACGATCATGAATTTGTGTTTCTTGTGTACATTAAAATTTGGATATATGTAAGGGAGAAGGCTGAGTTTAATTTTTTATCTGCTGGGTAAGGAATTGATTTTAATTCTTTCTCTGCTAATTAAAGGAAAATAAAAAACAAACTACTTACTAAAGCACTAAATACATTTTGATTACTTATGGATATAAGCAGTTATTTTGGCTTCACTTATTTATTTATTTATTTATGAAAAGCCTAATGAAAGATAAAATGAAGAATTAATAGTATACTAGAGTAGCATAATGGATTTACTTGGTAGCTTGAACGAAGCCTGCTGTTTTCCCACCTTTCAGTTGGGAACACAAAGTCACAGTGTTTGGTTTTGGGTGATACGAGCCAGCAGGTGGCCAGCCCCTGTTGCAATGGAGTGAGCTACAGGAACCCAGTAGAGGGACCAGGTTGGGGGAGTGGGTGAGAGCGGCTGCAGATTCAGTTCCAGGTGCCGAGGGAGGCACAGCGAAGTGTCTAGCACACAGCTAGGCATGTGCTTAGCTCAGGAATAGCCCAGGATGAAAGCAGGTGTAGAAGGAGGGGATGTAGTGATAGCTTGAGAGAGAAACAGTCAGCAGAAGAAGTTTTTGCTTAAAACAAAACAAACTTATTCTAGTTCTGGAGGGAGATGAGAAGTCCACAGTGAGTCTTGGTGGACAGAAGTCAAGATGTTAGCAAGGAGCTTTCCTTTCTGGAGGCTGTAGGGGGGATCCATTTCTTTTCCCTGTCCAGCTTCTGCAGGCAACAATGACATGCAGCCCCCTCTTCTGCCAGCATGGCCACCCAAGTCCGTTTCCCACTGCATGACTCTGGCTCTGTGTACTAAGTCTGTCTTCCCTGCCCCTTAAGATTCTCTTTTTTAACATAGGAAAGAGTGGCACTTTCAGACCAAGGCAAAGAGAATGGTAATGGACAGACTGAGACTTCCTGATGATGGGCAGGGTGGTGTGAGGCCAGTACCATATTGTGCAAGGTATGCAACTGGAAAGGGGACCTGCCTCTGGATGGGGGGGTCATGTGGCATGGGTGGCTGTGAAGAGATGAGGGCAACTTCAGAGAGGAGAGGGAGGTGGCTGAGGTCCCCGGGACTGGCTGCTTTGGCATAGGGATGTAGAAGTTACCTGAGATGGGATCTAGAGGAAGTGGGCAGGGTGTGGAGTCACCATTTTAGGGAAGGCCACACTCAGGGCAAAGCTGGAGGAGGCCCAGAAGCAGAGAGAGGACCTGGATTTATAGAGGGCTCATGTTCCTTCTGTGGGATTTTCCCCACTGGGCCTGGCAAATCAGGAGTGGGACAGGAGGAAATCATAAAAGAGAAGTGAAAACCATTCCCACAGGGAAAATGAAGGAGATGTGTGAGAGAGGGGGCTGGGGGCAAGGTTCTTTCCTGCAAGTCTCCTGGGGAGCTGCACTAGAAACCACAAGCACCTGGGCCCCACTGGATCAGCGGTGGTAGGACCACAGGGAGTGGGACCAGCTTTAGCCTTTTAAAACAGCTCCCCACGTGGGAATAGCAGCTAGGGCTGAGAACTGCTGGTGGGAAAAGTACATCTTAAAGAACTGAAGGGCTGGTGGAGTGGCTCAAGTGGTAAAGCACCTGCCTAGCAAGCAAGAGGCCCTGAGTTCAAACCCCAGTGCCACCAAAAGAATTAAAATCAGGATCTCAAAGAGATAGATATCTGCTCTCCTACATTCATTTCCACATCATTCATGATAGATACCTAAATATCTACCAACAGATGAATCGATGAGGAAAATGTGGCATAGATCCATTGAGCCTTAAGAAGAAAGGACATTCCACAATGTGCAGCAATGTGGATAGACTTTGAGGACATATGCTAAGTGAAATAAGCCAGACACAGAAGGACAAATTCTTCTGCTTATATGAGGTATTTCAGATAGTCAAATTCATGAAACCAAAGACTAGAATAGTGGTTACCAGAGTCTGAGAAAGAGGAAATAAGGAGTTATTAATCAACAGGTAAGATGTTTCTTTTTTTCTTTTTTTTTTTGGTGGCAATGGGGTTTGAATTCAAGGCTTCACACTTGCTAGGCAGGCGCTCTTACTGTTTGAGTCACTTCACCAGCCCTAAGAAGTTTCGTTTAAGTAAGATAAATAAGCTCTAGCGATGTGCCATGCAAATAGTGTACATTCAGCCAATGATAATTTATTGTACACTAAAAATTTAAGAGGCTAGTTCTCATGCTAAGTGTTCTTACCACACTCGTAAGAAAATACACCAGGGTTTTGCAGATTCTGGAAAGGGACTGAAGGTGAGGGGGTGGTGCCTGGAGAAGGTAGAACTTGAATGAGAGGTGGGAGAATGGAGGACCTGGGAGGAGGAGAGGACCACAGCTGGTAGATCACAAGGTGTAGTACAGAGTCATGGAACAGGAACACAGGGTTTAGAAAAGTTGCGTTTGTGAACTTACACATCGCTATCAAAATTGAATCTCATTTTGGCATTCATCTGGTGAATCAGCTGTATAAGATAGTTCAGCAAATACATTGTGTAAATAACACTAGAAGAATTCTAGAAGTTCAGGCTGTAGGTGTCTCAAGCTGGGTATACCTGGTGTGTGTGGAGAGCAGGAGGTACTGAGAGAGCAGGCAGGCCCAGAGGATGAGGTGATACTGAGGTGGTGCCAGGTCCTTAGGCCTGGAGGATGGCATTGTTTAGGGACAAGAGAAAGACTGTGTACTTCCCATTCTGCATTACCTCCAATACTAGGGTGAAAAAGCATTCCAGAATGTCTTTGCAAGGGACAGTTATGGTTGGTCTTGACTTACTGCTGAGAGCAAAGCTTTGGTACATAGCTCAGTTATCCACCATGTTTGGTACTCCAGGCACATTATTTCCAAGCCTTGGTTTTCACTGATGGGTACTGAGGCTATTATAGGACCAGCCTCCGAGGGCTAATGCATGGAAGCATTTTTCAAATTTTTTGGTACAGGGTAAGAATTCTGCACATTGGAAATTGGTTGGGGATGGAGCTCAGTGGTAGAACACTTGCTTAGCATATGCAATGCCCTGGGTTCAACCCTTAGAACCACACACACACACACACACACACACACACACACACACAAGAGTTCTATACATAGGCACTTTAGCTACCTGGAAGATTTTAATGACCAGTCAGTGATGCCTCAGAATGATCCCTCTTGATCCCTTCTAGATGAATGGGATGTTGACTTCTTGTCAAGACTCCCAAATCAAGTACCTAGTCACAATTCTTATGCACCAACAGTAGATTCTACTACTTTGTGGAGAATCCAGGAATATTAGTGGGCAGTATTTCTGGTGTGACCTTGACCCCTCTTCCTACCTTGCTGAGGGAAGACCTGCCCCTTTCATCCTGGCCCCAGTCACAGCTACTGCTCCCTCCTCTGAAATCTCTCCCAACCCCAGCAGAGTGCGTGCAAGCCAGGTGTCTGACAAGCTTCTCCAGCAGGTGACTTCAGGACAGGGCTGGCCACCCATCCATTCCACCCTCAGCTTGTCTTGGAGTTTACTTAACTCCCTTTCTTCCCCCAGCAGCAGCTTACTGCACTAATGACCAAGCGAGTGTTTTCAAACAGTCAAGCACTAAACCAGTGTTTGCAGATCTGGGCATTTTAGCCTTCTGGTTTTTAACAAAATGGACGATATCCAACCTAGCAAGCAGTGACTATCATTATGCTTGACAAAGCCGTGGCAGTAACTGAAGACGTGCCTGCAAAAATGACAGCTTTTTTACAAAGGTTGAACTTGTGGGAAAGACCTGTCTGATGTTTCTCCTCTGAGGACAGATTCCCTTCCATCATTTATTTAATAGCTGTGATCACAGGTAGGCAAGACAACAATTTTGCTCTGGACTAAGCATGTGAGACACATTTCACAAGGAAAAGTGCCTGGAATAAACAGTGGTTTCCCTAGAACTCTGGTCAAGACCTCCAACTCCAGTGGGCTCGTGGTAGAACATGCCAGAACAACACACCCTGCCAGGGATGTCACAAAACACTGGGAGGCAAATGTGGTTGCAGCATTTCTCCTGTCTAGTGCCAAAGAGAAAACGTGGCAAATTTGGAAATGGGCTTCCTGGTGTTCTGCAGAGCAAATCATACTGCCTGCATTTTAAGTTCCCAAGCACACAAGGGCCACACAAGATGAATCAGATTCTAAGAACAGGTTTTTTTTTTTTTAATTAAACTTCCTTTTCCTTTTTCCTTCAATGGCTGTGCAAAGATCACTTTGTTGGTTTGAAATTTTGGACAAACAAAAATCATGTAAGGTAATTTACAAAACAAAACCTAAAGGCATCTAATGCTGAAAGAGCAGACTTGAACCCTAAAGGCAGCGGTGAGCACTGATGGTCCCATAAACCAGCACCCTGCTCCTGCTCAGCGCCTAATTTTTCATCAGCTTGCTTTTGTTCACCCGACCTGAGTCTGCTTTTACAATGCAGTCAAACAAGGTAGAACTGTGTCCATTTATGGGAAAGTCAAAGACCAGTAAAGAAAAAGTTTAATTTCCTGATTCCCTGAAGTGGATAGGCCTTCGAAAGCACTTACCAAAATTTCCAACAATGGTCTTGCAACATACCGTGGGAGCAGCGCCTTGTATCAAATTTCATTGCTCATAAAAAACGAATCAGATAATGTTAAGTGAAAAAGAGCAGGATGCAAGGGACACTGTTTACAACAAAAAGCCGTCTGCTGATGGAGAAAGGCTGCCAGCTCTGATGGCTCTCAGAACCACTGTGCCAGAGCAGGATGTGGGGAGATGTTTGCCTTGTCTTCTAAATTTTCTGCTGCTATGTTGGTTTTTACAACAGAATGTTTTAAAAAGTCAATCGGTTAGACAATTAGTTAATTGTTTAGCGAACACTATTACTCAGAACAAAGGCATCACTCCAGGTTTCCAATGTTAAGCACATCAGCTAAAACTGGAGAAATTAAATCAAGTATCATGACACAGAATTCCTTAGCTTTCATCTGCAGAGTGGTTGACGTCTCCAGATGCCCAATGTTGCTACCATTAATAAAAAAAAAAATCCTCACCAATCTCTCCACCTACTGAATTCTTTCACATAATTAATGATATTTAAGGAAATTTTCTCTATAGAGATGAAGTGGAAACAGAGGCAATTGACTGTGCATATAATTTCTATCTCCAGTAAGAAAATGTCTTGGGAGACACCTTCATGTAAGCGGACAGAACCGGTTCTGAGCAGCCCAGACCACACTGTCAGGTTGATTGGGGACAAACACCCTACCTAGATGGTTTCTCTTCTCCCTCCCTGCTGTTCTGTCTCATCTCCTTTGCCTGGCTTCTCTTTTTCCAAGTATTTCTCAAAGGGTGGTTCTCAGAACTACAGTCTTGGTCCTCTCTCCTCCCCCTCAAGTCACTTTCCTCTTCTAATTCTTGCATTTGAGGGCTAATGGCTCCTGCTGACAAGCAATTTATCAGCAAAGTCTGCTGAACCCTTCTGAGGAGCCAGGTGAAACAACAAGTCTCTTCCCACTAGGATGGCACATTCCAGTGGCTAGGGGATATATAGCTAAAATGAATTCAGGAGATTAATGTCTCAAGGGAGGGCCAGAATTGGTGTCTCCTGGATATCTCATAGCAGTTCAGACAGTCCAAACGTAAGCGCAAGCTCTGCCGAGACCAGCCTGTCCTCCTCTGAGTCCATAGTTTGGTTAAAGATACCACCATCTATGCAGTGATAGAAGCTCAAAGCCTGAAGCCCTCCTAGACGCTGCCCATGCTGCCATCCTGTCTGGGAAGTGTCTCTATGAATCTCCTTCTTTCCCCATCATTGCTGCGGCCCCAGGCAGTCCTCACCTCCAGGTCAGGCAGAACCTCTGGCTTGCCACAACCCACCAGCTCGGATTGACTGATTCTCCTAAAGCACGCGCGTGCACACACGTTTGCATAGTGGCCTCGGTTAGAAGACCATCAAAGACTCCATCACTGAGTTAAGTCCACTCTCCCCACAGTGGCCCTCACTAACCTTCACATGTAGTATCACTTGCCTTCAATGCTCTCCTTGTGTCACCAACCAGGGCATTAAGCGTATGGTGCTTGGTGACACCACTGGCCCTCAGTGACACCACTGGCCCTCAGTGACGTGCCATTCTCTTTATCTACAATGCTTTTCCCTACACCCCACCAAAAAGAAGGGGGGAAAACTGTCTTGTTTATCTGTCATTCAAGAACCAAGGGCAATTCATCTTCTCTGGACTTCCACATACCCTGCTCCTGCCCCCATGTCATCTCCTTTCTACTCCGGTGTCACATCCTTCTCTGGGTGCCTCTGGAAAATGCACTCCTCATTCTCACCATGGCAGAATGTTCAACACCTGCAGTCAGATGGGCTTGGCCACACCCCAAGAACTCCTGGCTACAGGGATGTCTCCTGAGACAGCTTGAGTAGTGATCACGGTGTCAACATCTGGTTTTCCTGAACAGGCTACTTTTTTAAGAATCAAAATATTCATTTAAAAACAATAAAAATATCTGAATGAAGACTTGAGATGAACTCAGCACAGAACTACATCTTTGGATTGAATGCTGTTACCCTCATTGGAGAAGGCATTCTGACCACACCTTTCTGCATAAAAATCTTTCAATGTCTATTTCCAGTACTGATGAGATGGAGGATTTAAAAAAAATGTTTACTAGTCCTTTGTTTTTCTCCCAGAAGTCCTTGATGGAATGCCTTTAAAATGCAGGTGGAATTGGGGGTAGACAGTGGTGGAAGGCTTCTTATAAGCGGAGGGTAGAGAGGAACCCATTCTTCCCTGGTGCCCAGCCACCCCCACTCGTCTGTGCTAGAGCCCCTCCCTTTATGCTAGAGCCAAATCCTAGAAGATTTAACCTGCTGTCTTGGATATCCTCTGTTAGGACTTCTTCCTTAAGCATCTTCCTGCAGACATTGAAGCAGGAAAGACAGGGGAATTCAATCCTACACATTGACCCACAGCTGGATAGGGAGTATGTTAGGACTGGGTACCATACCCACTAAAACATGCTTGTTTGTTTGTGCAATTTGTGGCATCCAGTCTTCAGGATGGCCCCAGTGACCCACACCTCCCTGTATCTGTGCCTTTGGATGGTCCCCTCCCATATTCAGTGAGAGCTGGCCCTTTGTGACCAACAGAATATAGTGGAAATGATCATATCTATTATTTTGGCTAGGCTGATCTGTTTTTTATTTGGAATTTGAATGAGAAAGTGTGAAGAGAACTAACCAGTTAGTGGTGAAATAACAAAGAGCCACAGAGAAAGTATAGGTCAAGTGCCAGGTGGAGAGCCATTGAAGGCAGAACAGAAGAAGCAAGATCTTTGAGATCCTTCTGACAATAAGGCAAAAAAAGCTATCATGGATCCCATTTCTTGAGGCAATTTGTGTGAATTTTGATCTTTGCAATCAAGTCAAAATTACATATAAGTATAGTTGTCCCTATGGATCCACAGGGGATCAGCTCACAGAGCCCTTGTTCTACCCCTTGTCCCCCACCCTGCACAAGGGTACCCACATCCATGGATGCTCAAAGTCCCTTTTATAAAATGGTGTAGTGTTTGCATAGAACCTGCACAATCCTCCTGTATGCTTTTTGAATCTGATTTTTTCTTTTTTAATTGACATGTAGTAATTGTAGATATTTGTAGTGTACAGGGTGATATTTCAATACATGGTTACAATGTGTACTACATATCTAACTTTTAAGACTAAGTCATAAAATGGAGAGAGCTGCCTGGCATTCTCTCTTTCTCAAGACAGTCAGCTTTGGAATATAGCCACTCAGACCTGAAGAATCTCAAACCAGCCCATGGGAAGAGCCCACACTGGGAGAAACTGAGCCCCTATTCCCAGTCAATAGCCAGCCTCAGTCAGCAGACCTAAGTGAAATAGCTTTCAAAGGATTCTAGCCCCAATCTTTGGTCTTCTACCTCAGGCCCCAAACAAACTATCTCCTGTCTGAGTTCCTGACTCCAAGAATGGTTGTTTTGCACCATTAAGTTTTGGAGTAATTTATCATGCATCCCTAGTATCTGGAAGAAATAAACAATGAAATGTCAGTGAAAGAGCTTTGTTCCATCAAATATGAACACCTCCAGGGTTTTCTGCCTAGTAGAGAAGGTATTCAGTAAGTGGTGTTGAAAACATCAGGACTAATTGGGGACAAGGCTCTGTGGATGGGTGTATGGACAGTCACTTGGATACCCTATTTCTTAGTCTTAAAAGTGCATGTTGATTGTGCAGATGTGGGCCACAAGAGGGCAGGTGTACATGCTGGAAAAAGGTTTGAGGACCTAACCCTAGTCTCTCATATGGACTTCCGATTTCATCAGTGGTTTTATTTCCTGTTGATCACTGCCCACAGAGAGCCTTCGGTTTTGAGGAAGTGAAACTAACTTTGAAAACCCAAGCAGCTAGGAAAGTCTTCAGTGAGAGTGTTCCCTAGCAGCTAATTTAACAATGCCATATTGTATTTATTATGAAATACATTTTTATAATGAAAACACCTACAATTTCATTACTAAGAAAAACTGAGCTGCTATTTAAAAATGTCAGTGGGATAAACATTTCCTGACTTGGTGTCACCGTGTGAATGCAGATGTGCTACTTACTCAATCTCATTTACTTCATAATGGGATTAAATAATGCTTCATTATTTCATAATGAACAAAGTAATATGCGATTTGGAAAAAAGAAGCAATTACACTTATTTTTCTTTCTCCTCAACCCTCCCCGCCATGCATTCTGACATTAAAACGAGCTAATTTGTTGGGTAATTTAAAGTCGCCTCCCTGTCTCTGAGAAAGATGGGGAGACAGGCTTCTCAGAACCTGATTACTGATTTTCTTCTCAAAATGTTTCATAGAGACTTCAGATAGCCAAGCTCAGGGAGCATTTCGCCCTCGCAGCGCAGTTGGTATTTGCTTTGTGACTCACCCTCATGGCTGTCTACTGCAGCTATGGCAAGGACAGTGTCAGAAGAGCCAAGACTGACGGATGGCTCCCTCGCCAGGGCTGAGAGGGGAGCCCCAGCACTCAGAGGCCAAGTGTTTGGCTATCAGTCATGTGACTTTGAGCACCTCAATATCTTCTCTGAACTCCAGCTTCCTGCCTGTAAAACTGGGAGTCATACATTTATTTTTCCCAAGAGGACGCTATGGTCCGAATGAATGCATGGATAGAAATCCTCCCAACCCCATGTCAGCACCTGCCCCTGGCTCTCCCTGTGGTCCTCCATCACCTGCAGAATGTCCACGGGGCCTGGGACGCAGCAAACACTTGGTGGACAGTTAATTATCATTCTTTATTGTCCTACTTTCTGTTCTTTAAAACGATTTTGAAGACAATGACCTAAGATAAATGTCCAAGCTCTTCTAGCAGCTGCCATAAAAATGCACAGCATCTCTACAGTGTTCCAGAAGCTTCTTCACAATGGCTGCTCTGCTCACGTTTCCTTTCTGCACTTGATAGATGCAGTTTTGAAAAACGAGATGCATAAAGCCTTTCCATCCTATTTTCCTGCCAGTGTCACGAGGGATTGGCATGCTGAAGGACTCCTAAAGGAAGCCACTTCCACAGTGCTTGTTTTCTGTTATCCTCTCGGGAGGTTCACCGCCTAGGACTCCAGGAAGATTTTTGCACAACTGCTATGACCCACCCCAGGGTCACAGTCACCAATAAGATGTAATGGGACCCAAACCGTGCTTCCACGCCCAAGGTGCCAGGCCAGAAATCACCTCCGACAGAAACTGCACGTCTTGGCAGCCTGATTGCATTAAGCAGTGACTCCAAATGGATTTTTTAAAGCTTTGTTCCTTCCAGGGCCAAGCTCACAGAAGCAGATATTTTTATAGGGGAGAATTCCACAATTCAAAAAAACCATGCTTGGATTTTTTTTTTTTGTTCCCCTTCAACATACCAAGTGTTTCTTATCTCAAATACATTTTATTATTAGCTTTTAAAAAAGACATAAATAACTTGTGTAACATTTAACTCATGAGTTTAAGCACCAGATTTGGACATGCAAAAAATTGTGACTCTAGTCATAAGGTCACTTGGGTTAGCCTGGACAAGTCTTTCAATCTTTCATTTGGATCATCTTTGAAGAGTCCTTTGTGGCATTAACATTCTGGCAGCCACCACCTCATCCTTTCCAACTCCCACAAGGAAGCTGGTGGCCTCCTCTGGGTGCTGCAGGGCCCTGAGCTGACTTTTGTAGTCACCCAAGGACTGTCCCTTGGCATCCCAAGACCTGGATCCTTTCTTGAGAACACAGCATGAATGATGTCCCCTGGAGTTGTACAATGTGGCAACACATAGTATAAGCTCACAAAAATTTGTGGAATAAAAGCTATAAGTTACAATGTATTTATGACACAAAATATTCATTTTAATCTTTCTTAATAAAATTAAGATCAGGATTGTTTTAAATAATGCAAAATGCGATGCTTAAATAGAAAATGACATTTTAAATTAAAGACATGCTTTCAAAGAACTTAAGTTAATAGATTTTTTTTTCTGAATGACTTTAAGCATGACTTAAATATTCTAACAGGCCAATGGTTTATTGATCAGAAAAACTTGGGTATTAAATTACCAGCGGAATAGTGCCCTAGGAATCCCATTTGTCTTTAGATTATAGGGTGATTAATTTGATAAATAACCAAGATATATTTTCATCTTCTTAGCATCTTAAAGCACAACCTGATGTACATTGTTCTTCTATCCGGACGTGTTCTAAAGAAGTGTGTCTGGATACACTTAAGCATTTAACATGTTTTTCAAGTGTCAATGTGTAGGCTCCATATGTGGATTAGGAAAAACATCCTGCTTACATGTATTTTTTCATCTGGTTCTCTCAAGGTGCTTCCCCTCCCAGAGATGCAAAATTCAGAAAATCCTGTTGACTCTGGAAAGTAGCAAAGAAGGATTTAAGTTAATCCAGTGCTTGAAGGGGGACTTGGGGCAGCTTGCCAAGATCAAATTATTCTTTCATTTGGAATCCCACGGTGCACGACCCAGGACCTCCCTTCTCCCCTTTCTACTCTCTTTCCTCCTAACACAATTGCCCTGGCCCGACAGCCAGCAATCCCAAGGAGCCTTGAAGGGCTTGGTCTGGGGGCAGGTTGGTATCACTGAGGGATGCGCTGGCTTGGATTCAGTGCCCTGTGATCCCATTGCTCCCATCTGCTTGTTCTACAATTAGCTAGGCATCTTTCCTCCCCAGAAAGCCCTCCTTGATTGTCCCCTTTCTCATGGCTTCCCTGCCCTCTCCATGCTAGGCTTTAGCTCCTGGGAGAATTGCCTGGTTTGGCATAAGACTGATGCACCAGTCTATGAGCTCCACCAGGGAGGGGAAGTTCTTTTTCTTCATCATCTCCCCACTCCTCTGTGGAACGGGCACTTCACCATGTCTGTTGGATAAATGAGTGAAAGAGAAGAAGCAGATGAAGAAAGAAAGTGAGACAGGGTGTGTAAACACCACAGTACCATGGGAGGCAATGACTTCTCTCCAAGTTTGCTAGCACCTGGAGGCCTGCTGGGACATAGAGGGTGCTCGGGTGCTCGGTGCCCTCTAGAGAAGTGAGGTGGAGGAGCTGAGGGTTGCTGACTGCTGCTGCAGGTCACCCCCTGGGCAGTCCAAGGTGGTGCTCAGGGTACCGGATGCTTCCCAGAGCGGCCACAGAGAGAGGGAAGGGGAGGGCAGGACAGGGCAGAGGCAGACATTGGGCTGTGGTGCTGGCAGCCAGGGACAGCCTTGGCTGACCCATAGGAACTCTGAGCTCAACTCAACTCTTCAGAGTTGCCTTGAGTTGGGTCAAGATGGTCAGACCTTTATACCCAGCACTGCCCGTCATTGGATGTGGTTCTCCCCAGGAAGGACTGTGACCTTGGCTGAGGTGGCTCTGTAACCATGGTCCCTCAGGATGAGTCTAAACATGCCATAGCTGATGCCTCCCTGATGGAAGGTGGTCTGGGCAGCACACCACAGTGTTCACTACACTGCTTCTCTCAGAATCACGGCTGTGAGGAGCGGAGACAGCTGGGGTCAGCAAGCCCTCCACCCACAGTGGAGGTGGTTCAGCTGGAAAAGCCCAGCCTGGGACGTACGCAGAAGGTCTCCGTGGTCAAAGTACTTGGGCCAGATGCCAGGACGCTGGAAAGTCCAGGGCTGAGCCTCTAGGGCTCTGGCAGTGTTCTGTACCACTGTGTGTGGGGTTACATTGTGTTGATCACGTTTCCTTGTATATACACATTATGAAAATTGCATCTTAATCATGCTGTAAAAATTAGTTTAACACTTTGTAACAACTGCATGGGGTTTAATCCTCCAGTCAGCCTATTTTCTCTTTTTTAAAAAACTAACCATCACAGGAGTTTTACCACACTGCTTTCTTCCAACCCCTGGACAGAATCAGATATTTTAGAACTAAATTGTAAACTGAGACAGAACATCAAAATAATCTTTGGATTGGAACCTGAATTTCACTTTAAATTTGGACAACTCTCCTTTCTCTGTTCAAACCCTTAAATAGCCTCCCATCGCATTCAAAGAACAAAAAGTAAAACATTTGGGGAGAGTCTAAATTATTTTCAGTTATTTTTACTTTCACGAAAGTTTATTTGAGCATCTCCTTAATCCTGGGCACCACAGCTGACTTTGGGCTTAGAAGTAGGGTGAATGAAGCACAGTCCCTGCCCATGAGGGTCTCCCACCAGTGGGGGGTTCAGATGGGCACAGAGCAGACAGGTAGCTGCGCCACCTACGGTACAAAGCTGCCAGGGCTCAGCATGGCCTTTCTAGAAGGTGCTGTTCTTACCAGATTTTGAGAGATTGCTATCCAAATTGTCTGGCACCTCTCCTGGAAACTGCTTTTTGCCTGTGTTTGTTCTCCTTGGAACCCTGAGGTCACCCTGACCTCCTCTACAGTTATGGCTCCCTGGTCCCCTACCCTTCCTTATCTCTCTACGCACAAAGATGCTTGCTCTTAGACCCCGTGCTTGCTTGTTGGAGGGACACTTGCTCTGTCTAGAGTCCTTTGCCTCTGAGCCCTTTGTGCCATTAATTTCCCCAAGTTCACTGAAAAATGCTTTCCCAAAATTCCCACGGTGTAAACTGTAGAGCTGCAAGCCTCACAAGTATTTGGTCATGTTGAGGAAGGCTCATTTCTCACCCCCAAATAAAATGAGCCCACAAGTACAAGAGGAACTCACAGTGGCCTCCTCTGAATGGCTACTGCTCAAGCAGTAATGGCCTACTCCACCCCCTCCTCTGGCCCCACTGACCTCTCACAGGATGGTGTTGAGAACCAGATCCTTTGGTTTGGTTCAGACCCAAAACAACTTGCTTTCAAATTCCAAGTACTGAGCTGCACTTACCCCAGTTAGGGGAGGGAGCATCCCGCCAGAATTCATGTAAGCAGTTGTGTTCTTTGCTATCAGCAGGAGTTCTTGAGGTCTGCTTGATAGAGGACTGCAGGGAGGTCTTGGGAGGAGCTCAAGAGATTCAACAGCCTAACTGCATGTTGCACACACAAATCCAGGATTGACTCACCTCTCAGAGCCTGTAACAATTCACAGCTGGGAGAACGAAGCCAGGCCAGCAGTTTACCTGGCTGAGAATCAAAAAGTACCGTAGGGACTTCTGAAAGCAGAGACCAAATTATTGATGATCCTAAGGGGAAAAAAAATCAATGCCTTAGAAAACCTTCTCGTCGTCCACACACGTTAGTCCCTCAGATTCTCACACAGGCGTCGGCTCCAAGGTGGGATAAGATGGTCCCTGTGAGTATGGCCCCAGGCCTCCAGAGCCAAAGCAGAGAGTTCACTGCATATTTGTACATTCAAACTGCATAGACAGCTATTCAAAATGATTTACATCCAATCCTTTCTTTAATGCGTTATTAAATCCCTGGATACATTGCTGATACAACATTCACAGTGAGGTTCTGAAGAACTGGAAGGAACATAAGGTGCTTTTTCCACCCTTAGAGTCCCTTCAGCCCTACCCGGCAGGTCCCTGCAGGCCCCTAGGGTCTCGGGGGCTATGCAGGGGGATCAGGGATCGACACCAGCTTTCTCTCCCATTTTGAAGCTGGCCAGTCTCGAGGGTGAGCTCAAGTCAGCTTCATATTGCAAATATTTCCCAAAGGACGTGAGCCAAAATGGAAAGACAATGGCTCCCAGTATAGCCATGCTACATGCAGAGGTGGTGAAGGCAACATCAGAAATAAGTGGGTCAACCGTCCATCACCACATGAAAGGGTGCTCAGTATCAGCAATTATCAGATAAATGCAGACCAAAACCACAACGAGGCAGCACCTCACTCCACCAGATTGATGACTGCATATATAAAGGAAATGTCAGGTGCTGGCGCAGCTGTAGAGAAGTTAGAGCTCTGGGTGCTCTGGGTGGCACTGTCAAATGATGTCATTGCTATTGAAAGGAGCGTGGAGGGCCCTCAGAAAAGTTAAAAATAGAATTTTATGATTCAGCAATTTCATTTATTCCAAGAAGATTTTTTGGGTATATACCCAAAAAGTATTTCCATAGTTATCCACAATATCCAAAAGGTAAAAACAACTGAAGCATCCCCTGACAGGTGACTGGGCAAACAAATGTGGACTATACATAGAATGGAATATTATTCGACCTTAAAAAGGAAGGGGAATTTGACACCTGCAGCAACAGGGATGTACTTTGAGGTGTCATGCTAAAGTAAAAAGGGTGTCACATAGAGACAAGTTCTGTGTGATTCCTCTTGTATAAGTCCCTACATAGTCAAATTAATACAGACAGGAAATATAGATGGTGGTAGCCAGGATCTGGGGTGCAGAGACATACAAAGCTGTGGTTTCATGGACACAGAATTTCAGTTTTGCAAGATGAAAAGTTCCGAAGACTGGTTATATGGAAACATAGGCCGGGCGTGTTGGCGCACATACGCAGTCCCAGCATTCAGGACCCTAAGGCAGGATATCACAAAGTTGATGCCAACCTGGACCACTTAGGCAGACACGGTCTCAACAAATACATGAATATCCCACTGAGGTATATGTTTAAAAGTGATTAAGATGGGGGGCAGGTATGCAGCATCATGATAGAGTGCTTGTCTAACCCGTGTGAGCCCCAGGGTTGTATCACCAGCACCTCAAAAAAAAAGGTTAAGATGATAAATTTTATCACAACACTTAAAACAAATATTATCACAGATGCCTCCTCATAGCAAATGTCGTTGGCTGTCAGGTCGCTTTTGGCATAGGTGTGTTGTGAGTCCTTAACTAGCTCTTCGAGAGCCATGCCTACCATGGTCTGGTTCGGGACGTGACTAACAGAAGCTCAGTTAGTAAATTTTTATTGCATGTTAGAGGAAAAAAGGGAGGAGGGCGGAGGAAGAGAAGAAGGAATGAATAGAAAATCCACAAAAGATAAATTACAAGTGGACAGTAACCAAATGAGAAAATGTTCAGCTCCACTAGTAATCAAAGAAAAGTCCATTAAAGCAACAATGTGTTTCTATTTCTCACCATGAAATGAGTAAAGATTTCTATTATTATAATTTAAATATCTAATGCTGGCAAGGATTTTCTGAGATGGATAACTTCAGGCAGAATTGGTCCATTTCTGTAATGAAGTGTGATAGCACAGGTAATTGGCCCTAAAAATGTTCCCATCTTCTGACCCCATAAGGATCAATCTTAAAGGACTGACAAAATACTCAGACAAAGATTTTGGGGCAAAGATGCTTATTACAGAGTTATTTATAACAGCTCAAAGTCCAGAGTTAAAGAATGCTTTAGTACAAGATGAAAAATTTTGTAGTTGCTAAAAATCATATTTTAGGAGAATATTTGATGCGAGAATTTCTTACAACAATGTGGGTTATGTATTCAGTAGATCACATTTGCAAATAAACATAGAAAATGAGGAGAATGTGCCAAGTCAAAATGTGACTGTGATTTCTAAATAAGGCGCTTATGATGGATTTTCCTGTACATTTGTGTAGCTTCTAAATATTATAATACTTTATTTGCTTTTTTTTTTTTAAGAATTATGTCACCATCCGAACACCTAAAAAGTGCTCAGGCATATTCTTGTTCTCTAGAAGCAGCCAGCATGGTGGTGGAGCTGTCTTGCTATGGTTCTAGGTGTATGGTGATGGGTCCCTGGAAGGCAGTTGAAGGGTTCCAGTCCTATCTCTGCATCTGTTGTATACTGGCTGTGGTTGGTGGTGGCACCCCCTGCTGCTGTTGTTCTTCCCTGGCATGGCACATCTTCGGTCCTCTGCTGTCTTGCTGGGTTTAAGGCACATTCAGGTTTATTCTCTCTGTGATCTGTTCAGGCTCAATTCAGCCCATTTAGATCCCCTCCACGGTTTACCTCTTCAACACTCTCTGCAGCAGGGTGCCAGTGAATGTTTATTTAGTCACTTGGCTTGCATCCACTCTAGCAAAGATTGCCTTGCTCTGGGACCAAGGTCTGGGAGGCAGGCAGGACCCACACAGTCCACAGGACCCTGAAAGCACAAGCCTGGAGCCCAGTGGGAAGGGACAAATGAGACCCACAGAGAACAATCACTTGTCAAAGACAGGATGCCAGCCCAGGGGCAGAGCTGGGATCCTCACAGCTTTCCTGACAGCCAGGGGGTGCACCTGCACTCAGCACCACTCACAATCTCTGCTGGAGGGGACATGGCCCCTGCTTTCCACTGGAACACTGGACTCACCACACTGGTGCCAATGAGACCAGAGCCGGCTTTGGGTGGGGCAGGTGGTGCTGCTTTTAGTACTGATGAGAGCCACTCCCAGGAAAACTCTGTGTGAAAGTCAGGAGACCATCTAGATATCTTTTTAAATCTACAATTGAAAAAAATTAAAGCCCAAATGAAATGTAGCCATCTTCTATTTTGGTTTTATGTAGATTTTTTTTCTGATTATAAAAGGCTCACGTGCTCTGGAAACTTTAGCCAATGTCATAAACAAATAAAACATTCAAGTTATAACTGATAGAAGTAAGATCAACTCAATGGCTTTCACAGGAGAGTTGCTGCAATGGATTGGACAAGGTGATCAGTGAAGCCCGCAGACTCCTGCCTGGCTGCAAACTCACAGAAAGCTGGACAGGATGTCATCATGCAACACAGATGCTCTTGTGGCTATCCGAATGCCCACCAAGGTAAAGAAGTCCAGGCAGGGACTGCAGAAAGAAATAGAAACCCTCAGGGTCCCTGAGTGGTGGCTCGGGAGCAGAGGCAGGTGCCTGGCACTTTGATGACGGAAAAGAGACAGAGCTCCTACCTCCAAGGGACCTGCGTGCTCCAGCAGGACACAAACACGGCTCAGAGCATCGGACAACCAGAAAACACTGCTGCTGGAAAAAGTGCTGCACAGGAGGGCTTGGCGCTCTGTGACCTCACTGGTGTCTTTACCCGGCCAGGGAAGCTGGGAAAGTTACCCTAGCTCTGAGTGTAACAAAAAGGCAGCGTAAACAGTGAATGTGAAAAACAAAGTCTAAAAGAACAAAAAGAAAACACAGAGGAATAATTTGGAGGTAAGAGGTTTTTTGTTTTTTTTTTTTTCTTTTAGCACAACACTAAAGAAAAGCCCTACTAGATTTGACTCTGTCAATTATTAAAACTTTTGCATTGAGAAACCACTTCCAGCAACAGTAACAGGCAGAGGACAAACTGCAGAAAAAATTGCAAGAAATGTATGCAAGAGTTATAATTTTCATATGCAAAGAGCTTATATATCAATAAAAAGACACATAACACCTGCATCCCCCACACCAATGGACTCAGGACGGGATAGTCTCACACACATGTCAAAACAAGTTAATGCAAAAAGTCAAAGAGCAGAAAACCCCTTTTTTCTTCAAGGGTAATCAAAGACACATGAATTACAACAATTGTAAGTCCTTTATTTATTTATTTATTTTTGCTGATGAAATTGGCAAGGGTTTAAGGGGTTTAAGTGCTGAATGTTGAGGAAAGTGGCAGGAAACAGGTGGGAATATAAATTGGTACAATTTTTTCTGGAAGGCAATTTTTAAAAATATGTTTTAAAAATATGCCTGCTTGGTAATTTCCCTCAAAGAATCTAGCTTAAGGCATTCGATGTGCACGTGTGCAAGGACGGTGTGAAGGATTTGAACCTCAGCATTATTTACAATAGAGGGAGGACAAACCGGAATAAGGTGCGATAGAGAACGAGGCAGCTATTAAAATTTGCACCGTGGAGGAACACCTATGATGTGGGAGAATGTTCACAGGGTACGGCTAGAAGGAAGAATAAGCAGCTCACAACCAAAAATTCAATAGGGAACCACGTGGGCAGAAACTTGATCCCCTGTCTAGGACCAGGGTCACATTACAGATCAGAAGAGAACGGATGGATGGTTTAATGAAGAGCCCTGGGATAACTGATTATCCAGATGAGAGAATAAAATGAGAGCCTTACAGTACACCACAGACAAACATAAATTCCAGATGGAAGAGTGATTGGTGAAAAGGAAAGCTAAAACTTTTAGAAGAAAATGTAACATGTGATCTACATGATCTCAAAAAGAAGAATGTCTTTTTTTTTTTTTTTGTCAGTACTGGGGTTTGAACTCGGGGCTTTGCACTAGCTAGGTAGGTGCTGTATCACTTGAGCCATGCCCCCAGCCATTTTTCCTCTCGTTGTTTTTGAGATAGGGCTTCACTTTTTGCCCAGGCTGGCCTAGACCAAAATTCTCCTCTTTTAAGCTTCCTGCTGTAGCTGGGATTACAGATGTCTTCTACTAGACCCAGTTTTTTTTTCTGTTGAGATGGGGTCTCACAAATTTTTTTTGTCTGGACTGGCCTGGAATGGTGATCCTTCAGATTTCACCCTCCCACGTAGATTGAGATGACAGGTATGAGCTATTGGTACTCAGCTAGAGAATAATTTAAGTGACACAGAGGACAGACAAACCATGTAGCAAAAAGTTGGTAAATATTATACTGTTACAATGGGAAAAAAATCAGAACATCAGAAGTCAGCGCTCCAAAGTACAAAGGTAGCTCCAGACTGGCAGAAAATTAATTCAATGCAAATAGAACAGGAAGAATTATCTCAGGACATTTGGAGTAGTGCATCTTTAATTTTACTCAAAGAAAATGCAGCTTTCTGCCAGTGGGTCTGGGTGGGACCCAAGATTCTGCATTTTTAACAAGGTCTTAGGTACAGTTGATACTACAGTTGATGTTACTTGTCTACAAGACACACTTTGTTTTGGTTTTTTTGGAGACAAGTTCTTTTTACAGAGCCCAAGCTTGACTCAAACTCACGATCCTCCTGCCTAGTGCTGGGATTGCAGACATAACCACCATGGACTGCCGGCTCACAGTTTGAATAATGTCGGAGACAAGGCTCCCCTTGTGAGCCATTCTGTCTTGACCTTGCCCTGGAACATTTTGCGGTTGTTTGTCTTCCTGGGACATCTTGCGTTTCTCCGAACATCCTGTGTTCATGCAAATACCCTGCGGTGTCGCGCCACCCGCCCAACTTCTCCATCTCCAGCACAAGATGACCCCGTCCCCGCTTCTCTTCCGGGAGTTTACCTTGCCGCCGGCGCGAACGGGCACCCTATCAGAAGTCCTATAGCAGAACCAGCCAACCAGCCTGCACCTCGTCGTACCCCTCACTCCCTCAGCACATAAATACCCCTGTGTGAACAGTAAAATTTTGCAGCTTGATCAGAACTCCTGTCTTGCTGTCATCCTTCGTGTCTCTTGTCCCTTCATTCTTCCCCTTCTAGGTTTGCTACCCACGCTGATGTGTCCTGCAGGACGGGACAGAATAACAGGGATAGGATGGACTCCTATGATAAAAAACAAAAAGAATAAAAACTTCAGACCAAGTATGGTGGAGGGTCTGAGCAGGAATTGTCTGAAAGGAGAAACCAAATGACCAATAGACAGGTTGAGTGAACTAGCCTGGGGTTGCTGCTACCATTCGACAGTTTCTTTCTTATATAAAGAAGACAAACGTTGTAGGCTGGTGAGGGGAGGGGTGGGGGGCTCCTCATAGCCCATGGGACCTCAGGCTCCTGGAGGCTCCGCTGTCTTCAATATGGCAGGAACTGGGCAGCTAGAAAAAGAGAAGAGGGTGAAGGGTCCTGTGTGGGAAGTTTTTAAGGGCTGGACCTGGACATGGTGCTGGATTCTCACATCCATTGGTTGGAGTTCTGTTCAAGGACACAGATCACTGCAGGAAAGGCTGGGAAATGTAGTCAGACCTTGACAGAGAATAAGGGGAGTGTCGGATGACCAGCTAGCAGACTCTGCCACATGTCTGAAGAGATACTCGGCTCACTAGTGACCAGGAAAATGCAATTAAAGTCATTTTCAGCATTGGATTGGCAAGGCAAAACATCAAGGTGACCCATGGCCGTCTCCAAGAAGAGGCATCACAGAGAATCTTCTCACCCTCATCTCCCCCTGCCCTTACCTTGCTTAAAATCCATAGCCCGTGCTACTTCTACAATACCTTTTGTTTATTTAGCAGCCATGTTCATTGTTGACTGTCTGCACTGTTTCCTCAGCGATTCCAGCGTTCTCAACACTGCTTGGCACCAGCAGCCACCGCTCAGCAAGGATTTGCTGAATGGAGAGGCTGAACGGGAGGTGTTCCAGGTGGCTTTGCAGCCTTTCAGTCACCTGAGCCCAGGGCACAGGCACCAGACATGATTCGGGCCCAGCGGGGGCTTTAGCCAGGTGGTCACTTCCAGCCCTGGGCCACATAGGCTGAGGTGAAGAGATGACAAACATCTCCACCATGCCTGTGGCAGATTCCTAGCCCCGCACCCGAGAACGCAACCGGTGCTTACTGTGTTCAGCCTCTAGGTTGGTTGATTTTATTAAGTCAGATTTTTAAAGGTGTGTTTCGTGAAGTTCACCCTTTCAGGCATACAGATTGATACATTTTGAGCCAAGTGCAGATCTGATGAGAATACCCTGGGTTGGTCACCTTGAGTTGCTGTGACAAAAAAGGCTGACACAGACAACTGGAGGAAGGATTTATTTTGGCTCCTGATTTCGGGGTTTCCATGACCACCTGGCTCTCTGTGTGTGTGATGAGGCAGAGCTCACAGGACTGACTGTGTTGTGTAGTTGGGGAACCACACGTAAATCCAGTGACCACGCCAAGTGTTGGGTTCTGTCAAACCATGGTAAGTGTGATATGAACCTCGCCATCCTGAGCACAAAGGTTCTGTCGTGTTCTTTGACTCATGAACAACCCCATGTTCTCTTGGAATCATTGCTCAGGAGGGAGAATTGTTCTTCTTTGCTGACAAGGTTAGAGGTGTCCTGAGAACCACTGTGTTTGTAATAGTAATAGTCTCTTCTGAAATAAACACCGGGAAGGCAGAAACAATCAAAACCACCATCTCTGACTTTAAAACGACAACATAGGCCTTTCAGATAAACCAATCAGCCTCCCCAGTATTGTCCTGAATTCAACCTGGGGACACTTGCTTGAGAGCGCTGGAAATTACAAATCCCTCACACTTATCCTTTGCTGACTTTACTGCTGGGGAGGAAGCAGACTGCCTTATAAATATTTCCCATTATGGAACTTTTTACTAAGCTCCTAAAGTAATTTCAGATCTCAGTTAGCTTTGTTCTCCCTGCTGCCCAATACAATATCTGCCAGGGCTGCAGTTCGGAAGTGATAGAGAGAGAGGAGAAATTAAGACAAAGCCCCAGCATTCTTTAAGCATTTGCATGTGAAAGCAGGCCGTCCTGCTGTTTGATAAATCTGATATGTAAGAAAACCGTGAGAATCAAAGTTCACATCCAGTCGGGGTGCTTTCTATGTACATCGTGAAGGTTGCTACAAAAAAAAAAAGTGATAATATCCTTGCAAGTATATGACTAATGAGAATATATACTGCACATCTGAGAGAGCCCAAATGTGTAATTATTGCGAGGAGTTCACAGACACATAAATATAATGGTCTTCAGCTAAGCAAATTGCTAGCTACCAATGAGATAAATAGGGTCCCTTCAGAATTTGAAATAATTTGGAATGGGAGGTGATGGAGAATGAGTCACCTTAGCTGTTATCTCTGGAACCGTAATATAGGAACACGCCTGCCAACTCTGGTGCCTGTTCATTGTTCTTCATATCCTGTAGAGTTTGTCAGAAGAGCTTGGTCCCCGCTGACTTCCAACCCCTTATTTTGATAAGCTGCAGAGCAGCACGGCTCAACAGTGGTAGGGGCAGTAATACTGTTTACCTCAGTAGGCATCCCAGGCATATATTTTGCCAAGAAACACTGATGTGTTTAAAGGTCAGGTTGATACTGATTTGACGGAATAACATAAATTCATCTTTCTAGGAGTAAAATGGTGTACACGACTTGGTTTAAAGGTTAAACTGTTTTTGTGCACGGATAGGTCGAAGATAGAAAACTTTAATACACAGAGTATAATTACCTGTTTGGACAGGCAGGAAAATGTGGTTTAGTGTTTGGATTTTTGTAGAGATGTTTGAAAACTTAGGAATCTATTGACATCTTGAATATATTTCATTGTAGGGGAAAAAAATCCTACAAAGGCGCTCTGTTAGAGGGACTGTCTTTTTTTCCCTTTCCTACTTATGTGATTCTACGAATTCATTTTCTGTTTCAAGATACAAAGTTCCCCCAGGACTAATAAACTCCTAAATATGAAAGGTACATAGTAGATGCTGAATGAAAGCTTTGTGGATGAATAAAATGAGTGCAAGTTTTGAACACAAAGTTGGTTTGACAAATGAGAAGGAGAAAGGTGCATAGATTCTCTGCAGCTAGAATCTAAAAATAGACAAATCCAACCCAGAGAGTTTCTTTCATTCATTCCTTCATTTATGCATACACTTTTTTCATTCGGCAAAAACTGTATTGAGCACTTCCTCACCACTGCCCTGTGCTGGATGTGGACACGAATGGGGAAGGCTTGGAGCTGACTTTATAGACTTTATGGTCTGTCTGGGAAGAAAAATAGAGTGAGCCAATGGCATAAAACAGGCAGGAGAGGGAAGAAGTGGGACATTGCTGCCTGCCCCAGAGGAGCTAGGACTGGCTGCTCCATTGGCATCCTGGGTCCCTGTACTTACTGCATTCTCCCTGATGTAGCCAACACTTACAGAACACACATCTCTTCCCTGAGCCTCCTTCCCCACTTAGCAGCTCTCCCAGGGACCCACCACCTGCACTCATCAGCAGGTACTTACTGAAGGCCACTGACACAGGTCCCGGAAGAGGCCTACATTGAGCAGAGATGGGTCAGGGGCAGCCCCATCCCCTAAGACCCAAGGTTTTATCCTGCTGGGGGGGCCAGAAGCTGCAGAGCTTGGTTACCCAGCCCTCTGTGCCTACCCAGGACCCCTTTGCACTTGGACTCTGTCCTGGACCGGCTCCCAAGCAGGGGGAGCAGCTCAGGCCTGGGGGGGGGGTGTTGTTGGGGTTGTGGTTTTTAACACTAGGACTGTTGTGTGTGTGTTGAGAGGTGGAGCTGTGGATGCTCTTTCTTTCAGAGGATCCTATTTAAGGCCTCTGCCTTAGACAATAGTTAAGCAGGTCTCTGAACTTGGCCAACATTTTAGAAGCAGGAAGGTCTGTGCAGGCTCATTGATCATGCTATGCAGTAAGTGCTAAGCAGCCGGGTTAGTGGAGGAAAATCCTGGAGGGGGGCAGGGTGGGGGAGTCATGGCGGAACTGTGGGGGAGCAGAGGGGAGCAGCAGGAGGGACTGAGGAGCACAGCCGGGGGTGAAGGGGTGGCGCAATGGTGGGGGGGGAGAAAGGGGGAGCAGAGGAGGAGAGGGTAGCCGGACTTTCTCGTGGCCCCATTTCTGGCACAGGGATGGTAGTGTTGGGTCCTTGTGAGTTGAGTTGGAGAAGTCCAAGGGGGAAAGTATGTCTTTGTGTGGTTTCTAGGGGGGTCGTGGGCAGGTCCAACTTTGATTTGAATAATTGTAGTCTGAGCAGCAGCAGGACTTAGGAACAGGTGGCCTTGCCCAGGTGGAAATCACTCCTGGAAGAGGGCCACTTTGTGCTGCCCACTTTGTGCTGCACCTTGGCCTCAGGCCATTGCTACCTTTCTGGGCACACAGGCTAGGTGGGCTGTCCCACACATGGAGCCTTCTGGACCAGGAAATGGAGAGGGAGGGAGCAGCTCAGTGTGCAGGCCCACAGGTGGAGATCTCCAGATGGGGATTCTGAGCAGTTCTGGACTCCATTTATACCAAAGTTCTTGGTGGATTCTTCTTTCCATGGAAAGGAGAAAAGTGTTCTTTTTTTTTTTTTTTTCTAAAAGGGAATGAAATTCTATATAGCATGGGAATATAGTCCAGATTTTAAAACACCTGGATGAACGTGGGAAGGTGAGACCTTTACACCATCCCTTCACCTTTGATCTTTCTGCTTTATCCTTTCTTCTCTGTCCCATTTGGTGATCTCAATGGCACAGAGCTGGCACTCAGAAGTGTTTGCTGAATGAGTGATTCAAATACAAGTCAGAGTGATGTGATGCCCTGCTGGGGAACACACAGGAATCAGGTGGGACTTGGTTGACACTCAAAGGGAGGACAGCCTGGAGCAGCATGAGAAAGAGCAGGAAAGTGCTCTGTGGCACCAATCATCCCTGGAGCCAGGTGACCCTGCAGCTCCCAAAGTCTCTGCTACTCCCAGGTGAGGCAAGAGGACTGCTTGAGTCACAAGTTCAAGACCAGTCTGGGCCCATCACATGAATGAATGAATGAATCACTCAATCCTTGCTGGCTAGAACATGGAAAGATGGAGTAATTATTTGACTAGATGAACAGTGCTTCCCCTTCTGTTTTTTAGCAACGACTGACAATTTTCACTTTAAACTTCATGCCCAAATGCTGGCCCTGTGTATTTCTAATCATTCCTGCCAGGAGACAGGCAATGGGCTAGCACCCTGCCCCGCCAAGAGTGAAATGGGAGGGGTCCCTGCATCACCAGTCCCAGCTCAGCCTCTCTTCCCCTAGGACCCTGGGCCCCTTCTTCTTGACAGGTAAGGAATCCCAGGCACCCACTGGCAAGAGGGGTGAGGGGCAGTGACAGCGGCCTCCTGTCCCTACACCACCACCTGGTCCTGTGGGAGAGCTGATCACCTCCCTACTAGGGGTACCAGCATGGCCCTTAGATATGGGCCCCAGGTCTTCTGGAGAGCAAGGAAAAGGGAGGCCCTAGAATTGAGCTGCTGTCCCTGGGACCCTGCTGAGGGTGGGACCCTGAGGCAGGCTCCATTCAGGCTCACAGAGCTCTGTGTGGCTGAGCACTGCCCTCCCATGTGGTAGCAGTCAGAGTTTTCAGAGGCCCTCTGAATGGTCCATGAGCTGTGATACATCAACATTCCCCCAAATTTCCCAGGGTCACAACTCACCTTCCAGATGTAGGACTGAGGCCAGAGACTGCAGCCAACAATGTGGAGGGTGGGAAGCTGGCTTCCTGGTCGAGCCATCACAATGGAGAGCAACCGGAAGTAGTGAGCACCATTTTTTTTCTCAGCACTTTCTAAAGCAAGCTGGTGAGCACCGTTGTGCATAGGAAATAATTCAGCTGGAAACAAGTGTCATGCTTCACATTACAGTGAATGTCTAACTAATGTCCCCCAGCAGGGATGAGCAGTTACAAATTCCTGAATCATTCTCTGTGCTGTACCTCAAATAAACAAGCAACCATCTGTTTCCTTAGCCAGCCCCCTTTGGGGCCATATGGCTAGAAGGTTGGGAGAGAGTGGACCTCTGAGTGGGCACCTGGCGTTGCCACTTCCTGGCCATGCATCTTCAGCAAGTTTCAGGAAGTACTTCGTGTAATCACTATTATATTTCTATAATAATAAACTTGTCCCATAGGGTTACTGTAAAGATTAAGTATGTTTATTAATGAAAAGTTCCTTGCACATAGTAAACATTCCATAAATGTTAGCTGTTGTTATTAACTGGAAGTTAAACCAAAAATACTGTGATGATAGATATGCTTAGCGATCACAGATATGTTTACTTTCTCTCAGTCTTGTATCTCAACCAGAGAACCATTTGAATCAACACTGTGTTAGTTAGCTTTTTTGTCGCAGTGACAAAATTCCTGAGAAAAACAACTTAACGGAAGGGAGAATTTATTTTGGTTCCTGCTTTCAATCCATGGTCTCTTGGCTCTGTTCCTGGACTGTGATGAGACAGAGCGTCATAGTCTGGAGAATGAGGAAGAGAAGAGCTGTTCACCTTACAGTGGCCAGGAAGAGAAAGAGGGAGCGGGGAGGGAGAGAGGGATAAGGGGCTGAAACTTCTACTTCCCTCCTTCCCTGGGTCTGCATGGTCCTGCTCTCCAGGGCAGGGCTGAGCCTGGAGGTGGGGAATCTCACCTTCCAGCTCCATTGAGGGGAGCTGGGATGGCCAGGGAGCCAGACAAGGCCCCCCTCAGGGGGCCCTTAGAGTCTTCTCATGTTTATAGATATGGAAACTGAGGTTCAGAGAGGGATTCACACTTATGGAACCTCCAATCAGCTTCCATCTCTAAATACTGGGCCACAAAGTGATATTTGAGCAAATCCAACACATAGTGCTATTGACTTCAGCAGCTATCATTAAAGGATTTTTATCAAGGTGTTGTAAACAGTGAAAACGCTCCTAATTGCAGTGAGACGTGAGGCCCTGGGACAAGGCTCTCCTCGATGCTCAGGTGGCCATCCTCCCTGAGAAGACAGTAATTTCCTTTCCTTATTTCTTGATATCCTTTTGCCCATGTGGAACTGGGGAGCAGGTAAAAAAAAGACTCAGCTCTTAAGGGACTTGGCTGGAAAGAAATGAAGAAAACCAAACCCTAAATATGAATAGGAATGAGCACCCACAAAACGAATGAAGAGAAGCAAACAGACTTGTACACTCGCACAAAATAGCATGCTGCTCCTTCACAGGCAGGTATAGTGACCTGTCACCTGTGTCAGCTGGTCCTTAGCCTGTCCACGTTACTGAAATGGACTTCAGTTTTACCATCTCCTAGGGCTACAGTAGGGATGTCTGTTCTTAGCCACTTCAATTTGCTGAGGAAAATTCTTCCTTCATTTACCAAATCGTTAGTGTGGTCATATTTTATAATGAAAGAATATTTTCTCTAATATTTTAAGAGGAAAAATCCAAGATAGGGACCCCTTTTAAACTTTCAGTGAATGATTCTTCAGGAAGTAGAGGGGGAAGTGGGGAAGTGGGGAAGGGAAAGCAAGGCTATAGTCAAGAAATATCTACGAGGAATTCCCCATTTTGGAGGAAAAAAAGTTGATATGGTCAACTTCACGTTTAACTGATTTTTGTATGGTTACTCAGTCAGACCAAGGACATAATTTTGGATAGGTCGGTGGGGGGGGTTCCAACTATAGTATGGGATTCTTAAGCCAACGCAGTTTAGGCGTTTCTTTTACAGCAAGGATGCAATAGAACTCAAGTAAAGTGAGTTATTGTTGAAGCAATTCTGAACCTGACCAGTGATTACACACAGAGTCCGGCTCCTCTGGGTGGATTTGATTTCCTATAATGAATCTGCCGGTCTCTTAAAAACCTCCCAGCAAAAATCAGTAAAATTGACTGATTAGCGATTATGGCACTAAATCAGAGCTTGAGCATGGTGGAAATGCACTTTCAGGAGTTGGTTTCTCAAGACAAAAGTTAGGCCCATGCAGAGGTGGGTCATCAGCACTGGGTTGTGTTGGTTGGGGTGGAGAGTGGCCTTGTCAGGGTCCTGAAGAACAGATGTTCCCAAGGGCCCACTTCCTACAGAACAGTGTGAACTGGCTACTGAGCTGTGTGCAAACCCAGATCAGGAAGGAGCAGAAGTAGAAGGACCACTGGCCTTGGCCTTGCCCAGAGGGGTGACGTCATTCACTGAGTGCCCAGTTCGACCTTGGTTCCTCCACTGCTGCTACTCTACAGAACTTTTGTGAGCTTGCAAACCAGGGCTGGGCAACCTGGGCTATGACCTCGCAAGAGTGCAGTATTATTGTCATCACTCCCCCACTGCTGTGTAAGCAATCACCCCCAAGTTGGTGACAACGCGTATTTTTTACCCCACAGTCCTGGAGGTCAAAAGTCTAAACATCAAGGTGCCGTGAGGCTGTGCTCCTTTTGTGGTCTCTGGGAGAGGCTGTCTTCTTGTCTTTTCCAGATTCTGTGACCACCAGTGTTCATTCCTTGCTCATGGTCACTTTCTTGGTCTTCAAAGCCTACATTTCTCCCCACTCCCTCCCCCTTTCCCTCCCTACTCACTCTGATTCTGGCTTCAGGTCTCCTTTGTCTCCTCTGACTCTGGCCCTCTGCTCTCTCAGAAGGACCTTTGTGGACCCAGCTGGATTCCAGGCTAACATCCCAAGGTCACCAACTTTCATAACATCTGTTAAGTCCCTTTTGTCACATAAGGTAACATATTCACAGGCCACAGGTGTGGTTGAGGGGCCACTTTTCAGCTACAACTAAACTGTTGGCACATTTTCTCAAGCTGAACCATCCTTGAATTCCTGAAATAAATACTACCTACTCGTGATGCTGTTATTAGTATTTTAAATAATTGCTAATATTTTGTTGTATTTATTTCTGGGTTTTTGAAGCAGAATCTCACTATGTAACCTAGGCTGGTTTTGAACTCACCATCCTTCTGCCTCCACCTCCTAAGTGCTAGCAATATATGTGTGTGTCACCATACCTGACTGCAGATCGCTAATATTTTCATTAGGATCTTGACAACTAACTTTATAAAAGGGATTTCTTTCTTTTTGAAGCACCAATAATGTTGGAGCCAGGCATTGTTCCAGGATATTAGGGCTCATCAGGAAGCAAGACAGATGAAGGTCCTAGAAGAATGGCCAGTGCATAGGCCCCGAGGCATGGGGAAATGGCCAGTGCAAAGGCCCTGAGGCATGGGGAAATGGCCAGTGCAAAGGCCCTGAAGCATGGGGAAATGGCCAGTGCAAAGGCCCTGAAGCATGGGGAAATGGCCAGCGCAAAGGCCCTGAGGCAGGACCGCTCAATGTGTTGGGGAGCAGCAAGAGGTCTGTGCGTCAGCAGTAGAGGACATAGTGGAGATGTGGCTGGTGACCAGAACAAAAAGAGACATGCAGGGCTTGCTGAGCAGAGCTGTCGAGAAGGGCAGTGTACATTTTAAATACATCTCTTTTGGTTGCAAGGAAGATAAATCCCAACAGAACATGGTAGAGGCTGAGACTGGTGCAGAAGATTGGCCAGAGTTTTCTCTTTTATGAATGTTCTTGTCTGGTTTTGATATCAATAGTTCATAAAATGAGTTGTGGAACTTTCCCTCTGTTTATTTTGGAGAGAGGATGGTTTATATAAGAAAGGGACGATCTATTTATTATTCAGAGGTCTGGTATAGCTCACCTGTCAGGATGGCTGGGTCAGAGGCCTTTCGTGGGAGAACATTTTTGACTCTGATTGCACTTATATATAGATTCACTGTGATCTTCTAAATTCATTGTTTGTAATATACATAGTTCTACCTGTTTTCAAACATTGGTGCTGTGAAAAATATGGTTTTACATCAAAGAATTATTTTTATTTTTAAAATCTTAATTTTGCTGTAGTTATATCCTCCCTTTTGTGCCTAATAGATTTTATTGTGTTTTGTTTACTTGTTTGAGACAAGGTCTTGGTGTGTAGCCTGGGCTGACCTGGAACTCTCAATCCTCCCACTTCTCCTTCTGGAGTGCTGGGATTGCAGGTGTGTATCGCCATGCTCACCCCTATAGATTTTTGGGGGGACTCCTGTCTCTCTTTCTCCTTTTATGTCTTCTTCAGTCAGTCTTGCCAGATGTTAGTCTAAGTTAAAAAAATCCCAGGCATTGGTTTGTTAATTTGTGGGTTCTCCTATTCTTTTGTTCTGTTTATTTCTTGTTAGTTTTATAATTTCCTTCCTTCTGCTTTTCTTGCTGCTGTTCTCATTCTAACATAAGCCATTTACTAACTTACAGTCTTTTCCTTTTTTCCAAATATATCTTCTGACTTTCCAGCTAAGTAATGCCTTAGCAAAAGCACATAGATTTTGATATTTTGTACTTTTTTTTTGCCATTCATTTTTTAATATCTCAGCAACGTCAACTTAGTTTCTTCTTTGACCCATATATTTTAGAAAATTGCGCTTTTAAATTTCTAAGAACATGGGCTGGGGGACTTTTTGGGGTGGAAATTTTT
Organism: Castor canadensis; assembly: GCF_047511655.1. Lineage (NCBI taxonomy): Eukaryota > Metazoa > Chordata > Mammalia > Rodentia > Castoridae > Castor > Castor canadensis. The sequence continues at coordinate 6,955,517 of NC_133392.1, forward strand.
TTTACCTACTTGATCAATTTCTGAGAGGTGTGTCACTTCTCCTGGGCTTTTCAATCCCTTATGATCACATGTGTTTGGAAGCTGAGGGGCTAAGTATATGCCAAGCACAGAGGCTCACACTGTCCATCAGTGTACAGGCTTCTGTTGTCTTCCTTAATGGCCGTCACGGTGAGTTCTGTCTTGTCTGGTATCAATTTTGCCACATGTGCTTCCTTTTTGTGTCCTCTTAGCTATGACAGTTTTTTTCATACCTGTACTTTGAACCTTTTCTTATATAATGTTCTAGTAAACAGGGTATTGCTTAATATACGCTAATAAAAATAGAGGAAAACAGTCTATTGGTCCAGATATTAGAGAAGACAGTTGGTTACCAGGCTTTAGAACCCAAGAGTTTAAGACTTAAATTTTTGTGGGCTAAGTGAGGAGCGTGCACCCCATCTTTCCCCAAATGTAGCCCAGGTGATTGCTGCACCTTCCACGCCTTGCAAATCTGCTTGTCGCGGAGTGTAGCCTCTTGGCTCCAGGGGGGCTGCATGCTCACCCCTCTCAGTGTTCTCTGGACAGAACATCCTGGGTCAGCTCTGCTAGGAAGACCTACATCTTTCTTCTTTTTCTTTTTTTTCCAAAAATTCGAATAAAATTCAGACAACATAAAATTAGCTGTTTTAAAGTGTACAGTTAAGGACTTACACAGGCCCACATTGTTGGGCCACCATCAGCATGGTCTGCCTCCAGAAATGTTCACCATCTTAACAGATGTTCCCTTTAAACACTAGCTCCCCTTCCCCCACCCCCTGCCCTGCTTCCCAGGTAACAGCTTCTCCTTCCTGTCTCTCGAATCTGCCTATTCTGGATCCTCACACAAGTGGAATCACACAATAGTTGTCCTCTTGTGCACTGGTTCCTTTTTCAATTTTTACTCCATGTTCCTCATCGAAGCACTTAATAGGCGTTAACCTCACATGCTGCAGTGAAAAAGCACCACCTCATATTCTGTGGAACATGTTGTACCCTCTAAGATTTGAAGGTGTTGGTCTGTTTGGGGGTCACATAATCCTGGAAGGAAGCTTGGCAGCCCTGCCCGCCTACAGGGACTCAAGTGCAGAGAAGCCCACTGCATTGTCTGAAGTCATGTGGAAGCAGAAGGATCAGGACAGAAGCCTAGGTCTTCACACTCCGTCACCCTTCCCAGATTCTGGCAACTTCTCCCAAGTTGAAGATTCATTTTTTCCTCTTGAGCCCAGCGATACTGTAACACAATAAGAAATACATGTTTGCTATCTGCCCCTGACTGCTGCCACACGGCTCTGGAAACCCTTGGACTCTCTATTGAGAGTCTGTATCTTTCTGTATCCTATTGAGATGGCTGGCAGGCGGGGGGGGGGGTCCTGGGTGGCCTCAGGAGGGACTGGTTACCAAAAGAGCCAATCACATGACTAGAAGGTTGGCACTGAGAGGGGCTGAAAGTTGAACTGCTCCCCAGTGGCTAATGACGTAATGAACTATGCCTACGTAATGAAGCCTTCATAAAAAGCTGGGAGGACCTATCTGGAGCGTTTCCGGAGTGCTGACCTGTGGGGGCTTCTGAGGCAGGCGTGGGAGGGCAAGGCACTCGTTGCCCCTTGGTGTGTCAGTCTCCCTCTGACTATTCTTTGTAATTAATGGGTCTGGGTAAAGTGTTTCCCTGGGTTCTGTAACCTGCTGTAACAAAGTAATCAAACCTGAAAGAGGGGGGATGTGAGAACCCCAATTTATAGCAAGCAGTTCAGAAGCATGAGACACAACCGGGGGCTTTCGACTGGCATTGGAAGTGGGGGGCATACCTAGGGGAATGCCTTGTCATTTCTAGGTATGTGTTGTCAGGAGTGAATCATATTAGAGGACACCCAGTTGGTGGCACTGGAGGATTACAATGGGGAGGGGACCCCATGCTTGGTGTTAGAAGTGTTCTGTTGAATGACTGTAAGAGAGCAGGAAAACTATCTTTGATTTGTTCTTGTATCTCTTATAGAAATTGAAGCTAAAATTCAAATAACTACATTTTGTCCAAGCAAAGAAAGAGCCATGCTGCATTTGTGAGCACTGGGGAGGGTCCTTTCGTGGAGGTCAGGATCCAGTGGGTGCTCACTGCAAACAGTCTGTGGGGAGGGCAACTGGACATCGTCTGGCTTCCTGTGGTTGGTCTCCACCTGTCACCTTCAGCCTTGCTCTCCTCCTGCCAGCCGTCTTTCCCAAGGCCTTTCTCCCAGTGAGGGCTTCAGGCTGTACAAGATACGCTCTTCCCAAAAAAGTGGGGCATTTCTCTAGGAGCCATAAAAATCAATCAGTTCTCAAACAGGCTGGAAGACCATTGGTTTTTCCATCTCTGAAATAATCAAAATCACACCATGTACATGTTTGCAAACAAGAAGGAGCAGTACCGATTCAGCATGGAGTGTTCTATTTGCAGTTCTACGGTGCCAGGACCGTCATTTGTTAGGGTCTGATTATAAATGTCACTTTGTGAAACTATTGGTCAGCCTGGGCCCTGCTCAGAGGTGAAATCTCAGAAATCTCTCTCACTTGAGAGGTACAAAGGCCTGTCTTTCCTTTGGAGCACTAGTGATTCTCATGAAGAGTGGGAGGTTGGTTTCAACCAAGAAAAGTTGACAATAAGAGAATAAAAAAAGACCAACAGGGTGTAACTGCTAATTGATCCTCTGACTTTGGGATAGTTCCCCTCACTGCGGCAGATGTATGCACATGTGTGTATATTATAGGTACACTTTCAAAGTTAAGATTTGCTCTGCTACAGGAACACTACTTTTTTATTGACTCAAGTAAATCAGAGTAGAAGGAGAACCACGGAAGATACAAGGGTGTCTGGGCCTTGCTGGATCCCAGTTACTACGGAAAGAGTTAAATGGTAGGTATTTGGAGGACTTGGGGACTGGGATCTACAATGAAAACCAGCTACATACAATCTTTCACTGTCACTGTCCACCACCTGAACCTTCCCTCCTATTGATAAGCAAGAGTAGAGTGCAGTGATATCACAGATGGCATCCAACACTTCACAGTGCTCTTTTAATGTTCTACCTTTTGTAATTCAGGATTTGATTCCCGCAATTCCAAATGGAGTAGATTTCTGTCAACATCATTCAAAGAGGAGAAGATGATCGTTTTGCACAGGCTCACAGCCAAGCAGAGGGGAAGAGCAGATCCCATGGACTTTGGAACCCACAGTCCCTGTCATCAGCTTGTACTGTCTCAAGTGCAATACAGCACAGGCCAGTTCCATTGTTGAGACTATTTATCTCTGAGCCATCAGTGAGAAAAATATATCTATCACCATGATGCAGAAGAACCAAATGCAGTGAAACATTTGAACTATGCACTAGAATATCTGTATGAACACTCTTGTAACTCATAATTTATATGTGTGTGTGTATTTATAAAATCTCTATGTTCTGTCACAACATATTCATATAAACACCACCAATACAAAGGTTAATATACAGTAGATTCTATTTCTTCATGAGACAATTTGATTGCAACAATAGCACAGGTTGTACAGTGCTTTTGTTGCCAACACTTTTCACAAACATTGTCCTCTTTAAGTGTTCACAAAGCACTCACTGAGCAAGGACATAAGGATATTGACTTCTGTCAGATGGGATTGGCGAATGGGAAAGCCATTTGCCTAACAACAACAATAGCTGCCACACTTTGAGGACCCATCCCATAATATTGTACTGAAGTTTTTACAAAATTTGATTTAATTCTCACAAGATACTGCTACTATGAGATAGTGCCATCATTACTTGCACCACCACCCCCCATTTTTTAAACAAAGAAGAGAATGGGATTGAGAGAGACTAAGGAATTTGCTTGAGTTCATACAGTACTGATCTGTAGTTTCCCTGTTGAGACCCTGCAGACAGGTGACAGCAGTTGCAATAGTAAGTTGTGACTTAATTCTACAGATTTATAAAAGCAAAATGGTACTCAAAGATGAAGATTGGTCAAGAGCAATGTTCGTCTCATATCCAAACTTTATAAACATCAATCAAAAGAATAAACTAGATTATGTGTCTCCATCAGACATTATTCTGATATTAGGCCAAGGTCATACCAACCAATGGGATTGACAGCTTCTTATGCAAATATACATAAGAGATGCAGAAATTAGTAAAATCCAAAGTAACTGAGTCTTGTACTATATTAGACGTTTAACACACTATGCCAGGAATGCAAGGATAGTTCAGGACTGGAAAATCTGTTCATATAATTTATCATAAGAAAAACATGTGTGATTCTCTGAACATATTCTGAAAATATTTTAATAAAATTTTATATCCAGTATTGATTAAAATAAGAAGCACTGCTTGTAGTGCCTCAGTAAAGCAGAAAAGGATACTCCCTTTTTAATGTTAAAGAACACCTACCTCGAGCCATCAACCCAGATCACACTGATTAGTGACATGCTGGAAGCCCCTCTCCCCATAAAGTCAAGTATAAGAAAAGGATGGCCACCAGCACCCCTGCCATGGAATGATTTTCTGGAAATCGTGAATGAATGTCAAAAAACACCCACAGGAAAGGTAAAAATATTAGATGGTACTGTTAGAAAGAAAAAGAAAAAGTGGTTATTACTTGCAGGCATTACGGTTGTCTACAAGAAAAGTCCAAAACCACTGATAAACTATCAGAACTAAAAAAGAGAATTGAGTTTTATATGTGTGTGTGTGTATGTGTATATATATATATATATATATATATATATATATATATATAAAATAAGCAAAGAGCATGAATGGATAGTTCTCAGAAAAATAAATATAAATGGCTTTTAAACATGTGGAAGGAAATTGAGCCTCACTCATAGTAAGTGAGAACTACACAGCAAGGCTGTTCTTTACCCAACAGCCTTGCAAAGAGCAGAGATTGGAACATTTCACACCACACTGAGACAAGAGTGAGGGACTCCGGAATCTCCTTGTAGAATGTAAATTGGTATAACCTCTATGGAGAGCAATCTATCAAAATTACAAATGTCCTTTGACCCATCAATCCCACAGCTAGGCGTTGTCTTACAGCTTTACCCCATGTGTATGACATGATGAGTTTACAAAGTTATGTCTGCTACTTTTTGAAATAGTAAAAGATTAGAAATATTCTATACACCAATCAACAGTAGAAGGGTTTAAAAAAAAAAAATCATGGTACCCACACTATGATAGAAAGCCTGGTTAAAAAAAACAAAAGAGGAAGATCCTAGGGCACTAATATGGTTGATCTCCAAGAAACTTTGTGAAATAAACAAAAGCAAGGCCCAGCAAACTGTACCACTACAAGGGGAACATGCAAGTGTGCTTGTGTGCAAGTGTGAGTGTTTGTGTGAAATGTCTCTCAAGCCTAGATAAGACACCAGCAGCAGTGACTGTCTCCAGGAGTGGGAGTCTTGGGGGAGACCTTTTAACTCTATAACTTTTGTAAACTTTAAAAGTTTGAGACAAGGAAATGTAGTAACTTTTAAAAATTAAAACATGATAAAAACTAGAAATCGCTGATAGATGATTATATACACTAATGGCTGACAGACTATATTGGAGTACAACACCATTCACAATAGTCACAAAGACAAAATAAAAGGCCAGGTATAATTCTTACAAGAAGTGTCTGTAGTCTCCACATGGTGTCTATCGAGGTGGTAATGTTTATCAAAAGCCTCAACATGATGCTCAACCTTTGACCCAATGATTTCACTTGTAGAAATTTATGCTAAGGTAAGAGTCATCGGTGAGAATAAGGGTTAACCTATAAGAATGCTTATTAGTATAGAAAGTTGAGAGCTGGATGTGTGGCTCAAGTGGCAGAGCGCCTGCCTAGCAAGTACAAAGCCCTGAGTTCAAACCCCAGTGCATCCAAAAAAAAAGTAGTAATTTGGAAACAAACAAATATATAAGGACAGGAGTGAAATGATTGCTTAGATAAATTATTCTGAGTACATATGTGCTGGGCACAAACTTGGCATGCCTTGTAAGATTCCCTAGACAGCACCCATCTTTCTACCATTTGGGCTTGGTGCCCACCTCCACACAGTCATTCAATTACTGAACTGACACCAAATGCCACAAGTCAGGGCTTCTGAGAAAAAACACCAAGGGCTCAGACAACACAACTAGGAGGTATGGGATAGTCAGCTCCAGGACAGCAGGACAATTTCTTCAACCATCCAAGGGTTTCTGTCAAGGTCTGAAAATAAACCTGACAAAGACAGATTAATAGGAGAAAAGCAAATTTATGTAATGAGAATTCTATGTGACATGGGGCATTAATCCATTTTCCATTATAACTAAATTCCTGAAGCCAGTACTTTATAAAGAAAAGAGATCTACTTAGCTCACAGTTCTGGAGGTTCAAGGTCATGGTGCTGGCTTCTGCTGGGCTCTGGTGAAGGTCTTGTGGTGGATGCCATCACAGTGGTGGCGAGAGGGAGAAGTGAGATGGCAAGACAGGAAGCCAGAGAGAGATGGCCCCATTAGATCTACTTATTAGACCTTTTCTAAGGGCAAGCCTGCAGTGACCTAATGATCTGGCAATTCAAGGTTCCACATCTGCTGACATTGGTACACTGGGACCAAGCCTCCAACACAAACCCTTGGAGAACACATGCAAGTCACATCCAAACCATAATACATGGGGCCTTCGTGAGGAAATGAAACCTGGAGGCTCAGAGGAACTCTATTTTTATGCTGTCTGATGGAAGTGGGTAATGTGGAGAGCAATGACCAAATGGTGACACACTGGGCAGGTTTGTGGGAACTCAGCAAAGCCTGTTCAGACTCTTTTCTGTGTCTTTGTAAGGTATTCCTTGCCCCAGGTAGCAGGCAGGACATTTGTCACATGAGGACTTTCAAGGGGAAAGAGAAGAGGACAGAGAGTGACTCTCCGAGGTTTTATGATTTGTTTAGGAGGGAGGAGTTCTGGTTTCTGTAGGTCTCTGTGCAGGGCTTGCACCTCCCAAATAAGTGCCAGCACTTTAATCCTTGCCCAGGCTGTATTTTCTAGAGAACCCATGTCAAGACATCATCATTCTAAACCACTACTTAAAGTGACAATGACAACTGTCATAGGACACGAAAAAAATTTACATTGGATGCACGAGTCAGGCACCAGTGGCTAACACCTGAAATCCCAGCTACTTGGGAGGCTGAGATCAGGAGAATTATGGTTCAAAGCCAGCAAATAGTTCAAAAGACCCATCTCCAAAATAACCAGAGCAAAATGGATTGGCAGTGTGGCTCAAGTGGTAGAGTGCCTGCTTTGTAAGTATGAAGCCCTGAGTTCAAACCCCAGTCCCACAAAACCAAATCACATTGGATACACGAAACAACCACTGTTTAAAACAATATTCAGGTGGTGCTAGTCTGCCTGGGTTGCTCTAAACCAAAGCAAAATGCTACATGCTAGGTGGCTTGAACTGAAACGGATTATCTCATGTTTCCTGTGGCCGGAAGTCACGGTTTGTTTTTGTTTCTGATGAGACCTCCCTCCTTGGCTTGTAGACAGCTACCTCCTGCTGTGTCCTCACTCTGCCTTTCCTCTGTGAAGAGATTAGAAAGCCAGCGAGAGAGAGAGAGAGAGAGAGAGAGAGAGAGAGAGAGAGAGAGAGAGAGACAGAGAGAGAGAGAGAGAGAGAGAGAGCCAGCCCTCTGGTGTCTTTCTTTTTATAAGGACACCAGTCCTGTTGGGCCAGAGCCCCACACTTACGATCTCATTTGACCTTTCATACCTCCCAAGCCCTTCTTCTAAATACAGTCACATGGAAATATGGGGGAACATGCTTCGGTTCGTAACAATGTATTTCAATTCTTACAAAAAACACAAAGAAAAAGTTTGGAGGAAAAGCACCCCCACCTTAATGGTAGCTAAATTTGGAGTGGGATTGTGGAGAGTAGCTGTGCTTTTTGTAATTTTATTTCTGAATTGTCTCTGCTCATGAAAGGTCCATTTGTATCAGTTATCTGTGGCTGCATTGCAAGCCACCCAAAAACTCAGTGGGTTCACGAATACTCATTTTGTTTGTTGGCAATCCTGTGGGTCAACAACTTGGGCTGGCTCAGCTGGACGGTCCTTCTGCCAGTCCTGCCTGGAGTCAGTCAGGTGGTCCCACTGGTCTGATAGCTTTCCTGGGGCTGTTTGGTCCAGGATAGATGCTCTACCAGGGCTGGCAGTTGGTGATGACCATCTGCCGGCTTGTCTCTCGGGTTGTCTTTCAGGTCCAGGGTGTCAGCTGGGGCTTTGTCACATGGTTCAGCAGTGTTCCAAGAGGACCAGAGTAGAAGCTGCGTGGACTCCTAAGTTCTGGCTCTAAGTTCACACACAGTCACCTCCACCATCTACTGCTCACAACAAGTCACAAGGCCTGCCCACTTTCAAGGGGGTCAAGGGGAGAGGGACAGACTCCCCTCTGGACCTCTGGGTAGGAGCATGGGTAAAGTCACAATGAAGAAACCAGCACACAGGGAACAGAAGTTCTATGGGACTCTGCAAGCAACCCTCTGTGACATCTCAAAGAACTTTTAAAAGTTTCTCTTACTCTGTGTACCTACATTGAGGGAATAAAAATGGCTCACGCTTTTACATTGATTATTTTGTGCCAGACTCCCGATTCTATTTGGATTTAAAAGAAAAAAAGGTGCTAAGTAATTCCTACAGTTGACATTTCTTCACCCAAATATAGTAGCTCTTTACCAGGGTCTGAATGTGGCTCCCAAAGTGCCTAGTGAAACCCAATAGTAATGGGTAGTATTGAGACGGGGTCTTAGGAAGGAAAGGAAAAGAGCATCAATAATATCAAACATAACATCTGTGTAGGTAGAGGGTACAGGGTATGTGTTGAAAGCTGTTGAATAATGGGGGTGGGAAGGAAGGGTAAGGGAGAGTAATGGAAGGGTTGAATGGACCAAAATAAAGCACACTCACAGTGGGATACATTGAGAAACCCCTTTGAACTTCAACTTAGATATTACTAACAAATGACAGGACTGTAAAATAAGTACAGTGTGTGTGTGTGTGGAGGTACTAGTGGGAGGGGGAGGGTGGATGAAGGAGATTAAGGTGAAGGTATATGGTGGATGGACTTCATATACCTATATGAAATAGAACAAAGAAACCTCTTGTAATTCCCTTAAGTGGGGCAGGGAGGGAATCAAGGGGGAGAGGTGGTGGGGGTGATCTAACCAATGTACAACGTAAGCCTATTTGGAATTGTCACAATGAATCCCCCCCAATACAAGGAATATATCCTAATAAAAAATTTTTTTTAAATAGAAAATAAACAAAAACAAAAAGATATGAGGTCTTTAATAGATGATTAAGTCAGTCACAGGGGCTCTAACTTCATGAATGGGATTAAGGCCTTTCTAAAAGGAGCTTCACAGCATACCCAGCCCTCTTTCCCTTCTGTCCCTTTTACTTTGTGTGTTCATAGCATTCATCCCTATGGAGGTGGCAGCAAAAAGGCACCGTCGTGGAAGCACAGACCGTGCCTGCACCAGAAACCAAACCTGTTAGTTTTCTTGGATCTCCAAAACCAAGAGAAATAAAGAGCGGTTGTTTACAAATTAACTGCACGCAGGTGGTTTGTTATAGCAGTGAGAAGAACTAAGGGACTCTTCCTCTCTATCACTTTGAGGGAATTATTTTTTTGGTGGTACTGGGGTTTGAACTCAGGGCTTTGTATTTGCTAGGCAGGTGTTCTACCACTTGAGCCACGCCCCCAGCCCATCCTCTCTATCACCTTGATAGTTGTTGTGATAGTGAAATTCACAACAGCATCAGTATCAAGGAGAGAGAACTTCAATTTAGGCCTGGGCTCTAAGCTTCTAAGCTTCAATTTAGTTCCTGGCTGCTGGACAGATCATCAGATTTGTATCGTGGTTAGAAGAATGGATTTCCCAGAATTCTGCAATTAAAATCCTACTGGTTTTCCATTCCTGATTACGTGGTAGGATAGGGACTGTCTCTTAGCAGCTTACTATTATTAGATTAGCAAGAAGATGTCTAACACGACTCAGTGTTGTTCTTGAAAAATAATTAGTTCCCTGAGTGGAAAAGACCTCCATGGAATACAAGAATATGTCTTTCATAACATTTAAACTTGGAAGCTTAATTATCTAGTGAAAAATTGTCACTTTAGCACTTTAGTCTGTTTGGCTATATATTGACATTATTAAAATGCTTTCCTGGTCTTTATGCAAATTACTTTAAAAAACAATTTATCTCCTAGCAACCCAAAGTGAAAAAAGCATTGAAAAATGACATTTCAAGAAATCCTTGGATTCTTAATCCCAGTAATTCCGAGGTTTATTTGTTGATTGTCTGAGTGAACAAATGCATTTGTGCCTACAGGTATATGCCACTGACTCGCTCACTAAACTGAACTTCTAAAAGGCTAATGAAGAAGTGGTTGAACTCACTCCAATCAATAGAAAAATCTAGTGTGTTTTGGGCACCAGTTTGGAAGTGTAAGCATGAACCCGGCAGAATGGTAAAGCCAAACCTGAAGTTTGAAAGGGTGCCCAAATCCATGCTAAAGCCTCAGCATCCCCCGTGGGCAATGTGCAGAAAACCTGAGCTCTCGAATTTGAAGTTAAGAAGGTGGAGTTGAATAATGAGAGTGAAAGCACCTTCTAGACATCACTAAGGTGAAAGCCATGGTTCTTCCAAGAATGACACAGCAGTTAGGACATGGGCAGCAGGCTCACTGTGACCCAGAGGGCACCACTCCATCTCTACCCCCTGCAGTGCAGCTGGCCTGCCCCCTGGAGCATCAAGTGTCAGGTGGAAGGGGCCAGGCATCTGTGCTTCCTCATTTACTCGGTGGCCTTACCATTGCAGGCCACTCACCCTCGCCTCTTGCAGCTGGATGCTCAGGAGTGCACCACACCTCTGAGCCCAGGTCTGTGAAGATGCTCTGCTTGATGGTGAGGAGCACTTGTCACTTGGTCTTGTCTGAGTGGGGCTTAGTGCACTCTTGCCGCTGCTTCCGTGGGAACCTAAGCTCCTTGTTCAGGTTGTGCCTAGATTTGCAGCAGAGCCAGAAGGAGACTGGAGAAAGACCGCAGGCAGGGAAGAAGGTGCAGGGCTTGAGGTGGGAAGTTGTGCCCGGGCTGCTGCTGCTGCTGCAGAACTCAGGTGGCCTGGGGACTAATGGAGTGAGAACAGCACCTTCTGCTCTGGACACGGATGTCCTCAGGATGCAGTGTCTCATTTGTCCATCACTGCTGGGTTGTTTTGCTGTCCCTGAAGTGAGTGGCCTCTTTTTCATGGAACTCCATCTAAAGCCTTTCTGGGCCTACAGAGCACAGAGGGCTCTTCCAGCATCACTCAAGGAAATAACAGGAATGGACTCTGATTGGCCAGGTTGGGTCATGTGACCATCTCTGGGCCAGTGACAATAATCTAGGTGATGGAGTCATATGATTGGCTCAGGATGGACAATGGTGTTCACCTCTGCAGGAAGGTTTGTTACTAGAAGTGGGAGTTTGAGGTCAAGAGAAGCGTGGGGTCCTTCTGGCTGTCAGACTTTGGCCATCATCCACCAGCTGACCTGGAAGGCTTCAATGATGCCTATACTTCCACGCTCTAAATTTAAGTTTGCCCTTTTGTCTTGCCCAGCAGTCTTCAAGAGCTGTATAGCCATGACTTCCCTTCTGTCTTTGCCACCTGTTAGTTTCCACTGGCCAGGCACTGGGAGAGTTAGAAGGTACTTAGAACACATCAGTCTCATCTAGTTAGGTGGGTTTAGTGGTATTCTGAGAAAACTCTCTTCTCCCATTTATCAAACATGAATAAAATTTGGAGACAAGGTTTTGACAAGGGATGCTACCACAAAAGAGCAAAGGGAGGGTTTTAAAGTATTTTTCATACCTCAGGCAATTGGCATTTTAGTTAGATTTATGCCTTTTCTTCCCCTTCTGGAAATAAGATTTTCACTTACTTGATCATAATGAATGTTAGGAGGGTCCTTCACAGCCCAAGATGAACCCAATATTCAGAAAGACACTGTTAAGAACTAGGGGGCCATGGGCTCGAGTAAAAGTGATAATGCAACACATCCTCCTCTAGGGCTAATAACACAGAATATGTCTTCTCAAAGCAGAATGTTCATTCATCCTTTTATTCAACTCATTTATTTATCCAGCAGGTGCTTAATAATTCCTGTTGACTGAGGTCAATGACATCCTTGCTTTCAAGGCACTTACTTAGAATTGCAGCAATAGAAAAGAAGCATGCATGAATGAAAAATAAAAAACAGGATTCCTTGTAAAAATAAGTGTGCCAGAAACAAAATGCAGCAGGGAGCAACCAGGGAGGCCTCGCCAAGGAAGGCGCTTCTGAATCCTTTGTGTGGTGGACCGGGAAGGCTCAGATGGAAGATGAGCAGATGTCAAGAGGCAGGAAAAAGTCTGGGGTGTTCTGGAACAAAAGAGGAGGTGTGAGTGACTGGGACGCAGCATGGGAGGAAAGAGAGGCAGGAGATGGGTCAGAAAGAGATTCAAGCACAGGGCTGGAAGGGGCTGTGAATGGGGCTGTGAATGAATGGGGATGTTAGCTGAGATAGGTGGTGCATACCTGCAATCTCAGCACTGAAGAGGCTGAGGCAGGAGGATCATGAATTTGAGAACAGTCTGGGCTACAAAGGAGACCCTGTCTCAGGAAAACAAAGGCAGCAACAACAAAAGTGTGGGATGTTGGGCTCCGTGCAGCAGGAAGGCATTAGAGGACCGTGAGTAAGGGTGTGGCACATGTGGTTCTGGTGTTTGAAAGGTCACACTCTGGTGGGGATGATGGCTGAGATTGCAGTAGTCCAGGTGAGAGATAGGCTTGGCCTAGCAGCAGGTGGTAGCTGAGGAGGTTCTCCAGGCAGGACTGAGAATGTCTAAGGACTGGGGGACCAGGGAGGAGTGAGTAGAGGACATTGCACAGGCAGCAGCCTTTCCTTGGCTCTGTGCTTAGGGGAAGCAGGCCTACTGGATATGGAGGAAGCCCAAAGCTAAACTTGGCTGCGGACACCAACTGTTTTCTAAAGTCACCGAGGATATCTGGGTCCCATCCATGCTATCTTGGGAAAGAAGCAAATTCAAGTCAGAAAGTGACAGGAAATTCAGTTCTGTTAACTGAAGACAATTTAATTCCAGTTGAAATGTCATTTCTGTGTCAGCAAACAAGCTCTACTCAGTCACTATCCTTGTGTGACCAGGAGTTTGTTTTCGTCAGCCATAGTAGTCAAGTTGAGCTAAGCCAGAATTGGATTTTGATGTGAATTTCAATTAAGCAGCTTCAGAGCCTGTGGGCTTGGCTCTGCACATTGCCTCAACTCTCAGTCAGAAGCTGGAAGTGCTTTTGGAAAACCCTGGGTCTGCCCACGACTCATGATAAATCCACAGATTCCCTGGAAAAGTGCTCCTTTCCCTACAGTGGCCTGTGGCAGGAGATCACAAGTTTCCACCAGCATCCAAGGCTGTCTGGTGGACTCAAGTTATTTAAAAAATCTGGAGGAAATTCATATATATTGATTAATGGCTGTAACTGATAAATACAGCCATTTCCCATGCACTCTCAGGTGGAAAACACCATTTGTCCATCTCAGCAGCTCTAGGAGGGTCACACATCTGCTCTTCAGGCTTCCTCTCCTTCTTCACAATACTTCTTATTTGTGCAGTCTGCACCAGTGTGCCAAGAAGCTGAGTGGGGAGGGAAGTGGCTTGTGTAGGGAACAGAGTCCAAGGAAACAGCGTGAGAACATCCTTCTGTTCTAATCTGGAGTAAAAGGAGCAGGATGCAAAATTGTCTACCCAGCACTACAGGACCAGGTTAAACACAGGCATGTGGGGAAGGAAAAAAGACTTGGAGGAAATACTGCGTAGTGTCAATTACATAGTCTGGAGATGATGGGGTTATGGGTGGTGATTTTCTACACATTTTAAATATTTTTCCTTGATTTAAAATATTGGACATTGTAACAGAGAGCTACGCTTTTGTCCATCCGGAAAAGCACCTAAGACCTGTTACAAGTTGCAGTAGTTGGCTTTCTGTCACTGTGGCAGTACCTGAGAAATAATTTAAAAGGAGGAAAGGTTTATTTTGGCTCACAGTTTCAGTCCGTGGTTGGCCCAGTCACTCTTGGGCTTTGGTGGGGCAGAACATCATGGTGGTAGCAGTGAGTGATGGAGGGGGCGCTTCTTCTCCCATCCAGGAAACAGAGAGAGAAGGGGCTGGGGAAAGATGAAGTCCACAGGGCACACTCCCTCTAGTTCAGTCCCACTTCCTGAGTTCCCATCACCTCCCAATAGCCTATCATATTACGAATGAATCCACCAACGGCTCAATCCACTGATGAGGTCAGAGTCCTCATTTTCCAATCATTTCCCCAAAGTGCCACCTCTGAACCTTGCTGCACATACGAGTCTTTGGGAGACATTCCAGGTACAAAAACCTGTGCTTCTGCTATGGGCTGCCCAGTACAGCTCCCACCCACTAGTGTCAGGGATGGCCCCAAATAAGCCATCCCAGCCTCTGACTCCAGTTCATTGATGGGCACAGGACTCAGAACGGGTCACACTAAATCCTTCTTCTGGATTTTGTTTTTTCACATTAAACAAAGACTGTAATGTCCCCTACCCCTTTGATGGTTGAACTACAGAATTTGAGCATGATTCTGTGCCTGGCTTTTCCTCTTCCATGAAGGAAAGGATGGTGTCAACAGATCCACAGAGCAAATCAATCAGACAAGTGACATGGGTCCTGGAAGCCTTTAAGTGTCCATCCACATCTCTTTTAGGGCTGAGGACAAACACATTCCTCTTCTTGTAGCTTAAGCTCTTTGGAGGCAGGTTTCTGTCACTTGCTCCCAGAGTCCTAAGTAATAGAACATGGGTTAATTAGGGAAAAAAACCTGTGACATTAAATCTTGGCCTGGTTAGTTAGTGCTCATCAGTATCTACAGCAGTTCTTCTTTATCCAAGGGAGATGGGATGTGTTCTCAGACCACTAGTGGGTGCCATAGAGTGAAGACAGTACCGAGCCTCTGATTCAGCAGGGGTTGATGGGGTTAAGCAGGAAAACTGAGGCACCAATCTGATCATCCATCCATCCATCCATCCATCCATCCACAAACATACTCTGAGCATCCAGTACAAGTCAGATATCATGCCAGGCACTGGCAATACAACACCAAATAGGACATATGGTCCTGACCTCCAAAAAGTTCAGTCAAGTTAAGGACAAAGACCAGGAAATGCAAGTGCACAGATGGAGGAGCTGTGCAATGTGACTCACCTAGTCCTGAAGGCTGGTGGTCCTGCCCTCTCCAATTCTGCATGCAGGGGCATCTTCATTACCAAGAAAGCAGAGCCCATGCCGTGCTCCTTCTTCCTCTGTGTCCCCAGCTGGGCACTGTAGGTGGTCCAGAGCAGCTTCAGCCCCCAGCATCTGCAGGGAGGGGGCCAATGCTGGGTACTCATTTTGTCCCCATCTCTATCTCCCTGCAGCTGAGTTAAAATCAGTCAAAGTAAGGAGAAAGGAAAGAGTAGTTGTAACCCCATTAGTGACACTGGATGAGCCTGGAGTTACGAGGGTAAAGGTCTACCATTTACAGGGTTTGGGACAAGATAAACATAGAGGCCTTCATACTGTATGTCCAACTCTTAAAAATAGTACCAAGCAACTGAGTGTGCTGATACATGCCTGTAATCCCAGCACTGGGGAGGCGGAGGCAACCTTGGCTACATAGCAAAACCTAAATAAAAAAAAATCTATCAAGTTATTAAATAAATATATCCTGTACTCTAACTCCAGAGCTGTGCTTTCATAACAATTTAAAAATATTTAAATACGTTATAAATGTAAACATGTTAATGTTAACATGTTAAAATGAATATATTATGACTATATCAAAACATTTGGCTATAGTTTTAATATGGCAAAAATTGCAAAAATATAAAAAATGACCAAATTTAATTATTTTCATGTGTACTGATGGCTCAGCAATGAACTAGTGAGTAATAAAATGGAACAGACATATATAATTCATAAATTATGTACTGATTCCAGAAATTCTATTTCTTATTTTTATCTCAGTAACATCACTAGTTACACTGTTACAATAAAAATCTCCATATAATTTACACGTAATATAGAACAATGCCAAATTAGACATTTCTTGAGTTATTATAGCACTTAATTTTTTTATTAGTTTCAAATTGAAGAGACTTTGCTCTGTGAAGCAGTAGTTACTCATCATTAATAAACTTCTGCAAGCAATATGTAGATTCCAAAACGGACCAGGGGGGCTGGCAGAGTGGCTCAAGAAGCAGAGTGCATGAAGCCCTGAGTTCAAACCCCAGAACCTCCAAAAAAAAAAAAAAGAGGAAATTCATTACAGATGGCTGAGGCTGGAAAGTATGATGGCTGGACTTGATATTGGAAGTGCAAAATAAAATATAACTCATCTCTTCATGGAAGTCACAGTCCACTAGAAAGAAAGACCTGCAAATAACTATAAATCAACTAAACAAATGCTATCACAGAAGCATAAAAAAGAATGTTATGGGAAGCACAGAAGATAAAGTAGTTATTAATTCATCTTAGAAGAATCTTCACAGAGAAAGACACTTTAACTCAATTTTGTAGAATCAGTGTGACTTCACAGATGGAAATGAGAGAGCAGGCACAGAAGTGAAGGGAGAAGCAATCATGTGAAAGAACAAAAGTATGTGACGGTGTCAGGAGCCTACCAAGAGTCCGGTGTTCTCAGCACAGGACTGGGGAATATGTTGGGAGAAAGGAAAGGAGCGGGCAACAAAGGTGTTTGGGCAAGACAACCACAGCCAGAATAAAAGGCCTTGACCATCAAAGATCATGGAAAGCTTTCAAGCAGTAAAATAAAACAAAGCCAGGTTTAAAGAAAGAAAATAACCAAGAGTTTTACATATTACATTCACATGGCAAGGGAGTCACACAGAACAAATATTGTAGAAAATATTACAATTTTGTCATACAAAGAACCATCATTTATTCAGCAATTTGAGTCAACTCTTAAAGCACTGTCTAGGTTGATTTAATATTTCTTAATTTCTTCTTTTAAATTTTGCAAGGCCAGAACATTAAAAAAAAATTGAATATCTCAGTAAATTGCTCATTTTTTTCCACATCTCTATTCAACTAGGACTGTTACATGATCTGTGGTTGGCCAGAAAATATCCCATATAGAAGCTAATTTGGATTTGTTTTCATGTAGACCTTCTTCATGTTATCCAGTTGCTTTTGTTTCCTTGCTCCAAATTCCTCACATTTTATTGAACCACTATGCATTTTGTATGTATTTCCCTGTGATTAAGAAAAATCATAGTCTTTAAAATCTGAAAATATTCTTTGAAATAATTAAAAAACGAAGTACCCACACCTAAATTATTTTTTCTTTAAAGGCTTCTGATAATATTGCTAAGAGCAGGTAAAGAGGGTAGGGATATGGCTTAGTGGCAGAGCAGTTGTCTGGCTTGCACAAGGTCCTGGGTTTGATCCCCAGCCTTGCAAAAATAAATGAATTAATTTAAAAAGAAACAATTAATAACATATGCCAAAGAACTATGGAAAATTCAGACTCTAAATTAATCTCTATTTCTACTCATTCACTTTTTTGGGTGAGTCTTTTGTTGTTTTGTTTAACTGTATTTTCTTGTGTTTTAAATTCAGTCTAAGTGCATGAATTAGATTCATCGTGTGCTGAGAGAGGTTTAAGGTCAGATTTGATACACATTCCATTAAGATGTTCAGTCTTTGGGTCCATCCAGAAAACATCCTTCATACTTGCTTAATTGTTCTGAAGAATGATCACCTTGGGTCAACTTCAGACCACAGGTTCTAGAAACAAATGCAGACTATGAGCTATGCCTGAATGCTCCTGAATTTTGGGTCAACATTCTGGTCCACACAGCTTTCTCCTTACCAACTACATTCATGCCTCTTCCAAAGACTTATCCCAATGCCTAAAATGGAAAATTATCTTTCCGCTTCTTCACTTAAATTAAAACTCGTATTTCTAGGTGTAAAGACAACACACTATGTTCTTGTTTTCTCCTTCAACACCACATATAATGAATGTTAACTGTTCAACATGACTTTTGTTTCTGGTATCTAGTCAATCGAGTAATATTTACTTATTCTTGTGTGTTATGTGTATTTTATTCTCTTTCTTTATTAAGTGCTAAATTAATCATCCCATTTTGAATTATTCAATCTACATACTGATTGTTTAATTGCTTTTGTCCATCTTATATTTCTAGAGTTCGCATGTTTGCCTTTCTTATATGTGTGTGAGTGACATTCCTGTTATTGAAATTAAAGATCCAAATGTTTCGGATCACAAATAACTTCTTGGGCCACAATTGATCCTGAAAACTGGTGTGGTTCATGTGCATATAACAAAGACCTGTCTTTGCCTCAGGTTGCCTGCTGCAAAAGGTGCTTTTCCCCTTAGAAAGACAATGCTATAAAATGAATAGCAAATTTTCTGCCATGTGCATCCAGTGAGAAATTGTGTTTGCTCATTTGAATCAGATTGCATTTTTCTATAAAGTGTCATGTGTCAGGGGGACACGAGTAGTGGATGGACGCCATTTTTAGGATTACGCTGAGGAGCATATTTCTCAGTCAGTTTGCTGACTTCCTGCAGGGATAGTCCTGCGTTTCAAAGGGCAAGCAGAGTTGCGCTTGCTGCACCAGAATGCTGGATGTGTCACGAACAGTCTTCATCAGCATTGCTTTGATCACTAATTAAATCTTCTGGAAGTGAAGACAGAGTGTGGGGACTTCCCCTGATCTCCTGAAGTCGTGAATTTCACTGGAGTAATTTTCTTGCCTGTATTTTACTGTTTTGATCAGTAATGAAACTTTATTAAATATAGATTTTGCACAGTCTTGCTAGCAAGACTTTTGTATAAGTCATGCCTGATAGGAGACAATTCTTACTTTTATTGCTTCGAACTTAAACAAATTCAGGCAAACTGCTCATTTGAAGGTATTGTTTTTCTTTTTCTTTTCACATTTTTTTTTTCTCTTCTGAGTTCCACTTTTTTTATTCCTATCATAATCTCGCTTTATATCCTACTGATTTAAAGATTAAAAATAGAATAGAGTTGTATTTAAAGTAAAAAAATTTAAATAGAAATGAAAATGACAAATCAATCATTATTTTAAAACAATATTGAATATTAAAATTAAAAAGGAAAATAGAGAATAGAATTAAGTATAAAAAGTAAAACATTTTTTACATATGAAATTTTTATTTAATTTTGAAAGTTAACTAAATGTTATTGAATAGTTTACCAAAAAGAATTACTTCCTTTGTTTGAGACAGTCTTGCTACGTAGTGCAGGCTGGCCTGGAACTCCGTTTGTAGCCCAGGCTGGGCTTGAATTCTTGTTTTCTTGCCTCAGCCTCCGGAGTGCTGGAATTACAGGTATGCACCACCATACTTGGCCTTACGTTGCGGTGTTCAGTGGCCATCAGGTTGCAGGCATAGGAGTTGGCACCAGGCTTCATCATGCTGTATCTAGAGCCACAAATCCACAAATTTAAGAGTAATGTTAGTTATTTGACTATTGCAAAAAGTTCTGCAGATGCCAGACACACTGCTGCAAGCAACGTGCTAATTCTTCAGTATCTCTGTGCCACAAATTGGAAAGTGAAGAGACAGAAGAAAATGGACTTTCAGCACCACAGAAAACGAATGCTTCCTCTGCAAGAATCTGTTGTGCCAGTCCTATCTAAGAGGCCATGCAGTTAGTTATGTGTCTTCCCTGAGCCCTTCCGCTTCTGTTTCTGACATGCACAGGTGTAGCCCCCAAGCTTTCACTGCTATGGGGCTCTATTACTTTTTTTTTTTTTTTTTTTTGCAGTGCTGGGAATCGAACCTAGGGCCTTGCACATGCTAGGCAAGAGCTCTACCACGGAGCTACGTCTCTAGCTCTCAGTTAATATTTGTTCCAAGGAATGGGGCAAGAGACACTGAAAAGTGTTTTCCCGGGCTGAGCTGTGCTATTCACCAGAGGAGACATTCAGATTTGTAGCTAGCACTCTCCTAATATTACTTGTCAGAGTCCCAGTGACAGTCGTCCGTGTGTTCTTTAAAATGTTCTCAGTGTGTATTATTTGTGATACACAGAGCCATTGGAAATTCAGAACCCAGGACAGAGCCCCTCTTGCCTGGAACTATGGGTAGTACCTGCCTTAAAATATTCTTGGATATCATGGATAGAGAGGCTTGGGAAGCAGTCTTTTTAGTCCATCGGTGTAGAGTTAGGCAGGGAGTCGGGATATCTGATGGCTGAGAATGATGGCTTGAGTGTTGATAGAAAATCTCATCTGGACTGCTGAGGTTAAATTAACATAATGACTTGTGACTACAGCAGGGCTGTGCAGACCCAAAGCCCCCATGGCCTATGAAAAATGATAGTCCTGGTCTAACCACCCAAAAGCACAAACTCTCCCACCAGCCTGTGGGAGGAGTTGATGATGCACAGCCCAGTTTCTGGAAGTTAATGACCCACTGACCCAGTTTTCCAGGATTGACTATCCCCATGTGCACACCTCAATAAAAGTTTGAGATCTTGGGATCTCTAGTGCAGGGCTCCTTCTTGAGCATCCCCAGCCTCTCACCTGGAAAGGGCACTTTTGCTTTGCTTTTACTTTGCTTTGCATTAATAAACTTACTCCTGCCCAACTCTCTTCTGTGTTCCTCCTTGAATTCTTTCTCCAATGAGACCAAGAATATCTGTCCCCTGACTCAGTGGTCTGAATATGAAGATGAACATATCCACCCATTTATTCAAACAAAACTACTTTTGACAACCTCCCATGTACAAGGTAATGTGTGAGGTCCCAGGGCTACAGACTGAGGGCACGGAGAGCCCTTTTGTGAAAGAAAACAGGACTGGCCATCCTGGATGGGGCAACATGGAAACCAGTCTTAATGGGTGAAGGCTCACCAGGGGAGAAGAGTGAGAAAGACTGATTATTTAGGAGAAACAGATTCATGAAAGGGCTTTGAACGTGGCTGGAGGGCAGGGTTTCTAGAAAGGCCCGAGGAGCCTGGTTCGAGTGGTCCCACATCATATCAAGCGTTCTTACTATGTCCCGCTGGCATCAGTGGGACATGATCGTGTGCATTGTGTCAGGGAGAAAAGTTTTCCACCACACTTTTAGGTTCAGTATCAAGGCTTGCAAATTAATTTGACAAAAGACAAATTAACAAGAGAAATAAAACAACAGATACAGTTACATTTGGAATTCTAAAGAAATGTGGCTGGTGA
The DNA here is from genome assembly GCF_047511655.1 of Castor canadensis. Taxonomy (NCBI): domain Eukaryota; kingdom Metazoa; phylum Chordata; class Mammalia; order Rodentia; family Castoridae; genus Castor; species Castor canadensis. Next base: position 6,976,879 of record NC_133392.1, read on the forward strand.
GAATTGGGGGCTGGTATGCCAGCTTAATAGAGGATGGGAGGGGTAGATGGTGACTTCCAGGAAAACGAGTAACTTCCTAGAAGAAGGAAGAAAGGACACTTGTGGAGAAACCAATGCCCTTTTAGGAAAAACAAGTGTGCATTCGGGAGAATGGATGGATGATCAAAGGTTTTGAGATGATGTTACTCCCCTCTCAGGAGAACATTGGAGTTGCTTCTGGGAGGGAATTTATAACAATTGAGTTCTTTTGGGAATCCCTGCTTCTAAGGCAGATAAGGAATTCGGGGACTCAAATGCCCTCAGCTCAAGATAATTTTTCTGCCTTAGTGGCTTATTCTGGACCATTCCAATATGGAGGTAGTCTTGAAATGGAGTGGAATTGAGGAAGGGAGATGCCTGCCAGGGCTATGCAGAGTTGGGGCAGGAGAGATTGAGGGCCCTTCAGTTACCCACAACTTAAGAAGGGCTTCAGCCAGGGCAGGGGTGGGGATGGGGAGTGACACAGTGAAGGTTCTAGACATTGCTGCATCATAGAAGCACTGGCCTTTATCCACAGCCATAGCATCAGCGTCTCGGGGGACCCAGACATCAGCGTTTTATAAAGGTCCCCAGGTGATTAAAGCTGCTACAAAGGTTGAGTGGCCGTGTCTCAGAGCCAGGCCAGCCAAAGCTCCCCCTTCAGGACCACAAGCCACCCTGTAGGTGGAGTTGTCCAGCCCTTAATCCAGAGCTGGCTCCTGGCAGAGCACGCCCGATGGCTTCGGAGAACTGAGACAATCATGGAGTGGGATAGAAATGATGATTGTTTTCATCTCCATCTTCTTTGTTGGTTTTAATTTTGCTGTCTTACTTGGAAATTGTCTTCGTGGATCTCAGCTTTCATAGAGTCAGAAAGCACAAGCAAGAATCTGCTGTGTTTACCTCAATTGAATAAACATCCTCGAACCCTGTGTTCCTACTGCAAGCCACAGAAGACTGAGCTAGACAAAAAAGCAAGAAGGAAAACATAAACTGTTTTCTTTTGTTTTCAAAAATGTCAGTTGCTTTTCCTAATTACAAAAATTATACAGGCTTATTGTAGAAAATTTCAAACATGATGGACAGATAATATCTAGAAAGGGCCAGTCCCCTGGTATCTAGTTATCTGTTTTGTTCTAATTTCCATTTAGAAAAAAGAACTCAACCCATAAGTAAGGCAATGAAACCAGAATGCAATTGGAACCGAAGCCAGCCTTCTTGTCAAGCTTCCTCTGCACCTGCCATTAGCTTTTTTTTTTTCTTTTATTCATATGTGCATACAATGTTTGGGTCATTTCTCCCCCACTTCCCCCCACCCCCTCTCCTCCTCCCCGCCTCCTCCCTCTCCCCCCTCCCCCCTCGCTACTAGGCAGAAACTATTTTGCCCTTATCTCTGATTTTGTTGAAGAGAGAGTTGACTCGCATTGCTTTCCTGTGCATGTGTGTTACCTTCTAGGTTAATTCTTCTTAAACTAACCTTTTCTCTAGTTCCTGGTCCCCTTCTCCTATTGGCCTCAGTTGCTTTAAAGTATCTGCTTAATTTCTCTGCATTGAGGGCAACAAATGCTATCTAGTTTTTTGGGTGTCTTACCTATCCTCACCCCTCCCTTGTGTGCTCTTGCTTTATCGTGTGATCAGAGTCCAATCCCCTTGTTGTGTTTGCCCTTGATCTAATATCCTCATATGAGGGAGAACATATGATTTTTGGTCTTCTGGGCCAGGCTAACCTCGCTCGGAATGGTGTTCTCCAATTCCATCCATTTACCAGCGAATGATAACATTTCATTCTTCTTCATGGCTGCATAAAATTCCATTGTGTATAGATACCACATTTTCTTAATCCATTCGTCAGTGGTGGGGCATCTTGGCTGTTTCCATAACTTGGCTATTGTGAATAGTGCTGCAATAAACATGGGTGTGCAGGTGCCTCTGGAGTAACCTGTGTCACAGTCTTTTGGGTATATCCCCAGGAGTGGTATTGCTGGATCATATGGCAGGTCTATGTTTAGATTTTTAAGAAGCCTCCAAATTTTTTTCCAGAGTGGTTGTACTAGTTTGCATTCCCACCAGCAGTGTAAGAGGGTTCCTTCCCGCTCCCCCCCACCAATTCTCACCAACACCTGTTGTTAGTGGTGTTGCTAACTGCCATTAACTATTTAACTCCCAAACTTTCACAAATGTGAAGCCGTACTCATCTTCTCACCTGGTGCGATCACTACATAATGGTGGTGATTAACTCTCCAGCTCAGGAGGCAACTGGTTATTAAAAATTCTCCCATACAATGCACTCACAAACCCCAGGGTTCTCCCCACTCAAGCCATGTCCTGGTTTGGGGGCAGGTGGCACAGCTGAAATCATCCCCAGGCACACACTGCAATTTGCAACCAGTTCCTCTCCATCGAGTTTTAAGCAACAGACAATTCCCAATGATTTAACTCACTTGGTTAAAACCCCCACAAGTGTTGCTATTAAGCAAATGTGAAGTTATAAGTCTGTTTAATGGGATAAGGAAATAAAATATAGGGTATTTTTAAAACATTGAGCTGGCTCAATTGTGGGACATCTGGGGGAAGATATTAAAATACTGTGAATTCTTGAGCATACCAGAGGAAGAATGGAAAGAACAAGGTGGCAGCTCTGTCTACCACAGAGGGAAACAGAATCCCAGGAATAGATTCTGTGCTGGGCCAGGACTGGTACACCTGTGTGAAGCCTGTATTCCTACTGTAAGCCACAGAAGACTGTGCTAGACAAAAAAGCAAGAAGGAAAACACAAACTGTTAGACCTGAAGGGACATGGGCTAATTTGGTAGTATCTATTTCAAACAGATTGAGGACTGAGATGCACTGAATAAGAGGGAAATGGTGGTCTGATTTGGGTGATAATTTGACAGGGGAATATCTCCTCCAAAGAATCTTTCCCATTTTTTCCACCTGTTTTTTTTTTTTTGCCCCCAACACGAGGCCAACAAAGAAGCTTCATAAGTTGTGATTTATTTAGTCCCTTGGAATTCTCAAGAATTCATCTCTGTGCCCCACTGTCTCATTTGATGGAATCAACACCATCCACCTTTATGGTGAGTCCTGAGCTCTCTCTGACTGGGAATCAAAAGCTTTGCTCAAGAAGAGCCTATCTCTGGTATCAAGGTGAATTTTCAAGTTCAGTTGAGTTTCCCACAGTACACTGCCACTCTAGAGAGGGTAATTTCTTTTGCTTTTGAATGATGATGTTATCTTGCTTCTGAATCTGCCACCACCTCACATTTGTGAATGGTACTCTTTATTTACCTTCTGAGTGGTCTGTCAGGTTCTAGAATGCAAATGGCTCTCGTTGGGTCATTTCTTACCTTTCTGAGCCACTCCTTGCATATGAGACATTGGTGAATCAATTTAAGCCATGGCTCAGCTATGCCAATTTTGAAAATAAGTTGGGATCAAGATTTGGAGTGTGTCCCTGATGGGAAATGGGAAAGGAATGCCCATGTATTTTTAGAGCACTCTAATCCACTACAATTGCCTGGATAATTCAGGTAGAAGCAGGGTCTCTTTCCACCTAAATGGTTCAGGTAATTTAGGCTGTGAACTGTGCTGCACTCTGTAGACACTGATTGTAAATGACTCATACAGTAGTCATCAAGGAATAACTAAATATGTTGCAAAAATTACTCCCATCAGGGGACTTGATTTCCTACTATTTGTGATGATCAAAAACTCATCATGAAAGCTCTCCAAAATACATTGTTAAGTGAAAAATGCAAGATGAAGAACAATGCATATAATGTGCTATCATTTGTGACAAAATTAGAGAGGAGAAGAATATATGTCTGTACTGCTTATCACTATTTTAAAATGTCTTTAAGGAAAAAGAAATGACAACAACAAATGGACAAAAGGCCCCCTGTTGGCAGAGAGGGGTAGGACGGATAGAAGACTTTCCACTTGGTGTCTCTGATGTTTGAACCATGTGAATGAGTAATTTGGGAAAACCCCCAAATAATTCTTTAATTAAAAGTGGGTAATGCCAACTAATTGGTGATTAGCAACTAAAGGAGGGACCTTTACCCTACACCATAGGCTTCTCACTAGTACTTGTTCCTTTAACGGCAGAGGCTGGAATAAAGGCTAATGCATTCACTTTCTCTTACAAGCAACCCAAGAAAAGCACACAGCTGTCTAGCCTGGGGTGTGGGAGGACTCCCATCACCAGGAAGGCCTCTGGTAGGTGCATAGAGGTCATGTGCAAAAGTCTGTGCTTGGGGAAGCAGTGATGCCATGTATGGCTATGCAGGAAGCCGGTAGGGCAAGGTCAAGTGAAGCAGTCCAGAGTATGGGCGCCTGACTATGTCTGTCCATCGTTCCATCACGGGCCCCACAGGCAGGCAGGCACCCCGACACAGCTAAGCAATCTTTGATTTAAAAAAAAATCAAACAACCTCTATGCTACTTACATTCTACCATAATTGTTTTAAATTAATGATGTAATATACCCAACAGTCAAGTTGTATACTTTAAGTGGAAGAATTGTTTGGTTCATGAAGTCTCTCTCAATAGAGCTGTTTTAAAAAATCAGATCCCAAACCTTGCCTTTCTCCTAAAATACTGGAAGCTCCCAAGGGTGGAGGCTATGTTAGACTTTTCATGGACAAATACCTGAGGGAAGCAATTTATTATTTTATTTCCTTTATTCCTATGTGCATACAGTGCTTGGGTCATCACTTCCTCTTTCCCCCTGCTCCCTCCCTTTTCCCCCACCCCCTCCCTTTCGCCCCCACCCCCTCACTTCGAAGCACATACTGTTTTGCCCTTAGCTCTAATTTTGTTGAAGAGAGAGTACAAACATTAATAAGGAGGACCAGGGGTTTTTGCTAGTTGAGGTAAAGATAGCTATACAGGGAGATTCCTAGTTTTGCTTCCATGTACATATGTGTTACTTTCTAAGTTAATTCTTCTCGAACTATCCTTTTCTCTAGTTCCTAGTCCCCTTCTCCTATTGGCCTCTGTTGCTTTAAAGTTTCTGCATTATTTCCTTTGCATTGAAGACATCAAATGCTATCTTTTTTTTTGGTTACCTACCTATCCTCATACCTCCCTTGTGTATACTCGCCTTATCATGTGATCAAAGTCCAATCCCCTTGTTGTGTTTGCCCTTGATCTAATGTCCACATATCAGGGAGAACATATGATTTTGGGTCTTCTGGGCCTGGCTAACCTCACCCAGGATGATGTTCTCCAGTTCCATCCATTTACCTGCAAATGATAACATTTTGTTCTTCTTCATGGCTGCATAAAATTCCATTGTGTATAGATACCACGTTTTCTTAATCCATTCGTCAGTGGTGGAGCATCTTGGCTGTTTCCATAACTTGTCTATTGTGAATAGTGCCGCAATAAACATGGGTGTGCAGGTGCCTCTGGAGTCACCTGTGTCACATTCTTTTGGGTATATCCCCAAGAGTGGTATTGCTGGATCAAATGGCAGGTCTGTGTTTAGATTTTTAAGAAGCCTCCAAATTTTTTTCCAGAGTGGTTGTACTAGTTTACATTCCCACCAACAGTGTAAGAGGGTTCCTTTTTCCCCACATCCTCGCCAACACCTGTTGTTGGTGGTGTTGCTGATGATGGCTATTCTAACAGGGGTGAGGTGGAATCTTAGCATGGTTTTAATTTGCATTTCCTTTATTGCTAGAGATGGTGAGCATTTTTTCATGTGTTTTTTGGCCATTTGAATTTCTTCTTTTGAGAAAGTTCTGTTTAGTTCACTTGCCCATTTCTTTATTGGTTCATTAGTTTTGGGAGAATTTAGTTTTTTAAGTTCTCTATATATTCTGGTTATCAGTCCTTTGTCTGATGTGTAGCTGGCAAATATTTTCTCCCACTCTGTGGGTGTTCTCTTCAGTTTAGAGACCATTTCTTTTGTTGAGCAGAAGCTTTTTAGTTTTATAAGGTCTGAGGGAAGCAATTTAAAAGGGGGAAAGATTTATTTGGGCTCATGGTGTCAGAGGTTTCAGTCCATGGGCATCTGGCTCCATCATGATGAGCCTGCGGTGAGGCAGAACATCATGGAGGCAAGAGGGCATGGTGGAGCAGGGCTTCTTACTTCATGGAAGCCAGGAAGCAGAAGCGGGGGTGGGGGGGGAGAGGGGGGAGAGACAGAGAGAGAGAGAGAGAGAGAGAGAGAGAGAGAGAGAGAGAGAGAATATTTTTCAAAGGCACAATCCCAGTGGTGGCCTACTTCCTTCAACTAGGCCTATGGCCTAGTAATACATTCAGCTATGAACTCATCAATGGGTGAATCCACTCATGAAATTAGTGCCCTGATGAGACAGTCACCTTTCAATATAGCCACCAGCTGGGGACCAAGCCCTCAAATCATGAGCCTTTTGGGGGAGGGGAGATACTACATATCCAAACCACAACAGAGGCCTTGCTTCTTATACACATGGATCCCATGCCATTGGGGGCTGGCTGAGAAAGGTGTCTAAATTTCTGTTGACTGAATGGAGATTCCCATTGGCTATAAAATAGTCCACACATCTACTAATTCTGTATTTTCTCGGATGCCAGTGCTGTGTGAATATCTACATTTCCGTTATAGCAAGCAAGTCATTTCTCTTCTTTTTCAATTGTTTTGGTTAAAAACAAACACAAACCAAAAACCTTTCTTATATCTCCACTGAAGAAGCAACCACAACAACAACAAAAATCAAATAATCAAATAAAAAGTACACAAAGAAAAAGAACTTGAGTACATATTTCTTTAAAGATGATATACAAATGGCCAACAACACGTGCAAAAATGACAGTTACTAATTATCAGAGAAATGCAAATATAAGTCGCACACCCACTGGATGTCTGTCAAAACCCAGAAAATAACAAGGATTTGCAAAGATGTGGAGAAATTAGAATGCTTGCACACCGTTGATGGGATTGCTGAGGAAAACAGTATTGAGGTTCCTCAAAAAGCTCTCATAGGATCTAACAATTCCCTTTCTGGGTAGATAGCCAGAAGAATGGAAAGCTGAGTCTCAAGGAGTTATGGATACACCAAAATCTACAGCAGCACTATTCACAGTAGCCAAGAGGTGGCAGAAGCCTGTCTACCTGGAGACAATGGGTAAACACATGGGGAGTCCACACCGGGGGACAGTTTTCAGTCTCAGAAAGGGAGGAAATTCTGATGCATGCTGCAACCTGGATGAACCTTGAGGACATTTTGCAAAGTGAAACAAGCCAGCCAGGAAAATGACACATACTGCGTTACATTTATGTGAAGTCTGTAAAGTGGTCAAATTCAGAGTAACAGAAAGTACCAGGGCCTTTGCCAAGGGGCTGAGAGGAGGAGGAGCCAAAGGAGGGGTGAGTGTTTAATGGGTATCAAGCTTTAGATTTGCAAGATGAAAAAGTTCAGCAGATCTGTTTTACAACAATGTGACTATCTTTAACACTACTGAAGTGTGTACTTAAAAATGGTTAAGATGATAAATTTGATGGCGTATGCTGTTGGGGTTTTTTATTAACTATAATAAAAAAGAGAAAAAAAAGGCAGCTTTAAGACTGGAAAACGTTACTAATTGTTGAAGCTGAGTGTTGGGTCCATTGGAGTTCACTCCGCTGCTTTTTCTATTTTAGTAAACGAGAATGTAATAAAATTCATTTACAATAAACTTAGTAAATATGTTTAGAATTGAGTAAAATTTAGTAACGGGTATGCTTTTTTATCCATGATAAAAAGCAACTGAGAAAAGAACACAACTCTTTTTAGAAAAGCCACACTGAAGAAGATTCACGGAGGACAGGACTTCTGAAACACGCAGAAGTGCACACGGCCACTTCCAGCACTGCGGGGACCGGGTGGGGGGTCTGAGATGCCCAGAGGCTCTGGACCACACCCGTCAAAGTGTGCCACGATAGTAGGCAGCCTATGTCTGTTTCTCAGATTTTTCTAACACACTGCAAAAAGCTAAGCATTATTCTGTGTTGTAATTCTCTACCGAGACACAAAGCTAGTGAACCTTAGAGGACATATATTTCTGATCTATTTCATTCACGTTCTCTAGGCTATCTGAAATCTGATTAAACCTCTCTAGCTTCCTTCCTGGAATAAGCACTATCAACAAGCTTAATGTTTATTAAGATTTTCAAACACGCCGTCAACTCCCCAGCCAGAATACCTTGCTTTGTTACCATGGCTCAGGTCCCAAAGCAGCTTCCCAGGGATAGCTGTGAAAATATTCTTGGATTCAGTCATAATCCCTTTACCAACTTATATTTGAAGGATAATTGTTTGTGTAAAATATTGACTACTTCATTATACCTGTTGATGGCTACCAAGATGACTTGGTAAATTATACAAAAATAACAATAAATAATACAATAATAACTAAATGTGGGAAATCAAAGATGAGCTTAGCTTTCATCCATTGTGCCAAATTCAAGATGAAAACTGAAGGAGCTGCACGTCCGGATGTTGTGTTTGCCCTCTGCCACCACATCTGCACTTTTGGATAGATTAGGAGATGTATAATTGTCAGATAAATTGACGGGCAATTCAAAGGAGACTGGGCTTAGAGGATGAAAAAGATGGTGCTAAAGAGAAAATTGGAGGGAGAAGAACCCAGGGGTAGGGATATTTTAGGAGAGAGTAAGATGCCAGAAAGTAACAGTAATGGAACATCCAATGGATGAATCCACTGTTCCAAAGCTCACAGCAGTGTTGACTCTGACACGGGAGGTTCTAATTGAGCTGCCATGTCATCTACAGAAGTCTACCAGTTCCTTCTTCCTCCCAGAGGGGTAGGATGAGAGGAGTGAAAGGAATTCCCAAGTGCAATGTTGCTCACTGTACAACCAGCAGAACTTTACTTTTGACACTGGTGCATAAATTTCCAACCTTGGGACACAGGTCTGAAATACAAATTGCACAGAATCAACATAGTAAAAATGTCGATACTCCCCAAAGTAATCTACATGTTTAATGCAATTCCCATCAAAATTCCAATGACAGTCATTAAAGAGATTGAAAAATCTACTGTTAAATTTATATGGAAACACAAGAGGCCACGAATAGCCAAGGCAATACTCAGTCAAAAGAACAATGCAGGAGGTATCACAATACCTGACTTCAAACTATATTACAAAGCAATAACAATAAAAACAGCATGGTACTGGCACAAAAACAGACATGAAGACCAGTGGAACAGAATAGAGGATCCAGATATGAAGCCACACAACTATGAGCAACTTATCTTTGACAAAGGAGCTAAAAATATACGATGGAGAAATAGCAGCCTCTTCAACAAAAACTGCTGGGAAAACTGGTTAGCAGTCTGCAAAAAACTGAAACTAGATCCATGTATATCACCTTATACCAATATTAACTCAAAATGGATCAAGGATCTTAATATTAGACCACAAACTCTTAAGTTGATACAAGGAAGAGTAGGAAATACTCTGGAGTTAGTAGGTATAGGTAAGAACTTTCTCAATGAATCCCCAGCAGCACAGCAACTAAGAGATAGCATAGATAAATGGGACCTCATAAAACTAAAAAGCTTCTGTTCATCAAAAGAAATGGTCTCTAAACTGAAGAGAACACCCACAGAGTGGGAGAAAATATTTGCCAATTATACATCAGACAAAGGACTGATAACCAGAATATATAGGGAACTTAAAAAACTAAATTCTCCCAAAACTAATGAACCAATAAAGAAATGGGCATGTGAACTAAACAGAACTTTCTCAAAAGAAGAAATTCAAATGGCCAGAAAACACATGAAAAAATGCTCACCATCTCTAGCAATAAAGGAAATGCAAATTAAAACCACACTAAGATTCCACCTCACCCCTGTTAGAATAGCCATCATCAGCAACACCACCAACAACAGGTGTTGGCGAGGATGTGGGGAAAAAGGAACCCTCTTACACTGTTGGTGGGAATGTAGACTAGTACAACCACTCTGGAAAAAAATTTGGAGGCTACTTAAAAAGCTGGACATCGATCTACCATTTGATCCAGCAATACCACTCTTGGGGATATACCCAAAAGACTGTTACTCCAGAGGCACCTGCACATCCATGTTTATTGCGGCACTATTCACAATAGCCAAGTTATGGAAACAGCCAAGATGCCCCAGCACTGACGAATGGATTAAGAAAATGTGTTATCTATACACAATGGAATTTTATGCAGCCATGAAGAAGAACAAAATGTTATCATTCGCTGGTAAATGTATGGAATTGGAGAACATCATTCTGAGTGAGGTTAGCCTGGCCCAAAAGACCAAAAATCGTATGTTCTCCCTCATATGTGGACATTAGATCAAGGGCAAACACAACAAGGGGATTGGACTTTGAGCACATGATAAAAGCGAGAGCACTGAAGGGAGGGGTGAGGATAGGTAAGACACCTAAAAAACTAGCTAGCATTTGTTGCCCTTAACACAGAGAAACTAAAGCAGATACCTTAAAGCAACTGAGGCCAATAGGAAAAGGGGACCAGGAACTAGAGAAAAGGTTAGATCAAAAAGAATTAACCTAGAAGGTAACACCCACGCACAGGAAATCAATGTGAGTCAATGCCCTGTATAGCTATCCTTATCTCAACCAGCAAAACCCCTTGTTCCTTCCTATTATTACTTATACTCTCTCTACAACAAAATTAGAGATAAGGGCAAAATAGTTTCTGCTGGGTATTGAGGGGGGGGGAGCGGGAGGGGGTGGAGTGGGTGGTAGGGGAGGGGGTGGGGGCAGGCGGGAGAAATGAACCAAGCCTTGTATGCACATATGAATAATAAAAGAAAAATGAAAAATAAATAAATAAATAAATAAATAAATAAAGTTAAAAAAAAAATGAAATACAAATTGCTCCCCGAAATAACAATAAAAACAAAGCATATGCCATTTCTGGTGGCATTTTGCTTCCCAGGCTCGCCTTTGATCTCTGCAGCATCACAGGCCGTCCGCAGGCACATTGAGTAATTCAGTTACCAAGCGGGTTTTTTTTTTTCCACTTTGCCATTTGTCAGCGTGTGCTGTAAAAATCTGAGCCGTCCCTCTTGATCTCAATCAGAGAGTGCTGTCTCCTTTGATCTCCTCCCCGGTGGGTGACATTTGTGCACGGCTTCCCCTTCTCATTGTCTGACTTTTGGTTGTTGTTTTAGTTTAAAAGTTAAGGGTAGCTTTGGGGTGTGTGTGTGTGTGTTTAACTTCTATCATCAGGTAAAGTATGCAATCTCCCCACGACACCTAGTCATTTAGAGTAGATGCCTGCCCTGGATTACTTTTGCATATGTAGTAACTTTCTGAAATCACCAGGAGAAACACCTGGTAGAAAAGTTTGTGAAGTTGTCTTAGTTTTCTGTATCTCCATGAAAGATACCAAGGCTGGTTTGCAAAGTGCAAACCCTGTTAGCCACAGCCTATCAGTCTCTAATTTAGCCCAAGGTTCTCAGGTTACCTCCAGGCACCTCCAGCCAGTAGAAAAAGAAGTAAAAAAGCAAAAGAGTACATTTGTGCTCCCTCCCTTCTCCCTGAGCTGCTTGAGTGCTGACAGTCTTTACAGATTTCCCTCCCAGAGCCCACCCGTGAGTGAAAGGCATCTCAGAAGTTTCCCACAGGTTAGATGGCTAGGCGCATTCTCAACTGAGACTTTTTTTTTGGCAGTACTAGGGTTTGAGCTCAGAGCCTCTACCATTTGAGCCATACCCCTAGTCCTTTTTTTCTTTAGTTTGGTTTTTCAGCGAGGGCTCTAGATTTTGCTCAGGGGACCAAGATCCTCCTACCTGAGCAGCTGAGGTTATATGTAAGCCTTACCACACCGGCCTCAGCTGATACTTTTAAACCATCAGTACCAGCACAAAGGGGTTGACATTTATTAGGGGCAAAGCCATGAAAGTAATGCTTCAGAAATACGTTTTGTACCGTCATGGCCCCCAACTTACACATGAGAAAATGGGCCGATGAAGTTAATGAGTGCCTTCTCTTCTTCACTACTTGGGTGTTTTTTGACTCTCACTTTTTTTCTCCTGACTGTTATTGAACAGGCACCTCTGGGCTCTCAGCACTCACATTTGTGTTTTAAAATTTACAGCTAAGTGTCACACCGTGGAAGTGCAAATGATCAGTGAGCAAGCGCTGGTAGGCAGTGGTGCCCATGGAAGGAAGGCTGGGAAAATGGCTCACGCCTCACTTCAGAGCAAAACACTTGAGAACACACTTGAGACTGAAGAAAACACTTCAGACGTGGTGGTAGACATGGCGGTAGGCAGCCTGGGCTCCCTCTGCCAGGAGAGGACCACGCAGCACAGTGGGTCCCCTGTCATCCCTCCTCCGCACACCCAGCTGAGCATCCTAAAGATGTCTGTGACAGTGAGGAGCCACACTCACCCAAGGCAGCGGGACCTGTCCTCAAGGTGTGTGGTGGGAGCATCTTAAAACCAGAATGTGTTTCTCATGCAGTGACTTTAATGACCATCAGCACTCTGGGGGACCTCATGAGGAGTGAGTCACACAGGCACGTGTGCTGACTGGTCACAGACACTTCCTTTGTGACACACATCACAACTGTGAGCAGATAAGTGTCGGTGGACATTTGCGTCTCTTTTTCCTAGAGGACTTCATACCTCTTGTTAGCAGGGTCTGCGACTGTTTCATTAGCCACTGACTCCCAGGACCGCTCCAGAGCGTCATGTAGAAGGTGCTCAGTGAGTATTTGTTGTGTGAAAGAACAGAGTAAGTATCTCTCAGATCGGTGCTTTTGTCAGGGAGAGCCCAGACGCTGATCCAAAGGGAGAGGCAATGTCTTACCAGGCAAAGGAGTCAGTCAGAAGTGGGCAGCTCACCTAAGGCAGAAGAGGGGTTCAGAACTGGCAGCCAGGCCCAGGCCTGGGCAGGGGTGTGTGGGGAGGGACATCCAGCAGATGGGGCTGGCAGCAGGTAGGTTAGAGAAAGGAGCCAGGGTCAGGCTGGACATCTCTTGACATTCTTGTGTGAAGACACTGGGGAAAAAAGAGGGAGAGAAGAAGGGACAAAGAAAGGAGAATGAGAAGGAAGGAAGAGAAGAGAGAGGAGTGTTGGAAGGAGGAAGGAAAGTAAGAAGAGAGGGAAGAAGAGAAAGAAAGGAAAGAGAGCACAAGAAGAGATTTCCTCTTCCACTAGTAGAAAAAAGCCTTAAGTCTGGGAGGACATGATTGTTTTATAAAGCATCATAAAAGGCACAGGGAAACACAATGGAGACACAGAAGCATTAATCCAAGATCCAGATGGGGGAGAGACGCCCTGTATCCAAGAGGAGAGAGATTGACAGGGAAGAGATGGGCCAGGCAGCAAGTAGAAATAGTAGCTCTGGCTTATTTGTAACTTTCATTTTTAGGTAAAGATGATTGGCAAGTGGATGGCTTGGATAAAGGGAGCCTCCTGATCTTTAACTTGCAGGTCACATGGAGAAAACTTTGCGAAATGCTCCGACATGGAGATGTCAACTTGAGTGACAGCCCTGCGCGAGGTGCCTTGCACTGGCTGCTTCCTTTACATGCATGGCTTCACAGAAATGATGACTGCCATTTGAACAGAGAGACATCCTTCCTGCCCGGGGTCAGGAAACTGACAGGGCCCACCCATTAATAGAAATAACTGTCATTTAAAATAAAATGCGTGGTGGAAAACTTCAGCAATCTATTAGATAACACGAGGCCTGTGATCCGGGCACCCATGAATCACCGTGTGGGATGGTGCTCCTCAGATATGGGCTCCATGAACAGAAGACAATTCCGTGGGATCCCTCCTCTAGGCTGGCCACATGGCTTCCTCATGCACACCGTGCTGGTTCTGTGTTTTAATCTACAGCCTGTCTACATGGTAACTGTGGGCTTTTCCTGTGTGACAGTGTGGGAGGGCATCTGAGTGAAAGATGAATGACAATATAGTTTCTGATTTGACAACCTTTTATGGCAAAACTCTTTGGGTGGTAAGGTTTCTTTGGAGAAGGCTCCCTCCTGATAAAAATAACCAAGGTGAAGCTGATCCCCTGGCCCAGGACCTGCTCTGAGCTCCCAAGGTGCCTTATTTTTTGAGCAAAGAAAATATTGCATCACAATACTTGGTTTTATTCACAAGGATAACAAGATATTTAGGCAGCTTTCCTTGAAAGCTTAATAAATTTCTTAAGTACAGCTCCTTCAAGTGTACAGATGATGGTGTTTGATGATACATTTGCAGGAAACGATGATACCCTTGCAGGAAATGGCCCATGATGTCCTGTTCACGGGTACCTGGGGGCTGTGCCTTGTGCTCACATTGGTGATGTAAATAACGAACATTGGTGTCAGGCCCTGCAGCCATTATCTCATTTGACATGATCTTTGGAACAGTGATGAGATGAGCATTAATGTAGTCCACTTCACAGAGGGAATGACTGAGGTACAGAATGGCCAAGTGACTCTTCCAAGAGCAACCACCTGGTGACCAAGAGTCCTTTAACCCCAAGCCCTTGGGCTCCAGTACCTGGGGCAGCCCTGGAGGTAGGTATTGTGCCTGTTACTTTACAGCTAAAGCACTTACAGTTGCTTGGAGGTTTGCATCAGATAAGAAAAGTAATGGGAAATCCAACCCTGGCCCATGCTCCATGCTGCTAAGAGCTTCCACAGAAAACCAAATCCTCCTTCCATTAGCGGGCAAGCAATTTCTCATTTATTACAGGGTGCGGTAGCTCGAGCCTGTAATCCCAGTTACTTAGGAGGAACAGATGGGGAAATGATAGGCCAGTTGGGGAAAATTTTTCATGAGATTCCTTCTCAACCAATGGTTGGGTGTGGCGGTGGGTGCCTGTCATCACAGCTATGTGGCAACGCATGAATAGAAGGGTCGTGATCCAGGCCAGCCCAAGGAATAAAGTGAGACCCTATCTCAAATGTAACCAATGAAAAGGGCTGGCAGAATAGTTCAAGTGGTAGAGTGCCTTCCAACAAGCATGAGGCCCTGAGTTCAAACCCCAGGACTGCCAAACAACAACAACAAAATCCCACCCATTTATTATTTTGTAACTCTGTAGTTCATAAGGCCACTGGGCTCAGCTATGTTCTGTTAAGAGTCTCACAGGACTGGAATCAAAGTCACCTTACTGGGCTTTTATCCACAGGCCCTAGGGAAGAATCTGCTTCCAGGCTTACTCAGGTTGTTGGCAGAATTCATTTCCTTGCTGTTGTACTATTGGGGTCCTTGCCCATTACTGGATGGAGGTTGCCCTTGGCCCCTACAGGTCACTCTACTCTCCTTGCATGTGGAACCCTTTTTGTACTTCAAACCTCTCCAATCTCCCTTTCTACCACCAACCAGCAAAAACTCTGATGGTTATACCCACCTGGATAACAGCCCTATCTTAAGGTCAACTGGTTGGTAATCTCAATTACAGATGCAAAATCTCTTGGCCATATCATGATGGCAGGAGTGATTTCTTATACCCACATAGGAGGCAATTACAAAGGAGCAAGGGCCATCTTAGAGTTCTGACCACCACAGAGTCCATGGGCTGGCCACTGCTGGCCCTAGGATACTTGGCACTGCACCTTCAGCTCAAGGAAGCTCCCCGAATCTTTTCTACTGGTGGGCAGAGCTAACCCCCATTCTGCCAAGAAGTAAGGGATGGCAGTATGGAAAGAGCATGGTCTAGGGGCCTGGAGATCCAGGTTCTCACTCTGCCACTCATTCCCTCCAAGACCCTGACAGGCCACATCCTCTCTGTGGTATCTCTGTGCTCTCTGTGATTTAGAGTCCAAAAGTGAACGTAAGACCCATGATGTGCGTACACTGCACCAGGCACTGTGGGCACCAGGAAAGGAGTGGGGCATGGTCCCCACCCTCCAAGAGCTCATGAACTTGGTAGAGAAACAGCCCACTAGGCAGAGTCAACAGATTCATGTTTCCAGGAGAGCTACCAGCCATCCTGCAATGAGGACTCCCCTACATCACTCTCACATCTAGGCTGCTGGATCTCTCATAGCCCATCTCAAGTGTGGATGGACATGAGCACTTCCCTTAATCTCACAAAGTTTAGCAAAGACCAGCAGGCCATGGTGGATTTGGGTGACATCAGGGGGACAGAGTAGATGAAGGAACTGTTCAAATCACTTCTGAAAGCCAGATGCAGCTGCAGGCCAGGTGACACTCTCCTTAGGTATCCACCAGGGACTGCTGCTCTTGACAGGGATAACTGGCTCCTCATAGGAGTAAGGGGACAGCATAAGCCATACTCCTTTAATTCCAGTTGATTAAGCTCAGAGGGGGAAAGAACCCTGCCCCTCCGCTGGCTGGTTTCTATGAGTATCATTGCAGTCTCAGCAGAGATGGAACTCCTTGCCTGGCAAAGGAAACCATGAACATCTACACGTGGTGCTCAATCAGGTTATGGCCTCAACCTCTCTGTCCTAGAGCAGGCTTGAGGCTCTGCCTCCATGACAAGGACATTGAAATGTCCTTCCTACCCTGAAACCAAAGACTGCAATCTGTCCTCAGGAAAACTGATCTCCTACACTAACAATGGGCAACATTGAAATGGCAATTTCCTTCAGTTAGCCCCCAAGGTTTTGAAAACTGTGTCACAGGGAGCTCAGCCTCAGAACACCCAGCTAGCAAACATAAAATAAGACTAGAGGGCCATGAAGGGTTGGTCCAGGTCAACCCCTCTGGGAAGACTGCAAGATGGATTGCTATGAACAGAAGTTTTCTGAGTGTAATGGGGAGGTGGAGCCCTACTTGGTGGGAGGATCCATAGCACAGGTGCATCAAAGGCCCTCCCCGGCCCATCCCTTGGGAACTCTGAAGCCAGAATGGTCTTTCAGCTCTGTCTCCAAATTGAGTGAAATGGACAGAACTTGGACTCCCAGCATCCTCCAGTCACTGGCCCTGGGCTGCCCTGGGAAGGACATAACCTTGGGTGAGGCTATTCCCTATGCTGACAGAAATTGCCAATGAACCCTGCATCTGGGTGGAGTACCCTGTATCCACTACAAAGAGGCAACAAGAAAAGCTGAGGGTCGCATAAGAAGGAGAAATCCATCCAAGATGGCTTCCCAGAGGAAAATTAGCACCACGAGCAACTTTGGAAGTCAATAGGACGTGGAGGAGGAAGCCACCTTACAAACAATGGGGGCCCAGAACCTGTGTGTCCCCCCACAGCCAGTGTGAGTGTGGTCACTGCCCACAGTTCCTGCTGTATTTGGGAAACAGGCAGCTCGGATCTGGGAATGCCAGGATGCTTGAAGCTCTGAAAGGATTTGACCCTGTGACCCTCTGTCTGTCAGAAAAACGCACAGGGAAATAAAAGTAATGGGGAGGTTAATTAATGGTGCCTGCAGAGTTCTTTTTAACCTTCTCCACTTCACTGTGTCAATAATAACTCGAGAGTAGACAGTCCCCAGGATATTCCAAAGTGTGACTAATTGCAATAATACCGAACACATTTCTCCCGCTCTCCTCCCTCTCCAATTTGGAAAAATGGTTGTATCCTTTTCCAGACATACAATGCAAATGGGTGAATTGTTCCAAAAACTTCTGCATCAAAAACCCTCGCTTACTAAGACCTGGGTACCCCTAGGGACTTCTTAGTGATTCTTTGGAGACCACACCCCACAGAGGCCTACAAGCTGCCGTTACAGGAGGGCAGAGATCTGCAGACCCCCACATCGGCGCACAGAAAATGCTCTCGGAGGATTCATCTGGAATCACACATGCAATATTTCTTTTGCTGAAAGTAAATTTTGCTTCTAAGACATTCATATTGTTTCCCCAAAGGCTGTATAAATGCCTTGGCTTGTTCATTTCTCTTTGTTAATTTCTGTTTAATTCACCAGATCCAAGGCTCTTGGGAGCAGGAGGACTGGAGGCTCTGATGAGGACCAGGAGGTTTACAAGGCCATGTGGGAAGTGAGCTGTGTCTGGAACACATTAAGGCTGGGCTCGCTGTAGACCTGCCAGTCCCAGGGACCAAAGGTCTGTCACACATTTATCGTGTGTGTCAAACAAGGTGCTCATGGCAGATGACAAAAACAGCTATAATTTGTTTGACTTCCTCCATCTACCCCCTAAGTAGTCCCCTCCCACACTGGCTGTGGGTACTGGGACATTAGCCAACAAGCCATTGAAGGCTTACAAAGTGATTGTCCATCGGGGCTGGCTGTCTTACTGCCCTCGCAAGCAGGCCACCTACATGCAAAGGAACCCAGCCTTCTGTTCTAGGACATGAGATCCAGCCATTGTCGTCACCCAGCTGGTGGTCAGTCAACTACCAGACAGGTGGGTGAAGCCTCAGCCTCCAGTGACCTGCTGGTTGATGGTGAATGCAGTGGCCAGGCCAAGATCAACAGAAGAAAGTCCACCTGAGTCCAGCCTACACTGCTGACCTGTAGTACTGGTCGCTAACTCAAGGGCACATTTCCACATTGAGTCTGGGAAAGCCTGGCCAAGGAGCAAAAGCTTGTTGATTCAATATTCACTCTCGGTCTCTCCACCTGTAAAACGCAGAGAAGTGGCCTACTTCATAGGGTGTCTTGGGACTCATGAGTCCTGGCCCACAGTGGGCATCCCATGTTTGGACACCCCTTTTTCTGCAAAAGAGGAAGTAGAGTTCTGTGGTTGGTTGACCTGTTGGATCACATCCCCATATCCTTGCCTAGACCACTATGGATGACGTCCCTGCCCTTGGGCTTCAGGCTGGGCCATGTGACTTGCTCTGGCCAATGATACATGGGCAAAAGTGGCAGTGACTGATTTTGGACTGGACCCGAAGAGCCATGGAGTGTTTCTGCTGACACCCTAGGCTCCTGCTGTTGTTGTTAGAAGTACTCATTCTGGATAAGCAACTGGTTGCAGGAGGAGGATGAGGACATGTCCTCATGAAGTCACCCCCAAGTGCCCCCAGCCAGACCCTTTGACACCAGCTGACCCACACATCAGTGAGAATACATCCGTGTTGTTTTAAGCCCCTAGGTTCAGGGGTAGTTTGTTACATAGCGCTATTGTGGCAAAGGCTGACTGATACACATAGGACCCCAATTCACAGATGACATTTGAAAGGCTTTGTTCTGAACAACTCCTACAGGTATTTGGAAACAAGACCCAAGGAGAGAAGGCATAAGAAAGCCTTAGTTCTGCCCCCTACTCATTGCCTGTGAAAATGCTTGCTGCACACTGTAGAGTGGGAGCAGAAAAATTGAGAATGCTACACCTCCCTGCTACACCATGGGAAGCACTGTTTCCACACAGTGCTCCCAGCCATCCCAGCAGCACAGGAGGAGGTTCTGTAGTGAGACCTGCTCTCTCAGTAAGAGGAGAAAAGCAGGGAGATTGGGAGGCACAGCCGAGGACACTGGAGTCAGAGTCAAAAGGCAAGAGTCGACCCACTACCAGTGTCTCCCCTCCACCACAACTCAGCAGCCTAATCCACTGGGTCAGTCCTAATCTCCTGGCTTCGGCTCTTACCCTGGAGCTGTGCTTTGTGCTCGCTGTAGTGACCTGCTGCACCGCCACCCTGAAACACAGCACCTCCTTCCACTGATGAGTTGGAGAAGGGAGAGTTTATGCAGGGAAATGTTTCTTCACCACCAGAATCTACGTTCCTGACGGTGCTCCACGAAGTGCTTCTTTCTTTTTTGAGATGCTCCATGGGAATGTGCCACAGAACACTCACTTCTGTGCAAGGCTTCATTTGCACTCTTGGCTTGGCCACAACTTCAAAGACCGCAAGTGTTGTTAGGCAGAGGAACTTTCAGGAACAGCTAGTGAGAGATGGAAATTCCAGAGTGAGGCGACTGGAACTCTGCTTGCCCACTTGCACTTATCTCTTCCACTGGTGACTCTCTCAGTAGGGGACTGTATAACCTATTTGCCGAGCTGGGATGACCCAAGGGATAGAGAGGGGTTGGCAGAATAGGTGCAACTAGGACTGTTCTGGGTAACCCATGAGGCTGTGCTCCTCCCATCCTGTTAGGGAATGGGACAAACATAATAGCAACTAACTTTTAAAGGACATCAGTCCTTAGAGATCTCTTTATATACTCTGCCAAGCAGACCAGAGTATTATTTCACAGACGAGTTGGCATTTTAGTGCATGTTAAAAGCATGCACTTGTCACAGTGGTGACTCTAGGTATTAGATTCTGTTATGGTTTGAATTTGAAATGTCCCCTTGAAGGCTCATGTGTTAAAGGATTGGTTGCCAGCCAATGGTGCTTTTAGGAAGTGATTGGATCATGAGGGTTCTGACCTAATCAGTGATGAATCCATTGATGGAGCCATCATTCAGTGCATTGGGAGATGACAGAGGCCAGGAGGTGGGGCCTGGTTGGAGGGAATAGGTTGCAAGGGTATGTCTTGTCTCTAGCCCCTTCCTATCTTCATCTCTCCCTGCTTCCTGGTCACCATGAGACATGGCCTTCTGCCATGACATTTCTGCCTTGCCATAGGTCTAAAAACAATGGAGTCAGCTGACCATGGACAGAAACCTCTGAAACCTTGAACCATAGGAAACCTTTCCTTTTTAAAATTGTTTTCTGAGATATTTTGTCACAGTGATGAAAAAGTAACACAAATTCTTTTTCCTGTCGGCTTTTGTTGTGTCTATAACACATGTCATAGCCTGGACATGGAGATCACTTGATAAATCTTATTGAATGAATGAGTGAATGTAACAGCCAAAGAAACAGTGAGTAACATGCCAGTGTTCTCTCTTGTGATTCCATACAGGGCTCAGACCTAACGTGAGAGAAAGGCTCTGTGCTGCTGGGATGTCTCTGAGTCTCCTAATAACTTAATTGCTCCTTAATATGAAAAGGTTTGCCAATATTCCCTTCTTCTGTTCCTAGGTTGCTAAAAATGAGCACTTTGTTCTTTCCAGCGTGGGAGGATCGGCTTGAGCTCAGAAATCAGCAATAGTGGGAATAATATCTTTTTATGTGTTCTCTGCCTCCCACCCCCCCAGCTCTCCTTTCTTACTTGTGAGTTTTAAGATGTCCTTTTATGTGCAGTCCCCTCTCGTGCCCAGTGTCAGAGGGGTGCTGCTACCTTTCATAAAAGCTTTGAAAGGCTCCCTCCGGCCCTCCAAAGTTTCTGCCCAGATGTGTTTGCTGTAAACACTTATGAAACTAGCTAGTGGTGTAATTCCCCAATGCTTATCTTCAACATTAGTCTTTATTTTTTTCTGGAGAAAAACGCTTTCATTTCTACACTTTGGGGACAGTAGGAAGTGAGGTGGTTAACAGAATGTCCTGCCATGATATTTTAGCCACAGTGTCCAGGAGTGAAGCTCTTAATAGTTTTCTAAAAAGTAATCTTATCTAGAAATGAACTTGCAACAAAGAAGGAATGCATGCTCTGTCTCTGTTCAACCTGCCAGGCTTCTCCAGTTGTCCTCTCACCTACAGTCCCTTATGGTCCCCACAAGCTTTCCAGCTGTCTGGGAACATGTTTGCCCCTCAGGAAGATCTTTCTCCACCCTCCTGACAGGCACAGGCTGACTGAATATCCCCACCTCACAAGTACAAGGACACTCGCCTTGGCTATGGACTGATGGGCACAAGTAGAGAGAAGCCCTCTGAGCACTGTCAATGCAACCCTGTGTTTGGTGAGGCCATGCCGATGGCATCAACCTGCACCCTCCAGGCTCCAGGTGGGAGTATGGACCAGTCCCCTGCCAACACAACAGCCAGAAGTTGTCCATGAATGAAACTGAGAACCTAAATGAACAGTGGAAACAAAGCCCCACCACCGAGGCTCTTTAATCTTGTCCTCACCAAGCTGTGGAGGACATCAGCGTGCTCCTCCCAGGTCCCCAGCTTCTGGGCCCTGTCTCTCCTGCCCACCCCTGTACCTGCAGCTCCCACAGAAGCCTTTCTGAGGGCCCAGATCCCAGTGCCCAAAGGGCCTGACAGACTGTGTTCTCCTGGGACTCAGAGCCTGGGGCAGGGGTGCAGGACAATGACACCCACTGCTAGTCTTCCTGCTGAGGTGAGACTCATGCTTCCCACTCCCCTTGGAACCAGGCCAAGACTGGGATTTTTCCTGGAATTGCAGCCTGCTAGAACTTCCTTCATGTCCCTGTCCCTATTCCCACTCCCACCTGTGTCCCCAGGAGCAAATCCTTCATAAGTCACCTGCACAGAAATGCTTCTCTTAGAGGGACCTAATCTAAGATCAAGTTTGCAAAAAAAAAAAAAAAAAAGCACACATTACTAAGAAGCAGGTATTTCAGCAGGAATCTGTCTGGAGGGGAGACACCTTTCGTCTTTTCCAAGTGAACTCCAAATAAAGAATTTCACCATCTGACACATACATGTGACATCTGCAATCAGCGACCTAGCAATAGGACAGTAAAATAATGGTGGTAACTAAGGTTGAACAGAGACTTACAAGAGTGTGGAGGATCTGATGGCTAAGATCACTTGGTCACTCAGTCTTTATGTGTTCGTTGAGGGCTTAGCATTACATACCCTAGAACCTGTGCTCAGTGGAGGCACACAAACAGGGTTAGGACCCTGACCCAGGAGTTGCCAGTGGAGACAGACAACACAGACCAACAGTGCAGGGGCAGAAAGTTCTGGAGGCAGTAGATGGGAAGCTCCCTGAAAACAGAGACCATGTCTTATTTGTCTCTGCATCTCCAGAGCCCAGCACACCAGAGACAGCCAGCAGGGTGTGCTGGATGAAGGGTGTGGGGCTGGGGTGAGATGTGGGTGGTCAGGAAGGATTTCTGGAGGGGCTGGTGCCTGAGCTGAGTTTAAATGACTGGATGCAGAAGGGGTGTGGGAACAGAGTTTCATTCAGAAGGAACAGCAAGTCCCAGGGACTATGAGAAATGCAAGTGGTGTGGTGTTTCTGTATTAGTAACGGTAATAGCTCACTGGCTTTCAGAAGGGATTCCTCAGCCTAGGCTCATCGGCCATCAAGTTAAATAAAGGGCAGGGACTTCATAAGCCCGTGTTCTTGTGACTAAGCCCAGTGATGTGAACAGCAACAGTGCAGACAAAGGCAGTGATGTCACACCATGGCCTGGAGCCACCTACACTCACAAGCCACCCAGGAGACGAAAGGCTTCCTTATGGCCTGGAGTGTGGTGAGCCTTGATTTACCTTTATTCCATAGAGGGATATAGAAACATGTCTGCTTGAGACAAAAACCCAGTATCTAGGTTTTAGAAAAGTTTACAAAGTGGATTCCTGGACACAAGGATCATTTAAAAATTGCCCAGTACTTCTATGCAAAAGGAAAAGGAAGAAGAATTCCAAGATGGCGGCTAGAGGTAGGAAGCAGAAAGCGACCCTCCTATAGTGAAATCTTGGAGAGACGCTGGAGACACACTTTACAGGCATAATCACCGAGAAAAGGCATAACTTTGACCCCTCCACATCTCCAGCCGGCGCAGAGAATCTCCACTTCACGTTAAACGGAGAACCGAGGAGGCCCCCGGGCCGCCAGTGGCCGGCGCCCATACGGCTTGGGAAGACGCGGACCAGGTGAGCTTCGCGGTACCGCGGTTCCCCCACAGACAAGCCTGGGCCAGAGCAGCATAGCCCCCTGGACAGACTGACCTCCACCCGGGAAAAAAAGAGAAACTGAGTACTAAGCAATAAGAACAGTTAAGACACGCTGGAAAGAGGGTGGGGCGCCCTGAGCGCTGAAGATTGGGGGAAGGGAACCCTTCCCGGGACTGTAAATAAACGAGCCGGGCGGGCCGGAGAGGCTCTGGCGGGAGCGGGGCGCGCCAGCAACCAGGAGCGGGGACGCTTGTGAGAGGAGGGAAGACCCACTTCCCACGTGAACTGTAAATAAACAGCAGGCCTGACAACGCGGGGCAGTGTCGCCTTTCCCAGTGCTTGGAAAGGGAAAAGCCTGTAGCAGAGGCCCCCCTCCCCCGCACAGGAGAACTCTGAGCAAACAAAGCCTGTGGGACCAGGTGAGCGCTAAGCTCACCCCAGAGATCTGCATAAATAACGCCGCCAGCTACAGGCTGAGAGCAGCAGGCAGGCAAGCCGCAGTTGCAGATACCACTCTCAGAACTGCCTCCAGACGCTTTTTTTTCTTTTTCTCCCTACCTTTGATGAGAGAACAACCGAATTACACCTGCAAGCCGAAAAACTTACTGAAACTGTATTGCATTTGAACTGGGGACACTTGGGGGGGCTTTTTTTTTTTTCTTCTGTGTGTGTGAGTGAGTGTAGTTTTGTTCTACTTTATGCATCCCCTTTGATGAGACAACTACAGAACAACATCTGAGGCACCAACTCCAGGACTGGAGATTGAGACGGACATCCAAATTATTAAGACTGAAATTGCATTGCATATAAACTTGGAAGTTTTTTGGTTTTTTGGTTTTTTTTGTTTTTTTTAATTTTCTATTTTCCATTTTATTTTAATTCATTTTATAAATAGATATTACTTTCATATACTTATTTTTTTTTTATCTTTGATTTTCAATCCTCTCTCTGTCACTCTATTGTCTGTTCAGCTTACTGTCGATTAGTACACTAACACTCTCTGTTTATACCTTTGAAACTCTCTTGTCTGATACCTTGTTCTGCTTTCTCCCTCTTGTCTGTATATTTGTTTTCTCCTTTTCTTTAACTTCTTGCTTTCCATCTCAGCTCACTCTTCCATTCTCAATATTACCATTGTTATTATTACAAGCTAGAAAAAACTTAATTACACACAGTACAGGGACAGTAACAACACCAAGGACAATGACAGGAAGACAGAAAAAACAAGGAAACCAGTTTCCCCACAGCAAAAAATTAGTACAGGAACCAGAGGGGAATGAAGAGAACAGAAACTCAGAGCCAGACTCCAACAAAATGAAGATAAACTATGCCAAAGGACCCAATGAAGCCTACAAGAATAATTTAAAAGAAGACATACTACAAGTACTCAATGAGAATTTTATAGAGATGATACTGGATAGGGTCAACCAAAATGTACAGGAGACACTCAAGAAATTCCAAGACAATAAAAATAGAGAATTTGAAAAAGCAAAAGAAGAAATAAAGGAAACCATAGAAGCACTGTATAAACACCAAAGTGAAAGAGAGAACACAATGAATAAATGGATAAATGAACTCAGGACAAAAATAGACAACAATAAAGAAGAAAACAGCCAGGATATGGAAAACCTCAGAAAAAAGAACGAAACAGAACTGCAAAACAAAACGGAAGGCCAATCCAGCAGAATAGAACAAACAGAAGACAGAATCTCAGAACTTGAAGATGAAATGGTAATTAAAGGAAAAACTGAAGAACTACTAATTAAACAACTCAAGACCTGTGAAAAGAAAATGCAAGAACTCACCGACTCCATCAAAAGACCAAACTTGAGAATCATGGGCATCGAAGAAGGAGAAGAGGTGCAAGCGAAGGGAATGCGTAATATATTCAACAAAATAATAACGGAAAATTTCCCAAATCTAGAGAAAGATATTCCCATACAAATGCAAGAGGCCTCCAGGACACCAAACAGACCAGATCAAAATAGAACTACTCCACGACATATCATCATTAAAACAACAAGTTCAGAAACTAAGGAAAGAATATTGAAGGCTGCAAGAGAGAAAAAACAAGTAACATACAAAGGTAAACCCATCAAAATCACAGCAGACTTCTCAACAGAAACATTAAAAGCAAGAAGAGCGTGGGGTGAGATCTTCCGGGCACTGAATGAAAATAACTTCAACCCCAGGATACTCTACCCAGCAAAACTATCATTCAAAATAGATGGAGCAATAAAAGTCTTCCATGATAAGCAGAAACTAAAACAATATGTGACCACAAAGCCACCATTACAAAAGATTCTGCAAGGGATCCTGCACACAGAAAGTGACACCCAACTTAACCATGAAAAGGCAGGCAGCACCAAACCACAGGATAAGAAAAAGCAAGACAGTAGAGAGTAACATCAAGTTAGGTACACACAATCAAACCTTCAAACAACTAAGATAACTAAATGGCAGGAATCACCACATACCTATCAGTACTAACACTTAATGTTAATGGACTTAATTCACCCATCAAAAGACACCGTTTGACAAAATGGATTAAAAAAGAAGATCCAACAATTTGTTGCTTACAGGAGACTCATCTCACTGACAGAAATAAGCATAGGCTTAGGATGAAAGGCTGGAAGAAGATTTACCAAGCCAATGGCCCCCGAAAACAAGCAGGAGTAGCAATACTTATCTCTGACAAAGTAGACTTCAAACCTACATTGATCAAACGAGATAAAGAAGGACATTCCATACTAATAAAAGGGGAAATAGACCAAAAGGAAATAATAATCATCAATCTGTACGCACCCAACGTCAACGCACCCAATTTCATCAAACATACCCTGAAAGACCTAAAAGCATATATAAACGCCAACACAGTGGCTGTGGGAGACTTTAACACTCCATTATCATCAATAGATAGGTCATCCAAACAAAAACTCAATAAAGAAATCCAAGATCTAAAATATGCAATAGATCAAGTGGACCTAGTAGATGTCTACAGAACATTTCATCCAACCTCTACACAATATACATTCTTCTCAGCAGCCCATGGAACCTTCTCCAAAATAGATCATATCCTAGGGCACAAAGCAAGCCTCAGCAAATATAAGAAAATAGAAATAATACCATGCATACTATCTGACCACAATGCAGTAAAAGTAGAACTCAACAACAAAAGTAAAGACAAAAAACATGCAAACAGCTGGAAACTAAATAACTCATTACTTAATGAAGAATGGATCATCGATGCAATAAAAGAGGAAATTAAAAAGTTCCTAGAAGTCAATGAAAATGAAAACACAACCTACCGGAACCTATGGGACACAGCTAAGGCAGTCTTGAGAGGAAAGTTTATAGCCATGAGTACATATATTAAAAAGATTGAAAGATCCCAAATCAATGACCTAATGATACATCTCAAACTCCTAGAAAAACAAGAACAAGCAAATCCCAAAACAAATAGAAGGAGAGAAATAATAAAAATAAGAGCTGAAATCAACGAAATAGAAACCAAAAAAACCATACAAAGAATTAATGAAACAAAAAGTTGGTTCTTTGAAAAAATAAACAAGATCGATAGACCCCTGGCAAACCTGACTAAAATGAGGAGAGAAAAAACCCAAATTAGTAGAATCAGGAATGCAAAAGGGGAGATAACAACAAACACCATGGAAGTCCAGGAAATCATCAGAGACTACTTTGAGAACCTATATTCAAATAAATTTGAAAATCTAAAAGAAATGGACAGATTTCTAGATACATATGATCATCCAAAACTGAACCAAGAGGAAATTAATCACCTGAATAGACCTATAACACAAAATGAAATTGAAGCAGCAATCAAGAGTCTCCCCAAAAAGAAAAGTCCAGGACCTGATGGATTCTCTGCTGAATTCTATCAGACCTTTAAAGAAGAACTGATACCAACCCTCCTTAAACTGTTCCATGAAATAGAAAGGGAAGGAAAACTGCCAAACACATTTTATGAAGCCAGTATTACACTTATCCCAAAACCAGGCAAAGACACCTCCAAAAAGGAGAACTATAGGCCAATCTCCTTAATGAACATTGATGCAAAAATCCTCAACAAAATAATGGCAAATCGAATTCAGCAACACATCAAAAAGATTATTCACCATGACCAGGTAGGCTTCATCCCAGGGATGCAGGGGTGGTTCAACATACGAAAATCAATAAACGTAATAAACCACATCAACAGAAGCCAAGACAAAAACCACTTGATCATCTCAATAGATGCAGAAAAAGCCTTTGATAAGATCCAACATCATTTCATGATAAAAGCTCTAAGAAAACTAGGAATAGAAGGAAAGTTCCTCAACATTATAAAAGCTATATATGACAAACCTACAGCCAGCATTATACTTAACGGAGAAAAATTAAAACCATTCCCTCTAAAATCAGGAACCAGACAAGGATGTCCACTATCTCCACTCCTATTCAACATAGTACTGGAATTCCTAGCCAGAGCAATTAGGCAAGAAGAAGGAATAAAAGGAATACAAATAGGTAAAGAAACTGTCAAAATATCCCTATTTGCAGATGACATGATCCTATACCTTAAAGACCCAAAAAACTCTACTCAGAAGCTTCTAGACATCATCAATAGCTATAGCAAGGTAGCAGGATATAAAATCAACATAGAAAAATCATTAGCATTTCTATACACTAACAATGAGCAAACGGAAAAAGAATGTATGAAAACAATTCCATTTACAATAGCCTCAAAAAAAAATCAAATACCTAGGTGTAAACCTAACAAAAGATGTGAAAGACCTCTACAAGGAAAACTATACACTTCTGAAGAAAGAGATTGAGGGAGACTATAGAAAGTGGAGAGATCTCCCATGCTCATGGATTGGTAGAATCAACATAGTAAAAATGTCTATACTCCCAAAAGTAATCTACATGTTTAATGCAATTCCCATCAAAATTCCAATGACATTCATCAAAGAGATTGAAAAATCTACTGTTAAATTTATATGGAAACACAAGAGGCCACGAATAGCCAAGGCAATACTCAGTCAAAAGAACAATGCAGGAGGTATCACAATACCTGACTTCAAACTATATTACAAAGCAATAATAATAAAAACAGCATGGTACTGGCACAAAAACAGACATGAAGACCAGTGGAACAGAATAGAGGATCCAGATATGAAGCCACACAACTATAAGCAACTTATCTTTGACAAAGGAGCTAAAAATATACGATGGAGAAATAGCAGCCTCTTCAACAAAAACTGCTGGGAAAACTGGTTAGCAGTCTGCAAAAAACTGAAACTAGATCCATGTATATCACCCTATACCAAGATTAACTCAAAATGGATCAAGGATCTTAATATCAGACCCCAAACTCTTAAGTTGATACAAGAAAGAGTAGGAAATACTCTGGAGTTAGTAGGTATAGGTAAGAACTTTCTCAATGAAACCCCAGCAGCACAGCAACTAAGAGATAGCATAGATAAATGGGACCTCATAAAACTAAAAAGCTTCTGTTCATCAAAAGAAATGGTCTCTAAACTGAAGAGAACACCCACAGAGTGGGAGAAAATATTTGCCAATTATACATCAGACAAAGGACTGATAACCAGAATATACAGGGAACTTAAAAAACTAAATTCTCCCAAAACTAATGAACCAATAAAGAAATGGGCATGTGAACTAAACAGAACTTTCTCAAAAGAAGAAATTCAAATGGCCAGAAAACACATGAAAAAATGCTCACCATCTCTAGCAATAAAGGAAATGCAAATTAAAACCACACTAAGATTCCACCTCACCCCTGTTAGAACAGCCATCATTAGCAACACCACCAACAACAGGTGTTGGCGAGGATGCGGGGGAAAAAGGAACCCTCTTACACTGTTGGTGGGAATGTAGACTAGTACAACCACTCTGGAAAAAAATTTGGAGGCTACTTAAAAAGCTGGACATCGATCTACCATTTGATCCAGCAATACCACTCTTGGGGATATACCCAAAAGACTGTTACTCCAGAGGCACCTGCACATCCATGTTTATTGCGGCACTATTCACAATAGCCAAGTTATGGAAACAGCCAAGATGCCCCACCACTGACGAATGGATTAAGAAAATGTGGTATCTATACACAATGGAATTTTATGCAGCCATGAAGAAGAACAAAATGTTATCATTTGCTGGTAAATGTATGGAATTGGAGAACATCATTCTGAGTGAGGTTAGCCTGGCTCAAAAGACCAAAAATCGTATGTTCTCCCTCATATGTGGACATTAGATCAAGGGCAAACACAACAAGGGGATTGGACTATGAGCACATGATAAAAGCGAGAGCACACAAGGGAGGGGTGAGGATAGGTAAGACACCTAAAAAACTAGCTAGCATTTGTTGCCCTTAATGCAGAGAAACTAAAGCAGATACCTTAAAGCAACTGAGGCCAATAGGAAAAGGGGACCAGGAACTAGAGAAAAGGTTAGATTAAAAAGAATTAACCTAGAAGGTAACACCCATGCACAGGAAATCAATGTGAGTCAATGCCCTGTATAGCTATCCTTATCTCAACCAGCAAAACCCCTTGTTCCTTCCTATTATTGCTTATACTCTCTCTACAACAAAATTAGAGATAAGGGCAAAATAGTTTCTGCTGGGTATTGAGGGGGGGTGCGGGAGGGGGTGGAGTGGGTGGTAAGGGAGGGGGTGGGGGCAGGGGGGAGAAATAAACCAAGCCTTGTATGCACATATGAATAATAAAAGAAAAATGGAAAAAAAAAAAAAAAAAGGAAAAGGAAGGGAGTGAAAGAAACTTGGGTATGTCTCAATAGAGTCTGTGCTCCCTACACACACAGGACCCTTGCATGCCCTTCCCATATGAGGCACACTAGAGAAATGCCAAGAGAGCGCTATGCCCTGTCTGCTCCATCATCTTGGCTTTGTATAGCAGTGCATGCTGGGACAGAGTGGATTGGGAACAAGGCAATTACGTATGATGCTCCTCTTGTTACCTGCCACCTCACCCCCAACCCCATCCTCCATCTCTCTTTGGCTCAACTTCCCCTCTCTACTGTTCTCAATCTGCCTTTTCTGACATACTTCTCAGACTTTCAAGATACAAAACCAGAAAAAAGGCCAGTACGTGACTCATTCCTGCAATTCCAGCTACTTCAGAGGCAGAGATCAGGAAGACAGTGATTTAAAGCCAGTCCAGGGGAAAAAGTTAGGGAGACCACATCTCAATAAACCAACCAAGTGTGGTGGCATGTACCTGTGGTCCCAGCTACATAGGAGATATAGGTAAGAGTATCACGGTCCCATGCTGGCCTGGGCAAAAAGTAAAACCCTATCGTAACATAAAAGCAAGGTGGAGGTATGCCTGAAAGGGTAGAACACATGTCTAGCAAGACTGAGGCCCTGAATTTAAACTCCAATACTGTCAAAAAACCAAAAGCCAGAAGACTGAGCACAGCAAGATAGGGCTAGGAAGGTGAGAGGGAAGAGGAGCAGACTTGAAGAGCCCAGAGCTGAGGCTTCCAGGACACCGGGAGAGTGGAGTGTTTAGTCTGAGAGCCCCTGTGTGGATGTGAATGAATGGAGAGAAAAGGAAGGAGGCAGCAGAGGGTTTTGGGAAGTGTTTCTAGATATTGCAGCTTAAATTTCCTCTGACTTTCTTTGGAAAGAGATTGAAGTGGTTTTTTTAAAGACCTTCTTTGTTCTGTACATTTCATTGAGTTTTATTCTGACATTTTCACACATGTATAGGATGCACTTTGATCATACCTCCCCATCATCTTCTCTTGTTTTCCTCCTCTCCACACTAATCCCCTTCTCCTTTCATGTCCTTTAAAAAATTTATTTCTATTTTGAAATTATTTTTAGTCATTTATTGTGGCTCAGCAATTTCTAGTGACCCTGTGCTGAGACTGGACACATGGAGCCTGAGGACTCGTCCAGGTTACGAGAGGTTGTCTTGGAAAGCGAGGATGGCCTTTCAGCTTCTGAGCTGCTTCCCTGCCCAGCATGAGGGACGCCATGTATCGCTCCTGGGAGATGAGGACTGAAAGGTCACCTCCCTCTTGCTTTGCCTCCATCCTCAGAGACTGTAGCCAGGGCCACAGAGCTTTGAGGGGTGGTTGGGCTCCACCACCCAAATACATGTGGCCCGGGCTTCCTAAGCCTCAGTTTCTACATGTGCTAACTGGGGTACAAGTGCCTGCTCTCCCTTCCTCACAATGTGGGAGCACACAAGACAAAGGCCTTCTCACTGCATGAGGCACAATCCTGCTGTGCCTTGAAGCTCTGTGACACAGGGCTACAGCTTTCTACATGGCCACCAGCATTGTCCCGGCATAACTGTGGAACGTGGACAAAAACACAAGTCTTCAACAAGGCCTCACATCCAGGGGATTCTGGCTCCTATGGGAGACACTTCCCAGATCCCTAGGAAAGGAAGAAAAAGTGAAAGGAAGAAAGCAAAGCAAGGAAGACGCTCTGATGGACAGAAGGAGGGAAAAACGCCGTTCCTCTGTGCGAGGCACTAGGCTCAATTCACACACCAAAAATCCTATAATCCCCCAACCGCCACACACACGTGACTTATTGTCCCCAATGGAGAGGAAGTGAAGACTCAGAGAGTGTGAGCAACTTGCCCATCCAGCAAGTGACAAGACTGGGACCACGCCTGCTGCCTAATGAGGGCACCTGCCTTTCCAAGACTCATGCCACACTGTCAGACTGAGTCTTTCCCAGTTAGCCATATTCCAGGGCTGGGAAAGGTGAAGGAGGGACCCCCAGGAGAGTTTGCAGTGAATCACCTGCAGTCAGACCAGCTGAGTCCCCTCTCAGCTCACAGGGACCAGCCAGCCCCTACCTACTGGAACACACAGTTACTGGGCAATCTCCAGGTGCTAGTGTCCTCCTGTGGCTTGGAGACAGTAGTGTGGTGGGAATGACTGGAAACCAGGAGCCCTGGGCTCTATTCTCTGAACATAGCCAATCACTTACTCTCCACACACCTTGGTTTTCTATTCTGTAAAATGGAAAATCAGGTTTATCAAACTCTTCCAAAGTTGATGGCATAAAATATGCATCAGATGTGAAAGTCCTTTAAAAGACCAACGCAGAAGCAAACGCGTTTGTCCCAGCAGGATTGTGCCTCATGCAGTGAGAAGGCCTTTGTCTTCCTTTGTCTTGTGTGTTCCCATATTCCTGTGAGGAAAGGAGGGCAGGCAGTTGTACCCCAGTTAACACATGTAGAAACTGAGGCCTGGGAAGCCCGGGCCACACGGTTTTTAGGTGGTGGAGCCCAACCTTCTAAGTCCCCATTGCCTGGTTCTCCCTCCCTGTCACATCTGTTACCCGCTTGTCATCTGTCCGGACACATCACCCATCTTCGGGTGCCTGCCCAGGGTTGACAAGGCTGTGGCTTTATCTTCTTGTGGCCTAAGATATCTCCCAAAGAGGTTGCCAGCTGTGGCCAGGTTCTAAGGGTATCAAATTGGGAGGTAGCATGTGACTGGATAGACACAGCCCATTTTCAGTCGTGGGGAGGAAGAGCCACTGGAAGCAGGTGATTATTATAATTTGGTAGCAGGGCTCAGTGTCAACTTCAGACAAGAGGAGGAAATGACAAATGTGAGCGGTCCTCAGTCAGGCTCAGCTCATGAATTTACGACCTCTTCTGGTTTCCAAGTGCTGGTCTGGTTTTCATGGAATAACATTTATTTCAGGTTGAGGGATGAGACACAAATCAATGTCAATGCCCCCCCTTTCTCTGTTTTTGGGGGGCCTGCTATACTATTTCTTTGTCTTTTTTTTTTTAAAGGAAGTTGGAAAGATAATTCTTCCCAGAGATGGATTAATGATTGCACATCTCCTGTTAGCACCGGCTTGTAAGACCAGGATTGACAGCTGTTTCCACGCTCCCTGGCTGGGAACGGTTTGTTTAACAAACACAGCAGGACACACATGATCCCCTGGATGCCTGTTCTCATTCCCATCTTGTGGGATGGCATGGTGCCCACTCACAAGCATCAGCTCCCTGCCCTTGGATCGCCAAGGAATCATGGCTTTAACCTGGTGCAAGTAGAACACAGAGGATGTGTGGCTTTTTTTTTTTTTTTCACTCAAGTTGCCTGCTGCCTCCAGCAACCCATACCCTGCCTCTTCTTGGTGCACACTTCCCTGTACTGGTACCAGACGGTTACAATAAGGCTGTAGACAAAAAATATTACAAGCAGTAGTGTGTGTGTTGAGTGGCTGTCATGGTCAGATGTGGGTCATAGGTTAGACTTCAGGTTCTTCCTCTCACTTGAGCATCACTAGTGCCCCTACAGATTTGTAGGTGGGGATGTTACCCCATTCAGAGGAAGAGCAGGCTCTGAGTTTAAATGGCCTGTCCAACATCTCACAGTAGTAAGTAAGTAAGTAGTATGTGGCAAGGCTAGACAAGAACCAAGGGGCAAGACCAAACAACTCCTATTTGGGAACATTCAAATGCTAATTAACAAATGGAAAAGGTGAAGACTAGAATGAGTAAATTCAAATGACAGCTACCCTGGTTTACCATGTCTCATCTTTCTCATTAGCAGATGACTAAGTATTTTTTATGAGAGTATCCAATGACACTCTGATAAATTTGAGGTGCCCAAAAACTCTTTGACACTTCCCCATTGGGAAATAGTCTAGGTGGGCTCTGTGACTTCTTTGACCAATGCTCAGCCTGAAGAGGTGGACAGTTTTTACTTCCTGCCTTTGGGACTTTGGGCTCACCCATGGTGTCCTGAGCCACCCTGGGAGAAGTTTGAACATCCTATGGAAGAAGACCTTGTGGAGAGGCCCCAAGATCACACTGGGAGAGAAAGGGAGTTCACTGAGTCCAGCTTTCCAGGTGACCCTGCAAGGATACTGGGCATATGGAACACCTACTTGGCCTCTCTGATCAGCTGCCAGGTAAACACCACCAAGAAACTTTTTTCCTCATTCAGTACCTTGTCAGACACAAGAATCAGGCAGCTTATCCCTGCATGAAACCC
Organism: Castor canadensis; assembly: GCF_047511655.1. Taxonomy (NCBI): domain Eukaryota; kingdom Metazoa; phylum Chordata; class Mammalia; order Rodentia; family Castoridae; genus Castor; species Castor canadensis. Next base: position 7,011,445 of record NC_133392.1, read on the forward strand.
TGACCCCCAAAATTGTGGGAGATAATAAAACAACTGTTGGTTCAAGTCCTTTAGTTTGGGGTACTGTGTCCTGCAGTGTGTGTAACTGGAAGACTTGGGGCTGGAGTGTCTCGTGCATGTGACCTGATGGGGCAAACCTTCCAAAAAGCAATTTGGTAATAGGTATCTACAATCCTAAATGTCATCTCCACTGATTCTGTGGCTCCCTTTGCAGGAACACACAACCAGCACATAACCCAGAATGTGGGCAACACTCTCTGAAGATGTCATTTCAGCTTTATTTATATTGACATAAAATTAGAACAGTCCAAATGTCAAACTCAATGGATATTTGAGTTGTTGCACAATCAATGTCCTGTTCTGTAGTGCTTTTGAAATTTTTAAAAAATTTTTATTTAATTCATATGTGCATACAACGTTTGGGTCATTTCTACCCCCTTCCCCCACCCCTTCTATTACCCCCCGCCCCCTCCCTCTTCACCCCACCCCCTTGCTACATGGCAGAAACTATTTTGCTCCTATCTCTAATTTTGTTGAAGAGAGACTATAAGCAATAATAGGAAGGAACAAGGGTTTTTGCTGGTTGAGATAAGGATAGCTATACAGGGAGTTGACTCACATTGATTTTTTGTGCGTGTGTGTTACCTTCTGGGTTAATTCTTTTTGATCTAACCTTTTCTCTAGTTCCTGGTCCCCTTCTCCTATTGGCCTCAGTTGCTTTAAAGTTTCTGCTTTAGTTTCTCTGTGTTGAGGGCAACAAATGCTAGCTAATTTTTTAGGTGTCTTACCTATCCTCATATCTCCCTTGTGTGCTCTCGCTTTATCATGTGATCAAAGTCCAATCCCCTTGTTGTGTTTGCCCTTGATCTAATGTCCACATATGAGGGAGAACATATGATTTTTGGTCTTTTGGGCCAGGCTAACCTCACTCAGAATGAAGTTCTCCAATCCATCCATTTACCAGCGAATGATAACATTTCGTTCTTCTTCATGGCTGCATAAAATTCCATTGTGTATAGATACCACATTTTCTTAATCCATTCGTCAGTAGTGGGGCATCTTGGCTGTTTCCATAACTTGGCTATTGTGAATAGTGCCGCAATAAACATGGGTGTGCAGGTGCCTCTGGAGTAACCTGTGTCACAGTCTTTTGGGTGTATCCTCAAGAGTGGGATTGCTGGATCAAATGGTAGATCAATGTTTAACTTTTAAAGTAGCCTCCATATTTTTTTCCAGAGTGGTTGTACTAGTTTACATTCCCACCAACAGTGTAAGAAGGTTCCTTTTTCCCCGCATCCTCGCCAACACCTGTTGTTGGTGGTGTTGCTGATGATGGCTGTTCTAACAGGAGTGAGGTGGAATCTTAGTGTGGTTTTAATTTGCATTTCCTTTATTGCTAGAGATGGTGAGCATTTTTTCATGTGTTTTTTGGCCATTTGAATTTCTTCTTTTGAGAAAGTTCTGTCTAGTTCACTTGCCCATTTCTTTATTGGTTCATTAGTTTTGGGAGAATTTAGTTTTTTAAGTTCCCTATATATTCTGGTTATCAGTCCTTTGTCTGATGTGTAGCTGGCAAATATTTTCTCCCATTCTGTGGGTGTTCTCTTCAGTTTACAGATCATTTCTTTTGTTGAGCAGAAGCTTTTTAGTTTTATGAAGTCCCATTTATCTATGCTATCTCTTAGTTGCTGTGCTGCTGGGGTTCCATTGAGAAAGTTCTTACCTATACCTACTAACTCCAGAGTATTTCCTACTCTTTCCTGTACCAACTTTGGAGTTTGGGGTCTGATATTAAGATCCTCAATCCATTTTGAGTTAATATTGGTATAGGGTGATAAACATGAATCTAGTTTCAGTTTTTTGCAGACTGCTAACCAGTTTTCCCAGCAGTTTTTGTTGAAGAGGCTGCTATTTCTCCATCGTATATTTTTAGCTCCTTTGTCAAGGACAAGTTGGTTATAGTTGTGTGGCTTCATATCTGGGTCCTCTATTCTGTTCCACTGGTCTTCATGTCTGTTTTTGTGGCAGTACCATGCTGTTTTTATTGTTATTGCTTTGTAATATAGTTTGAAGTCAGGTATTGTGATACCTCCTGCATTGTTCTTTTGACTGAGTATTGCCTTGGCTATTCGTGGCCTCTTGTGTTTCCGTGTAAATTTAACAGCAGATTTTTCAATCTCTTTAATGAATGTCATTGGGATTTTGATGGGAATTGCATTAAACATGTAGATTGCTTTTGGGAGTATAGACATTTTTACTATGTTGATTCTACCAATCCATGAGCATGGGAGATCTCTCCACTTTCTATAGTCTTCCTCAATCTCTTTCTTCAGAAGTTTATAGTTTTCCTTGTAGAGGTCTTTCACATCTTTTGTTAGGTTTACACCTAGGTATTTGATTTTTTTTTGAGGCTATTGTAAATGGAATTGTTTTCATACATTCTTTTTCCGTTTGTTCATTATTAGTGTATAGAAATGCTAATGATTTTTCTATGTTGATTTTATATCCTGCTACCTTGCTATAGCTATTGATGATATCTAGAAGCTTCTGAGTAGAGTGTTTTGGGTCTTTAAGGTATAGGATCATATTGTCTGCAAATAGGGATATTTTGACAGTTTCTTTACCTATTTGTATTCCTTTTATTCCTTCTTCTTGCCTAATTGCTCTGGCTAGGAATTCCAGTACTATGTTGAATAGGAGTGGAGATAGTGGGCATCCTTGTCTGGTTCCTGATTTTAGAGGGAATGGTTTCAGTTTTTCTCCGTTAAGTATAATGCTGGCTGTAGGTTTGTCATATATAGCTTTATAATGTTGAGGTACTTTCCTTCTATTCCTAGTTTTCTTAGAGCTTTTATCATGAAATGGTGTTGGATCTTATCAAAGGCTTTTTCTGCATCTATTGAGATGATCAAGTGGTTTTTGTCTTTGCTTCTGTTAATGTGGTTTATTACGTTTATTGATTTTCATATGTTGAACCACCCCTGCATTCCTGGGATGAAGCCTACTTGGTCATGGTGAATAATCTTTTTGATGTGTTGTTGAATTCGGTTTGCCATTATTTTTTTTTTCATTTTTCTTTTATTATTCATATGTGCATACAAGGCTTGGTTCATTTCTCCCCCCTGCCCCCACCCCCTCCCTTACCACCCACCCCACCCCCTCCCGCTCCCCCCCCTCAATACCCAGCAGAAACTATTTTGCCCTTATCTCTAATTTTGTTGTAGAGAGAGTATAAGCAATAATAGGAAGGAACAAGGGTTTTTGCTGGTTGAGATAAGGATAGCTATACAGGGCATTGACTCACATTCATTTCCTGTGCGTGTGTGTTACCTTCTAGGTTAATTCTTTTTGATCTAACCTTTTCTCTAGTTCCTGGTCCCCTTTTCCTATTGGCCTCAGTTGCTTTAAGGTATCTGCTTTAGTTTCTCTGCGTTAAGGGCAACAAATGCTAGCTAATTTTTTAGGTGTCTTACCTATCCTCACCCCTTACTTGTGTGCTCTCGCTGGTTTGCCATTATTTTATTGAGGATTTTTGCATCAATGTTCATTAAGGAGATTGGCCTATAGTTCTCCTTTTTTGAGGTGTCTTTGCCTGGTTTTGGGATAAGTGTAATAATGGCTTCATAAAATGTGTTTGGCAGTTTTCCTTCCCTTTCTATTTCATGGAACAGTTTAAGGAGGGTTGGTATCAGATTCTTTAAAGGTCTGATAGAATTTAGCAGAGAACCCATCAGGTCCTGGACTTTTCTTTTTGGGGAGACTCTTGATTGCTGCTTCAATTTCATTTTGTGTTATAGATCTATTCAGGTGATTAATATCCTCTTGGTTCAGTTTTGGATGATCATATGTATCTAGAAATCTGTCCATTTCTTTAAGATTTTCAAATTTATTTGAATATAAGTTCTCAAAGTAGTCTCTGATGATTTCCTGGACTTCCATGGTGTTCGTTGTTGTCTCCCCTTTTGCATTCCTGATTCTACTACTTTGGGTTTTTTCTCTCCTCATTTTAGTCAGGTTAACCAGGGGTCTGTCGATCTTGTTTATTTTTTCAAAGAACCAACTTTTTGTTTCATTAATTCTTTGTATGGTTTTTTTGTTGTTTCTATTTCATATTTTTATTATTTCTCTCCTTCTCTTTGTTTTAGGATTTGCTTGTTCTTGTTTTTCTAGAGTTTGAGATGTGTCATTAGGTCATTGATTTGGGATCTTTCAGTCTTTTTAATATATGCACTCATGGCTATAAACTTTCCTCTCAGGACTGCCTTTGCTGTGTCCCATAGGTTCTGGTAGGTTGTGTTTTCATTTTCATTGTCTTCTAGGAACTTTTTAATTTCCTCTTTTATTTCATCAATGACCCATTGTTCATTAAGCAATGAGTTATTTAGTTTTGAGCTGTTTGCATGTTTTTTGTCTTTACTTTTCTGCTGAGTTCTAATTTTATTGCATTGTGATCAGATAGTGTGCACGGTAAAATTTCAGTTTTCTTATATTTGCTGAGGCTTGCTTTGTGCCCTAGGATATGATCTATTTTGGAGAAGGTTCCATGGGCAGCTGAGAAGAATGTATATTGTGTAGAAGTTGGATTAAATGTTCTGTAGACATCAAGTAGGTCCATTTGATCTATTATATATTTTAGATCTTGGATATCTTTATTGATTTTTTGTTTGGATGACCTATCTGTTGATGATAATGGGGTGTTAAAGTCTTTCACAACCACTGTGTTGGCATTTATATATGCTTTTAGGTCCTTCAGGGTATGTTTGATGAAATTGGGTGCATTGACATTTGGTGCATACAGGTTGATGGTTATTATTTCCTTTTGGTCTATTTCCCCTTTTATTAGTATGAAATGTCCTTCTTTATCTCGTGTGATCAATGTAGGTTTGAAGTCTACTTTGTCAGAGATAAGTATTGCTACTCCTGCCTGTTTTCGGGGGCCATTGACTTGGTAGATCTTCTTCCAGCCTTTCATCCTAAGCCTATGCTTATTTCTGTTGGTGAGATGGGTCTCCTGCAAGCAACAAATTGTTGGATCTTCCTTTTTAATCCATTTCGTCAAGCGGTGCCTTTTGATGGGTGAATTAAGTCCGTTAACATTAAGTGTTAGTACTGATAGGTATGTGGTGATTCCTGTCATTTAGTTGTCTTAGTTGTTTGAAGGTTTGATTGTGTGTACCTAAGTTGAGGTTACTCTCTACTTTCTTTCCTTTTCTTTTCCTGTGGTTTGGTGCTGCCTGTCTTTTCATGGTTAAGTTGGGTTTCACTTTCTGTGTGCAGAATCCCTTGAAGAATCCTTTGTAGTGGTGGCTTTGTGGTCACATATTGTTTTAGTTTCTGCTTAGCATGGAAGACTTTTATTTCTCCATCTATTTTGAGTGATAGTTTTGCTGGGTAGAGTATCCTGGGGTTGAAGTTATTTTCATTCAGTGCCCGGAAGATCTCACCCCACACTCTTCTTGCTTTTTATGTTTTTGTTGAGAAGTCTGCTGTGATTTTGATTGGTTTACCTTTGTATGTTATTTGTTTTTTCTTTCTTATAACCTTTAATATTCTTTCTCGGGTCTCTGTTGTTTTAATGATGATATGCCACGGGGTAGTTCTATTTTGATCTGGTCTGTTTGGTGTTCTGGAGGCCTCTTACATCTGTATGGGAATAGATTTCTCTAGATTTCGGAAATTTTCTGTTATTATTTTGTTGAATATATTACGCATTCCCTTTGCTTGCACCTCTTCTCTTTCTTCAATGCCCATGATTCTCAGGTTTGGTCTTTTGATGGAGTCGGTGAGTTCTTGCATTTTATTTTCACAGGTCTTGAGTTGTTTAACTAATGGTTCTTCAGTTTTTCCTTTAATTACTATTTCATCTTCAAGTTCTGAGAGTCTGTCTTCTGTTTGTTCTATTCTGCTGGATTGGCCTTCCATTTTGTTTTGCAGTTCTGTTTCGTTCTTTTTTCTGATGTTTTCCATATCCTGGGTGGTTTCCTCTTTAATGTTGTCTATTTTTGTCCTGAGTTCATTTACTCTTTATTAACTGTGTTCTTTATTTCACTTTGGTGTTTATACAGCTTATATTTCTTCTTGCGCTTTTTCAAATTCTCTATTTTTGTTGTCTTGGAATTTCTTGAGTGTCTCCTGTGCATTTTGGTTGACCCTATCCAGTATCATCTCTATAAAGTTCTCATTGAGTACCTGTAGTATGTCTTCTTTTAGATTATTCTTGTGGGCTTCATTGGGTTCTTTGGCATAGTTTATCTTCATTTTGTTGGAGTCTGGATCTGAGTATCTGTTTTCTTCATTTCCTTCTGGTTTCTGTACTAATTTTTTGCTCTGGGGAAACTGGTTTCCCTGTTTTTTCTGTCTTCCCATCATTGCCCTTGGTGTTGTTATTGTCTCTGTACAGTGTGCAATTAAGTATTTTCTAGCTTGTAATAATAACATTGGTGATATTTAGAATGGAAGGGTGAGAGGAGAGGGAAAGCAAAGAAGTTAAAGAAAGAGGGAAAAACAAGTGAACAAACAAAAAAACCAAAACAAACAAACAAACAAAAAAGTTTCAAAGATATAAACAGGGAGAGATAGTGTACTAATCAACAGTAAGCTGAACAGGCATTAGAGAGACAGAGAGAAGATTGAGAAAAATAAATAAAATTTAAAAAATAATAATAATAAAAATAAAAAAATCTCCAAGTTCAAATGCAATAAAGTTTCAGTCTTAATAATTTTGGTGTTAGTCCCTCAGCCTGCAATCCAGGAGATGGTGACTCAGAAGTAGTTCTGTCATTGTCTCATCAAAGGGGAAAAAAACCAAACCAAAACAAAACAAAAAACCCCACCAAGTGTCCCAAGTTCAAATGCAATACAGTTTCAGTAAGTTTTTCAGCATGCAGATGTAGTTCGGTTGTTTTCTCATCAAAGGTAGGGAGAAAAAAAAAGAGTCTGGAGGCAGTTCTGAGAATGGGTATCTGAGGCTGTGGCTTGCCTGCCCGCTGCTGTCAGCCTGCTGTTGCTGGAGGCGTTATTTATGCAGATCTCTTGGGTGAGCTTAACACTCACCTGGCCCCGCAGGCTGTGTTGCTCAGATTTCTCCTGTGCGTGAGCCTCTGCTACAAGCTTTCCCCTTTCCAAGCACTGGGAAAAGTGACACTGCACGTGTTCTCAGGCCTGCGTGTTTATTTACCGTTCACATGGGAGGTGGGTCTTCCCCCCTCTCCTGTGGAGTTTTCCTCCCACCGCCACTTTCACAAGCTTTCCTGCTCCTGGTTGCTGGGTGTGTGCCACTGCTCCTGCCTTCTCCAGCTGGTTTGTTGTGAGGGATTTCCCTTCCTACCCCCTTTGGTGCTCAGGGCACCCTGCCCTCTTTGCTATGTGTCTTTTTTGTTGTTATTGTTTATTATTTGGGTTTTTTTTCTTTTTTCCCTGGGTGGGGGTTGGTCTGTCCAGGGATCTGTGCTTATCTGGCCCAGGGTTTTCTGTGGGAGTACCCCGTGCTGCTTAGCTCACCTTGTGGTCCGCGTCTTCCCAAGTGGTCTGGGTGCTGCTGTCTGGTGGTAGTGCAGGAGCCCTCCTGGTTTCTCTGTTTAACATGGAGTGGAGATGCTATGTGCAGGCTGGGAATATGGAGGAGTCAAAGCTTTGCCTCTTCTTGGTGGTTTTTCCTGTAAGGTGTATCTCCAGCATCTCTCCAAGATTTTACTTTAGGAGGCACGCTTTCTGCTTCCTCCCTCTTGCCGCCATCTTGGAATCTCTCCTTTTGAAAGTTTTTAAGAAGTTTGTTTTTGGTTTTTTTGGGATGCTGGGTATTGAATATAGGACCTTGCACATGCTGGGAAAGTACTCTATCACTGAGCCACAACCCCAGTCTCTTTTCTTTCTTTTTCTTAAATGAGTTTTTAATGATAGTGGTAAGGTCTCTCAGTTGTGAGTTAAATATGTGCTTATCAATGGAACACATAAATATGTAAGAAAATATGACAAAAATAAAAATCATGGCTACCTCTAGGTAACAAGGTTATGGGTGACTTTTCTCCTAATTCTTCTGAGCAATGAATGGTCTGCTTTCTCTGCTCCCACTTTTTGGAAAGAGAAAGACTTAATTAGCAGGCAGAATTGCTTCTCAAAGAAATGCTTCCAATTATTTATAATAAGAACACATTACTTTGTTTTAATCAAAATGTGTTAGCTTTCTGTCACTGTAATGAAATACTTGAGATGACTAATTTAAAAGAGAAAAGGTTTCTTTTAGCTCATGGTTTTGGAGGTTCTAGTGAAGACTAAGTTGCTCCACTGCTTTGGGCCTCTGACGAGTTATGTGTGGTTGGCACAGCAAACTGCTCACCTCTTGAGCCAGGAGACAGATGTGAGAAAGAGTGTGGGCTGGGAGTCGCACAGTTCCCTTTAAGGGAATACCCAGTGACACGAGGACCTTCCATAGGCCGCACCTCCTGATGGTTTCATGACCTCCCAACCACACCAAACTATAGCATCAAACAGATAAAGTAAAAACAAACAAATACAAAGGAGAAATGCCTTTGAAATTAATTGGAAATGAGAGAATACTGAAGCAAAGTGGACACTTCTCTCAAGTACAAGCTATAATGTATATTAGACAAGCTATTTGTATATATATGTTGACATTCTTAGGAAGAAAACGTAACTTTTGAAAGATACAAAAAAAATTTACATTTAATCATTGGGGTTTGACAAAGAGACCGTGTGAAGTTCCACAGGCTCATTAAAGCTGATAGTCCAAATGGGCCTGCCTTTGGGGTGCCCCGATCCAGTGGCACGCTCTGCTCAGGAAGGCTGGAGCAGCTCCTGGTTTACAAGACACTTGCCTGGCCTCATTTGTTATCATGTTTAGAATCGTGGACTCCCGCCAGCCACCATGCTTGGTCCAGAGGACACAATCATGGTCTTCACCATCTAGTCTCAAGGCACCTGGTGCTTTGTAGGGTTGTACTAGTTGTTGGTGTCCTTGGCTGATCTCCTCCAGTACCCTAGGAGGAGCCCAAGGGTGGTGGCATCCTTGCCAGACTCTCCTCTGTGTTCCCACAGCTGGCACATGGCATATAAGAGGGTTTCGGTGGAAGGAGTGATGCATCGAGTCCCTGCCCACTTCTGTGCTAAAGCACACACATAAATGGCAAGCCAGCATGTAAACACAAAGCGCTGGAGTTATTAATTACATGGAATGAGAAACGCTAAGCATTTTCACAGAAGGGGAAGAATTCTCTCCTCCACATTTCTCTGAGAAGCAATTCTGCCTCTTAAATAAAGTTTTCTTTTTCCAAAAATTGGGAGCCGAGAAAGCAGACCATCCGTTGCCCAGATGTCAGCAGAAGCTGATCAGAGCACGTGTCTGTGGCCTCCGTGGCTCCTACTATCCTTCTATTGAGGCAATTTTAACCATGGCCTTGATGAAAAGGAGAACTGTCATAGGCCAGCATTACTGCATGCCAAATATGACACTTATTTCCCCTTTGTATCTGTGGATGTTTTCAAAGGCATAATCCCTAATTTAACTGCTTATAAGACCATTAACTCAGAGGATATGGGGCAGTTGTCCTTCAGCCATCACGTGCCCAAGTGTCACCTCAAGTATATGTTCACAGCACAGACACCCATACCCCACCCCAGAGACTTAGTGGGTCTGGAGAGGTGAGGGCATGTGACCCTGATGCAGATTCCAGGACCTCAGGCTGCAATGCAGGGTGTCATGGTATGCAGATGTGCAGGCTCTCCAGAGCTAAGCTGGTTAGATGGGTGGGGGACAGAGTAGAGGAAAATGAAAGCTTTTCTTGTAAGAGTTTGTGTATTTACTTATTCATTTATCCCTTTACTCATTTACTTTACACAAACATTTATTTAGAGACAATTATGTGCCAAGATAAAGACTGAAACTGCCCTGGGATCTCTGTAGGGTGAGGAGCAGGAGGCAGATTGCTGTGGTTTGAAGAATGACAGGGGAGGTGAAGAAGAACCAGTGATATCAGCAAGAAGAAGAAGCTCTGTGTGAAGGGGAGTTGAAGGGAATGGGGAGAGAGAGAGAGAGAGGATGAGAGAGAGAGAGAGAGATTTGGGGAGTAGGAAATTTGAACCGGATATTAAGTCTTTAGTAGACAAGGGATAGAGTCCAGGGACTGCCTTCTGGCAGGATAGGGAGAAGGTGGTACAGCCAAGGAGTTTGACAACAAAAAAAGGAGGAGGATTCATGGGTCAGAGGCTGTCAGTGTCCATGCCATGGTCCCCAGAGCCCTCTGAGTCACTGATGCTTCTGAGGTCAGGTTCTGGCAGGCAGACTGTGTATACCCACAGGATAATCTGCTCCTCTGTCCATGCCATCTCTGCCTTCTCCAGCCTCTCCAGCAGTCCTCTCAGTTCTCTAGCAAGGTGGCTCAGAAGTGCCAGGGATATTACACACCAGGGACAATGCTCAGTCACAGAGGGACAAGGACTGGTGGCTGCACACCTCACATTCTTGTTTGTTGGCAGCCAGTTCTGGGAAGGTTCTACCCAGGTCCTTAGTTAGAAGTCCCAGGCATTATGCACCCTGTGTTGGTTTTTCTCTCCCTCTCTCTCTCTTTCTTATTTCCTCCTACAGGAGAGAGAGGTCCTCTCTGATCCCCTTAGTTCTTATGTGACTGGATCAAGGACCCCAGTAAGAGCTGATTAATAAGAGGAAAACATAAAAGTTCTATTAATTTTACGTGCACACGGGTATCTTCAAGAGAGAATGAAGGCCAAAGAAAAGATGAAAGCATAGTTTTTAATACCTTCTAGACAAAGAGCAATAAATAAACTATAATCCCAGCACTAAGGAGGCTGAAGCGGGAGGATCCTAAGTTTGAGGCCAGCCTGGGCTACATAGCAAAACCCTGTCTCAAAAACTAAACTAAAATAAAAGGAACAATAAATTATAAAGGACAAATGGCTATCTGGACTAGGGCAGTAAATTCTTAGACTGTTACTAAGCGATCTATGAGCATGGGGGGCAGAATTGAGAAGCCAGCGAAGGAAGGGTGACTTCAAAAAGCTAGTTCAGGTGTACTGCAGCCCCCATGATCAGTCTTTGGTGATAAAGGCAAGGTTTCAGCCTCGATATGTGAGGGACGTCTCTCCAGAAGAATCTTTATGGCCTGCTGCATGTGGGCCATAACGAAAGGGAGAGATCCTGTCCCTTTCTGAAGTTACCTTCCTCAAGGGATTTTTAGCTTGACACTCAGCATGGCAATTTGTCCTTAACTCCTTCACCCAGTTTCTTCATGCTTCCCGGGACACATCCAAAGATGGCTGTACCACAGGCCCTGTCTCATATTCTGCTTTAGGGAACCAAAACCAGGGGCAGCACTGAGGCGGGATAGGGCAGCCTGACCTGAGGAGAGGCAGGTCCTGCTGGGCCAGAAGTGGAGAGAGTTCACCCTGAGGAGTCTGACCATAGTGGGAATGTGGAAGGTTATCAATGGAGCAGGCGTCCTTATGTTCTTGATTCACCAAAGGAGGGAGGTGACATGGTGAACAGGAAAGCCTGAGTTTTGGCCAAATTAGTCCCCAGAATAGACTATGAGGCATTCAAGAATTTGATTACCAAAGATGCTATGGTTCCTTCATGACCCTGAGAGAGACAGCCACCTACATGTTTTTAAAGTGTCATGGTCACACAGTCACTACTGTTTGTTTACACATTGTCTGCGGCTGCTTCTTCCCCACAAAGCAATGCTGAGGATTAGGACAGAGACCATATGGCCCCTCAAAGCCTAAAATACAAGTCAGCAAAATACATTACAGAGAATTTTGCCAGCCCCCGAGTTAGAACAGGCCACCACACAAGGCCACTTGGTTCTACTCCTGTCTGTACTCAGAGAGCAATGCCCTGGGCAGAGGAGACTCACACAGCACAATGGTGTGTAGTCGCCACCTGCTCAGACTTCAAACTGTCCATCTTCACCCATCTCAGTTCACAAGTGCCCACTAGGCAGGACCATGTTACCCCAGGTGTACAAATGGAGGGGGCTACAGACCTGGAAGAGTTTGTGCCACCTGCCCAATGCCCTGCCTGAGGAGCCAGGTTTTGGAGAGTCAGCAGGTCTTGCTCCTCCTCACTCTTCTGTGCTGTTGGCCCTGCAACTGAGGGTTGCAGTTTTCTGAGAGCTCTCAGCGCCCACAGCAGGAGAGGAGGCTGGACTGCAAGATGGGGCATCCATCTTGACTCTCACCAGGGATTTCACTTTTTTGCAGCCTGGATTGATGAGTAATCCTCATGAGATCAAAAGTGTGGGGGCAGCTATGCTCTGGGGACCCTTCCAGGAAAAAAAACCTGTCATTTCCAGGGCCCACAGCTAAATGCCTTAGCATCCCTCGCCCAGTCATCCACCAACTGTTGACTCTACTACTAAATGTCTTTGTTCAGCCCTGTTGCCACCCTCCTGGACTGTGACAAGAGCCCTCTGATGGGTACTCTGACCCTGGTGTAGGCTCCCAGGGCCACATAAGCCAGTCTAACTTCATTCTGCCCTGTGGCTCCAGGTGCACACACTCACCATTCTTGCACTTTGGTCCCTTGGGACAATGTGTGTGCAGACAGCTCCTGTTAAGTTACAGACCCTTCCAGACATAACATGAGTGCTCCAACCATGTGGGCACAGACAGCTGTTCTATCTAGGAGCATTACCCAAGGGCTCAAGAAAACACCCATAAAGTGACTGAACAACCATACTGGGACATCAAATTGAACTGCATGTTCTATTACAGGAGACACGGCTAACAGTAGCATTGTTGCCTTAAATCTTCTTATTTAATTCCTTTTTATTTGGTGACTTTTGCTCTATGTGCACAAGTTACATGCTCCTATGTCAATAGTGCCCCAAGAAATGCCTGCTATCACTTCAGCCCTCTCCTCTGTTTACAGCACAGTACAGTGGCTTTGTGTGATGTAACACAGACTGACAACAACGGAGCCACGTAACAAGCATCACTGTGTACACAGCTCCCACGGGCCAGGATGAAAGCTTCGTCTCTGCCCATGTCGAAACTAACATCTGCTTGACAAGAATGCCTGATTGCATGACTCCCTAGAACAAAGTCTAGTATATCAACACACCCTGCACTCATTTCAAAGAGAGGTTTCCTCTTCTCCCCAATTAACATTACACTAATCGTGTTCAGCATTTGTGTGGCTCAGTAATGTTTTCAAAATCCATCAGATGTTTAATTAAGCAGTAAATACCTAGCTTTTCCTTTCAAAAAGAGCTTAAAATCAAGTCCATCAAGGTATGACTCAACTGTGACCACCTGCCTTTTGAAGTCAAATCTGTTACACTCAGGCTAAGTGTGAAGTTGAGGCAATTATCTGAATTAGTCAGAAAGCAGAATTTTGACCTAAATCATCACATCCTTAAAGAGCAAAGAATATCTGTCAGTTCAGCCAAAAAAGCAGAAAAACTGAACACTTTGCTCTTTTTCTACATGAAATGGCTTATATGCTGCCTTATTTTCTCGAGCTAATGGGCTAAATGCATTCTCAGTGACCCTGTGCAAAGATAGGGACTGTGGTGAAGATGAAGCTAGAAAATGGAAGATTCCTTCCTTTGCAAAGTTGGAGTCTACCTAGGGTCATTCTGCTTTAAGTTCCAGGGGTCAAATTGGAACTTTTGAAAAATGGCATTCATTCCTTTTCTTCCTTCCCCAGCAGTTTCCATGAACATATTCCATGAACATAGAACTGGTGAGAGTCTTGATTTAATAATACAGTTTTCTGTTCTTTCCAAGTGACATGGACTCTGAGAAGTCACTCAGAGAGCAAATGCCAAAGTTTATAGATTAGGTAACATCACTTTTGTTAGCATAATTGAGGAGCTTTGTGTAAAAAGCCTTTGATCCTAAAAATGGTGGGGTTAGCCAGAAACGTTGGCTGTCCTATCTGTGTATTAAAGAATAGGAAGAACTTTCTTCCTGAGGAAAAGTTTGACTTTGAATACAATCAAAAAGAGCCAGATTGGAGAGGGGTGTAGAGTCGATAGTACATTGTTTCTTTCTTTTCAAATAAAGCAATAAATTGCCAATTAATTAGGATCTGAAAGAACAGAAGTACTTTGAATTTCTAATTTTGAAACCCTCAAAGTGTAAATTCTTCTAACGGCTGACACAGTTTATATAGCAACACAATATGTGCAGAATAAAGTCTGGAAAGAATCGGGACTCTGTTCTTGACGAGCAGAGAATATGCAGTCCTGGAGCCACCAGGTCTCCAGATGACAAGCCATCAGCGGACTCATCTTGATTTCAATGCTGCTGACACCTGCTCTGAGTGCCTCTGTTTCCATGGTAACCAAGGGACAGCATCCTGTCCACATGCTTCCGGAGCCTTATTAAATCAGGCAGCAGGACAGCAGCTGTGTTCTCCAAGCAATACTCTGACAGCCATGGACAAATTTCACGATGCTCAGGTGATTTTGGGTGCTTTTTGGGCCAAGCTGTTGAGAATGCATAGATAGGGAGACAGATGGCAGAATAAATAAATATTGCCAAAGTGTTTAGTGCACACATATTTTCTGAAAGGTGAGAACCAACAATGGTAATTTTATTGACTGAGATAATTTGATGCTAAATAATAAATATGTAGGGGCTGGGAACTCTTAGAAAATGGGAACATGAGGCTCTCTTTGGAGGGTACAGACCTCTTAGGAAAATGGTCTTCTTCAGTGTAACTCATGGGTTCTAGGGCAGGTGGTGGCCCAGGGTGTGAAGATGTGAAATATGGAATCTGCTTCTTCCCACCTTCTGATTATTTGCTGGATTCAGGAAGATCTGAAGGAAAATCCTTTCCCAACACCCACCCACCAGGACAGAGATGTTTGGACCAAAATGCCTACAGCCAGATGTTCTCCACTGCTTTTGTTCCCAAAAAAGTGCTTGAAGATGCATTTAGTTGAACAGTGTAGGTAACTTGACTGATTTCCAAGGGTAATTCCAGGTCCTGCCATGATAAGCATGGCACAGAGAGCACTGGATTAAAGAAGATATCGAACAGCCCAAAGAGAGACCCTTGGCTTCCCTTGTTCTCATCAGGGACAGAGTTAACTTCTTCCCACAGGTGGAGGTGGAAAATGGGTTCCAAGTCCTGCCCTGCTGCACATAGGGGACTGGCCTTGGACCAGTTGTCTGATCTATCAGCAGTGTGGTATTTGCCTATGAACTGGGGGTGATAATAGTTTCCACCTTGTAGGGTCTTGTGGAGAATACAATAAACTCACATCTGAGGAGAGCTTAGAGCAGTGCCTGGTTCATATCAAGATCAGCTTAGGGTTGGTGAATTGGAGTTGTCCTTCTGTTACTACCATCCTGAATGAGTGTCTCTAATTCATATACCACTCCTAATTGTCCCATGTTGCTATAAAGAAATGGTTTGACCTTGGAGAAGTTAGCCTTGTACCCAAATCCTTGTTCTGCGGTAGACTTACTGCGTCATTACTTAACCACCTGCGCCTCACTTGTTCATCTGTAACAGCAGAACTTGTCACCTGGGGGACAGAGAGGATGACGTGTGGTGACAAGAAACAGCACGAAACTAGTGTCTGGAGCACATCAAAAGCTCAGTGCCTGGCTGAAGATGGAAAGCTCTCCTATGCTCAAGGATTGGCAGAACCAATATTGTGAAAATGGCTATACTACCAAAAGCAATCTATATGTTCAAAATTCCAATGACTTTCTTTACAGATGTAAAAAAAATCCTGAAGTTCATATGAAAGCACAATAGTCAAAGCAATACTGAGCAGCGACAGAGGCATCATAATATCTGGCTTCAAACTGTACTACAGAGCCAAAGGCATAAAAACTGCATAGTACTGGCACAAAAACAGACAATGAAATCTGCCGAAACTGTTCTAAGAAGGGCGGAGGGGGATGAGATAGAATAATGGAAGGGGATTCATGTAATTAAGATACATTATAAGCATACGTGTAAATGTCTCAGTGAAACCCCCAGTACAATTAATATATGCTAAGCAAAATGTAAAAAAAAATGCTCAGAACATGAAAAGCACTGTCTGCCCTCAGTATAAAGTTATTGCTTATCAAAGCTATGCAAAAATCTTAGGACACCCAGCATTAAGACTGTCTTACTTGAGGGCTAGAGGCACAGCTCAAGTGGTAGAGTACCTGCCTAGCAAGAGCTAGGCCCTGAGTTCAAATCCCAGTACCACAAATGAACAAAAAGACTGCCTTTCTTGACAGAAGTGATGGAGTGACCAAGTAGGTTCTGGATTACACATGAATTTTGAAGGCAGAAACAGTTCCTCCTTGACCTTTCTTGGTGTGGATTCAGTTCCTTTAGCCTTCAAAAGTTGGATAACAAAATGTTCCCTGTATTAGAAGAGGTCAAGAATTCTGTAAACTTTTACGTAATTAGTTCAAGTCAGAATACCATTACCAACTATGTCAACACTTGGAGTTGTCACTAGATATACCAACTCTCTGTTTCAGAAGAAAGATGCCCCCTTACTGGATGACTATCCAACACACACAATTTCTGGGTTACTCTGAAACTGGATAATATTCATAGGCAATGAGTTAAAGCTCCATTATGCAGACAGAAAGTCCTTTACTTTGGGGGTGAGAGAGACCAAGGTGTGAGAATAGAGAAACTAGACTTGGAGGGAGAGAACCTGAAGTGGCCACACTGACCGCTAGTGCTTACTGTCCCTCCATGTCTGTTACTCTTCCTAGAGCTATGGGACCCTGTGACCTCCTGTGGGCTCGATGCTGGACAGGGCTGACTTAGAGGAACCCATTGTGAAATGACACTACATATGTTATTTTAGAGCATGAGCAAACATTTGTTGGCCTGTTTTGTATGAAGCCCTGTACTAAACACCAGTGTCCCCATCCTTGGGGAAGCCTATGGTCAATGGAAAGAGTCATCTGTGGCTAGGACGAGAGAGGAAGACAGTGAGAAGAGGAGGGTGCAGCTTGTGCTAAGCTGGAAGCGATGTTGGGCTGTGAGAGAAGGTTGGTCATGTTCAAAGCCACACCAGGCACGGCTGTCACAGGAAGTCTTCCTCAGGCAGTAGAAAAAACAGTACAAGGCAACAACCTCTGCCAACAACCTCTGCCAACGACCTCCCACCCCCATGCTCCCTGTGGGTGAAAATAGAAGGCTTATATTATTTTGATATTTCCAGGTCTCCCAAAGTATGAAAGCTATACATGCTTATAAAAACATAAAAAAATTTAAAAACTCATCGTCCAAGAAAACTATTTGATAACTTGATGAATTTCTTCTTTGTTGTTTTCTGTGTTCATTTGTTCGTTTGATTTTAATGAAGGTTTGGTCACATTTTTGTCTCGATTTTCCACTTAATGTTAAAATGAATGCATTCTCATGCCGCTAATAAAATCTTTGTTCACATCAGTTTGTGACTGCATGATGTCCTATTCTGTTATAATTTACCTAAACATTCTCCCTATTGTTTCCTAATCTTTGTTATGATAAATAATTTGCAGGAAGTATCTTTGTACTTAAAGCAGCATTTCCAAAGCTAATATATCTTTAAAGATAGCATGTAGGATGTATTAATAGGTGATTCTCTCTTCTCCACTCTCCCAAAAGTGTCCTGTGCCTGAGTTACTTTGGGAAATGCTGAGTGGACCAGAGCTGCAATTGAAGAACTAGACTTCTTCCCTGCAGGAGTTTCCAAAGTCTGCGTACATGGAATATTGGTATCTTGAGCATCACTAATGAGTGTCATTTTTTTCCAGATCTATTGAACCATAAAATCCTTTCTTTTCAGGGAGTATTTATTAGCATATCTGACACTTTTCAA
Source organism: Castor canadensis (assembly GCF_047511655.1). Taxonomy (NCBI): domain Eukaryota; kingdom Metazoa; phylum Chordata; class Mammalia; order Rodentia; family Castoridae; genus Castor; species Castor canadensis. The sequence continues at coordinate 7,029,261 of NC_133392.1, forward strand.
TACAATTAAGATGTGTTTTGCATTTTTTTTGCAAAAATACATTCAGAGTGTCTTTTAGACACGTTTTAAATGACTAATATATCCCTTATGTCAAAATCAGACAGCTGCAGCTCAAGAAAGGAAAACTGCAGGTCATTTTCACTCATGAACAGAAATGCAAAATCCAAACCAAATACTGGCAAATTAATCAATAGGATATAAAACAGGTTAAGGATGAGATTACTTACCTTTAGGAACTCTGTTAATGTAAATCATTGCACTGAAAGAAAATTTCCTGTGATCCTCTCAAGAGACATAAAGACATCTTAAAAATTCCACATATATTCTAGACTTTAAAAAGGAAACAACTCTCACAAAATAGCTACTAAAAATAAAAAACTTTGACAAAATGATATCACATGTATATTGCAGTGCAACAAGTTAGTGTCTAATTGGGATTGTGTTAAAGATAATTGGATTAGTGTTAGGAATAAAACAAGAATCCCTCTCTAAGCACCATTACTCTACACCATGTCACAGGTCTAGCCAGTGCAATAGGGCAAGAAAAAGAAAATTAAAGACATAAATGGTGAAAACTATCCTTAACAACAGATCATATGATTGTCTATCTTGAAAGCACCAGAAAATCAGTGGAGTAATTATTGCAGTCAATTTTATAATTTATAGTACTGGTTGTTTTCTAAATAGGTACAAGATGGCTGGGCTCTGGTGGCTGACGCCTGTCATCCCAGCTATTCAGGAGGCAGAGATCAGGAGGATCGTGGTTCAAAGCCAGCCCGGGCAAATAGTTCGAGTGACAATGTCTCCAAAATCCCGTAACAAACAAAAGGCCTGGTGAAGTGGCTCAAGGTGTAGGATCTGAGTTCAAGCCCCAGTTCTACAAAATAAATAAATAATACAGATACATGATGATTGTGCAAAATTCAATTACTTTACTTTGTAACTGCAATAACCAGCTAGAAAGTATAATAGGAGCAGAAGCCCCATTGGCAATAGAAATTAAAAGTGCAAGATCTGGGGAGTAAAACTGACAAATGTTTAACATTATTGTGAAAAAACTGATGACACTTCACTGAAAGATACGACATCATACCTGAATAGACAGAGACAGACCATGTGTCCAGGTGCAGGGAAAGTCATGCAAAAATATTACCAAGCCAAGATCTACTTCCTGCTGTTTTCACCACAACCTCAAGCTCCATTTTAGTTTTGTGCTATTTACTTACTTTTATTTAATAAATAACTCTCCATTTTTACCACAATAAAATTTCAGAAATAATTCAGAACATCTTAGAAGTGGTTTCACCTCACAAGAACAGAGTCAAAGAAAAGGAGAAATAGTTTGTGCCAGTGGGTGAAATGCCTTAGCATCTTGATTTCAAATAATAGTTTTGAAATATGTTTCTGATTAAGGGTTCTGGGGGAAAGCCAATGATGATTAATTGAATAGAAATGTTTGCTTCAAGTTCCACATTAACTAGAGGAAAATGAAGCCAGTAGTAACTTGACTAAAAAAGAAATGAGAAAAAGGAAAAAAAAATGAAAAATAAGCATAAACACGGAAGGAACAGAATCAAGAAAATCAATTAGTTACAGCACAATGTGAAGTGCTGAGCCAGCCTGTGAAGAGACAGAATCAGATTGGGTTAAAAATTAAAACCCAGATCTATGCTGCTTACAAGAAACACTGCAGCAAGGTTTGATTGGAAATTTGAGACTATTGATCAAAGGAACCAGGGGTGGTGATGCACGCCTGGAATACCAGCTACAAGGGAGGCGTGGGTAGGAAGATCACAGTCCATGGCTGACACCAGGCAAAAAAGTGCAAGTCCCTATCTGAAAAATAACTAAAGCAAAAGGGGCTGGAGGTATGGCTCAAGTGGTAGAGCACCTGCCTTGCACATGCCAGCCCTGAGTTCAAACCTAGACCCCTGAATAAAAAGAACAACAGAAGAGTTAATAGAAGTATGCTAAAAAAAAAAAAAGTGGACATGGCCACATTAATATCACCAAATAGAATTCTGGTTGGAAACACTAAATACAACAATGAGGTACATTGTATAATGACAAAGGCAAAACTTACACAGAAGAGAGAACAGCTATAACACATGTCCTAGGAATGTAGCAATTAAATATCTAAACTATAATTGTTAGAAATGCAAGGAAAAGTTGATTTTTTTTTTAAATAGCATATTGAGCCAGGCATGGTAGTGCAGGCCTGTTATCCCAGCACTCTGGAGCTGAGGCAGGAGGATCAGAGTTCAAGGCTGGCCTGAGCTAAAAAATGAGACCTTGCCTTTTAAAAAATGCCATTATGATCAGATACAGATCTACTAAAGAGTGTAAAGTAATTCAATAATACCATCCATGAGCTTGGCTCTACTGGCACACTTGAGCCTTACGTTTCTCAAATGAGAATATACTTTTGTTCCTATGTGCATTGACCATTTACAAAATTCACTCGTGTTCTATTTGCTCACATAAAAATCTTAAAATCATAAAGCAGATATTTAAAAGCCATACTGTAATAATGAATAATTAAGTGCTGATAAAAAATCTTGCAAATTAAGAATCACAATCCCAGCTAATCACTGGGTCAAATAGAAAATTAAAAGGAAATAGAAAGCTACTTTGAGTATAACAGAGACAACTTTATTCTACAAACCTCTAACACAGAAGAGAGTCCAGAAGTAAGCCTGCAAATATACAGTAACTCATCTTCAACAAGAGTACAAAGAACAGGGCAGAGGATAAATGGTGTTTGAAAAATGGGATATCCACATGAAAAAGAATGAAATTAGACAATTATCTTACACCCCACGCAAAAGTCAACTCAAACTGTAGTAAAGATTTAAGCGTAAAACCTGAAACCACAAAACTCCTATAAGAAATCACAGGGGAAAATAAGTCTTTGGCGTGGGACTTGGCAATGATTTTTTTTGGCTCTGACACCAAAAGCACAATCATCAAAAACAGAAATAAATGAGTAGGAGTAAATCAAACTAAATGTTTCTGCACAGTCAATAACCAATCAACAAAATGCAAAACAAACGATTTATCAGATAGATTAATACCATGATACATTAGGAACTTATACCATTCAATAGCAAAAATTAAATTTTAAAAACCCAATTACAAAATGGGCAAAAGATCTGAATAGACATTTTTCCAAAGAAGACAAACAAATGATGACAGGGACAGAAAAAAGTGTTCACGTCACTTGTTGCCAGGTAAATGCAAGTCAAAATCCCAAAGCAATACCATCTCACACCTGTTAGCATAGCTGTTGGGAAACAGATGGTCAGTGTTAGTAAGGATGTAGAGAAAAAGGAACACTTGAATACTATTTCCAGTGTCACTAGTTCCACACTTGGAAATTTAATTATGTACAAGTACACTTATACTCAGGAATATAAATTGATAGAGCTATTATGGAACAATATGGAGACTCCTCAAAAAAGTTAAAAATAGAGCTACCATATGATCCAGAAATCCCACTATTGGACATACAACCAAAGGGAATGACACCAACATATTGAAGCAATCTCTCCATTCCAAGTTCCCCCACCATCATCCACAATAGCCAAGATGAGGAAACAACCTATCTGTCAGCAAGAGAATGGGTAAAGAAAATGCAGTGTGTGTGGATGGGATGGAAGGTTCCACAATAGGATATTATCCAGCCTTCAACACGAAGGGAATTCTGCCACTGGTGACAACACAGATGAACCTAGAAAACATTCTGGTGAGTGAACTAGGACAAGCACAGAAAGAAATGCTGCATTATTTCACCTATCTGAGAATTAACCTAAAAAAGCTCACTTCATAGAAGCAAAAAATAGAATGGTGGTTTGGGGGGAGGGGCTGGCAAAATGGAGATGTCAAGGGGTACAAAGTGCCAGCCATGAGCAAAGAGCAAGTTCTAATGTGCAGCCTGGTGGTCGTAGTTACAGTGTAGTTACACTGTAGTGTACATCTGAAGTTTGCTGAGCTAGTAGGTGGTAATTAGGTGTTCGCACCAGACGTGTAAAAAGGTTGTGATGTGATGGGTGTGCGTACATCAATGAATTTAGTGATGGTAATTATTTCATAATGTACATATATATAAAAAGCAAGCCGTACTTCTTAAAAATATTTGTAATTTTATTCAGTAGTGAAATAAAAATCTACAGTGCACACACAAATGCTTTAAAAATCTATAGATTTAAGTATTTAATCATTAGAAACAAAGAGTAAGGAAATAAAGTGAAAATTAAAAGTAAGCTAAAATAAAAATTTAAATTAGAAAAATGACAAAATAAATACAAAGAAGCTAGAAAATGGGGATTTGTCAGCTAAAAGGTGAAAAGAAGGAAGTAAAAAACCATAGCAAAAAAAAATAATAGTAGAGAGGTAAGTTGATCCCAAAGTTGTTTCTCTAAAAACACCAAAATACTCAAAGAACACCAAAAAAAAAAGTTCTTTTGAGTTTGAGTTTGGGTTAAGGAAAGGACAGTGAGAGAGGAAAAATGTACAAGGACTTTGTAATATGTGTAATATTATAGCAAGAATCTTGAAAAACCTAACTAGAAACTAACCCGAATTGAACCGTAAGAAGCAAAAACTCTGACTAGCCCAACAACCATAGAAATTATGACTGTTCAGAGATGTCAACAAGAAACACAGAACAAGGCAGGTTCACAGCTGCATTTTTTCAAACTTTTAAAGATTAATGCCAGGTGCCGGTGGCTCACGCCTGTAATCCTAGCTCCCTGTGAGGTTGAGATCAGGAGGATCAAGGTTTGAGGCCAGCCCTGACAAATGAGTCATGAGGCCCCATCTCAACCAGTGGTTGGGTATGGTGTTAAATGCCTGTCATCCCAGTGATGACAGGTGGGAGGATCACCGTCCAGCAAGGCCTGGGCAACAAATGAGAGCCTCTCTACAGCACAAGAGCAAAAAGGGCTGGAGGCGTGGCTCATGCAGTACAGCACCTGCCTCACAAAAAGATAACACCTGTGTACCCAGAAAACCTAAGGGACCTAGTTTTTTTTTTTAAGTTGCTACAATTGAAATGGCAGTCTCTACGGTGGCCTAATTTCTAAGGCGGGAGGCACCATCAGGACAGTGGAGGGCAGGCTGGGGAGCCAGCAGTTCCCTTCCTGTAGGACAGTGGAAGGCAGCTCCCTCCTCCAAGGGCTTGGCCTCTCTCCTCAGTCCTTCCCTGCAGCACAGCCTCACCCCCACCTCTTCCTCCACCTTCTAGAAACCTTCCATCCAGCCCTCCCCACCACGCTTGGCTGACCCCTGACTGCCTCTTCCCCTTGTCACTTCCCTGACCCAACTCACAGCTTTATAAAGACTTTTTTCTTAAACTCTCTGCAGTTTTCTGCCCCTCTTGAGTAGGTCATGCATTTCCTGCGAGGACACTGATCCAGCACCCAGAAGTGGAAACTGGAGGGTAAATCTCACGCAGAGCCGTTACAGAAGCTGCCTATCCTTAGAAACTGACTATAGGAAGAAGTATCTTAAAGAAGAAGCCAAAGACTGGGTGAGTGATAGGAAATGAGATTTGAACAAATATCTTCCTTAGATTGAAAGATTTAATATCATAAAGCGTCAACTTAATGAGGCTTCTTTTAGTGGTATAGAACAATATTACAGAATAAATACCCAGAGAATAGCTAAGAAAGTTATGGAAAAGAACAGTGAGTACATTTGCTTTGCAAAATAACAGATCGTGACCTAAAGCCTGCCGTCGAGTCATGGGGTGTGAGTTAGGAATAGACAAATAGATCGGGGAATTGAAGAGAATCCAAAAATAGATGTAGCAAATTCAAAAATATAATGCATGACGAAGGTTCATTTCAGTGGGAAAGATGTGTGATTTAATAAATAGTGTCAGCACAAAGGCTTTCTGAAAGAAAATATAATTGGATCTCTATCTTACATTACACTGAAAACTGTAGCCTAGATGGACCAATGACAAATGTAAAAAAAAACTGTAAAAAACGTTAAGAAAGCCTGTGTGTCTGTCTGTACCACCTAGGAGCATCTCAATCCTCACAAGAAGCCTAGAAGCTATAGTTTTAAAAATAATAAGACGGCGATAGTTTTTAAACTTTCAGAAGACAATTTGGCTGTGTGCAAAGTCAACAGACAGAAGGTGATTTGGGAAAAAGATATTTGTGACATAGGAAAGATAAGGACTCGGTGCCAGCATTGCCAGTGAGACACTGGAAGGAAGCAGCAGGGAAAGGAATCTTTCTTTCCTCTTGGTCCCTGTGTGTCCTCATAGCATGGGCACTGTGCTGGACACATGGTGGTGCCCAGTCTCCGTGATTTACCCAGACAGCACCCAGGCACGTGTGGAGGGTGGCCTTGCTCTGAAGTCACACCTGCCCTGGCCACCTCTCCTGCACACAAATGAGCTCCACTGGATCCTTCCTGCTGCTCCTCTTCCCCTGACCAGCTCCACACTTGCTTCGGGTCTCTGCTCCAATGTCACCTCTGAGGCCCCCACCTGAGATAGCACTGCCTGCCCCTTCCCCCGTCATTCCTGCTCCCTTTCCTTCAAGTCCCTTCTGACTCACCCAGTATTTCTGTATTACTGTCTGTCTCCCTCCACTAACCTGTATCTCTGCCAATGCAGGGATTTGACTTGCTTTGTTCCCTGCTGTATCCCCTGAGCCAACAACAGTGCCTGGTATACAGAAGGTGTCCAGTAAATGTTTGTTAATTGAGTGAGTGAATAGTATTACAGCTGGAAGACTAGAAACAAGTTTAGCTAGCTAGACTCGGATATTGAATGTTGGTGGGGTGAGTTTGTATGTCGTAAATTGTTGCAGCCTGTTTTAGGTGCTAGCTGGAAACTTCTGTCAAAACTAAAACACACAGCTGCCCCTAGCATCTGCAGGCATCGGTTTCAGGACCCCCAGATACCAAACTCCTCACAAGCTCAAGCCCCTTATAAAAAATGACAAAGCATTTACACACACCCTCCTGTATACTTTAAACCTTCTCTCATTACTTATAGTACCTAATACAATGCTATGAAAATGTAAATTAATGCTATGTAAATGTTTGTTAGATTGTATTGTTTAGGGAATAATGACAAGAAAAATATCTGTATGTGTTCAGTACAGGTGCAGTATTTTTTCAAACACTTTTGATTTGAAAATATTGAATGGTTGATCGAAATAGTGAGTTGTTGATTGAATCCACGAATGTAGACCTGTGGATATGGAGAGTAGACATCTGTACATAGACATCACTTCTAAGAGTCTAACCTATAAGAATAGAAGCAGACGGACATGGGACAAATCAGAGAATGTTTGTGCATTGCTTGCAAAAAAAAGGGAAATTAAATATCCCCTGTTAATAGATGAATTGAATAAATTATAGCACAATCCACAATACTTTAAAATGAGCTAAAGTTATACCTGTTGATTGGGAGGAAATTTCCATGAGATTTTGTTGAGTTTTAAAAACAGATGCAGAACTATGTGCATAATATAATCCTTTGTATGTGTAAGTATTAAAAAGAGCAATCATCAGTATTAAAACCTATTAAGTTTGACAACAAGATAAAATGAGTGCATACAATGTGCTAAAAAGAACAATGCAAACATACCAAAGAAATAAAAGTAATTGTTCCAGTTCTAAAAGATGTTAGTTAGCTCATTGAAGATTCACATGAAAAGGTTGGCTTTCTTGTGGAATAGCAAAGTGACTATACAGCAGGACAGAAACATGGGAAGTTTCAGAAGGGGGTTGACTCACAGGCTCTCTCCAGATCACCTAGGGCATGGTTTTGGAGGAATGGTGCTTTCAGCAGGAAGGAAGGAAACAATGGCCACTTTACTTGTCAAGTTTTTACTTTCTGGGTACGTCAGACTCCAAGGCTCTTGTGCATGTGGTCCATGAACCAGGAGAATTTACCCTGCAAGCTATGCAAATCAAGATGCTAGGCTCATTCATAATACAATTGAATAATTTGCATCATTAGTATAGCATTTTTAAAAATCACATTATTACATCTACTGAAGAATTATCTTGAGCGTGATAGGATAGCTGAAAACTCCTGCAGCGTAGCAAGCCCTGAAAACCAGAGAGAACATATGACTAACAAAGAAAACTGGGTTTCTGTTTGAATTAGTAAGAACAGAAATAGAGTTGTTTAGACGGTAAATGATCCCTAATGCTCCCCAACTCCATCTTCCCATCGGTGTGAGCTTTTCAGAATTGTCCACAGCTGATTTCATCATGAAAGCCGAGTCTGTTGAAGCCATTGATCGACAACTTAAAGAAACAAAATCCTCAAACTTACAGGAAAAAATTGCAGATACGGTATGAAGAATTCTCTTTAGGAATCGCTTCAGAAAAAGTTACCAGTGTGGATATTTCATACGTATCCTGGATTCCCACATAATAAAATGCAACCATACAATCAGGAAATTAACATTGCTGTATGACTACTGTTTGATGTCAGACTGCATTCAAGTTTTTCAACTGTCCCAACAATGTCCTTCATAAAAAAAGATCCACTTCAGAACCACAAGCTGTAGTTATCATGTCTTTCTTCTCTTCAGTCTTTCCTTAACATGACCTTGACATTTTAGTTCTTTTGTGGAGTTTCCTTCATTTTGGGTTAACATTTCCCCTCAATGAGACTCACCACATGTATTCATATCTGTGCACCACAGACATGACACTGTGTCCCTCTGCTCCTCAGGTGGCACATGGTGTCAATCTGTCCTGTAGCTGATGTTGCTCCCCTGCCAGCGTCACCACGGAAGAAGCTCTTTCTCTCCTGCATTTAGTAACTATTTCGTGGGGAGGTAGTTTGAGACTACACAAGCATTCCAATCCTTGTGATATTTCTATTCACTTATTGAATAGAATTTCCTACTTTACTCAATGAATAATAATCCAGTCGAAGATGATTTAGTTTGACCTCAAATTGCACCAGATTTGGCCAGAGAGAGCCCCTTCAAGATGACTTCTGTGTCTTTTTAGCCTGTCCCCATCACTCTGCAGGCTTTTTTTTTTTTTTACTTTGTGGCACATAAAAATAATTCCCAGCTCATTTTGTTCTTTCTTTGTGCCAGCCATGGAATCAGCCACTTCTCCAAGAAGCCCTGGTTTCTTTCAGCAGAAACGGGCATTTATTAACCAACATCTGGGAGCTAGATGTGCTCACTGCTGCTGAGGTGTCCCTGGTTCCAGGTCCTTTTGGTAGACAGAACCAGGGAGTACATGCTCACCTACATACCCAGATGGCAAATAACAGTTATGTGTATTGAAAATCATGTGTTCACACCAACACTCACAGTATTTAAGCTTTCTTCTTTGCCATAATTGCATCTCCCTTCACTGACAATGAGAAACCTGACTCCTCTTACCCTTAACAGGAAGTACATATTTAGTCAGAGCCCCCGTGAACACCTCCTCTCTCACACAGGCTCTGATACTCCTCATCAACCCACCTCCTCCCAAAGGCACCCTCCAACAATGAACATGTCCTCTCTCCCTGTTCCAGCATCCTGTACTGGGCAGCTCCTGATGTGGACACCACCCTTGCCTTAGTCAGGTGCCAGTCCCCTGTTCAGGGTTCCACCTACTCCTTCCCCTGCACAGAGATTTACTTGGTTCAACCCTACCTACTGGCTTTGGGATGGGATTTCTACTGACCTCTTTCTGATCCATACTACTTAGTAAGATATGGAAAAGCATGGACTTTCTGATTGTGCATATCTCAGAAAGTGCATGCGTGGTGGTGGTATTGGAGGTCACCCATACCACCTTCTCCACATGCCCTGATGGAATAATAGCAGCTGTATGGTAGCATTTGGCTGTCCCCACAAACCACGAAGGCTGGATACAAGGATTAGGTGACAGGATGGCTTTGTCACCTCCCATCCCTCTCCATGGCAAATGCTGCCTTCCCCTGAGACACCCTTTCTTAAGTTCAGCTGAAGATAGAAATTTCTGGTGCAGCTACCTTGTGAGAAGGAGAGCGCTGAGCCCATGGTGCACATCTCTAGGGCCTGCTGTCTTCTGAGGCTAGGGATGGAGAAGAAAAGGCCCTGTGGGCGTTTCCCCTGACCACAGATTGACTATTTCAAATATGATAAGGACGACATTGTCTCTTGCCATTAAATGTCTGAAGGAGAAAATAGGTGAACTTAATGTATCAGGGAGAGAATCATGAGATAATTTTGATAGCTATGTCATCCCATCTGAATTGGAAATTGTTAAAAGCATTGTCTGTGCTCATAAACATTTACTATTTTATACTAATTTTTATTTTATGCCGATAATAAAAATGATTTAAGCGTGTTGTCTTGTATCCGAAAGGTTTGGAAATGTTTGTGCTCGGACCCTCACATTTTTGGCTCTCTTGACACTTGCAGGAAGGATGTCATTTCTGAGTTCTCCTCCCTCACATTCCAGCAATGATGATTTGGTCAGGAGGGAACTTAAACAACTGCACGCACATCCCAGTCACAGGTTCAGATGAAACCCGCAGTGTGAGTTTGTCAGCACGTCTTCAGGTTTCTGCTTCTCAGGAATCGTCTTTTATTTTGACAGCGGTCACATCGATCCAGCTCCAGAGGGTAGCAGGGCTGTAGCCTACTAGTCATGCTGGAGAATCCCCCAGAGCCGCAGAACACCCCAGCCACTCCAAGGTGGGTCCAGAGGGCACCGAGTCACTCTTTAGATCCCAGTCAAAATGTGCACCATATACAGAGCATCCGCCTCTTCAGTAATTTTTAAAGTTCTGCAAATTCAGAAGCATTTATTTTTCTCTAATTGTGTCAGCTTCATTTTTTTTTTAAGCTGGATGGCTGTGGAGAAGCCAGTGCCTAAGGCACAGCCACCAGCATCAATGAGGCATTTTTCAGTCCCTCAGGGATGCCCCGACTAGAGGACATGGAAAGAAAGTGGCTGCATATGCTTGGGTGACTCAAGCTGAAATGGCCACCGTCCTCTCTCTGCAAATCTCAACCTTGAAGTCTTCTTTCAGCCATCTTTGCTCTGAGGCTTTCCAAGTGACACACAGCTTCAGATGAAGCAGGGCTCCTGTTCCTGCCTGTGTGTCCCACCTTTGGGTCTGTCTGGGCAACTTCAAGTTCTTTGAAGCTGGTAGTGAATTGAATTCAGCCTCAGTGGCACACAAGCAGTTGATGGGATGAAGGCGAGAATCAAATGAGATCGCAGTGTTGAGGAGAAGGACGCCCATGAGAGGTGGTTACTGCTGGGGTGACAGATGTGTGTCCTGTATCACCTTCAGAATGAGGCATTGGAGCTAGTGAGAAGGGACTGTCCAGCTAAGAATGGTGGATGTCCCTCCTCAGTGTGTCTGTGTCCTTGGCTTAAATATTCTTGGATTCTTCTGAAATCTCTGTAGCATAAAGCCTGGGAAGAATTAGAGATGCGTTGTCTGTTACAAAATCATCTCAGACACTGGACTCGGAAACCTTAAGATGAAATCCCAAATCTTTGAAGAGGAAAGGCCATTTTTGTTTATCAAAGACAGAAAGGAATTTGAGAACGCCACATAAGGGTGACAGAGAACCCCGTGTCACATCTATACACACAGGGACCAGGCACCCTTCCAGCCCCACCTTGCAGCCCAGTATTGAACCACGTGACATTAATAACATGTGTACCCGACAAGTCACTCCATCAATTAAGCTGTGCCCACCATCCTGAAGCCTGTGCTGTCGCAGTGGGATTCATTATAACCGTGGGGCTCCTTTTTCCCTCCTCCCAATTGTGTGGCGTGGTTTCTCTGGCCTGGCCTTGGTTTCACAGAACCCAGCGCTGGCTGCTTTCCAGGCACTCCCCTCCCTGCTCACAAAAGAACTGGGCTGAGAGGGCAAATTGGGACCAGCAAAGTTTTTTTTGGAACTTCTTCTGGCGACAGGCCTAAAAGGCCATTAAAGCTAAAAACCATGTAATTTTTTCTGCTGTGCAAAGAATGGCGTGAGGGTCTGGTTCTACTTAGGAAGTAAGATTTTTGCTTTTGTGGGAAGTTTGTGGTAAAAAACAAACCATTTTGTGTTCTTAGTTTAAAAATTATTTCCTCAGCTCTGCTAGATGAATAAATAATTGTGCTCCATTATGACAGAAATGATCATTTTGTCCACATAGGAAAGCCTCGGGCAGCCTGGAAACAGCAGACAGGAAGCATCCGTGCTGGGTATCACGAGGACTAACTTTTCCAAGAGCGTATCTCTAAAGAATGCCAAGGAATAAAGACATCCAGCAAAGGTCAAATTCATGTTCTTAGTTAAGGACGGTGTTCATTTGACATTTTGGTTGAGGAAAGACAGTTTCTCAGCTACTCAGAAAGGAAGTAAAACTTGTTTAATGGCAGCTGTAGTCACTGCTGTTAAACAAAGGCCCTGATACGAATTCTTCCTCTGTTCTAAATCACTAGGGACACAGGAGACAGCTTCGTCATTGCCAGATGAGAGAAGACAAACAGTAAAGGAAAATAAAATGCTTCCCTAATTGTGAAAAGACAAACACGAAAACTATCTTAAATGAAACAACTTTTTGACAGATGTCTTTTAGCTTATAAACACACACACACACACACACACACACCCTCTGAAAATGACTTGTGCAGGAAAGAGGAAACCAAATATTGGTGGAACATTCTACAGATCTTAGATTGTGCACACACTTGTGAGGAATAAAACATGCATCAAAGATGCACGATGGGTTCACAGAGCTTGACTTTCTTGAGGCTGGACACCGATAGTCAGAGTCACTTAGGTCAGCGGGCACCTTAGACCACCCCATCCTTGTCCTCAAGAGCCCTGCAACTGGCTTCAACCTCTCATCCTCCAGTCCACTACTCTCTGGTACAGCGTCACCAAGGTGTCCAGAGGCCTGGGTGGTCACAGCCTCTGCCAGCTTGTGGGTGCAAACCAGCACCCCTCTGTCCACCCTCACTGCAAACATACAATCTGCCAGAGTCCACATGGGAATCCACGGGAGCAAACCAGTTGGCTTCTGCTGAGTCCGATTTGTCTTTCTCCTGCAGAATGCATTTGGGCCTGGATGGCAGAGATCAGTGCCTCTCCCATGTGCTTCAGACCAGAGAGGAAGCAAGCAGACGTTTCGAGCTTGCCACAACTCTGGTTGTTTCTAAACAACTCTGTCTGCCCTGCTCTGACCTCCACTGCCCCCTCTTCCAGATCAAGGCTGGTGTTAGTGGGTGAAACTCTCTGTAATAAGAACCCCCTGTCCACCTACTGGCTAGTTCACACGGTTATTCCAGCCGAGATCACTTGTTACTTACAGAGCCCTTACTAGAAAACCTTTCTGGCCATTCGCTGTAAATAACGCCTTCAAATTGCCAGAAACATTTTTTCTAAAAGGGCTTCCAGGAGATCTTTCTTTAAACGATAATCTAAAATTTTTATTTTAGAATTTATGAAAAGTAGGAAGTAGGAAATAATTATTGCAAAAGGGATGGCTTTGAATATAATTTTTAAAAATTTAGTTTACTACGACTTTTTTTGTGTGTGTGAATGTTCCAGTTTCATTTTCTTTTAAGTTCTTTGTTTTTTTCGGGATTTTTTTATTGTTTTATTACTCATATGTGCATACAAGGCTTGGGTCATTTCTCCCCTCTTCCCCTACCCCCTCCCTTACCACCCACTCCACCTCCTCCCTCTCCCCCCCACCCCCTCAATACCCAGCAGAAACTATTTTGCCCTTATCTCTAATTTTGTTGTAGAGAGAGTATAAGCAATAATAGGAAGGAACAAGGGTTTTTGCTGGTTGAGATAAGGCTAGCCAAACAGGGAGTTGACTCACATTGATTTCCTGTGCATGTGTGTTACCTTCTAGGTTAATTTTTTTGATCTAACCTTTTTACTACAACGTTTTAAAGGTAGACCCTGCAAACATGGTTGAATCGGATGTCAGAGGAGTTCTTTCCCCCATGAAAGACCGGTAAGAGTCAGATTCAAGGCTTTCACCAAACAAGTGCTTAAAATATTCGAGAACTTTTACACTTTTGGAAGCAGCAGAAGGGACAGGGTATGAAAATATCTCATCTGAACTAAAAGGAGGGAGCAACCACTCTCTGGAGTTTTGCTTGATAGGGTTCCCCTTACTCCTGATCTTATAGACAATGTCCCCCATCTGCCTATAAGTCTGGATAATCACAAAAGGACACTTTGTCAATGGCTCTTCATGTCATATCTTATTGGAATTTTGGAGAGAGAAGCATTTTGTTGAACTCCAAATACTATTTTTCTGACTACCAGCCTCCTCAAACAATGAATTCAAATGCATCAAACGGAAACACCCCACTGTGGTCTATGGGGACATAATTTTATCAATGGGCAGGGCCAATCCCTGTTAGCCTTTTTTTTTAATTCAGTAAATATGTATTGAGTACCTAGTGTGGGTGGACAACTATTGTAGGCATTGGGATTTAACAATAAGCAGTATCCAGTTTCTGCCTCCATGGAGTTCACAGCCTAGTGGGGAATAAGCAACAATACATTGAGGCAAGTTGCTGTCACAAATAAGGACCCAGAGCAGGGTAGCTAGCCCTGCCCTAGGTATCAGGAAAGGCCCCCAGGCAGAAGGAGTGTCTTAGTGGGGATTGGCTGAGTTTAGCCAGGCATAAGGGGGGTGGACAAGTTTGTTACAGCACTATTCACAATAGTCAAGCTTGGGAGTCAGCTTAGATGTCCTTCAACTGTTGAGTGAATAAAGAAAATGTAGCATAGATATGCAATGAAGTATTATTCAGCCATAAAAAAGAATGAAATTATGGCACTTGCAAAAATATAGATGGAACTGGAGATCATCACGTTAAGCAAATGAGCCAGGTTCAAGACAAAGGTTGCATGTTCTCCCTCATATATGGAAGCTAGACCTAAAAATGTACAGATACGTATCCCCCTTTGTGTGTATATATACATATACATATGTACACATACATATATACATATGTGTATACACACACGCACATATGTATGACTGTAATTGGGGGACTGTCTGGAAGACATGAGGGGGAATGGGGAGAAGGAAAGAGACAATGCGGAGAGATGACCACCCTGTCTATTTCAGGCAGCTTTACTGCCCGGTGCACACCGAGCACCTCTGGTGTACCTGTAAGGAGGTGTCATAGTCTCCCTCCTTGCAGAAGTGTGGGAGACTTGAGCACAGAGAGGGAGGCCTAGTGGAATGGACGGAATTAGGACAGCACAGCCCTCCAATAAAGACATACATCTTTCACAAACATCTGCTTTAGCTAATGCTGGCCTTTGGCAGTATTAAATTATGTATTCAGCTCTTAAACTATTACAGATTCGTGTTTCAAGAACATAACCGTGAGAAAATATTGCACCACTAGCAGAAACAAAACAGCTCTGCTCATTTTGCATTAAAAATTTTTGGTGCATTTCTGTAATAATTCATCTTTCAAATTAAAGGGTACTGTGGGAGACCACATAGGTTAGAATGCATAGGAACTTGGTTTTTTTCCTTTATTGACTTACTGAAAAAAAGAAAAAAAAATTACCTCTTTTGCTCACCAAGCAGTGAAGGGACTCCAAATAAATAACAATAAATTACACAATGAATTAGAGGCAGGAAGACCTTAGAGAACTTTCCTACATGTATTCTAAAGCCCGATACCTTCCTTTTATTTACAATGAAATATTTGTTCCTCAAAGATCTCAAATCACTGTCTTCTTCTGTGCACACTGAGCAGGAAGTCTCCCATTCCTGGTCTAGCATTGTTTAAAACAAAGAAGACTCAACCATCAGCACCAAAACTCCACCTGAGAATTTTAAGAAGAGAGATGTTGGGGACAGGGTGGAGGTCTCACTTTCGTCATCGCTGACACATTTCATGGTACCTGCTGCCCCTTGTTCTTCTTGTTTTGCAGGAAGAAGAGGATACAAGGGGAGCATTAGGCAGAGACCTAAAATAGCGTAACAGTAATAATAGCTATTTGGGAGCTGGCACTGACCCTCAGTGACTGAAAACACTGGTCTCCACGAAGGCAGGGTCAGCATCTACCCTCTTAATTCCCAGGGCCTAGCACAGTGCCTGGCATATCTGGACATTTCCTAAACATGGCTGTGGACTTCTTTTCCAAGGGCCTACACATTCCTTTTCTGCCACCTCCCAAAATTAGTAAAGCTTTTTTGTTGTCAACTCTTTGCAGAGGGGATAAAATGCAAAAGAAGGAGTCCTGGCTTGTGAGTGCCAAATCAAAGCCCTAGATCTTCAGGGCCTTTATCAGTGTCTCTCTTTTCCCTTCTGCATGAGAATGGGGGGCTGGACAATAATAGCTTGGCAAACAAAATGTTGGGCTGACTAAGTGGATATCTACATAGGCTTTTTCCCCTATGAAGGGAAGAAGGTGATACCCTGCACCTGTTTTTCATACAGATGACAGGCAAGGTGGGAAGGCAGACCTTTAGTGTTAAGCTATGCCCTCAGATAGCCAGGAGCACCCCAATATCCAAGGAAAACCACCTGGAGCAGAAACCATTGTTCCGAGGTACCACCCAGCTCTTCACCAGAGGAGACCTTACAAGACCTGACCTGATGTTAGGAGTGGACCATCACCTCCGTCTTTCTGGAAAAATGAGCCTGGAACTTGCCTGAACTTGGACTGTCTCTAAGAGTATGGAAATAATCAAGAGAATTTTGACCCAGGCCAGAGAAGCCACTGCTTTTTCTGTGTTGCTCTCCTATGTCCGGGCTCTGCCTTGGAATTATTTAGCTCAAGCCAGTGACAATCCTGGCCAAATGGCAGAGTAGAGTTCACAGCTGTTCTTCCTTAGGGCTGAGACACCACTGAAAAGTGACTACAAAGCTGGCCCCAAGGGCTTGGGAGACAGGCATAAAGGGACTACAGACCAAGTAGGAAGGGTGGACAACGAGACCAGTCTCATGACCAAGAAGCCTGTGGAAGCTGTGAGGACCCCAAGGCCAGCCAGGGGCAGAAGCGGAGTCTATTGTCCAGCCCATCATAAGGGGATGTGGGAACGCAGAGAGGGAGCCAACCTTGTCGTGTCAAGGCTCTGACCTGAGAACACGGCTGGCTGCATGCAGCACTCACACCGTGCACCCCATACTGGTTTTGAGCCTTTGTCACAGGAGGATCAAAACCAACCTGCTAGGGGTGTTGGTATCTGACCACTGGGCCAACAAAGGCAAGAAAGGAAACCATGGGATTTGAGGAGTGGATGGGAGACACTGGTCATTAGCCCTGTAATGGTTTGGTGTGTCCTATAACTCACTGTATGAGAACTGCCATGGTGACCTTCACTAACTGGTCTGGAAATCTTGCCTGATTTCAATGTTACTGCCTGAATTGATCACAAATTAGAACACAGCATCCCAAAGTTTTGATCTTATACAAGATCATTTGTGTAAGATTCAATGAAAAATCCTACTGCTTTAAAGGGCATATTTAAAGCAAGTTGTAGCTCAATGGTATAAAATTAAAAATTAAAAATCCCTCAATTTATTGAGGCCCTGGGTTCAATACCCAGCAACACACACACACACTACATGCAGGTAGGAATAACTATTTTTTTATTGTTTTATTATTCATATGTGCACACAAGGCTTGGGTCATTTCTCCCCCCTGCCCCCACCCCCTCCCTTACCACCCACTCCGCCCCCTCCCTTTCCTCCCACCCCCTCAATACCCAGCAGAAACTATTTTGCCCTTATTTCTAATTTTGTTGTAGAGAGAGCATAAGCCATAATAGGAAGGAACAAGGGTTTTTGCTAGTTGAGATAAGGATAGCTATACAGGGAGTTGACTCACATTAATTTCCTGTGCACATGTGTTACCTTCTAGGTTAATTCTTTTTGATCTCACCTTTTCTCTAGTTCCTGGTCCCCTTTTCCTATTGGCCTCTGTTGCTTTTAAGGTATCTGCTTTAGTTTCTCTGCATTAAGGGCAACAAATGCTAGCTAATTTTTTAGGTGTCTTACCTATCCTCACCCCTCCCTTGTGTGCTCTCGCTTTTATCATGTGCTCAAAGTCCAATCCCCTTGTTGTGTTTGCCCTTGATCTAATGTCCACATATGAGGGAGAACATACGATTTTTGGTCTTTTGGGCCAGGCTAACCTCACTCAGAATGATGTTCTCCAATTTCATCCATTTACCAGCGAATGATAACATTTCGTTCTTCTTCATGGCTGCATAAAATTCCGTTGTGTATAGATACCACATTTTCTTGATCCATTCGTCAGTGGTGGGGCATCTTGGCTGTTTCCATAACTTGGCTATTGTGAATAGTGCTGCAATAAACATGGGTGTGCAGGTGCCTCTGGAGTAACCTGTGTCACAGTCTTTTGGGTATATCCCCAAGAGTGGGATTGCTGGATCAAATGGTAGATCAATGTTTAGCTTTTTAAGTAGCCTCCAAATTTTTTTCCAGAGTGGTTGTGCTAGTTTACATTCCCACCAACAGTGTAAGAGGTTTCCTTTTACCCCGAATCCTCGCCAACACCTGTTGTTGGTGGTGTTGTTGATCATGGCTATTCTAACAGGGGTGAGGTGGAATCTTAGTGTGGTTTTAATTTGCATTTCCTTTATTGCTAGAGGTGGTGAGCATTTTTTCATGTGTTTTTTGGCCATTTGAATTTCTTCTTTTGGGAAAGTTCTGTTTAGTTCACTTGCCCATTTCTTTATTGGTTCATTAGTTTTGGGAGAATTTAGTTTTTTAAGTTCCCTGTATATTCTGGTTATCAGTCCTTTGTCTGATGTATAGTTGGCAAATATTTTCTCCCACTCTGTGGGTGTTCTCTTCAGTTTAGAGACCATTTCTTTTGATGAACAGAAGCTTTTTAGTTTTATGAGGTCCCATTTATCTATGTTATCTCTTAGTTGCTGTGCTGCTGGGGTTTCGTTGAGAAAGTTCTTACCCATACCTACTAACTCCAGAGTATTTAGGAATAACTATTTTAAGTTTGTATTTTGGGGGGTGTTGATTGTTTTTGAGGGGCTGGAGATAGGACTCAGAGGCTCAGGCAGGCTAACTGCACACTACAGTACAGCTACACCCCCAACCTCTCATACATAGGTAAAGCATTCAGGCTTCATTTAAGTAATTCTCCTTTCACCTCAAAACATATATTTGGGGATTTGTTAGTCTATAGATGAGATGGGGGCGAGTCAACACAAATCAGGTGAGAAAATATCATATTGGTATAAACTAAACAAAGAAAGCTAAAGACTCAACTGAGTTTCAAGAAAATAAGCATTATCACTTACAAAATACCAAGTTCAAGCACAGTGGCTCATGCCTGTAATCCTAGCTACTTGGGAGGCAGAGATTGGGAGGATTGCAGTATGATGCTGGGCTGGCAAAAAGTTCTCAAGACATCGATCTGAACCAATAAAAATTGGGGAGCAGGGGGTTGACACCTGTCATCCCAGTTGCACAGGAAATATGAATAGGAAAGTCACTGTCCAGGCTGAACTGGGTGCAAACACAAGACCCTGATAAACAAAGGAGATTAGGTGAGGGAATCAAGGTGAGGGAATATGGTTGATGGACTTCATACACTTATACAAAACACAACAAAGAAACCTCTTGCAATAGTTTTAAATGGGACAGGGAAGGATCAAGGGGGAGAGATATTGGGGGTGATCTAACCAATGTACGATATAAGCCTATTTGGAATTGTCACAACGAATCCCCCTGTACAACGAACATATCCTAATTTTAAAAAATAATGGGAAAAATACCTAAAGTAGAAAGGACTGGGGGTGGCCTAGCAAATGCAAGGCACTGAGTTCAACCCCCAGTACTGCCACCTCCTTCCCCAAACAATTACAGCAAAACCCAACAACTGAGGTGTTAGATATCAAAATTTGATCTGCAAGGTTGGGGGCTTACAGAGAAGTCTACACACATAGAAATATGATCTCCAGCATGTAGTCAGGGTTACAGAGCTTACATGGAAGCTGGCACAGTCTCCTGGCTTCCTTTTTCTGGAAAATAATTCTACATTAGGACTGTTTGTGACTAAGATGTAGTTCTACTGCACAATGTCATCACCAGCCATCTTCCCCTGGGTCTAGGCCTCTAAATTCCATCTACAATCTGCCTTCAGGCACATTATGTACGATTAGAAAGCCTCCTTTAGTGACTCATTTTTTTCCAAATATGTAATTTTGGCTGAATGATATTAAGGGATTTAAAAAAAGATATCATTACATTAACTGAAATTATTACAATTTTAATTTGCCTGCAAAGCCTTTATTTCAAGTATCATTTCTTATAACTTGCAACTCAGTGGGTAGCATAATTCTGATAGGATTTTTGCCACTTGATAGCCAGCGACATTTTGGAGGAGTCATTCCCAACAGAAAATCAGTTTAATGAGCACTTCTGGCGTTAACTGTGAATAGCTCTCTTCTCCACACTCAAAGTACATGACTGAAGCGGGGACTTATGCCACCTTTTTTAATGTAACACCTGGTATTCTGTTCCTCCCCACTCCTGACCCTAACAATCATCCTCGAGTAACGCCTAGCCAATTTATGGAATGGATGGACAACAGAAAAAGCAAAGGAGTGGAGCCAGCTTCCTGAAATAGCAAGCTTCAAGATGAGTTCCTGAAACAACAGCTCTAAAGTGTAACACAATGGAAGTTTCTCTTGTAATTTTCAACCAGCCAAGCCTTTGCCAAGAGGTACTATTTGTTGGAAAAGTGACATGCCCAAGAACGCAGGAAGCAAATCACTGATAGCAATGGAAGTATCTAACCACTCGTTGCACTACCCCTTCAACTAAAGCACAATGCAAACCTGGGGCACAGTGTTGTGTGAAACACCCAGCGTGTGTTCTGCATCCTGCATCCTCCAGTTCTGTGGTCTGTGTGGGGCTTGGGAGTTCTCCCCCTGCTCCAAACACATCCACAGCAAGATGTGCAGTTACTATTCTGTATTTTACAAATTAAATTACATACTAAATAACACTACACATATGAAAGAATGGCTGTATTCAAAAATGAGCAGGACAACAATAAGGACTGGAAAGTAGAAAGTGTTACCAGCAAGGGCTCTGCAGGGTTCTGGGCACTAAAGCAGACAAGGGTGAGGAGGACTTAATTCCTGTGAAGTGATCAGGACTGGAGCATCCTGTGTGCAGCTAGAGCCAGAGTTAAGCTGTCTTCATACAACTGAGGATGGGATCAGGCTTTATGATATGTGAAAGGAACTGTTGCAGTTGCATGGCTGCTGGAGTGGTGGGAGCGGGCAGAAGGCAGCCTGGCAGCACCAGTAGCTGGCCCTGGGATGGCACCCAGAGCACAACAGGACAGGACACTGAGCGATCAGGTGAAGACCTATGGTCCCAGAGAGCCTCCTAGCATCCACAGAAAGGTAGACAGGGCAGACCTGCAAGCTAAAGCATCAAAGCTCGTGAGGAGAAGCAGCCAGAGATGGAGGTGTATCAGCCTCCCATGGCTGTTGCAACAAGTTTTCACAAGCTGAGTCACTCCAGACAACACCCCACAGCTCTGGAGTTCGGGAGTCTGGCTCAGCAGGCTGAAACCTAGGTCTCTGTAGGACTGAGCCATTCCTAGAGGACCTAAGGAGAAACGCATTTACTTGCCCTGGCCAGCTAGCAGGGGCTTCCCACAGTCCCCCACCTTCATAGCCAGCAGCAGCAGGCCACATCCTACTCATATGCACCACACTGATGTCCTTTCGTACCTCCCTCTTCCACATTTAAAGCCCCCTGTGATTATGTCAGGCACACCCCAATAATCCAGATAACCTCTCTATGCTAAGGTCTGCCAATTAACAATCTTAATTCCATCTGCAGGTTTAGTTTGTCTTTTCCATGCAATGTAACATAGTCACAAACTCCAAAGATTAGGATGTGAATATCTTTATGGGGGATATTATGCCATGTACCACACAGAAGATCAATTTATTCCTGAAAATGGAAGTTATAGAACAATCTCAAAATGATTTAAAAATAAGTATATACAAGATCCTCAAAAAAAAAAAAAGGAATAACACCAATTTAAAAATAAACTCAAGCTTTGTACATATAGGTAGTCAGTAACAGTAAAGTTGGGAAACCATCTCAGCTCTGTTCTAATCTCCACTAGCATCCTTTCCTGGATTGAAAAGAGTAGAAAAACTCCTTAAAACTGCATTTCCCAGACTCCCTTGCAGCTAGAGAATGGGAAATGATTTCATGTTGGTCAATCCAATGCATTCTCATGAGTCCTGACCCAGGAACTGAGTTACTGCTGGCAAAGCAGACGCAGGAGACACATTTTTCTCCTGCAGATTGCGTGGGTGCAGCATGACCTGAGGCCCACAGTCGGGCTGCCATTTCTCATCTGCAGACTGCAGCCTTGGTGGGGACTTTCTGGAGCCAATGATCCCTGGAAAGAAGCTGACCTCGGATAGCTGAAGTGATCCTGGGGGCAGTAGTTACCACTGCAGCTTCTCAATTCAGTGCTCTCAGAAGCCAGGTTCTGCAAAACTGCTGGGGTCACTCCTGAACACCAGTTGAGACAGCCTGTTCTTTCACGCCTTCCAATGACTGTTTGAGTTCCTAATTCCCTGTGTAGCATCCTTTTCTGTTAAAAATAGGGGAAATGCATTCTATTATTTAGAGCAATGCCCCAAGTGATTAAATATAAATTCATTTTCCATAATTGGGGGCAGGATGCTAATTGCCTGTGCTTCCTACACATGACTTAGTAACACCCAGTAATTTTTCTCTTTGGTCATTTCAAATTAATTACTAGGTATAGGTGCTTAAGTTGTGTGTTGAGCTTTAGTTGAAATTATAAACAAGTGGCTTTGCAAAATTAGTAGTGTCATGGGCAGTGGGAAAGAGGGAGATGTCTTTCCACGGAGCCTCATCTTTTCATTTTAATTAAGCAAGTATCCTGAAATTAGGAAAAGTAAAAATAGTCCCTAGAGAATAAATAGAAGCCACAATAACACTTGATGGATGATATTGACAACTATCTCTTTCCAGCCCTGCTTGCTTGGTGACCCCTTTATTCCAGATGTGGTGTCATAAAGGAGAAACATTGAGGCTTATGCTTGTGCAGGTGTCATCACAGAGTCATGCAGTGACCTGGGCAGGCCTTTACTTCTTGTCACTCTTTTGCTCTGTGGGATGACTGTTGTGGTCACAGGCAACTTCATATTCCTTCACTCACTGAATTCCTCAGAGTGTGGAAGGACCAAGGTAAGAACCTCATCCAGAATATTCATCTGTTTGCTTTTGATCCTGCTGTTCAGAAAAATAGCGATGGCTCCTTTGAGTCCTTGAGTGAAATCAAAATAGCTGAGAATCTACCGTATAGGAACTCACCAGCCACCTTCCTTCAGCCAAAGAAAACTCTCAGCTTCAAAGTTTAGACCTACATTTATAGCTTTCTCACCTACTACCTGAGAGTGTAAATTGAAACTTAGACATATTCTGTACCTTGATTTATGTTCATGACATGAAACCCATCCAGAAAATAACAGACTCCTGTTAACTTTTATACTTAGTAATTGCTTCTCGAGGATATTATATGTTGATTTTTTTCTTTAAAAATCAGTTTTTCCAAAACAACGTATGCTGCCATAGAGGATGAGAGTAAATGACAGTAGTTGAAATAGAAAGCAAACAACTTTGTATTGAAAGAGAGAAAACTTTGGAAGGCATCAATGATCTAACTGAAATGATTTCCTGTGTTGCACCAAGTAACTCAATGGCGCAGTCACCATTCATCAGAGGCAGAGCACCCCCATCCCCAAAGGGCATGGGATTGGCACAGATGCCATCACACTGTGACGGGGGGATGGAGGGGATGTGCCTTGGGAGGAGACATTAAAAACGGGTGTGCCCTTTCTATGCCATGGCTGGGGTTCTTCTATTAACTCCTGAACTGTGGGAAAGTAGGTTTTCCAGCATTATCCTTATTTGATATTTTGATATAAAATGAATTATATAGCTCAAGTTTAGCTAAATACCCCTAGCAAAGAAATATTCAGCAATCCTACCCTTGAGCAAGGCACTGCTGAGTAGGGGGTCAAAGGTAAGAAAAGAAAAAGTATGGGTGGGTAAGCATTTTTAAAAATGAAAATGTAGTCAAGCACCTAATTAGCCAACTACCTTCAACACTTGAGACTTTCAGCCTACCCGCACAGCGTTGTTAAAGTAGAATCAAGCATTTTACATGACTAGGTTTTAGGAAAATATGTGAGAATCATTCAGGCAAAAAATCAGTTTGAAATGGACGAAATTTTCCATCTGAGTGCTTCTACTGGGAGAGCATGTTTCTAGGAGTGCAATATTTTTAATCTTGTTTTAAAATAAATACTTTAATGTATAAATCACTCAATTGTAAAGGCACTTCAATTTTGTTTTCCTTTAGTTTTGAGGTTTTGGAATTGCGCTGTGCAGTTCCAAGTAAAAGCTCTCAGATAAAACTCGCACACTGAAAACCACCATCACAAATGTGCAAGTACAGCTATAAATTTATACAACACTCAAGCTGTTTGTAGTTTACAAAATTCGCTAATAAAATGCAGAAGAAGCGTTTCTGTTTGACGTTCTCTGGCACTGGCATTGCCTGTGGATCGTCAGTGAAGACAGAAGATGGAAAATTCCATGCATGGAGGGTCTCTCGTGGATGTGATAGTTTGCTAATATCTTAATGAGCAAATTATGATAATTATGAAAATCTTAGCTTTACATTATTTGTAGTGTGTGTGTGTGTATGTATGTGTGTGTGACAGGCTTCCCAAGCAAACACAGCATTCTGATTCAGCAGCAATGAGGAAGATTTCTGTGCTAATAATACAGAATGAATCTTAAACTGCCGCATATTAATCAAATACATTTAAATACATTCATTAATTTGTGTGTATAACAGCCAAACTGGGAATGTGGAGTGTGCTGATTTTGCACAAAATACATATATTAATGAATGTTAAAACTTCAACATGAGTAATAGGTTTAAAAATATTTTCATAAAGCAAATTCTAGAGGGATAATACTGAATAATTGTTTTCTTTTTAATATTCCCATTTTCATTTCATCCTGTGTTATTTGGTTTTAAGTAGACAAAATAAAAATGGAAGAAGAAATCTATTAAATAAAGGGTAAGTCCAAAATACTGTAAAGAAAAAAAAAAAGTGGCAACACTGATATTAAATTTCCTCTCTCTCCTTCAATCACTTAATTTAAAAAATAGGTTCAGGCCACTTTGGATGTGATCACATATCTCTGTAGAAAGATGCCGAAGTTAGAAGCTAATTGTGAAGGAGCCTTTCATTTCCCGTATGGGATGGGAAGCTAGGAAAGGAGTGGGAGGAAAATCCACCTTTGGAGGGTATGACTGTGAATCTGCATGTCTAAACCAACGGAAATCTTTTGTGTTTCCTCCCAAGTCAGATGATTTAAGACTTGTGTGCACAATCTAGCTTTGCAAGGGTCTTTTTTGCACCCTGGATGCTAATTGCTGCCACGATCTCACTCTCTGCAGCAAATGGCTGACCAGGAGTCTATGCTCAAAACTATTGCATTTAAAGAACTATGGCACAAAACAAAATCTGCTAAGAGTTAATCAATGAGGAGTAGACATAATAGCTTCAGCCTCAGAAAGTCAGCAAGATGGACTGGCTTGGTGGTTCAAGTGGTAGAGCACCTGCTTAGCAAGCGTGAGGCCCTGAGTTCAAACCCCAGTACTGCCAAAAACAAAAAGGCAGCAAGACAGGAAATTCTGGGAAGGCCACTAGTCAGAGGTTGTGTGCAGGACGGGAAGTGCCCAGAGAGCAGGGCCTTTCAGCACCTCATGGCCCTGCCAGCCACTTTGCCCTGTGTGTGACTAATAGATTTAGTGGGGACAACCTAAGTGAGGAAAGTCAACCAAACAGATAAAAAGAGGCAGCAATTTCCAGGTTGCACTGAATAAGGAGCAGCAGTTGAGGTACACCTGCTTGTCCCAAGGGACTGAGTCCCACGGAACCCGCCTGTGTGATTTTGTAGTGGGCAGAGAAGGACTGCAGAGGCATAATAACTATTTCCTATTAATCAGGCCTTGTCTGTCAAATTTCTAACTGTGCATCCTTGCTTAGGGACACAGCTGTACATCAGCACTTCCCAAACGGTGTCCTGTGAGGTGTGACGTAGCGGAGGGAAGGCCTCATTATTTTTTTCTTTTAAGACAAGGTCTTGCTCTATAGCCCAGGGTGGACTCCAACTCGAAATCCTCCTGCCTCATCTCCCTAGTGCTGGGATTACAGGTGTGTGCCATCATGCTCACTTGGAGCAAAGTTCTTAAGGAAGCTTTTAATTAAGTTTAAAGATGCCTCTAGTTCTTTGTGCTTGAGCTTTGCAAGACAGCATATCCAGGGTCTGAGAAGACCGCCTTGAAGACACCTCACACTTTATAAAACTTTTACTTCCTCAGATGACTGGAACACATAACCAAGTATCTCATAGCACTCGTTAACATTTCATGGGACCTTATTTCTGCTGTATGTTAAAATTCTCTGGCACTCTGGTGGCCATAAGAGTCATAAAACTTCTCATGAGAAATTCAAAGTGTACCAAAGGTCCCTGCCCTCGCCTTCAGGAACAAACGTCTGTTGTTGGCATGAGTGAGGATTTTTCCCAGGGTGACCCACTCGATTCCACTTGTCCTCCCATTCTCATCTGTCTGTACCCTGGGTCATCAGAGAATTCCTTATGCCTCTCACATAAATGCCTTGTGCTGCTCTTTCAGAGGCAAAATGGTTAAATGCTCGTTCTTGCGGGTCCGTCAAATCCTCAGCTTCCTCTTCCCCACTGCTCACTCTCTCTTCTACTTTCTTCTCAACTACCTTAACTCCTCGCTCCTTCTCACTCTACTCTAAGAAAGACAGCTGGGGTAGGGACCAGCTGACCATATTGAGACATTCACCACGAGCAAAGAAAAGGGCTCCAGCACCCATACTTAAGCGTTATGATTCACATTGGTTCATTAATCCCAGTTATAAGAAACATCCCCATCTTATACACAGCTTATTTTTCTTTCTTAATTTTCTTTTTTTTCATTGACTTCTATTGGTAGAAGAGTCAGTTCTCAGAAGGATGATGAAAGACAATTGTTTCTACTTAATAACCACAGAACTAAAATTTGTGAACTGTTTATCTCGTTCATAAATAAAAAGAGATCCAGGTGATAACAACACCCTTGTTCCTGGACTCCAGCTGGTGGCGGGCAGGCCAGGGAGCCCACACATATCCCAGCTCTCTGTGATTGGAAGTCTGGTGAACCACAGGCGTCTGAGCGCCATGACCACGGTCAGTCATGTCTGCCCTCGTAGGAAAGCATTAAGGAACACGTTTGATATGAACTCTATCTCATCCCTCTTGGACTCATTTGGAGACTCTGAACAAATGACTCTATGGTCATAACCAATATGAAATAACGGGGGAAGCTCTGGAGTTCAAATCCTAGCACTAATCATTGGAAAATTAATTGATCTGTGTCCTCCTTTGGCTGTTGGCAGAATAGAATGACGGCAGTCACATCATGGGGGTGACATGCTATGACGGATGGAAGCCCTCTGCACGTGTAGGGCCAGAAATGCCATTGTTCTCCCAACTGCGTTCCGGCAATGCCAGGGGCCACAAGAAAGGGCTTGTGGGTTGTGGAGAGTGGACCGGGAAGGCTGCTTCCCGGTCCTGCTCCCCGGCCCTGCTCCCCTATCTCCTGCCCACACAAACAGTTTGATCAGAACACAGGCAACCATGGCCTGTTTGGAAATCAGCCTTTCAAGTAAGAATTCCTTTGAAAGGTTTCACTGGCAATGAAAGGGGGAAGAGAGTTGAAAATCACAAGTACAAATTATTGATCCACGCAATTGCTGTGAATACAAAGTGTTTATTTTGGATCTGTGCATATAATGTTCAGATTCAAACACGTAAGGGACACGCTACATGTCTATATAGTTCTGCATTTGGACGCAGGATGTACAAAAACGGGCTTCTGTCACCTACCAAATCATTTGCTATTCACAGCATTACCATGAAAATCTATGTTTTGACTCTCAAAAGATGATAGCTGGGGTTTTTTTGTCCTTCAGAACAAACACATCAAGTGATTTGTTCATTAAATTGCATGGTGTGAAACAATATAGTACATGACACGTATACATGACCAACACAACCAAACACTAAGCTACCCAACATGAGCTCTCTTAATTATGAGCTGTCATATTGAGATTAAATTGGGCATTAAATTAAGTTTAAAGAGAGATTAAATTGTGACATGAGGTGCAGTAAAGACACAATAATCATTGAAAAGAAAAGGCAGTTATTCAGAATAAAATCACAGAATTAAACATCTGAATACTCGGCCACTTTCAAATTTAAATTTAAGTTTATTTTGGTCTAAAAATAGGGATAAAAAGGTGAATTCCATTATCTTAGAGCCTTGACTTTGGAACTCTTGGGTAGTACAGCCTTTTGTTCATTACTGTGACTGAAGTTTCTTATGTGATGTCGGTGAATTTTAACAGATATTCTGCACATATCACATTTCATTCTTTTACGTGATCACGTTCTATATCTAAGTTCCTTCTTAGTAGATGAATTACTCAATAGTTAGGACAATTTCTCAACCTTTATTTTTTCTTTCAATTAACCTAGACCGTTTCTCTCTAAACTTTACACTTACATTCCCCACTGTCAAAAAGATTTTTTCAAACTTTAACTGCCATAACTTGTATTATAAAAATACCGAGTCTGTGGAATAGCCTTTCTTGACCAAAGCACGGAGTTTATCCTGCACACTCCAATACGAATGTCCACTCTGTCTGCCTCACTTGTCCTGTGCGAAGAATCCCAGGGAAGGGCCAGGTATATGTGGACCTGAAATAACACTGCCAGGCATCCTAAGTCCAAGCTGAGGTCCCCCCTGCCCCCACCCCCTCCCTTACCACTCACTCCACCCTCTCCCTCTTCCCCCCACCCCCTCGATACCCGGCAGAAACTATTTTGCCCTTATCTCTAATTTTGTTGAAGAGAGAGAATAAGCAATAATAGGAAGGAACAAGGGTTTTTGCTGGTTGAGATAAGGATAGCTATACAGGGAGTTGACTCACATTAATTTCCTGTGCATGTGTGTTACCTTCTAGGTTAATTCTTTTTTATCTCACCTTTTCACTAGTTCCTGGTCCCCTTTTCCTATTGGCCTCAGTTGCTTTTAAGGTATCTGCTTTAGTTTCTCTGCGTTGAGGGCAACAAATGCTAGCTAATTTTTTACGTGTCTTACCTATCTTCACACCTCCCTTGTGTGATCTCCCTTTTATCATGTGCTCAAAGTCCAATCTCCTTCTTGTATTTGCCCTTGATCTAATGTCCGCATATGAGGGAGAACATACGATTTTTGGTCTTTTGGGCCAAGCTAACCTCGCTCAGAATGAGGTTCTCCAATTCCATCCATTTACCAGCGAATGATAACATTTCGTTCTTCTTCATGGCTGCATAAAATTCCATTGTGTATAGATACCACATTTTCTTGATCCATTCGTCAGTGGTGGGGATCTTGGCTGTTTCCATAACTTGGCTATTGTGAACAGTGCCGCAATAAACATGGGTGTGCAGGTGCCTCTGGAGTCACCTGTGTCACATTCTTTTGGGTATATCCCCAAGAGTGGTATTGCTGGATCAAATGGCAGGTCTGTGTTTAGATTTTTAAGAAGCCTCCAAATTTTTTTCCAGAGTGGTTGTACTAGTTTACATTCCCACCAACAGTGTAAGAGGGTTCCTTTTTCCCCACATCCTCGCCAACACCTGTTGTTGGTGGTGTTGCTGATGATGGCTATTCTAACAGGGGTGAGGTGGAATCTTAGTGTGGTTTTAATTTGCATTTCCTTTATGGCTAGAGATGGTGAGCATTTTTTCATGTGTTTTTTGGCCATTTGAATTTCTTCTTTTGAGAGAGTTCTGTTTAGTTCACTTGCCCATTTCTTTATTGGTTCATTAGTTTTGGGAGAATTTAGTTTTTTAAGTTCCCTATGTATTCTGGTTATCAGTCCTTTGTCTGATGTGTAGCTGGCAAATATTTTCTCCCACTCTGAGGGTGGTCACTTCAGTTTAGAGACCATTTCTTTTGTTGAGCAGAAGCTTTTTAGTTTTATGAAGTCCCATTTATCTATGCTATCTCTTAGTTGCTGGGCTGCTGAGGTTCCATTGAGAAAGTTCTTACCTATACCTATTAATTCAAGAGTATTTCCTACTCTTTTCTGTACCAACTTTAGAATTTGGGGTCTGATATTGAGATTCTTGATCCATTTTGAGTTAATCTTGGTATAGGATGATATACATGGATCTAGTTTCAGTTTTTTGCAGACTGCTAACCAGTTTTCCCCAGTTTTTGTTGAAGAGGCTGCTTTTTCTCCATCGTATATTTTTAGCACCTTTGTTAAAGACAAGTTGGTTATACTTGTGTGGCTTCATATCTGGGTCCTCTATTCTGTTCCACTGGTCTTCATGTCTGTTTTTGTGCCAGTACCATGATGTTTTTATTGCTATTGCTTTGTAATATAGTTTGAAGTCAGGTATTGTGATACCTCCAGCATTGTTCTTTTGACTGAGTATTGCCTTGGCTATTCGTGGCCTCTTGTGTTTCCATATAAATTTAACAGTAGATTTTTCAATCTCTTTAATGAATGTCATTGGAATTTTGATGGGAATTGCATTAAACATGTAGATTACTTTTGGGAGTATCGACATTTTTTACTATGTTGATTCTACCAATCCATGAGCATGGGAGATCTCTCCACTTTCTATAGTCTTCCTCAATCTCTTTCTTCAGAAGTTTATAGTTTTCCTTATAGAGATCTTTCACATCTTTTGTTAGGTTTACACCTAGATATTTGATTTTTTTTGAGGCTATTGTAAATGGAATTGTTTTCATATATTCTTTTTCAGTTTGTTCATTATTAGCGTATAGAAATACTAATGATTTTTCTATGTTGATTTTATATCCTGCTACCTTGCTATAGCTATTGATGGTGTCTAGGAGCTTTTGAGTACAGTTTTTGGATCTTTAAGGTATAGGATCATATTGTCTGCAAATAGGGATATTTTGACAGTTTCTTTACCTATTTGTATTCCTTTTATTCCTTCTTCTTGCCTAATTGCTCTGGCTAGGAATTCCAGTACTATGTTGAATAGGAGTGGAGATAGTGGGCATCCTTGTCTGGTTCCTGATTTTAGAGGGAATGGTTTCAGTTTTTCTCCATTAAGTATAATGCTGGCTGTAGGTTTGTCATATATAGCTTCTATAATGTTGAGGAACTTTCCTTCTATTCCTAGTTTTCTTAGAGCTTTTATCATGAAATGGTGTTGGATCTTATCAAAGGCTTTTTCTGCATCTATTGAGATGATCAATGGTTTTTATCTTTGCTTCTGTTAATGTGGTTTATTACATTTATTGATTTTCATATGTTGAACCACCCCTGCATCCCTGGGATGAAGCCTACTTGGTCATGGTGAATAATCTTTTTGATGTGTTGTTGAATTCAGTTTGCCATTATTTTGTTGAGGATTTTTGCGTCAATGTTCATTAAGGAGATTGGCCTATAGTTCTCCTTTTTTGAGGTGTCTTTGCCTGGTTTGGGGATAAGTGTAATACTGGCTTCATAAAATGTGTTAGGCAGTTTTCCTTCTCTTTCTATTTCATGGAACAGTTTAAGGAGGGTTGGTATCAGTTCTTCTTTAAAGGTCTGATAGAATTCAGCAGAGAATCCATCAGGTCCTGGACCTTTCTTTTTGGGGAGACTCTTGCTTGCTACTTCAATTTCATTTTGTGTTACAGATCTATTCAGGTGATTAATTTCCTCTTGGTTCAGTTTTGGATGATCATATGTATCTAGAAATTTGTCCATTTCTTTAAGATTTTCAAATTTATTTGAATATAGGTTCTTGAAGTAGTCTCTGATGATTTCCTGGACTTCCATGGTTGTTGTTATCTCCCCTTTTGCATTCCTGATTCTACTAATTTAGGTTTTTTCTCTCCTCATTTTAGTCAGGTTTGCCAGGGGTCTGTTGATCTTATTTATTTTTTCAAAAACCAACTTTTTGTTTCATTAATTCTTTATATGGTTTTTTTGGTACTATTTCATTGATTTCAGCTCTTATTTTTATTATTTCTCTCCTTCTATTTGTTTTGGGATTTTCTTGTTCTTGTTTTTCTAGGGGTTTGAGATGTATCATTAGGTCATTGATTTGGGATCTTTCAGTCTTTTTAATATATGCACTCATGGCTATAAACTTTCCTCTCAGGACTGTCTTTGCTGTGTCCCATAGACACAAACATAGGTTGTGTTTTCATTTTCATTGACTTCCAGGAACTTTTTAATTTCCTCTTTTATTTCATCAATGACCCGTTGTTCATTAAGTAATGAGTTATTCAGTTTCTAGCTGTTTGCATGTTTTTTGTCTTTACTTTTGTTGTTGAGTTCTAGTTTTATTGCATTGTGATCAGATAGTGTGCATGGTAAAATTTCAGTTTTCTTATATTTGCTGAGGCTTGCTTTGTGCCCTAGGATATGATCTATTTTGGAGAAGGTTCCATGTGCTGCTGAGAAGAATGTATATTGTGTAGAAGTTGGATTAAATGTTCTGTAGACATCAACTAGGTCAATTTGATCTATGATATATCTTAGATCTAGGATTTCTTTATTGATTTTTTGTTTGGATGACCTATCTATTGATGATAATGGGGTGTTAAAGTCTCCCACAACCACTGTGTTGGCGTTTATATATGCTTTTAGGTCTTTCAGGGTATGTTTAATGAAATTGGGTGCATTGACATTGGGTGCATACAGATTGATGATTATTATTTCCTTTTGGTCTATTTCTCCTTTTATTAGTATGGAATGTCCTTCTTTATCTTGTTTGATCAATGTAGGTTTGAAGTCTAATTTGTCAGAGATAAGTATTGCTACTCCTGCCTGTTTTGGGGGGCCATTGGCTTGGTAAATCTTCTTCCAGCCTTTCATCCTAAGCCTATGCTTATTTCTGTTGGTGAGATGGGTCTCCTGTAAGCAACAAATTGTTGGATCTTCCTTTTTAATCCATTTCATCAAGCGGTGACTTTTGATGGGTGAATTTAGTCCATTAACATTAAGTGTTAGTACTGATGGGTATGTGTTGATTCCTGTCATTTAGTTGTCTTAGTTGTTTGAAGGTTTGATTGTGTGTACCTAAGTTGAGGTTACTCTCTACTGTCTTGCTTTTTCTTTTCCTGTAGTTTGGTGCTGCCTGTCTTTTCATGGTTAAGTTGGGTGTCACTTTCTGTGTGCATAATCCCTTGAAGAATCTTTTGTAGTGGTGGCTTTGTGGTCACATATTGTTTTAGTTTCTGCTTATCATGGAAGACATTTATTGCTCCATCTATTTTGAATGATAGTTTTGCTGGGTAGAGTATCCTGGGGTTGAAGTTATTTCCATTCAGTGCCCAGAAGATCTCACCCCACGCTCTTCTTGCTTTTAATGTTTCTGTTGAGAAGTCTGCTGTGATTTTGATGGGTTTACCTTTGTATATTATTTGTTTTTTCTCTCTTACAGCCTTCAATATTCTTTCCCTAGTTTCTGAACTTGTTGTTTTAATGATGATATGCCATGGGGTAGTTCTATTTTGATCTGGTCTGTTTGGTGTTCTAGAGGCCTATTGCATCTGTATGGGAATAGATTTCTCTAGATTTGGGAAATTTTCTGTTATTATTTTGTTGAATATATTACACATTCCCTTTGCTTGCACCTCTTCTCCTTCTTCAATGCCCATGATTTTCAGGTTTGGTCTTTTAATGGAGTCGGTGAGTTCTTGCATTTTCTTTTCACAGGTCTTGAGTTGTTTAACTAATAGTTCTTCAGTTTTTCCTTTAATTACCATTTCATCTTCAAGTTCTGAGATTCTGTCTTCTGTTTGTTCTATTCTGCTGGATTGGCCTTCCATTTTGTTTTGCAATTCTGTTTTGTTCTTTTTTTTGAGGTTTTCCATATCCTAAGTCCTTTCCTCTTTAATGTTCTCTATTTTTGTCCTGAGTTCATTTATCTCTTTATTAATCATGTTCTTTTTTTCACTTTGGTGTTTATACAGTGCTTCTATGGTTTCTTTTATTTCTTCTTGTGCTTTTTCAAATTCTCTACTTTTGTTGTCTTGGAATTTCTTGAGTGTCTCCTGTACATTTTGGTTGACCCTATCCAGTATCATCTCTATAAAATTCTCAATAAGTACCTGTAGTATGTCTTCTTTTAAATTTCTCTTGTGGGCTTCATTGGGTCCTTTGGCATAGTTTATCTTCATTTTGTTGGAGTCTGGATCTGAGTATCTGTTTTCTTCATTTCCCTCTGGTTCCTGTACTAATTTTTTGCTGTGGGGAAACTGGTTTCCCTGTTTTTTCTGTCTTTCCATCATTGCCCTTGGTGTTGTTACTGTCCCTGTACTGTGTGCAATTAAGTGTTTTCTGGCTTGTAATAATAACAATGGTGATATTTAGAATGGAAGGGTGAGAGGAAATGGAAAGCAAAGAAGTTAAAGAAAAAGGGAAAAACAAATAAACAAGTAGAAAAAAAACAAACAACAAAAAAGTTTCAAAGATATAAACAGGGAGAGACAGTGTACTAATCAACAGTAAGCTGTGGTCAGTGTCTTCCCAAGCCGTCTGGGCACCGGAGTCTGGCAGTGGCGCTGTAGTCCTCCTGGTTTCTCCATTTATCTTGAAGTGGAGATGCTTGCGCAGACTGGAGGTGTGGAGGAGTCAAAGTTTTGCCTCTTCTCGGTGGTTTTTCCTGTAAGGTGTATCTCCAGAGTCTCTCCAAGATTTTACTTTAGGAGGCACGCTTTCTGCTTCCTCCCTCTAGCTGCCATCTTGGAATTCTCCTCCTAATTGGCCTTCTAAATGGCCAACGACTGCCATGTGCAGAAAAAAATAAGAATTATTAATGACATAAAATATTTTCTTTCAACTTGTTTACATAATCAGTCAATGCTGAGAATATTGTGATAAGGTTATAACTTTAATGTTACCAGAATTAAATGCTGTATCTGGAGTAGAGCTGTCATTTTGCAGTCAAATCTTTCCTCTTTTTATACTGGTCTAGGACATCATTTGAGTCTACCATTTATATTTAGGTCTGGGATAGATTTCAAAAGTTCACTATCAGGAACACATCCAGTTTCTCTTCATTTCTTCATAGGAATATTTTAACCTCCTTTGGTTTGCACTTAGTGACCTCATTAATACAAATATTTTAGTCAGAACACAACTCAACAGGCCATGGATGCATCCAGTGAAACGGAGAGACCTGCAGAGTTTGGAGATGTTTGGTTCTCTGGATTGGTCCAGGGTTCTGAAACCTGGGCTCTCATTGTCCACAGGAAGCTGAATGTAAGACCTTCTACAAACACTCTCACAGACAGGCCTGTTTACAGAATGTGCTCCCAAGCCAGCAGGCTCTGCCAGCACTTGTCTGTCAAACGTCCAGCCTCTGAGGTGCCATGGAAGCTCCAGTTACCCGCGTTTCCCAGGCCACAATGACTGCTACCAAACAGATTTCTCTAATTCCACCCCCTACCAAGTCAGGAAAGCCCTGCATGTTTGCCAGGTCCCTTGCCTTCCTTTCCAGCAGCTGTGGATAAGGCCTTTTGCTCCTCTGGGCTCTGCTCCACCTTGTGCCTCACAGAGGCAACCAAAGCAACCAAGCCTGAGCTTTGTTCCTACCCACAACAAAGTGACCTAAGTGACCAACCTCTGGGCTGGGTAGACAATGTGAATGACACAATCCTCTTCCATGGAGCATAAGCCTATAGATGTTTTGTCTTCATTTCTTATGGGTGAGGCAGAGCACTGGGGGACAGAGGGGGAGTTAGGATGGATAAAGGGTGACAGGGAAGAGCAGAAGGGGACCAGCACCAAGATGCAGATTGGCAGTCAAAGGCTTCCCTGTTTGGCAAAGCAGAAGCTTACAGGTATCCACCTTCTTGGGTAGTCTATGGTACCCAAAAGGCATCTTGGAGAAGTCCTCCAATCACAGCAGGGAGATGTCCTGTGATAAACAAAACAGGCTGTGAATCCATTCCACCTCCACAAGGATTTATACCTAAGCATTCTGGGCATATGCCCAGGTGGTCAGGCCTTAATCTGCTCATCTCCACACACCATGAGAGGACAATTTCTACCTCTCCAATGAGCCTTCCATCCCCCCAAGTCCTGGGATCCCTTGAGCAAAATGCTGTTTCCCTCCAGCTGGGTAGGATTCCTAGCTAGGGAAGGCAGACTCCACAGTTAACTAATGACAGGCAGGGCGCAGGGGCTTTCTGCTAACAGCGCCAGAAATTGACAATTGAGCAATGGCTGCCAGGCAATGACTGCAGGTATTGATTGACCTTGGGACAGCAGATGCCAGCAATGGTTACCAAGTTAACAGCCCCATCACCTGGCTTAGGCCTATCCGGGGTCAGCAGCAATGTGGTCATATGTGGCCTGTTTCCTAATGGGTCACATCCTGAACATGCTGATGAACTTGTCAAGTTCAAGGTCAAGGTCAAGTTCTAGGCTGCTAACCATCTTGTTCTGTTATCTGCATCACCACCCGCCCCAGTGCTGTTTCACTGGGAGGTCGTCATCATTCTTAGGCCCCCTCAGCTAAAAGCAAATGCAATCATGCAAATAATTATTTTTCACCTTGCCCCAATCATCTTGTCTTGATAACAAACTTTAAGTGATGTAAGTAAACATTACCCAGACAACCTCTCTGTACACCACACCTCACTCACTTAGCAAACTAAGCATGGAATGAGAAAAGAAAAATGTTAATATCCTGTCAATACTGATTCTTCTGTGAATTTTTCTCTCTGGCCAGTCTTTTTCATTTTTGGGAAAATTTATCTGTATTTTGGTGTTTTAGAGATTTATTGTGAGATACAATAGTCAGGATAAGGTCAACACATAAAACGTAAAAATAGCTTTCCAGAGATAAAATTATTTATCAAATGTAAGCTTGCATTCACCAAAGCGTGCCTTAGTAAATAATGCTAGAACAAGATCCTGAATATCTTGTTTTCCCATACCGGGTCTTTCCTGGGATCAATCAGAATTAATATACAACTACAAATTCAAGCATTATTTTCTAAGTCAAAAAAGAGGAAACTTCTAGAAGAAGTTCCAAGACTGTGCCTTGGTTAGACAACTAGATCCAATTCAGTAGCCGTATCTCTCTGAGCAAAGTCTGATAATTTTATTCTTGTCACTGGCTCCGGAGCAGCCACGACTGTGGGTTCATTCCATCCCCAGCTCCTTTGATCTCTTTATGCAGACCGCCTGGTTACTGCATTGGAACAATTCACCCCATTCATTGCTAGTCTTTGTTCATCACTTCAGATTTTTTCCACCTTTTTTGTTTGTTTGTTAAATGCACAAGAGGGTGCATTTGGCCTTGGGGATGAGTCCCCATGTTTTCACAGAGTTGATCTACAGAGATTTCCTAAACTGAGGAGTGAGTTAATTGTCCCTCTCTCTTCTGGATGGAAAGTCATTTCCTTGCTAGGATTCTTGTTTCTAAAAAAGCAAAGATTATCTCTTTGGAGATGTGTGGAGAAGCTGAGCAGTCCATTTTCTAATGATGGGGTCAAGATGTCTGGAGTCATGACAATCCTGTCTGTCCTGTTCTGTTTCTCTCTGGAACAGAGGAAAGTGCATCTTCTTTCTTTCCCTTGCTATGCTGTTGTTTGTCAGTGGAAGCTTGAAGGTGGTGCTGTTTAGCATGTAAATAAACCAACACTTTTTTTCCCCTAGTAAATCGCTCTGTCTAGTATTATATGCCAGGAAGCCTCGTCTGCACAATGATGAATTCAGTTTCTGGGATGTGCTTTCCTTCTCTGTCCTTTTACAGAGCGAAAGGTGATCACATGCAATTACGTAAGCCCTTTTTAGTTTTTTTCTCCTTGTGCCCCTGGTCCCCTCATAGATAGCATTTCCCATTGCTAAGATAACATTCCTGAGGCAGCCTTTGTGAATTAATTTACTTCCAAGAGTCCAGTGTTTTATAGATGATGTAAAGGAAGGATGTGGCTGGCACATCTATTTAAAGAGCCATGCTTCTACTTCACCGTTCTGGGCAGGATGAGTGGGTACATGCTTTTGCATTTTTATTTGAACCCCACTGAAGTTGGTCATTGTATTCTGAATGCCACAGCACGTCTATACCATTATTTAAAGGACCCTGTTCATCCATCCGTATAATGATTGGCGTTGGCTATAACTTGATGCAATGTTACACTATTTTAATTCTTTCTCAGGCACTGTTATCTTTGATCACTTCCTATTCACTGGGGGAAAAACGCCACACAATTGCATCCACATATGCTTTGGTGGTGATGCCAAAAGCTCCCTGGAATATAGCTATTCAAGACAGCTCTTCCACCCTCAGGCTGCTCGTTAAAGAGATGGCAGTTTCTAACTTTAATGAATAAGGTGGAATGGAAATTCCTCTCTTCTTTCAAAGAGACGCCATGGGTTTTGTTTTGTTTTTTTAAATGTTTTCTATTCCTGATGTCTTTGTTTAATTGGAAATGGTGTACACTCCAACATAACCATGGCCACAACTCAGCACACCAAGTGTCTGCTTGTCACATGTTCTGCTTTGTGGTTCGAGTGTGTATTCTGTCAAGGAATTCCAGAGGAAGATTTATATCTCCCCTCAAAAAAAAAAAAAATCCACCCTGGGCTATCACCTTGACTGCGTGTGGAGCGACTCCCACCATTGGTTTTTCTCCTTTCATACCAAATGCTGATTTAATTGTTCTTTTAGCCCAGGGATCTTGGTGGCATCCCTGAGACCCCAGTGAAAAGTTGAGCAAGAAAGAGCCAAGTAAGAAAGAATGACAGGGGCCAATGTTTAGGAAAGATGCTTTCTTTTCAAAACCTGGTAGCTAAAATCCCAGCCAAACTTGAGTTCATGTCCATGTTTAAAGGTGTAAATTATCTTTGCTCTTTTTCAATACCTTAAATGAAGTCTAAAAATTTCTATTTATCTTCTAGTGAATCTTAACCAGAAAACAACATTCAAATAAACAACAGGAGGGATCTTAAGATTTTCTCTTTCTTTCCTTTTTCTGTGGTACTGGGATTTGAACTCAGGACCTCATGCTTGCTAGGCAGAATCTTAAGATTATAAGCCAAGTTCTGGGAGACTCACTGCATGAGAGCAAAGGGGTCTGCACCATGCGGGGTCCCTCAGATCTTCTTTCTTTAGTTCCACAGTTAGGGCACCTGAGCTCCAACAAGTTCACAGTTTCTGAGCAGTCAGAGGAGAGCAGACCACGAATATTAGGATGTGGGGTCAAGCACTGAAGATGCTAGCGACACCCAAAGCAAATTCTGGCCCTCTGTGTCACTTATTTCCTACCTGTTCAGGATATGACAGTGCCCAGGCAAGCGAGGAAGACCCAAGATTAATACAGGGTATGATCTGTCTCTCCCTGGAGCTGTCAAAATTGTTGGAAAGCTGCATCTAATTTA
The DNA here is from genome assembly GCF_047511655.1 of Castor canadensis. Classification (NCBI taxonomy): domain Eukaryota; kingdom Metazoa; phylum Chordata; class Mammalia; order Rodentia; family Castoridae; genus Castor; species Castor canadensis. The sequence continues at coordinate 7,068,813 of NC_133392.1, forward strand.
TTTAAAATGAGGAGAAAATAGTTAAAACGAAATGCTAACTTGTGCTCAGTTAGCATGGGACATGCTTATGCTAAAAAATTATTCATTGTTATTTGAAATTCAAATTCAGCTGGGCATCCCGTATTTTATCTGGCAACCCTAGCCCAGTCTTAGAGCTGAGAGTTCTGGTCCCACTACTGCCTTCTGTGAGCGAACACACTTCACAAGGAGCAGAGGAACACTTTCCACATGCACGTGGTCTATTTAGGAAGTGGTCCACATACATATTTAAATCTAATCTTCACACAGCCCCGTGACATAGGCGGCACTCATCCCACTTTTAGAGGAGGCAAATGGGGCTCTCAGCCATTATCCGGTTTGTGTCTGGAGCATCCCGCACAACACTCAACCCAGATCTCCTGATTCCAACTCCAGCGCTTTCAGGACACCGCAGCCCCCCGTATTGGTCCACAGCTGGTGGGCTTTCTTCCCTGCACAAAGCTTCCTTTTGGCTGCTTTTGCTGCCAAGTTTCCTACTGGAGTGGCAACTTCCTGTCCAAAGCTATTTATTCAGCACTCATTGTCGCTGGCTAATGCCACCATCAGCCTGCTAGGAGAGGGGAGCAAAGGGACAACATTTGTGATGGTTCTCCCTCGGGCGTTTCTTCTAATCCTGTGCTTGAAAGTTCCCGCTGAATGCACTGACATTGGAGCCGAAAATTGAGGTTTCCTGTGACACTGAACTCATTCAGTCAGCTTATCAATCCAGTTGGTGGCCTTCTTGCTCGCTCTCTCCCTCTCTCTCTCTCTTTGTTCCAGAAATTTTCATTTTGCCACTTATGCAGAATCTGGAAGTGAAGAAAAAAAAAACCTTATGAATTTTAAAGTTAGTTCTGAATTTTAAGTATTATTTTCCTTGATGGCTATAACACAAACTGTAAGAACATGCCAACTCTCTATCAATGTACAAAATGGAATTAAGACATCTCCTGTCACTCTACCTTCTTTTTCCACTTCTCAAAAGTGTCCTTGTGGCAGATTGATATACATTTTTTCAAGATCCTTTTCTGTACTTGTGCAAATATACACATCCTAATTCTTTACAAAAATCAATCCCTTCGCTATGCAATTAATAGTCTTCACTGCCTCCACGTCAGTACCTATAGATTAATTCATGTTTTTAAAACTTTTTGGTGGTTGCACAACATTCGATTGGATGGATAGACCACAATATACGGAGTCAACACCTTACTAACATATATTTGGATTTTTCCACGTTTTTTCTTATTACAACCAATACTCCCAGTTTTGCATTTCTAGACAGTAAATTCCTAGAAGTGGACCATCTAAGCCAAAGTATATTGACTGATCCTCCCTGAATATTTTTCCCCTCTTCTCCCTCCCCCATTACTTCCTTTTCAAGTTTGTCTTAGAATTTTCACTTTTTATTTCTTTCAAAGAATATGGATTTTTGTTTTTGTTTTCATTTTCGTGGTACTGGGGTTCGAACTCAGGGCCTCACACTTGCTAGGCAGGTGCTCTACTGCTTGAGCCACACCCCCAGCCCAGAATATGGATTTTTATCTTTTATGGGTAGGAAAGATTTCCCTCATCTCATCCTTTATCATTTGATTTTGATCATGCTATTTTTTTTATTGTGCAAAAGAGTTTAATTTTTAGGAAACATAAATATTCAGGTTTGTATAATTTCAGGTTTTCTCACCATTCTAGAAAATCCTTCCCCACACCAAGATTACATATCACTCATGTTCTCTTCTGCGCTTTCATAGCTTTAGATTTTCACAATTAAACCTACAAACTATTTTAATGTGAACAGGGCCACAGAATTGTAACTTCATGTGAGATGTAGATGGCAGGCCATCCGAGTTATCAATCACTTCCTCATTGATTGAAAATGCCGCTTTTATAGTATGTTAAATTTCTCTCTATATATTTGAGTCTATTTCTGGACAATATGTTCTAACCTATTGATGTTCTTCCCTCATTCTGAGTCAGTGTGACACTTGTAAAAGCAGAGATGCCAGCATACTTGAATATCTGTTGGTATTACCAATCCACTGGCTGGGCCCTTTTGCTCTACCCAGATGGGATTCATGGGTGAGCAAGGAGACACTCTTCCTGTCCTGCACTTCCAGACCCTTGAGTGCTCAAGGCCCAGGGGCTGGACTAGTGGACCCAGATGCTTATAGAACAAGAAGCCTGTTGCTCCAGGCTTTTGGAGTCAGGAATTTAATGACTCTAGGCACTTGGGTCGTACACTTATTTCTCTGGGCTTTAGCCATGACTAGCCCCAGCACTTGGCAGCTTTTGTAGTCCTTTGCTTTGGGCATCAGTGAGCAGTGACAATATATAACAGCAAGCCACAACAAGAAGCACCTTCTAGTATTACAGCTCTCACACAGGCCTTGGAGACCCTACAGCCATGAATGTCACAGCTCACAGGCCAAGTGTGTTGGGGTCCTCAGCCCTTGACCAAGCCAAGTATTTCAGCTGGTGGGAGGCCTATGGTGTCTGTGACCCTTGGCCCTTTGGCAACTCCCTGGAACTCTTCTAGGAACCAGGGTCTTCAGTTCTTCACATCTCTCATTGTCTCTGTTGCTTCTGCTCACCATCATTTCTGTCCCAGATGCTCTCTGGAACTTTCCAGGTGTCCCTGTGTAACTACTGCCATGGTTGTTTCTGGGGTAGTAGCTGCTGCCATTCAACCATCCTCTCTTTGTGTTGTCAGCTCAGCCCACTCTACTAATGAAAGATCAAAAGTAGGCAAGAAAAGACCACTTGAGAGAAACATTTTCTTGGATCTAATATTGCAAAACCAGGGGACAGCACAGAAGGGTGCTCATAGCTGGGTGACAAAGTATGCTGAACACTTTATATAGTCAGAAAAGGGATGTGGCAAGGATGTTTGTCCTAATCATGACAGGCCCTCATGCAAATGAAGGGCTGTTTTTGTACCAATCATAGGCCTTCTGCTGGCCCACCAGGGGAAGTGCTTCCTTCCCCTTGGGTGAAAATAGCCTCAGGGTCATTTAGAGTTCACCAAAGCTAATGATGACAACAAAAAGCTCCAGCACAGTCTGTTTGGAGTAGTCATGGCTGGGTCAGTGCCTTCAGGAGCTGGAATTGTGCTTGCAAGTAGCCATGGTTGCAGTTTAGCTTCCTCAGGGCATCTGTGGCAGGTTCAAAGCATCTGGTGCTGACTTGTAGGCAGTCCAGCTGACTGCTTTTCTGGTAGTCCTCACTCAAGGCACCTGGGGCACCTAGGATGGGTCTGGTGGTCATCAACTTTTGAGTCAAGTTACTCTGGTCCCCAATATCTTAGTTTATTTAAAGGAAAAACTATAATTAAAAGCCTTATGGTAAAGGCTATGGTCAACATTGAGAGTGATTTAATGCTATTTAACAACTCCTATTCCAGTGACCCAGAGAGGGGCGAGGGGTCCCTCTAATCTGTCTCATTAGTGCCTGCTTTTGTTCTGCAGACTCTTGATTCTTCATTTGCATGTGCTATTTTCATAACTGAGTTTTCAACCCACTTTGTCATATCATCTGATCACATCAAACACCTTTTCACTGGAAGTTGATTGGACTGTTAATATAGATGCCCTATTTTAACATAAAAATTAAATAATACGTTCCCTTCACCATCATCCATGGTCCAAGTTCCAATTCCATGATCCTGATTTGCAATTTGTGGTATACCTTACAGTCCCCAATAAACACATTTACAGACTTAAAGACATGGATATGAACAGACATGAAATTAAGTGGGCTGAACTTTCTCAAAGGAACCCCAGCAGCACAGCAACTAAGAGATAGCATAGATAAATGGGACCTCATAAAACTAAAAAGCTTCTGCTCAACAAAAGAAATGGTCTCTAAACTGAAGAGAACACCCACAGAGTGGGAGAAAATATTTGCCAGCTACACATCAGACAAAGCACTGATAACCAGAATATATGGGGAACTTAAAAAACTAAGTTCTCCCAAAACTAATGAACCAATAAAGAAATGGGCATGTGAACTAAACAGAACTTTCTCAAAAGAAGAAATTCAAATGGCCAAAAAACACATGAAAAAATGCTCACCATCTCTAGCAATAAAGGAAATGCAAATTAAAACCACACTAAGATTCCACCTCACCCCTGTTAGAATAGCCATCATCAGCAACAACACCAACAACAGGTGTTGGCGAGGATGCGGGGAAAAAGGAACCCTCTTACACTGTTGGTGGGAATGTAAACTAGTACAACCACTCTGGAAAAAAATTTGGAGGCTATTTAAAAAGCTAGACATTGATCTACCATTTGATCCAGCAATACCACTCTTGGGGATACACCCAAAAGACTGTGACACAGGTTACTCCAGAGGCACCTGCACACCCATGTTTATTGTGGCACTATTCACAATAGCCAAGTTATGGAAACAGCCAAGATGCCCCACCACTGACGAATGGATCAAGAAAATGTGGTATCTATACACAATTGAATTTTATGCAGCCATGAAGAAGAACGAAATGTTATCATTCGCTGGTAAATGGATGGAACTGGAGAACAGCATTCTGAGTGAGGTTAGCCTGGCCCAAAAGACCAAAAATCGTATGTTCTCCCTCGTATGCAGACATTAGATCAAGGGCAAACACAACAAGGGGATTGGACTTTGAGCACATGATAAAAGCGAGAGCACACAAGGAAGGGGTGAGGATAGGTAAGACACCTAAAAAATTAGCTAGCATTTGTTGCCCTCAACACAGAGAAACTAAAGCAGATACCTTAAAAACAACTGAGACCAATAGGAGAAGGGGACCAGGAACTAGAGAAAAGGTGAGATCAAAAAGAATTAACCTAGAAGGTAACACCCACGCACAGGAAATCAATGTGAGTCAATGCCCTGTATAGCTATCCTTATCTCAACCAGCAAAAACCCTTGTTCCTTCCTATTATTGCTTATTCTCTCTCTTCAACAGAATTAGAGACAAGGGCAAAATAGTTTCTGCCGGGTATTGGGGGGGGGAGAGGGAGGGGGAGGAGTGGGTGGTAAGGGAGGGGGTGGGGGCAGGGGGGAGAAATGACCCAAGCCTTGTATGCACATATGAATAATAAAAAAATAAATAAATTTTAAAAATTTTAAAAAAAGAAATTCAGTGGGCTCCTTCCAGTACTGGGCTCACAGTTGACCAGAACATACCAGGAAAGCTGCTAAATCCAAAAGTAGTTCCATATCAGTTGGAAAGCAGCTTCTGCCTCCCGCCCTCACTGCCGGTCCCTCCTGGGCTACTCCGGTGTCTCCAGATAACATTTATTGTTATCTCAGATTTTGCATGGATTGTTCACAAATGACATTGGTTTACATTTGTGTGTGTGCTATTTTCTATTCTGATTGGTGTCAGGACTATATTAGGTCCACAGAAAATATGGGAAAACTTCAATCTTTTTCTTCTTATTCCCTGGAAAGCCTAAATGTCACAGAGTTGTGAAGGGTTTTTTTTGGCAAACTTGGTTATTAAACCAGCTGAGCCTGTTGCCTTTTGGGGAGGAAGGGCAGTGGCAGATGCAGTTTTTAACACTCACTCCAGTTATCAGGTTTGCCACTTGGTGTAGGATTTCACTCTCTTTGTGGAGAAAATGGTGACAATCTTTGTTTTCCTAGGAAGTCATTTACCTGTTCACAGTATGAGCTATGGAGTCAGACCACTTTTATCCTACCATCACCACTGACCAGTTTCTTTCTCATAGACTTTCTTCTCATTATTGTTTTTTGATTGACAAATTAAGAGTTTCTATCTACCCTATGCCCAGTTTACTCTATTATTAGCATCTTACCTTTGTAGCTACAATTAATGAGTCAATATTAATGTATTATTATTAACTAAAGATCATAGTTTAGATTCCCTTAATTTCTACCTGATATCTGCCCCAGGTCCCATCTAGGACTCCACATTACATCCAACTGTCCTGTCTTCACAGGGCCTCTAAGACCTCCCTGTTTCTGATGACCATAACAGTTTTGAGGGGCGCTGTTCAGACATTTTTCAGGATGCCCCACAGTGGAATTTGTTTTGTTTTTTTTCATCATAAGAACAGGGCTAAGGGCTATTGGGAGAGTGACCACAGAGGTAAAGCTCCATTTCATCCTATTGTCCCAAGAGTGTGTACTTCCTACGTGCCTTATGATCGTGGGTGCTGGCCTTGGAGACCAGGCTGAGGGGTGCGTGAAATCTCTCTACTCTAAAGTTACTCTCCCTTCTCCCCTAAACTGCACGCTTTGGAAGGGAGGCACCACGTGCAGACAGCACCCAGGAGAGGGAAATTCTGTTTCCCTCCTTGAGAGCAGAATTTCCACTTAAATTGTTTGGAATTCTTCTTCAGGGAGACCTAGTCTCCTCTGCTGTTTAATCTATACAGTCATTTACTTACATCAGTATAGATTCATGGGCGTTTATTTTGTTTTTTGGGTTATAATCCAATGCTACTTTATTTTGTTGTTCAAATTGTCCCATCTTTCTTCAGTCATTGGAGTTTCTTTTCAGTTGGCTCCTGTGTCCTTTTTACATAGTCCCATCATCGTGAGGTTTGGGGGTTTGTTTGTGTTTAAGCACAGTCTTACTCTCTGGTCCTACTAGAACCCCCAGGCTCATCTCATTTGTTCTCTGCCTCTGAACTAGACCCTCCATCTCTCCAGGAGTCCTGGCTCCTTTCACTGGAGAATGATATTGGAAACAAGATTTGGGTTCTAGGTATGCTCATAGCTTTTGGGCTGCTCTTTTGATTTCCATTTCTCTTTGGATATAATTATCTGCCCTTGGTCATGTCAGCCATGTTATTTTCATAGCTGGAATTTTCAAACAATTCTCTGGACTCTTCTAGGAAACAGCAAAAGATGAAGTCCTCTCTCTGCCCCCTTCAGTCTCTGCAGTGAGCTGAGTGTCAAGGCCTCCCAACTCCACTTTATTGGAATTTCACACAAGTGACTCCATTTTTATTCTGACAACTTTCATAATACACTAGGCAGCTAGTGAAGAGAAAAACATTTGCAATATCAATATTAGACATATTTGAATTCAAGAAGACTTCTGAGCTATCCAGAAGGCCATTCAATTTTTCATTACAGTGTGGTCAGTTTTGAAGGCATTAGTTGTCTTTTATGCAATACCAAATGGTATAAATTTAAGTGTAAAACTCACTTGCTTGTGTTGTTACCAATACTTTACTGAGGTAACAGAGGAAGAAGAGAGAGCTTTGAAGCAAAGATAAATTGACTTGTGTGCAGGCTACACCTGTCCCAATAGTCCCCTGTCTGGCAGCTTGAAATTTCCTTAACCATAATTTATAAGACTTAATAAACACTCTTCTTAGAAGAGAGAAAGTAAGTATTCCATGGTTTTGATTACGATTCATATTTCTTTTTTAAATACTTTTAAGTGTGTTTCCCTATGTCTTTTTGGTTATTCTTGCCAAAGACTGGTCCACTTTACCAGCTATTTTAAAGAACCAATTATTGATTATATTTATCAGGTTTGGTTTTATGCTTTCTACTTCAGTAATTTCTAACTTTGCACTTGAACTATGAAGAAATTCGCTTTAATTTTATGTTGTTGTTTTCCTTTTCTAAGTTCTTGAGCTGAATTCTTAGTCATTTAGCCTTAGAACTCACTGTTTTTGGCTAAATATACTTAAGACAATAAAATTTCCTTGTTAATATTGTTTTGGCCACATCCCAAGAACTTTGATTCCTTGTGTTTTGGTTTGTGTCAGTTTCGAAATGTTCTAGAATTTAATTTGTATTTTCTAAGTCGTATTATCTAGGAGAAGCTTTCTAAATGCCTAAGGTTTTAAAGCTATTAATTTGTAGTTTAACTGAATTATAGTCAAAGAAAGTGACATCTGTGATTTCTGCCTTTACGAGCTGAGATTTCTTTGCAGCACAGAACACGAACATGGGTCTTGAAATGTCACATGGCTGAGTAGAATGGTGATTCTTTGTGTACTAGGCTCCATACCCAGCTATACACCTCTGTATATAGCTATTAGATTAGGGTTATTTGTTGTGTTATTTAAATCCCTCCTGTCTTCATTTATCTGTCAGTTTCTGAGAGTTGCATTAAATTATCAATTCGTGTTAGTATTGCTTTTTTTTTTCTAAGTTTTTGCCTTGCACAATTTGAAACATTACAATTTGTAACTGTTTTCTTAGTAGGGTGTTTCTCTAACAAAACCTAGTGTCTTTGCTCCATTTCATACTTTTCCCTTGATTTCCATTTTGATTTTTCTTAGTACCTCCACTAGCTTTCTTTTGGTTAAGATTATATTGAATTTATAGTTCATATAAAAAGAACTCACATATTAAGCATCATCTTTTAAGAATAAGAAGAAATTTAAGTCCGGTTTTTCCAAATGTGTTCCTAGTTATTTCACAGCTATTATAAATTGGATCTTTTCTTCTAGTGTATGTTTTTCACAATTTTATTTATTAGCATACATTAGCTGTATGGGGGTGGGGATTCACTGTGACCTTTACATATGTGCTTACAATATATTTGGTTAGATTCACCCCCTCCACCATTCTCTTCATCCCACCAGACCCCCCCCCACCTTTTTGTGGTACTGGGGTTTGAACTCAGGGCCTCAGGCTTGCTAGGCAGGTGCTTGCTCTCTTCTTTGAGTCGCTCTGCCAGCCCTCCTTACCCTCTTCCTAGAACAATTCAACAGATTTCATTGCTCTGATTTTATTTTCTGGTTAGTGATTATATTTATAGCAAATCCATTTATTTTTATAGATTAATTTTGTAGCCAGCCCATTAGTAAGTCATACTTTCAAGAATAGCTTTCAGTTCGTTCATTTGGATGCTGTGAGGATCAGTCAGAGCACCTACAATAACGACAAGCCTGCCTCCTCCTTTCCTTGTCTCAATTTCGCATTTGGTTTTCTTGTTGAGTTGTGATGTCCAGGGCTTCTGGACACAGGTGAGGTCTCAGTACCATAGAAGCTTCCTTGCTTTGCCCCTGTGTTTAAAATGAGTATAAAGCACTGGTTTGTCATGGTAACAAGGAAAACACTCCGTTCCGTTAGAAATGCATTTCATTGCAAATAACAGAAAAGTTGGATCACAGAGATTCGAATACAAAGCTCCCTTTCTCCCATAACGAGAAATCTGGAAGTAAACACCAGATCATTCACAGCACAGCTCGATTGTGTTGTGTGTCTGTGAGTCTCTTGACTTTTCCTTCATGGATGCAAAATGACACATCTGAGTATCTCAGAGTCTGTCCCTTTATCAGGAATGCAGATACCTCCCCAAAAGCCCCCTGTCCCCACAGATGTCCCCTTGGCAAGGGAGACTGCAAAACAGAGACAGTTTTCATGATTGACTTTCAGCCACGTTTTCCAAAGTATCAGAAGGAGCTGTGCAAAACATTGTTTTCAATTTTTTTTTACTTCCTTTATATCCACAACTATTTTTGTATTGTTATTTCTGATGTCTGTCTGTCTGTCTGTGTGCTTTTACTTTTTCTTCATCTAACAGTCTGTTTTACTGTGGGTTTCTTTCTTTCCTCTTAAAAAATCAGCTCTTGATTTTATTCTGCTGTTTTTGTTTGCTAATTCATCCATCTCTGTGTTTATCTCTGTTCACTCCTTAGTTTTGCTGTTGTGCTTATTTTGTTGTTATTTTTCGACCTACTTGATTTGGATGTCTGATCCACTTAGTTTCATTCTTTAGTAAATAGTAGTGAAAGAATTTAAAACTACATTTTTCTCTTAGTACAACTTTAGGATTTAATATGTGTTGTTTTGTTATCATTATTTTTAGCTGTAGGGTATTTGTGGGTTTGATTTCTTCTTTAGGCATAAGAGAGATTAGTCTATGCATGTACTATGTGGACTTGCCTTTTTCTCCTCCTTTGCTGTTAATTTTAGTTTTAAAAAACTTTACTATTTCTATTTTCTTAGAATTTACTGAGGTTTTGTTTGTTACTCAAGTTTTACAAATACATGGACACTTAAATTGCTGTTAATTATATTAGTCAGATCCAGTGGGGGTGGGGGTTAGCCTTGTTTTATTTTTATCTGTTTACTTACTTTTATTCTATGAAAGTCATTAGTGATTAAGAAATATATGTTACAGTCTTCCTTTATTATTTTTTTCAAACAACTTTATCTTTTATTTCCAGCAATTTTCACTTTATTTTGATGTTAAGATTTGGCATATAGAGATCAATCAGATATTTATTTTCATTACAGGTTTTATACTCCACATTATAACATGTTTCTCCATGAATTCAAATTTGTCTAATATTCATATTACAAACCCTGCCTTCTTTTCATTTGCTGCCCAGCATGTGTGAAAGTCACCAGAATCAAAATGGAGTAACTTGTGTCGAAGCCCACTGACATGGAGTCAGGAAGCCTGGAGGAAAAGCACCCATGCACAGCTGCCTTTGATAAAACCACTACAAGAACCCACTGAAGAGCACAACTATACACAAAGGTAAGTGCCACCTTACACAAAACATATTTCTATGAGGACATTTGCCCACCAGCTGCCTACACAACTTCTGATGGACACTGCCCCATTAATGGTCCTTGTAGACAAGAAGAATTGTTTCAAAACAACATATGCAATCTTCTGAATTTCATCCTAATGTCTGTCTCCTTTTGCCTCCCCAGACACACCTATGATCTGTCATGTCGGACTTAGTTTCTAATCTGCTATGCAAGTTCTTCTTTAAAAAAATAGAACTTAACTTTTATCACATTTGCTTAATTTTTATAATAGCTATGGTTCGTTTCAATTTTGTAATCTTACTGTTTTTTGGAGGGAGTTATTCTGCCTTATTCTCTTTGTTCTTTCTTTCACTATAGCTTTCTGACTATTTTGATTATTGATTTTCCTGGAGGCATATGAAAGATATCTGGTCTGTTTTAGTTTCTAATGACTATCTTTACAACTTTAAAACATATATTCGAGTGTCTCTCCATGAATCAATTTAGGAAATGAAACAATACCTTTCAGTACTACCTGAGGAAATCAGTACCTTTACATTTCTCTTGCTTACTTTGCCCCTATTGTTCCTAACGTTAATTGATACATTCTGGTACATTTAATTTGTATAGATGTTTATCCCAGTCTATTAGCATTATGTTTTTACTTTTGTACCAAACATTTTCATTCTCTTTGTAATAACAAGTTTTATAAAAAAAAAACTTAATGTCTTCATTGAAATTTTTTATATTTCTACATCTAAACTTGCATTCTGCTTTTTATACCATAAATGCTATTGGTAGTAAGCTTTATCTATGTACATTCTTCGCTTCAATGTGTGAAATGTCCTTTATTTCTAGAGTTTGGTGAACTCCCCAAGACCTGTGTTTTATTGTGTTTGGTGAGTGTGTTCGATGAACAGATTCAATTTTTTCACTCGAGGGAAGGTTTTTCTGTTGTCCTTTGAATATGTCTTTCTCCTTTGGTAAGTTCTCTGCTCCAGGACCTTAGTTACTTATGGCTTGATCTTGACTGTCTGCCCTCTTAGTCCGTCATCATACTTCTTATCTGTTTGTTCATGTTTCTTTTTGCATTTTGTTCTTTTCCCAATCTCTCCCCCACCTCTCTGACTTGGTTTTCTAAAGCAAAGCCAATTTTTCTCCTTGTTTGTCATGGATAGACTCATTCTGCAAAGGGATTTGTTTTGCCCTCATTTTTTTTTTCTTGGCTTCCTGTATCCTTGTTCAGATAATTCTTACTTGCTCATCTATGTTGATCATACTTTTCATGGGGATTTGGGTTAGTTAATTTCCTTGAGAACATGAATATTTCTGATGATGCTGTCATTTAAGCAGAGACATAAATAGGATAAAAAAGGTGTCCTCAGATGGCAAGTTGGGACAGAGCTGCTCCATACATGCTGAGCTCCTCAGGCTCCTTCTGCAGTCTGTCTCCAAGTTCTCTCTTCCACTAGTCCTGCCCACATAGCAGAAAAAGGGAAGATAGCCTTATCGTCATTCTTACACTAAAGAAAAATCATTTTTAGGTTAAATTTATCAAGTACGTATGCTCAGTACTGGATAAATAGCCAGTCCTGTACTTAAATCCTTAGGAATCAATATATCATGCAAGGCTTTTTAGGTGAAAGGTTCACTTCCTTGATCCTGACTGCATTGTCAAATTCAAGCAGCAACATGATCCAAGGAGACAACAGTAAATCACCATGATATCCACAAAACCAAACTGGAAAGTCTATCCTTGGCTTCGCTAGCAGCAGCTGGCAGCCATATATTCCTTCTGTTGGTAGTAAGCACAGGTTGGTTCTCCAGGGACCCTGTGTTCTGGCTCCCCTTCAGTCTCCTACCAAGATCCCTCACCCTCACTCTCTTGAAGAATCTTCTTGATCCCACAGCCTCTCTTCTCTTTTTCCATTCCAACCATTCACCTTGCTCTGGTCATTCAAACCCTTCCTTTCTTCTGGGTCAACCCTTGCCAGGAGCATAGACTTAAGCAGCTGTGCTCCCTCCACATCTTGCTTTGAGAATTCCCACCTGGACCAACCCCACATGGCCCACGTCCCAGGTTTCCCATTTCCCAGAAGGGGAGGGGAGTTGGTCTTGAGAACAATCTAAGATACATCATGAGTCTTAAAATAAAAACCATACATTCCACAGTTCTTGGGTGACTCTTGTTGTTGGCCTGACACCCAGCTCTGTGTCTCTTATTTCTACATCACCATCAAGAGACAAAGTAAGTGAAACTGAGATTCTTGGTGATGGAGGCTGAGAAGAGAAGGGCTTGTCTGCTCTGACACAGGTGTGCTGGGTGCCTTTCTACCTCAAATCCCATAAGAGCAGTTGTTCTTGGATCTTCTGAAATAGTGAAGAACTTGTGCTCAAGTAGCCAGGAAAACTTTCTTGTCTTCCCTTAGTTTACACCATCGTGACATTCCTGGATATTTCTGTGCATATAAAAATCACACAAAGTATTTTGTGCTTGTGTGTTGCACAGGAGTAGGATCTAGGATTAGATAATTACCAGCAGGATTTTTACCCACATGAATGTGCAATGGGACATTTAAGCAGTGTGCCAGAGACAGAAAGTGTATTGTCACGTGGGACTGTCCCTTCTATTGCTGGCTGTCTTAAACTAAATACCAGTGGTGCCCATCCATCACTGTAACAACCAAAACACATCACTGCAAATTTACAGAATGCCCCTGTGGGTGGTGCTCAGTCCCCTTGAGAACTTCTGGTTTAGATAAACTGAGTCTGCCTTTGGACACCTTTAGGAGACATACTGGCCTGCTCATGGGACAGAGGAGTATCAAGCAAATACACATAGAGTTTAGAACAATGCTTTCAATGTTCCATGTGCTATGTGTTTATTCTGTAAATAAACAAATGCAGCCAATAACAACTAAAACATGCCCAGGTGACAATTATGAGGGCTAAGCCCACCTGATCAGTTTTTAAAAAAATACATAAAATGTACACAATTTATTATTTGTTATTTGTGCAAAAACGGGGGAATAATATCCCAGAAGCTTTCTTTTATAAACAAGGTATATAAGAGATGAGTAATAGGGAGGGGGACTGGAGGCTGAGGGGGAAGATAGGAAGAAGACAGCTTCATATACACTTTTAAACTGTTAATAAATGAAATGCCTCATTAGCAACAATTTATACATATATATTTTGCATTTTTTAAACAATTTGGTCCAGCATATATTTCAGATTCTTTGTGCAAAGGAAATACAAATAAGGGCTTAACATAAATGACAGTATTATTTACTTTTAATAGTTCTCTCTTACGTGGTTCTACATTATCCGTTATTAAATTCAGTCTCAACCATACCCCCTGACACCATACAGCTTAGTTATTGTTGTGTGCAGAAATACACCTGGATCTTTGGCACTCAACCCCAGCTTGCTTCCTCCAGTCCTGAGGTCCCAGGCACTTTGGAGGCTATAGACAGCGACAGTTCTGGACTCTAACCTTGCCTTGTGTTGGGCCTCTTGAACACATAGGGCTGTGGTCACCATGAAGCCAGAGAGTGAGAGAGATAAGCTGGCAGAACATAGGAGATGTGTAGAAGGTACAGCAAACAGGGACTGAGTGACCTGGGAATTCCAGAACCATAGAATCCCAAGTTTGGAAGGAAGATTTAAAGATGGCTCAGGTTACTCCCCTTCCTTCCTCCCTCCCTCTTACTCTCCCTTCTCCTCTCTTTTCCTCTTCCTTCCTTCCATACTGTCATTCCCCCTCCCTCCTTCCTTCCTCAGCAGATGAGGAAAATAGGAGGTTTGCTCCAAGGTCACGCAGTATGTGGGAGGCAGAACTGGAAATCGAACACAGTCTCCTTTCTCAGCAAAGGGATGCAGATGGCAGGAGATGGTTTCCCCAATCTTTTCCAACTGGCTGAGGATCTTCTTCGCCTCTTTTCAAGGAGCCCAAGTGAGGGAGTGTGAAGGACATGAAGGAGTTGGGCACAGGTATTTCCGTGCTGTGTGGAAGTTTAGAAAACAGTTGGGAAGCACTTGTAAGACAATATTTTTTTTTTGAGACAGGCTCTTGTTGTTTATCCCAAGCTGGCCTGGAACAAATCATGTAGCCCAGGTTGGTCTCAAACTCACCATCCTCCTGCCTCTACCACCCAAGTGCTGGGATTACAGATATATACCACCACGCCTGGTTTAAAAGACCATAGATTTTAAACTGAGAGAATGTAACTGCATCTGGGGAGTGAGAAGCATGACCTAAAGCCCTTCTGGACGGAGGGAAGAAGGATGCAGACTGACCCTGACGGCAGTCTTGAGAGCCCACCCGTGCTTTACAAGGAAGACCTGAGAGTAAATGAAATCATCCTCTTAGCTCAGGTACTGACCTTCACCTTCAGGTGGATATGTGAAAGATTCAGCTGTGTCCTCCTCACCATGTCCTCCCTCCAGGCACCTGTTGTAACCCAAAGGTCCTTTCTTACAAGTACCCTGTGAAAACACTTATTTGCACTGCCAGGGTGCTTTCAACAAAGAGAGAAACACAACTCTGACATCTCCCACCAAATCCAACACAGCTTTGGAAAACCATGTGCTCTTCCCTTTCCTGTGGGGACAGTGGGAGACCTCAGAGCTCATCCCACCCTACCTTGGGACAAACGTCCTGAAGGCTTTTGGTTTTGATTTTCTTCTCCTCTCCACAAAAGCATAAGATGATTAAAAGAAAAAAAAAGACTCCTATGTCTATTTTCAAATTATGTCAGAAAAGTAGATTAAAGGTTTTATGCTGAGGAAAATGGGGATAAATATTCAAACATAAATTATGGTGGTATTAATAATTGCACATTCATGCTAAGTAACTAGAAAATTATTTGAGCGTTAATTCCATTTACATATGTTCATTTGGATTTGTCTCCCCGAAGCGTGCAAGTCTTTGGGGTCTGAAACATTTAATCACTTAGTAAGCAGCCCTCAATGGGATTGCCATTTATTTATTGTCTTTATTGATTTTTCTCCGCAGCAGAACGTTCAGGAGTAGAGAATCCAGCTGCCAAAGTGAAAGAACTCTATCTTACTAGTGCAGAACAAAGGCTCCTATTTTTTCCCTTTTTTCTTTTTTTTAAATAGCAACCTATTTTCTTCAGATCATACCAGTGGACCAAAAAGCCTCTGCCCCTACACTGGTGGGACATTGTATTGCTCTAGCTGGACCACGCTGGGAAACACCTGGGTTGTACTCAGGTCAAATCAGCAGACTTAGTTCTCATATGAACCATGGCAGACACTCAGGCTCCCAGAGGCACACTTAGGTTCCAGCTGATACATAGGGACCTCTGCCCCCAACAGGTTCTTAATTGATATGGAGGACCCTCCTCTAAAACCGAACCTGGAAAACCCTAGAACCCAATTCATTGGTCTGGACGTGTCGTCTTCTTTAGTTTGACTTTAAAGAAATCTCTTTGGTGACTTGGTTATGAAGTTGTCATTATTAAGAGGAAGATAGGCAGACCTGCCCTGGTACTTGAGGAATGGCAGGTGCTGAGCTTAAATTTGGTATGACCTCAGTCTCTCAAGACAAAGGTCACTAGGGGGACTGGTTAGATTGATGCACAGGACTGGTTTTGTCACTTAAAATGATTGAAGAGGCAATTCTGTGTATTTTGTCCTGGTATTACGCCATTTTACAGAAGAGGACATTGGACGTTGGGAGGTTAGGTAACCCACACTGTCATACAGTCATCACTGATGCCCCCCAGGATGTGGCCAGAGGGACTCCCAACATACATGTCACCATGAGGTCAGCTGCTTTCCAGCCTCTTCAGCTGCTGTCTGTCTGGCTTAAGAGCAAGTGGAGACAGCCCCTGCCTCCTTGCCCTCTGCTGCAGGGCAGCCATCTGAACCTCCCCCAGTGTCCCAAAGCTCAAGAACACATGGAGAAACTAAAGTGGCATTATGACTCAACTGAGTGGGCAAAGAGTGATGGGAAAAGATACAACTCGTTTCTGGAAATCCAGAGCTGCCCTCACAGAAGCCAGGGAGAGAAGTGGCCCCGAGGCATCCCAGCTCTCCAGCCCTCCGTCCACTCTCTTGACATTTCCATCTCAGGTCCTTTCCAGGGAAGGTGTCCCAAGACCCCATTCAACAGTTTTGTCATGGGACTAACCCTTTCTGATGACGTTCTCAGTGGGGCCCCACCCACCTGGAGCCAGGTGAGTAGTGCAGAGGTAGTCACTCCAGGTCACAGAGTTAGAGAGAAAAGCCCCAAGTGGGTGCCCCCGAAACTGAATCCAGGTGTAAGGACCACATGCCAACCTGGAGGGAAGACAGAAGAGCCAGGCTACCAGAGTAGGAAATTGTAGGGAGAAGGCCAGGCTGATAGAGGCAAAGGAGCTAAGGCAAGAGGGACACTCGTTGAATGACATTTGTCAGAACTGATTGGGGTTCCTCAAACCTAACTCAAAGCAGCTCACATGAGAAAGATTAAAAATTTCAGAGATTATCCCCTCCAGGAAGTTCACCATAACTCCCACATGTACCAGCTACCCTTCAAACCTCCTTCCAAAGAGCAGCACATGGGAATGAGGAAAGTCCCCTCCCCACCCAGTGGAGGCTGGCAACTGCAGGTGGTCAAAGTGAATGTCCCTGACACCCAGAGGCTGGTCTGGCTCTCACAGCTGAGCCTTGCAATTTTCCACGTAGACACAGTCTCACAGAAAGTCAAACTCAGAGATACCCTAAGATTGATAAATTGAGACAAAGCACTGCATAATTTTGTCTAATCACAGACAAAAATAAAGCCACACTACCACCCTCACACCAAACCCCCTCTCTCAGCTGGCCAAAATGAGTTGACTGATGCCTTTTTCCCAATTATAGCCTTTTCCCTGCCTCTTGATAAGATTCCAAAGCTATAGCTATATAAAGCTATATGGACATCAGGTAGGTAAACTGGCATAGATGAGGGTCAGCATGCCTTTGGTGAGAAATTTACTATATCCAACCTCAGAAGAAAAAAATTAAAATAATATTTAAAAAGCAATCATTTCAAACTCCAGATTCTTATTTTAGAGACAAGATTATCCCAGTTTCCAGCCAGGCTCAGACAGCAGTTTTTTGTGTAGGTTGTGCCAGTCAACAGGAGAAAAAGCCAGACTCAAAAAAGGGTGCCCACTTTCAAGAAAGCAACACCAATCACCCACATGGCTTCCTGACTTTTTTGGGAGGAGGATTTAGCAATTCTAGTTAATTCAGCAAGATAATATGAGTATGTTTGATTTTGTAAGATATATGGTTGACATGGTTTATGTATGGTTTGAGTGCATCCCTAGGGGTTCATGTGTTGAGTTTGGTCCTCAGTGTGGTAAAGTTGGGAGGTGGTGACCTTTAATAGATGGGGCTTAGGGGTGGGGATACCACCCTTGGAAGGGATCAAGTAGTTCCATCAGTTAATTCTGAGAGTGACTTATTTAAAACTAACTCCCAATCCCCCACACACCTGCCACAGTACCATCCATTGTAAGGTGATGCCACCAGGGGACCCTTGCCAGAGATTCTATCATTTTCTTTGGACTTTTAGCCTCCAGAAGTGTAAGATAAACAAACCCCTTTCTTCACGAGTTACCCAGTCTCCAGTAATCTGTGGCAGTAAGGGAAAATGAATTAGTACAATATCAGTAATCTCCTATTTTGGTGTCAGTTTCTCAATAAAATTTTGATTTTGGTGGAAAGCCATTGCACTAGTCTCTTCTTCCTACACATAAGATTTATTGAAATACCTAATCATAGAATTGCCCCACTATCTGACACCATCCAGAACCTCTGCTTCCCTAGACCCACCCTAAATCACCCAACCAAAGCCTGAATCCCATCATAGATTCTCTCTGACATCCCCCTATTGAGATACCCACAGTTCCCCATGGCAGGTGTCCTCTCTCACTGCAAGGACCAAGAAGCCCAATGTGTTTGCAAACAGGTGTGTCCTTGGGCATCTCTGACTGAAGGACAGTCATGGTGTCAGTGATAATCCTTGTCCCCCTGATACAATATGAGCTGGACATGATCAACTCACATGGTTTTATCTCCATGGTCTTCCTCCTACAAACTCACAACCCCAGTCTAACCATGAGAAAAGAAGCAGATGAGTGCCAAAACTGTGGGGCATTCTACAGAAATACATGACCAGCTCTCCCCAACACTGTCAAGGTCAGCAAAAACAAGGAAAATCTGATACGCTGCTGCAGTTCTGAGAGGTCTAAGAAGAGCTGGTGACTAACCCTGTAATGTGGGACCCTGGAAAAGGCTCACTGGGGAGAAAGGAATAAAAACAGAATAATGCATGGGATTTAGTTGATTAAAAATTAGGTTTTCAGAGATAAGGTTGGCTTCTCAACCAGGTGGTTTTCTCAGGTGGGTTCATCTCACATTAAGGAGTGTGACTACAGAAGCTCAGATCTCGTGGACCTTTAGGCTTAAGAATCAAGGGAACAGGTCCACAGATTGACTCGTCCTCATCCCGTGATTTGACACATGGATGTGTCTGTCCGTGGTTGGACAGGACCATGGGTTCCTTCCCAGCCTCAGGTCAGCTGTACTCACACCCCACGGGCCAGCAGGGCTCTTAGGATTGAGGGAGATCTGGTCCCTAGAAGAAGAAATGGTTGCCCAGCAAGAGCATATATCCTGTAGACCAACCTGCTGACTGCTAAAAGTGCTTTGATAGGCCTTAGACACAGTTCAGCCCTTGGCCAGTCATGAGATGGGTGGAAGCATTTCTTCATAGAAGCCACATCACCAACCATCCTGCCTTTCTCTCATCCATGAAATGGGTGGGTATCTAACTGAGGAAAGCTAGAGTTAGGAAAAGTTCAGAACTCCTAAACAATATATGACTTAATATTGCATTTCAGATTGACCATGCCCTGGCTCAGGGATGGCTCAGACCACCCTCACCTGGCCCAGAAACCATCCATGCCTCCCCACTCATCGATTATTGGATGGGAATCACCTGGTTCTTCCCTTCCCACAGGTCAGCTAAGTTTTAAAAGCACCTGGAGAGGGAAGCATGCACTCTCTGCTTCCAGATTCCAACTGCACCCACCATGCTCCCCTCTGTAATTCCCTTCCCTAACTTTTAATAAACTCCAATTATACCCACATGTCCTGCTATGGATTCTTCCATGCAGGACACAAAAAATTTGGAAATCTGATCAGAGACTGCACCGTTGCCATTAACATAACCACACTGAAGCAGCAGAAAGAAGGAATGGGGAGTCATGTGTGACAGGACACAGTAGTACACAGGGAGTGTGAATCTGAGCCTTTCCTATTCACAGCTGATGAATTAACATGAGTAATTCTGCCTCTTTACAAAGAGTTAAGCCATTATTAAAAGAAGGCCATGCAAGTGCACTTATAGAATGCCATTTCTGCTGTGAGTAACAGTGAAAAATCTTTTATGCTATTAACCTGTGCAGATTTTAGATTTTTTTTTTAAATAGTAAGTTATATAGGTCACTGCGCTGTACCTGTAACTAATTGCAATGGTAGCTATCAAATTCTCATTGTTGGCTAATTGATCTTCAAAGATCCAAGAATGCAATTCAAGTTAATTACACCTGTATGCCATGTTTCATTTATGGCCTCCATGAGTCATAAATCTTCTTTCTATAACTGAAAACATTTAATGCAATTAATTCAAGAGCTCTGCCATGTATGTTGTCTAACCAGATTTAACATAAATTGCATAAGTGTGTGTTGTATTTTATATTCAACTCTTGGAATTTCACACGAAATAAGGCGTCTCCTGGTAAGATGCTTGGGGATATGGGGAGGGGATAGAGAGGAACTGTGTTTTTCTTTCTTCATGTTGGTAGGGGTTTTGTTAATTTTTTCCCCCTTAAATGGGGGCTAGAAACCTTTGAAACATCTTGGCGTGCGTTTCTCAATTTTTTTGGAACGAGTGAATTACACAAACACACCTTGCTTCTGTTTGATTTTGATTGCTTTCTTGGCCTAATTTCTTTGCAAGCATTTGCTAGGATTGAGTAATTTTTGGTTGTGTCTTCTTGCCCTGCCTATGTTAAGCCTCCAGCGGGTTAGTTTTTGCAGCAGCGTGGCTACAGTCAACTGTCTTTATCTTTTGCTGGATTTTTAAGTGGGTGTTTTACCATTCACAGTAGCTCTGGGCCCGTCATTCCTCCAGCCTAACGTGCATGCCCCCTGCCCTTGCCTGACTCTCTGTTCTCAGAGAGAGCCTCGGGGCCTCCCCAGCAACGACACCATCATTCCTCCAGCAGCTCTGCTTTTTGGCACACTCCTGACTTTTCATTTTAGATGAGTTGTTAAAGTTTCAACATAAGTGATAATGCCACTTAAGACGAGGATAAATTCTTTGAAGGCTCACATGATTTAATTTGCACAGCCTTTGCGTGACTGCAGCATGGCTAATGACGTCATGGCCTGTCTATGGTAGCTGTTGTGTCACTTGAGAAACTCTCTAGTAACAACTGGACTGTGATGTGGAACTCAACCTGTGTGTGCCCTCAGCTGTCAGACGGGGGGACCGTATCTTCTTGCGAAGCCCACACTGGCATCTTCCTACTCGAGATGGCTTCATTTGGGTCTTGGTGATAGAAGGTTTCCTTTTGATGTAAAGGACACAACTGAACAGGTGGGCAGGGTCAGCAGACCATGCTCAGTGGTCTGGAGAAAAGATTCTGGCAGCATGTCTACCTGGGTCACTACCAGATCATGAAAAAGCAGATGAGTTCCACGAACAGTCATTGGCACTGTGAACCTACCCTAGGGCTGTGTAGAAGAGACAAGAAAAGGCCTGCCAGTGGCAGTGGCTCGTGCCTATAATCCCAGCTACTCAGGAGGCAAAGATCAGGAGAATCACAGTTCAAGGATAGTCCAGGAAGAAAGGTATCAAGACCTAGAAGCCTGGCATAGGTAGGAGGACTGAGGACTGGGGTCTGAGGTCAGCCCTGGGGTTGGGGAGGAGGGAAGGAACGAGAAATCCTACTCGAAAAATAACTAAACCAAAAAAGGGCTGGGGGCAGATGACTCAAGTGGTAGAGCACCTGCCTAGAAAGCACAAAGCCCTGAGGTCAAACCCCAATACTGCCAAAAAAAAAAAAAGACCTTGTTAAGTAGCTGACTTTGTAAACTGCTTGAATGCTGGCATTCCTGTTCTCATTCATTCATTCATTAGAGAAGCATTTGCTGGAAGATTACTACAGAGCAGGCACTGGCCTCTGGTGTTATGGTATCCATAACTGGTATTACAGACACAGAGGTGAACAAGGCTAAGACATCATTCCTGCCCTTGTAGAGTTAATAAACTAGTTCTATTTCCAGGTTAGGAAAAGACCCAGCAGAAATTACAGCAATAGACATCTTAAAGAGTAACTTACTGGGGAAGAAAGGAAACGCCCTTCCTGGCTCTGATGACTTTTGGCCATGAGAACAGCCCTGCACCTCTCCCTCCCTGCTCTCCTCTCCTCTCCTTCTGTTGGGTCTGGGAACCTAAGGGACAGATGGGTGAGTCAATATCCCATCCCCCATGGAGAGCACTATGAGCCCTGCGCCCTGAGGAAGAGGTACATGGCTTCATAAATCTGCCACAGGGCTGATAGATAGAATGCTCTCAAGGCTGATCCCCTACCACCACCATAAGGGGCAAACAGACCAGCTCACCGAACAGAGCCTGGGAGCGCAAGTCCACGGCCAATGGAGAGAACCCACCTACCTAACCCTTACCCTAACCCAGAGTTAAAGCGCCCATAAAAGCCCCAGCCTTCACCTCAGCAGGGAGCCACTGGTTTCCAGGCTCCGCTGCACTGCTTCAGCTGCAGCCTTTTGTCTTTCTAATAAATCTACCTCCGTGTGCACTCTCTGTGAGCTTATTCCTAAACCCAGGGAAGACAAGAGCCCCCAGAAAGGCCCCTGTGCCCCACAACACTTCTCTTTCTCTCCCTCTTCCTGTCTGTCCCCCCACAAATATGGCACTGTGGCTATCTTTCTTTTTACATGCCCTCAAGTAGAGAAAGCATTAAACTACTGTTGCCTCTGCATTTTAGGGAGTTCCAGCCTGAGGTTTTGTTTTGTGGAAGCATCACTCACCACGTAATGTAGGAGGAGACCAAATGCTTCCCTGGTTGTTGTAAGATAGACTGAGAAGAAACCAGCAAAGATTTTCCAGAAAACATGTAAGTTGATTATTTTAAACTGTGATTAGGACTGGAGGTGTGCTCAAGTGGTAGACTGCCTGCTTTGCAAGTGCAAAGCCCTGAGTTCAAACCTCAGTGCCACACACACACACACACAAAAGCTCTTTAACAAGTGAAATACATACAATTACAAGACAAAATAATTCACTGGGTTAATTTATATCGTTTTCCTTTAAGCTAATGGCTCTCAAAGGGGGGGGGACAATTTTGCCCTCCAGGGGACATTTGGCGACATCTAGAGGCATTGTTGGTTGTCACATTTGGAGCAGGTGCAATTGTCATTCGGAGAGTTGAGTGAGGCCTGGGACACTGCTAAACCTTCTACAAAGCACAGGACAGCTCCCCACAACAAAGAATGACCTGGCCCAAACTGTCAGAAGCACCCAGGATGACAAACCCTGCTCTTAACATGATCCAATTATAGAGGCACTGCACGGCAATGCACAGGTGAAGTTGCCAAAACCAGAGGAATTTCGTGGAAGCAAGTCCAGCTTCCCCTCCTGCTCTGCGATTATCTTCTTTGTCTATTTCCTCACCATTTAGCTCCCTTTTGCTGCAAAGCTTTTTATGGCTTAAATACCTAACTATATGAGTTTTTCATGACCACATTCTAAAAATCGTGACTGGTGTAATGTAAGTTGTATAACACATCTTTCTGCAGTTTCAGATTCTGAAACTTAAACCTCTTCTGCTGCTTATCTGTCTTCCACCACCTACCTGCATTTTATGCACTGTACTTGGCATCCTTGATTGTTCCTTTCATATTAATTTCAATGGTGCCCAGAGGGTAACTCTCACCATATAATAGGTTGCTTTGTGAACAATTCCAGTAAGAAAACCATTCTGTCCAAACAGTGAGATACTCTGGAATGTAAAAAAGATACCCCCAGTGTATCATTTGCATTTGTAGGGCACCACTGTATTCTGCAATTGTATTGAAATTAAAATGGAAGATGAATCATTTGGTTCTGTTTTCACTCTAAAAATGTCCTCACTGTTCCAGGGAATACTCAGCCATACAAATTGGTCAGAACTTAAAAGTAACTAGTGGGACATGGATGAATATTTATTTTGTATTTAAATGTGCAAATCATTAAATATCCCTTGTCCTGAGATCATTATTTTCATCATAATAGACTTCGGCTGCATTCAGGTTGTTCCAGCTTTTGATTGTCCATTTGGAACGTGACAGTTGTTTGTCGCGTTTCATTTGGCTACCGTTGCCCTTAGTTCACTTGTCATTGTCCCTCAAGCATAGTTTGCTTTTCAGGATGTCTAAAGAAGCTTGCCTCTGTCTTTTCAGATATCTCCATTCGAATGGGAAAACTAAAAAGACTTTCTGAAAATGTTGATTTTTTTGTCATGGGTTGCTTTGACTTGGCAAAGGACATTGAACACTGCAGATTTTTCAGAGATGCTGGATTGAGTTGTTCACTTGAAAAATCAAGTCTGTTCAATCAGACTGTCTGGCATTGCTCTCCTCTTTTCAGTGGATTAAGATGAGGCAGAGGAAAAACTAGTTTAGAATCAGCAGTCTGATGCTTTGAAGCTGGGTCATTCTTCATGGGAAGGCTCCCTTTCCATCTCATCCTATACAGTTCCTGAGTTTAACATTTACAGTGAATTTTAACACTGATATCATCACAGATGCCAACACCCCACCAAATGTCCATGAGTGGCTGATTCTTCCTCTGAGCTCTGCTGCCATCTTCCCAGCCCATTCGAGGTTTGACACAATCACTCACACAGCCACTGCTGGGCAGGCATCTGCCTCCATGCTTCTACATTATCCTGCATACATGGAGATTAGAGTGGTCTCCATAAAACTTTGATTTCCTGCACAATTCCCCCCTCCCAAAAAAACCCAGAGTCGTAACTGTCCAGCCTATCCACTGTGTGAGAGTCAACTAAATTGAGTCTTTTCTGTCAAAGGGCTAGTTCAGTTGGTACAGCATGAGACTCTTAATCTCAGTGTCATGGGTTTGAGCCTATCCCCACCTCAATCTGGGATGTGTCTGTCATTTTGGAGATCTTAGCTAATTCTCCCAGTTGCCTATGTGCTCTGGCACATCGCCTAACTCTGTAAAGTCTCTGCCTTTAACAGAATTATTTGTCATTGGCTGTCCTAAACTCAAAAACTTCTAGTTTTAAGATAATCGTTGTCCAAAGGAATTTCTAACCCAAGGTCTCCTTGACCCGTGGGTTTATTATGTACTTCGTGCTGCCATTTCAGGTCACAGTCATTTCAGGCCTCAGTTTCCTCAGAATCCTAGAATTCCACACCTCATGGGTCACCCCTTTGCCTTTGCATACCCCAGTTGTTTCATGTCCATGCTTTACAGTCATGTCTGCTCTTCCCTTATGCCCAAGCCTAAACCTCAACCTTAGTCATTCATGAAATCTGTGAACCCAAGCTCCCTCCATCAAAGCAAGGAGCAGTTCTGCAGTAAGGACAAAAACTGAGGCTGTCCTTATGCCCAGTGTGCTTGCTTGCCTGACTTCAGTCGAAGGCACACCCTTCTGCCTTAGAAAATTTAGAAGTAAATTTTGCCTTACCCATCAGCTTTTGAACAAACGTCTGATTTGTGATCACAGCAGCACCCCAATAGTTCTAACAATTGGGATCTTCTGCAGTTTTGCCCTAAGCTGCTTTCCTCTTTATTTCTTCTACCCTACCAGCCAGAATACCACACTCCAGGTGAATATCTCTACCCTCTGCTCTACAAAATGCCTTTCCCCTTCTCATGCCCACCCTAAAATGGGTCATTCTCTTAAAAAATCCTATGAAAATCTGAGGTAACCCCCAACTAGAAGAAGTGTCTTCCTCTGGAATCCCTAGGTCATTTGTTCTTGCCAACCTTCACGGGCTTCTAGTCTCTCCTCCACTGGTTTTCCTTCATAAGGGCATCCACTTTAAAACAGCACCCAGTCATTCTGTCCTCAGCTTAATGGACTCTTCCTTCATCACTCTTTTTACCCCTGAAGATTACAATTCTTTATTTAACTGCTTATTGTCTGTTTTCCTCCACTAAAATGTAAACTTCACAAGGGAAAGGACTGTGTTTGTCTGGTTCATCCCTCCTCTTCACCTCAAGTGGAATAGACCCTTGGCAAATAGTTGTTGAAAAATACTTGAGTGCTTATCTTCTCTGATGGTTGGGTATCTTTACTGACCTGTGAACACATCTTGCTTCCCAGCTAAATTATAGGTTCCTTAGGAGGTGATCATGGGTTGCTGCTTTTGTATTCTGTCTTCTTTCCCTTTTCTACAAAACCAAAACCAAACAAAAAGCACAGGAGCACACCCACAGTAAACACAGTATCTGTACATAGTAGATGCCCAATTAAAAGCTATAGTAAGAGCGCGTTCAAATGATTTTAATCACACTTCTGCTTCCATATGAAGTAGCAAGTACTGCTGCAATTCTCCCAGAAGTAACTAAAAAGCAAGATATAACATGATTCTCAGGACATTGAACATCTAACAACAAAGAAAGCGATCCCTGAGAGACAGAGCACTAATGAAGCATGGGCTGTAATTGCCCCAGCTTTCTGCCTGGATGTTTCCAGGCCACAGCACATAAAGGGGGAAATCTAGGCAGTTGATTTCCCAAGTTGAAGAGACAGAACAAGGAATCCTGGAAGCCAAGGCAGCCTAAAGACACCAGGAGGGAGTATAAAGGGAGAGCTGCAAAAAAAGAGAAGTCTGAAGATCTGTAAAGGGCCCACTGAAATGTTCGGATGAGTAGTGGTCAGAGCATCCAAGGAGGAAACAAAAATCAATGAAAGGACTAGAGAGGCCATGCCCGAAGCTCATGGAGAGCAGAGAGGGATACCATTCCCCACAGCCTCAGTGTAAACTGGTGAATCTTGCCTCAGAAGCAGGTTTGTTAACCCTAGATTAAACACATCTCTAGTTCCCCCAAGCAAAGTTAACAGCAAGACTCAAAGAGATCCAACCTTTTTTAAAAAATATGACTAGATCCCTGATCAAAGCTTAAGGATATTTTTAGAAGTGAATAAACAAACAGACAGACAAATAAAAATAAACAGGGCATAAGGAAGCAGAACCCATTGTGGGTTGCCACAATGAAGAGAAAATCAATAATTGAAACTGGCCCAGAATTTACACCAATTACAGAATTAGTAGGCAAGGACATTAAAAGAGTTATTGGGACAGTATTCCACACCCACATCAAGAAACAAAAGAAAGACTGAACTTATTAAGTAGAGGCATAGAAAATACAAAAAGACACAAGTCAGCCTTCAAGGGCCAAAAACTATAATACCAAATGTGAAAAACACTTTCTAGGATAAATTTTAGAAGAAAAGATTAGTGAGCTTGAAGACTCAGCAATAGAAGCAAGCCAAGATCAAATAAAATACACAGAGGAAAAAGCAAACCAAAAATGAGCAAAGCATCAATGGTCTATAGAACAACTTCAAGTTACCTAAACTGCCTGTAATTGATGCCTCAGCAGGAGAGGGGAGAGGGGTGAAGGAAAGGTTTTTGAAGAATCTTTCATTGTTTGGTGAAAACTACAAGTCCACAGGTAGAAGAAACTCAGCAAACCCAAGCATAAGAAACACTAAAAAATTGGTCAGGCACAGTGGCTCATGCCTGTAATCCCAGCTGTGGAAAGCTGTAGGTAGGAAGATCCTGGTCCAAGGCCATCCCCTGGGTAAAAACATGAGACCCTATTTGGAAAATAACTAATGCAAAAAGGGGCTAAGGGCATGGTTCAAGTGATTTATCACTTGCCTGGCAAGAACGAGGCCCTAAGTTCAAATCCCGGTACTATTACCCTCCAAAAAAGACATATAAAGAAAACTACACTGATGGATAGCACAATCAAATCACTTAAAATGAGTGATCAGGAAAAAACCTTAATAAGTGCCAGAGAGAAAAGACATTACATCAGAGTAAGAAACTGTGAATGACAATAGATTCCTAATGGAAATCATGCAAGCTAATAAGACAGTGAAGATATCTTTAAAATACTGAAATGGAAAGGAAAAAGAGGGAGAGAGAGAGAGAAAGAACTCTCAACCTAGAATCCTTTACTCTACAAAAGCATCTTTTAGAATGAAGGCAATGCATTCCTGTACATATAGAAGAATTCAACAGCAGAGCTGAACAAGAAATGTTATGCAAAGTCCTTCAGCCAGAAGAAAAACTGATGCAAGATGGAAATGTGGACCTACATGAAGAATGAAAAGTACCAGAAATAGTAACTACACAGGTAAATAGAAAGATTTTTACCTTGCCAGGCACCAGAGGCCCACACCTGTAATCCTAGCTACTCGGGATGTACAAAACAGAAGGATGGCGGTTCAAGGCCAGCCCTGGGTAAAAAGTTTGCAAGACCCCATCTCAACCAATAGCTGGACACAGTAACATGTGCCTGCCACCCAGCTCCACAGAATGCTGAGATTGAGATCATAGTTCCCATGCCAGCCTGGGCAAAAAAAAAGATCAAGAAACCCCATTTCAATAGCAAAACAAAAAACCGCTGGGCATGGTGGTATATGTCTGCCATCCAAGATAAATAGGAGGATCATGTCCAGGCCAGCCCAGGCAAAAAGCAAAACCCTATCTTGAAAATAACCAGAGCAAAGGGGCTGGAGGTGGCTCAAGAGGTAGGAAACCTGCCTAGCAATCTGGAAGCCCTGAATTCAAACCCCAGTATTGCCAAAAAAAATTTCTTTCATCTTTATCTGTTTCAAAGATAGCATACAATTTAAATGAAAACAACCAAGTATTAAAAGGTTCATGATATATGCAGAAATAAAATGTATGTCAATGACAGCACAAGGGTCGGGAGGAAATTCGCTCTTGTAAGCACATCCCCAATGCTGTTCTCAGCACATATTTCACACAGCACAGTATCGCTTGAAGGTGATGACTTATGTATACAGAATGTGAATCTTAGAGAAATCACTAAACTAATTCAACAAAAACAACAACTGCTAAGTCAACAAAGGAGTTAAATTGGGAATTTAAAACACAATCCAAAACGGGAGAAGGGGAGACCAGCCAGTTAAATAACAGTGACAGTATGGCAGCTTTAGACTTCTGAATGGTTTAAAACAATCATTTCAGAATAACGAGAAAATGACTAAACATAGTCGACAAGTTGAGAAGTGATTATTGCAAACAAAACCAAACAAAAAAACCTACTGGAGCTTAGAAGGCACAGTGGGAGCCTATGGAATTTGAACCTAAGGCCACTGCCTTTATCACCCCTGCTCTCCACCCCCAGCTCCATGGTGAGGGGCCAGCCAGGATGTAGCAGGAAGGGTGTGGCTTGATTTGGAGCCCAGCGCAGAGAAATCTATACCCAAGAAATGCTAATGGGAGTTGTTCAGGTTGGAAGGTAACAGACTATAACTCAAATCCACATGAAGAAATAAAGAGCACCAGTAAAGGTAATTACATAGGTAATTATAAAGCACAGTATAAATTATAAAAGACAGTATAAATATATCTCTCCCTGTTTTCTTCTGTTAATTGATTTAAAAGACAATTGCATAAACAACAATTATAAAGCCGAATTATTGAGCTGACAACATAACACGTGACACAAATGACACGCACACCAATGTGATAACTATATGGACTAATAAAAGAACCCACATTTCCCTTCCTTCTAAGTTCTTCAAAAGACATGAGACTTTAAAAGGCAATATTATATGTGCTGTCTGGTCTGTAACACGTATAAATGAAATCTATATGACAAAAGCCCAAAGAAAGGAGAAGTACACTAGGAAATATGTATTTAATACAGAGGAATGCAGTAAAGAAGGAAAAGAAGGACAAAGAAGCCTTGGGTCACATAGAAAACAAGTAGCAAAATGATAGCTGTAAATCCAACCAACTCCCAACAGGCAGAGATTATCTGAGTGGATTTAGGAAAATTAAACAAGACCCAACTACGTGTATCTTTCTGCTTTCAAAGGACACTGTTAAGAGAATGAAAAGATGAGCTACAAATTTGGAGAAAACATTAGCAAATGTCAGGTGATTAAAATGTAAAAGACTGACCATAGAAAGTGTTGGCGAAAACAAGGAGCAACTGGAACGCCCCCTGCTGGTGGGGATGCATCAGGTCCACTAAAATTCAGTTTGGAAACACTTGCCATGTGTGAACACTTGGAAACTCCTCCCGTGTGAATCCGTCATCACACTCTCAGAGTGTAATGAGAAATGAAAACTTAAACCCACCCAAAGACTTGTACACAAATATTCACCCCAACATCACTTGTAATAGATCAAAACGAGAAACACAAGTGTCTATCAACCATTAGTGGGTAAGTGATGGTGCAGCTTCATAGTGGAATGCATATCAAAATAAAAGAAATCAAAATAAAAGAAATAAACTATTTAGGTGGGTTTTTTTTTTTTTTTTTTTTTTTTTTTTTTTTGCCCATACTGGGGTTTGAACTTAGGGACTTACACTTGCTAGGTGGCTGATCTACCATCTGAGCCATGCCTCCAGTAGAAATAAACTCTTGGTACATACATCCATGTAGATGAATCTTAAAGTAATTATGCTGAGTTAAAGAAGCCAGACAAAATAGAATATGGCATATGATTTTAGTTATATCAAATTCTATAAAATACGTACTAACCTTAATGACAGGTAACTGGGAGATAGTGTGGAGGGGAAGGAGAGGAAGGTTATTAAGAGGCATGAGGGAAGTTTGGGAGATAATTGATACGTTCATTATCTTAATTCTGATAAGGAACTCACAGCTGTATACACACAGCAAAATTTGTCAAATTATACATTGTAAAACTGCAGTTCATTGTGTGTCAACTATACCTCAGTAAAAATTTTAGGGCTACTAATGAATGAGTTATATGTCCTCCAGCTTACCTGCACCTCATCTCCCAAACAATTAACCTGCATCTAGTAGCTGTTACATAAATTGTCCTGAACTTGTAAATGAGTAAAAAAAATAATAATAATAAAGAATAAAAAAGAACCTATGTCCCATTATAAATTCCTCTTAACTTTCACGTCTCTCTGAAGAGTAGGAGTGTGGAGTTTATTCTTTCTGGACAATTTTCTGTGTGGGTGATTGATCCCAGTTTCAGGATACTTTTAAAATACAGAGCACTAAGTAGGTTTTAAATTTATAGCTGTAAAATTTGTAGCAAACACAGAGTGGGTGTCACACTCAATAATTAAAGCTATTCATTTTGCTGTATGAAGGTATCCAAGAATTGCTTCTGTCGCCAAACCTATTTGTTAAATCAATACATTGATATCTTTTAGACTAAGGTTCACTTCAAATTAATCCTCATGATTTGTGCTTTTATACAATTGCTG
This sequence comes from Castor canadensis, assembly GCF_047511655.1. Classification (NCBI taxonomy): domain Eukaryota; kingdom Metazoa; phylum Chordata; class Mammalia; order Rodentia; family Castoridae; genus Castor; species Castor canadensis. Next base: position 7,099,858 of record NC_133392.1, read on the forward strand.
TGGTTACCTAGCAGAATATAACACTCGCTTCTAGATTCTCTTAAAAGTAACTGATTATGCTGTTTATAAAACTAGAGTTATAGGACAAATAACTACTGAGCCTATAAAATATTCATAAGCCTCCTTCCCTGGGGTCTTTCCTGCCGGCTTCCAGTGTGCGCATGTCGTCATGCGTTCGGGCTTTTGCAGATATTGGTCTCCTGGTCTTTAAAGAGCACAGATGATTTGTGTCCCAGGGTGATTTATGCAGCAGCTATTAAGTGATCAATAGCATTTCGCTCTCTCAAACAGTTCCTTAGCTTAGTTAGTTTCATAAAGTATCATTTCAAATAACAGAAGCAGCATCCTCCCCAAGAAAAGATCTAGGCAGCTGTAAAGTGCACTGGCATTTTTACTCATCAGAGCTCTGGTGACAATTAGGTTGAACTCATGGGGTCAGTGAGGGGTGGTGTGAAAAGAGCATGAACCTTGACCTCTGATCTAGGTTCATACTGGCTCCTCTACTTGTTGGTCATGTGAATGTGATCTTGGGTAGATCCCCATCTGCTTTCCTCATTGGTACAGAAGAGTTACATAGATTATGAAGATCCTTGAGGAGTTCTTGTGAGGACAAAATAATGGCATAATTACAAAAAAGCCATGCGTAGCACATAGTGGGCTCTCAGTAAATGTTAGCTTGTTTACTTATTTTCAAAGACTCTTCAATTTCCCTTTAGAATAGGTGACTCCGAATCTTAGCTCTGCCACTTGCCAGTTCTGACCTGGAATAAGTTAGGTTTTAGTTTTAACATCTGAAAAGTAGGAATAATAATTATGTCTCAAGGATCAGAACCAGACAGTTGACATTAAAAAATCTCATTGACTGCGCCTACAAACGTAAGCTGGTCATTGTCTCTCAGAGCTTGGCCCGGCCTGCTATTGGCAGGATATGGGGAAGGATTGCAGCTAAATGTCAATAGCCCCATTGGACAAGTCAAATGCTGAGTGGACAGGCCTAAATACAGCTTCTCACTAAAAACATATAATTGTTTGGCTTGGGTATGGGTCTTTCTGGGCCCTGGGATCCAGTAGAAAAATAGACTAGGTCTTGCTCAGGTGAAGCAGGGCTGGACCCCTGTCAGTAAAGGCAGCATTCCTGAGTTCTGTTGGTTTTCCCTTCGGTCCACTTCATCCTTCCATCTCTTGCCAATGCATCATGAAATAATCCCTTATTATATTTTTACTTCTATTTACATACATTATACTTCTTGTTCATTTCTAAATAATAATTAGAATAATGTAGAATTACAAAGATATATTTTACCTCCTCTTACTCTAGTTTATTTTGTACTGCTATAACACAATACCATTAGCTGGGTAATTTATAAAGAAAAGAGAACTCTTTCCTATACTTCCGGAGGATAAGAAGGCCAAGATGAAGAAGCCCACTTCCAGTGAGGGATTTGCTTCATGCTACCTCAGTCCATGGTAGAAGGCAGAAAGGCAAGAAAACAAGCAAGCAAGAGGAGCCAAACTCACTTTTATAACATGCCCACTCTTGACATAATGAACCCACTCCTGAAATAGCAGCTTTAATCCATTCACAGGGTAGAGACCTCATGACCCAATAGCCTCCCATTAGGCTCCACCCACCTCCCAGTTCCCCCAAATTTGGGGGACATATTCAAACCATAGCAACCCCATTTCTAAAGTTTTTTTCTCCATCCTCTATTGGTAGTTTCAAATTTTAATTTAAGTATGGGGAACAAGGGTGGCCCTAAGACTCCTGCTTCTTGGAATTTATTAGATTTTATTTTCAATTTAAGTCATATTTTATTTGGGGGAATTCTTTAGTGGATATTTGAAGAGACCTCTAGTCTCTATTTTGGTTTAGAAAATCTGTAGTAAAATATTAAAAGCAGCCTGTAAAATTATGCCATTGCAATATCTTATGGCCTGCTTGATCTGCAGATTTCTCCCAAGTGTCACCTGCTGTCATGATCCCCTCTACCCTTGTTTGTCTACAACACAACCCCATCCCATCTGTTTTCTCTTATCCAGGAAACCACTAACCTACCTTTTTCTTCTTAGTGCTATCTTTTTTTCTTTAAATGTTTTCCTATTTTATCTAAGATTTAGGAGCAGGAGGAAGAACAGCTCCCCACTCCTGCTTCGTTAGCCCTGCCCTCCTGTTACTATCCCAGGTGTTAAAAATGAGAGGGGTGGAAAGCACATGGGGTGGTGAGAATTCTGGGAGAGCCAGTCACAGACTTCACTGTGCGGCCAGTGTGGCCAGCAGAGGGTGCATTGAGAGGCACTGGACACGGTTTTTAGCCTAAATCTGCATTTGGCAGCTCTGCCACCTTGGCAAGGTAACTTAACTTTGTCTGCTTGATTTCCCATCTGTGAAATGGGCATAATAATAGGAATAGCCTTATGGGGTTTTTGTAGGATTCAATGAAATCATAGATGTGAAGTACTTGGAAGTGATCTGATATTTGATGGGGAGCCACACACAGGACAGTGGAGTGGATGGTGAGTGAGGTCCCCTGACACTCAGAATGAGAGGCAAGGCTCGCTTTGCAATCTCTTCAGATTTGCCTGTCCTGGCATTGGATGTAATTAAGTTTGATTATGAGACTGATCAGAAATATGGCTGTTACACTTGAGACGTTTTCCCTCTGATGGAGAAAGGGAACACATGAAAATCCAAATCCCCACGACCACAAGTCAAACTTACATAAACTTGAGGAGTGCCAAGACAAGGGAGATTGAGCCCATTAACTCCCCTCCACTTAGAACCAGTGTTTGGCTCTTTTAAAATTAAAGATGAAAGAAAACCTGAGCACTGAGTGCAAATTAATGTGTCTATTACTTGAAACTTTCTTTTATGGGTGAGTGAGATAGGCAGGGACTTGATAAACACACTAAAAAGGAGCAAATGCTGTATTCCAACATCGCCCAAAAGCAGGCTTTGTTCAGCCAATACTGCTTAAAAAATGGACTTCCTATCCTCTTATACAGACACTTATCACACTTCTATTACCTGTCTGAGACATTTGAGTCGGTGGCCCCTTCAGAAAATCCCACTGCATTTAGAACTTACATGAACCATTCTGTTAAATGTATTCAGCTTATATCATTTGGAGGATACATTTGATTTTTAAAAAATACATCTTCCAGGTGGGCACCTGTGATGCACACTTAGCTACTTGGGAGGCTGAGATTTGGAGGATAGCAATTCAAGGCCAGCCTGGGCAAAAAACTTGTGAGATCCCATCTCAACAGGAAAAAGCTGGGCATGGTGGTAATGTGCCCATCACCCCAGGGACCCCAGTAGGATCAAAGTCCAGGCAGGCCTGAGCAAAGCAAGAAGACCCTGTCTCCAAAATAACCAGAGCAAAAAGGACTGGAGGTGTGGCTCAAGTGGTAGAGCACCTGCCTTGCAAGCATGAAGCCCTGAGTTCAAACCTAGGACTGCCAAAAAGAATTTGTTTCAACTCACTGGTGATAAATAATAAGGGTGATCAGATAAGAAGTACATTGCATTTTGGAGGGGAAATAGAATGTGAGCATAATTACACAAGCAGCTGCGTGTAGGTGCTCACCACACACCCAGCACCCACATTCATACATCAATCAGCAAGGTGTCTGCTACTAACTTAATCCTTGCAAAAAGCAGAGCTAGGGTTGGGACAGAAGCAAGCAGGATGCCGCCTCTGTGTTCTTGCCTCCTGGGCCACATCTCCATTTGTAAGTAATTCCACTGGTTTTCTCATGTCACTGGTAAACTGGTTTGAACTGGTGTGAGCACTGGGTTTCTCCATGCCAGAAACTGCAAACTAGATCCACAGGTGATTGTCTTAGATTCGTGGAAACTTGAAATGGAGATTTATACTGACATTTTAACTGGATCCCGCCCAGGATTCAAGATTATTGGGTTTCCTTCTCCTTTCTGCAGTGGTTTCCTTTGGAAAAATCATTTGGCTTTTTTCCCATTTCCTTATTGATACGAGGCATCCAGGATCTGTCCACTCCCTGTTTTATGATGATGTGAGGAATAATTACACATTGCGTGCTTGGTTCTGAAGAGCACTATTTGGAAACCTGATATTCATTAATTATGTATTGGTCTTTATTGCATACTTTATGCCCCTTCTGAGACTGTTCTCTACTTCTTTCACTGATGTTGTTGTAACAAACACAGTGGAATTAGTTTTCTTTGATCATTGCCTGTAGGGATCAGATAAAATTCTTTCCGGAAATACCTCTCCAGGGATACTCGTCAGAGATGGGGCGGCATACCAAAGTGGCTGGAGACTGGCTCACTTCCTAGAATGAGGTGAAAGCTAGGTTGAAGGAACCCAGTGGTCACTGGGGACAAAAGAGAAGACTCCTTGCAAAGATCCATCTGGCCCACGACGGGTACTGGGATCATCGGTGATCCAGCCAGGATGATGGGATCCAACAGAAGCCAATCAGAAGTCAGGCAGGCAGCAGTCATCGTTCAGAGGATCTGACCACAAGCCCTGGGGTGGATCACAACAGGATGCAGACCCTGTGGAAGGTACTGAGCAAGAGCTGCAGGGGGTGGGAGGGAGGGGCGAGGTGGGCAAGAGGTGGTTTCCACCTTGCAGTGAGGAGTTGAACTCCAGAGCTGGACAACAGTTGCAATGCAGTAGGGGAAACTGAGTCAGAAGCTAGCTCTCAGAGCACAGAGCCAACCCAAGTGGCCAGGAGAGGGACTGCTCTGGCTTAAGTGTTGCGTGAATCCAGGGTTCCGCTCAGACCCAGCACCACGAAGACCCAGTGAGACAATAGTTGAAGGCTAGGTCCCCAAGGTCAGCCAGAGGAGGGGTGCAGACACTCCTGCCACTAGGGGCGGTGTTGGTTTGAAAAGTGAGGCATGCCACCATATTGTACGATATCCCTCATCCTGCAGTCTGTGAATAGTGCCCACCTCTCCCCACTCACCCTGCCATGGGGCAGAGCACAGCCACAGCCACGGTGATTAGGTGGCATCCTGGGCCACCTAAATGGCAGAGCTGCAGGCAAGGAGACAGGATGCTGTGGAGCCACCCATGAGGACAGAATTCCACTTTGCTCTGTTTTACTTTATCTTATCTGGCCATGTAGTACAGAAGATGGAACTATGAAATGAGGAAGAGCGGTGCATACTGGGGGCACAGAAAGGGAGGTATAAGAAGACCTCATGTTGAGCAGACATGGTTTCGCTACAGACTGAATTAGCAGGTTGAGGTGTCTGCTTCCTGTTGGGCGTTCACTGCTGTCTGACCCACAGATCCTGTATCAACAGGACAGAGGTAGAAAGGATATTTGTTATTGCAGTTCCATTTATTCTGGGAATTTGGCTTTCATTTTACTTTTAAAATAAGTCCTTGAATGGTCATGGAAAATTTACTGTTGTATAATTACGTATAATACCCAAACTTCATCCAAAAACAATTCCTGGGTAGGCAGAGACTTGTCACATTCAATTGTGTTTTTTTCTCTTTTTTGTAACAACAACCATTGGGAGAGAAAAGCAATTTCATTTGCTTCATTTTCATACAGAGTACAAGTCCAATTGTGCTTTCGTAATTAACTCCTCTCACATCAGGAGAAAAGAATTTGTCTGTGAAATGTGCGTTGAACCCAAATGGAAAAGTTAATTCAAAATAAAAGGCAATGATTAGCTTATGTTTATTAATGAGATAAATATTTAATAAAATATCCCTGTTTTCATCTTTCTATTAAAAACATGGCAATTTAAAAGCATTTTGGGACATAATAGCACCCAGATCTTGAGTTACTAATTGGATTAAGAACTCCTAACTTCTCACCAAATTGCTTCTTTTGGATGTATCATCACAAGACTTATTGTAAGAGTGACAAAAATCTCATCAGAACCCCTTTTTGCCTGTCATAAGGATCAGGCCATATGGGGTTTCACAGATTGGGCTGGGAAATCACAGGGCATGATGGTACCAGATTTCTTCACCTTGCAGCTGGGAATTCTGAAAATTCTGAAACATCCAGGGTTTGGGTGAGGATTTCTTACCCTCCTGCAATCCTGCCATAAGTCACCCCCTCTCTAGCCAATGTCAGTCGTATTTTCACTCCAGTCCTATTAGTCAGGGTACCCCCAAGAAACAAGAGAGAGAGGCTTGGCAAGTTTGAAAATCTGACGGGTTGAGCAGGGAAGAGTTGCATTTCCGGTCCAAAAACTGTCTGCTGGAAGAATTCCTTCTTACTCAGAGAAGGTCAGTTTTTGTTTTATTAAGGCCTTCAAGTGATTGGATGAGGCCCACCCACAGTAAAGTGGGTAATCTGCTTTAGTCAAAGTCCACCAGTTTCCATATTAATGTCATCCAGAAATAATGTCCTCCCAGAAGAGCACAGAAAACAAAAGTGATAGATATTTGGTAGAAAGCCTACGCTGACTTCTGATCTTTTCCCAGTATGTCTGCTGTGTAATTCAGTGCTGGGCAGTGGGAGAGCAGCGACATGGAGGCTCTGCTCAGCACCGGTGCTCAATGGTGCTCTGCACTGCTGAGCTAGGATGCAGGGGAAATGCAATTTTTTTTTTTTTTTTGGTGGGACTGGGGTTTGAATTCAAGCTTTGCAAATCAGACAGATGCCCTACCACTTGAGCCACTCCTCCAGTCCATTTTGCTTTGGTTATTTTGGAGATGGGATCTCACAAACATTTTTCCTGGGCTGGCCTTGAACTTTGATCCTCCCGATCCTCAGCCTCTCTAGAAGCTCGGACTACAGGCATGAGCCACCAGCACCTGGGTTGAAATGCATTGTTGAGTAATGATATTTTGATGCAGCTTGGGGGTGGGGGCATAACCCCAATAGAAATGCAGGCTCATCTAAGATGACTGGCTCAGAGCTGAAACTGAACTGAGCACCTCATCTTTCTTCCTTAGCAGGGCTCAGAGCGGGTGCGTTATTGTCCCCACTGGCAGTTATAAAGGTTAGGTTTGTCATAGTTATTTAGATTCTTGTTAAGCTCACTTGTTACTAAGCAACTTGTTTTTGAGTATGTCCTGGCGCCAGTTGTGAATGAAACAGGCCCTGGTCCACATGCTCACAGCAGTGGACCCATCGTTATATAGAGCTTGCCCACCCCTGAGCCCGTGAGGCCCACGAGACAGGGATGTGGGACATGGGCTGAAGCTCCATTGGCCTTCCTGATTGCCACCTGTCCCTCTTCCCCAAGACAGAGGTGTCTGAGAAGGACTGTGTGTTTTCACCTTTAGATCCAGAAATGAGTCCAGGGCGTGCCACATATTTCCTATAAAACGAGTGAGTGAGTTAATGTCTTCCCCTTTGGTCACACAGCAAGTCACTTTAGAACAACCAAAGAAGGAATAAAATAACGCTGTGTTCTTTTAGTTGACTTGAATAGAGAAGTTTTAATCTCCCCAGAATGGGATCATTTTTAAGACTCAGCAGGCACAGGAGATTTGGGGAAGCTAACACTGAGTTTTCATCACACAACTGTTCCATGCTCCGTGTAAGATGGAGGTCGTATTTCTTGATCAGTACATGGCTTTGGGCTTTCAAAAGGAAAATACAGTGTTTCTCCCTGAAGAGAAGAATAACTTCTCTGTCCTCTGAAGGAAGTCTTTGAAAAGTGTCATTGAAATTATTGACCTAGCAAAGAAGCAAAGCTACCCTCGATGTCCCCTTCATTATTGGGCACTCGAAGCCTGGGCACCTTCTTCCAGCTGTGAGCCCTCTGGAGAACAGGCCCTCCCCAGCTGCAATGCCGTGCTGTCTGCCCACGGCCCCCAGCCTCAAACTACAGCCGACACAACAGCTGGAACAAGAAGATGCAGGGCGCTTCACCGTGTTCTTTAATGACTGCTGCGTAAGACAGGCTGACAGCTTCACAGTGGTGCACTTCCAAGTGACTGACTGTGTCAGATATTTCAACACGACATTGGATGGGGAGCTAAGCAGCCCTGAGGCCGCATAGGACGCAGAGGGGCACCAAGGCAGCCACGCAGGTCACCGGGAGCTAACACTCAGGAGCAGGAAATGACTCTATGGAAGATTCTGCGTGTGGGTTTGTCTGCAGTTTTGCAGGAGGCCTGCTTCCCCTTATCTGAATTAATATTGCGTATGGCCAGAAGGCAAAACAAGATGATGAAGTGAGCTTTCCAAAAAACTGAGTCTTCAGTGCCATGACGGGTTTTCTCAGCTTTCCTCGTGCTGTTTGTGCAACATAGGGCTTGACATTAATTTAAGCCTCATCATATGAGCAGCAGGACAGAGGGCTTCTTCACAGTCTCGGGAAGACTCAGACCTCTTTTTCGGTTTTTAGAACAAAATCCTCCTACTCATTGCCCATCTCAATAAAGTAGGGATGCCCGAAACTTCTCATTCTGATTTAATCATCAAAATGCCATCCCTTGTTCCCATTTGGGCTTAAATAGCATTTTTAACCAAAAGATCACATTTTAAACAAAACCGAAACAGCTAAATGTTTATTTCCTTTTCCTTGGAGCATGAAGTTAAACTACACTTAGCTGGGGAAGGTTTTAGGGTCCCACAATCATTAAAAAGACAATAGCACATCTCCAAGTCCTAGACAAGGGGTCAAGGACTGGGCCTTCCCAAGGCCATTGAGGCAGGCAATCTATGGGCTGCTCCATGGTTCTGAGTTTTACAACGCCTCGTAATTTGCAGTATCAGTTCCTCCTACCGTCTTCAGCACCAAGGAGGGGGACATGACAACAGCCTTGTGTCATTGCTTTACCAGGATAAAACGTTTATGTGTTTCCTTCCTGTTATGGCACTTCTAAAACTATAACAATCCAGGGAAATTTAAAAATAAATCCTGCCTCACTAGGAAGGGGGGGTGTGATATTCATGAGCACACTTCAGTGCTATGGAATCCCACAGCATCACGGCTGCTATGAGGCAGAAGCTGGACACAGAACAGGCGCTCAATAAATACTTGTGGAATTGGCACTGATTAGATAGGCGGTGGGTCACAACCTGTCCTGATGTCCCTGATGTCCCTGATGTATACAGAGCAAGCATCAGACACAACTGTTCCAGGAGGCAGGGGGCCGAGGCAAACCACCGACACCAGGATCCAGGCCATTTGGTCTCCATGTTGAATTTTCTCCAGCAAATATTTCATCTTCCACCCACTTGAGCTACACAAATTTAGTATTTTAAACCCAAGTAGAATAACAACATGTATTGTACTTGAACAATGCAGATTAACCAAAAAACTTGTTATCTCTCAAATATTTCCAATCTAAATCCCAAGTAATATTCTTACTTGCTAGAAACTATCAATGACCACACAATTCAGATCAAATTGTGCCATTTCACAGAGCACAGCAAAGGATAGTGATTTTACCAGTCGTGACTTTGTGCATTGAGAAAGTCAATCTCTTGTCTAGGATGTAGAAAGTTAATATATTGTAAAGGTGGAAAGTTGTCGAGTCTAACTCAGTTAATTCAGGAAAATCCCACCAGTCAAATATAGGATCCAAAATCAGACATGGCTTAAAACCAAAATATACAAAACATGCTTCTACTATTCAGATATCAAACAAAACAATATACCCTGGTTATGTTTCCATTTAATTTCTTCTGAGTGGAGACCAGTTTAAAACTAAATGGAGTGGAGATGGGGAGAAATAATTAAAGAAATCAACACATCAAAAGGTGCCTACTGTGAGTATATTGAAATACATTATTCAGTAGCAAAATTTAGTGAAGCTGTATTTACTTCTGAAATTCTTACCATCACCATAAAGGAATTCTTTCCCCATAATCCATTTTCTGCTGCTTGACTTTACCCAAGCAGTTTTGACTTATCCTACTGATCAAACAGGCAGAGCAAGGTAATTAGCTATGCTTGGGTGCTTTGGAGTAAAAGATACCTCAGGAGCAGTTCAACTTTCTAATTTTTCAAAAACAAAAGGGGCCGGTGGGGGAGGGGGGAAGAAGCAACAGCACTTAATACGCAACTAATGAAATGCTAATGTGCACAAATGAATTTTGAAAGAGCACAAATATTGCCTTGAAATTAATTATACCTCTCCCATTGTCTTAAAAAAATGGAAGATTAAAACCTGTATGGCGATGTGTACACTGCTTAATTTTCAATTGTTTCTTTGATGTTTCAGATAGCAAGGTTTGCACCTGCAAAGAAAAAAAGCTTTGGACAGACTGCAAGCACTTGGCAAACACTTCATCAGGAATGTTAGTTGTCAGCCTTCCCCCAGCACAAGGGAGCGTTGATGATATCTTTGTGTGTCTTTGCCTCCTTTTGATTAATAAATGCAAACAATTTTTCTCAGTAACCTCTGCTGCAATCTATGCATGACAATTAGGGGCAAACTCGAGTGAAGGGATGCACCGAAGTCTGTTTCTGCTTCCTCGGCTGCAAAATAAATAGTTGATGTTTAATGCTTTTTGACAATTAGAGAATGAAATCTCTGCCGCTATGCGATTTCAGCAACTGTTTATTATTTCTGTTCCCTGCAATGAAGGATCAATGTTTATGACAATTTTAACTCCATTCTGAATGGACAATTTGATTATTTCTTTCCCCGAGTTTCATGTTCTGTTATTGAATTCTTGGGTGCAAATATCATTGGCTTTTCACAAAATGGATTTGTGATGTTTCCATCAAAATAGTCTTTTGAATGGGCATATTATTATAAGGAAGCCAGGTGTGAGTCTCATGGAATATTCCGTTATTGCTCTCCAGAGCAGAGACAGCTGTTGTAACCTGTGAAGAGTCAAGTTTGGTCTTGCTCTGAGCCCTATGGCCTTCCTCTGAGGACTGGCCAGCAGTGCCTTAACAAGATGCACCCTTGTTGGCACCTAGGGCCCTGGGGCACAGCCAGCCTTCTGCTATGGTTAGACTTTCCTGCTGCCAGGGAGCCTTTGCAAAAGGCAAGGATAGGTCTTTCCATCTCTCCAGGAAGTGACATCCGCATGGAATCCAGGATGGACAGCAGCCTGAGGCTGCAGGATATACTCAGAGCCCAGCATGTGTATACACAGCATGCCGAGTAGGCCAGGGTACAAAGAAAAAGGACAAAGAGGACGTGCTTTGAAGATGAATGCCTCTTCCGGGTGTGTGCTCACAGTGTCTGACATACCCGTAGCTTCTGCCAGTCAGCCATTCAACTTTCCATCATGTAGTGTTTCATTGAGCTATACAACTCATACTCACTGTGCCCTTGCAGTTCTCAGGTCACCCAGGGGCAATGATGGAGAGAGAGCTGGTGGCTTTGGGTTGCAGGTGATATGGCCAGGTGAATCATGGCTGCTCAGGGTGATAGGAGCCAAAGAGAGCCAAGCTTCTTAGACCAAGTAGGCCAGGCAGTCTGACAGGAAGGAAGACGCCAAGGTCAGAGGGATAAGTGGAAGACCAGCAAGGGATCAAGAGGGGGTGGATTAGCCTCCTAGAATAGGAAGAGGAAGGGCGCAAGTGGTCAAGAGGCAAAGTGTGGGAAGAGAAATTTTGTGAGGTGTGGGAGGCAGGGATGTTGTGTGGTAATTTTGTGCAGCTATGTGAGCCAACCTTGGTGACATTGTTTTGGGGACCTGCAGAAGTTGACACATCTAGCAAATTCCCATAACTATTGGCCTATCGTTCTGCCCTGAAGCCAGGGACAATAATACCTGTTTTCTGGTCAGTTGGGCTTTGATGAAATATGTCATGTGTCATTCAACAGTGGGACTCTGTTCTGACAGGTGTGTCTGTTGTTAGGAGATTTCACTGTTGTGTGAACATCACTGAGCATACCATACACAAGCCTAGCGTACACCCACCACCGAGGCTGCATGGTGTAGACTATTTTTCTTAGACCGCAACCTGAACAGCATATAGTGTGTAATGTGGACAACTATGACGCAATGCTATAACCTGTGTGTTAGACCAGTGTCACCACACAGATGGGAGGAGTGCTTTGCCATGAGCTTTTAGGGGTCAGGGTAGAGTATCATGGCTTGACTCTGCAATGTCCCCCACAGACTCATATGTTGAATGCTGTTGGAGCACTGGTGTTATTTTGGGAGGTTGTAAAAACCTTGAGTGGTAGGGCCTAGCTGGAGGAAGTAGGTCACTGAGGGGCATGACTTCGTAGGTAATACCATCCCCTCCTCTCTTTCTCTGCTTCCTGTCCTCCAGAAGACACAGCCTCCTCATCCACACACTCCCACCACCATGACGTTCTGCCTAACGATAGGCCCAGAATCAGCAAAGCCCAGGAATGAGGACGGAGCCCTTTAAATATGGAGCCAGAATCAATTCTTCCTCCTTTAAGTCGTTCTCTCAGATATTTTGGTCACAGCAACACAAAAGGAACTAACACACTAAGCAGCAGAAATTTTTCGCTCCATTATAATCTATAGGACCATATGTCATAAGTGCAGCCATCATTGCTATAAAACAACTGGGAGAGTAAATGCAGGTAATCCCAGCACTCACGAGGCTGAGACAGGAAGACTGGCAATTTGAGGCCAGCCTGGGATATGTAGCAAGATTTTGCCTTAAAAAGGAAAAAAAATAGAATGTGTAACAATTACTGACTCCAGTGGACCCAGTACTTTTGTGGGGATGTCACTTGGCTGAATGTCCTGTGTCCCCCTCCATATCTATAGACTTTGATTTTTTTCTCCCCGTCTTAATGATCTTGGTATCTGTATATATTTTTTGCTATAGTTACCTCCACTAACTTTTATAAATGGATGGCATACATGATAAATACTGGGAGAATAAGTATATTTCATATGCTGAAGACCCATCCATTCACTTATTTTCAAGGACCTTCCTATTCAGAAAAGGATGAAATATTTTAGGGAAAAATAAGATAAAGAGTAAAGAATCTCAACTTTAGATTATTATTTTTAGTTGAATGAATTGAGAGGAAAATGTTCCCAAATTTTATGCAAAACAAAGCTGATGTGATTTGAACAGACGGTGGTTGTTAGATGGAGTGGAATTGTGCTGCATGGCTGGAGTTCAACGTGAACAATGATGGTGGTTTATAAACTCTTCATCCTTCCCACACAGCTGATGTTCTGATTCCTTCTACTTTCTCTGATCCACTGGGGCATTCGGACTCTTGGTCTGGCACCAGGACACTAGGTAGCTGTGGGAAGGGAGGGGCCAGCTTGCCGGAGCCCACATGGGCCAGGTGTGGCCAGATGTAACTCCTTGACTCCCCTTGCAGAAGGCAGACCTTGGGAAGTAGTATCTGACAGCAGGAGGGGCCAACCTTGGGCCTGAATCCCATCTGTCCCTTAATTCCTAGCTGCTTGACCTTCAAAGACTTTTAACTTCTCTGAGCCTCAGTTTCTTTTTCTGTAGAATGGGGGAAAATATTGCATATGGCACAGGGTTTTAGAAGTTAAGGTGCTTGTTGAGCACTTCAGACTTTGCCTGGAATACAGTTAATATGCAATAAATTATTTTTAAAGAAAAATAGCAACAGTAATACTCTTGAATCTGGCCTGAATTCTGGTCAATGGTAAGGTAAGCCACGAATGTTTTTGGAAAATAAAAGCAAATAAAACTTGGGTTGTTATTGTGTCAACAGATGCATAAGAGTAGCCTTAGCTCTGTATCAGTAACTTTGGTGACAAAGCTCACACCTCCTATGCCTAGGCTGCCAGCTCAGGAACAGCTTCTTTGGACTTGTGGGATGCAGGTCTCTATGTGCAGGCAGTGACAATGGCAGGATTTGAACTTTGGTGGGATGGTTCTTTCTTGAGATGGAGACAAGCTAAACAGAAGAGGCTAGGGCAGTACTATTGTAATGAGGTGCAGTTCTCTGGAGAAAAGGGCTCCACTCTACCCCACGAGGTGTGAGCCAGTGTGGGCCAGATGCTCTGTCTGTCCTCAGGCAAGCCCCAAGGAAGGAGGAAAGAGCTATCACTATTCCATATCACAGGTGAGATGGGAAACTGAGGGCTCAGAGAGGTCAAGGTTACAGCAGGTAAGTGGTAGCATGGGGTAGACCTACAGGCAGTTTGACCCAGGGACAGCACTGTCAGCCAGCATCCCTCCCCAACTGGGTACCAGGCCTCTAAAGGTGTGCCCTGAAGACACAGTCAAGGGTAGCATGCTAATGAAGGCATTCCACAGAGACCAATTTTATTTCATATTTATGAGCGCTAATGTAGAGAGAAATAATTTTAACTGCATAGTGATAGACTAAAATACCTTTAGAGAAGAGATGTAATTAAGAAGCAAGGGTGGAAAAGGCTTGACTATTTAAAAGAAAAATTGTGAGCGTGAAAGTAGGTATCCTCAGAGCAGCCAACAGAAGAGCAAGGAAGGTGGGTCCCCAGCAGGAGGATGAAAGCATTTTGAAAGCATTGATTTGGGACACCCTAGTAATGGAAGAGTCTACGGTCATTATGGATGGAGCCCGCCACCAGCTCCTGGTGTGAACTTGTTATCGGAGTATTTTATAGTCCACCTGACCGAAAAGAACAACTGAACTGTGAAATGATAGAGCAAATAAAAAAAGCCGTAAAAGAGCTGGAGTGATAGTAATGGGAGATGGTAAGTACCTGAGCTCAGAGCAGAGTGCATTAAGTGGGTAAAAATAAAGCCTGACGTGTGTGTGGCAGGAAAGTTGGGGGAGGAAGGAGGGAGGTAGGGAGAGGCGGTGAGAGAAGGGAGTTCCTGCAGAGGGGACTAACTCAGCATCGAACATATTAGTGTATAACACTGCAGATGTAATTAAATCAAGCAACCGCATTCCCTGGCTTGTCCCTGCGGCTCAGTCTACCCTACTCCTTCTATCCTGCAGCCTTAGAAGCTTCCAGCAGTACCTCCAATTGTCCAGGCCACAATCCAGGGATCGCGGATGGGATTTGGAATCCCCAAGTGGATGTCAGCATCAACTCCTAAATTTAGTACATGGTTGCATTGTTCAGAGTGCACTAACTGTTGAGTGTTTATTTAAAATTTAAATTACATTTCTGGATTCTAATTCTAATGCGTGCTTCTGAATGTCTCAGAAGTAAGGGCTTCTTGTACCAGTAAGTTAATACGCATATTTTAATAAATCACTTTATCATAATCACTTATGAAATATAATTGTGTATTATTAAAATCATGTGTTTTAATAAATCAATTCAATCATCCAGCCAGGGTTGCTTCAGGTCAGTGATGTGTCAACTACCTGTGGCAAGCTCTGAGCCCTGGGGCTTCAGAAGAGGACACTGAGCTCTCAGGAGAAGATGTGGGCACAGGAAGCCTAATCACAAACCCACAAAGATCCCCAATCAATGCTATGGTTTTTGTTGGCACTGACTGGCTGCGGACAGTGAGGGAACTCAGACTAAAGGAACGCCACTGTCATCTCCTCCATTTCCAGGGTGACATGAACTAGGTCACCCCAGGCCTTGGGATAAGGTTGATTCAAACTCTTAGCCTGGGGCTGAGGAAATGGGTCCAATCTGTTTGCCAACACAAAACTCTGGCGTTAGGAGGATGAGGTGGAGTCCCCACCCCAGCCAGGGCCAAGGGTGCAGTACAGTAAGAGAGTTGATGGTTTAAGAGGGTAACTGAGATAGCA
Organism: Castor canadensis; assembly: GCF_047511655.1. Lineage (NCBI taxonomy): Eukaryota > Metazoa > Chordata > Mammalia > Rodentia > Castoridae > Castor > Castor canadensis. The sequence continues at coordinate 7,115,421 of NC_133392.1, forward strand.
AATTCCAAGCTCACAAGTGTAAGAGGCAAAAGCGATGGCAGACAGGCCAGGGACCATACCACCACACAGGACGAGGACTAGGCAAGTGCAGGGGGCGGGATTTCCTGAAGCCGGGCCTCCCCTCTGCAGGTGCTGATACCCTCTCTGCCACTCCAGGGTGTAAGGAAGAAGGCCTCTGGCCTCTCCCACCCCACTCAGTTTTGTTTCTAAAGCATTTTTGTTTGAGCACTTGAAAGTGCAAAGGGAAGACAGAGAGAGAGAGAGAGAGAGAGAGAGAGGGGAGAGAGAATGACTACATAACCCTCGTCCTTCACAATGCAAAAAATAGAACACTGGCAAAACATTATTTTAGCTATTTGTTCTGAGATTATTCCCTCCATATCCAGATGTTAATACTGAGCTCTGAAGGGAATTCTTCCGTGCCCAATAGCAATGTTATAAAATTAAACATCCATGTGAGTGGGAGAAATTGAAGTAATTATCTTGCAGAGTAGAGGAAACCCTCTCCTATTCCAGAGTACCCCCGACAAAGAACTCAGCATTAATAACCGTTACTCCAAAATCATAGTTCTGCTTAAGTGCTAGGCACTCACCAGCATTTTGAAGCATAATTTCTCCAAATTATGCCCCCAGTAAGTATTCTGCCTTTCCTGGTGGCTCTTCAGGGTCTTGTAGGGAGGAGGAAAGTGCAATGAGGGGTTTGCCTGATGGACACTGTGTCACTGCCTGCCCCGGAAACCTCCCATCTCACACTTCCCCTGCCATTTGGGGAACACCTGTGCAAAGACAGAAGGAGACCACACTGTGACTTAGGGGAAGGAGTTTTCTTGTCCCCTCAGGGCCATCTCTAAGAAAGAGCTGAAGAGTAGCACTCAGAAATACTAGGATTAGAGCTCTAGCCAAACCAGAGCTTCTGAGTCAGTGAAATGGAGTCTATTGCCCAATGTGTGTCATGTGCTGGTCCAAACTGACCCTAGCCCATTCCCCAATGGGGTGGGTCTCTGATTCATTCAGAAGTGGCACCAACCCACTATTCAGTAGCTGTGAAGTCCTAGGCAATTTACTGGATCTTCTGTTTCTCCCATTCTTTTTGTAAATTGAGGGCAATGGTTGCAACTACTCACAGGAAAGGCAGAATTAGATGGACTCATGCAAAACACTCGGAACAGACTCTGGTGCAAAGTAAACACTCAGTAAATGTTAACTGTGACTTGTTGAACGTGGTGACCACATAAGCAGGGTCCGGTCATGGCAGTAGAAGGCACCCCAGTTATTTTAGCAGACAAAATGTAACATAAGACATTGGTTAAATGAGTATTGGAGAACAGGAAGGTGAAGGAACACAGAAGTGCCAGAGATGATAACTGCAGGAAGTAACTTTGATCTAGCCAGGGCAAAGTGAACATTGCTATGGATGATATTTTATCAGATTATTGCACTAGACTAAATTGTTATATAACCTGGACCCTTAGAGCTTAGACTGAGGAGTCTCAGTTCAGTGGGAGCTTCTGGAAATATGGAAAGAAAAAAAAACACACGACATGCTAGCGAAAGAAGTGAGCACAATAAATATTGCTGGAGAAACTGGTGGGAAAAGCCAGCAAAAAGGAGCAAAAGCATACTGCCCTGCCCGGGGTCCCTCTAGTGCCCCAACTCGGGAGCAGCTGGCAAAGGAGACTTGGGGCAAAGCAGAGACCATGTCCAGTATAGAAGTGGACCTGGGGCTTCAGGACAGGAATTAATAGACACACTGTGGCTGGGGTTGGTGACAGTGAACTTGGTTACAGTAGGGAACATACCAGAAAAATCTGTGCCCTGGTGTAGTTTAGGGCTACTGAGGTAGATGGGTATTAAAAACCACACAAAGATGAATAGGTAATCATACATTTTGATAGGTTCTGAGAAGGACACGAATAATATGACAAATTCGGATGGGGTCACCTAAGGAGACCTCTCTGAAAAGTTTGTTGGAACTGAGATATGAGGTATAACATAAAGGCTCCACTCTCAGAATATGAAGATGGGCTGGGGTGAGGAAAAGTGATTTTCTAAGCAAAGAAACATCAGGAACAAGCGCCCAGAGGCAGGAAAAGCTGGATGTCGATGGTCTCTTCTAGGTTCAGACAGCTGAGAGAAGGGTGTGGGCTCCAGGTTACCCCAAGCCCTGTGTCCCCAAGGCCAGCCATGGAGCTTCTTGTAGTTTTGGTTTTCCATCTTCGCAACAGAGGTTGGTATGTGCCCCTCTTGTCCCAGAGGCAGTGTGTGTGCAATGAAATCGTGGACAGGAGTCTGTCTGCAAGGCACAGTCAGTGTACAAAAGCAGGATGGTGTCTGGAGCTCAGACGACCCTGGTGTCTCATCGCAGCTCTGGAAGCCCGTTGCTAAAGTACATGAAGGGAGTTTTCTGAAGATTCCAGGTTGGAGTTTGGCCCAACTATGACATTGTAAGCTGTACTTACTACCTGGCCTATTTGCTGACTGAGGGGTGTCACACTGATAACTCAGTTTCCACAATCACTAATCTTTATGCCTAAAATAAGTTACCTCTGGCAGCTCTGCTCCCACAGCCCTCTATTTATTTGCTTCATGTGGACAGGTTTTTGTCATATTTCTGCTAAGTAGGACAGTTGGAATATTTACTTAACTCCATGGAGGAGTGTCTGACACTGGAGTCAGGATTCATCCATTCATTCATTCATCCAATACTCAAGCACCCACTCTGTGTCAGGACAGACTCTGAATTATGATTCTCTCTCTTAATAAGTCTAAGTGTTTATATGTTAGAATGTTGTCTTACATTCATATTCATAAAACTGGCAAATCATTAAGACACATTTGGGGGCTGGGGGCTGTGCTTGATCCAGGCACGGTGGATGTAGCTGCAGGATAGTTCCCAGCAAGTCATCAGGAACATCTTCTATGTTCATGGTTTCACCGCTCGTTTCCTGGAGACATCCACGCCAGCAAGTTGGTTGAGCACCATGTTGGGAAGCATGGACACTCCGAAGAGAACATACTGCACCCAGGGGCTTGGTACCAGTGAACTGTAGCTCCCAGGTGACTAGCTTTGAGCCAGGAAGCAGAGCTAGGAAAGAAAGTCAGGAAGGACTGACAGCAGATGAGGTAGTCAGGGCAGCAGACATCAGGAATGGGGGTGAAATGAAGAGAGCACATTACAGCCAACACGTGGGCGCTGCCTTGCCATCCTTGGGACAGTAATTTAAAGAGAGACGTTTACTTTATTGACAGCTATGTCCCAAGCCTTTCCTGGCCTTCCCATGCGTATCTTACCGTGCCAGTGGTCCCCTACCTCTTGACATTGCATGCATTCCAATGACATTCTTTTCCTCAGCAGTCTCCAGCCCCTGGATTGCTTCCATGGCCTGGTCTGTGTTTCCCAGCACACCTGAGAAGAAATCCAGGCTTCAGCCCCCTGCTTCGGTGCGGTGGAGACGAGGCAGCACCGCGCTCCCCGCTCTTTGTTTGCCTGGATCTGCAGCTATCTGCAGATTAGCTAATGGATGGTGCTCTGTCTTGCCAAATGTTAATGGCGTAAAATGTGATCGTTTTGCTGACAAATGTAAACAGGTTTCATTCTGACCTGCAGTAGAAATAATCCCTCACTTTTGCAGCCTGGGGACAACAGATTTTGTTGGGACCGGTTAGTCCATTTCTAGCTTCTTCCCATGATGTACGGATTCTTTCAATCGGAGCTTGCAGGTGAGATGTGTGAGATGTTTTGTGTGAGATGTTTTCTCATTAGCACCCTGATGATAGATACCATGAATCCCATGTCTGCAGTGCACCATCTTAGAACCGAAAATGAATTTGTTACAGCGATTGCTGCAACACATCTGCTGTCTTACTTTCACCTGCGTGGGGAAGATTCTTTTCTCTCTTGCAACACCCTGAGAAGCTCAGCATCTCTGAGCCCAAGCCACACCCTCACACCTTGCTTTACGCTTGTGTGCATCTCACTGGAGAGATGGCTTTCGGAGCATTAACCTTGGGTTAATATTAGTAGCCTGAGAAATTTTCCAGAGGATGTCCATTTATATACAGCTCTCCTTCTGCAAATATATGCAAAATGCACCCCAAATTTTAGTGAAAGAGCTGCTTAAAATTTCATAGGAATTGGGCATAAATTCCATTGTGAAACATCCCATTGGCAGGGCCCTGTGTGACGGCTTTTAAATTAATAATGAAGAATTCATTAATTTATATTGCATTTGTACTACTGTCCTAGGCCCTGGAGAGACAGGAGAGAGAGCAAAAATACTTCTTGGGGGACCCATGGTCTTGTGAAAGAGAGCACTATGATGACCACAGAAACCAAAGGCTAACAAACTGTGGAAAGGCTGGAAAGGAGCAGGAAGCTTGAAGAACTTCCACCTGCCTGGAGGGTCAGGGAAAGCCTCCCTGGGAGAATGACATCTGAGTCAAGTTCAGAAGGATGCTTGGGAGTGAAAACGCAGAATCATGGGTGAAGATATGCAAAGGCCCAGGAGGAATCAGGAAACATGAGGGCTGGAGGAGCTTACATGGGAGCAAGAGAGGTGGGGAAGCGAGGGATCCCACTAGGCCACAGGTCCCGGTGAAAATTGGAGTCTATCCTAGATGAGGGGGAGCCGGAGCGGGGAGTGGACAGTGGAGACATGGTCAGATTTCTATCTTGAGAATAACCATCCTGGCTTTGGGCCTGGAAACTGGATTGAAGAAGTTTGAGATTGGCAGTGGGAAGGAAATGATGGCAGCTTGGACTGGGGGTTCAGCTGGAGGAGGGAAGATGCAGATGGTAAGGAGATGCTTAGGAGACATGTGGCAGGACTTGGAAGGGGATGATGGCAGAGGAAATGTCAAGGGTGCTCTGAAGTTCTGGCTGGTGCAGCGGTGGATGGAAACAGGCCACACCGAGAGAGGACCTGGCTGGGGAGAGGGTCCCGAGATGGAAATGCTGTGAAGATGGCTCAATGCATCCTTGGATTCCCTCTATACAGCCTGAATCTTTCATTAGTCCAACGACCATTGCGCATGTGTGTGCCTCATAAGACAGTGGTCCATTGCATTCAAGAATCTGAAACCAGGGCTGGAAAGCCCAGGAGAGAATTCCCAGCATAGAAAGACTGGTTGGGAGGGGGGTGTCGTATGTGCAGGGGGAGGCAGGGGAGCATAGCAGTGATGGGGTAGATCACTTCACTTCTCCTCAGTTCCCCAGAAGAAGTAGGTCTGGGTGTGCCAGAGACTGACTGCAGAGGAGCTGAGCAGGCTCTCCCAGCCCCTCCCAGTCCCTCCTGGCCTGATTCATTCTGGAAGCTCTTGCACTTGGCACTTGGGGCCAGGTGCTCATCTGTGTGGTGTGATGTCCCAGGGCAGGTTCTACAGTGAGGAAGAGGCCTGCAGTTTATTTAAGGGTGTGTTAGGAGCCAGCCTGCAGCTGAGGTCAAGCTCCATGCTCCACAATCAAGCTGATGATGGGTTGATCTACTCCAGCCTGGCTCACGACATTCTCCAGGTGTCCCTCGACTTTCAGTGCACTCAGCTGCAATTGGCTCTGGGCTCACCTCAGATTGTTTCTGGCTTCTATTCCTTAGCTCAAGTCATCCCTTCTACCTGGGATATGCCAACCACCCTTCCTCCTGCCCCTGGTAGTGCTTCACCACTGCCTCCCTCCACATCCCCCTCCCCTGCACCAGGTTCATGCTGGTTGTAAATTGTGTTCTTCTTGGTGCACTTCTACGTTGGCCACCAGTTGATATGAGGCTCAAGGTAAATGACCAAGAAATGCTTGTGGAGGCCATCACAGAAACAAGAGCTGATCCTGATGGAATTTCTTTACCTGCTGTCACTGCTCTGGAGGGCACCTCTGCCCCCTGGCCAGTGCCTCTGGCCCCTGTAAGAAAGTCCAGGATGGCCAAGCACTGGTGGTACATGCCTGTAATCCTAGCTACTCAGGAGGCAGAGATCAGGAGGATTGCAGTTCAAAGCCAGCCTGGGCAAATAGTTCACAAGACCCTATCTTGAAAAAACCCATCACAAAAAAAGGGCTGGTGGAGTGGCTCAAGGTGAAGGCCCTGAGTTCAAACCCCAGTACTACAAAAAAAAAAAAAAAAAAAAAGTCCAGGGTAGCAATGGCAGTGGGAGGAGGAATGTTGCTAAAGTTTGAGGCAGAAAGCAGAATTGCTTCACCTGCCATCCCCTTGGCATTGCCAGGAAGCTGGGATGGACAAAAAAGCAGGAACAAAACATGGAAAGACTAACTACATGTAGTAGGATTGTAATAAAAACTTCCTGGGAACAATATGCATTATAAAGCACTAAGCATTTTACAGGGATCGTCTCATTTAACCCTCCTAACAACTCCATGAGATGTAGAGGTTTTTATTATCCCCATTTTACAGAAGAGACACAGACAGGCTAGGCAACTTGTCTGTGGTTACACAGCTAGAAAGCAGGAGCGTTGGATTCAAACTCAGGCTGCTGGGCCCCTGAGCCTGCATGCTGGTATGTCAGGAAGGGGAGTGAGTAAGACTTTTAAAATGGAAAAAAGTTTCCCTCTGAGACAGGAAGACCCAGGGTTATTAACATCAGATTCCAGCAATGTGTAGGACTTTCATTAGAAAAGCTGATGTGCTTGTCCAAAAATACAAGCAAAGGCAGATGGATCACAGATTCCCTTTCCTGGAGAGAGACAGGGAGGCCCCAAAAGGGAGAAAGAAGAGCGGAGCCATTTGGTAAGCCTGGATAGGACAGGTGGGCCTGGGCAAGGACAGGCAGGCTTTCTCAGTAGGAGACAGCAGGAGAGAATGGGGCACACAAGGTCATAAGAAACTCAGAAGTTCCGGATGTGAAGTGTCGGAACTGAGTGGAAAGGGAGAGTGGTGTGCGCCCAGTGTAGGCACAAGAGTGAGAAGCCCTGGGAACCAGAAATAGGAGCACTCATGAACAAAAGTCCTGAGCGCTGGTGCTGGGTCTCCTGAAGCTTTCAGGGCATCATAAACCATCTTCTGCCCTCATCCCTGCACTTGTCTCCATGCTCGCCTAACTTAGCCAGCCAGCACTGGTTCTGGGGCACTGCAGTGAGCAAGGTGAGAAAGCCAGATGCTGCCCAGGAGACCAGGTCCTGAACAACTGTCATCGGCCCAGGGCATAGTACAGAACCTTCCTAGGCATTAGCCTGTCAGGGCTCACAGTAGAGACTGGCTCAGGAGCCCTGGAACTGCTAGACAAGGTGGCCTCTCAGCCTGGAGAGCAGCAGAGCCCACCTTCAAATCCATGTGGTGGCCACTGGAGTCCATAAATCACAAAAGGTGAGGCAGAGACTGACGTCACCTCCCAGAATGGTACAGCTGAGATGATTGGACGCCAAGATCATGAAGAGACAGGGAACTTGCACAATGGGGAAGAACCATCATAAGGTCCAAAGGCTTTCTTTGGAGTCAGACATCTTTCAAGTTATAACATCATTTGGGAAAAAACACAGAAAGCATTTCTGAGTTTCCAATGTGCTACTTAGAAACATTGCAGAAAGGGTCGTTACTAACAAAGGGAAATGAAAATGAACTTGAGAAGAGTTAGGGGAGCCAGCTGAGGGGGTCTGGACACTTTGTCCACTCTTGCTGGACTCTTGTTAGCTCTGTGCGCGTGGGAAGGTGACTCACCTCTGAGAGCCATCTCCTGATCTCTGACACGTGGGGTCTTTACAGTCTCTACACAGGTGACAGAAAAGGAGCATACACTCACACACAACACAAACTCGTGAGGAATTTGACTTGAGGGCATGGTGTGGGAGCAGTGTTTGGTTCCAAGGCTGAGGCAGAAATGGAGGAAAATATTCCATTACCGCAGGCAATGGGTACCTGTTGTGGAAAAGGTCTCCATGAAGGAAGATGGGATATTCTGGTGGAGAGGAAAAGAGAATAAAAAGGGGGATGAGAGGGAAAAGGGTGATATCTGTGACCCAGGGCCATCAGTGAAGAGGGCATTCCTTGGAAGAAAACCAGACAGACTTGAGAATTGTATAAAATACCATGCAGGTGGAGGGTTGGGTTTAAACTGGAGCAAGATAAATTAACTGAGAGACCTCAGAGGCAGTGCAGGTGAAGGGTGACAAAGGACCCTGGTGGTAGGTAAGGTGTGAGCATACAGCGCCAAGTGTGGGGCTTGATAGGAAGCCAAACAAGGTGAACACAGCACAGCACAGAACCAAGCTGCCGCCACACCAACAAAACCAAAATGAGCCCTTTTTTAGAAGATATGCAGGAGGATACACATAATATCACCAAATAGGATATATGTATAAGAAAACTTGATTTTGTGGCTCTATTTAAAATAAGCCCCTACAGCTGAGCAGGTCACCTGGGTGAAAGCACATCACGTCCTCCTTAGAGGACAGGTGCAGTTCCAGGACCAAGGTGACTCCTCCAGTAAGTGGGAGACATGGGGCAGAACCTGGATCTCTCAGCCTCAAAACTATTTGTCAACCAGCTTTCTACTGGGCCTTTTAAGTTGGGGGACTTTGAAATGTGAAAATTTCCTGTTTTAATTATTCTAAGGTGCTGTTTCATGACATTAAGTACATTACCACTGTTAGGTAACCATCACCATTATTCATCCCCCAAAACTCTTCATCTCCCCAAACTCAAACTGTACTCATGGAGCAAGTCCTGGGTAATCGCGGTTCTACTCTGTCTCTATGAATTTGACTGCTATAGCAGCTACCTTCAGGATGAACAATATCTTACTGTATGGATATATCACATTTGTTTAGCCATCAATCTGATGGTGGACACAGGTTTCCAGCTTTTGCCATGAGCTTTCATTTACAAACATCTGCTCAAGTGCTTGTCATCAGTTCTTTTGGGTACATGTCAAGAAGGGGATAGGTTGGCTCAGATACTAACTTATGTATGACTTTTTTGAGGACCCGCCATACTGTATGCCATGGCAGCTGCTCCATTGGACAAACCCACCAGCAGCGCAAGGTCAAATTCCCCTTTGTCTGACTAACGCTTGTTTTCCTCTGGGTTCTTTGATAATAAGCATCAGAAAGACTGTGAAATGACTCATTGCAGAAAACATCAAAGTCATTAGAGAGAGCCGTGGCCACGGCTCAAGTGGCAGAGTGCTTGCCTAGTATGCACGAGGACCTGAGTTCAATCCCCAGTACTACAAAATAAATAAATAATAACATGATCGGAGGAAATTCTTGCTCGTATTGTATCAAGTCCAATTCCTGCTTGAGAGTCTGGATACACACATTACCAGAAAACCCAGGTGCAGTAGCTTGGAGCAGAATTTCACAGTTTGCAAAGCACCTTCAAATGTCTAGTGGGTGTGCTGAGAACCACAATAAGACTGAGGCTGGAGGACAGGTGCAATTACCTAAGGAAGAGCAAACGGAGGCAGGGAGAGGACACAATAATTTCCTGGTGTTACTAGAGCCAGGATTTGCTTTCAGGGCTGTTCTACTGAATCTCAGATTCCTTCCCCTCTACCACACTGTAGTTAAATCCCAACATCTAAACAAATCCTAGAAATATGGTTTGTACATATGGTACTATGTAAATATTTACATAGGACTTGTGTGTGCACATGAGTACACACACACGCCTATTCTGGGCCCAGGGTAGGCTTTTAGATATAAAATAGCCAATTCCTCTCTCTGGTCAAGATATTCCATTCTCTAATTCAGTGTGAATCAGTTCTGAAATGAACACAAATAGAAAATCATGATGATAAGTGAGAAAGCCATGTAGAGAGCATATTTGTGTGACATCTAAGGCCTTTATATGGTCATGTAGATTAAGACATATACGAACACCAAGTGTCACTATTCATTTATTAAGTCACCATGGAACAGGGACCACCAGGCCATGTAGCATAAAACAGGAACAGGTGTAAAAGCAGATCTGACTGATGAGGCAGAAGCTACTTTTAGCCCAGGACTTCTGCCATCTTTCATCCCCTCCTGACCACTGGCCCCCATCTCCTTCCCTCCAAAAAAGCTGGCATTCCCAATGGACAGAGGACAAATTAGGAAGTTGGGGATGAGACTGAAGGAAAACCAAGGAAATAAAAAGGGGGAAAGCATCACTAATGTCCCTTGCAGCACTCTGCTGAGCACCATGCCATCCCTGTGAATCCTTGGCTCATGTTACACAAAGCACTCTTGAGTTCAGTAGTCTTGGCTGAAACTGGAGCCACAAGTCAACAGCCTCAGTGGCACTGCATCCTGCAAGTTCAGGAAGAATTTTCTTTAGTTCGCTCCAGCTGATTTATAAAGGCGCACCTTAGCTTCCAAGAGTGTAATAAATATTAATTAATTTGCAATAATCTTGCTTAACAGTTTTACCGTAGCTTCATAAAGCATAATGAAGATAAAGACCAAAGACAGTATCAATACTAGGTATTATTATCTTGCTGCATTAATCTTCAAAAATGTAGTATTTAAGCAATACCTTGATCACCCAGATAAGTAGAGTTTGGTCACAATGCTCCAAGGGATACTTCCCAAGTGATGAGGGAGACAGCATGTTTCTGCATTGGGAAGCCAATATAAAATTCATCATCAGGACTTCTCATAGATATTATGATGCCCCGTGATCAGATGAAGAGGCTGAGGCTTCAGGTTGCCCCAAGGTTGCACAGTGAGTAAGTAGTAGCAACTGAAATTGAATTCATGTCCCATTTCCTGGAACAGCAGATCCTGGGCTTCTGGCAAGCAATGCCCTTTCCCAGGGTGCACTCTGATCTGAGGTCCAGAGAGCCTTTCTCTAGGGAGAGATGGAATACGAAATACACAAATAGGAGGAGTGCTTCAGGGTGCAGGGATGGAGCATGAGTTGATGCTCCTTCTCCATGGTCATGACCTTCACATCTCTGACTTCATGGAGGTAAAGGAAGGGAGTGGAGAAGAGGAAGCAGCAGGAGCTTGGATGGGAGTTGGAGGAGCTCACAGGCCCTGATGATAGATGGCTGTGGGATTGGGTACCACAGAAAGATCAAATGCCCCTCTGTTGGAATAAAGTAGCATGGTGGCTGGTCCTGCCTGTAGCTTCCATGGTATCCAAGAGGGAAGCAATGCAAGCCAAGAGTTCATTCAAAGCCAGAGTTTATGAGGGCTGCCATGCTGGTAGGAAGAAGGAAAGAGGTCCCCACCTGTGCAACATGGGATCCTGGGTTCCTCTGAGAAGGATATCACATGGGCAGGTGAAGTCAACAACTCTGACTCATGTCTCTTGGCAAGAACCACACAATAGGCTCTCTATGTACAAGGCAGGAAATGTAACATCTAGAAATTTCTCACCTAAGCCCCTGTGTGTCCATAAATGATTCTTGCTTCTTTGGGACAGAGTGGGAGTATAATTTACACATAAATAAATTAGCCCACGTTAAGCTCTGTGAATTTGTCAAATATACATTACATAACCGATTCTGTAGTCATGACATAGGACATTTCCGACCCCCTGAAAGTTCCCTGAGCTGTGCAGCAGTCAATCCCTTCCTCCAACTCCGGACCCTAGTTTTTGCCACTATATTTTTCCTTTTCTAGAGTTCACAAATGGATTTAGGCAGCACATTGTCTTCTGTGCCTGGCTTCTTTCATCCCATCTGATGTCTGAGATTTATCCACATTGTTTTGTGTATCAAGAGCTTGTTCCTTTCCACTGCTAAGTAATATTCCATTGAATGGCTAAGCCACGATGTTTTTAATCCAGTTCCCAGGTGATGGACCCTTGGATTGTCCCTAATTTGGGGCTATCGTGAATAATGTTGCTGTGAACATTAATGTAGATGTACTTTGGTTCTCTTGCATGGATACCTAGAGATGGTATTGATAGAGTCATATAGCAAGTACCTGCTTAATTTCAATAAAGTTGCCAAGCTATTTTCTGAAGTAACTGCACCATTTTAATTTTGCATTTTCACTGGTGATGTATTAAAATGCCATTTGTTCCCTGTCCTCATCAACACTTGATGTCATCAAATCATTGCTGTTCTATCATTTGAATGGTTGATGGTGGACCTCAGTGGGGGATGTTCATGGCAGAGGGCTGGGAATTGAACCCAGGGTCTTGCACACACTAGACAAACACTCTGCCACTGAGCTATAGCCCAGATCTCCACTGTGGCTTAATTTGCTTCTGTGACTACCTGTTCATTCACTTATTGGTCATTTGTAGATCTTCTTTTCTGGAGTGTCTGTTCGAAAGAGATCTTAATATACTCTGAACACCAGCCCTTTGCCAGACACATGTTTTGCAAATATTTTCTCCCAAATTGTGGCTTACTGGTTCATTTTCATAACTCTATTGAGGAGCAAATGTTTTTCTTCTTCTGTGTTCTAAGAAATCTTCTATAACTGAAGATAATACAGGTTTTCTCTGATGTTGACTTTCAAAAGATTCACAGTTTGATGACATAGTCTGACAATGGAGTCAACCAAAAAGTTCAAATTTATGTAAAAAACTACCTGAAATATGAATTTATATGTCTACATTATCCCTTGAAGTATTCACTAACAATAACATAAATATGCCATCATGATCAGAAGGTATGTAAATTCAATAAACACAGAATATGGATACAAACAGATACAAGGTTCTCGAAGACTTTCCAAGCCATGTTAACATCGGGTTGATACTTTTCTGAGCAATTACTAAATGTAATAAAAATGTTTCGAAGTTTCAAGAAGAGTTTTAAGCTTGTTCAGTTAGGTCCATGATCTATTGTAGGTTGATTTTTGTGTATGGTAGAAGGTAAGGGTGAGGTTCCTTGTTTCCTATACATCTATTCAAATGCTCCAATTAGTGAAAAGACCAACATAATTTACATATTCATTTTCACAATGAATCACCTTGGCTCCTTTATGGGAAAGCAGTTAACCATATAAGTAGGTGTCTAGGTTCATATTGTCTGATTGCCATGGTGTCCTAGGGGAACAGGTAGGATGAATCCTCTTTCTTTGATCTTTAAAAAAATTATTTTGGCTACTGGAGGTCCTTTGAATTTTCAGATAAATTTTATAATCAACTTGTAATTTCTACAAAAAAGGCCTAACTAGGAGTTTGATCAGAATTACAATGACTCTGCAGATAAACTTGGAGGTATTGTCATCACCACAATATTGCACCAACCCTGGTGCATGTTACATTTCTCCTTTTCCTTGTATTGTGAATTTTAAATCATCGATATTTTGTAGATACAGTTGTACATATTTTGTTAAATTAATGCTTCGTACTTTGTGCTTCAGTACATGGTATTTAAATTTTTCAGTTTTTAATCGTTCATTGCTAGTCCATGCAAGTCGAATCAAGGTCATTGACTCGTGGGGAGTCTCACTGAAGTCACTGAGTAGCTGTAGCGCCTTTATGCAGCACCCTTAGGATCTGCTATGTGGACAATCACATCTTCTGAGGACAGATGATTGCTTTTTATGTTTTTCTTTTCAGTCTGTATGGCTTTTCTTATACCCTATTTCAATTTTTTAGGATTTCAGGTATAATCCAGAGAGAAGTAAGGAGAGTGAACAACCTTGATCTACTGATGATGCCCGAAAGGAAGTGTTTGTTATTTCACCATTAAGTGTAATCTTAACTATAGATTTTTCATAAATTCACCTTATTGGTTTGAGGAAGTTTCATTCTTTGCTTGGTTTCAGAGAATTTTGGGGAACAGGTGTTTAATTTTATCAAATATTTTTTCTGCTTCTCTGGAAAGGATCATCTGCTCTTACTCTGTTCATGTTGCAATTTTCAATGATTAATTTTCTAATGAAAAAGTCAACTTTACACTTCTAGTATAGGAATACTTCTTTATACTAGTTTTGATTTTAGAACATGGTCAAGAACTTTTGCTGTTATGTTCATCATGATGCTGGTTCATAGATTTTTTTCTTCTTATCTTTATTTGGCCTTGATATTGGAGTAATACTGGCCTCATAAAATAAACTGGAAGTGTTCCCTCTTTCTGTTTTCTGGAAGAGCTTCCATAGGACTGGAATTTTTAATTCCAATATTTAATACACTATACCACTGAAGTGGAGAATATATAAAATTTCCTTTGGAATGATTTTAATTGACATTCAATTTCTTTCATTAATATAGGACTATTTATATTTGTGTTTCTTATTGAGTTTATTTTGATAATGTTTCTTTCAAGAAATCTATACATTGCATCCATTTTTATGTATAAATGTATACATTTTATACATTTTTGATATGACATCAAAAAGATGTCATATTTATTGACTTTAAGTTATTAGTAATTCCTCATTTGCAAATGCCTATAGAATCTGTATCAACATCCCTTCTCTCATTCATGATAGTGAAGATTTTTGCCCTCCATCTTCCTTTTTATTCAGCCTCCACACAGGTTTATTAAATTTATTGATATTTCCAAAGAACAATCATTTGGCCTTCAATATTTTTCTCTACTTTTTTATTGTATTTCATTCATTTCCTTTCTCGTTACTTACTTTGGATTTAATTTGCTCTTATATTTCTAGTTTTATAAGGGAGAAACTTCTAATTGAAGCTTTTTAAAGTAGAAAACTTTCCCCCCAAAATAAGCATTTAGAGCTATTTGTTTTCCTCCAAGCACTGCTTTAGCTGCATTTCAAACTTTAACAAGTTGCATTTTCATTTTCATTTGATTCAAAATATTTTCTAGTCTCTCTTGGGATTTCTTCCTTAACTTATTGATTATTTGGAAATGTTTGTTTAATTTTCAGATGCCAGGAGGCACTCTGGAAATCATTCTGGGTTTGACGAGTGGTTTAATTTGCTCCCTGTGGTCAGAGAACATACCAGCTATTGTTTCAATCTTTTCAAATGTACAGAAACTTGTCTTACGACTCAGCATACTGTTTATCTTGGCAAATGTTCAGGTGTGCTTGAAAGGAATGTGTGTTCTGCTCTTACGGGATGGAACAAATGCCTCCTACATCTAATTGGTCAGTAGAATCGATCAAGTCTTCTGTATCGATACTGAAATAGGAGTATTGAAATCTCCAGCCACGCCTATGGATTTTTCCACTTCTTTTAGTTCTAACCATTTTGCTTCATGTATGCTGCAACTCTGTTATACCCGGACCTACATTTGTAACTGTCACATCTTCCTGCTGTAATGCCCTCGTTGCTATTATGAATTTTCCATTCCAGTCTCTCATAATTCTCTTTGATTGAAGGTTTATCCATCTAACGTTCATACAGTCACTGTGGCTCCTTTATGCTTACTTTTTTAATGGCACTGTTGGCCAACAACAAGGAGCAAGGATCACTAGGATTGATAGAGAATATACGATTTGTCACCGAGATTTAACCTGATGTGTTGCTCCGGTGACTAGTGATGGGAGGGGTCAGCCCAGGAGTCAGAGAAGCTTAGGGGGCTATGGCAGAAGCTGCAAGAGCTACAGAACTGGCTGCTGCCTGCCTCATCAACCATGAGCTGATAAATCAATGACAGCATGCATGAGCCCAAACAGGCCCAACGCCTTGCACACACTTTGCAAGTGCTAAGAGAATATGCATGCACAGTTAACAGGCCAACAAGTAGCTACAATTCCACTCACACTTAGGGGCTCTGCTTCGTGATTCCCCAACTTCCAATTGCTCCACCAAGTTCAAGTTCTTCCCTCTGGTGCATCTAGTCAGTAAGGCTACTGCTTACTGCTGCCCAAGCTCTGAGTGGGTCTGGGAACTCATTCAGAGACACAGCAAATTTTAATCAGGGCTTATCTTTCAAAATAGGCCTGCCTCCTGGCTTCTGACTGCTTTTATTTCTGGGCTCTTTGCAGTCTCCGTGAACATGTGCGTGTTAGCAACCATCCTGGGATTTGAGCAAAGTTCATATCTCAGCTCTTCTGAGGGTCTTTCATGTCTAATGCTTCCCCCTTAAAGGGTCCAGCTGCTCTGCTGCTGTGGCCTCAGTGTCTGCCACCATCAGACAGGAGACTGTGGCCTTGTGATACCAGTGGAGTTGAGGGGGAGAGGACACCAGGTGACTCCTAAGAGTCCTAGCTGTAAATAAACTCTAAATTAGCGTGTATGTTCTCAGGATCAAGAAAGATCAGATGGCTTAAAGGCAGCCTGACATACAGACTTATTTCTGACTGAAAGATTCTTACTTGCAGTCACTTCCTTTTTATTCACAGTCAGAATGCTTGTCACTTAAATTATCTAGGTAGCTTAAGAAGAGGAGGGAAGGCGAGAGGAAAGAGGTTGATCTGAAAGACCTTTCAGATTTGACCACATGATCCAAATTCCGTGGCTATGCACCTGCCCTACTGCATGTACCATGTAGATTTGGTCAATAATCTGTGAATTGGGTCTCAGATATTC
The DNA here is from genome assembly GCF_047511655.1 of Castor canadensis. NCBI lineage: Eukaryota > Metazoa > Chordata > Mammalia > Rodentia > Castoridae > Castor > Castor canadensis. The sequence continues at coordinate 7,131,761 of NC_133392.1, forward strand.
AATAACACCCACATATATTCCACAAAAGGAATTCATTCCTGAAATTCTGTATGTAACTGCTTCTCATGGTCTCTGGTTTGTTGACTTTACAAGTATATTGATGGCTGCACTCTCATCAGAAAAAAATACAAATTCCAAGATTCCTGTTGAGAAAAACATACTGTTGTGATACACTGACCTTTTGTTATCTTTCATATGGAACAAGGACTTCTCTATCCCACCAGACTTCATTGATGTGTTCAATAGGATCAGATGAAAACATCTTCCTATCTCTCTGTTGAATCTAATTGTTTATAAACAAACATAGCTGGAGGCCAACAATTCTGAACGCTTTTTGCTTATTTTATAACTTATTGGAGTATTTGACTATGTCAAGGACTCAAAGCTCAAAACTTGCCAAACAATTCAAAAGACCTTCCATCAAGAGTGTTGAAATGACCTGTTCTCTGTTGCATTGAAAGAAGAAAAAGGCTGAGAATGAGAGAGGGAGGCTGGGGGGCTAGGATGCTCAGCTTGCCTGCTTTTCAATAGACTCTGAAATTCAAGAGAATTTCTTATTCGGACCTTTTGTAAACTTTATGGATAAATATAAAAATATCATAGCAACTGCCAGTGGGTGACACATCTGGTTTAAGATGTGGGAGAGGGGGCAGTGGAGAAGGTTTGCTTTTCCATTGCAAAATGATAGTGAGCTTTGACACCTTTCTTGGTTTAGCCGATGGTCTAGGTTCATGACTCTTTACTGAGAATATAGTTCCTTCAAAAGCAAATATTAGCTTTAGTTGTGAATGTGTGGTTTTACATTGCAAAAGTGTACAATATTCTAAGCGAATACTAGTGCAGTCTTGTGATGAAATACTACACAACTGTCAAAAGTGACAAGGGAGAGTTGTATGTGCTGCCTGCAAAATAATACACTTTAAACACTATAAGATACTTTCAGAACAATATACATAGCATAATCCTGTTCTACGTTTTCCTAAAGTATGTGTCTATATATTCATATCCTTTCAGAACTACCTGGAATGCCACGCTCTCAACTGTTATTAGTGACCATCCCCAAGAGGGTGGAATTAAAGAGATATAAGGGCATGCATGTCCAATTTTACTTTAGACATAAGGTATGTTTTTCTGTATTTTTCAAAATAATAAGAAAAGTTCCTCTAGAATCAGAAAAACAAAGCAAAGGGAGTAAGAAGCCTCAGGTTCAAAAACCTTACTTGCCTTACCTCAAGTCCAAAAACTTTACCATTTTCTGAGGCTCAAATCACAGTCTATCTGATCACAAAGTGTTTGCACGTGTGTCTGGATTGCCCCCACTTCACCTGGATGTTTCTGCTCGGTCTAAATAAATGTCCACATACACCAAAACCCGAACTTGACTCTGTCACACGTTTCTTCAACTAGCCTTCTTTGCATGTCTGTTATCTGTGTCTTTGGAGTTGGCCTCTGCATCTAGGAGCTCCCATTATCCTGGCTGCCCAGGGAGGTGGACAATCCACAACATCCCCATGAAAGAGAGGGGAAGTAGGGCTGTGACCATCAGGAAGGTGGACCCACTGACTCAGTCTGGACCAGGTGAGGAAGGATCAATAAGGGAGTGACAGTGACACTTCACCCAGGCCTCTGAGATCAGGTGGACTAGAATGGTATTCTCATAAACGACTGGGGTAGGCTGAGGGGTTACCATCCCAAAAGCCCAGAGTAGAGGGCAGAGGTATCAGAAATGATGTCCTAGGGCTAACAAGTGTTTAAGAGGAAGGAGCAAAATAAGCAGACACCATGGAGAGAGCTGGGCCAGATGTGGCCTATGGCTAGGAGTGGAGGGAAGCAGAAAGACATGGAGGCAGTGGGCATGAAGAGGGTGAAGAGCTGGGGATTTGTTCAGATGACCCTGATGTGATGGGCCTGACATGAAAAGGAAGGTTCTGGCTTGGGAGGTAAAGTTGATTAGCAGAAAGATAGGCAGGATTTCACGACTTCAGCACTACTGACCTTGGGGGCTGGAGGCTGGGTAATTCTTTCTCGGGGTGTTCAGCAGCAACTCCCAACCACTGGTGTGATGATCCCAAATATCTCCAGATGTTACCAAGTATCCCCCAGGAGGCAGAATTGCCCTGGCTAAGAACAACTGGAAACCGGGTGCTGGTGGCTCACACCTATAATCCTCGCTACACGGGTGGCTGAGATTGGGAGGGTTGTGTTTTTAGAGCAGCCCACCTCAACATAACAAAAGAGGGGCATGATGGCTTGGGCCTGTCATCCCAGCCACAATGGGAAATCTAAAATAGAAGGATCACAAGCCAGTGTGGACTAAAAGCCCTATCCCCAAAATAACCCAGAGCAAAAAGGGCTGAAAGTACGGCTTAAGGGATAATGTGCCTGCCTCACAAGTGTGAAGCCATGAGTTGAAACCCCAATATAAAAAAAAAAAAAACTGGTATAGTGGTAAGAAGCCTGCAGCTGGGGTGAGGTGAGGGATGAGGCTGGGGAAGGGTGAAGATTCAGCACACAGCTGCTTAGAGTTTGCAAGTTTACAGGACAAGACAACAGCCAGGCAAAGGAGACTTCCAGGAGTCAATGCTTCAGAAGCAAATTAAAAATGTGAAACAATGAGCGAGAGAGAGAGAAAGGAAATATCTCAGACCCTGATATCCTAGGGCCTAGAAACCGTGTGGAAGATGACCTGAGGGTTGTGGATACAGGCAGGAGGCTGCTGTGCCCTGAATCATGTACTCTAAACCCTGCCGAAGCCTCAGCCCCCCAGTGGGGCTGTATTCTGAGACACAGCCTTTAAGGTTAAGGGGGGCCCTCGAGGTTAGATTCTAATCCAGTAGAACTGGTATCCTCAAAAGAAGAGGAAGAGACACCAGTGTCAAGAGAGCACTTGTAAAGGCCATGTGAGGACACAGCAGAAGGCAGCTGTCTGCAGCCAGGGGACAGGGGGAGCCCTCAGCAGACACCAACCTGCCAGCACCTTGACCTTGCCCTTCCGGTCTCCAGAACTGTGAGACAATCAACCTCTGTTGTGTAAGCCACATGGTCTGTGGTATCCCATTATGGCAGCCAAAGTACCAAGACTTGGGGATTGGTGTGGATTCCTGGAGTCAGCTATTGGGAGCCAGGCTGAGGAGCACAGGAAGATGGCGCACATAGAAAACTCAGAAAAGTTGGAGAAGAATGGAGGGAGGACGGCAGAGTCCAGAGTCACCAGGGAGAGGGGAGTGGAGGTAAGACTTTTTTAGTGTAGGGAAGATTTCAGCTTTTTATTTCCCTGCAACTCACCCAGGACTCTCCCCATCACTGTCCAGGCTTTTAAATTCCTGATAGCATGGGCTGTGGTCCCAATGTCTCCTAGTCCTAGATTCTAAATATCTTTGAAATTGCTTTGTGGGTAGAAAGGTGATAGATGCTGTTTGCAAAGTAAAGGAAATATAAAAAAATAAAGTAAAATACACCATTAATCTCACCACCCAGCACTCATTGTTACCCCATCAGAAAGTTTCCTTCTAGTCTGTGTATTTTCAACACAAAACTGGAATCAGACAATACACAGTGTTGAAACTGCTTTATTCATTTTTTTTTAATTTTTATTTTTTATTACTCATATGTGCATACAATGCTTGGGTCATTTCTTCCCCCTGCCCCCACCCTGTCCCTTACCACACACTCCGCCCCCTCCCTCTCCCTGCCACCCCCTCAGTACCCACCAGAAACTATTTTGCCCTTATCTCTAATTTTGTTGAAGAGAGAGTATAAGCAATAATAGGAAGGAACAAGGGTTTTTGCTGGTTGAGATAAGGATAGCTATACAGGGCATTGACTCACATTAATTTCCTGTGCGTGGGTGTTACCTTCTAGGTTAATTCTTTTTGATCTAAACTTTTCTCTAGCTCCTGGTCCCCTTCTCCTATTGGCCTCAGTTGCTTTTAAGGTATCTGCTTTAGTTTCTCTGCGTTAAGGGCAACAAGTGCTAACTAATTTTTTAGGTGTCTTACCTATCCTCACCCCTCCCTTGTGTGCTTTCGCTTTTATCATGTGCTCAAAGTCCAGTCCCCTTGTTGTGTTTGACCTTGATCTAATGTCCACATATGAGGGAGAACATACGATTTTTGGTCTTTTGGGCCAGGCTAACCTCACTCAGAATGATGTTCTCCAATTCCATCCATTTACCAGCGAATGATAACATTTCGTTCTTCTTCATGGCTGCATAAAATTCCATTGTGTATAGATACCACATTTTCTTAATCCATTCGTCAGTGGTGGGGCATCTTGGCTGTTTCCATAACTTGGCTATTGTGAATAGTGCCGCAATAAACATGGGTGTGCAGGTGCCTCTGGAGTAACCTGTGTCACAGTCTTTTGGGTATATCCCCAAGAGTGGTATTGCTGGATCAAATGGTAGATCAATGTGGAACTGCTTTATTCAACTGAGAATTGAGTCATGGGTATTTGTCTGTTATTAAACGTTTTTGAAAATGTAATTAAAACTAAAACAGAAATGCAGGGTGTGAGCCAGTGAGGGTCTTGCATGGAGTCCGCTGTTTTTCTTTGACGATGCCAGGGCCTGTTCCTGGTGGGCCATCTGACCACTTTATTTTGAGTAACTACAGGAAGGTCCAGAGTGTGAAAGTACATGTTTTAAGCATTTCTGTATTTTCAGAAGTTGGGCTGTTTTCACATTTTTGGACCTCAGTGCTAACCATGCCTGTCCATACGTCCTGTACATCGTTAATCACACCCTTCTAGTTTTCTCCTGGTTGTGACCAGATGGTTCTGAACTTGGCTTTTTTTTTTTTCCAGTTTCTTCTTCAAAAACAATTCTCAGTCCTTAAGCCGCAAATCCTCAGATTGCTTGTTAGTGAGAGACTGCTGTTCTAAAGAAGAGACCCTGTCCTCATTGGCAGAGGCCCTTATGCATTTACTCCTTGCATTTTCTTCTCATGGTTTTAAATTAATTGTCCAACCACAACCAGTGGGAACAGATCCCTGCAAATTCTGTCCCTCCTTGCAGACTCAGTGTTGAATGGTGTCCAGGCAGCTGTCCCAAGGAACTATGCCCTGCCACAGCACACACTGCTACGAGATGTACTTGGAAAGGCCACTTGTAGTCTTAGCACCAAATGGAAAAAGTGAAGAAAGAGCCTGGCTAGTCAACCATAGAAGTCTGTGTCTGTCTGTCTGTGCTTTTCTTTCTTTCTTTCTTTTTCTTCTTCTTTTCTTTCTTTCTTTTTCTTCTTTTCTTTCTTGTTCTTGTTCTTCTTCTTTTCTCTCTGTCTCTCTCTCTCTTTCTCCTTCTCTCCTTCTCTCTTTCTCCCTCCTTCTCTGTCTCTCTGTCTCTCTCTCATGTTGTGATAGCCAAGGATTCAAATCTTGATGAGGAATTCACAACTCCACAGAACAGAGCAGGTGCAGCCGCAGAGCAAGACTTCCATTGTTTGTGTTTGCTTATTTGTTTGTTTGTATCTTTCCCTTTGTGTAATTCCCTATCCAGCATATCTGTCTCACACCAGTTACTGGGAAGACAGAGGGACCCCCCACCACTGCAGCTGCCACTCCCCCACTCTGCCATCTTCTCCTGCCCAGGTTTCCTGTCCAAGCCAATGTAAAGCACCTGTTCCCTCCACGTATCTGAGGAAGTTCTGCACCCGGGGTCCTCCTGGCTCTTGAACCACCCAACAGCATCATAGGCACCACCTCACTAGGAAGGGAAGATGGGAGTGGAGTGAGCCTGCTGTGGACTCAGGCAGGGGCCAAGGTTCACAGGTCCTTGTCCCCACCCAGGCCACCAGGACCCTCATGTCCTCTTACCTGCATGGTTCCTAAAGTGAGCTTGGTCTAAGGTGCTCACATCCCTCTTCCAGACCCTCCTGAACACATATGCACAAGCATCCCCCACACTCACACACGTTCCCCCACATACATGTACACACACAGACCAACCTCCGTGTACCCACACACAGTCACACAGGTGACTCACCCACACACGTGCTCACATGGCAGTGTTGACCTGGACATCCACAAAGCTGAGCTTTTCCACCACCAACCCCATTCCTGAGGCTTGTGACTTCAGGATGTCCAGCCTGGTCAAGCCCAGGAACAGACCTCCCCCACTGCTGCCAACCCCCAAACTACCCTGATGTCATTCTCCTCATTAGTTGCCTCTGTTTGGGGACAAAGTCAAAACTATGTGTCTCAGATGGCAGCTAGTCCCTTTAAGTGACCGATACAGATTTTTTAAGAGTATTGGTGGAATAGAAAAACATTTTTTTCGTGATTGTCATGACCTGGAGGAGTCACAAGGACACTTACTTGGTCCCAGTTTGCGAGACTTTTGAGAGTGGTGGAGAGCACGGAGGTGGATACACCAGGGTTCAAGCACAGCCTCTGAAAGCCATTGGGCCTTGAGTGAGACATTTGCCATTCTAACTCTCAGTTTTCTGTCTGTAAATCAAAATTAATAATGGTATCTTTCTCATAGGTTGATGAGTCATATTAAGTGAGTTATCACATTGGAGCACTATATTCGGTTGACTACTGTCCCCCAGAGCCTGTGGGTGTAACCTTGTTTGGAATAGTCTCTGCACTTGTAATCAGTCATTCAGATGGCACATATTGGATAAGGTCCTATTCCAGTGACGAGTGTCCTTATAAGAAGCAGGACATTGGACACTGAGACAGGCACACATGGGAGAATGCCATATGAGGATACAGGCAAAAGTGAGAGCGGTGCTTCTACGATCCACGGACACTCTGGCTGCTGGTCACTGTCAGAAGCCAGGGAGAGTCGTGGAACAGAGTCTCCCTCAGAGCCACCAAAAGAGGCTGCTGACATCTTGACTTTGTACTTGTGACTTCTAGAACTGTGAGACAATATGTGCCCATTGCCTTAAGTCACCCAGTTTGTGAACCAGTCCTGACACTCATGTACCCACTTAACACAGTGGTTGGCATAGACCATAGCTCTTAATGCATGATGGCTTTTTATTAGCTGATGGGACTTTGAAGCATTTAAAGAAGTCCTAGTGGGTATATAAATGCAAGTTTATTTCATCGTTTTTTCTTCATTTTCAGCCTGCGGGTTTAGCCCCACTGCAATTTATATCATTGTCGTCTTCATCACCATCCAATAGTATGCAGCCCCTTACAGTTTACAAAACTTTTCCTAATGATTATTTCCATTAATTCTCATAATGACCCTATCAGATAGGTAAAATTAACAGTTTTTGCATATTGGCTGGGGAATCAAAGGAAATTGACTAAATGCAATGTGATATGTCAGATTGGATCCTATAAGAAAGGGGGGACATTAGTGGAAAGATCAGGAGAAATCCAATTAAATTCTGTGATTTGGTTAATAGTAATGTACCAATGATAATTTCTTAATTTTAACCAACGTAACCCATTGCTATACGATGTGACAACGGGGGAAAAAGGTGAGCGGTTATATGTAAACTCTCTACAGTATTGTTGCAACTTTTCTTTAAATTTCAAATTACCCCCACATAAAAGGGTTATATTTAAAAAGATAATTGGAAAAGCTCTCCAGCTGATTTGATTATTTTGCTGGAGGGTCACAGAGAAATGTTGGCAGATAAAAATGTCTCACAGATAGGGAGTTGTGACTACCCTTGCCTTTGCTTCCATATGTTGTTTCTTTAAAAAGCTATAATTAATTTGTTCACTATCTTAGAAATGTAGGAAATATGTAAGGTATATGCAATTTAAAGGAGAGAAAAGTCTCTCACCCATGGTCCCAACACCTAAAGATAGTCACCATGAATGTGTTGGCATAGCCCCTCATCATCTTTTTGGTTTGGTTTTATATATCCAAGGTCATCCTGAGGCCCAGTCCTTCCCACCCCATGCCTGTCTGAACTGCTGACCATTGCTAGACAGCATTCCTGTTTCAGGAGGGAGACTTCAAACTCCCCCCTGCAGATCATACTGGGCCACCAACAGTTCTGTAATCCATCACGTCCTCTTCCACCAAGATCCCCTGCAGGCACCTGTGCCCCCACACCCAAGCCCACACCCTTCACACAAACCATCCTTCTTACTTAGTATTCTTACTCATTGGGAAAATAGAAGTGACCCAAGGAACACCTCATCTCCCTGTACCAAGGCCACAAACCCAGTAGTTCCTGCCCTCATACCTGGCCTGTGAAGAAAGCACCCAGCGCCTGGGTAAACACCATTGTCAACGTAGGCATCATTGGTCTCTGCATTCTGTATTCCCTTGGCTTCCCAGGAGACCATGCCTCCCTCTTTCTCTCTGAATCACCCACAACCCATGTCTCCCTTTTCCATCCCAACAGCATACAAGAGCCAAGCTTTGATCTTGAGGGACCAAAGGGCTCCCTGTGTCCCACAGCCCCTCTGCCTATCACCCCTTTCTCTGATCCCCTCCTCAGGAAGGAAGTGAGCACAGCCACTGTCCTCATTTCCTCAAGCTGCTCTTCTGGCCGAGCTTCTGGTTTAATGCCCAAATGATGCCCGCTGTGAGTCCCCCTATTGTGAAGACTGGCACTTCTCTCTCACCTCCTTGGCTCCTGGCTGCAGGCACACAGCTGAGTATTCCAGCACTCTCCTCTGCCCTACCTCCTGGGCACCTCCCATCTCCATTCCCACCTCCTTCACTAGAGCCCTTCTTCATCAGACCTCAGATTTCAGCCCCTGCCTTCCTTTCAAACCTTTGCTTTGCTTATCCATGTCCAGTGGACACTTGAGCCACTCTGCCCTTCTGTCTTCTCAAACGAGTCACTCTTGTTCCCACCTTATGACCTTTGCACTGGCTCTTTTTTATACCGGGAATGCTTTTCCCACTGATATGTCCATTTTGCAATTCAGATCTGAAGTTAAAGACACAGAGAGGCTTTGCCCCAGTGGCTCCATCACCCCTCTTCCTCATTGTCTTCTCTGTATAACTTCATCACCATCTGGCATCTCTCATGTTTACTTCTTTGCCTGCTTGTTGCCAATCTCTACCCTCCCCTCCCTCCCACTGATGTGTGTGTTCCTCTATTTGTGGAATGTGCATGCCTTGTACATAACTCTATTTCCTGGGCCAGCAAGATTGACTGGTACACACATGGCAGGTGCACAAGAAATATCTGTGGAATGAATGAATAACAAATTTACATTCTGAGGGTTTTCTCACTAAATGTGATACTGAAGTGAAAGGTTTTTCCTTTTAAATATCTCCTCTAATAACTGTATTGCAATCTGTGCTAAATTTGAATATTAGGGTTTTCTGAAAATTCATTTGTTGAAATCCTCAGCCCTAGAGGGATGGGATTAGGAGGTGGGGCCTCTGGAGGGTGATAGGTCATGATGGTGGAGCCTTCGTGAATGGGATTGGTGCCCTGATTCAAGGGAGTTTCACCATGGGAGAAGTCCACAGTCTGCAACCCAAAAGTGTGCCCTCACCACAACCCATGCTGCCACCTTGACATCACACTTCCAGCCTCCAGAACTGTGAGAAATACATTTTGCTACTTATAAGCCACCAAATCTGTGCTATTTTGTTATAGCAGCCTGAACAAACTAAGACAGTCTACAGAGTTGGGACACTAAAATTTATTTAACCCTTTTTTAAAAAATACTTGGACATTTAAGTCAATCAAAAATTAGCTCAATCATAAACAACTCTGCTATGAGCATCTTTACCTTGAGTTACAGAAATGAGAATATTAGTCAATAGGACCTTTTGTCCTTTAGGAGATGAGTCTATGGGGAAGACAACCCTGTGTTTTGTAGGTTCAAATGTTCATTACCAAAGGACACACACATATATACATATCAGAGTCCTTTGCTTCCAGCACTATGGAAGTAAAAATGAGGGTAAGAAAGAAGGGATTCTGCCATCAGAGGAAGCAAAGACTGCTGGGTAAGAAACTGCTGGGGACACAACACACAGTCTTAGTCTGACAAATATTGAGAGTGTTGGGGGCCCAAGGGGGTGGCTAGTGGGGCTCACAGAAACTGGGGACCTATCATGTTCTCAGAGGAAGGCAGTTGTGTCTGCTCAAACTCTCCTGTAAGAAATGAGCTCCTACTTATGCATCTCATGGTCTAGTTTGTAAGACATCTTTGCCATATTGCCCTGGGTAGTCCTCAGACCCACCAATGAGGTATTCTGGAGTAGAGGGTTAGTGTTCTCACATGCAGGAAGGAGCTCAGAGAGATTTGCCCAGGATCACACAGCCAGACTCCAAGCCAGTAGCCATGTCCCTCGTCCTGCACCCTGCACTCCACACCCATGCTCAGTTACAATCCTGTGTTTGTTGTCACAGCACACAAAAGTGGCTGGGTGGGTTGCTCCAGATTGGAAGGCACTTTAGAGATGGGTGGATGTGAAATAATGGCGATGTAGTTTGTACAAGTTCACATAAGGGCACCATGCATGCACAGGCTGGCATCCTCTGAGCTTCACCTAATGCTGGTGGGGCTGAGGATGGGCTTCAGGGGAAAACTGTGAAGTCATAAAATATCAAAGCCAGGGCTCCAAGATCATCTTGCCCTGCCCATTCAATGCACAGATAAGGAAACCAAACTCAGAGAAGTAAATTTCTCAAAGCCACATAGCAAGTCAGCAAGGAAACCTGGACACATCGTTTTCTCCATGATAGCATATCGCTTATCTACAAAGTATCATTAAAGAAATGAAGCTTTAATATTATCCAATACTTAGAGTTGCACTGGGAAAAACCTCCCATCCAGACCTCTTAGAGAAAAACTTTATTGGATAGATAATATGTTTTATAAACATATTAGGCATTTTCCTCCCAAGGGCCCTTAAAATACTCTACCTGTCTTCTCTGATCTCTGTCTTCCTATGAGTGCTTTTGTCACTCAATCCCCAGGAATGGACAAAGGGGAGCCACAGCTGGCTATCATCAGCTTTATCACAAATACCGAATGACGGGGTCTGGCGAAGGAGGTCCTGCTGCCCTGTGAACTAACTGGACCTCACACTCTGGTGGCACAATGATGGGCAACTATGCCACAAAGCATACAGCACATCCTAAGCACTCAGAAACTTGACCTGGGCAGGAATGGGGAGACAGGATTGGTTGGTGGAATGTGGAGATGGTTTCTAATCATTTTCTGTGAAGATCTAACTGCACCTGAGATTTTATTTTATTTTTTTGCCCCACCTGCATGTTCCATCAAGGGCATGGGATAAAGCAGGATGTGGGCCGATCAATGACCCCTGTCCACAAAAGAATATTCCAGAAGGCATTGGTGGTGCGTGTTGGGGGAGGTCCACATCAAGCCCATTTCTCCTCCCTGTGGTTCTGCAGCTCTGCAAGCCACTATGCACATTTTGATCAGACTGTCAGGATGGAGGCTTCATACTTTTCTGTGATTAATTCTTGTAAAAGTCCTTTTAAAGGTACACACACTGACATTGCAAGAATTGATTTCCCTTGGTGATTAGATAACCACAATCAGACAATCTATTATGTGACATTAAAGCAATCTGTTCACAGAAAACAGATTCCTATCACATCACCCTTCTCAGGTCTCAAGATAGAGTCTTACAGAAGACAACCATCGTGAACAAACCCTCTTCAAGAGGATGAAGATGAATTAGGAGTGCCTGATGGAGACATCAGTCCATTGCAAATTTCCCTTTCTCACTCCCAAGCATGCTTGCCGGTGTCTAAGTGGAGGGAATTATTTTGAGGCAAAATTCTGAAAAATCACAATGAAACTAAAAGGGAAGTGACTACCTAAGTTGTCAGCCTGGTGTGAGGGTTTTGGCAATGTAATTTTTATCTTCCCTCCATTCATTAGATCGAAAACGACAAGGCCTATCACACTATGAAACATGACAAGGACCGTAATTCACATTCACAGCTAGATAGTTGTGCACGTGTGCGTGTGTGCACAGCGCTTTGCTTTTTCTGAAACTAGTAATGAAGCTGTAAATGCAGCATTTCTTTCATTACCTATTCATTAAAGATATGACATGAAAACAGAGTTTCCATGGCAATGGCTTTGTGGGTTCTGAGAGCATAATAAGAATTTCATTGTTTACACCACAGCACAGATAACTGGCGGGCGCTATTGTAGCTGGTAGTCTTATTTAGCATCGTGAATGCACAGAAGGGCAAATAGTAGTGTGGCCGGTGCTCAGGAGGGCTGGCGCAATCGTCAGTACACACGCATGTCAGGATAGAAAGCTTGCATCCGCTATGCCTTTTCAATGCTCTTGAACTTAAATAGTGAAACAGTCTAAAGAAATCAGAGCCTATTTTGAAGGTCTGAAATACTTCCACTCAACATTTAACATAAGTCCATTTGACATGAAGAAAGATCTTTCTCTGCTAATGTCTGAGATGAGATTGCCACAATTCAGAGCTCGGCTCCTAAACTTACTAGCTGAGGCTTACTAGTGACATTGGACCTAGTCTTTCCCTACACCTTGGTTTTCTTATCTGTGAAATGGGAGCAATCTGCACCCACAAGATCTGTGCAATATATAAACACATACAAGACAGATGCAAGGCAGACAATGGGCTGCGGAGAATCCTGAAGCACTGGCTTCTGGGCTTCTGCCCAGGGCTCCATGTTTTGATGTGGCATTGTCGACTGCCATGACAGACTGATCTGGTTTTAGAACTGCAAACTTCAGGCCCAGCTCAAAGGTACACTCCTCCCGTTTGATGTCCTCCATGCAGTGCAGCATGGTCTCTGGCCCTTCTCCCATAGCATCCTCAGCTCCCTCAGCCTCATGGTTCATAGGTCTATTTCTCTCCTCAGAAGGCCATGCTCCCCTCTCCCGGCCTAGGGCTGGGCACAGGAGAGGGCCCCCAAAAAAGAGAACCCTGATTTATGAAAAATTAAATTAATTAAACCCACTATGCAAACTCACTTCAGAGCAGAGGGTCTTGTTATTGCTAATGTTGTTTTAGTTTGATTTGGGGATGGGAGTCACCTAAAGAGGTCAAGATTTTTTTTAAGGTCAATTTAAAAGGATTGAGGGAATGCATGACACTGGTTCAAAATGGTGTTCTTGAAGACTAAAGCCATGTGGTTTTCCCACAGTCTGTTCACTGTCCCCAGCAGGGCAGGACTAGACTGAAGAGCATCTGGCACCTAGGGCATAAAATGCACTGTCACCTCATTCTCAGTCACTGGCTGTACCATTGTGTCCCCTCTCCGCCTCACACCACTTCCTCATCCCAGCCTGAATCCTGTGTGGCCGACTGATTGGGTTATGTGTTTGTCAGCTCTGGCTGTGGGACAAAACTCTCTTGGATCCAGTCAGAGGAAAAAACCAAAGATGATTCCCAACACAGCAGGTGGAGATGTGACAAGGTGACGCACTTTTCAAACAAAGGGATATGATTTGGTCTTATTTACAAAACAAGCACTAATCCTGTTCGGTACGGTTGAAGCACAGTCTACTCCAAATGTACTAGGATGTCTTCGATCGAGCCCATTAAAGTAAACCCTGACTGAGGGCATCTCGATGCAAGAGAAACTCAACCATGAAGACACACTGACACAGGTCATGACCAGATACCAAAATGCTAATTGCAAAGAAGTATTCCTCATGCAAGTTAGAAGTAGAGAGTGCAAGGGACAAAGAGAGACAGAGACATGGCGTTGTCCCCTGTCCATATTCACACAGCACTGGGGCTGTGCTCACTACCCTGCCAGGGCACCTGAGAAACCACAAATGCCTGGTGTCACCTCATGCAGGATAGCAAGGGGAGCTGGAAAGCTGGCTCTGAAACCTGTGTGGAAACCCAAAGGACCTTGGCTACCAACACAACTTTGAAAAAGCAAAGGCAAAAGACCTGCTAGATCATTGTAAGACTTATTAAAAAGCTACAGTAATCAGTATGATGAGTTATGAGACAGCCATAGAGACCGAGGGATCAGAAAAGAGTTCAGAAATCAACCCAGACGTCGATGGTTGATTTTTTTTTTCCACAGCAGAAGGCTCAAGGCAATTTAATGAGGAAATAAAATCTTTCCAATAAAAGGTGCTGGAACAATTGGATTTCTATACAAAATGAACAAAAGGGCAAGCCCCAGACTAGGAGACTAGTCTGACAAAAGACTAGGTCTAGAATATATAAAGAACTTTTATAACTAAACAATCTGTATAAGCACTGTAATGTAAAAGTGGGATAAATATTTAAATAGACACTTTAACCAAAGAAGACCCACAGACGACAGAGAACCACATGAAAAGGTGTTCAGAGTTAGCACTCCATAAGGAAAATGCGAAGAACCCCATGTGACAGCAGTGCACATCTCTAGGATGGCTAAAATGAAAAAGACTGACCATACCAAATGCTGGCGAGGATTTGAAGGCACTGGGGTAAATCCTCAGACACTGTTAGTTGGAGGATAAAGTGAAACTCCTTTTGAAAACATTTTGGCAGTTTCTTAAAAAGTTAAACATAGACCTGCCATATGACCACCCATCTCCTTTCTAGTATTCACCCAAAACAAATGAAATCATATGCTCCTACAAAGACTGTACACAAATGTTCATAGCAGCTTTGTTTATAATAACCAAAGGCTGGGGAAAATGCAGGTGTCCACCTGCAGGTAAATGGATGAACTCCTACTCAGCACTATACTGGAGCAAACTGTGGGTACACCCAACATAGACAAATCTCAAAATAACCATACTGTGGGAAAGAAGCAAGAAAAAAAAAGTACACACTGTATGAGTCTGTTTATATAAAATTCCGCAAAGTGCACACTCAGCCATGATAGCAGAAAGCAGGTCTGTCAGCAGGTGGGGAGGGCAGCTGAGGCTGGGGAACAGATCACAAGAGGACACAAGAAAATGTTGGGGGAGAGGAACACTTTTATTACCGTGATTGTGAAGATGGTCCCATGAGTGCATATACATGCCTGAACTCGTCAAATTACCTGTGTTAAATATGTATGTCTTATTATGTGTCAATTACATGTCAATCAAGTTGGGCTTTATTTAAATCAGAAAACAAAGCAAAGCATTGAAGAAATATGTTAGTCAGCTTTCTGTCACAGTGACAAAACGCCTAAGAAAAATAACTTAAAGCAGGCAAGGTTTGTTTTGGCTCACTGTCTCGTTTTCGTTCATGGGTGGCCGTTATGTTGGGCCTGTGGTGAAGCAGACCATCATGGTGACTGAAGCCCGTGACAGAGGAGGCTGCCCACCTCATGGCACCAGGAAGCAGAAAGAGTGAGCCAGGGACAGGGGACTAAATATGCTTTTGGAAGGCATGTCCCCAAGGACCACTCCCTCCAGCTAGGTCCCAGCTCCCAATTTCCCATCAGCTCCCAATAGCTCATCAAACTCTGATCTCATCAATGGGTTAATCAAGATTGGATCAAGAGCCCTCATGATCCAATCACCCCACCAAGCCCCACCTCTGATCACTACTGCACTGGGGACACACCTTCCCCCCATGAGCCTTTCTGGGACATTTCAGATCCAAACCATAATAATAAGTAAGAAAATTAGTCTCAGTCTTGGCTCCAAGTAAGAGACTGTCCTTTCAACTCAAGAAGTCAAATGTGTTTTTAGAACTGAGAGAACTGGAGTCAACGTGTGGGCGTTTCTCGCTCTAGCCACAACAGGGCTTCTCTTTTGGACCCCAGAGACCTTCCTCCAACCTGGAGGCCTTTGCACTTACCATTCTTTCGGCCTGTAATACTTTTCCTTTTCTAGCTTTCCACACCACCACCACCCCTGCCACTTTCTGACAATACACTGGTACTGACCTCTGTGCCTTGCACTCCCTGTTTAGTGTAAGCACCCCGTCCTCACTGGGGCTTCTCTAACCTTCCTCTCAGGAGTCCCAGCTTCCCTGTCAGCCTCCATCCTCCCTTCCGGGCACTTCTGTAATGCATCTTCATTTTGGTCATTTGCTTGCCTGCTATATGTTTCCCCCACTCACTTGTGGGCTTCAGGGCCCAGACCATGTCTTGTTCACTAGGGTTGGTAATTGGGGCAGGGAGTTGGAAAACACTCACCGGAAAAGTTACTGTCCAGGTTGTCATCCCAGATCTAGGGGAGGAAGGTTCTCAAGGCTCCTCCTGTCTATGTGTTCTTCCTTCTTCTTCCCCACATCTTGATTTGAATGCCTTGTCCTCTACAAGACCTTTTCCAACCTCCTGACTGAATTTGCACCCCCACACACACACTCACTCACTCACACACACACACATTCACACACACACTCACATTCACACATTACCTGCTTTCCCACCTTGTCTATAATTGTCCTCCACGTTAGATGACAGGCCACATGAGGACAAGGGCTTTTCATCTATTTTGTTCACCGTTCTATCTTGAACACCTAGAGCAGTGCCTGGCACAGAGCAAATGTTAAAGCAATAACAGCCTGTGATTGCACTTTGAATGAATGACATTTCTGGTTGGGGGCTTTATTTCCCTCCTCCTTCATGAGTTGTAAAATTCTGTCCAGGCTGTGGTGGCTATGGAAAACACGCTGCTTTTCACTCTAACAGACCACTAGGGGCTACTCCATACCATCAGTGGGGCCAAGCCTGGAGTCCTCGCTCTGCCACCAGCATACAGGCCGTGGTAAGCAAGACTAGCCCCTCTAGTCATGGACCGTGCTCTGCAGAAATGGACTCTATGCAAGAGATATGAATACAGGAAGGCACATGGGGAGTGCTCCCAGCTACAGTCATGTGGGGATGAAGGAAGCAGGACTGGGCAGGGATCATCCAACTGTGCAGCTGGAGTCACCACTGAGGGCAGATCAGGAGCTGGGATGGCCTGCAGGCTTGACTCAGCTGACACAAGGTTGCTGGACTTTGTCTCCACTGAGGACAAAGCCTTGGGCATAGGCTTCTCATGGGAAAGGCCGATAGGGCTTAGGAGAAGCAACTCCCCTCTCTGAGCATAATATTTGCAGCAGACCACACTCCTGACACCTAAAGGAGGACCCAGCCAGTCCTGGAGGAGGCTTGGGTGTTGCTCCACGGCTCATCTTCCACCTATAACAGAGCAACAGGCTTTCATCTCCTCTCCTCTCCTCTGCCAGCAGGGACACTTTCCTCCCCTGGGAGTAGAAGACCTGGAGCTTATGCCCATGGCCTAGCTGAGGCAGACAGTTGTCTGTGACACCATCAGGAGGCCATCAGCATGTCAGGGGTTCTGCTGTTCCCTCCTATCCTGCCCCACCCTCCTGGGGCGATCCTTCCTGATAGGTGCTGGCGCTCTCTGCACATCCCTTGCCCACCCGTGGTGGTCATAGCAACAAGGAACACTATAAGTGTAACTGAGATGTGGTGCTTTCTAATGGGATGATTTGAAATCAAGAGCAATAAGTAATCACTGACTATTATATTACAGTTCAAGAAGAACGCCCACGCCTCTTATCACACATAATTAACAGTAATTAAGTGTCCTGCAAATACTACATGTTTAGGAAATGGCAAAGCCAGGGTTCAAGTTCAAGTCTGTACCATTAGTCTTATACTAGACCTTGGTAAATTTTATTCAACTCTGTCCTCTTACTAAATTAATATTTTTCCTTTGATTGATTACCTTTCATAAAATAATACATTGGTTTCGTGTCACTCATAAATGGAATGACACAAATAGGAAAAAAATAGCTATAAAAACAAATGCAGTGCACACAAAACAGTGTGATTAATGGCTAGCTTGAAGCTGTTGTCTGCAGAAGGGACCAAGCAGGAGATGGCATTACAAAGGTGTCAAAGACTAACAGTAGGTGGGACCATGGTCCTGGCTGAAGTCAGAGTGATGTGAAGGTGACAAAGATAATAACCTTGTCACTGCAAGGTATCTATTGCACGCCTCTGTGCCATCTAAAATCAGCTCAGCCGCTCTGCATGGCACACTCAGCCATCTCTTCAGTTGTCACAGAGGCCCATGTGAGTGGGAGAGCCCATCGTGTTGTTAATATTCCCACAGTTCCACTCTAGGAATAGAGAAGCAGGGCACTGTGGCTCTCCTGGTCTCCGAAAGCCCTGACTTTATGTGCGTGCCACAGGCCAGGGTTGGAGGCTGGAGCCTAGCCTCTAGACTCACTCCTGCAGCTGGGGAAGGCCTGTCAGCCAGGAAGTGAGGTTTCCTTGTGCCCCACATGCCTGCGGCCATGCTGGCAGCAAGCAGCACTCGTGCTGGGCCCACCTATAACCTGCTGTCTTCTCCAACCTGGCCTTTCAAGGGTTCATGCAAAGAAGTTACACCCCGTGGGGACTTTAGTCCTGGCTGAAGTCAGAATGATTCCAAGGGCCTTGGAAAGAGAATTACACCCAGGCTATTCCAGATTCTTCGTGAGAATTCAGAAAGGATCCCACAAGACTCAAAAAAAGCAAACAGCTACCTTTTCTTCAAATGTTAGTTTTTTGTTAATTTTCCCCAAATGCTCAGAACACCTGCTGCCAGGTTTTAGAATGGTTTACCACATGTCCCTGATTATAGGCCCAAGCGTCCTGCACCCTTTGCCCTGTGAGTTGGGCCGAGGCAACCTTCAAAGTCACCCTAAGCTTCTGCTTCTCTGCCCACTCATTACACTCTGCTTGGTGGCCTTGAGTTGTTTGGGACTCAGGAAGAATCCCTGGCTGGCAGCCCTACAGGTCTCTCAGACATAGCCTCCTGCCTGGGGCAGGGAGGTCTGTTGTGCCAGGGGATCTTGGGTGACCAGCTGCCTCCTTGCCATGACCCAACTTCACTGCTGAGGCTTGGAGCAAGCAGCCCCGAACTCTTCTCCAGCATTTTCAAGGTCAAGAAGGGAAGAGAGGGATATAAATACAGAGCAGGCATTGCTGGAGGAGAGCAGGCATCAGGCACCTGAAGGCAGAGGCGAGGTCACTCGTGGGATGCCAGCCCACGCACCCCATCGTGGAACTCTCTGGAGCTGCCTGTAGGGCCAGGGGCAAAGCAGGCTGTCTTGAGAGATCTGCTTACTGTTCGGTGCTATCAACCCTCAGTCTCAAGCTTCACAGTATGCAGAGGCAGCAGTTTGGATTCTTAGACCCTCAACAAAAGCTCAGGGAAGGTGATTTGTCCACCCCAAAGCTAAGACAGGCAAACTGCCTCCCCCAGAGCACGGGGTCATCTCCTCTCCCAAAGGCTGCTCCTCCCTCATGCCACCCCCGGCTCCTCTGAGACCAGCTGTAACGCAGTGGTTCCCAGGGCCTCAAAGCCCACCTGTGATCACAGTCTTGGCTGGGTTTGGCAAGTCCAGGAAGGGAGACACTTCTCACTCTGCTGTCCTGAGATTAATGTTCACTCACTAGGTTGGAAGGAAAGAGTGAGGGTGCGGAAACAGGGTGTCCAGCCAGCTGCATCCAGGCACCCCTCCCCTGTGATCTTGGGCCGTTCAGCCTTGCTTCCTCATCTGGCAACTGGGAATAAAATCATTCCACACTGGCTCTTGTGTGGCTCCAGCATCATTACAATAGTCCTGAAACTTAAGATGCTGTGTTGAGCCCAGAGAAATGACGCATGTCTGTAATCCTAGCACTTAGGAGGTGAAGGTAAGAGGATTATGGGTCAAGGCCAGCCCACATATATGAGATCATGGCTCAAAAACAAAAAAATGGTGCTGTGTTGATGAGTGATAGCCGCTTTTTCAATGGTGATGATGACCACATCACAGCTCAGGGTAGTCAGAGAAAGGAAAGAGCTGCCACTCTTGGGTCTTCTGCCAGGCTATGGGATGCTCAATTACACGTAACTTCAGAATAAACTCCGGCATATCTACGATCTTCAGTTAACCAGAAGTTGTCAGCATTCACCTTTTCAAACAAGTACCCTACAACCCATCACTTTTTAGAAAAGAACTAAGACAAAAAATGTCCACATTCCTTCCTGTGCTGAGTGCTCTCCAGCTGACTACTCGCCTTTATTTGCTACAAGTACACACTGGTCAGCAGCCTCTGATGCTACATGAGATGACCTGAACACCATCAGGAGGCCTAGGGGTTGTTGAATGACTGTCCTGCAAGCCTGAGGCTCTGGTTTGTGTTTAAGGCCATGGGCACATGTACATTTTCTTTATTAAAAAAAAACTGTGTTGAATATTTGCCTGAATTCCAACTTTGTATCCCACCTTTATTAATGGACAGGAAAATAAGATGCAATCTTTCTTCAAAATATAGATGACTTTGTTTGCCTTATTTATTTATTTATTTATTTATTTCTCCCCTACATAATCACAAAAGCAAATGGCAGCAGAGAGTATCATTTCCCTAAATATAACCAAGTTACAGGCACTGCATGTTCTAGTGGCCTTCCTATTTCTGAGTTTGGAAGACAGGTTCAATTACCGGAGGTGCACAGATTAAAAGGAACTTAAGATCACATTACCTACTTGGCGTTGACGGGCAGCATTTTTACCTGTCAGCTACTCTCTTATAGCCCATTGGTAACCATGTAAAAATCTGACTTCGTGAACAATTTGATTCCTCCTGTTTTCCCAAAGAACCATAAATTGTAGTTATTTGGTATTATGTGCAATCACTTTTATAGAAGGCAAGCTTTAAAAATTTATGCTGTGCATTTCACACGTGTTATCTCAAAATGCTTTAATGTTCTGGAGGTTGGACAAATGAGGAAATGATTCTAAGCCTAAATTTTCAGCTCTGACCTCTGATGTGTATTCAGATCTAATAGCAAGGGGTGAAATTCCACACAGTAGAACTAAAGCATAAAACATTCCAAAATCAATCTTCTGCACCTATGTCTTGGCCTCACCTAGGAAGAGATTAAGGATGCAAGAGGTATTGATTGCTGGGGTTTTCCTTTTCTACAGTTTCAATAACACTTCTTTGTCTTTCACTTTTGCAAGATGTTCTGGGGACAATGCTGTCCTTGGTAGCTTTGTGTGAAAGTCTTCTTTGCACAAGAGGACTTCAGCTGGGAGCCCAAGGTCTCTGCTGCTCTGTATCTGACAAATAAGGCCAAAATGATAGATCTCTTGGCTTAAGGAGATCTTACATATTTATGGAATGACACCTTTCTCCATCAAGATTCAGGATCTAGATTTTTCAGCTATCAAGAGGGACCTTGGCCATTGTTTCAGCAAGAAGTGAGTTAATAAGACCTTCATATTATTATTCAACTTCAGAGGCAGAGTGAGGAAAGTCAGAGGCATGCAGACATCCTGATCTTCAGACTTCAAACACAGAGAACCTATTACATTGAGAAAACTTTAGCACAATTCAGGCAGATTTTTGTAAATGACACTTTAATTTTTTATTTAATATGTTTCATGAAGCCTGAATTTCAAAATTTGTCTTCTTAAAAACAGGGAACTCCCTCAAAAAGCTCAGTCTGCCCTATGTAACATTTGGGAATTTTAAAAATCATATTTCCATGTTAGGTTGAGAACTTAGAAACTAAATTCTGAGCTGAAACTTAAAATTCTAATATACAAGAATTCTGTGATAAATCTTAGTTGTACTATCAGATGCCTGAGAGGATAACACACAATAAAAACACAATAACCTGTATCTCTTACAGAGTTAGCAGTTTGTTAGCAGTTAGCAGAGTTGTTTCTTATACTACTGACTTTTTGTTTGTTTGATTTTTGGTGGTAGAGATTGAACTCATGGTCTCTTGCAAGTGCTTTCAGGTTTGAGCCATGTCTCTAGTCCTTTGGTTTTTAGCTCATTTTTCACAAAGGGTCTTGGCTGACTTTGCCTGGATTGGCCTCAAACTGTGACCCTCCTACCTCTATCTCCCAAGTGGTGGGATTCCAGATGTGTGCCAACACACCAGCTTGTTTTTGCCTGGCTGTCCGTAAGCCATGAGCCTATTGGTTAGTGACTATTTTTTACGAGAATTTTAGTTTACAAATAACTGTTGGATTAAATTGCTGAGGCTAAAACTTAATCTTGTGTTATTGGTGGTTAATGGAGGTTGGTTACCTGAAAAGTAGTCAGATCTTCACAATTGTATGGCAGAGATGACAAAAACAATTATTTATTGTCAGCTGATTTTTTGTCTTTAAAAATATTCATTAAAACAACTGGAGATCATGCCAATTAAAGCAGGAATTTGCAGTTTTTGGAGTACTTTCTGCTCGTTGGAGGAGAATTCATTATTACAACAAAGTATTGGACCACTCTATTTGTGTGAAACAATGGCCTCTTCAGCAATGCTGGGTGTGTAGCAAAATGAATGTAGGCTGCCCTCCCAGAGATAAAAGTATTGATCTTAGGAGCATCACAGCCTAAAGACCACAGGTGATTGGAAAATAATGAAATCTTGTGTCTCTGCCTCAGTGTCTTAACTCTGATTATCACTGGAGTACTTAATTATCCAGGAAGTATATCTTCAGTAACAGGAAGAAGTCTACACAGAAACAATGAGAAATTCCTGGTTTGACTTTTTTGCTTGTTGTTTTTACTCCCATGAAATTAAAATTAAGTGACTTTCTCCCTTATCACCTATAATGTATTCTCAGATCAGGACTATCAAGAAAACATAGTACTAAAGGTTAAGATACAGTTTAGTAAGTGCAGGCCATGTGGATAGTTGGATTTAAAATTTTCTTTATTATAAATTAACAAGACATCTTGGTTAACAAAACAATCCCCACTTTCTGACTAGTCTCTGGCCCCATTTCAGACTAACTCATTCTTCATTCTGGGTTGACTTCTTGACCTAATCCCACTGGACTAAAAACCTAACAAGAACAAATTATTTGTTCTGTATAAGAGTTTCACTTTAAATACAGAGGCTATAAAAGCATTGGTAGGTTAAAAGTAAACAGACAGAAAATATATCCATAATCTTAACCATACATTATAAATTATTGAAAAACTAATTAAAGACAAGGAATATTACATTTATAGTATAGGAAGAGTTTTAATGATGAAAGGTTCCATTAACCAGAAAGACATAGCCATCTTAAATGTGTTTGTACCTAATCACTACAGAGCATAAGAACACATTGGGAAATAAAGTAACCATTAGGAAGAGTTGGAGATGAGGAGAAAATAAGTATAGCTGATATTTTAATTCTGCACTCTCAGTAACTGATGGACTAGAAGACAAAAATCAGACAAATACAGAATAGTACTGTAAACATATATAAGTTACATCATCCAATAACTGCAAAATATAAATTCTTTTTAGGTAGACATAGGACATTCACCAAACCAAGTCTTATTAAATTTGAAATCACACCTGATTTGTTCTCTGACTGCTACAGAATTATATTAGAAATCAGTATAAACAATATCTTTTAAATGCCCACACATTTTGAAATTAGACCATGCACTGCGAAATAATCCACAGGACAAAGAAATAATCACAGGAGAAATTGGAAACTATCTCAAAATGAATGATAATAAAAATATAGCATATTAACTTTGAGGGTTGGAGCTAGAGCAGTGTATAAAGGAAAATATATAGCTTTAAATAATTGTTTTAGAAAATAATAATGGTCTTATCTTTGTGCTCTAAGCTTCCCCTCTAAGAATTTAGAAAAAGAAAAGCAAGTTAGAGGGGATTCCAAGATGGCAACTAGAGGGAGGAAGCAGAAAGCGAGCCTCCTATAGTGAAATCTTGGAGAGACGCTTGACACACACTTTGCAGGCATAATCACTGAGAAGAGGAATAACTTTGACCCCTCCACACCTCCAGCCAGCGCAGAGAATCTCCACTTCATGTTAAATGGAGAAACCAGGAGGGCCACCGGGCCGCTAGTCGCCCGTGCCCAGATGGCTTGGGAAGACTCAGACCAGCTTACTGTCAATTAGTACACTAACACTCTCTGTTTATACCTTTGAAACTTTCTTGTCTGAAACCTTGTTCTGCTTTCTCCCTCTTGTCTGTGTATTTGTTTTCCCCTTTTCTTTAACTTCTTGCTTTCCATCTCAGCTCACCCTTCCATTCTAAATATTACCATTGTTATTATTACAAGCTAGAAAATACTTAATTGCACACAGTACAGGAACAGTAACAACACCAAAGACAATGACAGGAAGACAGAAAAAACAGGGAAACCAGTTTCCCTACAGCAAAAAATTAGTACAGGAACCAGAGGGGAATGAAGAAAACAGAAACTCAGATCCAGACTCCAACAAAATGAAGATAAACTATGCCAAAGGACCCAATGAAGCCCACAAGAATAATTTAAAAGAAGACATACTACAGGTACTCAATGACAATTTTATAGAGATGATACTGGATAGAGTCAACCAAAATGTACAGGAGACACTCAAGATATTCCAAGACAACAAAAATAGAGAATTTGAAAAAGCAAAAGAAGAAATAAAGGAAACCATAGAAGCACTGTATAAACACCAAAGTGAAACAGAGAACATGATGAATAAATGGATAAAAGAACTCAGGACAAAAATAGACAACATTAAAGAGGAAACCACCCAGGATATGGAAAACCTCAGAAAAAACAACGAAACAGAACTGCAAAACAAAACGGAAGGCCAATCCAGCAGAATAGAACAAACAGAATACAGAATCTCAGAACTAGAAGATGAAATGGTAATTAAAGGAAAAACCGAAGATCTATTAATTAAACAACTCAAGACCTGTGAAAAGAAAATGCAAGAACTCACCGACTCCATCAAAAGACCAAACTTGAGAATCATGGGCATCGAAGAAAGAGAAGAGGTGCAAGCAAAGGGAATGCGTAATCTATTCAACAAAATAATAACGGAAAATTTCCCAAATCTAGAGAAAGATATTCCCATACAGATGCAAGAGGCCTCCAGGACACCAAACAGACCAGATCAAAATAGAACTACCCCATGACATATCATCATTAAAACAAGTACAGAAACTAAGGAAAGAACATTGAAGGCTGTAAGAGAGAAAAAACAAGTAACATACAAAGGTAAACCCATCAAAATCACAGCAGACTTCTCAACAGAAACATTAAAAGCAAGAAGAGCGTGGGGTGAGGTCTTTCAGGCACTGAATGAAAATAACTTCAACCCCAGGATACTCTACCCAGCAAAACTATCATTCAAAATAGATGGAGCAATAAAAGTCTTCCATGACAAGCAGAAACTAAAACAATACGTGACCACAAAGCCACCACTACATAAGATTCTGCAAGGGATTCTGCAGACAGAAAGTGAAACACAACTTAACCATGAAAGGACAGGCAGCACCAAACCACAGGAAAAGAAAAAGCAAGACAGTAGAGAGTAACCTCAACTTAGGTACAAACAATCAAACCTTCAAACAACTAAGACAACTAAATGACAGGAATCACCACATACCTATCAGTACTAACACTTAATGTTAACGGACTTAATTCACCCATCAAAAGGCACCGCTTGACGAAATGGATTAAAAAGGAAGATCCAACAATTTGTTGCTTACAGGAGACCCATCTCACTGACAGAAATAAGCAGAGGCTTAGGATGAAAGGCTGGAAGGAGATTTACCAAGCCAATGGCCCCCGAAAACAGGCAGGAGTAGCAATACTTATCTCTGACAAAGTAGACTTCAAACCTACATTGATTGAACGAGATAAAGAAGGACATTCCATACTAATAAAAGGGGAAATACACCAAAAGGAAATAATAATCATCAACCTGTATGCACCCAATGTCAACGCACCCAATTTCATCAAACATACCATGAAAGACATAAAAGCATATATAAACACCAACACAGTGGTTGTGGGAGACTTTAACATCCCATTATCATCAATATATAGGTCATCCAAACAAAAAAATCAATAAAGATTTAAAATATGCAATAGATCAAATGGACCTAGTAGATGTCTACAGAACATTTCATCCAACCTCTACACAATATACATTCTTCTCAGCAGCCCATGGAACCTTCTCCAAAATAGATCATATCCTAGGGCACAAAGCAAGTCTCAGCAAATATAAGAAAATAGAAATTATACCGTGCATACTATCTGATCATAATGCAGTAAAAGTAGAACTCAACAACAAAAGTAAAGACAAAAAACATGCAAACAGCTGGAAACTGAATAACTCATTACTTAATGAAGAATGGATCATCGATGAAATAAAAGAGGAAATTAAGAAGTTCCTGGAAGTCAATGAAAATGAAAACACAACCTACCGGAACCTATGGGACACAGCTAAGGCAGTCCTGAGAGGAAAGTTTATAGCCATGAGTGCATATATTAAAAAGACTGAAAGATCCCAAATCAATGACCTAACGATACATCTCAAACTCCTAGAAAAACAAGAACAAGCAAATCCCAAAACAAATAGGAGAGCAATAATAAAAATGAGCTGAAATCAACGAAATAGAAACCAAAAAACCATACAAAGAATTAATGAAACAAAAAGTTGGTTCTTTGAAAAAATAAACAAGATCAATAGACCACTGGCAAACCTGACTAAAATGAGGAGAGAAAAAACCCAAATTAGTAGAATCAGGAATGCAAAAGGGGAGATAACAACAAACACCATGCAAGTCCAGGAAATCATCAGAGACTACTTTGAGAACCTATATTCAAATAAATTTGAAAATCTTAAAGAAATGGACAGATTTCTAGATACATATGATCATCCAAAACTGAACCAAGAGGAAATTAATCACCTGAATAGACCTATAACACAAAATGAAATTAAAGCAGCAATCAAGAGTCTCCCCAAAAAGAAAAGTCCAGGACCTGATGGGTTCTCTGCTGAATTCTATCAGACCTTTAAAGAAGAACTGATACCAACCCTCCTTAAACTGTTCCACGAAATAGAAAGGGAAGGAAAACTGTCAAACACATTTTATGAAGCCAGTATTACACTTATCCCAAAACCAGGCAAAGACACCTCCAAAAAGGAGAACTATAGGCCAATCTCCTTAATGAACATTGACGCAAAAATCCTCAACAAAATAATGGCAAACCGAATTCAGCAACACATCAAAAAGATTATTCACCACGACCAAGTAGGCTTCATCCCAGGAATGCAGGGGTGGTTCAACATACGAAAATCAATAAACATAATAAACCACATTAACAGAAGCAAAGACAAAAACCACTTGATCATCTCAATAGATGCAGAAAAAGCTTTTGATAAGATCCAACACCATTTAATGATAAAAGCTCTCATAAAACTAGGAATAGAAGGAAAGCGCCTCACCATTATAAAAGCTATTTATGACAAACCTACAGCCAGCATTATACTTAATGGAGAAAAACTGAAACCATTCCCTCTAAAATCAGGAACCAGACAAGGATGCCCACTATCTCCACTCCTATTCAACATAGTACTGGAATTCCTAGCCAGAGCAATTAGGCAAGAAGAAGGAATAAAAGGAATACAAATAGGTAAAGAAACTGTCAAAATATCCCTATTTGCAGACGACATGATCCTATACCTTAAAGACCCAAAAAACTCTACTCAGAAGCTTCTAGACATCATCAATAACTATAGCAAAGTAGCTGGGTATAAAATCAACATAGAAAAATCATTAGCATTTCTATACACTAACAATGAGCAAATGGAAAAAGAATGTATGAAAACAATTCCACTTACAATAGCCTCAAAAAAAATCAAATACCTAGGTGTAAACCTAACAAAAGATGTGAAAGACCTCTACAAGGAAAACTATACACTTCTGAAGAAAGAGATTGAGGAAGACTATAGAAAGTGGAGAGATCTCCCATGCTCATGGATTGGTAGAATCAACATAGTAAAAATGTCAATACTCCCTAAAGTAATCTACATGTTTAATGCAATTCCCATCAAAATTCCAATGACATTCATTAAAGAGATTGAAAAATCTACTGTTAAATTTATACGGAAACACAAGAGGCCACAAAGAGCCAAGGCAATACTCAGTCAAAAGAACAATGCAGGAGGTATCACAATACCTGACTTCAAAGTATATTACAAAGCAATAACAATAAAAACAGCATGGTACTGGCACAAAAACAGACATGAAGACCAGTGGAACAGAACAGACGACCCAGATATGAAGCCACACAACTATAACCAACTTGTCTTTGACAAAGGAGCTAAAAATATACGATGGAGAAATAGCAGCCTCTTCAACAAAAACTGCTGGGAAAACTGATTAGCAGTCTGCAAAAAACTGAAACTAGATCCACGTATATCACCCTATACCAAGATTAACTCAAAATGGATCAAGGATCTTAATATCAGACCCCAAACTCTTAAGTTGATACAGGAAAGAGTAAGAAATACTCTGGAGTTAGTAGGTATAGGTAAGAACTTTCTCAATGAAACCCCAGCAGCACAGCAACTAAGAGATAGCATAGATAAATGGGACCTCATAAAGCTAAAAAGCTTCTGTTCATCAAAAGAAATGGTCTCTAAACTGAAGAGAACACCCACAGAGTGGGAGAAAATATTTGCCAACTATACATCAGACAAAGGACTAATAACCAGAATATATAGGGAACTTCAAAAACTAAATTCTCCCAAAACTAATGATCCAATAAAGAAATGGGCAAGTGAACTAAACAGAACTTTCTCAAAAGAAGAAATTCAAATGGCCAAAAAACACATGAAAAAATGCTCACCATCTCTAGCAATAAAGGAAATGCAAATTAAAACCACGCTAAGATTCCACCTCACCCCTGTTAGAATAGCCATCATCAGCAACACCACCAACAACAGGTGTTGGCGAGGATGCAGGGAAAAAGGAACCCTCTTACACTGTTGGTGGGAATGTAAACTAGTACAACCACTCTGGAAAAAAATTTGGAGGCTACTTAAAAAGCTAGACATTGATCTACCATTTGATCCAGCAATACCACTCTTGGGGATACACCCAAAAGACTGTGACACAGGTTACTCCAGAGGCACCTGCACACCCATGTTTATTGCGGCACTATTCACAACAGCCAAGTTATGGAAACAGCCAAGATGCCCCACTACTGACGAATGGATTAAGAAAATGTGGTATCTATACACAATGAAATTCTATGCAGCCATGAAGAAGAACGAAATGTCATCATTCGCTGGTAAATGGATGGAATTGGAGAACATCATTCTGAGTGAGGTTAGCCTGTCCCAAAAGACCAAAAATCGTATGTTCTCCCTCATATGCGGACATTAGATCAAGGGCAAACA
Source organism: Castor canadensis (assembly GCF_047511655.1). Classification (NCBI taxonomy): domain Eukaryota; kingdom Metazoa; phylum Chordata; class Mammalia; order Rodentia; family Castoridae; genus Castor; species Castor canadensis. The sequence goes on from NC_133392.1 coordinate 7,160,792, forward strand.
CAACAAGGGGATTGGACTTTGAGCACATGATAAAGCAAGAGCACACAAGGGAGGGGTGAGGATAGGTAAGACACCTAAAAAACTAGCTAGCATTTGTTGCCCTTAATGCAGAGAAACTAAAGCAGATATCTTAAAGCAACTGAGGCCAATAGGAAAAGGGGACCAGGAACTAGAGAAAAGGTTAGATCAAGAAGAATTAACCTAGAAGGTAACACACACGCACAGGAAATCAATGTGAGTCAATGCCCTGTATAGCTATCCTTATCTCAACCAGCAAAAACCCTTGTTCCTTCCTACTATTGCTTATACTCTCTCTGCAACAAAATTAGAGATAAGGGCAAAATAGTTTCTGCTGGGTATTGAGGGGTGGGGGAGAGAGGGAGGGGGTGGAGTGGGTGGTAAGGGAGGGGGTGGGGGCAGGGGGGAGAAATGACCCAAGCCTTGTATGCACATATGAATAATACAAGAAAAAAAGAAAAAGAAAAGCAAGTTAAACCCAAAATAAATAAGAGGAAAAGAAATAATAAAGATATAAATGGAAAGTGGTGAAATAGAAAAAAAAACAAGTTATGGAAATAAAACCAAATGTTGGCTCTTCAAAGACATCAATAAAATGATAAAACTCAGACTAGATAGAACAAATAAAAGGAAAGATGGCATGTTATCAGAAATGACAGAAGGGATATCAATTCAAGTTCCTACAAATTCTAAAACAACAAAAGGAGATTTAGCTTTAAGCCAATAACCTGGAAATTTTGGATAAAATGAGAAATCCCTTGAAAGACACAAATTACTAAGACTGTCACAAGAAAAAAAAAAAGAGAAAATCTGCACTGTTCTATATCAGTTTTAAAATTGAATTTGTAATTTGAGAAATCCTGCCACAATGAAAACTCTAGGTCTAGATGCTTCACTGGGGAATTTTGTTTAACTTTAAAAGAAAGAATAATTCTATAAAAGAAAAAATTCTGAGGCACAATAAAATTTTTAAGTAAGAAGCAATTCAAAGAGGTTCAGCCCTGTGGTGGCTGTCAGAGTTGAGAATTCATGGGGAAAATGCAGAAACACAATGAACATTGCTTACTGACAATAGTGACACAGTTGCCTTATTTGGTCTGTCCCATTGGAAAGTCCCCATTATGTAACATTAAGTGTGTTGACTACTTCTGATTGGTTGAGCTTAAGCTGTTTTTCTTTTGTATAAGCTTTTACAAGGAAAAGATCAAGTTGAATTTTGCTTAGCTTGTAAATCAAGAAAAGTTTAGGTCATGTACAAGCCCTACCTGGCTTTGTCTGCTCAGGGATTCTTCAGATGTGGTCACTATTTTAATTTATTTTAACAATACAATTTTATACTAAGAAAATAGAGAAGGAACACTTTCCAACTCATCATCAGAGGTCAAAAGTACACTGAAATATAAAATGCTATATAATGTTAAAATTACTGAAAAAAACCTCTCACTCATATAAATGCAAAAGATGTTTAGCAAAATATTAGTAAATTTAAGCCATTATTGTATTAAAATGATAATTTATTAAAAATAATCCAGTGACATATTTTTAAAAAGGATAATACAGACCTTATAAGTAAACTTAACCTTGCCTGGTTTTCAAACATAAACAAATTTTAACTTAGCTTTTCGTTTTATTGATGTATCACCACTATTGGTTTTCTGTTTTACTGAATTCCATTATATCCAAGAATGCAAGGTTAGTATAACATTCAAAAATCAATCAATGCATCCATACAAAAGCAAATAATGAAGATCACCTTAATAGATTAAGACAAAAGCATTTAAGGAAATTGAGCACTAATAGGATGGAAAAAGTTCTATGAGTATATGAGAACATAACACATGATGACAAAAGGGACACCACACCACAGGACAGATTATTTTAATAGACAGGTTTCAAAGACTTGCTGTGTAGAAAAAAAATCAGATTCCTACCTATCACTATTAACAGAAGCAAATTCCAGATTAATTAAAATGTAATTGTGAAACATGAAATTATAAAGTCAAACAATAAAGCATAAAATAGTGGATTTAAGACCTAGGAGAAGGAAAATTTCCTAAAGGAAACTTTAATAGCACAAATCATAAAGCATAGAACAGATGAATTTAATTAGAGTAAAAGTAAGGCTTTCTGGTCCATGAAAGACACTGTGAGCAAACATTAAAGAAAGCTCATAGAACAGGAAAAGTTATTCACAGTGCCTAAATCCAACAAGAGATATCTGGTATTGTGTTAGCTTTATCATCCCTGCGACAGAATTCCTGACATCAACAACTTAAAGGGAGGAACTATTTGTTTTGGCTCATTATTTTAGAGGATTCAGTCCATTGCAGCAGGGAGGGCATGGCGGAACAGAGCAGTTCACATCATGGCGGCCAGGAAGCAGAGAAAACAAATAGAGGGAGTGGTTGGGGCAAGATACAGCCCTAAAGACACACCCCAGGGGCCTGATTCCTCCAACTAGCCCCACCTCCTACTTTGCAAGACCTCCCAATAACGCATCACATGTGTTTCCACAAGGATTAATCCATTGATTAGGTCAGAGCCCTTGGGATCTAATTTTCTCTGGAAACACCCTCACTGATGCATCCAGAGGTGTGTTTTATCAACCTCCTAGGCATTTCTTAATCCAATCAAGTCAACACTCAAGATTAACCATCCCAGGAAAATCAAAAGAAATAGACAGTCCCAATAGAAAAAATGGGAGAAAGATACAAACAGGTGGTTTTATAGAAAAGGCATCCAAAAAAGTTAAGCAAATAAAAAGCCACTCAAATTTATTTATCAGAGAGTGACAATTAACACCAGTGATGAGATGATATATTGTTATGCATCACCAAAAAGCAGGCAAAAGTCAGAAAGTGACTGAAGCCCAAGAGAGGAAGGGATGTGGAGCTGAGACATTTTCACGCAATACTGATCAGAAGGTGACAAGTTACAGCCACCATAAGAACACAGTCAGATGGTCTTAGCTCAAAGTAAGTACATACAAGCCCTATGGCTCCACAGTGTCACCCTGATATAAATCCCAAGAAATTCTCACACAGATTCAAAAAGAGCCATGCACAACTAGGCAGAGACAAGGGTAGAGTTATCAGGAGTGGTGGGGAGTGAAGTCAAATTGAGACCCCAGCCCAGGAAAAGTACATGGTTTATGTGGCAGGTCACAGAATGTGCACGGTAGTTAGAAGCAATGACATAGTTACACCTTCAGTAATGTGGATGGGCCTTACCCTTAGTGCTTAGGGAAGAAAGAACGAAACAAAACGAGATATGCAACCAAATACCATTTGTGTCAAATAAAAATGCACACACATGAACCACAAATGCACACTTTGCAAGACCATAGGAGAGCAAAAACATTGCAAACTTTAGAATTATTGCTTGTCACAGGTGAGGGAGTAATGGCGGGAACTGGGGACAAAAGAAAACAGGAGAGAGGAAGGAAAGAGATAAAGAATGTGCATCAAGGTGTTCTATGCGCATATATGCACAATTTAGACAAAGTCTGAATTTGACAAAGTCTGAATTTGTAGTCATAAGGAGCTAACTAATTGTGGAATAGACACTCAGTGGATAATTAATATTAAATGGAAACTGTGAAAGTTTATGAAATGATGTTGAATGTTAAAAAACAAAATGCAAATGACATCACTATACAAATAGGACCATTTTTTAAAAAAAGAATCAAATGTGTACGTACATACATGCATGGGAAAAAATTAAAATACTGCAAATAGTCTACCAAGATGGTAAGATTAGGTATAATTGTTTTCCTTTTCCTCTTGCTCTGTTAGGCTTACATTTTTATAATATTTTTATGTTCTCTGTTTCATAATTTCTTTAAAATGAAGGGAAAGAGCACATTTTTTACCTGAACAGAAAGTATGTCACAGCTCTCCAAACTGACTGACAAGTTGGTCATGTCTTCAGTTCTGAGCAGCTTGAATCCTGGCTTTGATATTTCAGCACAGATAATTCTGAGTTAGTGACCCCAATGATTATGGCATCTTAGTTCTCCTGCTTACCGTGGTGAGGGTTACAAAAGTATTTTGAGATTTGCAATTGTGTTTCTGGGACCCTTAATGTTAGACCTTGAAATAATTGAGTTAACAAGCTGCTTCTGTGCTCAAGATGACTGCCTTCACTTACGAAGGATTTTCCAGTATTCCCAAGGTCAGGCCAGTGTGGGAGTGAGTGAGTAATGTGGGGTTTTTTTCCCTGTGTCTTTCCTCACTTAAATGTTTACCACGACTGTCTTCCCATTTTCACACTGATGATGTTATCATAGAGACTTCTTTTAGGAAATTGTGCTGTAGTATCTTTGTTTGAATTCTTCAGTGTTGCTAATCCTGAAAGTGAAAAAGAACCTTTTCTCTGGCAAATGATTACTCTTATGTCAAGTGGCAAGGGAGCAGGGATTGCTTCAGAATATCAAACGTCCCAATGTTGTTTATCCCCACAGCCAGGACTATTTTGTCACTCTCTAGTTTAAATGCCAGCAGTTATTTGCAGAGATGTATAAAGCATGCATTATGAATGAAGACAAAACCATGGAATTTAATTTGCCAAGAGTTCCCTTTTACAGAAGCTGTACACATCTCAAGACATCAACTTTAGCCCAGCAAGGAATCCCCAGAGAGAAGAAATAAATCTCAAAATATTGTCCACAGATGTGCAGTAATCAGAAGCTACCCATGTAATAGGGGAGTGCTCAGATTCTTCTGTAGCCTCTTTCTTTTTCCCTCTGTCTCTTCCTACTCCTCTCTCACTTGTTCCTATCTCCTAAGATACATAATGAAAGGATGTGTCTGGGTCTTATCAGACATCTGTGGTTTTCCTTTCCCTCCATAACTGTCAGAGAAAAGTAAGTGTGCAGTAGTTATCTGCAAGGTATCCTGTATTTCACCTTTATTGTCTGCATGCTACCCTATCCTAGATCTAACTCCCTGAGGGTAATAAAGAGAAAATCTTTTTAAGGAATTGATCTGCCATCACTGTCTGTTCTTCACGAGAGGACGTGATATTTCCCTTTATTACAGAGTAATTGTCCTGATGCCAAAGTGTGTGATGCAGTATGTTCAAATATGTTCTGACTGATTTGTCAGAATTAATGGCAGTGAGCCTGTGGAGGGCTCTGGGCATCCTGTGTAGTAGTGGTCAGAGGAAGGTGTGGGTCTGTCCAACTCCCAGCCACACAAAGCACCCCAAAAGCATGCTGCATTTAAATGGATTGTTCAAGGAGGAGAGCAAAGAAGTTGCTACCATTATATTCACCTTTGTGTAGTATTTTTAATAAGGGAAACGTTGAGAGACAGGGATGATGGGAAGAGTTTGAGCTTTGATGTTGGATACATGGGTTTGAATTCTACCCACTCGTCTACCATTACCTACCAGGGTATGATCTTGGGAAAGTGACTGCCCACTTCCTCTAATGTGTGGGAGAGTGGGGACAGGGTGGACGGTACAGGAGGGCAAGAGGTGACAATTCCTACCATGAAGAATTGTCCTAGCCAGGTGCTGGTGGCTCATGCCTGCAATCCTAGCTACTTGGGGGACTGAGATCAGGAGGATCCAGTTCTAGGCCAGCTGGGGCAAAGTTTGTAAGACCTTGTCTCAATGGAAAAAAAGCTGAGCATGGTTCTACACACCTATCATCCCAGTGACAGCCACAGAAAGCATAAAATAGGAGGATAGTGGTCCAGGCCGGAATGAGCTAAAAGTGAGGCTCTATCTCCAAAATAACCAGATGTGTGGCTCAAGCAGTAAAACACCTGCCTAACAAGGATAAGTCCCTGAATTCAACCCTAGTGCTGCCAAAAAACAAAAATGAAAATCTATTCTCAAATTTTAAGTAGTCTAATGCAAAAGAGGCACAAAGTTGGTATTCAATAAATAAGTACTAGATTTCATTTTTAAACTGTGTTTTACAGTCCTTGAGAGTAATATCGATAATAGCATTTTGAGTAGTAGTTCTCAAAGTACATTCTGGGGACCCCTTAGAGTCCTAAGAATTTCATAAAACAGAATAATGTTGTCTTTTTCATTGATATTCTTTCACAAGTGCATAGCTGAATTTTCAAAGGTTACATGATATATTATTTTATAACAGATTGAATGCAGAAGCAGACAAGAGAATCAGACTGTCATTAGAGATTTATAAAAATGTAAAAAATTCCACTGTATTCATTATATTTATTTCTAGAAAATGCTATCATTTTAATACAGCTTTTGATATTAGCATGTTGGATAGTCTCAGATGTGTGATGTACATGTATATGTGTGTATACTGATTTAATGTAAAGAGTTCTATTGTAATTGGTCAAAGTACATCTATGTACGTTATAAATATCACAGTGAAACCCCTTTGAGAGATTAATGTATGCTAATAACATTTTTTAAGTTCTCTTGTGGTCATGACCAAACTTCTGGAAAAACACTAGCTTAAAGCACGGCTCAAACAGGCGTACACGTGCTCAGGTGGAGACTGCTATTCTGAAAACAGAAGACTACCATATATTGAGTATATATATGTGTGTTTCAGCCTAATTCTCCCTCAAAAAATTTCTTAAGTCTGGATACAATAATTCATACTCCTGAGCTAGGCATGGTGGTTCACATCTGTAATCCCAGCACTTGGGAGACGGATGCAGGATTGTGAGTTTGAAGTCAGCCTGAACTACTTAGCGAGACTCTGTCTCAAAAACAAACAAACAAAAGATTTAAAGCCCTGGAGAATAACCAAGAAGAGGCAGATTCCACATTTCTATGAATTTTCCCATTAATAGTTCTCCTTAGTCTACCTGGATTAGAGCAACCAGAATTCAAACTGAAAGCTTAATAGTTAATGGACTGAGAAGTAAGAAGACAGAGTTGAGGACAACTGAGAGGGTTGAAACTGAGGGGTAAATCCTGAGAAGGAAAGAGCCACAGAGAAAGCAAGCGAAAAATCTACAGAGACTTGGCTAACCCCTGAGCAGTGCATGCTCAGGCCAGACCCTAAGGATTCTAAATAGGAAAACACTATCTTGAAGGCCAAAAGAACTGAGCAGAATTTTAGTTACTATTCTGCACAAAAGAAACAAAATTGAGAGTTCAACTCTCACCAAGATAGGTGGATTTGGTAAACATCATGGGCTGCCCATTGAAATCTCTAAAGTGCTATGTCTTAAGAGCAAAAATTATGTTTCAACAGGGATGCCTGCTAACATGAAAACACCTAAATAAAATGGCCCTAAGAAAGCACAAAACCCAGTATCAGTACAAGGTGCTCCATCAGTAATTTAACCACCTGCTACAAGAAAATTCAACTCTTCAAAGGAATTCAGAAGAATCCATGTTTTTAAAGATTGTAGCAATGTACTCACAGTATCTGAATAAAATGATTTAGTTGGCAACTTGAACAGTCAAGAGAGCAATCAGTCAATAGAAACAGACCCTTGAACAACACAGAAGTTGGAATTAGAAGACAGATTTCAAATATGTTAAAGACCAATACAATGGGTGAAGATATAGGGAATTTCAGGAGAGATGTGGAAACTATAAAAAGGACCAAATGGGGGTAGGTTTGGTGGCATGCTCCTGTGATCCCAGCCTTGAGGCAGGAGGATCATAAGTTCAAGGCCAGCCTGGGCTACATAGTGAGACCTTGTCTCAAATACACACACACACACACACACACACAAAGAAACAAAATACTACTCATTTCTAAATCAAAGCAGAATTCAATAGATATCAACAGTATGTTTTGGGGACTTGACAAAATAATCTTAAAGCTGATTTGGAAGAATCAATTTCTGAGAATTACAAGAAAAATTTTGAGTTAGAATTTTAATGGTGGAATACTTGTCCTGGCGAATATGAGGCCCTATATTGTTGGTTTCTAAAACCACCTGTACTGGCACAGCCATAATCAGACAAATGAAACAAAATCAGCATGTGCACAGCAAGCCTGACGCTAAAAGAAAACAGTACTAGAAGATGTTGCCTGGAAGCCACGGTGGGAGAATGGATTTCTCAGCTATTTCATGGCCTGAGGAAGTTTGTCAGCCATTAGAATCCCTACCTCAGTCTTTACAGCATCATAGACTGCAGGTATTTCCAGGTAAAATTGTAATTATAACTATAAAACCGTCCAAATAAAACAGTGGGGGAAGAGGTTCTTGCTCTTGGGATGGATAAACATAAAGACCAACCATCTGTAGGGAAGATTGAAGAGTTTGTTATGTAGAAACATTGACGTTTTATTGTGCTAAAAGATGCCACAAACAAGATTAAAGACAAACTATAAATCAAGAAAAATATTTGCAAGATATATGACAAGGGCCAGTATTGTTAATTTACAAATACCATAATATCCAAGAAAGATTATCAAATAAATAAGGAATATCAAGAAAGTACTTGAATAGGTTATTCACAAAAGCACAAATGACTTTGAAACATCTTTCTACTCAGAAATGATAATTAAAACCACTATAAAATAGTATTTATCTATAACAAGTTGGCAAAGATTTAAGAGGATGGTAAAACATAGTGTAGGCAGGAATGGGAGGACTAGGTGCTTCCATCTTCCATTGATGGGAGTATAAATTGCTAAAACCTTTTTGCAGGGAATTTGCTGATACTATCAAATTGTAATAGAGATAATGATGGTGCTTCTCTTTTATTGACTTATAATGGGCATTACCTCTAGTGTTTTATCATTAAACAGGATATTGGCTATTGTTCCCATGATACAATATACATTGTAAAATTATATCTAGGAATTATCCATTTTTCTGTATTTTACCATGGGCTTTTTAAAAACAAGAGCAGATATTGAAACATATTAAATGAATTTTTAGAGTCTAGTGGAGTACATTAATAGATTTCTTTATATGAGACCATCTTCTACTAAGAACTTCCCTTGGCCATAATTCCTTTACATCCCATATGAAATATCCCATTTATCTTGAACAGAACACACATAAGATAAAATATGTTGATATCCTGTATTTCAATAAAGGACTCAGACTTTTATGTGAGTATTGTGTGACACTGGCAGGCTGGTTGGTTTGTTTTCTGCTCTCTTTTTTTTTTTTTTTTTTTTTTCCATTTTTCTTTTATTATTCATATGTGCATACAAGGCTTGGTTCATTTCTCCCCCCTGCCCCCACCCCCTCCCTTACCACCCACTCCACCCCCTCCCGCTCCCCCCCTCAATACCCAGCAGAAACTATTTTGCCCTTATCTCTAATTTTGTTGTAGAGAGAGTATAAGCAATAATAGGAAGGAACAAGGGGTTTTGCTGGTTGAGATAAGGATAGCTATACAGGGCATTGACTCACATTGATTTCCTGTGTGTGGGTGTTACCTTCTAGGTTAATTCTTTTTGATCTAACCTTTTCTCTAGTTCCTGGTCCCCTTTTCCTATTGGCCTCAGTTGCTTTAAGGTATCTGCTTTAGTTTCTCTGCGTTAAGGGCAACAAATGCTAGCTAGTTTTTTAGGTGTCTTACCTATCCTCACCCCTCCCTTGTGTGCTCTTTTAAAGAAAGTTCTGTCTTTCTAACAAGGTTTTAGAGGTTGCCTTCATTTTTCTGTGCTCCAGAAGAGTCAATAAAGAATGGAATTTACTATTCCTTAAATGTTTCGATGAGTTGTCATGAAACCCTCTGGGTCTGGAACCTTCACAGGCAACGACTTCTTAGAGTGTCCTTAACCCACTCCATTTATTTCATCCTTGTATTCAAGTTGACTGGCATAAAATTAAGCCAAGTATGACCTGAAGATCCTTGTGGCTGTCAGTACCTCTGCTTCATCTCCCCATGTGCACCCTAATTTTGTGTATGTGAACTTTCTTCCTTATTTTGCTGTGTGTTAGGGGGTGCAGGCCCTCTTTCTTTTTCTTTTTTTGGTGGTACCGTGGTTTGAACTCAGGGCATCCTAATTTGATGCCCTGAGCCATCATGACTACCACATGAGCCACACCCCCAGCTCTTTTTGCTTTAGGTTATTTTTCAGAGAGGTTCTCCCACTTTTGTCTGACCTCGGACTTAGGACCATGATCCTCCAACCTCTGCCCCCAGAGTAACTACAATGCCTGCTCCTTACTTTTTCACGAAGCTACCAGGCAGACCAAAATGTCGTGCTGACTCCCCCATCCGCCCTGACTACCTCTTACGTTCATTTATTATTTGTACCATTTCCTGACTTATTAGTTACTGTTTTATCTGCCTGGCTTTTTACTGCTACTTTCCTAAGACAAATTCTTATTTAAAAACAGACCTTTTGTTCAAGTTCATTTTTAACTTCACAGCAAAACTGAGCCAAAGTGCAGTTTCTTTTTATTGCTTGAACTGGATGCTTGAGATGTGTGTTTCTCTCTCTCTTTAATAAAGTGCTTAATAGAAAATACCTACACGGTCCAAATTTTGCTATCTAAAGGTTTTGAATTTTATTGCAATTATGTTCTAGATATTCAATCTAGAGTTACAAGTTTTATTTCCTTTTTTGTTAAAAAAAAATGGCCTCCAGAGGAGGTTTTTGGTTTGGTTTGGAAGGTTTCAGGGCTTTGTTTCTCTTATACTTTTATTATTAGCTCCAAGACTGATTGTCTGGCAAAGATTATGGTACTTGTTCTTCTTTACAACACGATAACTTTTTGTTGTGGTTTAGTTATGAAAATGAGCACATGTGCCATGGGCAGTTTTAAAGGTTACTGTGTGACTTTAATGTATGCATTAGCTCTGCCTTGTGACTTACTTCACTGGATTTCCTCATGCACCTTCCTGGTTCCTATGTGGTCTCTGAAGAGGAGTTTTTAAAATCTTCCATACAATTTTATTTCTATTGTTTTTCTCCTGAATCCCAAAATATTTTGCCTTATATATTTTGATGGTCTATATTATTTAGTTAATAAAATTCATGACAATTTTATCTTAACTGTGTGTTATGTGCCCTTTGTGTTAGTAAAATCTCTGACATGGCAAGTAATAGAAAGCCCAACTCAAAATGTCTTTTTAAAATAAATGGGGCTTGGTGTGGTGGATCATATCTGTAATCCTAGCCACTCTGGAGGTAGAGATTGGGAGGCTCTCAGTTGGAGGCCAGCCATGCCAAAAAGTTCCTGAGACTCCATCTCAACCAATAAAAGCTTGACACTGTGGCACAGGGTGGTCATCTCAGCTAGATAGGAAGCACTAATAGGAGGACTGCAATCCAGGCAAAGCCTGGGCATACTTGAAAAATAGCTAAAGCAAAAAGGACTGGGGCTGTGGCTCAAGTGGTAGAGCACCTGCTTAGCAAATGCAAGGTCCTGCGTACAACACCACTGCCACCAAAATATTAATGAATTAAGAAATAGTAAAATAAATAAAATATCTGGATCAATAGATGGATAGATAGATAGATGATAGATAGATAGATAGATAGATGATAGATAAATATGTACTGGTTCCTTTTTTGGAGGGGGAGTGTGGTACTAGGCTTTGAACTCAGGGCTTCATGCTTGCTAGGCAGGTGTTCTACTGTGTGAGCCACACTCCAGTGATGTACTAGTTCTTGTAACTAACAGAGCAAATTTTAGGTCAGGCTTGATTCAGGAGACCCTGAAGATGTCACTAGGAACTTGATTTTTCTCTCCTTTTGGGATGTCTATATTCCCAGTTAGCACTGGGAGAAAGACAAATTCCTCAAGTGGGAAGCAGGCTGATACTGGGGAGATCTGTTCCAGAAAAGCAACCAACACATGTCCATCCATTCTGCCCCACCTGACAACATCTTTCCTTTGAGTCATCTTGATTTGACATTCAAATCATGGCCTACTTCCTTTTTACTTTTTCATTCTGCTTTTCATATCTTTGCCCATACTATATTCGTCTTCTGTGTCCTTTGGAAATGAGGTCAAATCCACCTGTGGTCCCTTCAGGGGGACCACTAAGTCTGTCATCCTGCCCTGCAGGAGGAGAGTCACCATTCCACATGGTAACTGCAGCACTCAGTGCTGGGCTTTTTACACTAGCCGTATGTCCCCAGCTGTGCTGGCAGTGCCTCTGCCCCCTATATCTCCACCTCTGTGTGTGGACAAGCCCCAGTTACTGTCATGGCTGTCATAGTTCTGTCTGTGTGACCACACACCTCTACCCACTTCCTGCCATCGAGACCATCACAACCATTACACTCATTGCACTTGCCCCTTTCCTTCCAAACCCTTTTACTCTCTGAAGTCTTTTCTGTAACTTCTTTCCTCAGGGTTAGATTCTGCTTCTCTTGCCTGGGCTCACATATGTCAGCTTTGCTCCCACAGGCTGGTTCAGATGCCAGCAGGCTCTTGCCTGTGTCCACCCGTCCTCCAACCACCGCAAATGTTGTAGGGCTCACCTGCAACAGGGAAATGTTTTGAAGCAGGAATGTCTGGGTACCAGCCTCACCCCAGAGCTTGGGAGCCCTGGTTGGGTTAACTGCAAGACACATTCTTAACTTCCAGCTAATGAGCCCCAAAGGATAGAAACTACCACAGATCTGGCCCCATGATTCACCCTGTTGGCTTCCTTCTTTTCCTGGTTTTACTATCAGTATTTCCTGACATCACCTCCCAAACTCATCTCTTTATGCCTGGAGTCTTTACTTACACCTCTGCTTCTGGGGGAACCCCAATCAAGACAGCCCCTGAAGAGAAGAAAGACATTACTTTCTGCTTTGAAGTGACAGCTATTTATTTAAATGATTTAAAGACTAAGGAATAAAGTCTTTGATTGCTAAGTTCAGTAGTCCTACTGATGGCAATAGCTTCTTTTACAGAAGCTCAAGCAAACCGATAGCATATGCTACCCACCTTCCATGAGCTGGTCAGGTGCCCGAGGAGAGGGAGCTATTCCCACAAAGCCTTCTGACTCCAGGGTCATCACCGCTGTTGTTTCTTGTAATCAGCTATTGAGTAGATATGGAACACTGTTGATTCCTTTAAGATGTAAATAATAGTCCAGTGATCATGCACCCATCACCCACTTACAGTTCTTATTGTCTGTGTATCTCATTCTAATCTTCTGATTCCTTCCACCTCCTGCCAAGTAGCTACTGTGACTGCATTAATCACTGTCTACTTTTCATTAGAGTTTCACCATGTGCTTCTACCTCAAAATAATGTATTCTCATTTTGCTTGGTTTTAAACTTTTTGTACATTGAATCATCCCTTTTCCATAGATGAGAAATTAGATATCTCATTTCCACTTTTTAATGGTCATTATAGAGATTTTAGCATACACATTTATTTTACCAAAAGGTATAACTAATGCCTGTTTTCACTCTCCTCCCAGACAGTATAAGACCTTACACTTGCTAGACAGGTGCTCTACCACGTGAGCCACTCCACCAGCCCTGTGTTCTTGTTCATATTTATCTGTTTTATTCCAGGGAAACTGTTGCTCCTGTGAGTTAGCTGTGCATGCTGTATTCCTTCCTGCATCTCAAACTGGATAACACTCCATCTGCTGGAGTCCATCTTTTGGAAGTGCCTTCAGCTAGAGGTCTACTGCTAGCACACTCTCACTGTTCTCTTGAAAAATATTGGGCTTGGCACATTATTCTAGCTTGGTAGAAATTTTCTCCTAGAATAGTGATGATGTCATTTGTTCTTTTTGGGCTTCTCTTGTTTCTCTTGAGACATCAGTGGTTACTCTAATTGTCACCCATCTGAAGAGAAGAGGACAATTTATTTCTCTCTGGATTTCTATTTCACTGTGATGGGTTTATGTGTAGAATGTCTCTTTATTTGTCCATTTTTGTCTGGGATCCCCTGGACTTATTCTGAGGGTGGTATTTTTCATGAGTTCTGGGAAATAAATGGCCATTATCTCTTAAACACTTCTCCTGTGCCACTTTCTCTTCTTTTTACAAAACCCTCATTAGACGCATGTCAGATCTCATCCCATCCTCCACATCCCTTCGTCTCTCTTTTTCCCATGTCTTAATCTCTGCATGCTTCACTGTGGGAAAGTTTTAGACCTACGTTTCCATTTGTTAACTCTTTATGCCTAATTACTTTCCACTGAATTTTTTTAATTAACCTTTTTTCCATTGTTAAAGTTCTATTTGTTTATCTTTTGAATCTGTCCAGTCATTATAATCCCTTATTCTTCAATCATATTTTATTCACTTATTTTATTTCTTTCAGCCAATTAACTATTCTTATTTTATATCCTGGTAAGCTCAACAACTTAAGTCTTCAGGGGTTTGAGTATCCTCTTTCTTTTTGGGGGGCTATTTTTTTCAGTGCCAGGGATTGAACCCAGGGCCTCATGCATGCCAGGCAGCACTTTATCACTTGAGTTATGCTCCCAGCCCTTTTGGCTTTAGTTATTTTTGGAATATAGTTTTGCACTTTGCCTGGGCTGGTCTGGACTTGATCCTCCTATTTATATCCCCCATGTAGCTGGAATGACAGATGTGCATCACCACACCTAGCTTTATTGGTTGAGCTAGGGGGGGTCTCACTAACATTTTTGCCCAGGCTGGTCTACTACTGTGATTCTCCAAATCTCCACATTCAGAGTAGCTGGGATTGCAGACACGACCCACCACACATGGCTGGATGTGCATATTTCTTGGTACTTTATATGAATGGGTTGTTTGAGGTCAAGGTTAAAGGTGGATTTTCCCAGAGAGGATAGATGTGGTTTGTTTTTGCCAAGCCTAAGGAAGAACAACCAACCTGAAGCCTGTATAAGTTAGTTTGAGATAAATTGGCTTCAGTTAAGAGTGCATTTGGGCTGTGAGTCTCTGTGGGGACAGCTGTATTCATGAGTCCCCACGCAGGCACACCACCCCTAGAGCCCGGAGCACCATGGTGCCTTTGGAGATGGGATGAGAAAAGGTGGTTTACTTTCTAGACCACTCCACACTGAAGATGCTGCTTTTAGATGAGGCCTTCCAATCTCATCATGACTGGCATTTGGGTGATTCTTGGTTGTCCTGTGCATTGGAGGTGTTGAGCAATATCTTAGTCTCCACCTGCTAGACGCCAGCAGCACCTCTCCAGCTCTGACAATGGAAGATGGCCCCAGATATGGCCACACGTCCCCCGGGCAGCAGCATCACCTAGTGAAGAAGCAGCTGCTCCTTTAGAGTTCCACTGGGGTTATCTTTTTAGCCCCCACCCTTGTGTCTGGTTCCAGGCAACTATGAGAATCAAATCTGAGTTCAGCAAATACTCTCAAAGGGTAACATCAACCTGCTTTGGAGCCCCATTTCTTGCACACTGACACTGCTGAACTCTCTCTCTCTCTCTCTCTCTCTCTCTCTCTCTCTGTGTGTGTGTATGTGTCACATCACCAGGAACAGGTATGATTTTAACACTTTTTATATCATCACCTCCTTCATCAGGTGACCATTCTCCCCACATCTACAAACTTATTTTTAATAATAAAATAAGAGCAAAATGACAAAATTAGAGCTATTTTATTTCAATTAACATTTTTTAATCTCTTCCCATTATCCAGCCTTACAGGAATAGCTTTAAAATTACCAAAATTAAGCTTCCATTTCTTCCTCTTGACTCTTCTGTTCTTCATTATGGAAACCAGTGGAGTTCTAGAGCCACCTCAAGACTTGGTCATGCCTACTTCTTATCAACTCCACATTCAAGGAAGCCATGCTGATGGCTGAGATAGGCCACATCGGGGGGTACATATACCACGGCAATCAGCAAATGCTACAAATCAGTTCCTTGTTTCTCAGAGAGCAGGCATTTATAAGCACATTTATCACTCCCAGAAATAGACAAAACACAGATTGTGAGAAGGACAGGACTTACAGGTTTAGTTCCTTTTTTTATTGGCTCAATTATGTATGTCTTCCTCAGCTTTCATTCCTGATATGGACTAAATTGTGACACCCCCCCAAAAAAAATTCACATGTTGAAATTTTAACCCCAGTACTCAGAATATGATTGTATTTGGAGATGAATCTTTAAAGAGGGGATTCAGTTAAAATGAAGTCATTAGGATGGGTGCTAATCCAATACAACTGGTGTCCTTATAAGAAAGGAGATTAGGGCACAGACATTCACAGAGAGATGACCAGGTGAAGCTACAAGAAGATGACCATTGATAAGCCAAGACAGAACCAGCCCTGCAAACACCTGGATCTTAGACTTCCAGCTTTCAGAACCATGAGAAAATTAATTCCCATTGATTAAGCCACCCAGTCTGTAGCACTTTGTTATGGCAACCCTAGCAAAATAAGACATCATCTCACTTTGGTTTTCTGATGTTAGTACACTGCCATAGCCAGTGTACAAGTCCAGTGCAGTGAGCATCTGTGATTAGAACACACTGCCAATGAGGTCAAAATCACAGGTATAGTCACAGATCACATGGACAGAAAAGGAATCTCCACCACTGGAAAGAGCCCCAGTCCCAACTGACCACCTGGCCACCTAACCGCAAAGCCAACCTAAGAAGAAGTCCTGTTCATTTCATGTCACCTTCTTTAAGTCCCCATGTTCCATTATGCTAACACTTCCTGTCCACATCCAAAATTCAGATTCTCTCCTTTGCTGCTCTTGCTACATCCCTCTTAAAATGAGCCTGATGTGCCACTGAAGATGAGATCCCAATCCATTCCAGTGATGGGGAGGACATTCCTCAAAACCGTTCTTTTCCACAAACCTTGAATGTTTGAGCTCCCTTAAAATTTATTTGAATCAATCTCCCATTAGTCAGCTAGATAGAAAACCTAAACACTGACTCAGCAGATGATTGACGGAGGGACGATTATAACATGTGGGATGTGGGGTTTCCTTCCAGTGAGCCTCCTGGTCCAACTGCTCTTATTTGGCATCCTTTGGTGCTGTGTTTTCTTTCTATTTTTCCTTTCTTTATTCTTCCCTTTCTAGTCAATTACTCATGGAGCACAAATGGTATCCGCATTGGCTCTTTGATTTGCTGTATACATCACTTGAAGTGTTACATTTTAGGACCCAATTTTTAAAAATCATTTACACTTCAGAGTAGAAAAATAGCAACATTACTGAAAGACTCAATTAAATTATCCCAGGTTAATGTGCTCACTGTCAGCAATGAATAACCACAAGTGTACAGCCCATGAATAGACTATAAAGCTCCATTTCTTTCACCGATCTATAGTCTATTTTGTAGCATATTAAAAAATATTTTCTAATAGAAAAAATGAAACACCCTTTTGTTTACTCCCTTTTGCAGCAAGTTAGTGTCTATCATTCCCAGAACAATGGTTTCCTTAAAACTACAATAGTTTTTATCTCTCTAGGCCCCAGAGGACACCGGGAAAATCTCTCACTTGGGTTAACTTTGCTGAATATATTTAACCAGTAAATTATTTGCCTTCCCAACTGGAAGAGCCAATATACATTTATGTTCTAGGAATGGTTTGTTTTACTAACTTTATGAGTGAAGACCTCAATAGTAGCAAAACCAAGGGACATTTAATTAAGTTATATTTGCTTTTTCATGATCTTTAGCTCAAGCTTATAAATCAAGAATCAATGAGTACTTAATTTCCTCTTATAGCATTAAAAGTAATTGCTTCATAAATTCACTTTAGTAATCCAAATATTTGCACACAGTACAGCACAAAGAGAAGTTGTTTCACTGATGAGCTCCTCTAACTTTTATTTTATTAGTATAAAATAGAGCTTGCTTATTTTATAGCTTATGATTTTCAGGCTGCCTCAAATTCCTTTTTGAAGCAGACAGGATATAAATTTAAAATAAATACAATTATGACTTTGCTTGAGGAAAAAAAGCTGGTCTACTTATTTTAATGTAAAAAGAAATCATAGTTGTAGATATATTTCTACTTAGCAGAATTTAGCCATAATGAATACATTTTCCCCCAAATTTTGTACATGCTCAGAAAGCAACAAAAATATTTTCAAGCCTGATTTAACCTTTACTTTACCTGTATATGTTAATTGGGGCTGGGAAGGACAAAGAATCTTCATAAAATTGTTGTCCTTGCTGCTAAAATGACTACTACCAAATTGGCCCTGCCCCAGAGTCTGGGAGCATATCTCATATGCCTTAACTGCTCTGTTCACAACATTTTCCCAAATTTAGATTTATAAAACTCATTTACCATCTCTGAGTCTTTTAAATCTCTATGATCCAGAGACCATTTTCCACACGGTACAGATGAGAACTACAGCAACAAAGGGTCAGAGCTCAGAGTCACACAGCAGCATGTGGCTGGGGGAGGGGAAGAAGGGAACCCAAGCTCCCAGACAGCCAGTCCAGGGCCATGGCTACTCCACAGTCACCAGAGCCTGCATTGGCTCATTCTGTACATTGGTGTCGTACCTACTGTGTGCCCGGTACTCATCAGTAGGTACCATAGAAATAGAGCAGGCAACAGAGCTACTGCCCCAGCTGGCTGTCCAGCTGCAGTGTGGATGAACCCAGACAATACAGTGCAGAGTGGAAGAGGCCAACCACAAAAGGCCACAGGGTGCATGGATCTGTTTATGTGAAATGCCAGAACAGCCAAATCTAGAGGAACAGAAAGTAGACTGGTGATTGCCAGGGGCTGAGAGGATGGAGGAATTGACAGAGGGAGGAGAGATAAGAGGAGTGGGGTTATTTGAGGGGGAGGGGGTTAGCAAAAATGTTCTAAAATTAATTGTGGTGGTAGCTGCATGCTTTTTTGAATATACTTAAAAAATGCTTTGAAGTCATTTAACATTTTAAATGAGCAGATTGTATGCTCAATGGATTATATCTCAATAAAGCTGTTTTCTGCCGGTTACTTGAAGCCATGGCTCCCCACAAGGAGGTAGATGGTGACAGGTTTCTCTGTGCACATCCCCCAGAGGCAGGAACTGCCTCCGCCTAGGGAATTTAGTGAAGCTATAAAAAGTTGCCCCCACCTCCTGCCCGGCCACCCTTCAGCACCTCCACTTTGACGTGAAGAGAATGTGAGCGCATCAGGGCAGGCACCTGTCATTTCAGCAGGACAGTCCTGCTAGTGATCTTTCTTTAAGATGCCAGGCCTCTTTAGAGCCAGCACACAATGACCCAAGGACAAAGGGATGTGGTCACAGGCCCTCAAAGTTACCCTGACTCAGACAGATGCCCTCCAATCCTCTGGGATCCTGTCACCCACTGCCCCCAACCCCAGTGCTGTTCACTATCCAGCTTCCAGAACTTCCTGGAGGTCCCCCTGTAAGGCACGGCCATAGGGTGCTAAGCCACAGTGTAAATGACCTCATTCACAGTGTAAGTGAGCGATTCCTCATTCACTTTGTTGCTTTCCTTTTCAACAGAAAATTACTCCTGCAACGTGTCTTGCCGTCATGAGCCATGTTTTTATGCTTCCCTCTCACTGTGCTGTCCTGGCTTCCTGGCCTCCACCTGGTGAGGTCTTACGCACCTTTGTAGGCCACACTCAGGGCCATTTACTTCCCAGACCATCCATAATTCCCTTCTGTGTTCTCTGAAAGCCAAGCAGCACTGATCTTGTGACATGATTGGTCTTTTCTGCGCCCAGGGCCTCAGGTGGCCTGGAGCTCACCAAGTCCTGCTTCGTCTGTCTGCAGCCCCAGCCCTGGGCCCTGGGCCTGGGACTCACCATCCCACTAGGATTATTCAAATTGAATTAAGTTCAGTCATTTAACAAACAGAGACTTGGACAGGGAGTGTGGAGGCAGAGGCATCACAGGGCTACTTCCAAAAGCCCGAAAAGAAAAACAAGCATGTTTCTTGAGCAGTATCAAATGAGACAAAGGAAGAAAGGGACCGCCTGAGGTCACAGACAATCATCAGAGTGGAAGATTTCCACTGGAGCACGATGGAATAATCAAGATTTATTTTTTAAAACATTGTTATTAAATAAACATTACAGAAACTTTTGCATATCCAACGTATTTATAGCTTAAGGCATGAAAATCCACATTAGTACGTTGAATTATCAAGATTCACTGCAGCCTGCCAGCTGACAGCACATCAAATTATTTGCAAATATTTTCTGGAACAGTAACCTTGAAGGATGCCAGCCTCATTCAGTGTAACCTTATCACAAGGCAGGGACGAGTGTGGAGACGAGTTCCCAGGCACAGCAGGCTTTGGTTCCAGTAGCCTCTGCCGCGGATGCTTCACTGAGGAGTTTATCCCTTCCCTCAGCTGAAAGCCTCGCTGTATCTCTTGGCCACTGACATCTGTCTGCTACACTTTGAAAAGATGGTGTGTAGAAAGCCCTCTGGAGAAACTGTGCTCTGGGCAGAACTTCGTGAGGGCATTAGCCCCATTTAAGAGGCCGTCTTAAGAACATAGTTCTGCAAAAATTATGTAATCATTTTAGCCAAGAGTCGCTAATTGAAAACTAAGGCAAAACTAAAATAAAATGGAATTTCAGGGTGAGCAGAACAAAGACTTGGTGTTTACTGCCACCCTGGGCAGCATCTTCTGCCTCATCCACAGGGCAACACACTCAGCACCTGGAAGTGATTTTTTTCTTAATATCCAACAGATCTACCTTTCAAATGCCTCAGCTGTGCACCTTGTACCCAAGCATTCAACATTATCTTCAACTCTTTAAATAACTTCCTTTCCATCAATTTCCTTCTCTTGTTGGAACGCTCTTAGGGTCCATTTAAATGACTGTGAAGTAGTTGGACACTTGAAACTTTATATCTAGATCATTTAGTAAGATCAGCACAACATATAACTTCTAAAATCAGCATTTGCCAAACATTTCAGCCACATCACAGTTGCAAAGCTAGAGAGACAATGCTAATTGCTCAGCATAAGTGTGGCCATGTTAAAATTAAGCAAAATTGATTGCCTTCAAAAGAACCTTTTGTTTTTTGTCTCCAAAAAGCTGCTTTGCACATTTGGTATAGGTAAGAACACATTGCTCATCCTGACAGTGAACACCTTTCACGTCTTAAACAGGCTTTGTGTGTTTCTTTGTTCTCTCATCAATAAAGACGAGCCTATATTTTACAGCTCCTCCATGAACTCAAGGATTACGTATTAAGCACCTACTGTGTGCTTGGTGCTATGCTGTTAGATGTAGCTCGGCACATCTAACCGGGGGCACCAGAAAAAGCATAGAGAAGGTAGCATTTTGCTATTAGATGACAACAAAATTTCCAAATGACTTTACAAATTAACATGAGATCAAAATCAATTGTTTCATTTAGCTCGTCGATTCTAAGAAGCTCTCAGCAACTTACGTTTTAAAAGAAAATCTATGTCACTAGTATGTACATGACTCTGCAAAGAGACAGGAGACACGGGGCCCCATCAAAGGAGTTTATGAGAGCAGAAAGCAAAGCACAAAGTTCATAAGATAATAAATACTGATGTGCTATACCCAAATCATTCCAGAGGCACAAGAAACGTGAGAGAGAAGGAACTAGCACTCATTCAACGTCTACTATGTGCCATGAGTCTAACCTTGGTACACATGGCTCCCAATGGCATGCTGCCAGGGCACAGGTAAGAAAACATAAGTGCCACTGAAGATGAAACTGCCACACTGGGAAGAGGATTTTTATCATCAATGTCTTCTTGATTTTTGATTAACACATACATTTTCTTTCCAATTGAAACGTGTTAATTAAATGCATCTATACATACCTGAGCCCACTCCTGTCCTGCTGTGTCAGAGTCTTGAGTTCTCCAAGATGAAGCATCAGCATCAGTCAAATATGCCAGTCATCTGAACTGATGCGATCCTTTTACAATTGAGGAAACTAAGAGTCAAAGATGTCGGCACATTTACTCAAGACAACAAAGCCAGTGAGTGACAGAGGTAAGTCTTGGGTTCATGGTCTCTTGGAGTCTATTGAGATGACCAAGTGGGTTTTGCCTTTATTCTATGAATCTGGAAATTACATAGATTTGTAATTGTTGAATAAATCCCATTCGGTTGTGGATAAATCCCACTTTTCACCTGTTGCTAGATTTGGTTTACTAGTATTTTGTTGAGGATTTTGTTGAGGACACTCAGAAGAGATTTGGGGTTTCCTCTCCTGTGATTCCTTTGTCTGGTTTGGATACTTGGGTAATACTGGCCTGTAGAATGGGTTGGGGGGATGGCCCCCTCTTCTGTGTTTGGAACACATAGTGAAGGATTGGTGGTAATTCTTTACGGTTTGGTAGAATTTAACCGTGAAGCCGTTGATCCTGGGCTTTTCTATGAGGAAAGTGTTTTAATTACTAATCTTTTTACTTCTGCTCAGATTTCCTGTTTCTTCTTAAATCAGTTTTGGTACCTTCTGTCTCTACAGGAATTGGTCCATTTTAACGGGGTTATTAAATCGATTATAATAAATTGTTCCTAATACTCCTTTTTATTTGGTAGTCATGTCCCTTCTTTCATTTTTTATTTAAATAATTTGAATCTCTCTCTATTTTTGTTAGTTTTTATTTTCTTTATAGTTTTCTATCATCTATTTAATTTGATTCCCTCTGATTTTTATTTCCTTCTTCAGCCATCTTTGGATTGAGTTGATCTTGGTTTTCTACTTGGTACTCTTTTTGCTGCATCCCATGAGTTTTGGGATGTTGTGGGTTGTTTTCATTGGTGCAAAGGATTTTCTAATTTCCCTTGTGATTTCTGTTTTGACTCGTTGATTATTTAGGAGTGTGCTATTTAATTTCCACATATTTGTGAGTTGCCCAAATTTCTTTCTGTTATTGATTTCCAGTTTCATTTCATTTTGGTTGAAGAACACACTTTGTATATCAATCCTTGTAAACTTATTGAGACTAGTTTAATGTCTGAATATGCAGTCATCCTGGAAAATGTTCCATTTGTACTTGAGAAGAAATGTATTCTGGTGTTGTTTAGATGTCTTTTATGTCTAGTTGACTTGCATCATTGTTCAAGTCTTTTCTTTTTTTAGCACTAATGGGGCTTGCTATGCAAGCACTTTAATAATCCATACCTTTTTGCTTTGGGTTATTGTTCAGATAGGTTCTGGTTTTGTGCCTGGGACTATCCTAAGACTTCAGTCCTCCTACCAATGTCTCCACATAGCTGGGGTGCAAGCATGCACAACCACACTGGGCATATTTTTATTGAGATGGATTCTCACTAACTTTTTGCCCAGACTGGCCTTGAATCAAGATCCTCCTGATCTCTGTCTCCCAAGTGGCTGGGATTGCCAGGCTGGGATTGCCACATGAGCCACTACTCTGGGACTCTAGAACACTTTCTACTTAAAGTCTGTTTTGTCTGATATCCCTACAGGCACTCCTGACTTACAATATGTTTATTTTCTGACAATTTGAAAGCTGTACACATTCCTTAAAGCATGTTCTTTGAGTTTGGAATTTTAGCCTTTCCCCAGGATGTCAATATGCAGTGCGATAATCTCTTACGATTCTGGGTAGCAACAATGAGTCACAGTTCCCAATCCATGAGTGATCACCAGGCCAAGCAACAAGTAAAGTATGGATTGCTCAAGTATTATATTCCATAGGTTACTTATGCAGATCAATGCATTTTATGACATTTTAATTTTGACATTAAGTTTAAGCACATTTTAATTTATGACATTTTCAATTTACAATGGGTTTATCAGAACGTAAACCCAAAATAAGTAGAGGAGCTTCTGCATAGCAACACCAACTCTTTTTTTATTATTATTACTCTTTGCATGTTCTATCTATTTCCATTCTTTAACCATCAACCTGTTTGTGTTTTTAAATCTAAAGTGTCTCCTGTAGACAGCGTATACTTGGATCATTTTTATCCTTTCAGCCAATATCTTCTCGTTAGTTGGAGTGTTTAATACATTCCATTTATTGTAATTACTAACAGAATAGTTTTATGCCTGCCATTTTTCTGTTTCCTTTCTATATGCCTTTTTGTCCCACTGTCCCTCCACTATTGACTTTTTTGCATTAAATACTTTCATATATCATTTCAGTTCCATTGTCATTTCTTTTGCACCCCTCCCCCATTTTCTTGGAGTTATTTTCTAAGTGCTTGTCCTCAGGTTATAATTACCACCTTAATTTACAACATTCCAACTCAGATTAATATCAACTTAAATTAAATATTACATAAAAATTATATTCCTATATAGTTTCATTCTCTTCCTCATCATTTGTGTTGTTATTGGCATACAAGTTACATTTTTATGCATTGTATGTCAATGAACTCAAATTTGTAAGCGTGCTTTGTATAGTTTTCTTTAAAATTAATAGGAGAAGAGAAGAATTATAAGCAAAAAATAATGTTTTATATTTATCCAGGTAGGTACCATTGTGGGTGTTCTTCATTTCTTTATATGGATTCAAGTTGCTGTCTAGTGTCCTTTCATTTAAGCTTTAAGTATTCACTTTAGTATCTCTTCTGAGACAAATAGCAATAAAATCCTCAGTTTTGTTTTTCTGAGAATATAATATCATCTTACTTTTTTGAAGGATAATTTTGGTGGGTATCTGTCTTAGTTGGCAGTCTTTTCTTTTGGCCTTTGACTGTGTCACCCACTGTTCTCTGGTCTTCCTGGCTTCTCTTGAGAATGCAGTGCTAATCTTGCTGAGAATTCCTTGTACATGAAGAGCTGTTTCTTTCATGGTGTTTTTAAGATTTCCTCTTTGTGGCTCTCAACAGTTTGATTATGTTTGTATGTGAATCCCTTTGAGCTTATCTAATTACAGTTCATTGAGCCTCTTGAATGTGTGATGGTTTTTCACTAAGTTTGGGGGGCTTGGATGATCTTTCTTTAGATATTTTCCTGTCCCTCCCCCGCTCCTTGCATCTGGCATTCCCCATGTGCATATATTGGTAAGTTTCATGGAGTCCCACAGATCTCAAGACTATTCATTTTTCTTTGTTCTTTTTTTTTTTTCTTTCTGTTTTCATACTGGAAAATTCTTTCTGAGTTGCTCCAATCCATGGTTGAACCCCAATAGAAAAATTTTCATTTTAGTCACTATACTTTTCAACTCCAGAATTTCTATTTGGTTCCTTCTTATAATTTTTATCTCTTTTTGGTATTCTGTATTTGATGAGACATCACTTATATTTTTATCTAGTCCTTTAAACATGGTTCCCTTTACTTATTTGTGTATCTTTTAAATAAATTATTTAAAGTCACTGTTAAATAAACCCAATGCCTGAGCTTTCTCAGGGACAGTTTCTATTGATTGGGTCTTTTTCCCTTTCTATATCAATCATTTGTTTGTTTATTTATAAGTCTTACAGTTTTTGTATCTGAAAACTATCAAAGTATGACAACTCTGGAAATCAGATTCTTCCTCCTCCCAAGGGTTTGTCATTATTGCTGTGTGTCGCAATTATTGTATTTTTAATGACTTTTCTAAACCAATACTGTAAAGTCCTATTCCTTTTATGTATGGCCACTGAAGTCTTTGCTCAGTTATCTCAGTGGTCAGCTAAAATTTAGGCATATTTCTTTAAATATTTACAATCAGTAAGTCTCCCAGTTTTTGCTGAGGCTTCTGTGTGCACGCTGGGTACTACTTCAAATGTCAGTCAGGCAGTTTACAAACCTATCTTACCTTTCACTTCTTGCTTGTGCAGAACCTCAAAGTTAGCCAACGTCGACAGTGTGGAGCCTATTCATGTCCCTCCTGACATATGCGTAGCCCTGGGCAGGTGCACAGCTCTAAACTCACACATGACCTTCTGGATTCCTAAGAAGTTGTCAGAACTTTTCAAAGCTCCTTAATGACATCTCATCTCCTAGGTTACCCTTTTAAGTTTCTTGGTTTGTATACTGTCTCCCCTAACTGTTATCTACCGTCTTGGGAAGCAACACTGTCGAACAATTGCCTGATTGTTTTAGACAACTGTCTCTGAGGAAAAAGCTGTTCACACTGGGGAGCTCTGAACAGATAAATAAAAACAGCTTTGTGAAGTGGGGTCTTCCAGGAAACCTCTAGACAAGTCTGATAGTGGCAGTTCTCTGGGCATGGGGCTTTGAAGAAGCTCTAACTCGGTTCTTCTCTTTTCAGTGAGTGCCAAGCTGCTGGTTTTCACTTTGATTGTAGACCATTGGTTTTCAAGGTTACTGACTACTGCAGGGCTCAAGAGAAGAAAGGGTAACCAGACAAATTAAAAATCGCCATACCAAGATTCAGTCATTTCCTTGAATAAATTTTCCCCACATTGCTGAAAGCCTTTGTTTAGTTTCAGAGTTTGGTAAAAGTTGGTAGGGGATGCAGAAAAAGCCTTTGATAAGATCCAACACCATTTCATGATAAAAACTCTAAGAAAACTAGGAATAGAAGGAAAGTATCTCAACATTATAAAAGCTATATATGACAAACCTACAGCCAGCATCATACTTAATGGAGAAAAACTGAAACCATTCCCTCTAAAATCAGGAACCAGACAAGAATGCCCACTATCTCCACTCCTATTCAACATAGTACTGGAATTCCTAGCCAGAGCAATTAGGCAAGAAGAAGGAGTAAAAGGAATACAAATAGGTAAAGAAACTGTCAAAATATCCCTATTTGCAGATGACATGATCCTATACCTTAAAGACCCAAAAAACTCTACTCAGAAGCTTCTAGACATCATCAATAACTATAGCAAGGTAGCAGGATATAAAATCAACATAGAAAACTCATTAGCATTTCTATACACTAATAATGAACAAACTGAGAAAGAATGTATGAAAACAATTCCATTTACAATAGCCTCAAAAGAAATCAAATACCTAGGAGTAAACCTAACAAAAGATGTGAAAGACCTCTACAAGGAAAACTATAAACTTCTGAAGAAAGAGATTGAGGAAGACTATAGAAAGTGGAGAGATCTCCCATGCTCATGGATTGGTAAAATCAACATAGTAAAAATGTCGATACTCCCAAAAGCAATCTACATGTTTAATGCAATTACCATCAAAATCCCAATGACATTCATCAAAGGGATTGAAAAATCTACCATTAAATTTATTTGGAAACACAAGAGGCCACGAATAGCCAAGGCAATACTCAGTCAAAAGAACAACACTGGAGGTATCACGATACCCAACTTCAAACTATATTACAAAGCAATAACGATAAAAACAGCATGGTACTGGCACAAAAACAGACATGAAGACCAGTGGGACAGAATAGAGGACCCAGATATGAAGCCACACAACTACAACCAACTTGTCTTTGACAAAGGAGCTAAAAATATACGATGGAGAAATAGCAGCCTCTTCAACAAAAACTGCTGGGAAAACTGGTTAGCCTGCAAAAAACTGAAACTAGATCCATGTATATCGCCCTATACCAAGATTAACTCAAAATGGATCAAGGATCTTAATATCAGACCCCAAACTCTAAAGTTGATACAGGAAAGAGTAGGAAATACTCTGGAATTAATAGGTATAGGCAAGAACTTTCTCAACAAAACCCCAGCAACTAAGAGATAGCATAGATAAATGTGACTTCATAAAACTAAAAAGCTTCTGCTCAACAAAAGAAATGGTCTCTAAACTGAAGAGAACACCCACAGAGTGGGAGAAAATATTTGCCAGCTACACATCAGACAAAGGATTGATAAACAGAATATATAGGGAACTTAAAAAACTAAATTCTCCCAAAACTAATGAACCAATAAAGAAATGGGCAAGTGAACTAAACAGAACTTTCTCAAAAGAAGAAATTCAAATAGCCAAAAACACATGAAAAAATGCTCACCATCTCTAGCAATAAAGGAAATGCAAATTAAAACCACACTAAGATTCCACCTCACCCCTGTTAGAATAGCCATCATCAGCAACACCACCAACAACAGGTGTTGGTGAGGATGCGGGGGAAAAAGGAACCCTTTTACAATGCAAACTAGTACTCTAGAAAAAAATTTGGAGGCTACTTAAAAAGCTAAACATTGATCTACCATATGATCCAACAATACCACTCCTGGGGATATACCGAAAAGACTGTGACACAGGTTACTCCAGAGGCACCTGCACACCCGTGTTTATTGTGGCACTATTCACAATAGCCAAGTTATGGAAACAGCCAAGATGCCCCACCACTGAAGAATGGATTAAGAAAATGTGGTATCTATACACAATGGAATTTTATGCAGCCTTGAAGAATGAAATCTTATCATTTGCAAGTAAATGGATGGAACTGGAAAACATCATTCTGAGCGAGGTTAGCCAGGCTCAGAAGACCATAAATTGTATGTTCTTCCCCTCATATGTGGACATTAGATCAAGGGCAAACACAACAAGGGGATTGGACTATGAGCACATGATAAAGTGAGAGCACATAAGGGAGGGGTGAGGATAGGTGAGACACCTGAAAACCTAGATAGCATTTGTTGCCCTCAACGCAGAGAAACTAATGCAGATACTTTAAAGCAACTGAGGCCAATAGGAGAAGGGGACCAGGAACTAGAGAAAAGGTTAGATCAAAAAGAATTAACCTAGAAGGTAACACCCACGCACAGGAAATCAATGTGAGTCAACTCCCTGTATAGCTATCCTTATCTCAACCAGCAAAAACCCTTGTTCCTTCCTATTATTGCTTATACTCTCTCTACAACAAAATTAGAGATAAGGGCAAAACAGTTTCTGCTGGGTATTGAGGGGGTGGGGGGAGAGGGTGGGGGACAAAGGAAAAGGGAGGGGGTGGGGGCAGGGGGGAAAAATGATCCAAACATTGTATGCACATATGAATAAAAGAAATAAAAAAAAAACTGATACAAGCCAAAAAAAAAAAAAAGTTGGTTTGGGCCATTTTTGCCAGTGTTCTTTCTCTTTTAGAGAAGTTGATTTCTAGATGTCCTTACTCTTATTTACTAACATCACCTCAACGTAGAGCCTGCTGAATGCCACCACTTTATGGTGACATCAAGAGGAATGTAGGATTAGTAGACCAGAAATCAACAGTAAGATCCCTGCTCTGAATCCTTCAGTCCTGTCAGCATATCCCAGACGGGCCACTGTGGTAGTCCACTTGGTATTAGTATAAGAAAAGCCTTAGTAATTTCTAAAGAAAAGAGGTTTATCTTGGCTGATGGTTCTGGTCTAAAGTCACGTCCCTGCACTCGTGGTAGCCTCCTTGCTTAGCAGAGTCTCATGGTGGCACAGGGCAAGAGACAGGAAGTGTGGCCGTGTGGTTGTGTCTTCTGGCCTCTTCATATAAAGCTCCCAGTTATTCAGTCACATGAGCTCAACCCGATGACCTTATCTCATCCTAATCACCTGCCAAAGACTCCACCTCTAAACACTTAGTGGAATTATGTTTCCACTCCCTTTATGTGTTATCATAGGGATCAAGTTTAACACATGAACATTTGGAGAACACATTCAGGCCATAACCAAAGCATAGGAGGTGTGATAGTATGGAGAAGGCGCCCTTATTCTGTGTGTCTGTGATTTCTCTTTGGAGCTGTTAGACTGCATAGTCAAGCATAAATAAAGTCTGTCCCGACACCACTTGTAAAGAAGCACCTCAAACTCTGGCTAAGATGCCACCTGTCAAACTTCTGCCAGTCAAAATGATTAGCTGCTTGCTGCTTCTCAGAAACTGGCTTTAAAATACTTGTTCCTCCACACATCTGCCAGCCACTTACTTATTGAGCACTCACTGTGTGCATGGAGGACCAAGTTATCAAGTTATCATCCCGTCTACTGTGGGGCTCGCATTCCCCATGGGGAGATGGTGTTATGAGCACATTTCATAAGCAGTGGGGCAGAGATATGTTTTCCCCAGTGTCTCTGGGAGAGCCCAAGAGACAGGCTCAGTGCAGCTTGGGGAAAAGGTCCGTGGCATCCTTCCTGAGCTTTAAGAGGAAAACAGTCTTGATGGAGGGAAAAGTAAAGTGCTTATTTTCTAGAGCTGCCACAGCAAAGGCCATGGGTTGAATAACTTAAACAACAGAATTTGTTTCAACAGTTCTGGAAGCTGGAAGTCCAAGATCAAGGTCTTGGCAGGTTGTGTTTCTGCTGAGGCCTGCCTCCTCAGCATGCAGATAGCAGCCTTCTTGCTGTGTCCTCACATGGCTTTTCTTCTGTGGGAACACATCCCTGATGACTGCTCCTTTTCTTACAATGACATCAGTCATATTGGACTAGGGCCTTATTCTTGTGACCTCATGTGACTTTAGTTACCTCTTTAAAGGCCATATCTCCAACTGTAATAACACTGGGGGAGGCAGGACTTAAACATATGAAAGAGGGGGAGCACAATTCAGTTCATAACAGATAATATTCCAGCAAAAGTTTGGAAATAGGAGAACACCGAGTTTGATGTGCACTTGAATTTCTTCTTTTGCTTTGCCTGCCAGCATCTCGGTTTCCTCTTTCTTGAAATAGAAGAAAACACAGGAATCTTTACTTTTCTTTATTTCTTTAAAAATATACCTAACAAGCCAGGAGTGGTGGCAGGAGGTTTAAGAGCTCAAGGCCAGCCTGGGCTACATAGTGAGATCCTGTCTCAAAAAACTAAAATTAAAAATAAAAATGCACCTAACAAAACTCAAGAATACTTGAAAGAAAGAAAACATATTACTGGGAAGATACAGATGACTATCAAAGTTTTGAAATTACAAAGGTATTTAAAGTATGCTAAGTTCCATGGTATTGGGAACCAGAAGCTTATCCAGGACTACATTTCCCAACCTTCCTTGCATCTACCTGGGACCATTTGACTCATTCAAGCCAATCAAATTTGAGTGGAAATAAATACATCCAGGCCAAAAAGGGGTTGCAACTTATACCCTGTGTACATGAAGCAGCAAAAGCACACAGAACCATGCAGTAATAGTGGGGAACTGAGTGGTTTTGGATAATTGCCAAAAGGTTCTCACCCTTAACTCTCTCTTACTTGATCATCTCCTTTGAAATCCACCTCAAGGGTCTTCCCCTTGGAAAGACCCTCTCTTCCTCCATGTCTGCCTCCTGAGAACAGAGCTGTACTGTTCTGAGTCTCTGCCTCCCACCACCTGGCAAGTGGCTCGGCAGTCCCCAGGACATGATAGCTGCTCAGAAAATGTTCAAAATGAATTAATTCACAAATTACTGAATGTATAAAGAAAGAAGGGAAGACGATGAGGGAAGCCCAGGAAAACACAGGCATACTTTTGCTGGCTATATTTGCCAATCAGTACTTTTACAACACAGTCAACTATTAAATGATAATTTAATTTGTCACTATCCCTAAAATTAGAAATATAGCTTACAGCACCTATTGGAAAACCTAACTTTGGCACCTTTCAGCTGCATTAAACATGCAACTACCAGGGGGAAAAAATGCGTGTTTAACAACCAAAGGAATACAGTAAGACTTTTCAGGCAATTAAAAGGGATTCTCAACACAACCTCTTACCAAAAAATGGCCGTGCAAACAGAATAAATATTGAGATTAGTCAAAGAAATTTGCTCAGCAGGAGAAAAACCCCATTTGCAAAAACACGTATCATTTACTCAACCTAAAACAACTTAGCTCTACATGAACTAATTGGATAATCATAGATTTTTAGCAGCTTTGAAAATCCTTTTTGCAGACCAAAGATCTTTATGATTTTATTTGTTCATAAAATATTTACTTATTTTGAGACAACAATTTAATGTCTCTTTTATAGTTTTTAAAGAGAAAAATTAATATCTTTATTACTTGAAAGTATTATAAAATGCTATTGGAAGGAAAGATATACATATATACATATGTATATACATATGCTGGTTATATGTATAGATATACATATATACATATATGTATATATGTATATCTATACATATAACCAGCACGGTACACTTCCAAGCTTCACCTGGCTAAAGGAAAGAGACAGAGGCAAAAGGAAGTGATTCCAACAAGTAGAAATTCACCTACTTGCACCTTTTGAGTCTGTTGAGTGTAGGACACTAGGACTGGATCAAATATGGACTCTAGGTTCACCAACGGGACAAGTCACTAATCATTTATCATACGACCTAGCCAGAGCTCCAGAACATGGAAGAAGAAAAACAGTTTTGGAACCAAAAGACTGACGTTTCTGTATTTAAGTGCCCTTCAGGCACCACGTGAACTTGGGCCTCTTGTTTTGTCTCTAGTTGGGATTATGCAGTCAAATCTCTCATGTAGGTGAAAATATCTTGGCAAATTGTAAGTTGTAAGTGAATTAGTATGCAGAAAACATTTTGAAATATTATTCAACATATCTTCCCTTCTGGTGGTAACTGTTTTTCCCCTTTGAGTTTCAAAATAGACGTTTGAAAGACCATGCCTGAGTCATTGCCTGACAGCCAGCTTTGCAGTGCCAAGAGCCTGGAAAAGAAAGGGCTTCCCAGATTCTCAAAGCTTGGCCAGCATCACAGATGAAACCTGCTGGGCTGGGGCAAGGGCCACAGTGGGAAGAGGGAGCAAGTGATATGGAGCCCAAGCACAGGGCCAACCCAGTGAAAGGTAGAGAAACCAGAAAGAGGAGAGCTCAGATCTGAATAAAACTGAAGGGTCCTCTTCTGTCCCTAACACTTGGGTGGCATCTGAGATTCACCTGGTGGATCCAGAGACCCAAAATTGTTCCCTACTTAAACTCAAGAAGAAAGGGCCGTGGAGAGAATCAAAGGGAAGTAGTGGCTTACAGTAGGCAGGTCAGCACACCTCGGGGTATGCAGGAGATCTGAACACTGACCTCTGCCTGTCCTGTGTGGGGTGCAAAAGGTAACTGAGGAGCCTGGACCTGCATGGCACCCCAGAGCTGGGGTGGAGTGAGAGCCATTCTCTGCCTAAGGCGGCCAGCATAGGGCAAGGTAGACCAGTAGGAGGATGCAGCACACCGATGGCTAATGTCCTGGAATTGGCCTGGAGACAGGAAAGGAGGATGGGTGAAATGCTAAGTGTCCTTATATTGGCAAGATGAACTGTTCTGTCCTGGAGTGGAATTAGGGATTTGGAAACTCAATTCCCAGTGTCCAAAAAGCAACCATCTTTGAATGTCTGAGCTCCTGATTGGCAGGCATGGCTACTTTATGTGGGAACTACCAAGCTGTGCATCTAAACTGCTTTACAATTTGTAATATAAATTAATATTGTTCCTGTTAATTGCTAGCATGGAGCTGTATTGATTTACTTAGTAGATAATAGAGTATCTCTCATGGGCCGAGCTCTGAAGAAAGTACTGGGGATACCGCCAGGACTGAAGCAGCCCAGTGCGTTGCCATCCAGGACTTAGGTGTTGTCTGGGGAGAAGACACAGGGGAATACAGAGGTAGAGTACACAGGTGTGACCTAGAGCATACCTGTGGTAAGTGGTACAGTGTAAATAAGGCAGGTGTGTCCAGGGAGGTAACAAAGTCCTCCCTGAGTTGACACTAGAGGAGTCAGGGAGTATCAGAGCTCCATATCATTTCTATAAAATAGCAAATGTCAAGTTCCAAAGGTGCAGCCCAGGTGTGTGTGAGGGACAGCCTGGTGGCCCGCTTAACTGGAACAGAGTGGGACCAAGATCAGGTGAGAGGCTGGGGCCAATGGAGGAGGCCCAGGCTGCTCCAAAGACAGGCTTTCACTCTGTGTGGGGCAGCACAGTGGTCTGAACAGAAGGTGTGGAGGGGGAGAGTGTCAGGGACCTTCCCAGATGACAGTGTTTCCTGGCAAGGATCCAGGTGAGCAGGAGCATCTAGACCGTGCCTTTCTCAGGAACTCAATGAGTTTCCTTTTTGACAGTCATATTTAGTCTCAGATTTATTACACTGGGGGAAAGCAACACTGGCATGGCATATCCCTCTGAGGAAAAAAGGCCACCATCATTTGTTGGTTTTATAGCTCAAGACACACAAAAGAAATGAAAAGATTTGCCCAGGATCTTCAAGCAGAAAGGTGCAGTGGGCCAGGTGCCAGGCCTGTACTTCCAACCCTCCAACTCTCATCTGACAAGTGCCACTGCCATGGTCCCTCAGGAGCAATCCAGGCTCCCAGCTTGTGCAGGGCTGTTGTACTGCAGCCCTTTAATCCTATGCAGTCCTTTATTATCTCTCTCTCTCTCTCTCTCTCTCTCTCTCTCTCTCTGACTCTCTCTCTCTCTCTCTTATTCTCTCTCTCTGAACAGCCAACCTCAGGAGAGTGAGAAATAAAAAACGAACAGCCAAGAGAGCTGCCTTATGGATGACAGCAGGATGCTAAACGACAGTAATGGAGCCGGGAAGGTGCAGCAGAGACGATGATGGAAAGAATCCCTGTCACCATGACTCAAGTTTTACAAGGCCAGCAGGGAGCCCAGGGCTGTCGCCTGCCCAGCCCTCCTCCTGGCTCAGCCTGCACCTCAGATCTGGGCTAGGCAGAAGACCCCTCCGGAGCTGCATTAGCATGGCTAACCACACCTAGGAGGGGACGCTGGGGCCACAACCCCTTCTCTGTGACAGGGGCATTCTGATTGGCCTCCCCTCTATCCTATCTTAATGGAGACAATCATGAGGAAATAGATGGCCACTGTCCTGCAGTTCCCCACTTTCCATCTCTGCCTCTCCCAAGGCTAACGAAGATCAGCTAGTTTACATACATCACGGGGAAATGGCTTGCTGGGCTGCAGCTTTGATTTTATTTTTTTGCCTTTGTAAATTGCTTGTCTTCCTTTTGTTCACTCTTCACTGCCTGCCTGTTTTTACGTAGTTCCTCACCCTTTTTCTCCCTGCTCATCTTGCCCTTGGCCAACCAATTTATTGATTGGCTCTCACCTAAGGCCAAATTAAGTCCTCCTTTATTGAGACAATTTCTCAAAGTCTGGAACTTGCAGATGACGACAACCTCACCTCGTGTTGTCTTTAATTAATAGCCACTCGCGACACTGGCGCTACTGGCCACCAGCCTGTGTAACTTGCGTGTTAATTTCCTTTGCACTCTGCTGCTGGCTGTGTGCTTCAGGTCTGGCCAGATGGTAGAGGCACAAGGGATTGTCTCATCCAGGAAATACAGGTTGATTGAACACAGCTCCTGCCCTTAAAAGGTCTATAGAATTGGAACATGGGATGGGTCAGGGACTCTGCTGAGTCACATAAAATAAAACAAGAACTCACATTAGTTGTCCAGAAATACTTTTACCTAAAAGTTACCTTTGCTTGAAATATCCAGGTAATTGAGTAAAATTGGAGTGTGTTAAATTCACCAACACCATCTGTTTCATGAGTTCATGTCTCTGCCTGAGAAGGTTCAAGTGAGCCATCCAACACTTCTGTCCATGCTGCCTCCTCGCTCAGTTCTAGACTTCCAGATCCATTCTTTAAAATTAAACTCAAATGTAGCTTGAGCAACACCCTCCAATCTCTGTGCATTACTAAAAGCCATTGGACAAAAACACAAATGCTGAATTAGTGCATAACTCCATTTGCTCTTTTATTAATGAAAAGACAGAAACCACAAAGGAATACCAATTGTCTGAGATATTACTTTGCCAATTGTCCATACTCACAAAGATCAACTTATTAATATGAAAAGGTAACTAGGGAAAAATCTTCCTACCCAATCCAATTTTCTGCCCCCTCCACTTCTACACACAGGCAACCTCTGTTTCAAGATTCTTACTATATTCTTGCTTCTTCATGCAGATCAAAACTGCAAACATAGATTCCTCTACTTTTTCCTCTTGCTTTTCTTCTGCATAATGATGCCTCTTAAGAGTTACAGAGGTGTTTTGGTTTGGTTTTGGGGTTTGGGTGGTACTGGGGTTTGAACTAAGAACTTTATGTACTTGCTAGGCAGGTGCTTTACCACTTGAGCCACACGCCCAGCCTCGAGAGTGCTTTATCTATACAGAGACCTTCCTCCTTTTTACGTGGAATCCAATCCCACGGATGCACCCATTCACTGAATCAGCCATCTGTGGACTCTTGGATTATCTCCAGTTTGTCTGACTACAGTACTGCAGTGAATAACCTGGTATAAATATCATCTTACACATAAGCTACCAGATTTGTAGAACAAATTCCCAAAATTGAAATTGAGAGTCAGAGGGATATGCCTAATTTTGGTAGATATTGGCAACTAGCCTCCAGAAGGATTTGTATATCCTATAGTAATGTATAAAGGTGCTTGTTACCAGCCATGGTGGAACACACCACCATGTCCCAGCTACTCGGGAGGTTGAGGCAAGGGGATCTTTTCAGCTCAGAAGCTGGAGGACCCTGGGCAACAGAGACCCTGTCTCATAAAATGTGCCTGTTTCCCACAGCTTCACCAAAAGGGCCTATCAAACATGTTTTTCTTCCAATCGAGTAGGTAAAAAATGGAGTCTCGGTTTTTACTTGCGTTCCTCTTTTTATGAGTGATCGTAAGCATTTTTTCATGTTTTAGAACAATTTTATTTCCTTTTCTGTAAACTATTTAGAACCTTTGCTTAATTTCCTCTTGAATTCTTTGGCTTTTTCTTATCCATTTCTAGGAGCTCTTGAGAGGAATGCCAGTCTTCTTACTAGGTTTGAATTATGGTATACCTCTGCAGGTTCCATTTGTCCTTTGGTTTTGCTTTATATATTTGCTTGCTTGCTTGCTTTTTTTGTGTGATGTGACTGTGGTTGTTTTGCTATACAGAAGGCTTTTATCATTGTGTACTCAAATTTAACAGTGTTTTCTTTTATGTATTGCTTTTGCTTCTGTTTTGCGTTTGTTTCATGGTTAGAGAAAGTCTCTCCACTCCAAGGTTGAAAAGGAATTTTCCCATTTTTCTTCTAGCACATTTATGGATTTTATTTTACACATAGATCTTTGGTTCATTTAGAATTTGTCCTGGTGTACAGTGTGAAGTTCGATTATTTGTTTTCCCAGATGGCCACTCTCATATCAGACAACAAGCATTTTTACTGAGCCATTCTAAGAGAAAACAAGCCATTATGTGAGAGGTTTTATTTATCTTCCCTAGGTACATTTGCACTTAAGGGTCTGTTCTTGATGCATTCTCTTTGCTGATTCCTATGTCTCTGTCAGGTGTTCCAACATTGGCAATGCCTTGCTACTGTATTTGCCTTGTCCATCCCCACAGATGCCCAGGCTATTTAATTAAGTTTTTTTTTGTTTCTTGAAGTATGACATCCATACAGGAGAGCACACAGTTCATGAATAGCTTATAAAGTTTACCCAAGTGAACTTGCCATGGTAACTGTCCTCCCTAGTTCAAGGTCTAGAACATTACATCCTCTTGGATGCTTCCTACTCCCCCCCACAATTCCCATTAGTACAGATTAGTTTTCTTGTTTTAAAAGCTTGTATGAACTGAGTGTTCTGTGCACACGCCTTGGCACCTGATTTCTTTTTTTTTTATTCATATGTGCATACAAGGCTTGGGTCATTTCTCCCCCCTGCCCCCACCCCCTCCCTTACCACCCACTCCGCTCCCTCCCTCTCCCCCCACCCCTTCAGTACCCAGCAAAAACTATTTTGCCCTTATCTCTAATTTTGTTGTAGAGAGAGTATAAGCAATAATAGGAAGGAACAAGGGTTTTTGCTGGTTGAGATAAGGATAGCTATACAGGGAGTTGACTCACATTGATTTCCTGTGCGTGGGTGTTACCTTCTAGGTTAATTCTTTTTGATCTAACCTTTTCTCTAGTTCCTGGTCTCCTTTTCCTATTGGCCTCAGTTGCTTTAAGATATCTGCTTTAGTTTCTCTGCGTTGAGGGCAACAAATGCTAGCTAATTTTTTAGGTGTCTTACCTATCCTCAACCCTCCCTTGTGTGCTCTCGCTTTTATCATGTGCTCATAGTCCAATCCCATTGTTGTGTTTGCCCTTGATCTAATGTCCGCATATGAGGAAGAACATACGATTTTTGGTCTTTTGGGCCAGGCTAACCTCACTCAGAATGATGTTCTCCAATTCCATCCATTTACCAGCGAATGATAACATTTCATTCTTCTTCATGGCTGCATAAAATTCCATTGTGTATCAATACCACATTTTCTTAATCCATTCTTCAGTGGTGGGGCATCTTGGCTGTTTCCATAACTTGGCTATTGTTAATAGTGCCGCAATAAACATGGGTGTGCAGGTGCCTCTGGAGTAACCTGTGTCACAGTCTTTTGGGTTTATCCCCAAGAGTGGGATTGCTGGATCAAATGGTAGATCAATGTCTAGCTTTTTAAGTAGCCTCCATATTTTTTTCCAGAGTGGTTGTACTGGCTTACATTAACACCAACAGTGTAAGAGGGTTCCTTTTTCCCCGCATCCTCGCCAACACCTGTTGTTGGTGGTGTTGCTGATGATGGCTGTTCTAACAGGGGTGAGGTGGAATCTTAGCGTGGTTTTAATTTGCATTTCCTTTATTGCTAGAGATGGTGAGCATTTTTTCATGTGTTTTTTGGCCATTTGAATTTCTTCTTTTGAGAAAGTTCTGTTTAGTTCACCTGCCCATTTCTTTATTGGTTCATTAGTTTTGGGAGAATTTAGTTTTTGAAGTTCCCTATATATTCTGGTTATCAGTCTTTTGTCTGATGTATAGTTGGCAAATATTTTCTCCCACTCTGTGGGTGTTCTCTTCCGTTTAGAGACCATTTCTTTTGATGAACAGAAGCTTTTTAGTTTTATGAGGTCCCATTTATCTATGCTATCTCTTAGTTGCTGTGCTGCTGGGTTTTGTTGAGAAAGTTCTTACCTATACCTACTAACTCCAGAGTATTTCCTACTCTTTCCTGTATCAGCTTTAGAGTTTGGGGTCTGATATTAAGATCCTTGATCCATTTTGAGTTAATCTTGGTATAGGGTGATATACATGGATCTAGTTTCAGTTTTTTGCAGGCTAACCAGTTTTCCCAGCAGTTTTTGTTGAAGAGGCTGCTATTTCTCCATCGTATATTTTTAGCGCCTTTGTCAAAGATAAGTTGCTCATAGTTGTGTGGCTTCATATCTGGATCCTCTATTCTGTTCCACTGGTCTTCATGTCTGTTTTTGTGGCAGTACCATGCTGTTTTTATTGTTATTGCTTTGTAATATAGTTTCAAGTCAGGTATTGTGATACCTCCTGCATTGTTCTTTTGACTGAGTATTGTCTTGGCTATTCGTGGCCTCTTGTGTTTCCATATAAATTTCACAGTAGATTTTTCAATCTCTTTAATGAATGTCATTGGGATTTTGATGGGAATTGCATTAAACATGTAGATTACTTTTGGGAGTATCGACATTTTTACTATGTTGATTCTACCAATCCATGAGCATGGGAGATCTCTCCACTTTCTATAGTCTCCCTCAATCTCTTTCTTCAGAAGTGTATAGTTTTCCTTGTAGAGGTCTTTCACATCTTTTGTTAGGTTTACACTTAGGTATTTGATTTTTTTGAGGCTATTGTAAATGGAATCGTTTTCATACATTCTTTTTCAGTTTGCTCATTGTTAGTGTATAGAAATGCTAATGATTTTTCTATGTTGATTTTATATCCCGCTACTTTGCTATAGCTATTGATGATGTCTAGAAGCTTCTGAGTAGAGTTTTTTGGGTCTTTAAGGTATAGGATCATGTCGTCTGCAAATAGGGATATTTTGACAGTTTCTTTACCTATTTGTATTCCTTTTATTCCTTCTTCTTGCCTAATTGCTCTGGCTAGGAATTCCAGTACTATGTTGAATAGGAGTGGAGATAGTGGGCATCCTTGTCTGGTTCCTGATTTTAGAGGGAATGGTTTCAGTTTTTCTCCGTTAAGTATGATGCTGGCTGTAGGTTTGTCATATATAGCTTTTATAATGTTGAGGAACTTTCCTTCTATTCCTAGTTTTCTTAGAGCTTTTATCATGAAATGATGTTGGATCTTATCAAAGGCTTTTTCTGTGTCTATTGAGATGATCAAGTGGTTTTTGTCTTTGCTTCTGTTAATGTGGTTTATTACGTTTATTGATTTTCGTATGTTGAACCACCCCTGCATCCCTGGGATGAAGGCTACTTGGTCGTGGTGAATAATCTTTTTGATGGGTTGTTGAATTCAGTTTGCCATTATCTTGAGGATTTTTGCATCAATGTTCATTAAGGAGATTGGCCTATAGTTCTCCTTTTTGGAGGTGTCTTTGCCTGGTTTTGGGATAAGTGTAATACTGACTTCATAAAATGTGTTTGGCAGTTTTCCTTCCCTTTCTATTTCATGGAACAGTTTAAGGAGGGTTGGTATCAGTTCTTCTTTAAAGGTCTGATAGAATTCAGCAGAGAACCCATCAGGTCCTGGACTTTTCTTTTTGGGGAGACTCTTGATTGCTGCTTCAATTTCATTTTGTGTTATAGATCTATTCAGGTGATTAATATCCTCTTGGTTCAGTTTTGGATGATCATATGTATCTAGACTGTCCATTTCTTTAAGATTTTCAAATTTATTTGAATATAGGCTCTCAAAGTAGTCTCTGATGATTTCCTGGACTTCCATGGTGTTTGTTGTTATCTCCCCTTTTGCATTCCTGATTCTACTAATTTGGGTTTTTTCTCTCCTCGTTTTAGTCAGGTATGCCAGGGGTCTATCGATCTTGTTTATTTTTTCAAAGAACCAACTTTTTGTTTCATTAATTCTTTGTATGGTTTTTTTGGTTTCTATTTTGTTGATTTCAGCTCTTATTTTTATTATTTCTCTCCTTCTATTTATTTTGGGATTTGCTTGTTCTTGTTTTTCTAGGAGTTTGAGATGTATCATTAGGTCATTGATTTGGGATCTTTCAGTCTTTTTAATATATGCACTCATGGCTATAAACTTTCCTCTCAGGACTGCCTTAGCTGTGTCCCATAGGTTCCGGTAGGTTGTGTTTTCATTTTCATTGACTTCCAGGAACTTTTTTATTTCCTCTTTTATTTCATCGATGATCCATTCTTCATTAAGTAATGAGTTATTTAGTTTCCAGCTGTTTGCATGTTTTTTGTCTTTACTTTTGTTGCGTTCTACTTTTACTGCATTGTGATCAGATAGTATGCACAGTATAATTTCTATTTTCTTATATTTGCTGAGACTTGCTTTGTGCCCTAGGATATGATCTATTTTGGAGAAGGTTCCATGGGCAGCTGAGAAGAATGTATATTGTGTAGAAGTTGGATGAAATGTTCTGTAGACATCAACTAGGTCCATCTGATCTATTGTATATTTTAGATCTTGGATTTCTTTATTGATTTTTTGTTTGGATGACCTATCTATTGATAATAATGGGATGTTAAAGTCTCCCACGACCACTGTGTTGGCATTTATATATGCTTTTAGGTCTTTCAGGGTATGTTTGATGAAATTGGGTGCGTTGACATTGGGTGCATACAGGTTGATGATTATTATTTCCTTTTGGTCTATTTCCCCTTTTATTAGTATGGAATGTCCTTCTTTATCTCGTTTGATCAATGTAGGTTTGAAGTCTACTTTGTCAGAGATAAGTATTGCTACTCCTGCTTGTTTTCGGGGGCCATTGGCTTGGTAAATCTTCTTCCAGCCTTTCATCCTAAGCCTATGCTTATTTCTGTCGGTGAGATGGGTCTCCTGTAAGCAACAAATTGTTGGATCTTCCTTTTTAATCCATTTCGTCAAGTGGTTTGGCACCTGATTTCTTTCCCTCGTGTTGTACTTGAGAAATTCATCCACAGTCCACTCATTCTCATTGCTGTATAGTACTCTATTGTGAAAGTACCACAATGCATTCACCCATTCTAATGGTGGCATTTGGATTGGCTTTAGCTTGGTGCTGTTATAAGCACTGACACCATCAGCATCCTCACTGTGTCATCAATGCTCCTATGTGAGCTTCTCTATAGGGTACATGTCTAGGAGTGGAGTTGCTAGGTGGTAGGTGATGCCTGTGGTTAGCGCTGGTTTATGCTGCTATTTGGTTTCTGATTGCATACTCCATTTAACTCTGTTAAATCCACTCATGTTGGCTGGGTCCCTGGCATGTTCAGACCTTACAAAAACTGCCTCACTGAATGCTCCTCACAGCCCTGAGAGGTCAATCCCGTTACAGCTCCCGTTTCACAACCAGGGAAATCCAGGGCATCATATTCTCAGATGAGAAGTGTGTGCTGAAGCAATCACATTTTTTGGTTTATTTATTCATTTATTCATATGTGCATACACTGTTTGGGCCATTTCTCCCCACTGCCTCCTGCCCCCTCCTTTTCCCCCTCTACCCCCTCGCTTCCAGGCAGAATCTGTTCTGCCTTCTTCTCCAACTTTGTTGAAGAGAAGACGTAAGCAATAATAAGAAGGACATAGCATTTTTGCTAGTTGAGATAAGGATAGCTGTACAGAGAGATTCCTAGCGTTGCTTCCGTGCACAAGTGTATTACAACCTAAATTGATTCATCTCTACCTGACCTCTTCACTACTTCCCCATCACCTTTCCATAGTGACCTCTGTCAGTTTAAGATTACTTTATTAGCTCCTCTACAGTGAGCACATCAACCACATGCAAGTTTTAGGTTTCCTACCTTTCCCTATTCCTCCTGTATGTGTTCTCCCCTTAGCGTGTGACCCATGTCCAATAATATTACTGCATTTGTTTTAGGTCTAAAGTCCACATATGAGGGAGAACATACAAGTTTTGGCCTTCTGAGCCTGGCTAACTTCGCTTAAGACAATGTTCTCCAATTCCATCCATTTACCAGCGAATGATAACATTTCGTTCTTCTTCATGGCTGCATAAAATTCCATTGTGTACAGATACCACATTTTCTTAATCCATTCATCAGTGGTGGGGCATCTTGGCTGTTTCCACAACTTGGCTATTGTGAATAGTGCTGCAATAAACATGGGTGTGCAGGTGCTTCTGGAGTAACCTGTGTCACAGTCTTTTGGGTCTATCCCCAAGAGTGGTATTGCTGGACCATATGGAAGATCTATGTTTAGATTTTTAAGAAGCCTCCAAATTTTTTTCCAGAGTGGTTGCACTAGCTTACATTCCCACCAGCAGTGTATGAGGGTTCCTTTTTCCCCACATCCTTGCCAACATTTGTTGGTGATGGTGTTTTTGATGATAGCTATTCTAACAGGGATGAAATGGAATCTTAGTGTGGTTTTGATTTGCATTTCCTTTTCAGCCAGAGATGGTGAGAATTTTTTCATGGTTTTTTTTTTTTTTTTGGCCATTTGGAGTTCTTCATTTGAAAAAGTTCTGTTTGGTTCAGTTGCCCATTTCTTTATTGGTTCATTGATTTCGGGGCAGTTTAGTTTTTTTGAGCTCCCTGTATATTCTGGTTATCAGTCCTTTGTCTGATGTGTCACTGGCAAATATTTTCTCCCACTCGGTGGGTGGTCTCTTCAGTTTAGAGACCATTTCTTCTGTCATGCAAAAGCTTTTTAATTTTATGTACTACCATTTGTCCATCCTTTCTCTTAGTTGCTAAGCTGCTGGGGTTCTGTTGAAGAAGTCCTTACCTATACCTATTGCTTCCAGAATATTGCCTGGTCTTTCCTGTACTGACTTCAGAGTTTCGGGTCTGATATTAAGGTCCTTGACCCATTTTGAGTTGATACTAGTACAAGATGACAGACATGGATCTAGTTTCAGTTTTCTGCAGGCAGATAACCACTTTTCCCAGCAAT
Organism: Castor canadensis; assembly: GCF_047511655.1. NCBI lineage: Eukaryota > Metazoa > Chordata > Mammalia > Rodentia > Castoridae > Castor > Castor canadensis. The sequence goes on from NC_133392.1 coordinate 7,204,218, forward strand.
ATTTGTTGAAGAGGCTGTCTATTCTCCATCATGTGTTTTTGATGCCTTTGTCAAAAATAAGGTGGGCATAGCAGTGTGGATTCATCTCCAAGTCCTCTATTCTGTTCCACTGGTCTTCATATCTGTCTTTGTGCCAGTACCATGCTGTTTTTATTGCTATTGTGAAGCAATCACATTTAACACAGCTGCTGAGCTACTCAACAACTTGAGTTTCCTTGTTTCTTAAACCCTCCTAAAACAAGAATGGGCTTTATTTATGGATTCAAGATTTTAAAAAATCAGTATACTTTGAGTGAGCAATGTGAGGGCTTCCAGTCAATATATGTTATACTTAAGTTGTTATTTACACTGTGGTGCAGTTTTATATCTACAAGTGTTAGAGTAGGAAGCATTAAATACGTACAAGATGACAAGAGTCCATTCATTCATACTTTTCGATAGGTGTTGCTGAGTCCCTACTCAGGATGAGATTGTCAGAAACACATGGAAAATAAAATGGGGGCAGGGTTACAAATGTTCTAGATCTTGAAAGCTATGGTTCTACAGGTTCTCGAAAATCAGAGCCAAAAACTGCAAAGCAGGCTAACAGATCCTGTGGATTCAAAGAGAGGTTGTTGGGGAAGGCTTCTCAGAGAGGAGACACTTGGGCTGGGTTTTGAAGGTCAGATAGGAGATCTCCAGGAAAGAGCTCATGAAAAAGGTTTAAGGGCACAATCGGGAAATGGAAATTCAGATGTGTTTCAAGCTATATGAGGACAGAAGCGAAAGGTCGGGAGCAACAAGTGGCAGGTGTCACTCATTTCAGAGAAACCCTGAAAGCCAAGGATCTAGATTTTATTCTGTATGTACTTGGAAGTAAGGATGATAGCTGCAGCTGGGAAAATGGACGTTAATGGAAAGACAGCTGGGAAGGGATGGTCGATGATAAAAGGGTGTGCTATAAAGCAGACTGTGAAAATCCAACATTACAGAGGAAGAAGGAAAGAAAACCAAGTCCCTAAAGAAGAAGAGACCAGAGAGAAGGAAGATAAGAGTTTGGGGGCCCCAATCCTGAAGCAAAGAAAAGCATCCTTAATGGAGTGTCTGGAATGGAAATGGGGTTGCCGTGCTAAGAATGGAGTGGAAATGAGCCAAGTGTGCCCTGACCATCCAGAGGTCAATCAACTAATTCCTCCAGCTCCTTGGGGTGGGTGCTGCATCTTGGAAGGGATCCAAGACATGAAGGCCACAGCTTTCACAAGTTGCTGGGCTGGGATTCCAACCACCCCCTTTTCTGCTTCTCAGTTGCCCTGAATGGCCCAGTGTGGAGAACCCCAATGTGGGGTTGCCCTGGGCTGGGTGTAGAGCTGGCAGTGGTAGGTGCTGAATCACTGTTTACTGAGTGTGAGGAAGAATGAAGACGTTTTAAGGAAAGTTCTCTGAGCCTCTGGGTTGCCCGTGGGGATCGGTGTCTTTCCAGCACACATTAGCATATTGTGGAAGTTTGAACACCAGCTACTCTGACTCACTGCTTAGGAGATAAATAGACGTGTCTTGGCACACAAGGAGCAAAGCACTAGTGGCCAAATATTTTCTGATCTTAAATAACTTCCATGGGACTTCAGGGCAGGAAGATGAAGGCCCTTTAATTTGAACTTTAGCATCTTCTGATCTGTTATTTTCTCCAATATGTGGTACAAAAACAGTGAGTGATACGTATTTGCTAATGTTCCTGAAATGATTTGAAAATGAAAAGCCTTATGAAATCACACTTGCTATTTTCCAGGAGAAATTGAAAAATGTGGTATCTGGAGCCTAGATTATACAAGAGAATTGTTGGGTTGTTTTTCCTCTTTCTTTTCTTTTTCTTTCTTTTTTTTTTTTTAAAGTCTGTTTACCAATGAAAAGGAAAAATAGCAATAATGGGGGGAAATCTGCTTTCTACCTAACACATGATTCAGCTGACAGCCCAAAGAATCAGACAATTCCACAGAAAACTGACAAGCTAGAGAGTGATTGCAATGGAGTTGTAGAATCTTCTCTAAATACACACAAATATTGCTACCTGATGCTCAACATTCATAAACCATTAGATCCAATGTGTATAATTATGCTTTGATAATCAGCTGTCATTAACAGATGAATAAACAACATAACCTTCATGTTTAGAATGAGAGAAACAGTACCAAAACTCACAGCATCAACCTTGTTCTCCATGAAAAAGAAAGAGGAAAAATGTCATAATTTTAACAGTTAGTTGTATCTTCTATTCTGTCTTATCTTACTGGCAGAGCTGCAGACAGAGCTCTCTTTTTTTATGTGAAATTTACAATGTCACCCTGGCTCATCCATTAGGAAGAGTTGCTCTAAATTTACTAGATGAAAGATAATCATTGTGCAAGCCTGTCTACATAGTCAGCCCACAATAGAATCTATACAAACAAAACCTTTCAGTAACGTCTTTCAGACTGATAGAATTATGCAGTACTATAAGGAGCTCATCTTACCAATTTGGGTGAGTCACTTAACCTCTATACAGCTCAAGTCTGTGCACCATAGTGAGAAAGAATGCCATCTACTCAACCATCTGGTAGATCTACAAGAGGTATGCCAGGTAAAACTGTTACATGAGAGTTTGAAGTGTTGCAGGCCAGTGCCGAGGGTCCTTGCCTTCACAGGCTAGGGAACTGGTTCATGAGGCAGCTGGATAATGAGCCAAAGCCAGCATATAAAGTAGGATTTATTAGAGAGAAAGAAAGGCTACAGCTAGAGCAGTGCAGCAGAGCCTGGAAACTGGTAGCTCACTGCACAGGTGAAGGCTGGGGCTTTTATGGACATTCTAACTCTGGGTTAGGTGGGTTTTTCCCATTGGCCATGGATTTGTGGGCTTTCTCAGGTGAACTGGTTTGATTTGCACCTTTATTGGGGGAGGGGGAACAATCTTGGGAGCATTTTGCTCATCTGCCCTGTGGTAGATCTATCAGACCCTGTATCTTTTCTTTAGGATGCAGAAATGCAGTTTACAACTCCTTCTCCAGGTGCAGGAATAATAGTGCTCTGCATGGGGGATGGGATACTACTCATCTGCCTTAGGTCTCCAGACCCAACAAAACTATATATATATATATACTCTGGTAGGTAGGTAGATAGACAGACAAATAGATAGATAGATAGATAGATAGATAGATAGATAGATAGATACCTTAGATATGTGTGGATGATAATGCGATGAGGAGGAGGATGACGTTTGAATCCCAGTGGGAAATTTACATGTCAATATATCTGCTTGAGGCTCAGTGGCCAGGTCTTCTGCAAAACAGCCCTTTTAAAACTCAAGAAATAGACAAGGAATTTTTTGAAACCCTCTACTATTTTCCAAAAGACTTGAGATTACATCATTAAAACAAGAATAAGATAATATAAAAAAAGGAACAAAGAATAAGCATTGAAAACTATATAATCATAATAGATCTGTGATAAAATTAGAAATGAAATTAATAAAAATACAAGGGTTGGAAAGCAATGTCAAGGAAATCTTATAAAACAAAGAGAAAAAAGGACAAAGAGATAAGCAATCCAGGAGGAAAGTTAGTAAATGTAAAGGATTGACCAAAGAGGCCCAGCAGGCATTCGAAAGTATTCTAGAAAGAGAATCAAAAGAAAGGGGGAAAAAACAGAATGGAGGAAGTTATCAAAGAAATATTGGGGAGGGATTTCCTAGAGCTAAAAGAAATGAGACCTCAAATTAATGCTGAGCTCAGGTGACTCATGCCTGTAATCCAAGCTACTCGGGAGGCAGATATTAGGAGGATCTAGGTTCAGAGCCAGTCCCAGCAAATAGCTCCTGAAACCCCTTCTTGAAAAAAACCCATGGCCAAAAAGGGCAGATGGAGTGGCTCAAGGTGTAGGCCCTGAGTTCAAACCCAAGCACGGCAAAATAAAAAAATTAAAAGCATGAGAGTGAAAAGGACCACACTAAATGATCCGAGGTAGACATTTTTCCATAGTCAACCCCAAAATAATTTTCCTCCTTCTTCCCTGCTAATAGTTCTCCAAATTTTGAGTTCAGGTAGCAGGCAGAGATCCTATGACAACAGAATGGTACCCACCTCAGAGAATGAATGACAATGAGTCTTAACCAATCATAATGAACTTCATTCTCTTCCACCAATGAGCATCTGGGAATGAACAATGCGGCCAAGTTCTAGCCAATGATATGTTGATGGGAAAGAAGTCTCCTTTCTTAAAACTCAGAGCTCCATAAAGAGGAGCTATTTGCTCTGTACTAGTGACAGAGCAAGGACTGTGACGTGGGAGTCATCTTTTAACCATGATGCAACAAGCACAGGGGTAGAATGGAACTGGAGATCATCTGACAAAATAAGCCAGATTCACAGACAAGTTTTCATGTTTTCTTTCATATGCTGAAGTTAGGGGGAAGAAAAGGACGTGAAAGTAAAAGGGCAGGGTGTAAGGATGTGGAAAGGGGTGATAGGAAGAAGGGATGGGAGAAGTAAATATCATCAAAGTATGTTGTTTGCATGGAAATATCACAATTAAACCCATTACTTTGTAAGTTAATACAAACTTTTTTTAAATGCAGGCTTGGAGCTCTCTAATTTCAAATCCTGGTACCAGCCCTTACCTTGGTCAAGTTACCTAACCTCTCTATGCCACAGTATCAGCTAGGGTAGAATGAAGGTATAACAAAATATACTTATAGCACTATTTAAAAAAAAAAAAAAAAAACTAGCTCGGGATGACAAGATTCCTTTCTTTCTTCCACAGCATACTTGAGGCAGGACAAACCTGGACCCAGTCCTTGACTGCTGAATTGCTGCACCTAAGCTGGGATGCCCTCCTTCCTAAACATATCGATGCAGCCACTGTTGCGTTTTGTTTTGGTTTTATTTACAGCTAAAAGTATTCCCAACAAGAATAGCATCTGTATAAAAGTCTCATAGCAGCAAGAATTAATAAAAGATCCTACTGACTTCCAGAGACAGGAAAAAAAAAATGACCTAGAAAGGAACTAGTTTGCCATCAGATTAATTATCAACCAAATGGATGTGCAGCAAGATCTTCCGAATTCCACAGCTGTAATTTTGAACCTAATGCATTTTTATCAAGGTCCTGGCTGGAAAAAGGTAGCATACACCAATGAGAAAGAGTTTAATGAGGTTATTCATTTTCACAAATATAAGAAGGAGAGAATTTATTTCAAATTCTCCTTGTGAGAAAGATTCTTGAGGATGTAATTTTAGCAAAAAAAAAAAAAATTTAAAACAAAAAAAATAAATAAAAGGAAAAAGAATAACAGGCAACAGTGGAACTAATTGGGAAATCCCAGAATAATCCCACACAGCAGGATTAGAAAGCAGTCGGTCCAGGTGTACCATATGTTAATCATCTCCAAAGAGAGTATTTTCAACAGAACGATTGGAATGAATTCCAAGCAATAAATGAGAAAGGAGCTTTGAGAATCATGGTAAAGTAGGTCTCTAGTTCTCCTCTGTACAAGAAAAAAAAGAAAGGCAATCAGAAACTCCCAGAAAACTAATAAATAAAACTATGCAAGAAAATGATTACACAAGTACGAAGCAAAGTAAATATCCTCCTTGGACTGTCTCAGAGATGGTGACATTGGAAACTTAAGGCAGGAAATGTAGTCCCACCTCACTGTATGACCACCCACAGTAATGTCGGCATAGTAATGCAAATGGTGTTTATTGGTTTTGTTTATTTGAATCAACCTATAATCAAAGAAGTCTTCTTTATGTAAATGCGTATGTGTAAGTCTTGGCATTGAAGGTGGCACAATTTAAAGAAGTTATTCAACAGGGTGGGTATGTTAGGTCACAGTCCACGGCAGTGACTCTGAGATGGAGTGTTGAAGCATTTTTGTTGGGAAGTGCGCCCCTGAGAATAACATCTATGAGGGAGTGAGGGGGCATGTTTGGGCACAGGAAAAGGAAACAGTGACAAATGAGGTTCAGCTATACAGCTGAGATGGTCATTCTTAGTTATCCCAAGCTGAGGCAGGGGGCCTGGCCTTTGTACCCACAATGACCAGATGCTGGGTGTGGTGGGATGCCCCCAAGAGGAAGCAGAATCTTGGGCAAGACAATGACCTTTAGCCAAGACTAGTCCCAAGAGGGGCACAACCATGAGCCATTTGTAGCTAACTCATCCTATACCTGGAGGGAAAGTGCCTCGGCCCTGGAGGAAGATCTGGACCTCATCCCGCTGTGTTCACTATATTCTGTCCCTTGAACAAATCAGATACACTTGTTTCCAAAAATGCCTCAATTTGTGTCTGCCACCTGCCATGTTGTTGGTGACCACTTTGGATGTATGGATGTATGGATGGGTGGGTGGACTGACAGCTGACAAAGGAAGGAGGTTGACAGGACCCTCCATATAACCCTGCACTAAAAGGTCCTTGCAGGTCCATGAGGATGGAAAGGCCGGAAAGCAGAGAACTTTCTTAGTTTTCTTGGTACCACAAAAAAAACCTTACCTGGTTCTTCTGGGTCCTGAGATCTGCCTGGAGGCCTTGTTTTCTGACCTGGGTCTCCTGGAAAAGGAAAGTAAGGACAGCAGAGGACCCAGAATGCAGGATATCCACACTAGGGCACAAAATTTCCCAAACATCTGCAAAAAGAAATCCCTTATCAGTTTGCTGCCTCCTGCTGGTGGGGCAGGTACTCTGGCAAAATGGTGAGTCCTCGCCCACCTCTCCAGGCAGTCGTTGTGGCTTCCAGTTTGTAAGAGTGAGACCTGTTTAGAGACAGGAAACTTCTTAAAATATAAACTTTCAATTTTACAGTGAGAGTTACTGTCTCAGGGTTAGTTGTAAGGATGTCAGGGGGTGTCTACAGGTCACTGCAGGAATTAGTAAGAGGCACACTTTCAGGAAAGCCAGCTGATTTGGGTTTTTGTTTGGTTTTGGTTTTGTTTTTTGGTGGAACCAGGGTTTGAACTGGGGCTTTGAATTTGCAAAGCAGGCACTCTACCACTTGAACCATACCTCCAGTTCCTTTGTTCTGGTTATTTTGGAGATGGGGGGGGTCTCATGAACTATTTGTCCAGGTTGGCCTCAAACTTCAATCCTCCTGATCTCAGCCTCCCAAGTAGCTAGGATTACAGACACTAGCGACTGGCACCTAGCTCAGCTGATGTTTCTTTTTTTGTTTTTGTTTGTTTGTTTGACTGGTTGGTCAGTTGGTTGGTTTTTGTAGTACAGGAGTTTGAACTCAGGGGCTTCACCTTGGCCACTCTACCAGCACTTTTTTTTTTTTTTTTTTGTGATGGGTTTTTTTCAAGATAGGGTCTCATGGACTGTTTGCTCCAGGGTTGGCTTCAAACTGCCATTCTTCTGATCTCTGCCTCCTACGTAGCTAGGATTACAGGCGTGAGCCATCTGGTGCCAGGCTCAGCTGATGTTTCTTAATGTCACCTGCTTTAGGCTTACTGTACTTATGACACAAAAGTCTGTATTCACAGCAGGCACAATAATTAAAGTCACTCACCAACATGACCTACAACATACCACATATTACACACTGATCTACACTACACTTACTGAGGCCTTCTCTGCCCTAGGCATGGTGCCTAGGACTTTATCCACACTCTCACATCCAGTCCTCATGGTGACCCTGTGAAGTTGGCAGTTTTCTTATTTTCATTTTGCAGGTGAGAAAATGGGGGCTCCATGAAGTTAAACAACTTTAAGTGACACTCAACCCACCTATGTCCAGACTCCTAACCATATTCTCCTTTTGGGCCTCCAACATAGTCTCTTGAGAACAATTATTCTGCTTAGAAACACAATGTGAGGGGTGGATAGATATATCAACGTACAAGCATACACCCAAGTAGGTATTGTGGACAGGGTATTTATGGAGCTAGAAGAATAAAAAATGGCTATAGAAGGAAAATGGAAGCAACAAAGTCTAATGGTGCTGTCCATATGGGCCACCAGGTCACAGAGCATCCCTGGAACAGGGTGGAGAAGGATGGGGAACAGATAGAAGGTGGTTCATCACACTGGTGTGCAATCTGTCTTCCCAACTAAAATGCAAACTCCAAGAATGCATCTGGGCACCGGTGGCTCACACCTGTAATCCTAGCTACTCAAGAGGCAGAGATCAGGAGGATCATGGTTTGAAGCCAGCCCAGGCTTAACAGTTTGAGAGACCCTATCTCAAAAATACCCTTCACAAAAAGGGCTGGTGGAGTGGCTCAAGGTGAAGGCCCTGAATTCAAACCCTAGTATCACAACAACAACAAAGGAATGCAGAGCTGCCTGAGACCTTTGTCTGGGCCAGCTGATCAACCAACATTGTCTAGGGTAGAGACAGCAAAGATCAGCAGGTGACAAGGCCTGCCCTCTGCCCATCTGTCTATACAGTGTCTGTTGCTACTTTTACACAGTAACAGCAGAATTGAGCCCGTGCTAAATTCCTTGTAAGATTGGCCTACAAGGCTGGAAATATGTACTGTTTAACCCTCTTCAGAGTAAGGTTGTCAAGCACTGCTGTAGAAAGTCCTCCCAGTCCTACACCACTCAGGCTGTTGACCTGGAAGCCAGGGAGATGTAAGGAGCCAATCACCAGGAGCTATCAAAACTCAAGATCTAAGCAGTTCATAGGTGGGAGACCATTTCTGATCCCAGAATTCTATTCAGAGAATGACCTCTGCACAAAGTACAAATGACCCTGAAAGAAGGACGTCTTCTGATGCAGAAGAGAAGTCCTCACCCTGATACCTCTTCCATTCCTGGGAGGAGTGGTGCTCAGCTGTGGAAGCTGCATCTGAGGAGCCTACGGAACGCACATGTCATTAATCCTGGTGACTTATGTGGGGAAGGGGATGGAGAGAAGAGGATAGTTCTACCCCAACAGCTTCTGTTTTCTAGACTTCTTGAGGTCGTGTACACATGGGAAGTCCCGTTCTTCGTGGCCCCAGCTCACCAGAACCCTCTCCTTCTAGAATCTTTCAAGGTTTAAGCCCAACCCTGAACCACCAACTCCAGCTTATGGACTTAACTTTTGGGTGTGGCAAGCTGGGGAATTTGGAGTGAAAGGCAGTTTAAATTTTCATGGCAGGGTGAAATGGCTGTGCCTGCCCACCTGCTTTCCCTGATACTCCTTGATCAGTGCCCTTCTTGGTTGCCCTCCCAAAAAGGCATCTACAGTCATCACTTTCCTGTCTCTCTGGGGTTTACCTCCCGCTCTAAATTCTATCATCACATGCCAGTCCACTCCACAGAACCCACCGGAATAACCACAGGCATTCATCAGCCTAAAATAGCATAGTCTTTGTATCTATGAAGTTGACTTCACAGACACCAACAGTAAATCTTTTGCACCTGGGATTATCCAGCCAGATAAGCAACTGAGTCCTGGTGCACAAAGTAAGGCCTGGCTGTGCCGCAGCAATTCACTCACTCTTGCTTAGGGTGAATGAGTTCTCCCGCAGGGGTTTCACTAGCTCCCTGGTCAATTTAGTTATCTGAGAAATCACACCTACTATACTACTTTCACTGTGGTTCTACTAACCTGCAATGGATACAGACATCTTGTGAATTCAACTTATTATAGGAAGCTTCTTCCATATGGCCAAATATAACAGGAGTTCCATCTATTAATAGTTCATTTGGAGGAGTCAAAAGCAGGAGCATAGGAGACTCATTCTAGCACCGCTTCTCAGCACACACTTTCAAAACTTATGAACTAGTTCGGAGAAACGTTTGGATCACTTTTGGTGACTTTACTGTGATCTCCACTAGTCTTGTTTGCATTCTATTTTTGATAGCCTTTGAAGAATAAGGTAGGTGAGAAGGATTTTCTGGCACAGTGAAGTTGTCTGTTTGGTTGTCTGTTGTAGTAAGTGCTGAAAGACAGTTGGAATGAAAGCTTAAATAATTATATAATTTAGAGAACTGTACTTATGTCTGTGGGTAAAATAAGCAGATAAAATGGTGCTTAAATTAAATTTGATTTCCCCTCCTAGAATTGGTGACATGTAAATGAGGTTGGCCGGTGACAGCAGGCATCAGATGACAGCTGAGTAAGAACGGCAAAACTGCCACACCAGCCTCCTTCCAAGTGTCTCCAGGCAGGTGATTTGCCCATCCATAAAGAAGCAAATGCAAAAGATTTCAAGAGTTGGGATACTGAGGTGGCAGAACTATGATTTGAGGAAAGTCAGCAAATCAGTGCTCTGTCAGTACTGATGCTTGCCTAAAGTCCAACTGCAAGTTCAACATTTCATTTGCTCACGCCAACTCCACCCAATGTTGCCCACAGACTCAAGTAAATACAATCGCCTTACTCCAACACATCTCTCACAAGACGAAGTGATCAGCCATATGGGTTCCATTTTGCCAGTTACTGGGGAAATTGCTAAGACATTTCTGGCCATTTTGAAAAAATGAATCCAATGAAAACAAAGATGCCTTCCCAAAGCTACCGCTGGTGGAAGAGGGAATAAAGGACAAGAAAAAGGCACAGAGCGCTCTGCAATCATCAGCTAATGCCTACTGTCACCTTCTCTCAGGCTTGGAGGTATGGCTTGCATTTTATTTTCTAAAATATTTTTTAATGCTGACATGATGGCCCTGGAGACAAATGTTTGTTCGCTTGCTTAGAATAAGCAATGAGTTTTTTTTTTTTTTTTTTTGGTTTAGAAACACAGAATGCAGGGCTATTTTCTGTTTCGGTTTGCTTTGTTTAAATTATGAATATATTACCTACCAATGGGATCTGTAGGGAGAGGTCTAGTTTAAAAACCGCTCTTGCCAGGCCACCTCAGTGACCTTCTTATGTTCATGGAGAAAAAAAGAAGAGAATTGAAAAGAAGCGCGTCTGTTTGGGTTTCACACTGTTCAGAAAACAAAGCATGCGTCCTCTTCATTTTTCTAGTCTGTAAACAATTTGGTGCAATAATATATGGCCTCACATTTAAATTTGACTGACTCTCAGTAAAAGGCCCGAGCCAATCACTAAAAGGAAGTCTTTAAGGCTGGGATATGGCTCAAGTGGTAGAGCCCAGCCTAGCAAGCACGAGGCTCCAAGTTCAAACCCCAGTACCACCAAAAGAAAAAAAAAAAAAAAAAAAAGGAAGTCTTTAGGCATGATGGCACTGAAGAAAGTTCAGGATCCCAGCTGAGGTAGAAGATAGGGGTGGGGGTAGAACACGAAAAGATTTGTCAACTTTGAGCATTGTTCACGGAGCCCATTTATGATCAGAGTCTGGGCCTTCTCTGGCCGACCTTTCAGCTGACAAAGCCATGGATTGTTATCTGCCGTGGTTACTAGCGTACAACACCCTCCACAGAGCGCAGAGGGGCTTTTGAAGGTGTTGATCAGGTGGTCTGCCCACCTGCTGGAGTTGCTGTATATATGAGCACAATTTAGATTTGGAAGCAAGACTGAAAGAGAACCAAGAACCTGTGAAACACCCTCTGTGCCAAAGCTGGTCTGTGGCAACCCGTCAGCACTGCTGATACCTGCGTCCAGATGGACACTTTGACCTTGGCCATGGACGCTCAGGTCCTCTTCTGTTCATGCCAGGCCTGGCCTTGGCTGGAATGCCACAGAAGAGTAGAAGGGGGTGGCCATCTGCTGTGGGAGGTGTTGGCTGTGGGTCCTCTCAAGAGACAGGTGGTCAGCGGCAGGGAGACCCACCAGGCTGAAATAATCTGAAGCCCGGCTGGCTGGTGACCGTAGCTCACAGCAAGTTTCCGGCCAAGGCAGACGTGGAGGGTGGAGAGGCTGGCAGTGAGGAACTGGGTCACCCTCAGTGTGGACTCCTGGACATCACTGACCGCACCGGAAGAGTTTGCGCCCCAAGGGAAAAGAGAAGACCAGAGCTATGGAGAGGAGAAAGGGGACTTGTGGGGGGCCCCACACCTGGACAGCTACACTGAAGCTCTTGGATCCCAGGCCTCATGTACCCACCCCAGGGCTCCTTCTGTGGCTTGGTCCAAAGTTTCTCCTGGGGTACAGGATATCATGAAGAGAGGGCAGAGTCACAAAGATTACCATCCCTTATGCCTGGCTAGGGGACTGCTTCCATAATCTTGGAGTCCCCTAGAGCTGAGTGCATCACAAAGGACTCCAGGAGGCTGCCCCTGACATGGAAACACACTGGGTAGAATGACCCCAGCTGTTGGACACACTCACACTTGACCTTGGCAGAGCCACAGAGCTCTGTTGGCCACCTTTGCTCACCTACCAAGGAAGGAGATAAAGCAGTAAACAGCTGTCTCTAGATGCCTGGTGTGTGTGGGATGGGGGGTGGCAGGACGAGAGGGGAGCAAGTGAGGTCTCTGGAGCCAGGGGATGGTGAACTTGGTCCTGGCTCTGCAGCTTGCAAGTGGCGGGCTCTTGGAGAGTCCCCTTCTCACCTGAGTCCCCATTCTCAATTCAGGAAAGTATCTCCTAATGCCTGAGGATAAAATAGTTCTCAGAAGAATGGGAGGGACAGGGAAGGCGAGGCTCTGTTTTCGGTTCAATTCCTTGTATACAGGGAAAACCCAGATTTGGCTTGGACATCTTAGGAATGCTGTCCTGTCCCAGCTGACTCTATATGCACAGGTAGGGGATTCCATAGGAGAAGGTGCCAATGACATGGTACCACCTGAACTGGCTATCCTTGGATAGCCGTCTTGCCAGCTCTGGTTTCCACTTCCACAAAACAAATGAACCAGACCAGCAAATTACCTTCTGGCCACTGGGCCACCAATGCCATTCTCAAAGCCTCAGTGTCCTTCTTGGCCCTGGACTGCTTCTAGACTCTTACTCTCATGGAGAGTCCTTCTGATGTGGAAAAGATGTGGGCCTTGACCACGGGGCCAAACCTGAGAAGTTGGGCATGGTGGTACACTTCTGTAATTTCAGCTACTTGAGAAGTGGAAGCATAAGTTTGAGGCTGGATCAGGCAACACTGGCCAGATCAATCTCAAAACAAAACTATGAAAGGGCTGGGGGTGTGGCTTAAGTGGTAGAGCACTTGCCTGGCATGCACAAAGCCCTGGGTTCGATACTGAAGGAGGGGACGGGGAAACCACCAGAGAAGCTTCCCCAAGGATAGTGCAGCCAGCCTACCTGAGACTCCAGGCCCGAAGTCTACACTGGAGTCTGGGAGTCTTATTTTCCAAATCTGGAGTTTCATGGAAAAAACAAAAGCAAAGTCAGGGGACAGATGGCATCAAAGGAAGACTTAGCAAATAATGGAAAATTTGTTAAGACAAAAGAAGACCAGGTCTAAGATTCTCTTTGCAAAAATGCTAGATGAATAATTCATTCTTTTATTAACTCAACATCAATTTATTGACCACTTATGACATATGTGCTAGAGGTTCAGAATCCTAAAGCTGAACACCTCCTCACAGATGGAATCTTCTAGGCCCATGACTCTCCAGTTGAGGAAAATAAGGCCCAAGCTGGAACCTGACTGTGCCAGCATTACAGAGGCCAGAGACTGGACAGAACGAGGATCCAGACCCCTGACTGGCCCACACCCCACAGGCTGGCTGCCTGTGGGAACCACAGACCCGTTGTTTCATTAGTGGATGTTTTCCTGCCAACATCAAGGGAAAATACAGATGTCTGTCTTCCCTTTTTATAAGCAGAGGACCTGACCAAGCAGGACACTGGGCCTGTGTTTCCCACAGGAGGAATCTTCACTTGGCCACTGCCCATCCCTGCTGTGCTCATCTGTTGATGCCACTTCCTGGCCCATGAAGACTGAGTGTGCCATTGTCCCCAAGCAGGGAGAGGCTGGAGGCAGAGGACCACAGCCACCAGCAGCAGCTCCCACAGCCACAGCAAGATGGGTCTGAGAGTCCAGTCTCTGGCCCTACTTCTTTCTCCCCAAACTTCAGTTGGACATTCAGATGTAAGAACGAATGGGGGTTATACAAACAAAAAACCTAAGTAGAAAGTGCATGTTGATGGTTGCATCATAAACATTTATTGTCTGTGGAGCCCTGAAGACATGGGCTCCAGAATATGAGGCTCATTGCTACAGGAACCTGATGCTCTCAAAGAGCCATAAAGGCTCTAGAACGTTCCTTGCTCTCTTCTCCTGGCCGGCCAGGGGCCATACTGAAGAGGTGGTTATAGGTTCTGCCTGGCCAGCTGGGACCAGTTTTCCCCTCCCCCAGACTCTAAACCCAACTTCATCTCCCATTGTCCCACTCCCCTATCCCAGCCCCAAAAACGTCAATCAGAGCCAAAATCTCAGGATTTGAACTGTGTTCATTAGAAAGTCAATGGGAGTTACGGCCACACTCCACTTGAAGAAAGGAAGTGCAAATGAAGCATGTTATTTGAGCCGAGGGTCAATGTTTAACCTAAGAGGCAATCATTCCATTTGAAAGCACCCAGTTTCTTTTCTGCAGAGGATTATACTGAAACAGGCCGTCCCCAAATGTCTACTCAGTCCCCTTTCTGAGACCCGGAACGCCTCCCAGCAAGGTTGTGTGAGGATCTCGATGCAGGTGTGTGAACAACTCAGATAAACCACTCCTGTGTTGACACGGAATGAGTCAGGGGCCATGGAGCGAGTCTCTGTAGACCATTTTATTCAAGGATGATGGAACCGGGCTGGGGGTGGATAGGAGACCTCATTACCTAGCTGTTTACCAGATAAACATCTCTGCCCTGCCTGTGGACTAAGTTGGAGTGATTGTTTAGGTAGGAGGTGGAGAGGCCTACATACACACACTTTTCACCTGCTCCTTCCGAAAGGGCTGGGAAGAGAATGAAAGCAAAAGGTCAGTGCAAGCAGCACAGTGACCCAGTCATGGCCATCACAAACCGAGCCATGCCCTCAGGCCCTCTCTCTCTGCTCACCCTCATGCTCAGTGCTAACTCTTCCCTGAACAGATTTCTCTCCTTCCCCCAGTTCAAGTGCTATGACCTCTAGTCCCTTCAGTCACCCAGGCACTCAGCAGCCATCAGACCCAAGCCCAGGACCACTCTCTGCTCCATCAGCAGCCCCCAGCAGGCTGCATGCTCAGAGCTCCGCTCCATGGCAGGAACCACAGCTTGCTCTTTCTGTGTCTACTCTGCCTCATATATTCAAAGCACCTTGTGTTACCAGGCTGAATAGACTAAGAGGACACTAGTCCAGAAAACTCTGAGTCCTTGTGTCACCTGAACAGAGAACTGGACAGAGACACAAATTGCAAAACAGTAACAAAACTTTATTGGAAGAAAAGGAAAGAAATAATAAGAAAAAGTAACAAAAGGCGCTGCCAGAAAAGCAGTGGGCCGCTGCCTGATAGCAAGGAGGCATTGACAAGGAAAACTTTGTTGAAAGAATGGAAAAGAAAGAAGCACTGCAAAGGAAGCAGTGGCCCTTGCCAGGTGGCACACAAGCATTGATTTCTTTGTTTATGCCCAATTTATAGGGTGTAAGGCGGGAAAAATCTGGCAGTACTTAAAGAGGGGTGAGGGTGGCTGGCCGGTTTAATTAACACAGCCTTATCACACAACAAAGGGTATTAATTTTTAGGCCTTTAATTGTATGTATGAAATGTGACCAATACTCATGAGGTCCTAATAAGAGGACTTGACCTGGGAAGTCAAATTGGGGTAGGCCTTTTTTTTTTTTACAAGTAAGGCAGACACGAAGGCGCCTCTTTTGGATGCTATCTTGCAATGATACTCACAACCACCAGGATATTTACAATTTAGAGGGGATTTACTGCTGTAAAGATGGTTCAAAGCCTATTAGTTTTGTTTGCTTAAGAGAAGAGAGCCCCTGCTGCAAGTTATTTTCCCTGCCACCTGACCTGCCTCATTTGGACAGTGCCTGGTCCAAAGGAAATGTTCAGTGATCGTTAGTCAAGGGGGGAAATGACAGAGCTCCAAATTACATTGCAAGAGACATCAGAACCTATAGGAAAGGTGTATGGAGAAGGTTTTGGATGTGAAGTATCCCAGAGCCAGTGTTCCTGTGGAGAGAACCTTTTTTGGAAGTTCTGATCAGATCTTAGCTGAGTGTTTACTCCACTATTCTCCAGGCACAGTGAGTGTTCTGTCACCTATCATATGTAAATAGCTGGAGGAAACCACCCCAAATGCAGGTGGCTGGAAATTAGGACCCAGGACTGAGTGAGACAAGTGAGGCCCCTGGGACACAAAGTTTAGAGGGCTGCTCACTGTTCACGTCTGGCAAATACAGTGTTGGGCCATCCACAACAGTGAGCACCAACTTGCATTTTGTGCTCCAGGGCCTTTTGCCATATCCTAGTGCCCACTTAGCTTAAAACAACAACCATTTTAATCCTTCCTGGTTCTGTGGGATAAAGGGCTCTGCCAGGTGGTTCTTCTGCAGGTTCTTCTGCAGGTCTCCCTTAGATTTTTCTTCCAGTTGCAGTTGATTGACAGCTGGGCCTGGAGTTTTCTGGAGAGTATTCTGGAATGCTGGGGCAGCAGAGCCTCTCACCCTCTCCACGTGGTATTGCTATGTGGTCTCTGCAAAGTGACAACTCATCTGGCACGGCAGTTCAGAGATACCCACAGTAAGAGTTCCAATAGAGAGCAAGGCAATGCTGCCAGTCCTCCTAGAGGCCAAGTCTGGATCGGGTGCAGCTTCCTACCATAGTATCCTTCTAGCCAAACCAGTCTCAGGACCAGCCTAGGCCCTAAGAGTGGGAAAGCAAGCACCTACTGTCAATAGAGGACATGAAGAAGGACAAGTAGTCATCTCTAGTCCACCATGATGAGTGAATACAGAAAAGATGCTGCTCCCCCACCCCTACAAATCCAAGAGGACTCATGGAAACAGGAAGGTTGGATGACATGGACTGTAACCCAGGTTTGCAACCTTCTCTGTCTCAGTTTTGTTGTTTATAAGGTGAAGATACTAATACCTGAGTATTAGTAACATTTATTTATTTATTAATGCTGGTTATACGCCAAGCACTATGGCAGGTACTGGAAACAGGATGGTAAACGGGACAGATGCTCTGCTCCTAGTGAAATGTGTTCTGATGAGAGAAATAGATTATTGGCAAAGGAAAGAGCTGAAGAAATTAATCCTATTTGAAGGTAAGTTCTATGAAGGAAAAAGAAGAGGGTGCACAAAATAGAGCATAACAGGTTGGAGAGGAGGGGCTGGAGGCTCAACCTGGACAGTCAGGAAAGGAAAGGTCTGTCTCAAAGGTGCCATTAAATTCAGCCCTGATGCAGAGGAAGGCTTGGTGTTGCAGGGAACTGACTGTAGGGAGGTTGGGCGGGGGGCAGGAAGGAGTAGTACTTTGCACTTTGAGTGTGGAGCTGGAGGAGAGGAGGTTTTGTGGAAGGAACACATTTGCTCTTTGGCTTGTCATGAACCCTGAAAAGTGAAGTAAAACAAAACACTAAACAATCAATTTGCAAGCACACAACAAGCACACAATGCCAAGCAGAAAGCACTCTGGGGCCAGAAAGTATTTGGTATTAACTCATTTTATGGAAGGCTCAAATGATGGAGCAGAAATGATCCCCTGATGTTTGAAGAGCAATAAGACTGCAGACTTGGCTCTCTCCCAAAGCCACAATCTCTTGAGAATGTCTGTTCCCCCATGTGTCAATGCCATGGGAACAAGGATGCTGGGGTGATACCTCAGCAGCATCCCTCCTTTACCCCCTTCTCGTGCAGTTCTTACACTCCCACCCCAAGGTATCCCATCCCCTAGGCATGTCTTGCATTCACCCAGAGTTGACAACTGGACGGGTGATCCAATCCTTCTCTCCCCTCCAGACCTTCCCTACACGTGTGGCAGGACACATGCTCATCCAGCTCAGGCCTCAGGGCTCCTCACTGTCTCAGCTGCACTGAGCTCCATCTGCCTTGGCCATTCACTGCCACCATGGACTCTGTGCATTGTGGGGAAGAAGGCAACAACAGAAGCAAGGAAGTAAGGAGATGAGAACGGAGACAGTTTCAGCAATCCAAAGACAATGGCTGGGGCAAAGGCCGTCAAAATGCAGAGCAGTAGTTTGGATTTCGTGTGAGAGAATCATCAACAGGAATTACCAATGTATGAGCGGAAAAGAGGAGTCAGGGATAAGTGCTGTCTTTGGCCTTATCAACTAATGGACACCATTACGGAAGTGCAAAAGTGCTGGCAGGCACAGACCCTCAGGCCAGCCAAAGTTGCATCGGGTGCTGTCCTCAACAAGTCATCCCAGGTTCTCATGCATGGAGTTCATAAAGTGACAATTATCTGTAAGAAACATTGGCGTAAACAGGCTATGTTTGAATCCACAGAAAGCCAGAAAGGAAAGTTATAATCCAAATACTTCATGAAAACAGACCCAAATGGCCTAAACAAATACAAGCAACTCAAATTCAATGATGGATAAAAAGGATAAAGTGTCATTACTAAGTAGAGTTTATTCTAAGAATGCAAAGTTGGTTCAGTATTCTAAATTCAACCATAACAATGCACATTATCAAATTATATAATCATCTCAAATGGTTGCAGAAAAGGCATTTAATAAAACCCAATACCACTGGGTGCCAGTGCCGGTGGCTAACGCCTGTAATCCTAGCTACTTGGGAGGCTGAGTTCAGGAGGATCACAGATTGAACCCAAGCAAGTGTGAAGCCCTGAGTTCAAACCAGTCCTACAAAAAAAATTCAATAAAAATTCAATACCCAGGAATCTTTGCTCCCATTTCCTGCATGAGGGCAGGAAATGTTTCTCTCTCTTTTTCAACCCCCCCCACCCCTTGTCTATACTCGTTCCAGTTATACTAAAATAAATCCTTGCTAAAATTAAAAAAAAAAAAATTCAATACCCACTCATAATAAAAATAGGAATAGTAGAGAGTTTTAAGAGTATCAACCAAAAAAACTGAAAAAGGGCAGTTTTGGTTTTTTCTTTTATAATTCTTAAACTTTTTCCTTGCTACTTCCCTGGCTCAGACCTCTAGCACAACACTGAGCAAAAATAATGGTGGGTGGACTGGAGGCATGGGTCAAGTGTAGAATGCTTGCTGGCATGCCTGAGGTCCTGGGTTCAGCCCCCAGCAATGCCAAAATAATAATAGCAACAATGATGATAGCAGGGGTGCCAGGCAATCTTGTCTCGTTTCTAATGCAGGGAACTTCAGTATTCTCCACTAAATTATGCTTGCTCTGTTTCAGTGGACAATGGCCACATACGTGATTTTGCTCCCATAGGTTTATAGCTGACTCAGTTTGTGTAAGTGCGCTCTGTGACGTCTGCACAATGACTGCATCATCTAAGGAGGCATTTCTCAGAACAGTCTGTGTCATTAAGTGATGGGTGACAGTAGACATCCACCAGAATGACTACAACTTGAAGATGTAGAGCAACTGGCTGTCTCTCCTGCTGCTGGTGGGAGCATGACAGCGTCAACCATGGCCAAACCATTCTGCACTGGGGCTCAGCAGTCCACTCCCACTTAGTGCAATGTACACGGGCCATTCCACAGCACGAACAAGAATGTTGACGGCAGTGGTATTTTATAGCCCACACGGAAAACAACTTTGGTGGTTGAATTATCAGACAGATCATGACAGATTGCCACGAGGCAGTGAATTTGGAAATGAGGTGAACGAGCCTCTGTGCCACAACCCTGGGTGAATTTCACAAACATGCCATTGCGTGAAACAGAGAGCTTCATCCTGAGATTTTAGTCCATACAATTCCTACCCTGGCTGGCGGTCAGGGTTGTGATTGCTTTTTTGGAAGGCAGCAACTAGATGCTATATACAGCAGGGCTTTTGGGGTGCCGTGAATTTCATCTTATCTTCTGACTGGTGATGTGGATATGTTGACTTTGTGACACTTTATTGAGTTTTACACATAGAATTTGTCTTTTTTTGTACTTGTATAAAAAGTTTATTTTAAATAAAAATTAATTATGCCCATAACAAAAGAGCTACTCAATTTGATAAAAGATTAACCAGAGGCCAGCAGTTCTTAGACGAGAGGTACAATTATTGAAGAAAATGTGATGAGTTGTTTAAATAATAGAATGAGCATGGCTAAAACCCAAGCAAATTGTCTAAAACAGCAATCAGCCAACTTTTTTTTTAAAAAGTCAAGGTATTCATACCGGAGACATCGTGAGCCTCACAGTCTCTGCTCCAGTTGCTACTGTGGCACGAAGTAGCCACAGGCAAGATGTAAATGAATGTTTATGGCTGAACTTCAATAAAACTTTATTTATAAACACTGAAATGTGCATTTCACATCATTTTCATCTGCCATGAAATGTTTTCTTTCCATTTTTTAAACCACTTAAAAAATAAATTCCATCCTTAGCTCAAGAACTATATAAAAACAGTTAGTGGGTCATATTTTCTCCATGGGTTATGATTTGCCGATCAGGAAGATCTAGCCCAAGAAATCTCACATCACTTATAGCCAGGACAGTGAAAGAATCAGAAGACAGGAAGAAAGGAGGTAAAAAAAAAACTGATGTCGCTGGAATTCCAGTAGCAGAAGGGATGTCACTGAAGAGGTGCGTACATGGCTGATTGTCTAGCCTAAAAGGGCCACTGAGTGCCCACAGGATTAGTGAAAGCAAGTCCACATGAAGATGTTTCTGGTGACATTCAGAACTCCAAAGATAAGGAGGAGTTGGGCGCCAGTGGCTCACACCTGCAATCCTAGCTACTTGGGAGGCTGAGATCAGGAGGATCATGGCTTAAACCCAGCTGAGGAAAACAGTTCACTAAACCCCATCTCCAAAAATCACCAAAGCAAAATAGAGTGGAGATGTGGTTCAAGAAACAAAGCACCTGCTTTGCAAGAGTGAGGCCCTGAATTCAAACCAGTTCCACCAAAAAAAAAAGAGGAAATTCCTAACTGTTCCCAGAGCACAGAGAATCTGATGTGGACAGGTTTGAGAGTCAGACTCAACTCGGACTTCTCTTGACGCTTTGATCTGGACTTCTGCGTACAGTCAAACTACGGGTGAGATGAGGAGCAAATAGAGACACCTTCGGCTGTGAGAGGAAGAACTCAAGAAAGCTTCCCAGAACTAGGATGGGTACATTTCCTAAATGTACGGCTATTATCAAGACACCTAGAACTGCAGGGCTGGGCATGATGATTCACAGTTGTAATCCCAGTCACAGAGATCAGGCAACAGAGATTAGGAGGATCATGGTTTGAAGCCAGCTCAGGGAGAAAAGTTACTACAAACCCATCTCAACCAACAAGCCAAGCATGGTGATTCATTTCTATAATCCCTGCTGCATAGGTAGAAGAACTGTAGTCTGAGGCCAACCCCAGATAAAAGCAAGACCCTATCCGAATAATACCTAAAAGTAAAAAGGTCTGGAGGAGTGGCTAAAGTGGTAGAGTGCTTGTCTACCAAGCTTGAGGCCCTGAGTTCAATCCCCAGTACCACCATCAGCAAAAAAAAACAAGACATCTAGGACTACAGACAGGTCTCATTGCTTGCCCTATAAGCATTTCTTCCCCCTCAATTTGCTAAAAATTTCCTTCAATACAAGATGACAACAGCTCAGAAGGTTAAATATTAATCTAAACTATTCACCCATTCTCTTTGACCAATTAGAAGTGGGTATGTGATGACATTTGGCTGATGGGATATTAGAAGAAACTTCTAGAAGGTGCCTGAGCAAGATCTTCCTTAAAGATAAAAGGAAATACACAAGAGAAAAAGGCTCTTCCTCTCCCATTCACATGGTCGTGTCTGCCCAAGAAGCCAGGAGCTGGCAACACGCAGATTAGGACAGAGTAGGGGATGGAAGGAAGGCACCTGAGTCTCTGATAACATCTGAGCTCTTAGTTAAGCCACCCTGGAACGGGTCTGCCTCCAGAATTCCTGGTGCATGAGATAATATCCTTTCCTTTGTGAAAATCACTTCTGGATGGATTTTCTACTCCCAACCAAGAGCTTCCAGCTGGTATGATAATGACCTAGACTGAGCAGCGTTTGCCATCTGTGGGTTTGTAAAAGTGGTTCCTCAAGAAGGGTCACAAAAGTAAACCAGGGACTCCGGGGTTGTTGAGGAAGCTGTGGGCCTCTTTGTTCTAGAAAGACAAGACTGTAGCATAAATATGGTTAAGATCAGTTAGGGGAAAAGTGCCACTGATAAGACCAGGGTAGGCGTGAATGCCAGAGGTTGAAATGCCCAGTCAGCAAAAGCATCCATGTGTAACACAGGGACCAGCGCCTGAGCTCTCGGGAAGCAGCCAAGTCGAATGTGAAAATCAACTAAAGTCAAGTCTTTTCTGTCAAAGGGGTTAGTGTATAGTGTGTTGTTATTGTACAGATGTCAGCTTAACTTCCCCGATTTGTTGCTCATGTGCCTTGTGAGATATCACTTAACCCAGTAAATTCCTGCTTTAAACAAAGGGCTGTTCTTCTTAGCTGAGCAAGTTCCTGTTATCACCAGGTGCCCTACTTTCAAAAACTGCTTGCTTAAGGCAACTACTGTTCAAGTAAATCTCTGCTCTTCCTGTCCCAAGGTCCCTTGCCCCACATACCCCCTTTTCAAATTAGCCAATCATGAAGATTATGAACCTGAAACCCATTCAATCAGGGTGAGGGGCAGACTTGTGTTAGAGATAAAACCTGAGTGGACTTCCTGCCCAGTGTGCTTTGCACACCCTTCTGCAGAAGTAAATTTTGCCTTGCTCATGAGTTCCAAGTTGTGTCATCTCTCTTGTGACATCCTGATATTCTGAATTCATTTCTAACATAGAATCACCAAGCCTGGCAGGATTTCTGACCCCATCTAGCCAGCTGGGACTCAAGAACAAAATTCTCTCTACTCTGTTTCACATGCACCTGGTTGGCATTCATTTGCCTTATAGAAACAACTCACCCTTAGGATCTGCAGAGCTAAAACGAGGTGGACAGGTGCCAGCCCACTGTCATTGGACAGCTAGCTTGGGCATTCAGTATCCAGGGTGTGGAAACATAGAGATCAGCTCAGAGCCATTTCCTTCAGGGTCTTCTCATGACAGCTGAAGCCATTCGAACTTCCTTAAGGGAAAAAGTAGAGGGATGAACCATGTATGCATGGAAATGTCACAAGGAAACTCCCTGTGTAGCCACCTTAAACAAACAAAAATGTCTTTTTTCAAAACTGGAGGACAGGAAGGTGAAACAGGTCCTGTCTGGGGGAGTAGTACCAGTGGGAGGGGGAGGACATAAGGAAAGGATGGAGGAGGGTGATTGTGGTGAAAAGAGTATGTACTCATGTACGAAAATGGAAAAATTAGACCTCTTGAAACTGTTCCAGGAATTGGGAGAGGAGGGTAAAGGAGAATGATGGAGGGGATGAATTCAATTACGCTATATTGTAAGAACTTTTGTCTTTTTCCTTTTGGCAGCACTGGGGTTTGAACTCAAGACCTCACACTTGCTAGGCAGGTGCTTTACCACTTGAGTCACTCCACCAACCTAAGAAATTTGTAAATGTCACAATGTACCCCCAGCACAACAATAATATGATAATAAATAAATAGAAAAAGAAAAAACTTTCTTAGATTGGCAAATTTGGCTTTTTTTCGGTGATATCTTGAGGTCTCACTTAGAGTCCTTGAGGAAAAGGCGTGACTTCATGGCCATCACATTACCCGAGGCAAGCCACCTGAGTGCAGGTGGAAAACTTTTACTGAATTAGTGTAGATCAGGCCTGGGCAAAGGTTTTTATTACTAGCTCGCCGGGTGATATTAGTGTGTTTCAGGAGAGAAAATATCTTTGCTAAGAAATAGGTCCTGTGAGTCACATGTGCAAGCAGGTGTGCTGCTCAGAGGGATGGGGTCTCTCAAATTCGTGTCACTGCCCGGGGGGGCGAGGGCAGGTCAGATCCTGGTCTGTCAGATAGCACCGCCCGTGGGCCCCACAAAGAGGAAATGTGTCTTCTTTGCCTGTTCTTCAGATCCTCTCTAGTTTATGACTGTTACTGTCATTGAAATTTTATTTGGATCTGGAAATAACCCAAAAGAGTTAGGCACAGCTGAGAACCATAAGCAGTGTATCCACATTGTAGAAACAAGCTGTTTTCCAAGATTTCACTGGGGAGTTATCACTTCTTACACATAAAGGGTCAGTTACTAGAGGACTGCTCTTTTGATTTTGGTTGGTTTTGTTTGTCTGTCTTGTTTACTTGTTCTGCTACTCACAACTTGACCACACAACAGGCTTCCTGCACTTACCTCATCCTTCATCTCTGACTGTCCAGTGCAGAGGGGCGTACTGGAGTCAATTCGTGGCAGCTACCAGAAACACCTGTGTGCATGTCCTCCCAACTCTGTATCAAGTGACTTGACATTGGCTGGGTGCAAGCATTCACACCCCCAGAGATCAACAAAAGCCACAAGTCAAGACTTTTCCCCCAGGAGCCCATGGTTAAGTACTTCTCAGCACACCTCTGAGTTCACATCCTCAGCTCAGGAAGTACACACAGCTTACAAAGAGGAGCCTGGCCCATCATGGTGAACCACAACTATGGGCATCTATCCTCCTTCTTTCTGTCACCAGGTCTGAACAACAAAAGGAGTGTAGGTCAATGACAATAAAGAGACCGAATGAGTGAGTGGGGGCTCTCAGCCAGACATGGGGTGCCTCTCAGGGTTGCTTCACAACTTCTCACCCTGGCCTCTGGTCCCAGCCTCTCTGTGGCAGGCAGCCCTGGAGGGGCTTTGGTTTGACCAAGTCTTGTCCCCTCCCTCAGGTGTCCCTGATGCTTAGGCCTGAGTTGCTGTGGGGCCACACTAGACTCCCACAGGCATACAACTAAAAGTAGGAGAAAGGTAATGTCCCATAGTTTAAAACTTTGAGTGGTGGAGAGAGAAACCTTTGCACCCCTCAGAGGTCAGGCCTACAAGATCGGTCCATCTGTTGCACTTCCCTGGCCAGCACACACTTATATAGCTCCCCACCCCCACCTCACGTCACTCCCCTTGCTGACCCTCCACCTACCTGGGATTGCAAAAGGTGACAGCTCATTAGCCTTTGCCTCTGCTTAGCACAGGCCAGGAAGACAGTTCTGGAGGAGGAAGCAGATGGGGAGGTAGTAGCTGCTGAACCCCAACTAGGGGAACAATGGGTAAGAGCACAGCAAGAAGGGGACAGCGCCCTGGAGGAACACAAGGACCACAGATGCCAAAGGACAAGGCACACTGTCCATGGAAAAGAAATAGGGCATTTAGGGATGAGTTCTCTACCCCTGGCTACTCTGGAGATGAACATGTGGTAGAAGGAAACCAGGGGACATTGACCCATGCTATGTGAGACACTCAACAAAGCAGCCAGCTGGCATGCCTCCAAAGAAACCTAGATTTAAAGAACCTGGGGAGGAGTGATATAGGATAAAGCATGTGAAACTGATTGGATTCCGGTTCCAAAACAGAAAAACAATGAACATATGCCATCGAGGGAGCCTGGATATAGAATGTGTATTAGATGACATCATGAAGTATGTGTTAATTTTCTTAGGTGTGATAATAGTGATACTGGAGAGCTGTTCCCAAGTTCGTGTCCTGGTGAAGTCGGTAATTGAAGACGCTGGACCAGGAGTCAAGGGTAAAGCAACCACAGGTTTATTGAAAAGGCACCAAAGCTCCCTGACAGTGGGACTTAGTGAAAGAGCCAAAGAAAAGCTGAAGTCTAGGAGATGATATAGGATGCTACCTGGCTTAGGCCCAACTGTTCTACCTTAAAACTATATTTGTGATTGGTTGACCCCTAGTCAACTTCTCATTAACTCTGATCACTTGTCTGTCCCTCTCCTTATCGAAATTGGCATTCCAGGAGGGTTGGTCTGCTCTTCCTGGTTTTAGGGCCCACTACCCACATGTGCAGCCACACCTTGTTATTTTGGTAAGGAGTTGGTTATTTCTCTGAGAAGCCTGTTGTTTCCCATGCCTCTTTAGATATCTCTCATCCAAAAGGGAGTCACCTCTGTCATTGCTCCCCTTACAATAGCATTTGGTGATATGGAGAATTGCCCTAACTTTTAAGACATACATGTTGTAGTATTTCGGGATGAAGGGTCATTTTGCCAGAAACTCATTTGCAAACAGCTTAGACAAGAAATGCATGTGAGAAAGTTCAGAGACCGCCATTTGTGCACACACCCGCATGCACAACTGCAGGCAAAGCCAATCTGTGAACAGGTCAGTGGTTGGCTGAAGGTAAACCATACCCAGGCGATGCTGTACTATCATTTGAAGTTTTCTGTTTTTTAAAAAACTTCTGATGAGATGAGATGGAGAAAATGGGCTAATGGCTTTCAGATGCTGAGGGAAATGTTTTCTCTGGGAAAGATGCCTGAGCATGTATATATAATTTCCCATAAATTTATCAAATTACTGATGCTTTTGAAAACGCTATCTGATTTTCATTTTTCTTTGTTTCCTCACTAATTTGAGTCCCTTTCCTTTTTCTTCTCATTTCACAACAGCCCTCCAACACCAATACCAGCTAGCCGTCTGGAAGGAAGGGCTTCCCTCACACTTCACTTGCGTAAGTACAGATGTGAAGGTGCACATGCAGTCGGGTACTGCACAGTGATGTTTCATGTTTCAATCAAGGATGGGCCGCATACACCATGGTGATGCCATCGGTCACCATGGACCTGAGAAATCCCCATCCCTACCAATGTCACAGCCCAGTGCATTACTCACGTGTGTATGGTGACACTGGTGGAAAACACCCACTGGGCTGCCAGTCATATAAAAAGATGGCCCGGACAATTATATACAGTTCATAACACTTGACAATGACAGTAAATCATTATGCTACTGGCTTATGTAACTATTGCACAAACTTTTATTGTTTTGAGTGTATTTCTATTTATTTAAAAGCTCACTGATCATATCTTCTTTTCTTATTTATCTTTATTTTCATTAGCGTATTTTAATTGTACAAACTAGCAGGTTTCATTATGATATTTTCTTACAGGTACATAAGTACTTTGGTCATCTTCACCCACCATTACTCTCTCTTGCCCCCCTCTACCCTTTTGCTGCCCCTCTTCCTCTTTAAAAATAGCACCCCACAACTACTTTTATGCCTTTGGTTTGGGTTTGGATTTTGGGTTGTTTGGGGTTTTTTTCTGGTGGGACTGGAGTTTGAACTCAGAGCCTCATGCTTGTCAGTCAGGCATCCTTCACTCCAGCCATGCTCTCAGTCCTTATTGTTGTAGGTATTTTTCAGATAGGGTCTCTCACTCCCTCCCCAACCACCAGAGCCAGCCTCAGACAGCAATCCTCTTACCTCTGCCTCCCACATAGCTGGGCTGACAGGCATATCCTGGTGTTCTTTGAGATAAGTCCTCCCTAACTATTTTCCCAGGCTGGTCTCAAACCACAGTGCTTCTATTTCCACCTCTCCAGTAGCTGGGATTACAGGCATAAACCCTCATATCCAGCCTTCATGTCTTTTTGTTAAAATCTAGATTCTACATATGAGAGAAAATGTGATATTTGTCTTTTTGGGTCTAGCTTATTTCACTTAACATGATGGTTTCCAGTTCCAACCATTTTTGAAAATGACATAGTTTTGTTCTTTCTGACTGAATAATATTTTTATTGTTTATACAGACCATGTTTTCTTTATCCATTCATCCATTATGGCTGATCTTATCATGATGCACTGATCAACAGGAGTGTGTAAGTATCTCTATTATATACTGACCTCGATTCCTTCAGAGATGTGCCCCACAGTGGGATAGCTGGATCATGTGGTGCTACTTCTGTCTTTTTGAAGGACCTCCATGGAGGCTACACTAATTTACCTTCCCACCAACTGTATATAAAGGTCCTTTATCCCCGCGACCTCGCCAACATTTGTCATGGTTTTCTTGGTGATGGCCATACTGAGTGGGGTGAGATGGAAGCTCAGCGTTGGTTTGATTTACATTTTGTTTATGGCTGAGGATGTTGAACATTTCTTCATGGATTTATTTGACATTTTTACTTCTTCTTTTGAGAACTGTCTGTCAAATTCATTTGACCATTTTTAATTGGATTGTTTGGTCTTTTGGTGTTTAATTTTTGAGTTCTTTATATTCTGTGGATACTAACCCCTTGTCAAATGAATAGCTGTAAAAATTTTCTCTTCACTGTGGTAATTATTTCCTTTGCTGTGCAGAAGCTTTTTAATTGGACGCAATCCCAGTTGTCAATTCTTGCTCTATTTCCTGAGCAACTGGAGTCCTGCTCAGAAAAGCGTTACCCGTGCCTATATTTTGAATATCCTGAAGTGTTTTCCCCTAATAGCTTCAGAGTTTCAGGTCTACATTAAAGTCTTTGATCCATTTTGAGTTGATTTTTGTACAGGATTCTACAATACGTAGGTATCTAGGTGTCTCAGCACCATTTGTTGAAGATGCTGTCTCTTCTCTAAGGTATGTTTTTGGCTTTGTCAAGGATCAGATTCTGCAGCTGTGTGGGTTTATTTCTGGGTTGCCTACTCCATTGGTCTTTGTGTCTGTTTTTGTACCAGTGCCATGCTGTTTTTGTTACTATGGCTCTATAGTATAATTTGAAATCATGTCTTGTTACATCTCCAGCATGATTCTTTTTGCTCAGGATCATTTTGACTATTCAGGGTTTTTGTGCTTCTGCATGAATTTTAGGATTTTTTTTTCCTATTTCTGTGAAGAATGTCACTGGAGTTTTGATGGAGATCACATTGACTCTGTAGATGGCTTCTGATAGGGTAGCCATTATTAATTCTGCTGATCCATGAACAGGGGAGGTCTTTCCATCTTCTGCTCTGTCTTCTTCAGTTTCTTCAGTATTTTAGACTTTTCAGTATTCTAGAGGTCTTTCACCTCCTTGGTTAGGTTTATTCCTAGGGTTTTGTTGAGGCTATTGTGAATGCGATTGTTTTCCTGATTTACTTTCAGCATGTTTGTTATTGGGATACAGAAAAGCTACTGAATTTCATTGGTTGATTTTGTGTCCTACTACTTTGCCAAAAGTGTTTATCAGATCTAACAGTTTTCTGGTGGCGTATTTAGGGTCTTATTAGTATAGCATCATATCATCTGAAAATAGACATAATTTGACTTCTCCCTTGCCTATTTGCATCACTTTGACTTCTTTCTCCTATCTTATATCTCTGCCTATGATTTCAAGCACTATATTAAATAAGAGTGGAGAGGTGCACACCTTTGTCTCAGTCCTGATTTCAGTTTCTACCATTTAGTTTGATGTTAGCTGTAGGTCTGATGTATACAGGCTTTATTATATTGAGGTGTGATCCTTCTATTCATAGTTTCTTCTTTTTTTTAACAGTACTGGGGTTTTGAACTCAGAGATTCACATTAGTTAGGCATGTACTATACCACTCAAACCATGCCCCTAATCATTTTTGCTTTAATTATATTTCAGATAGGGTCTCACACTTTTATCTAAGGCCAGCCTTGGACCACAATCCTCCTACTTCTGTCTCCCACTTAGCTGGGATTACAGGTATAGTATCACCACATTCAACTTATTCTTTCACATAGGGTCTCATTCACTTCTTGCCTGGGCTGGACTTCAACCTCAATTCTCCTATCTCTACTTTTCAAGCAGCTAGGATTACAAGCGTGAGTCACCACACCCAGACATTCCTAGTTTCTTCAGAGCTTTTATCATGAAGGGATGTTGAGTTTTGTCAATGGCTTTTTCTGCATCTATCAAGATGATCATGTGATTTTCGTCCTTGATACTATTTATGTGCTGTATACTGATTTGTGTATGTTGAACTGTCATAAATCCTTGTAATGAAACTAACTTGATCATGGAGCACAAACTTTGTAATGTGTTGTTGAATTCAGTTTGCACATATTTTATTGAGGAGCTTTGCATTAATGTCCATCAAGGAAATTAGTCTAAGATATAACAATTATATAAAACAAACAACACTGGACATAAAGAGACAGATAGGTCCAGATACAATAATAGTAACTGATTTCAATATCCCACTGTCATCAGTAGATAGATCATCTGGTCAAAAGCATAAATAAACTTCAGGTTGGGCATAGTGGCTCATGCCTGTATTCCTTGCTACTCAGGAAGAGATCAGGAGGATCAAGATTTGAGGCTAGCCCAGGTCAAAAGTTAGCAAGACTCCTCAATCTCAACTAATACATTGGGGGATGGTGGTGCACACCTGTCATCTCAGCTATGAAGGAGGGGCACATAGGAGAATCAAGGTCCAGACTGGCCCAGGCAAAAACACATGACCCTATTAGACAAATAACTGAAGCAAAAAGGTCTGGGTTTGTGGTTCAAGTGGTAAAGCACCTGCCTAGCAAGCACAAGACCCTGAGTTTAAACCCAGGTACCACCCCCAAAAAAAATCAACAAATTCAGAGTTAAATTTGCTCATAGATCAAATGGACTTAGTGAACACCTACAGAATATTATAGACAAGGGCTATGAAATACATTCTCCTCATCAACTCATGGAACCTTCTCCAAAACAGATCACATTATCACAATCTAGGCTATAAATCAAATACAAATACAAAAAAATGAAATAATTTCTTGTGTCTTACCAGATAATAATGGAATAAAGTTAAAAATAAAGAGAAATTCTAGTGACTGTACATATGGTGACTGGACAATACACATTTGAGTGACCAGTGGGTCATTGAGGAACTCATGCAGGAAATTTAAAAGTTCCTAGAATCAAATGAAAATTTAAAAACTACCAGAACCTTTGGAATATAGCAAAGGCTGTTCTAAGAGGGAAGTTTACATCTATGAGTGTCTATATTAAAGAATCAGAAAGATTGCAAACAAATAGCTTACTGATATACCTCAATGACTTAGAAAAATAAGAACAAAACAAACCCCAAATTAGTAGACAGAAAGAGAATGAAGATCAAGGTGAAGTTAATGAAATGGAGACTAAAAGGACAATACAAAGGATTAATGAAATAAACAGTTGCTTCTTTGAAAAGATGAACAAGATTGACAAACCCTTAGCCAAACTAACCAAACACCAATAAGAGACCCAAATTTCATTATCAATGAAACCCAGAGGACCATCAGATAATATTTTGAAAACTTATATTCTGACAAATTGGAAGGTCTAAAAGAAATGGATAAATTTCTAGTACATATGATCTGCCAAAATTGAACCAAGAAGATCTAAACACCTAAACAGATCTATAATGAGCAATGAAATTGAAGCAGTAATAGAGTCTCCAACACAGAAAAGTTCAGGACCAGACGAATCCACTGCTGAATTCTTCCAGACCTTTAAAGAAGAACTAACCCCAACAGTCCTCAAACTACTCCATAAAGAAGTTGGGGAAGGAACACTTCCAAACTCATTCTACAAAGCCAGCACACCTGATATCATATATCTTTTGTTTATTGTGTCAATCAGGTGGAGTGATTGACCTTATACCATCTAGTTTTATGTGTATTCTGGTTTGCAGAAAAAAAAAATCACCTAACAATGCATTTCTCAGGATGTCTCTCTGTCATTAAGTGGTGTGCAAGTGCATATTTACACATTTGCATCCATATGTGCACACGTGTAAGAGGGTTGATAGTTTCTCTTGCAAGCACAGTATTATTTTAATTATAAACGCTCTGTATGTAACATTGCAATTCCTTTGCCACAGGCAAATTTAAGGCTCTTTCACGCGTTTGCTGGCCTTTCTGATTGCACTTCATCATGAACTGCCTGCCTCATCCTTCATTCATTGTCTTATTGGGTTCTTCTTTCAGCTTTTCATTGTCAATTTGTAAGAGCTCTTTGCATACAATAGATTGAGAGAACCTTTGTGATCTCTATTAAGTATTTTTCAGATCTATTGTCTGGTTTTGTTTCGGTATCATTCATCATACAAAGGGGTTCAATTTTTCTATATTCAGATAAATCTGTCTTTTCTTTGAAAGCTTCTGAGAATGGTTAGGATAATAAACAAGGTCTCCCCACCTCTAACTTGTCTGCTACATTTTGCTTCTAGTATTTAATTCTATAATGCAGCTGTAATTTGATCTTGAGTAGGATCTAAGATAGGAATTCTTTTTTTCTAGATATATGGTGAATTGTGCCAGCAAAATTTATTAAATAACCTCTCTTTTTCCCACAGAAGTAAACCATCCTTTTGTTATACATTCAATTCTCTCCTAGATCCAATTTCAGACTCACTATTCTGTTCTACTGATCTAATTGATTTTTCTCTTACTTACTGATTTCACTGTAACACCTTGACCATATGGTCTGAGACCAGAAAGACAAGTTTTCCCTATTTGAGCTTCTTTCTCATAACTTCTTGGCTACTCTCCAAAATTTATTCCTCTATAGAAACCTAAAGATTATTTTATCCAATTACAAAAGCTAAGTTTTCCATTGTATTTATGCAGTAATTTACCACTTATATAGCATGATGTGTTTACATAAAATATTTCCATCCAAAATCATAGTAGATTTTGTTCAAATCATTTATGTCTTCCAGTAAGATTTTATAGCCCTTTTAAGTCAAGAGCCTTTTTATTAAATTTATTTGTAAGTATTTATATAATTTGCCATTTCTGTCAATTACTCTTCACATTTTATTTCAAAGTACTTATTGCTAGAGGAGAAAAAACTATACTTGTATATTTATCTTAAAACTATTCAGCTTTCCATGTTTTCTTTAAAATAATATTTTTACCAAAAGAATTTTTTTGTTTTCTATGTATATTATCAAATCAACCACAAACACCAGAGTTTTCCCCATTTTTCTGATGTTCATGCAATGTATTTAATCTTTTCTCTTATTATGTTTGCTGAAATCTCTGCAAAATCAAGCAATAATAGTGATAGTGGGCTTCATTTTAATTGAATGACTTGAGGATTTTACCTTTTAAAATAATATATAATCTTAGCTGTTGATGAAGTCTTTATTTAAGTAGCCCTCTATTTCTATTTTACTCAGAATGTTTCGTATAAATGTCTGCTGACTTTTACCAAATAAATTCTTAAACATCTACTGCTAAGATTATCCAGTTTTTCTCTTTTAATTTTTTATGTAATAGGTTGGAGAAAACATTTCCTGAAGCTGAACCACCATTATCCTAGAATAAACTTTACAGGGACATAAAAAGTACAATTTTTTGTTACATATGTTATTCTACTTGTTAATCTTTTATGCAACATTTTTGCAACTGTATATGTAAGGAAAATTGGTTTGAAGTTTTGTTATTATCTTTGTGGTTGTGTGTCATATTTAGACACCAAAGTTATTTTGTCTTACTCTAAAGCTCAGTCAAATAACCTTGGAATTATTTACTTTTTAGCAACTAGATAAAACTCAGCTGAAGTCTTCTAGGCTTGCTGATTTTTCCATAAATCATTAAGCAATTTCCAATCTCCCCTATGGTAATTGGTCCATTCAAGTTTCATTTGTTCTTTGGTCAGTTTTGGAATATGTATTTTGGTCTGTGTATTTTGGTATATGTACTTTGTATTTTACTAGGAAACCCATTTCCCTTTGTGTTTGTATTAACCACTACACAGGTATTTTGAGGGCAATCACCTATGTTTAAATGGGGTGTAACTGCCCCCTGATAGAACTTTATTGCTCATTTGATATTGGTTTGTTCATTTGTTTGTTTGTTTCAGATAAGCTTCTCCAGAGAAACTTACAAGGAACTGGGCAAAATCACTAACTCTAATTCTCTCTCTTTTTTTGGTCACCTGGACTAAAGTTTGCTCATTATGATACTAATTCTCCACCTGGAGACGTTCATACCTGCCACTACCTGTGAGGATGAGATTTTGCTATGTGAGTATGTGTAAAGTTCCCCGACAAAAGCCCTTTGCTGTCTTTGTGTGCAGGAGTAGTGCTTTGAGAATCATCTCGTGCATTCCTCACTTGTTGCAAGTAACCAACCTCATATCCTGGTTCTGCACTCACCAGGCAGCAAACCCATTCGTACCTGTTACCACAAAGTTGCATTTAATATCGTATTATAATATTTTAAATGTCTTTATCTGAAGTTATGTTTCTATTCTCTTTCTCAGTCTTAAGTATTTTGTTTCATTTCATCTTTAAGTAGGGTAATAGGGATTTGACTATTTCACTGGTTTTTCAGCAGACAGTTGGATTTATCCATTCTTCATTCTGATTTTTGTTTTCTATTCCACTGGTTTAGCTTTTTCTCTTTATTGCTTCTTTTGGCTTCTTTTGTTGTCTTCTAGTTTGTTAAAATGAATATTTAATTTTTAGTTTATTTCATATTGTAGAAGGTATTTAAAGCTCTAAAATTTTTGTAAATACAGAATTCTCTGTGAGCCATAGGTTTTTATTTTACTGACATGTATTAATTGTACATACTTATGGGGGTCAGTGTGATGTTTCAACATATGCATAGCACACACTGCTCAAACTGGAGTCCTCAGTGCTTCCCTCTGCTTGTCATTTCTTTATGAAATGGAACTCATGGAACCTTTGAGCTCCTCTCCTATCCATCTTTGCAAAACACATAATAGGTTATTGTGAGATGCAGTCATCCCTCTGCTGTGGAACCCCGGATTGTTTTCCTTCCAGCTAACCATGCTTTGCTATCCATTTTCCAGCTTCCCTTCATCTATGCTCCCCACAGCCAGGCCCCTTTCCCAAACTCCACATTCAGGTCAATTTTGGTATAGAATGTTCACTTTTTTAATGTTTTTTAGATGGTATGTTAATTTCCTTTAACTTCTCTGCTCCAACAGTTAATTAGGAATGTATCACTTAATTTCTTAGGAATTAAGATTCTCTTATTGCCCTTTTATTATTCTGTATTTTGTCATTTCTAATTTTTTATATTGGATAATATGGTTTCCTTTGCAGCCAACTTAGACATAATTGATTTCTGCAGATATTCTACAGACATCGGAAGTAATGTGCCTCATCCATTTGAGGCAGGTATCTACATATATTTATTAAATCAAGTTTGTTTTCCTATCATTTTATTCTTCTATGTACTTGCTTATATTTATCCACTAGATCTGCACAATTCTGAGACAAATAGAGTCAATTTCCCACTATAATTGTATCTTTATCAAGTTTTCCATGCATTTCAAATTACTTTTGTTTAGATAAAAGTGTCTAAGTTATTGGGCACATATACATTTTTATGACTATAACTCAGTCATAAATTCTGCTTTTATCATTGTGTATTTTCTCTATACTTTCATTATTTTTACTTTTAATTATACTGTCTCTGATTTTAAGACTCTGGCTTTCCTTTTGGCTGTATTTGTTTGATTGCATATGTTTTTATCACTTGGCCAACTCATTAGTTTTAACCATTTTCTATCACCTTTGATAATGTACAAATTGTATTTAAGTAGCTTTGATTTTTAACACCTCTGAATTCAATGGTAGAATTTAATCCAGTCATATTTAATGTAATGACATATTTTTTAAATGTTTTAAAAATAAAATATTCATATTTAATTTAATGACTTGACAAAACACACAACCCTAGTGTAATCATGAGAAAAACATCAGTCAAATTCCAAGGAGACATATCCTCCAATATTCCTGACCACTCCTACTCACAATCATTCAGGTCATCACAGCCAAGGAAAGCCTGAGAAACTGTCACAGTGAAGAAGAGACTAAGGAGACATGACAAGTTAAATACAATGAGGTTTCCAGAATGGAATCAGAAAAAGGGCATTACATAAAACTAAGGAAACCTCAATGAAGTATGGACTTTAGCTAATAATAATGCATCAATATCAGATCTACAAAGAGTGACAAATGACAAGTGTTAATACTACTGGGAACTAGATATGAGTGTATGGGAAAAATAGATATGAGTGTATGGGGAAAATCTGTAGATAGCTTTGTACTATCTACAGATTTTCTATAAATCTAATATATTCAGAAATAGAAAGGTTATTTGTTTCAAATGCCAGGCCAAAGGAAGAGTGCAACTGCGTAAGAAAGGCATTGTTTAAATACAAAGCAAAATAAAATGTGACAAGATTTTAAGCAACTGATAGAATGTAAAAATGGAGACTCCATTTGGACACACTCTTTTAAGTGGTCCAAGAAAAGTGACACTGGAACCACAGAAAAGAACATACCTGTTCATAGCACATACTTGTTTCTTTTGTGAAGAATATTTGCAAAACCATATCCCATTCATGTGAATGCTACATGTTGCTTTTGATCCTATAGAAAGTGTTTGTAGATAAAATAGGAAAAAAAATAGCATTCTTTGAAAAGTCAAAGTAAATATAAAACTTAGAATAAGTACATTTACAACTTAGAGTAAATACACAACTTAGTGCACAGAGAGAATAGAAGTGGTAGGAAGAGGGGACACTAACGACCCATCTTAGAAAGAAGTAGGAAAGAGCACTGTCTCTGGCGGTCTCCAGTTGATGGAGAAGAAATAGAAAGCTATGTAATGATTTTGTTTTAACAGCTTTCTTTAGGTTTTATTTCCATACTATGAAATTCCCTCTTTAAATGCACAGGCTTATGCAACCGTCAGATAATCCAGTTCTAGAACATTCCATCACCTCCAAACGGTCGGCTATGCCTTTGCAGTTGCTATCTGTCCTGGCAACAATGACTTCTGTCTCCATAGACTTGCCTTTTCTGGACATTTCCCATGAATGAAATCACAAAATATGCAGTCTTTTGTGCAAGGCTTCTTTCATCTGTGAAACTTTTTTTAGCAAGAGGCCTTTTTTCAAAGTTTTCCATGTTGTAGCATGTGTCAATACTTCCTTCCCCTTTATTAGTGAGTAATTTGGTGTATGGCTATTTATCTACTCTTCAGTTTATGGGGTTGTTTACCCTTTTTTCAGGTGGTTAAGCTGCTCTTTATTTTGTAAGGTCAAATTCTTTTTAAATTAAGTTTGATTTTTAACTAATACATGAAACAGAAATTATTCATACTAATGGGGTACTATGTGATGTTTTGATACATATGTACATTGTATAATGCTTATATCAGGTTAAACATATCTGTCTCTTCCAACATTTGTCATCCCTTTATGGTGAAAGCCCAGTGTTTGGCTATTCTGAATATGCTGCTGCCAACCTTCCCATCCAGGTCTTTGTATGGCCATGTTTTTGTGTCTTTTGTGTAGATAGCTCTGAGTAGAATCTCTAGGTCACGGGGTAGAATTATGTTTAACTTTTTAGGAAACTGCCAAACTGTAGATAATTAGGTATATTTTTAAAGGCACAAATTATTTTTAAAAACTAAAAGTAGTGATTAGTGATAATTACACGGGGAGGGAGGGAGGAGCATAAAGTTAAGAGATGATTGTGCAATGGTTAAAGTGACTGATTTCAGGAGCGGGATTGGGGAGGAGGAGCTGACAACACAAGAGACCCATTATTAGCTGCTGTGGACAACTTTATTATCAAACCACGGAGACGTGTGGCTTTGATTTGAAATGCTCTAGGTGGAAGATAAATTAGGGGGTGTACATAGACCAGGAAGGAAACTATGGGCTGCACAGGAGTGAATGATGGGCTGGGTTGCTCATCATAGAGATGAGGGAAGGAGGCAAATTCAAGTGATCTTCAGAGGGAGTATTTGAAAAAAACAGGGATCTTCAGTATTGATTCATGCCACTTATATCAGATTTGTACAGTCATAGGCGATGAATGACAACACTGAAAAAAACCTCTGTGCTCCACTTTCCAATGGTCTGGGTTAATTAGAATTCTCTATAACACGACAACTTGTCTGTCTGGCAGATGGCATGGAATGACAGACTTTTCAAAGGACTTCCTTTGAAAACAGAAAAGAGCTACATCAATTAGTATATTCTCACCCAAACAAGGGTGGCTTAAACGTGGGCTTTATTTTTCTTCGCATATCAAGGAGCATAGGCTAGCCAGTTTCCAGGCCAGGTTCACTGGCTCCATGGCATTAAGGCTCTCGAACAACATCTCACATTCCTCTGGGCCTTCCCTGAGGGTCTTACGGTAGTAGCAAGCTGTACCTGTCCATATGTCAACAGCCAGAGCAAGAAGAAAGAGCAAGGGACTCTCCTGAGCAGAGGTCTCTCCCTCTCCTGCTCTTACTCTCTCCCCTCCTTTCCTCTCCCTCCCCCTCACTCCTTGCTTTCCTTCTCAGAAGCCCCAGCATTTTCACTTTATATCTCACTGGCTGGATCTGGGTCACGTGCTCATGCCTGAGCTACAAAGGAGTCTGGGAGGCAGGTAGCCAGCACTTTCTATAATAGGAGGTGGATTCTGCCAGCAGGTGTTGGGGGAGGGGCAGGTGACTAGGATTGGCTAATGGGTAGTTGCATTAGCGGCCTCAAGCTGCCATAACAAAATACTCCCCCAAATGAGGGGCTTAGACACCTAATCTACTTAATTTACATATATTTAATGTATAATTTATTAAGCACCTACATTTATTTTCTCACATCTCCAGGAGCTGGAAGTCTAAAATCAAAGTACCAGCAGGTTTGGTTTCTCCTGGGACATCCCTCCTTATCTTACAGATAGACTTCTCCCTGGGTCCCCAAATGGCCCCTTTTCAGTGCTGTACTCCTGGTGTCTCCTCCTCTTTTTTGGTTTTTTGGGATTTTTTTGGGGGGGTGTATTCTGGAAATGAAACTCAGGTTTCCAGAGACATGTTAGTTAGGCAAGGCTCTACCACTGAGCTGCATCCCCAACCCTCTGCCTCTTCTTATAAGGACACCAGTCAGATGGGATCAGGGCCCCAGCCTCATGACCTCTTTTAGTCTAATTACCTCCTTAAAGGTCCTGACTCCAAATACACTCACACTGGGTGGAGGGGGGCAGGCTCAATTCATCCCATAGCAGAAGAAAATCCCTGTCATTTGCCCTAAGGACCAGATTGGGAGGTGAATTGAGCTTCTGTTCCAGTCTTCATATATACAGACCCTTTATAATAAGAGAGGTCC
The DNA here is from genome assembly GCF_047511655.1 of Castor canadensis. Classification (NCBI taxonomy): domain Eukaryota; kingdom Metazoa; phylum Chordata; class Mammalia; order Rodentia; family Castoridae; genus Castor; species Castor canadensis. The sequence goes on from NC_133392.1 coordinate 7,243,070, forward strand.
TAATGCCTCGGATTCCTGCAGAGCCATGGCTGGCAGGGCTCTGATTCTCCCCATCAGAACCCTGAACCTTCTCACCATTCTCGCTATCCTAGGAAAAGCTCTCTGCCTATCATTTAAGATTGCTTACAAGGGTCTTGACTTTTAAGCAATGCGACATTCAGTGTGCATTTAAATGCCATCCATTATCATCAAATTGTGACATTTACTTCATTTGTAATTCAGAAAAAGAAAACACATATCCAAATACAGCAAAGAGACCCTCACATCAAAGATAATGGACCCAAACAATTGCCGTCCCTTGTATTTCAAGTTTGGAGAATAGAGCTAATAAAAGATTAAGGAGGAGGCCCAGGAGCTGCAGGAACAAGTCTGAGCAATCACTTGTCACTTGAGGTTAGCACACAAGTTATTTTAACAAGATATTACTTGCAGAATTTCCCCTATAAATCTTTTATTAAGTCCAAGAATCTCAGTCAAGATATTTCCCATGCAGGATTGTCAGAAATATTACTCCTTCCCAGCCTCCTTTAAAACCTGAGGATCAGAGCTGCCAAGTGCAGGATCCACTGACCTTCACATAAACCTAAGATTATTATTGATTTTCCTCTACTCAGAGAAGTGAAATATATTTTTTTGGAAGCGACCATTAACGCGCCTGTTTAGATAAGCCCAGACAAAGCCAATCGGTATTTATTTTGCACTCCTATTTGCTTGGAGCGGAAGCCCCTGGTTGGTTGTAATAAGCCTTGACACATTCTGATTGTTTTGCATCACCCCTGGGTACCATAAAGAAAGGGCAACCAAAGCAGCCTCATCATAGGCAGAAAAAACTGTAGAAATCCACCACCTCGGGAACCATCACAGGCTGTGCTGACCTTCCCAACATAGGCAGAAGTTTTTGCTCAAGTTTTAGGAGGAAAGTCCTCACTCCACTTGGTAGCTCTGCTCTGGCTTCCCACCCAACGTTTTCTCCGCCCCCCCCCCCCACATCTAATCAGCTGGTTGCACCCACTGCAAATATATAGATGCTTCCTTTCCGTTCCTTTCCTCTCCACTCCTCTTTCTCTTCCTTCCTTCCTTCCTTCTTCCTTTTCTTTTTTCATGTGGATGTCCTGTGGTCCCCACAGCACATGTTGAAAAGATTAGCTTTCTGCCATTGTATCCCCTCTGCCCCTTTGTCAAAGATCAGTTGACCATATTTGCCTGGCTCTATTTGGGGATCTCTGTTCTGCTGCATTGATCTATTTGTCTCTTCTTTCACCACTGCTACTCTGTCTTGATTACACTAACTCTATCATAAGTTTTGAAGTCAAGTAGTGTCAGTTCTTCAACATCTCCTTAATTGTTGCGTTGGATATTTGGCTTTTTACCTCCCTATAGAAACTTCCCTAAAGCCGCTTGCTGGGATTGTGACATCCATTGAAAGTGGATGGGTTTTTTTTCCTTTTACTTGCATCCTTTTCCATTGTAAAAAAGGAGGATGAGGAAGAGGACAAGAAGAGAAAAGAGAGATGGGAAGGGAGAGGAGGGAGGGAGGGGGAAGGGAGGGAAGGAAAGGCAAGGGAAGTACTTTTGAGGAAAGTTTCTGCAGAAGTCTTATTGGTTGGGTTGGTACAACAAAGTCCAGCTGAGGCTGAATCCCCACAGGCCATTGTGTGACTGTCAGCTTCACTCTGAGAAAACCTGGGCCCATTGTATATTATGGTCAGTTGCCAAGATCATCTTATGCATTAAGACCATGCCCCTGGAATTTAAAACTAATTAAATAAAAGTCCATCAGTTTAGCCAATGGGGATGCTTGTAATGGACCAGAAACAAACCCTTTTAGGAAATCAAATGTGCAGTATATAGAGAGATAAATTTATCTCTAGGCTTTTGGTTTTCAAAACAATATTACTAAGTAGGGTGTTAGTGTTCTGATGCACACTAGTGTTTTTAGATCTTCCCAATCCCTGCAAACCAGATCGTAAAACATGGTATATTAAGCAAGGAAACTAAAAGGGGAGAGGGGTTTTTACAATAAACCACACAGTGATTTTCAAATACTTCAAATTTTAGTCATAGCGGTACTTCTCATAGACTGATGCCCCACAAAGATAGAACTTACTATCAGCCATGATATTTACTGAAAAATACCCTCCCTTTTGCCCATCAACGCTTGCCAGGTCTAAAAGCAAATGTACATCATTCTCACAGTGTCTCTGCAACACCTGAGGCTCAAACCTAAGAGATAGTTTGAGTTTTGTTTTGTTATATTTAATTTTTATAATACAAATCCCTTGTACATGTCTCACACAGCAGTCCCCTTTCTCTGTCCTGGCACTTTCCACAGTTTCAGACCTTGGTTGACCCAAGGTCTGAAAATATTAAATGAAAAATTTGAGAAATAAATAGTTAATAAGTTTTATCACAGTATATGCTTATAAATTTTCTACTGTATCATTAGTTATTGTTGTGACTCTCTTACTGTACCTAATTTATAAATTAAACTTCATCACAGGTGTGGATATGTAGATAAAAACATCATATATACAGGGTTTAGTCCTACCCAAGACTTCAGGCATCCACGGGGAGTCTTGGAACACATCCCCCCATGGATAAAGAGGGACCACTAGATGTCAAGGATGGAATAAAGATTGGAACAGTCCCCATGGAAGATAATTTGTTGACATCAATCAAAAATGTAAATGGTCTTGCCTCGGCTTAGTAATTCTGTCTGAAAGGACCTAGCTTTTCAGATTCCCTCACACGTGCTGAAAAATGTCTGCACCATGGTGTTTACTGAGATCATAGGCTTTTCCCTAGAGAGTTGGTTGTTAAGCGCTTGCTAGTGCACACACCACCGGCTCCCATTCTTTTTCCATTTTCATTGCAAAGTTATATATAATAAGGTGTGTACCGCAGGTGTACACACCGCGATAGATTTTTCCATGTAAATGCACCCAGATAACCATCACCATAATCACTCCAACTAAAAAATAGAATGTGGACATTCCCCACGTGAACTCTAACACAGCACCTCCACCTGCCTCTTGCTACTTTAGCTGCCTCTCTCTCTCTCTCTCTCTCTCTCTCTCTCTCTCTCTCATGTGCACACAGAGTCACCATTCTTACCTCTTTCATTATTGACTTGCTTTGCTGTTCTTAAACATGTTATACATTGACACAATGAGTACTCACTTTTGGGTCTGGCTTTTTCATTCTTCGTTATGTGTGCGCCTCATGCATGCTGTTGGCTAGAGTGGCAGTTTACTCTCTTCATCTGTGTCATAGTCCCTCATACGGATATATTATAACATACTTATTCCGTGCCCAGTGATGGACATTTGTATTGTTCCCGGTTTTTAAATGAAGTTGTACATTCATTTGTACAAAAAGAATTTGAATTTGTGAATCTAACTTTATCTCTTTAATAAATACTGCCAGACAGTTTTCCAAAGAAATTCTACCAATTTACCCTCTCACCAGCAACATCTGAAAATTCTAGTTGCCCCATGTCCTCACCATCACTTAGTGTTAACAGGCTTTTTCTTCCAGCCATTCCGAAGAGCATAAGTGATGTCTTATCAGGATGGCATCATTTCTTGATGCATAACGAAGCTGAGCGTGTCTTCACCTGGTTATTTACCACTTGAAAATCCCTTTTTTTGTGAAGTGCCTGCTCGAATCTCTTGCCTATTTTTTATTAGGTTATTGTCTTGTACAAGCTTTTTACATATTGTAGAGACAAGTTTTTTGCAGATGCGTGTGTGTGTAAAGTATCTTCTCCAGTCTTTGGTTTGCCTTTTGCTGTCTTAATTGTGTTTTTGTTTGTTTTTTTTAGACAGACTCTCACTATGTAGCCCAGGCTGTCCTCGAACATTCTATCCTCCTGCCTTAGTTAATAGTGTATTTCAATGAGCAAAAGTTCTTCATTTTAATGAAGTGAAATTTGGCAACCATTTTTGTGGATAGTATTTAGGCGTGTGTGTATCCTGTTCGACATATCTTTGCCTAAACCACGATCTAGAAGATATGCTCTGTTTTCCTTTAGATGACATAATGTTTTGCCTTTTCAACTGCCTCCATGTTTTATCAAATATGTCAGACAATAAACACTTAAAATTCACAAGTTCAAAATCTGTCATAAGGCAGCACCACCATTGGAGTGGGTTTATATCATGGGAACAGGTGCCTGGCAGATACACTTGAACCTGCACAGCACATGGGTTCTGTGATTGGGCGCACACACCTAAATCCAGGAAAAGGCCAGCATCGAGTCACAGTCTTTCTCACAGTGACACATTGGATGGAAGTTTACACTTGTGCATTTATTGGGCGTTATTCCAGGGTTAAGCCAGGTGACTAAGCCAGAAGCCACAACTGGTTAAAGTGAACTACGTATTAGCAAAATCAGAAGAACATCACTACAGCCAGCTACCCTGGGAAACTCATCTCAAGCCCCTGACCAGGGTAGGACCCCAGTGATGGAAAGACAGATGAAGACTTCATTCCCTCAACCCATGGAAAGCATGCCCAGCTCAAGAGACAGGGAGATTTGTCCTTCATTGCAATGATCTATAGAAATTCAGAACACTATAAAACGTGCAGCCTGATCAATACAGATTTGCAGCTGCATCCTCAACGAGCCTTTAAATATTTATGTCACCGCTGTACTTAAGTTACTCATGGAATTATATTGTATGTGATCCTTATGCGTTCAACAAAACATTGATTAAATATCCACTACTCTGTTTAGCCTTCTGCGTTAGGAAATTACATTCTTGAGTCAGCAAACAGGCAGTGAGCAAAGCGATCCCAGTGAAGACAGCAGGGGCTGATAGGCACCGTCTCAATTCCCACACAGGGGCTGGGGACACAGAGAGTAGGAAAAAGAATGAAAGGAAGTTGCATCGACCTACTGCATGTCCTGTCATTTAATTTGCCCCAATCTAGTGAGATTTTATTATTTATTACTGAGGAAATAGGCCTGGGGATTTTGGGTAACTTGTGCAAAATCACATGTGTTCCCTTGTGTGTGCAGATAAAATGGGACAGCAAGATTCCAACCCAAATCTCTCTAAGTCTTCCTCTGGTGGACCCTGTGATGGCAGTAGGCTGGGAGCAGGAAGCAGAGCCAAACTACACAGGAAAGCTTGTTTTTTATCAGGGTTTCGGAGTAGATTTAACTCTGAATATACCTGAAGAGCTTCCCTTCGTTTGCAGGAAACCACAGATTTCTCACTTGCTGAATTTTACAGTTGGGGCTAGTGGTTTCGCTGACAAATGCACCTGGCCAGGCTTTTCAATTCCCTCTTATTCCTGGAGATATTATTTAGCACATTTCTTTGATGGCTGGCGAGGCACAAATCGGTTTTAATATCGATAATGTACCATTTGGAGAACATTCAATTTTGGGGCCGGCTAGGAAAAAAAAAAAACCTCCCTCAATGTCAGGATTTATTGACTCCAATCCTGGGAGGCTGTGGGAGAGTGGAGTTCCTTAAGCAGAAGCGTAAACAGATGGTCTTTGGAAAGCGCTCGCGTTCTTAAGCACTGAATTAGTGTTGGACCGAATGGAGTCGCGTATGCCAGCATTTGTTGGCCAGCAGGGTGGTAGCAGGGAGACAGCAACAATATCCTGACATTCTTCAAACCTTTGGGCTTAATTTGGGCCTCGGTGATCTGATAGCAAGGGGTACAAGTTGCCAGGTGCCCCCTCAGTGGGAGAATTTAGGGAAAGAAGATCTGACTGGCAGACAGTGACATGATCCCCAAAGGGGTTTAGAGCAACGGGAAGCATTTGGTTCTCAACACATCCTTCAGGGCCACCACCCCCCAAGGGCCGGCAATCAATAGAGCTGTGACCGCCAGCTTTTGGTCCCATCTAAAATAGCAACACCCCGCCCCCATATACCCACACACATGGCTCTTCAAGACAACCCTCCCTGGATTAGCCCTTCCCCCTCTGGCGCCCTCACTCTCCTCCTCTCTCAGGGACCTTTTCTCTCTGTCTCCAATGATCCTCTGAACCCATCACCTTAACATGGATGTTCTCACCTGACCCACAGTCCTCCCCAGGGCCCTCTTCCTTTCCCTGGCCCTCAGTATTTTGCACTTCCTTTTCCTCTCTGAGAATTTCCACCTACAGAGCCTGTTACCCGGCTTCACTCCTAGCCCTGGGCTCAAAAAAACATGGAAATCCTGGTCACTAGTTTAATGCCGAGCACTTCAGGTGCCCAGTAAGGACGTGTAGAATAATTCAACCCAGTGACTGCCCTGCTGCTTTTCTCTCCTCCAGTGCTGTGTCACACTGAGTGTGGCATCTCTCTCCAGCTCCCGGAGCCTCTGTACCTCCTCCTCCTCCTCCTCCTCCTCTGGATGCTTCTGTGCCTCCCATTCTGGCTCTCCTGCCACTTCTAGATCCCTAGCCACCTCTCTTCCCTGATGCTGTCTGATAGTAGCCACCATCATCCCCAGACTGGGGATTCCCAAACCCACCTCCCTATTTTTTAAATACATTTAATTTTATTGAGATGAACTTCATATAACACAAAAGGACTCATTGTAAATTATACAATTTGAAGACATTTAGTGCTATACCAATTGCATGTCCCCACCACCTCTATCAAGTTCCAGAATGTTCTCTTCAACCCCATAGGAGACCCCCATCCACTAAGCAGTCACTCCTCACCTCCTCACTCTGCTGCCCCTGGCATTAGTCTCCTCACTGTCTCTATGGATTTACCATTCTGGGCATTTCCTATAAAAGGAACCATCATCTTGGTGTCTGGCTTCTTTCACTCAGCTTGATGTCTTCAAGGTTCATTCATGCTGCAGCATGCATCAGTACTTCATCACTTTTTAAGGCTGAATAATATTCCACTGCATGGAGACATCACAATTTGTTTATCTACATGTCTGTCGGTTGAAGACATTTGGGTAGTTTCCACATTTAGCCCTTGTGAATATGCTGCTGGGAGCATGAGTGTGCAAGTCTTTTTTTTTTTTTGAATACCTGTTTGAAATTCTCTGGGATTTGTATCAGGAATGGAATTGCACAGCCACGTGGCAATTTTATGCTAAACTTTTCAGACTCCCCCAAGTCCCCTTTCGCAGCCCCAACAGCCTCCCGGGGGCACCAGGTGGGTAGTATTTAGGTGATGCAGTGCACACTTTGCTCCTGTGAGTTGTGTAACGACCTCTCACCACCGTGACTGGAATCGGCCTCATTCCCACTGCAGCCTTGAATCATGCCCCTGCTGGTTGTCCTCAGATGGCTGGGTGGGCCACCAATCCTGGCCTAAAGCCCTTGTCAGGGTCAAGTTCAAAAAACACTGTTTACATGGTTATTCCAAGCTTTCTTCCACCCACTCTCCCAACCCTAGCTCTCCAGACCATCCAAAGGCAGTGTGCGTTGCATTCAATCAATCAGCCACCATCTAGCAAGGCTGCACTCACTGTGTAGGAACAGAGTCTCTGCCCTCAAGGAGTTTGAACACAGGTAACTAAAGCTCCATCATCCCACAGGTGCCCCAGAACATGATATAAATAAGCCTCAAGAACTGCCAAGGATGACCAATAAAGGGCAGGCTTCATTCAGAAGCAAGAGTGAAGGACCTGGTGAGCAAAGATAACAGAATGAACCACGTGATCTGAGCCAAAGTACGTGCTGCCCATAAGAAGCTCCAGGGCCCACAAGGTGCATGTTGAGGTCAGAAAAGAAGAATCCTGGGGATGGAAGAGATGTGGAAACTTTCCCTGGTGAGTCATGGGAAGTACTGAGAGGAAAGATGGCGTCGCCATGGCAATTCATGAGTAGCACTGGGGCATGAATGTGGACCCATGCTAGTGGGGGAGCCCTCTTCATAGGCCAGCATGGCCTTACAGAGGCTTCTTATCACCTCACTAAGTGTTGTATCAATTGTTTAGATATCTGAACTAAAATGACCCAGCACTGCTAGGAACCAGAGTATTTACTGTACCGTTCCCTATACTTCCCCAAATGTGCAAAATATATCACAATAGTAACTTTTTAAGGAAGACAGAATGTGGCTCCAAAAAAGTGTGGCTGTGGAAGTTTAGGACCTACTGGAGTGAACAAAGTTAAATCAAGTCATTTACAGCAAGTTACCTCAGAGCCACCAGAGTTCAAATGCATGCTATGAATTTCCAAAAGATGAATGTCATAGGCAAAATCTCCCACTGACTTGACACAGAAAACTTCACCCAGATCCTAACCCTAGCTGGACCTGTTCTCTAAAGGTGGATTGAGGAGAGAAGATTGTGGCCCTATGTGTAAGAACAACAGGGAGCTACTTCATCTTGACTCATGGAAATAAATGAGAGGATGCTACAAAGAAAGCCTTCTCCAAGCTTTCCACATAGCCCCCAATATCTGGGGTTGAATCTGAGATTTGAGGCACATTCTTGACCTCCAAGAGCTTAGAGTCCACTGGAAGGAGGAAGAAAGGAGAGTGATTAACAAATAACAAGCACTCAGTGTCCAGTGGATCCAACTATGGCTAACCTGGGAGCAGCCTCATTAATTATTTGCCACCTCCCCTTCAAATCAATACATTCCAAATGTTTGCCTAACAACTAGAGAGGTCGATAAAATTCTTTAAAAATTATTATTAATAAAAAAATAACATACCTTTTCTGTATGGCCAAAATAAGCAAATTATTGCAGGTACTGAGCAGAATATCACAGCTTCCATGCACTTTATCTTCTCAGCAAATTTTTGACACCCAAATGGGAGATTATCAGTCCCTCATCTGAACTAAGGATGGAGGTGTTCTGTGTGGATTTATCCCCAAAGTCTCATTCAAAATGCACTGAACGTTCTCATTCAGGTTTGGCTGCTGGCAGGGCATTTCTTATCCTGCCATACTGCATATTTTCACTTCTGTTTTGTTATGTGATTTACTGAACCAGGCAAGAATTGTCCAGAGTGGAGTTATATTAGAAACATAAATGAAGATAATGCAAGAACTTCCTCATTCGCAATAATAGAACAATGCCATTCACTATTTTGTTTTCAGAATTTTGATGTCCTGAGATGCCAGCTCCAGGTAGCCATCAAGAATGTGTCTCGGGTTACATGCCATGGCATGAGATAGCTTTGCACCTTGCTTGTGTCCCTCATTGGAATGGCAACAGCAAGAATTTTCCATTCCACTGGCTTTCTCTGATGGTGGGAATGAAGCTAAGTTACATTTTACCTGATGGGTAAGCAGTTACATGTGGAAACCTACCTTAGTTAGCTGTGGTTGACACCAATGAGGTTTACAAAAAAAGACATCCACCCCCTATACCTAATCCCAACACCTAATCCCTCCTCCACAAAAGTCAAGTTCTTAGATGGAGTCCCAATAGCTGAATATGAAAACTATCAGACTCCTTTGCAGCTAGATGAGACTATTGAATCAAGTTCTACTCAACTGGATGAGCATAAATAAGTTCCTTTCTTAAAGGGAAGAGTCCCTTTGCACCCTCCTGCTGGCCAGAATGAAGACATGATAGTCAGCCATCTTGCACCATGTACACAAGGGCAACACACAGAGACTGTGGACCCACAAGAGAAGGGTCTTACACCCTGACAACTTCATGGGACAAAACCATTCCCATTCCCGTCAGATTTTCACATAAGTGAGAAATGTATACCTGATTGGTTATGCCATGGTGTTAGAGCTTTGTCACGCACAACTGAAACCACATCCTAAGATAGATCCCTCAGAGGCTGCCTGTCTGACTCCCCCTTCTCTGATGTACTGTGAAGCATAATAGGGTTTGAGCAATAATCCTTGGGAAGGATATTCAGAGAGGGTGATGTTTGAACTGGGTCTTGGAGGATGTGGATCTTAGACAACCTAATTTGGAGACCAGAGAATTGGGGAGACTCAGGAAAGAGAAGTAACAATACACTCATAACTTTTTTATAGTTCTGTGCACACACACAATTCCCCAGAAGAGAGTGGAAGAGGTGGTGGAGGAATTCCTGAGAAGCAGCAGAAAGCGTGCCTTTTCAAGCTCACCAGAGGAAGGGAAATAAAGGAGGGTGTGGTGCCAGTTAGAAAACTTTGAATGCATAAAAGCTGTATATGACAAACCTACAGCCAGCATTATACTTAACGGAGAAAAACTGAAACCATTCCCTCTAAAATCAGGAACCAGACAAGGGTGCCCACTATCTCCACTCCTATTCAACATAGTACTGGAATTCCTAGCCAGAGCAATTAGGCAAGAAGAAGGAATAAAAGGAATACAAATAGGTAAAGAAACTGTCAAAATATCCCTATTTGCAGACGACATGATCCTATACCTTAAAGACCCAAAAAACTCTACTCAGAAGCTTCTAGACATCATCAATAGCTATAGCAAGGTAGCAGGATATAAAATCAACATAGAAAAATCATTAGCATTTCTATACACTAATAATGAACAAACTGAAAAAGAATGTATGAAAACAATTCCATTTACAATAGCCTCAAAAACAATCAAATACCTAGGTATAAACCTAACAAAAGATGTGAAAGACCTCTACAAGGAAAACTATACACTTCTGAAGAAAGAGATTGAGGAAGACTATAGAAAGTGGAGAGATCTCCCATGCTCATGGATTGGTAGAATCAACATAGTAAAAATGTCGATACTCCCTAAAGTAATCTACATGTTTAATGCAATTCCCATCAAAATTTCAATGACATTCATTAAAGAGATTAAAAAATCTACCATGAAATTTATATGGAAACACGGGAAGTCACGAACAGCCAAGGCAATACTCAGTCAAAAGAACAATGGAGGAGGTATCACAATACCCGACTTCAAACTATATTACAAAGCAATAACAATAAAAACAGCATGGTACTGGCACAAAAACAGACATGAAGACCAGTGGGACAGAATAGAGGACCCAGATATGAAGCCACACAACTATAACCAACTTGTCTTTGACAAAGGAGCTAAAAATATACGATGGAGAAATAGCAGCCTCTTCAACAAAAACTGCTGGGAAAACTGGTTAGCAGTCTGCAAAAAACTGAAACTAGATCCATGTATATCACCCTATATCAAGATTAACTCAAAATGGATCAAGGATCTTAATATCAGACCCCAAACTCTTAAGTTGATACAGGAAAGAGTAGGAAATACTCTGGAGTTAGTAGGTATAGGTAAGAACTTTCTCAATGAAACCCCAGCAGCACAGCAACTAAGAGATAGCATAGATAAATGGGACCTCATAAAACTAAAAAGCTTCTGTTCATCAAAAGAAATGGTCTCTAAACTGAAGAGAACACCCACAGAGTGGGAGAAAATATTTGCCAACTATACATCAGACAAAAGACTGATAACCAGAATATATAGGGAACTTCAAAAACTAAATTCTCCCAAAACTAATGAACCAATAAAGAAATGGGCAAGTGAACTAAACAGAACTCTCTCAAAAGAAGAAATTCAAATGGCCAAAAAACACATGAAAAAATGCTCACCATCTCTAGCAATAAAGGAAATGCAAATTAAAACCATGCTAAGATTCCACCTCACCCCTGTTAGAATAGCCATCATCAGCAACACCACCAACAACAGGTGTTGGCGAGGATGCAGGGAAAAAGGAACCCTCTTACACTGTTGGTGGGAATGTAAACTAGTACAACCACTTTGGAAAAAAATTTGGAGGCTACTTAAAAAGCTGGACATCGATCTACCATTTGATCCAGCAATACCACTCTTGGGGATATACCCAAAAGACTGTTACTCCAGAGGCACCTGCACATCCATGTTTATTGCAGCACTATTCACAATAGCTAAGTTATGGAAACAGCCAAGATGCCCCACCACTGACGAATGGATTAAGAAAATGTGGTATCTATACACAATGGAATTCTATGCAGCCATTAAGAAGAACGAAATGTTATCTTTCGCTGGTAAATGGATGGAATTGGAGAACATCATTCTGATGAGGTTAGCCTGGCCCAAAAGACCAAAAATCGTATGTTCTCCCTCATATGTGGACATTAGATCAAGGGCAAACACAACAAGGGGATTGGACTATGAGCACATGATAAAAGCGAGAGCACACAAGGGAGGGGTGAGGATAGGTAAGACACCTAAAAAATTAGCTAGCATTTGTTGCCCTCAACGCAGAGAAACTAAAGCAGATATCTTAAAAGCAACTGAGGCCAATAGGAGAAGGGAACCAGGAACTAGAGAAAAGGTGAGATAAAAAAGAATTAACCTAGAAGGTAACACACACGCACAGGAAATCAATGTGAGTCAACTCGCTGTATAGCTATCCTTATCTCAACCAGCAAAAACCCTTGTTTCTTCCTATTATTGCTTATACTCTCTCTACAACAAAATTAGAAATAAGGGCAAAATAGTTTCTGCTGGGTATTGAGGGGGTTGGGGGTGAGAGGGAGGGGGCGGAGTGGGTGGTAAGGGAGGGAGTGGGGGCAGGGGGGAGAAATGACCCAAGCCTTGTATGCACATATGAATAATAAAAGAAAAGAAAAAAAAAACTTTGAATGCAAGAGACAAAACCCCAGCACACACCGGATTAAACAAAAGGAAGTTGCTCGTTCACAGAACACCAAACTTGAGGTAGATTGGAAGTCAGGGATGGTTGACCAGAAAACCCAAATCTGGTGTCTTCCCATCTCTTCGCTTCTACCACACTTATCATTAGCTTCCTTCTTTAACTGTTCACTCCTGATTACAAGAGCTAACTATAGCACTCAGGGCAAAGGTTTCTTCATTTACATTCAGCAGGAGGAAGAAATCCTGGCTACCTTAAAAGTGAGGAAGAACTTTCTCAGAAGTTTCCAGAGGAAACCCTCAAATTTCACTGGTCAAAATTGAGTTCCCAGTCACTGGCAAGGGGAAACCCAAGTCTTAGCCAGGTCTTGCTAACCTTTGGTCAGAATCACTTTCCTCCACTGACTTTCTGCCCCACAGTGAGAAAAGGGTGGAGTTGATAAGGTGATAAGGGAGAGTGCACCTCAATGTGCCCCAACATTCACTTAAAGGGACTGGGGCCAGAATTTTGAAATAATTCTAGCCAGATAACTCCATTGCTTCTGAAGCAAGAGTAAAGTTCTCTATCTCAGAATTAAGAAATGCAGAATCTTACATTTTTACCTGCATTTTTTTCCCATCTTTCATTTCAGCTGAAAATGTCAGCTCTAGAAGGGAGGGGAGAACCAAGAATTAAATGAGTAAACAAGGTAGCCCTTTCCTGGAGCCCAGGGAAGAGCAAGCATTCACCTAGAGGTAATGTCGAAGGTTAAATACAGAAAAAATAACACAGTACACAATTATAGTTGTTCATTCTTCTGCTTAAAAGAGGAGCAAAGGTCACAAATCAAATCAAATCATGGCATTAAATCCAGGACTCACCAGCCTCCAGTCGCCTCCTCCCTTTGTTAGTGTGAGATAAAGCCAACCCTGTTCTGGTAATTAAAAGGCCAGGACTCTCCAGATGGTGATGGAGCCATAGGTGAGTGTCAGACAGCCTTCAGGTTAATTACTCCATGGAAGTCACTGGCTCTGGGGCTCTGAGTTGAGGTGGCCCTGGAGCCCAGGCATCTGCCACATCAGAGGAGGTTTGATGGAAAAAGAGAAAAGCAAGAACGTGTGCTCCTATCACACCAAACAAATTGAGTGTGGAGCGTTGTCCATGCAGAGAATCAGGCTTCCAGCTTTCATGGTGGTGGGAAATTTCCTGTTGTCTAAAATGGTGGTGATGGTAGAGGTGGGTTGAGCATTTCTAAATGTCTTCCTGACTAAATGAATGAAAAGATGGCTACTCATTGTCAGTCCTCAACATTGTGATCATACTGCATAGTGAAGCCCACCCAGCTGGAGCCACCAATCGAGTCCACCCTTGGCTGCAGGAGAAAGCTCATCTATGTCTCTCTCTTCCCTTGAGGGCAAAAACCCTGAAATTTTCACCTTTGTCCTCCACATCTAAAATAGGACTGGCATGATGAAACCCACTAAATGCTGTTTTTAAAAGGCAGAGAGTATAACACGGGGGGTGAGTTTGACCAAAGTACATTATACACATGGATAGAAATATCACACTGATACTCCTTTGTACAATTAACTTACGCAAATAGGAAAATGAAAAGAAATGATACGGGACTGGCCCACAGGTTTGCATTATTTGGCCAAGTCCCACACACAAGTCTTCTCCAGGGTAAATAATCCTCATATAGGACCCTTTGTGGAAGTCCATAGTTTTCAGCTCTTCCTGCATATTCATCCTTTGTTTTTCCTCTGACAAGTCTGAGTCCTCTTCGTGAGCCCTGGCAACCCGAGGATGCCCCCTAGCAGAGTCTAGTACAGGTACCTGTGGCAGGGCTGCCCTGGTCCCTCTAGCTGGCCAGTTACCCTGCTCCAAGGGGAAGCTCCCTGCCTATAACCTAACCCTAATTCTCCCAGTCCTTTCTCTGTCTGTTCCACTGTGGCTTCCCAGACACGTCCTTCTGCTCCCTGAGTAGCACCAACCTCACAGAACTGGCTCTCTTGGTTCCCATGATCCTCTCCAGCCCCAGCAACCCAGTGTCCTGACCCCAAGGAGAACCATCTGCAATTCTGTTCCGCTCCCCACAGCAGTCTCCTGAAAGTCTCTGTTTTTAAAACAGTCCTATGACCCTAGAACATTGCAGCAAATGAGCTCACTGTCCCCAGTCAGTATCAAGGAGAGAACACGTGAGTTCTGGACTTTCTGCTTCTCCATGTGACACTTGTCACTTGTCAGGAACCCATTGCTCAGGTGCAGTGGAAACCACACTTCTTTCATGATGCTAATTCAGCACTTAACAAACAAGGCCTTTCTTTGTTGCTCATCTACAAAACTCAGGGCAAAGGGCAGAACATCACCCAGCAAGCATCTACTGTCAGTCACCACAACTAGAACCCGTGTGTGACATAGTAAAACCCCATCAGATGTCCTAGAAAATGGCCAGGTGTTTGTTCCACTGCAGAAAGCAGCAACAGCCTTGTGGTTGAATCTGGTTTTGTTTTTTGTGTGTTTGTTAGAATCATGACAAGTCTTTATTATTATTGTTGTTGTGGCTGTTATTGTTGGGGGGGTTGTTTTGTTTTGTTGAGGGTTTTTTTTTTTTTTGAGACAGGGTCTCACTATGTAGCCCAGGCTGGCCTTGAACTCATGATCCTCCTGCCTCAGGCTCCTAAGTGCTGGAATTACAGACATGCATTACTATGCCTGGCTTGAATTTGATTTTGGCTAAGTGGATGGTGGATTGATAGAAAATGGAATGATGTTAAGAAATGTTGGACTGCATCCTCAACTCTCCTTATCTATAAAACTCATGCCAAGTTGGTACAGCCAGAACTTACTAGGAATCTCCATTAATATCATAGATGGCAAGAAGTAGTGAAGAGTTTGGGTAGAGATGAACCAATGTGGGTTGCAATACATAAGTGCATGGAAGGAATGCAAGGAATCAAACTAGCAAAAACGCTATCTTTCTTACATTTCCTCTTCAACAAAATTGGAAAACAAGAGAGTGAAACATGCTCTGCCTGGAAGTAGGGCAGGGTGGGGGACAAACAATGTAAATGTAAAAATGATAAAATAGAAGGAGAAAGAAAGAGAAATATCATGGATGGCATATTCTATCAGGTGCTAAGTCCTGTCCTCCAACCCAAACCACTCAAAAAAGGACACTTGGTTCCAGTAGAACTTGGGTTGTGCTTATTCTCCTGCCCAACACTATAAATTACATTTTGTTTCAGAAAGCAACAACCTACTTTGTCTTAAACTTCAATAAGCACTAATATACCCTTCCACTGTGTTCTTTAATGATTAATAATCAGCCACATTTGCTTCCTTTCCCCTTAATACATCCCGTGTTTTGAGTTTTTTGTTTATTTATTTGCCGAACTAAGTTACAAAATCATGACAATCACCCCTAAATACTTCAGCATTGGTTTTCGTAAGAACAAAGACATTCTTTTATGTAACCAATATATAATTACCAAATTCAGGAAATTTAACTTGGACACAATTCTGCTCTCATAGAGCTCAGATGCAAATTCTCAGGTGTTCTTTAGAGCCACATTTTGCTGTCTCAGAATCCAACCCACAAGTCACACGAACGGTCGTGGCTCCAGTCTGTATCCGTCTGGACCAGATCTGCGGCCTGTCTCTCCTGACGCCGAAAGCTTTGGTGGACACAGGCCAGTTGTTTTGTAGTACGTTCCCCGTTGGAATTGTCAGGTTAGTCGTTAGATTGAGGCCATGCATTTGGACAGAAAGCAATACACACTGAGTCCCCAGAGTGGGTATTAACTCATCCCGCATTGGTGATGTTAGCGCCTATCTCTTAGTTAAAGCTCTATCTACCCAATAGCTCCACTGGTAACATACCTTGGAGGGGGGTAGAAACAGGGATTTGAACTTAGGGCTTTGCATTTGCTAGGCAGGCACTCTACCACTTGAGGCACACCTCCAGTCCCTTTTGCTCTTGTTATTTTGGAGGCAGGGTCTTGCTTTTGCTCCCAGGCCTGGACTGCAATCCTCCTATTTTATGCTTCTCGCTGTAGCTGGGATTACAAGGACATCCCACTGTGCCCAGCTTTTTTCCATTGAGATGGTGTCTTGGAAACATTTTGCCCAGGTTGGCTTCAAACCACGATCTTCCTGATCTCAGCCTCCCAACAAGCTGGGATTACAATCATAAGCCAGTGGTGCCCAGCTCAAGGTAATTTGTTTTTGTTTTGAAGACTTTATGATTAATAAATAATGCAGACAGAAACTTTAAGACCTCAATTCAAACTAGTTGGAAAGAATAAGCACAAAATTAAATGAGTCCCAACCTCTGTCACCATGAAGTCTAGTCTGGTGGAAGACACAGATAAACACCTAGATGTGAGGCAGCCTCCTCTAATCCTAGCAGGGAACAGGAAGTGAGCAAGGTCAGGAAGAGTCTCATAATACAAAACCAAACAAATAATGCTATGACATGAGCCCTAACTAACTGTAGACAGCCAGGGACAAAGCATCTCGTTCCAGATCCAGTGATTGAGAAAAGTATGGAAGTTGTCAAAATCAAAATGGAGTCCCTTATGCTAAGCCTTAAGGGAAAAAAATATACTAATAAATAAAACCAGGAGGCTGTGAAGAAGGAAACCTCCAGCATGTGTATCTGATAACAAGAACTGTAACAAAGGACTCTGCTAGAACCACAGCCTTGCACAAAGGCCACCTCAACCTTCCACAGAAGATATTTCTGCAAGGACGTCTGCCTACCAACTGCCTGTCCAGCCCTGGACTAGCACCATTTTTGTTGTGATCCTTGTAATCAAGGATAATTGAGTGGAAATAATTGATGCAATCCTCTTCATTTTACCTTTAAAAACTTCTCCTTGGGCCAGGTATGGTGGCTCACACCTATCATCTCAGTTGCTTGGGAGGCAGAAATCAGGAGGATCACAGTGCAAGGCTGAAGTAGTAGAGCACCTGCCAAGCCTCCCCTTGCCCAAACCCTCTAGAATAGGCACGTGGTTTATTATGGCATGCACATGCTACTTCCTAATGAACACTCTGTTGGTTATTTAGGTTTTGACAAAGGTATCCCCGGCCAGGGAGATAAGGCAAATCACCTGCAATTCTAATAAGCAAGCTACAGAAGAAAAGGAACCAAATAACCTTTTTTTTTTGACGAAAAGACTCTCAGTCTCATCTATAGTCAGGGACATTCACATTCAACTGCTGAGTTGTTAACCTACGATAGTCAAAAATATTTAGTGTTGATAGTATCTGGTGTGAACTAGGGCATGGGAACGCTGGTGGGAGTATGAACCATTGACTCTATGAAAAAGAATCTCGCAGAGCTCCTAAAACATTAAATATTAACACACTTTGACCCAGGTCTCCATCTTAATCCTCCCTAACATCAAGAAATATGCCTGAAAACCACATTTACATGGTAGAATTTTCATCCATAACAATGAAAGCTCAAAGAATGTCACTGCCTAATCCTTCTGGGTGAAATTTAATCTTGCCATGATTCAGTCTCAGTCCTTTTGGGAGCTCTGCTTCTTCCCTGCATAGAGTCACCAAGAGTCCCAGAGATCTAACATTATCTAGAACATTCTCAGAAGGGCCACTTGGTCCCCAAACCATGTCCACAGTAGCTCATAGGCTCAGAAAAGAAAGCAGCGACACTGCTTCTGTGTTAGGGAATAAGGACTCTGTCTGGCCTCTCCAAGCACACCACACCCCTCTCCACCCTCAGTGGAAGCCTGCTGCCCCTCAGGAAGATTCAGTGAATGGGGTCCAGGCCCAGCACAAGGTCCAGTGTCACAAGAAGCTCCCAAATGCTTCCACCTGTCAAGAAATTTGCTTCCCATATTCCCACAAACCTCACAACTGAGATTCCCTCCTCACCCCATAAAAGTCCAGATAAGGAGCCCCCAGGTTGCCATTTATTTTCTAGGCCACACCAAATCTTCCAATAATCCTTCTTTGTTTGAGTGATGGAGACAGCCTAGGCTGGACTTCTTGAGAGTGGGGGATGTATTCTTTATTTTGGTGCCAGCCAAGAACAGGGGATTATAAATTGTAAATCTTCAGTCAGTGTTTGAGAAATCAATAGAAAAACAAAAAGATGGATAGGCAGATGTGTAAATGGGTAGATAGATGAATGGGTGTCTAAATAGAATGGATGAATAAGGAAATGGCTGGGTGTATGGACAGGTGTTTGGGTGGATGAATGAATGGCTGGATGATGGATGATGGATGGGTTAGTGGATAGGTAGATAGGCTAGTGGGTAGACAAGTAGATGGGTTTGCAGGTGGTAGGTGACTGGCTAGCTGGATGATGGATAGCTGGATGAATGGTGTGTGGATGTGTGGATATGTGGGTAGATAGCTGAATGGACTGGTGATGGACGGGTAGGTGGATGGACAAGTGAATAGGTAGATAAGTGGATGAATGGGTGGTTGAGGGGGTAGATGGATGAGTAGGTGGATGACTGGATGGTAGATAACTGACTGCATGACTGGATGGCTAGATAGATGTTTGGGTAGGTAGAAGAATGAATGGATGGTGGGTATGAAGGTGGATAGGCAGATGGATTGGTGGGTGGATAAGTAAATGAATGGATTGGTGGGTGGGTGGCTGAATGGATACGTGAATGAGTAAATGGATAAAAAATTGGATGAAAGGGTGGATGGATAGATAACTCACTGGAAAAAATGTAAGAATCCTCTTAAAAGTCCCGTTGGCACAGGCCAAACTATTGTGTCATTTCCTTCCAAGGTCAAGGCCTTTGAATTTGGGTCTCTGAAGGATGGTCAATGTCTGTCCTACTCTGAGCAGCTCCCAAGCTGGCTTGACAGACCTCACCTGTGACATGTGTCACTGACCCCCAAGCCACCAGCTGGAGCAAGAAGTTAAAATACATTTGCTGGATGAATGAAAGAATCTGTCAAGCAAAATATAGAAAATAAATTGCCCCTAATTTTACCATCCAGAAACAGAGTAATAATTACCAATTTTGTGTATAATTTTCCATTATTTTTAATTAGCAAGTGTATGTTTTCAATACAAAATGATCATACTATTATATATCACTTTATAGTCAGCTTCTTTCTTATGAGGATATGTACTGAATAATTTCCTCTTTATTCAGTGCTCCTCAAAAGCATACTATACCACTACACGAATGTACCAGGGTTTATTTAACCAGGCTCCTTTCCTTGCTTATTATTATAAGCACTGCTATGATGGACTTTACAGCTCTATTTTTACAACCCCTTGGGATTATTTCCTCAGAAGTCCCTATTTGTAGAATTGCTCCACCAAAGGATGTGCAGAAGCATAAGGGTTTTCTTAAAAGTCGCCAGATTGTCGGCTAGAAAGATTGTGCTAATTCACACTCCTGCGGCAGAGCAAGAGGGTCCCTGCGTCTGGCACACTAACCTGGTCTGGTTTTCAAACAAACATAAAATAAGCAAGTTGCCATTTGAAATCAGCTCTTTTTTTATGGGATGTAAGAAGCTTTGGGGCCCCCAGTTCCCACCATCGATTCACTGCTGTACTTTTTTGGTATTTTCACTTCTGGAAAGTGCCAGGATCCCTTCAGAAAGGGCCAATTGCCTTATTAAAACAAGGATAGTCCAGGGAGCAGCTCGTGGGAGAGCACTTGCCTAGTACACGAAAGGCCCTGGGTTCCATCCCTAGCACTGAAAAACAAAACGGTGTGCTTCTCACAATGCCAACTGCTTGGTGCCTGTGCAGCAAAGGGAAGCAAGAGGACGTTCTCTGTGCGTCTGTACAACTGATATGGGAAGAAAGAGGAGGGAAGGGAGGTGACTCTGGCAGCGGTTCCCAACTTGCGGCGTTATTAGCATACAGCTGATCTCCTTTGTGGAGTGTGTTTTTCATTTTAATTGACATGTGGTAGTTTCACACAGTGTGACATATATGCAATGTTAATGACCAGATCAGGGCAACGGGTGTATCTACCACTTCAGGCATACCATTTCCTTGTGTTAGGAATGTTCAAAATCCTCTCTAATTCTGGAGTAGTGTGCATAGTTGCAGTCCCAGCACTTGGGAAGCAGAGGCAGGAGCATTGAGAGTTCAAGGCCAGCCTGAGCCATGTAGCAAGACCCTATCTCAAAACAGACAAACAAAAACCCCTCTCCACTAGCTATCTTGAAATACTCAATTAATTGTAGTCAACTGTAGTTATCCCACCAGGCTATAGAACTTTTTTTTATTGTTTTATTATTCATATGTGCATACAAGGCTTGGGTCATTTCTCCCCCCTGCCCCCACCCCCTCCCTTACCACCCACTCCACCCCCTCCCGCTCCCCCCCTCAATACCCCGCAGAAACTATTTTGCCCTTATCTCTAATTTTGTTGTAGAGAGAGTACAAGCAATAATAGGAAGGAACAAGTGTTTTTGCTGGTTGAGATAAGGATACAGGCTATAGAATATTAAAAATTACTCCTTCCATCAGCTGCACCTCTGTATCCATTAACCATCCTCTCTCCAACCCTCCTACCTTTCTGGGGCTCCTGCAACCACTACTTCCTTGAGATCAACATTTTAGCTTCCACATAAAAGTAAGAACTAGAAGGATTTGCCTTTCTGTGCCTGGCTTATTTTACTTTACATAAGATCTGTCAGTTCCATCCATGTTGCTGAATGATGTTCCATTGTGTATGCGTACCACATTTTCTTTATCCATTCGTCTATCCATGAGCACCTAGGTTGATTCCACAGCTTGGCTGTTGCATACACCTTAGTTCTAATAAATGATCCCCATCATAATAGCAGTAGTTTTCTCATTAAAAAACAAAGTGAAAGAATGGTGGGGGGGGTCAGAGGGAAGCCATAGGAAGCAGATCAGCCTGTTGAGAGGATCAGGCAAGGTCTGGGGCATGGCCATCCCTGGGCATCCTACAGGAATGGATCTGGGATTGGGGCTGCACTTGGTTTTCTGTCCTGGAGCTCACTATCCTTTACCCCTCACCATCAGGATGGAATGACAGCAGGACAGGATCCACTGGAGACAGAAGACCACTCACCAGTGCACCACCCACAGAAGCCAAATGCAGAAGAGGCTTGCCCAGGTAGTCTGGGATCTACAAAAGTGGTGATCCACAGATGAGTGAATCCACAAAATGTGGTCTTCCATACAGTGGAATTATTCAGTCACTAGATGGAAAGGAGGTCTTAAAACATGCTACCTACCACACGGATGAACCTTGAAGGCATTATACTAAAGTGAGAGAAGCCAGTCACAAAAAATACTGTGGCATTCCACTTACATGAGGTCCCTAGAATAGGCAAATTCATAGAGATACCTATCCCAAAAGACACACTCCCAATCCCATAATCCTGAATATTGAAATCCCAAACGATCACAATTCCTAAAGCCTAAAGTCCTAAACTCAAAAATCACATTCCTGAAAGATTAAAATCCTGAGCACTGAAATCCTGGAAGCCCCAAAACCACCAAAGAAATCTATATTGGGATTGTGTCTTTTGGGATTATAACTGGCACTGCAACCAAGGATCAGAGTAAGTTTTCATTTCATATACTGTAAGCCCACCTTGGCTGCAGATTTATTACGCACTGCAGTCAAGAAATAATAAATTAAAGAAAACAAGAAATTTCAACAACAACAAAAATTTTTGATGGTTCTGGGATTGTTTTTAATGAAACATTTTTTGTTTTGTTTTTTTGGCAGTACCAGGGTTTGAACTCAGGGACTCACTCTTGCTAGGCAGGTGCTCTATCACTTGAGCCACTCTGCCAGCTCAATAACAAAAATTTTAAATTCTTGCACACACAATACACAGCTCAATGGATGGTTAAAAAAAAAAAAAAAAGCTCTTGGTCAGCCTCGCATTATTTTAAGTTGTGTTTAAATCATTGTATGATCTGTCGTTTCCCTGCCCTTAATTTTGTGAAAAAATTTGCCTCCCAAAAAGCAAACGGTGCCCTAAAAGCAGGTAAAAGCTATGGTGATAACCCACTTAATTTCGGTGATAAAATAAAAGTTTGAGATTTGTTGAAAGATGACGTCTTTAGCGGAAGTTTGGTGACATTATGGGAAATGAACCAAGCATCCACGTTATTCAAGATAAAGAGCATGAATGACCCATGGGTTTGGTGAGCAGTGTTGGTGTGGACAGCAGTAATTGTGTGACTGTAACGTAGCCTTCTCCACGTGGTTTCAAGTCATGGACGCTCAGACCTACTGAATGTGCGGTACAGGTGAATTTGACTCATTTTAGAGAGCTGAGCTCTGTGTTTCCTGAGCACTCACTGTTTTTCCTCAGTGGCTATCCCCTTGGAACCCTTGACCTGCAGATTTCAAGGGTCTACTGTACTGTCATAAAGACAAAATCTTAGCAAAAGAAGTTGGTTCAAGCCAGGCACCAGTGGCTCATGCCTATAATCCTAGCTGCTCAGGAGGCAGAGATAAGGAGGATGATGGTTCAAGGCCAGCCAGGCAAAAAGTTCGCAAGACCCTATCTCAAAAAAATCCATCACAGAAAGGGCTGGTGGAGTGGCTCAAGATGAAGGCCCTGAGTTCAAGCCCCAGTAAAACAAAAAAAAAAAAAAAAAGAAAGAAATTGCGTTCAAACTCCAATACTGAAAAAAAAAAGTTGAAGAAAATTAAATAGGTAACAATTTATGAAAACATTTATGATGTAATGCTAGTGGGCAAGTCAGTTTTTTCATTTTACAATTCTTTTTTTGGGGGGGGTCCTGGGGTTTGAACTCAGGGCTTACACCTTGAGCCACTCCACCAGTCCTTTTCTGTGATGGGTTTTTTTTGAGATAGGGTTTCTAGAACTATTTACCCAGGCTGGCTTTGAGCCTTGATCCTCCTGATCTCTGCCTCCTGAGTAGCTAGGATTACAGGCGTGAGCCACCAGCACCCAGTTTACAATTCTTTTTGTAAAAGAAAATCTTCTTTCCTGAGTCATCACAGGTTGGAACAACGCACTTATTTTTATGACTGCTGGAGCCCAACCTGGCCACTTTCCTCTGGATTGCACTCTCCACGAAGGGCAGGTGAGTCACCTCTGTGATTTCTTCATTTAATCCCTAACCAGACTTGACCTCTGAATAAGCTCTCCAATAAATGTTTTATAACTGAATTTAAATCATTTTTATAAATATGCAAGGTGTCACACTCCTAATATGTCAGCATTATTTTTTACAATTCGCGTGCTGTGTATTTCGTTTTGCTTCTGTGTGCCATTTCAACACCAGGCACAGAAGCTGTGGAAAGGCAGAACTCTCACTCGTTTCATGCAGTTTTTTTTTTTTGCAAATGGACTCTGAGAATCTGTGTTATCACGTGTGCTGTACGTAGAACACGTGGAGAGATCCTTTTTGTACATCAGTGTTTATGAAAGACAACATTTCTCAGGACTGGCTCTTGGCCCATGACGGGTCTGAGGGGATGGGTCTCCTCAAAACACTCTGGTGGTCTGTGCAGTAGTTTAGATGGTGTGAGTGACAGAGCTGAGCACACACGATTACTTACATAGTCACGTGCAATGACACCTTTCACTTTTGGACTCACTAGTTCCTCAGCGCATAACTATTATATTCGTGCAAGTGTTAGGATATCTGAGTGTTTATGCCTGCAAAATATGTTATTATTACTATTGTATTATCTATAGCAGCTTATAAAGAGCTCTGTCGTGTTTTAACATGTTTCTCAAATAAATCTCCTTCTAAAAATGTAAATAAATGTCTTTTAAAGAATTCTTGCCAGACACAGTAGCTCATGCCTGTAATCCCAGCTATTCAGGAAGCAGAGATTGGGATCACAGTTTGAGACCAGCCCTGGCAAAAAGTTCACGAGACCCCATTTCAACCAATGGCTGAGCACAGAGTTTCACACCTCTCATCCCAGTTATGTGCAAGAGCATAAAAAGAAGAATCTCTATTCAGGCCAGCCCAGACAATAAAGCAAGACCTTATCTTAAAAATAACCAACATAGGCTAGAGGTATGGTTTCAAGCAGTAGGGTACCTGCCTAGCCAGTGCAAGGCCATGAGTTCAAACCCCAGTGCCACCAAAAAAAAAAAAAAAAGATTATTTTAGGTAGGAAGTTCACCATCTAAGGCTAGTCCTGATGAAACACTAGACCCTACCTGAAAAATAACTGAAGTCAAAAGGGCTGAAGGCATGGCTTAAGTGATAGAGCACCCGCTTAGCAAATGTGAGGCCCTAAGTTCAAACCCCAGTAGTGCCAAGAAAAAGAAGGGAAGGGGGAGGGGAGGGAAGGGAGAAAGAATAGTTTTAAATTATTTCTTCCAGGATTATATTGTCAGCATTTTGCGCTTTCAGGATTTCAACATTCAGGATGGTATTCAGAGCTGTGTTTCTCAGAAGTATGACCAAAACCTAGAGAGAGAGAGTGTGTGTGTGTAAAACTAAAACTATAATAAAAATACATTTCAGGAGACTGGAGGTGTAGCTCAGTAACTCACCTAGCATGTGGAAGACCCTGGGTGCAATCTTACACAGAGAGATCTAAAACAAGCAATGAGATCAGAGCAGTCATAAAGAATCTACCAACTCATCCTTTTGTTTGCGGTGTTGGGAATCAAACCCAGAGTCTCCTGTGTACTAGGCAGGCAGTCTACCACTGAGTTACATCCACAGAAGCAAATTCATTCTATGAAACTATTATTATCCCAATGCAAAACTGGATAAGAGCATAACAAAAAAAATTATACACCAATTTCCTCAATGAGGATAGACACAAAAATTCTCATTAAAATTCTTGCAAATCAAATTCAACAACATCACACACCATGATCAAGTCAGTTTCATTCCAGGCACACAAGAGGGCTCAACATATGCAAATCAATAAATATAATACTTCACATAAAGAGAATAAAGACAAAAATCACATGATCAAGCCAGGTACCTGTGGCTCACGCCTGTAATCCTAGCTACTAAGGAGGCAGAGATCAGGAGGATCGAGGTTCAAAAAGCCAGCCAGCAAATAGTTCATGAGACCTTACCTCAAAAATAAACCATCACAAAAAAGGGCTGCGTTCAAACCCTAATAGTGAAAAAATAATAATAATAAAATCACATGATCATCTCAATAGATACAGAAAAATCCTTTGGCAAAATCCAGTATCTCTTCATGATAAAGCCCATAGGCATAGAGGAATGTCACTCAGTGTGATAAAAAGGCTACATGTGACAAACCTATGGCCAACATTGTACTAAACAGGGAAAATCTGAAACCATTTCATCTCAGTCAGGAACAAGACAAAGATTTGCACTTTCTCCACTCTTATTCAATATAGTGCTTGAATTCCTAGCCATACCAATCAGACAAGAAAAAGAAATAAAGGGGATTTTCAGAGAAAAGGAAGGCAACATATCCAATTTGCAGAGGATATTATCCTAGACTTAAGAGACTGTTAAGACTCCACCAAAAAAATCTCTTAGATCTGATAAACACTTTCAGCAAAGTAGCAGGATACAAAATCAGTAGCTTTTTATATAAGAGTAATGGGTAGGCTGAGAAAGAAATCAGGAAAACAATTCCATTCACAATAGCCTCAAAAATACCTAGAAATACACCTCTACAATGAAATCTCTTTATAGACAGAAATTGCAGAAAACACTAGGAGACAGAAAGACTGCCCATGTGCACAGACTGGCAGAAATGACCCATACATAAAGAAATGTTCACCACCCTTGGCCACAAAGGAAATGCAAACCAAAATGATACTGAGACTGATTTCACCTCACCCCAGAAAGAATGGCAATCCTCGGGAACACGAACAACAAATGCTGGTGAGGATGCCAGGGTGTGGAAAAGGAAACCCTTATACACTTTGGTGGGGATGGAAATTAGGGCAGACACTGTGGAAATTACTAATGGAGATTCCTCAAAGAACTAAAAATAGAGGCTGAGATAGGAAGGATTGCAGCTGGGGGCCAGCCTGGGCAAAAAGTTATCAAGCCCCCATATCAACAAAAATGCTGTCATCCCAGCCACTTGGGATGTATAAATAGGAGGATTGTGGTCCAGGTTAGCCTGGGGTGGGGGTGAATGTGAGACTTACCTGAAAACAACAAAACAAAAAGGGCTCAAGTGGTGGAGTACCTGCCTAGAATACATGAGGCCCTGAGTTCAAATCCCAGTACCACCAAAAAAAAAAAACCCTAAAGATAGAATTACCATATGACCCTGCTGTAACATCCTTGGTGTTACAAATATCCAAAGGTGTATAAGTCAACATACAATAAACATTTGTCACAGCACCATTCACAATAGCCAAGACATAGAATCAGCCTAGGTGCCAAACAGCAACAAACAGATAAAGAAAATGTGGTATATATACACAATGGAGTATTATCTGACCATAAAGAAGAATGAAATATGTTGTTTGCAGGAAAATGGATGCAACTGGAGAACATCGTGCTCACCAGGATAAGCCAAGCTCAGAAAAAAAAGTCACGTTTTCACTCAGACACAAGTCTAGACCTAAAATAATAATAATATGACATGATTCTTTCTTTTTTCTTTTCTTTTTTTTTTTTTGCTATACTGGTTCTTGAACTCAGAGCCTTCGCCTTGAACTACTCCACCAGCCCTATTTTTGTGAAGGGTTTCTCGAGATAGGGTTTTGTGGAACTATTTGCCTAGACCTGGCTTCTAACTGTGATCCTCCTGATCTCTGCCTCCTGAGTAGCTAGGATGACAGGCGTGAGCCCACCAGTGCCTGGCTCCTATGACATGATCATTAAAGGGAGACTTTTGGGGGGTAGGGGAAAGGAGAGGGCGATGGGGGTAAATATGATCAAATTACATTATATATGCATGAAAAAACCAGAATGAAACCCATCACATCTGTTTAAATGGGGTGAAAGAGTAATAGAGAGGGTGAATTTGATTAAAGTTTATTACATACACACATGTAAATATCACTATGAAATGACTTTGTACAATTAATTTACACTAGTTTAAAAAAAAAAAAAGCAAAAGGTACCCTGGTGGTGACAAGCTGACTCTTGTCTTGACTCAGCTGCTCTGATCTGGTTCCTCCATCTTTGGTCCCCACCTGTGGCCAGAGCTCCTTCTTCCAGCATCCTGGAAGATCGTCTGTCTCCTTGTTGCTTCTCCAGTTTCCTGCCTCCCCTGTCTGTCTCTATGTTTACTTAGGTTTTTTTGGTAAAATATAAACTATTGCAACTTGCTGAAAAGTGGACGAATAGGATGTAGATTTTTAAGGCTTTTCAAGTCTGAATGTGTTTCTACCTTCAAATTTGATGGATTGTTAAGCTGGGTAGAAAGAGTTGGTGAATCATTTTCTTACATCTTTTCAAGGCATTGTTCACAGCCTTTTAGCTTCCAGGGTTTCCGTTGGGCCGAGAAGTCCAAAGATAGTCTGTCACCCCGTCCTTTGAATGTGACAGCTCTTTTGCATTGGTTGTGTTTTCTTTTCTCTCTGATCATCACATTGCTTATTTGTCCTGGTGTCTTCATTATATGACTCTATTTTGATTCATTGCAAATTCGTGAGCCCTCCTGGTCTGAAACCTGTGTCTTTTGTTTGGGTAATTTTTCTTGAACTAACATTTATCTCTCCTTTCCACTTTTTCTTTTCCTCCTTTCTGAGCTGGTCCACTAATTTTTCTGATCTTTTTTATTTTCCATCCTTTGGCATTTTTGTTCAACTTTTGTGAGATTCAACTTTATCTTCCAACCCTTATTCTGGGTTTCTTATTTCTAAAATATTTTAATCTTCAAGTAATCTTTTCTATTGGCTGGCTTTTAATTATTGACTTAAAAGAGTTCTTCGCACAGCCTGGATAAAGCCTTTGTCTGATGTATGAATCAAAAATATATAGTCCTACTCTGTGGCTACTTTTTTGTTCTCAATGGTGTTTTGAGGAAGAAAAATAATAAATTTTAATAAGGTCCAAATAATTAGTCTTTTATTTTAGAGTTGGTAACTTTTTGTGTTTAAGAAATCTTTGCCTACCTTAAGGTCGACCATATACTCCTGTTTTCTTCTAGAAGCCTTATTCTTTTACCTTTCACATTTAATTGGTTTCTGTGTGTGGTGTGAGGTAGGGATCAGTGTCCTCTGATAGTTTGCTTTGGTCTCTTTCAGATTAGAAACTTTCTTTCCATGGTTGGCAATCTTTCATTATCTTTTCATACTCAAATACAAGGACTAAAAATCTGTTTAGTGTCTGGTTATAGGAAAACAACTATGAGTATCCCTGTAACTTCATCTGAACAACCTGCAGATTCATCCTTCAAAGTCTGTCCTCATGTGCTGGGCAAAGTCCATAAAACAGATTCCCCAGTCTACAGCCTGGATATCAGCATTCCAGGAGTCTGGGAGGAGTCATCTGGACATCCCCCACAGCCAACCTGCTTAGGTACAGAGTTGCTTAACCAAAGTCTCACCTTCTCCAGAGAATAATGCCCAAATTTATGCAAAGTGGGGTACTCCCACCACAAGCACAACCAGCAGAGATGGGAGGAAATCTTGGAATCCAACTGCTTCTGAAATAACCTTCAGCCTCCCCAAGACTCACCTGCTGCCGTCCACTCCTGCGTGGTTGAGGACTCAGCTGATTTTCCTTTTTCTCAGCCACCAGCTGGGATTCAGCCCTCAACTCTGCTGAAGCAGTCGTCACTCATCCATCTGTTCCCAGACTCCCAGACGGTGCTGCTGGTCTCCTCACATGTTCTTGAAAGTTTATGCCTTTTTAAAAACTGCCTTGCTATAGTGGGGGTTAGAGGAACAAAATTACCATGTTTGATCTGCCGTCTTTACCTGGAAGGTGGAGGGATGTGCTCCTTTTTTAGAGGATAAGTATTTTGAGGGGGGGGGTGAAAGAAAGAGCAGTTAATGTGTCTCAAGAAACTTAGAAGTGTTTTACACTTTCATTTCATTTCTAGACTTCGAGAATTTATCTCAAAGAAGTCTTCAGAAATGGGCAAAAGTTTTTATTTTGATGTCCTTTGGCATGTTATTTATAAAGCCAAAAACTGAAAACAAACAAAATGATCAACACTATAGAAATATTTTAGGATCGCTTATATAATGATATGTTGAAATAATAAGAGTCATTAAAAATAATATATATATGAGGAGCGTTTAAGGATGGGGAGCTTGTCATAGCGTAACTGGTAAGACAAGAAAACAGAATCACATGTCCCATTTCATCCTAATTCTGGAGAAGCAGAGGGAAGGAGAGATACATGAAGAGAAGGAAGCACATCCAGAGGAGGAGGAGGGAGAGAGGAAAGACGGTGTGAGGAAGGAGAGAATGGAGGAGAACCAAAATTACAACCATAGTTACCCTGTCATTTATTATTTTGCTGTAATCAAAAAAAACCCTGTCTTAGAATTTAAACTAGGCTTTTGCCTTCATCCCCTTGCCTTCATCTCTCCCTAAACTCACTATTTGCAGGCACACCTCCACGTGACTCATGAAATCCCCTGCCTGGGCCTATGGATGACTAGGAAATGCCTGAACTGCTGGGCCTCCAGTGCCAAGCTCAAGATACCCATGTTCGTGGGGTGACAACGACCCAAATTACAGTTCCAAAGGGCAAGAGGAAATGATCTGCTAGCATCTGTAGACCAGTCTCTCAGAGAGAATCAAACCCCACAGACTACAGCTGCAGATGACAAGACAGCCTCAAAGCACAGGGCTCTGTAATAATTATCATTATTTAACATCATTCCACAAGGAACCATTAGAGGAACAAGGCTTGAAATTAGAGTCAAATGACTCCTCGTTCTCTCCAATCTCTCCGTACAAGACCCCAGTGGCACAGCATGGGGGTGGGGAAGCTGGGCTTGGTTATACCGTAATTATTTCTAACTCTATCCCCATCCCCAAAATACTATTTTGTCACATGGCTTGTCATTTTGGTATGGCTCAGTCTATCATAACTTGTCATATTTTTCTACCTTTTGTTGCAGTTCCGACGAAGCTCATGCATTCCTAGTGGAATAATGGCAGATCCTAGAAGACTCTTTTTAAATCTCACTAAAACTTTGCCCCATGTTGGCTCCTGCCCCCAGCTGCCTTGGGCACAGTTTTCTCCTGTTGGCATGTGTCTACTGCTGCCAGGATGTGAGCTTTCTGTAGTGTAGAGGACTCTAGGACAGCCCTACGTGGAGTCTCTTCCCACCCGCTATGTAGAAACCCAGGGATAACCTGAGGGTCAAGGGCAAAGGAGACCGGTCTCTGCGGGCTGTACTCGGGGCACCCAGCTGTGGCCACAGACTCTCCACCTAAGCAGGCAGCTGTACTGGGTGCCTTTGGGGCAATTGGCTCCCATTCCCCCACAATGGCATTCCAGTGAAATCACTTTACCTGAGCGATGGAAGGCAGGACCTCACCTCCGAAAGCCAAGGGCTCCTGGGGTGAACCGTTCCTGAGTGTGAATCTCAAGCAGGAAGCCTAGGCGTCTGGGAACCATGCAGATCCCAACATTCCTGCCTCAGTACTGTTTTGGTCCTTCTGTTTCTACCACCTTCCCTGCCCAACACGCTCCCTTGGTTCCTGTCTACTTCTGTGCCAGTTCTCCGGCCTGAGTCCGCCACTTTTTCAACTGATTTCCTGGTGTTGTGTCAAGAGTCAGTTGCACCTGGTGTACCTCTGCTTCTCCCCTTGCCCAGGGTTCCCGGAGGCAGCTGAGAAGCCCTTAGCCTGGGAGTGGCAGTGCTTACCTCTCCCAGACACACCTCAGTCTCATGCCCAGAAAAGTGGCCCTCCCCAGGTTCCCAAGTGTTCAGCCTTCCTTCTCTTCCAGTGGGTTTATCTCATCTGCACTCACCTGTCCTGCTGGGTGACAGTCCCCCCATAAGGCCAGGGGCTGCTACTCAATCTATTTCCTGGGTTAGTATGACCCCTCCTCTGAGACCACTACCAGCTCTGAAACCAGAGCCTTCCTCTCCCCCTACCGGGAGAGAGGAATGCATCATTCAGGACAGTCATATCTAAGAGGAATGATGTGTGGGCAGCCATTAGAGATGCTAGCGTCTACCTGGCATTGTCCTGCTGCCACCCAAGCCATGTGCATCAACTCGGCTGTCTTTACTGATGGACTCAGCCAAGTTCAAGAGCCTGGCAGAAACCGCACCTGCCACCCAGCTCAGCGTAATCTCTGTAAGAGCATGCGCCTGCTTGCTCACCTTTCCTTGCAAACCCGAGCTCTGTTTCCAACTAAATGTCAAATCCAGCAGTCTATCTTGATTGGAAAAGGCAGGCTTTCCCTGCCATTAAAAACATCTTTTCTAAAAAATGGACAAATTCAATAATAGTGAGGTAAAAATTGGTTTAGGCTCAGAGTTGGTGCCCAGGAGATAGTACCACTTTCCACAGAAAGAAACTTAGAGGGCTTGGCCAAGCTTTTGGCCTCCTCTGTGCACACACACACACACACACACACACACACATGCACGCACATATGCATGCACACAGCCCACACCCGGCTGCATCTCAGCAGGACCAGCACTTCCTCCCACTGCCTCGCTCTCAGGCCCACTGCTGCTGCTCAAGCTCTGTCTGCAGCACCCCCCACCCATCTCCAAACAGCAAGGCCCTGTTCAAGCCCACCACTGCCTTTCCACCCATCCCTAACCCAAGGGAATCCACCTCCCTTTCGGCCCTCTAATGGCACTTTCCAGCTCCCACACCCGCCACCATTTACAGGGACCATTTATGTGTATCAGTGTCGCACCTGATGATAACTCGCAGGGCTAATGTTTTTCCTTTACGTCCCCCTGCAGAATGGGCCTGGTGGCCATGAGAACTGAACGAGCTCACACATGCAAAGCATTTAGCAGCACCCAGCTCACGGGAGGTGCTCTGTGAGCATGGCTGTTACTATGTGTTTCATTCATCTTCCTCACCATTCCCAATGACCTCTACAGATGGGAAACCGAGGCACACTAAGGTCAAGTGCTTGCCCCAAAGTCATGGAGTCTGCTCTGGCTCTAAAGTCTCCCTTCCTCCAGCCCCACCCACTGCCTGGCCTACAGTGGTCCCTGACTCACCAGAGCCTGGCCTAAGCGTGTTCCCTTTTAGAATTTCAAGAGGCAAAATCACCCTTTCTTAAGGAATTTGCATCACAGCTTAGCAAAATTCCGGGGAAGCCTTTGGCACACCATGCCACAACCACCTCCAAGCACATTTTGGTGCAAGATAACAGTGGGGGGGTCACACAGGAGGTGAAGATTAGTTTAGAGCCTGGCATGGTATAATCCCAGCTACGTGGGAGGCAAGGACAAGACACTCACAAGTTTGAGGCCAGCCCAGGTAAAAGTAGTGAGACTTTATCTCCAAAACAAAATATATATATATATATATTTGTTTGATTCATTGAAGGCTGGGCTTAGGGGCCTTTCTTTGCTTCAGGGATCCCTTCTCCAGGGACCAGAGCTCTTGCAGCAACTGCCTGCCTCCCCACACACCCAGACGAGTCCCTTTGATCCAAGGAGTGCTCACCCAAGCCAGAGATTCCCAGTCTGCAGCACTACCCAGGGTTCTGTTATTAAACCAGCATTTTCGTTCCTCTCTGTGGTGACAAAAGCAGACAAGGTTTTCTCGAAGCCTCAAGAAGCTGTCTTGCTATGGAAGCTGTCTCGATGGAAACATGGGCCAGGCAGGTCCTCAGGACATGTCAACATCCTCCCGACCAGCTCCACTGGGCATCTTGACACACACCGACAGCCAGAGGGATCTTGCTTTTCTTCAGGACAAATTACAGACAACTTGACACAGGAGACCACGTGTGCTCCTCCCAACGCTGTCTCTTCATGTCCACACTGACATTTCCACCTGTAGATGGCGGGCAAATGGCAGGGAGGGGGTGTCGAATGTCCACTCAGAGACTTGAACATGGTCATATTCTGAGACCTCTCAGACTCCACCCTGAGGTGTGGCTCCCACTGTTCACGGGAAAGAAGGGGCCTGTCAGCAAGGGATGCCATGGTCACTGGGCTCTAAGCAGATACACCATCCAGCGAGTGGGCTCTCTGAGTCCATTTTGACAACAGTTTCAAACCTGACTCATTCTGACTTTTTTGTTTCATTTTTCTATTCCAAAAATTGATAATGTACAGTCCTTCTCTCTGTCAAACACACACACACTCCTGCACAGAAACATTGCTTCTCAGGACACAACTGGCAGCTTCTTTTCTGTTGTTGGTGGTGATGGTGCATTTTGTTTTGCTTTGCTTTGTTTTGTTTTGTTTTGTTTTGTTTTGTTTTGTTTTGTTTTGTGAGACCAGGTATCACTATGTAGCCCAGACTGGCCTTGAACTCACCATCTTCCTACCTCTGGCTCCCAAGTGCTAGGTATGCCACCAAATCCAGCTTGGTAGCTTATTCATATAGGTTGCTACCAAAGACTAGAGTTATAAAACACAGAGCCTCCAGTTAAATTTGAGTGTCAGATAAACTCTTCCCGTGGGACAAGTTGGGGCATGAACCAGTGATAACACACAGAAGGTGCCTGGCACATATATTAAAATAAAGTTTTAATACACATCTATTCCGATCATTGCAGGGGATATACTTACACGACAAAGTTTTACTCATTGTTTTCCTGAAATTAGAATTTCACTGGCCATTCTACCAGTGAATGAGCCTCACTCAGTGTGTTCTGTGCAGGTTGTATGAACTCTGTGTTTTGTACGAAGGCATCAGTGGATAGGTGACTGACCTATGTCTCTGGGGCTGGCCTAAGACAGTGTGCAAGGCTCTCAGCATTGGCTCTGCCAAAATAAGACTCTGCACTCCCTCCAGGCTGGGATCCAGACCCCCAACTACAGCACACCCACTGACCACACACCCACTGGGGACAGGGAAATAACCCAACCCCGATGTAATCCACTGGGAAAGAAGACAGTCTATGTCAGAGGGCTACTGCCACCTGGCTCACAGGCAGAATCCCCTGCAGCCTAGGAGGGGCAGTGGGTATCTTTTGGGCCCCGCCTTTCTCTAGCCCCCATCCTGGAGCACTGAAGGGTGAATGGCCACCCCCCAAGCTACCAGCAGTCTCACCACTGCAATCACTCAGGTCATTGTGCCTGGCCACTGGGGACTCAAGAAAAAAAATCACCAAGAGGTGCACCATTCTTCCCCAATTCATTAATTCAATTCAATAAATATTTACTGTGATGACCCGCCCGGGATGGAATGCCCTCTGCATGCCAGGCACCTTCTGTGTGTTATCACTGGCTCATGCCCCTACTCGTCCCACAGGAAGTCAAGGTCCGGAAAAGTGATGTAATATGCCGACAGTCACAGGTTGAGAGTGCCCAGGTCCGCCCAAATCTGTGTCTTTTCTGCCTCTTGTTAACTTTTTATTGTTTTCTTCAAGATAATTGAGTGTGTATATACCCCCTACAAGGAGATCGAGAAGTAAGCTCAAGCAAGGAGAGAGTTCTTCCTACCAGTCATGAGCTCAGCAAACAGTTCCTAACTGCAGACCACACACCAGGTCCTGGGAGGAACCTGATGGGGTCACCTCCAAAAACGAGCTAGACCTGTCACATTCCTGTGAAGTTCACAGTCCAGTGGAGACCCGTGGTGAAGAATAGTGACCAAAGTGACCATGCTTAAGGATGACCCATGAGTCATCACGTGGTTCCCAAACTTTTCCTCTAACCTGTCTGCAAGGTCAGAAGTGACACAGTGAGTAATCCTCAACCCCCCACACACGTAGAGCACACGCCCACACTCTCCTGCACACAAACACTAGTGAAAGAAGCCGTTTTATGTTGCAGCGGGCATCATTTTGTTTTCATACTTCTGTTTGGGTTTTGCAGTCACCAGCCGCACCTTCCTATTGTCTCTGGGTTCAGCTCCCTCCCTTCCCCGGTTTGCCTGCCATGACAGCCCCGTGAGAAGAGCCCTGGAACAGTCAGGCTTGATGAGAGGTATCATTACATGTGCACTGATATTACTGAAGACAGGGCTCATTAAAACAAAATAATAAAGATCCAGATGATAGCGGGGAAAGTGGGTTGCCTGGGTGCCACTGCACAAAATACTTCGTTAGCACTCTTAATTAATACTAACAACTGTCACGAAATAAAAATATCACACCCCTTAAGACTAGCCTGCCTATCAGGCGCTGCTCCCATTGAAAAGCCCCCATGTCTGTTTCACTGTGATCCCTTTCTGAAATAATTGGTGTGGTTTGATTGATAATATGAATTCCTCTTTAAAAGAAAACACACTATTTTTCATAATCAGAGCCGGCATGCATAATGAGCAGGGTGCTTGTGCCTTCAGCATCAGGCCTGTCAAAGCGCACGGTTATTTCCATATTGATGCAAACTAAGATATTACACTCCCTCATTACGTTGACGTTGTACATCTTTCAAGAGTCAGCTCCGAATCATACATTCCTCGCAAACAAAATTACCTTCATTTTCTCCTTTGGTTCAGCAGAGCTAGCAGTTAAAATGTGCCCTAACAAGCTAATCAACTAATTTTTAGAATATGTTGGAACCGTTTAATATTCTAAAAGAAAACAAGAAGAAGTCGCTAATGGGTCTGCGGGCATAAACAGAAATAAATAGACAACTGGTTCATTGAGCATCACTGTACTTAAGTTTGAGCCAGTCACGGTGGAATTCATTTTGCAAGTCAAAAAAAGCAGTATCTATTTGTATCCATAAGCCAAACAACCTCATTTGCTCGGTACATACTTGAGTAGATAACCTTGGTGTGAAGGCAACAAGGAGAAAGGACTCTTTCTGAAGAGTGGGGTGTTCGCTGAGCTCTGCAGCCTGGGGTCAGCCTCCTGGCTCCATGTGAAGAAATGTGCAGCTGTATCTGGGAATGGTCCAAGAAGGACCCCAAAGCCAAGTTCTTCTCCTGGGAGAAAACGATGATTCTTTCTATGGAGGTCATCAGTGAAGGAGCACTGAGACCAATTGATAGGGCTGCCACCTAGGGTGGCCCCAGATGGGTTGAGAGGAGCACATGGGCCAAGACCACCCTGGGTTTGGATTCCAGAATCACTGGGGTCTCACCAGCTAGTTGACCTTGATGTGTCTTCATTGGAAAGTGATGAAGAAAGAAGGTCCCTCCTCCCAAGGCTGGGAAGCCAGTTAAGTGGGATGAGTGACACACACAGAGAGGAACCTGCAAAGCCCTACTTGAGTGTGGCTACCATCTCCCAGTTCTCCTCCAGTGGTACACTAACTCCCTCCTCTCCAGACAAACCCAACTCCCAGCCAGTCCCCCAAACATAGCTTCTCCTCCTGCCTTTGCTTACCCATGTCCTCCTCCCGGGCTGCCCTGCCTTTCCTCCCTCGCCATCTTCCCCTTACCTGAATCCTGCCCAGCCTCATCCTTCAAGGTCCTTTTCAAAGAGATGACCCCACCCAAGCCATCCCTGATCCCCACTTACCACTTGCCCGAGGCACAGTCTCCCCTAACTCTTGCGCCACAAGCAAGGATCTCTGCTGAGCCAGGAGTTTGCGGGGGAGAGTAACATTCTCTTCTTTGAATATCAATGTTAATCATGGTGTCTGACACACAGTAGGTACTCAGTCCATGTTTACTGGATGGACAGATGAATGGATGAAGGGCAAGATTTCCCATGCTCACTGGCTGCAGTCACCCTATGGATATTTTTTCCCTCTCTTTGCTGACATTAGGCGGCACCTCCCACCCCACTTTGTCTATGCATTTTGCTCCTGGCCTAGCATACCTGCCTTTCCCACTGATCCCTAAGCACTGTTGGAATGTGGGCATGCTGAGATGGTGTTACCTGTGTGTAGGTGATACTCAGCATTTGTACCATCCCCCTCCCCCTCCTCCCTGCCCCCACCCTGCTCTAAGCACCCATGGGGACAATGGGACAGATGATGGCAGGCATGGCAATCAGCAGTGCCTGGCTACACTGCAGCCTGCTGTGGGGTGACGATGAGTTCTCCAAAATTCAGGTGTTACCAGGGAGATGGCATTGAGAGGTGATTAGGCCATTGATGGTCTCTCCTCTAAATAGGATTAAGGGCTATAACAGAGGCTTCATGCAGACTCAGTGGCCTTGCCCTTACACCTTCTACCACGTGAGGACACTGTCCCTCCCCACTTGAGGACACAGTAAGAAGGCCCTTACCAGACCTCAACCTTAGACTTCCCAGTCTCCGGTACTGTGAGAAAATAAATAAATGCCTGCTCTTTATCATTTGCCCAGTGTCAGGAAAGGAGCAGAAAACAGCCCCAGGCAGAGGGTGGTCCAGCATGGGTGCCTCCTTCAGTCTTTCTGCAAGGCCCTGCCTGGGGTCAGGACGCCTCTCCGTCCCAAGCACAGAGAAAGTGCATTCAGCAGAAGCAGGAAGGAGCTGAGGAGGGCCTCGGGCTAGCCAGGCCACCAGGAAAAATCAAGTAGCTCTACACTTGCCCCTCCTGAGGACACAGCACCCAAGGCCACCTCCCATAACTACATGACAAACACTTCTTGTCCTCAACCAGCCCACCCTCGGGGGTGAAGATCAAAGGATGGCATTTTTCAATCTGGCACTGATTCCAACAGCTATTTTAAAAAAGAAAGAAAGAAAGAAAAAAGAAACTGAGATGAAATATCACCTGCAAGACAAGAACCCATCATGTGCTCCAGAGGTGTCTCTCCAGCTGTCACCACAGGACCTGCCTCCCCTCTGTGGAGCACCTTGCTGATACCCTGTCCCATGGATCTCACCCTCTCACATCAGACCTCGGGACTGGGGGAAGCTGATACACCTTGAAGTCAATAGAACTACTCAAGCATTGCACTCGGAACAGCTGGGGTCAAGACTTGAGCCCAGGTCTTGGGCTCCTAAGCTTATTGCTTTCCTATGCACCATGGTGCTTCTCTAAAAGCTGTGGAATCCACTTGCCACTTAGCAAACAGCTCCTGATACATACACTCTATGCCAAGAAATGAGGAGGGAGAAAGAGCCCCCAAGGCAGGAGGAAGTCTGACAAAATTCTGAAGCCAGGCCCCTCTGCCTGGACCGTGTCCTCTGTCCCTTTCTGGACTGGGAGCCTCTTGTGGGCTGAGGCTGGTCTCCTCCATGGTCCCCTCCTACTCCAGTGCCTCACATAGAGAGGCCCAGGAAAGACACATACTAGTGGGTTCCAAGGGTCCAGAGAGAGACAAGCAGTGGGTGGCTGGAGCAGGGATCATGGTGAGATTAGAAGCTGAGTAATGAGGAAGAACCCAAGTTGACTTTCAGATCAGAGGACTTTCAGGAGATTTGCATAATTTATTTCCTTTTGAAAGCCATCCTCTAAATTTATAAATAGAGCCATGAATTTTCCTCTTTTGAAGAAAACGAATAGGCAGAAATTGCCAACCCCAAACTCACAGTCAAGGAGAAGTAAGAACATTACGCATCGACTTGAAAAAGGAATTTTCAGAGCTGATCGCTGCCACCAGGATTGCAGAGTGTTTGTTTTACATCAATACACTTTCAAAGCTATGCATATAACCATTTCTACCCATCAGCTTGCCAAAGATGAGAAAGAAAGCGAGCACACTGTTGGGAAGGAGGTGGGAAGTTTGCTGGGGCGGGGCAGGGTTGCTATGAGGGAAGGGGAAACTAAGCCTTCCACAAAGGCAGTCCTGTTTCATCACAGTCCTGCATGGCCATAGGTGGTCACCGTGACACCCCAAAGCATCATTTGGAAGGCACAATTCCATTTCATCAGTCATTTACCATGGCACAGAGATGTCAACCTAATTTTGCTTTTCTGATTTCTTAAAAACATTTTTTTTTTTTGCAGTAGTAAAGTCTGAATTCAGAGCTCTGCACTTGCTAGGCAGGTGCTCTACTGCTTAAGCCCACCTCCAGCCCTTTTTGCTCTGGTTATTTTGGAGATAGGGTCTCACTTTTTAGCCAGGCCAGTCTGGACCGCCATCCTATTTTATACTTCCCCGCCATCACTTGAGTGACAGGCATACACCACCCTGTCCAACTTTTCTCCATTCAGATGGGGACTCACAAAGTTTTTTACCCCAACTGGCTTAAAATGAAGATTGTCCACGAAGCTAGGACTAATTACAGGAATGAGCCACCAGCGCCCAGGCTAGAAACATTTTTTAAAAAAGCATTTAAAGGACCAAGCTCCCATTTTCTGGAAAGCAAGATGAAAGAAGCTGTTATAATTAAACTCTCTAAGATTGCATTTAGAGGTCAGAAGACAACAGAAGCTGCTTTAGCACAAGCCCAGCAAATACCCTTTCAGATGTTATAGCAACATAAGGGTGTCATGTCACAGACGCAGAATACATACATGTCAACGTGGACTTGCTCCTTCCTTTGCGCATGTTTGACCTCTAGTACCCAATGTGAGGAGTTGTCATGGAAACCATAACTCACCCTCTGGATCTGTGAGACAAAATGGCCCCAGGCATCTGAGCCACCAGTTGGGTGGGTGAGCTCTAGGAAGGTCGAAACTGGATAGGGACTGGATAGCCCATGGTGCTCACATATATGTGTCCTTCCTGGCCTCCCCATGTGAGGCACTGGAGAGGGGAACCATGAAGGAGAACAGCCTCAGCCCTCAAGAGGTTCTCAATGGTGAAAGACGTGTGGACCTCCAACTGGGTGCTTAGAGAAGATGGGGACAGTCCAGGCAGAGGAGCCCTGCTTCAGAATTTTGTTTGGCTGCAATGCAGTATGTGGAAGAGCGTGTCATGGGCCAGGGGTAGTTGAGCAAGCTTAGTAAATAGCCTCAGTATGAAAACTTCACTGACCTCTGTGTAGCTGATAAAATTGTTTGCAGAAAAAATACATTTCTAGAAGCACAAGTTGTCAGCAGGCATGGTAGTGCATGCCTGTAATCCCAGCATTTAGGAGGCTGAGAAAGGAGGATTGTGAGTTTCAGGTCAACCTGGCCTACATAGTGACTTCCAGGCTAGCCTGGGCTACACAGTGAAACCCTGTCTCCAAAAAAAAAGAAAAAGAAAAACTACAGTGTAGGCTGTACTCTTTGAGGGGCTACCATGTGTCATTAGATTGGAAAGCTCCTGGTGTTAGATTCTAAACACTTATTGGTTCTTCTCATTTCTTGGCTTATGTAGGGTAGCATGGGAAACTCCTAGAAATTAACATCAATAGCAAATTTGGGGGTTACAATGTTGCATCTTGAGAGTGACTTTTTTTACACTGTAATAAACTTGTATCAAAAGTCCACGTAGTCACGCGGTCACGTCATTACAAGAAGAGTGAGTTGAGGGCTGGAGGAGTGACTCAAGTGAGCAGTAGAGCGCCTGCCTAGCAAGCTTGAAGCCCTGAGTTCAACCCACAGTACTGAAGAAGAAGGAAAAAACAGTTACAGAAGAAGGAGCAGTAGGCCCAGTCATGACAGCGAGGCTCAAGCCCCTCCCCTTGTCCTGAATGTGGGACCTCAGCCAAACATCTGCTCCCTGATGATAAAGCAGAGATGCTCAGAGCCAACCCCCACTCTCAGCTCTAAGGCCACATGTGCCATTCTGTAACTGTCTTTCTGGGTAACTGGAAGATCTTTGAACTTGGTGTAAGTTGCACATCAGAAAGACGGGAATGGAGGCCAGGTAAATCAAGGTGAAAAGGTCTGCTCTGCTAAGCCACTTGGGGCACGGTCAGGTTGAGCTCACCTTGGGTGAGTTTCAAGCTGCATTGTATGGAGGATGCAATCTGGAACCAACCACATTCACTCCAGTCTTTGCAGTCCCATTTGACATCTCCACATTTTTGCTGAAGGGGACAAAAAGAATTTCCTGATCTGGCAGCTGAGGCAGACAGGCGTAGGGATCCCATCTGGAGCCTGATGGACAGAATCACAACCATCCGATGGCCTCCAGGGCTGGCTCCCACCTGACTCCCAGACTCATCCAGCAGCCATTGGACCAGACCAACAGAACAGTGTGTAGAAACTCACCAAGGACTCCCACCCTGAAGCATTGCGGCTGCTCTGCTCAAATTATACTTATTGTCTATGGCATTGTCTTGTTTATTAATTAGTTGTTTTCAAAGTGATTTGCTGATGAAAAGCATTTTTTAGGAGCAAAGTTTCTGCAGCTATTTCTGCTATCATTTATGTAATGCCAGATAAGACATTGCTACACGGTCCTATGGATAATGGTGTGCTTCAAACAAAGAACAAAGCTCTGTCCAGCAGAACTGGAAGATCCCCTCGCAATAGCAAAAGCAAAACAAAACACCACCCATATGGACTGCAGGTAAATTGGACCTTCTGAGCATTCCCACTGGAAATGAGCAGGCAATGGCAGAATTATAGAGATTCAGGGACTCCAGGGTCCAGCCCAAGGAGCTCCAACATGAGAGAAATGCCAGGACTGAGAGCACTTGATTGCTGTGAGGCTGCACCCTGAGGACTGCAAGGGACCTCGCATACCCCCAGGGGCTCACCCCAGTTTAGCCTAGGCTGGGAAAGCTGAGCACCCCTGAAACAGAGTTCCCCTTTCCTGGTGCAGTCTCACCTTGTCAGCGTGATCTTGACGTTAACCCAATGTAACCAGATGGAGAGAATATTCTGCAGCTGACATGAATTTCTCCCAAGGAGATGACCACCTTTATTGGGAAAATTTAACTGACAAGCCCACTTGGAACAGAAGTGAAGGTCTCAGACCTGGCTGAAATCTGCAAGCCCATGGCCCATGAGAATCTGGAGACCCTCTGCCCAAGCTTTCTTCTTCATGTCCCATCCAAATCTGTCTCTATCACCTGTGCTCAAAGCCCTACCCCCTTCACTGGTTGCCATACAAGATAGAAGTATTTTGTGCGTATGATTAACATCACTGCCCTACTGTGTTGGGCACAGTCCCTGCATTTCCTGTCTCCTCCATCCCTCCTGCTCCCCAACCTCACTCCCTAGGAGAACAGCTTCATAGACCTCAGGTCTTCCAGATGAGTATTTTCTGAGTTGGATAAAAGGTTGAATGGATGGACAGATGGATGTATAGGTGGATGGATGGATGGATGGATGGATGGATTGGTAAAAGACAAAGAGAGGAGTGTGGATGAAACAGTTACAGCCAGTTTAGAATGGAAGAAAAACTGGAGGGTTTTTGCTAAAGGGGAGGAGCTCTATTTTAATTTAATTTGTACAACACTAAAAAATATCTTAGTTGGGAAGGATCTCATATATTTAATAGAAAATCTCCAATGAAGAGTCACCTACAAAGAGGTGCTTATAAGACCTCCACAGACACAGATCAAACATTAACTGATATTCAAAGCAGAAGAAAACACTTTTGAATTTTAAGGAAGATTATTTATTTAAGGTTCTCATCTTGATTAGTGCATTAGCCACCATTAGAAAATTCAGAAGTGCTTGAGTTTCGAGTGTTCTCCTGATAGCCTACCTTGGCACTGGAGGACCTGGGAGTAATAGGGAGTTTCTGTTGACATTTCTACAGAGCTGTCACTATCAGCAGAGGAG
Source organism: Castor canadensis (assembly GCF_047511655.1). Lineage (NCBI taxonomy): Eukaryota > Metazoa > Chordata > Mammalia > Rodentia > Castoridae > Castor > Castor canadensis. The sequence continues at coordinate 7,286,033 of NC_133392.1, forward strand.
TCAATGTTCATATAGGAAGCTGCACAAAGAAATGAAGCTCCAGGAGGAAAGACCTGGGGTGCCTAAACATTCTGTACTTGTTTTTCCTGTGTTCCTTGGTTTTGAGAGGAAATTTGAGGGTGGTGGAGGGGAAAGACCTCTATTTGCTAAGAGGTGCCAATTAAAGATGTCTTCATGGTATTCAACCACCCAGGTTAGCCTTCAGGAAGGAGTTCCACTTGGAAATGTATGTTATAGTGAACTGTGAGCTGAATTGTGCCCTCTTGACACATCTGTCTACCCTGCAACTCAGAATGTGACCTTGTTTGGAATATAATTCTTCAACAATGTAATTAAAGCAAGGATCTTGGAATGAGATTAGCCTGGTTAAGGTGGGGCTCAATTCAATGATGAGAGTCCTTACAGCAGAGACAGGAAAACGAGGCCCCAATACACAGGGAAGTCAGCCTTGTGAAGACAGAGGCAGAGATTGGAGTGATGCATGCATAAGCCCAGAAACACCTGGAGCCTCCAGAAACCAGAAGAGGCAGAAAGATTCCCCGCCAGAGGCTATGGAGGGAGTATGGCCCTGAAGACACCTTGATTTGGGCCATCTGGCCACCAGATGGTGAGAGAAAATATTCCTGTTGCTTTAAGGTACCAAGTTTATAGAATTGGTTGTGGCAGTCCTAGGGGACTAAGGTATAATCTTTCTTTGTGTTGACTCAGATAGGACTGAGGCCAGTGTGGACTGACTTTATAAACACTGCTTCCTCCTCTGCTAACTTCTCCTTTGGTAATAAATACTTCTCTAAAGGGACAAGTACACTTGCCCAAGTAAAATCGTAATTGTGATTAAATTCTTTCTTCCTCCAGGAAATAGAACCCCAACTAACCAGATAGATATGACTATTTAGAAATGGCAGCTCTGTCCCTATCTTTGCTGGACCGTGTCCCCATTTCATGTCCATCTTATGGAGCTGAGAATTACTTGGGCATGCATCTGGATTACTGTGTCAAGTAAAGCAGGTGTTCTTGTAGATTAGTCAAACATGATGTGGTACCTGTTATGTGCCCTTCACTCCACAACTCTATCCTGCTAGCTGTGGTTCCTGCAATAGCCACCACAGAAATGTTACCTACCCTGTCATTTTATTCACCAGGAAATTATAGAATCCAAATTTTAAACTTAAAACTTAGAAAATATATTTATACCTTTGGAGGAAAAAAAACATATTTTATCAGACTATAGATTTCCACATTAGAATTTTTTCAATTTTTTCTTGTGTTTTGAACACCACCATAGAATCTTGCTATGTAGCCCAGGCTGGCTTTGAATTTGTATTCCTTCTGCTTCATCCTCCCAGTTCTGGGATTATAGGCATGTACCACCACATCCAACTAGAAATTAAATATTTTGATATTGTTAAAAAGAGAGCCAGACAGACAGACAGACAGACAGAGAGAAAAGAAAGAAAAAAATCTGATAATTCCTTAACCTCCATGCACTGGTACATTTAGCAAAAATCCTAGGCTTGAAAGCCACTGTTAAGAGATTGTGACAGCAATGACAAGAGTAAGAATTACAGCTACTATTGGTCGAACATGGACTCCACAAAGTGCAAAGCCAGATGATCTAACTACATAAGTGACTCTCAAACAAGTGTGATTTTTGTCCCTAGGGAATACTGGACAAGGTCTAAAGACACTTGGGGTTGTCACAACTGGATGAGGGGGAGTGGGACTGATAGTGAGTAGAGACCTAAACATTTTGCAATAAACAGAACAAAACAAGCCCCCACCACAAAGAATTATTAGGACAAGAATGTCAAAAGTGTGAGGGTGGGCAACCCTAAAAGACTGGATGTCACTTAATTACCAGCATCAGCTTAGCAGGAGTGGCCAGCATGGGGTATTCACAGACTCAGCCTATAGATAGAAGACTAAGGTCACAGATAGGGATAAAGTGTCCTCGTTCCCGTGGTTAGTCGGAAGTCCTTAGCTTATTCTAAGGGTTTATAACAAAGTGCCAACCATCTGTTAAATAGGACATGGGGAAAAGATTAAAGAAAGCAAGAACTTAGGAACAGTTCTGGCATTTCACAGCATGTTGAAGTGAGGCTCTCTAAATCTTGTGGTTGTGTGTGTTTTGGATGTCAACTGTGAGGACATCACAGTACCAAGGTGACCATGTTCTTACACAACCTGCTGACCCAAACTGGTCTCTCCTCAGAATTTTCTTTCTGCTTTTTCATCCATAATTGGATGACTTTTCTCCAATTTTCTCCTTGCAACAGTGAAGATAAGGTTTCTGTTTAATCACCCTCCTCTAAGCACTTGCAATCAGGCAGAATATTGCTGCTTTTAAAATAAGACAATGACATTTAATGGCTCTCATTTTTTCCTATACAAAAGATTAATTTACATGCTAGAGTCATCAACTCAGCCCATTCTTTTTCAAATGCTGTGATATGATTAACAACTCAATCTCTCCCATATATCTTTAATTTGATGGCTTTCCCTGTGTATATTTACCTCTGCAGTCTACTTTAGCCTTTGCCTTACCATTAGGATAAAATTAGCGAACAGAGCACGGGAGTGACGCACGACCTCGTAGAGATGCTCCAGGAGTCAACTTCCCCTCCCCAGGTATTGCCGGTGCAGTGACAAGGCAGTACCGTCACTGGATGGAGCAGCTGAGACCCCACTGGAATGCCTGCTTGGCCCGTGAATCAAGGTTCCACCTTAACATTTCCACCCCCATGGCACCCTGCCACACACCCTCAGCTTGGCCACACCAGGCAACTCCTATTCTCCAAATCTCTAGTGTATGCTGACATTTCCACATTTCTGCTCAAGTTTTCCCCTCCTGCCCAAATGCCTTCTTCCTCTCTCTCCTCAAAATTCCACTTATCTTCAAAGTTCATCTCAAACACCTTGTTCCCAGAGTCTTATGGATTCCCCTTTGGAAATGGCCCCGTCCTTCCTGGGCTCACCATCCTGACTTTTGAGGGTCTCACTTCATCCTGCCTTTTATGATGATGTGATCAGCTGCCACTTGCTGGTTACTCTTAGTCACCAGTTATCACAGTGTACCAATTAAGCTTCACAACAGCCCTGTGCTGCCGTCTCCTCTTACAGTGAGAAAGTCAAGGTTGAGAAAATTCAAGTTCAGTTATTAAGAGGTCTCCGTGAGCTTCAGGTTCAAAGACTCTGAAACCCTTTTCTCTGTATAAAGCCCAGTGAAAAGCCCCTTGCAGCCTGAAAAGAGAGTCTTAAGGGCTCCCCAGCAGAGAGGGGTCTCCACGGCCACAGCTGGATGCTCCATAGGCAATGTGGACGACATCTCCCAACTACTGTGAAAGTGGGTCACACCTCCCACCTCCCACTTCCAGGCCCACCTACCCCTGGTAAATTACCACCTTAAACATGCATGTGTAACATCCAGAGTTTTCCATGAGTGGTGCCATGCATCAATATTAATAAACTGAATTTATCCACCACTTAACGACAAGATTTTCACCATCAAAAAAAAAAGATCACATTACTTCACATCATAAGCAGAAGAAAAGAATTCAGCCACTCCTCAGGCCAAGTTCTGGCCTCCGCAATTTGCTTCTAATTCCTCCTGTTGTTAATGGGGACTTTGACCTTTTTCATAAGAGAAGAGATGCCCTTTTGGGGTGGAGTCTTACTGTCCCTGTTGTCTCTGGTGCTCATGAGTGGCGTGAACCACTGTGACAACTTCCTGGTGCCCCCAAAGCTGTACATTACAGGAACTAGGAGTTCCTGTTGCAGAAAGGTAAGTTGAGGCTGTCCAAGGCAAGAAATCATAGTTATAACAGTTTTGCCTGAGAATAGAGACTGACTCATCTCTACACAGAAAGCCCTCTCTGTGTCCGAGATGCACCTCAACCCAGCGATCGCAGACGGACGGTACTCCCATCTTTCTTTCCAATGTCCTCTCCATTCTCAGCCACAGACTATTTTAAGCCCGCCCCGACTCTCCACCAGATTGCCGACGCTCCAGGGAATTGTGGGTGGCAGGCAGAGCTGTGGGTACCTTGGAGGTCATCTTTCAGGCGGCTCTTAACCTTTTTGGGTTCCAAACACTTTAAAGAAATAGTTTTCACTGACAGCACCAAATGCTGGTGAGGGTGTGGAGCAATGGGAACTCTCATTCATGGCTGGTGGAAACACAAAATGGAACAGCCACTTTGGAAGACATTCTGGCAGCTTCTCACCAAACTAAACTCTTACCACATGATCTAGCAACCGTACTCCCTGGTATTTACCCAAATGAGATAAAAACTCGTGTCTACACAAAAACTGGCATATGTACATTTATAGAAGCTTTGTTCATATACAGCTAAAATGACCATCAGGAAGTGAATGGATTAAAAACTTGATATATCCAAATATCATGGGTTATAAATGAGCTATCCAGACATCGAAGATATGGAGGGACCTAAAAGAAAGAAGACAGTTTGAAAAGGCTCCTTACTGTGTGATTTCAACTACATGACATTCTGGAAAAGGCAAAACGATAGAGAGAGGGAGAAGGATCAGTGGTTGTCAGGAGTTAGGAGGAGAGAGAGGAATTGGTGGAGCACAGAGGAATTGGGAGGGACCATCAAATTATTCTGTCTGATACCATAATGGTGAGTACATGTCATTACAGGTGTCCAAATCCACAGAACGTAGGAGAGTGAACTGTCTTGTAAACTGTGGTGTTTGGGAGGTAACCATGTGTCGGCACAGGTTCATTGCAACAATGTACCAGTGTGGTGAACAGTGTGGATTATGGGGGAGTCTTTGCCAGGAGGAGCCAGGGGTAGATAGGAAACTCTGTGCCTTCTGTTTTGCTGTGGACCTATGACTGCTCTAAAAATATACAGTTTACCTTTAAAAAAAAAAAAAACTACACATATAGAGTGTCAGGATGTCCAAAACCTCATGAAGCCCCAGGGACCTGAAAACCTACAAGTCAGCCCAACAGAGATGCAGAAAATCATCGCAACTGGCCAAGGTCCTACAGCCAGGGACAGAAGCAGGGTGAATGTTCAGACCCTGGGTCTCTTGGGCAGTATTAGCTAAGTTGTCCCCAGATGCTTGTCCCCAAACCCTCCTCACAATCACAGGGGAGGGTGGTCACTTACCATGTTTTTTAAAGTAAACTTCTAAATGCAGAGCAACATATCTACCAAAAAGTACACAGCTTGACAAGCTCCAGACGGTGAATTCACCAGCCACAGCAACACAGAACACTCCAGGCACACCAGGTTCCTCCCTGTGCCCCACCATCAACCCATCCACTAAAGTAAACATTATCCTGACTTCTACCACCATAAATTATTTTTGCTTATTTTTAAACTATATATAAATGAAATTGAACAGTATGTACCTGTCTGTGTCTGGATTCTTTCACTTAAAAAATTACATTTGAAAGGTTCATCTGTATATTCATAGATAATTGTAATTTTTTTTCTTTGTCACCACTGTATAATAGTCCAGATGCCACAATTTAATGACCTATTCTATGGTCCGTGGGCATTTGTGTTATTTGTGTTATTTGTAACAGTTTGGGACTGTTACAAATAGTGCTGCTATAATATGTCTTTTGTTGACTAAATACACACAATTATTTGAGCATGTACCTAGTCACGGGATGTGTGCTATGCTCAAATTTAGCATACAAACCAAATGGCTTTCCAAAGTTGATGTACCATTTTATATTCCCACCAATAGTGAATTAAAGTTTTCACATACTCTTCAATACATGGTTACATCACACTTGATTTTAATTTTAACCATTTTGGTAAGTGTTCAACTATCATTTTAACATGTGTTTCCCTCATGGTTATTAAGGTTGAGCACCTTTTCAGACATTTATTGCCAATTTGCATATCCTCTTTCTTAAAACATTTTATTCAAGGTTTTTCCCCATTTTTCTGGTGGGTCTATTTCTTATTGGCTTTTGAGAGTTCTTTATAAATTCTGGTTGTGAGCTCTTAGTCAGATGTATGTACTTCAAATAGCTTACATGTCCTCCTGAAGGTGCAGTCAGTGAACAAAAATGTCTTGGTGTTAAGGTAGCTCAATTTATTAGTCTTTTCTCTTACAACTGGTGCTTCTTATATCCTGCTTTAGAAATTATCCCTGAGTCTCTACATTTTCTTCTAGAGGCTTTAATAATTTATTTTTTCTCTGGGAGCCAGCGGTTCATGCATGTACTAAGAAGTAGAGATCAAGAAGATCACAGTTCAAAGCCAGTCTGGGCAAATAGTTTCGAGAACCCTATCTTGAAAAAACCCATCACAAAAAAAGGGGCTGGTGGAATGACTCAAGGTGAAGACCCTGAGTTCAAATCCCAGCACCACAAAAACATTATAACAAAAATAATAATTTATTTTTTTCCATATGGCTACCCAGATGATTCAGTACCACTTATTAAAAGATACGTGTAAGGCATGACATGCCGCTCATTTGTTGACATAAATCCTCTGACCTCGTGTGTGTGCTCTGTTTCTGGACTTTATTCCGTTAGACTATTTGTTCATCCTGGTGCATATCATGCACACATGTGCACTCTATGACTACCTCATGTCCTGATATCTAATAGTGTAAAGCCTCTAACTTTGTTCTTAAGATTGTCTTAGTCATTTTTTGCCATATGTAATTTTATATAAATATAAGAATCATATTGACAGTTTCCACAAAAATCATCTTGAAATTTGGGTTGGAATTGTATTGCCTTTACAGATGCACTGGAGGACGATTTGCTATCGTGACGGCACTGAATTTTCTAGTCTTTGAACATGGTATACCTTTCCATCATTTTGCTCTTTGGTTTCAGTAAATATTAAGCTTGTGCTTTTCATGCTGGAGCTTTCCATGGTTAATCATGCAATTAATTAGATAGATTAGATTAATCCCTACATGTTTGATATGGGTTGATATGGGATTTTTTTAAGTCTGCTTTGGTTTTTGGTGCTACTAGCAATGGCTTCTTCATGTGCGTGTGTGTGTATGTGTGCTGCTGCTTAGCCATACCTCATGAAACTGATTTATTCATCTTAATTAATCCATAGGTCATTTTGAATCTCTATACACACACCAAATCACCTACAAGTAAAGATATTTTCTAAGCCTCCCCGAAAGCACTGCTTTCCCTACAACCCTGCCTTCGTCATGCTATCAACGTGATCCTTCCATCCCCTGACCTCCCAGGACTCGTCATCACCACCTTGACTCGAGCTGTTGTGTTCCTGCTCTGAAGCAGGAACTGAGCCCTTCCACAGAGCCCCAAGTGCAACATTCTCCCATACAGACCTATGAATCAAGTTCAATATCACTGTAGTAGTCAGGAATCTTCCATGTAAGGGACAGAAGCCCAAATTGAATCAGCTTGACCTTTAAAAAGAAATATATTGGCCCAAATAACAGAAAACAATGGATAGAGATTTACTTTAAGTACCCCGGGACCCCAGATCTCAAATTATATCTTTAAAAAGCTGTATTTTTGCATTCCTCTGTTTCTCTTTATCTTGTATTGACTTTATTGTCTAAAAATACTTCCCAACGGAGTAGCACCCCCCAACAAGTGTTCACTGGCAGCTCCAGGTTGCAGTCTCCCCACTGTTCATTTCAGAAAAGGGGCTCAAGCAAGTTCTGAGATTCATTCTGGTTGGGTGAACTTGGTCACGTGCCCATCCTAAATCAATCCCAGTGGTCAAGGAGGTGACATATTTTGATGGTGTAGTCCAGGTAAGTGGGATCAACCCTATCCAAACCCTAAGGACAGAGCACGGGGTGATCAGAGTCCTCCTGAGAAGAGGCAGGCAGGTGTCATTAGAAGACATTGTAGCTGCATGCTGAGAAGGCAGAGAAGCCACATTGTCTCATTGAGGCGACAGCCTGTCAGGAAGGGTATTAGCTGAATTACCCCTGGGGACCCAGCTGTTCTCTAATGAATTGGAAAAAAAAAAAAACACACACACACAGCAGCCCTGAGTCAATACCACTGCCGCTGCCTACTGCTCATTCTAGAGCCAGTGTCCCACAAAATTCAACCCAGTGAAAATGTGATGCTCTGTAACCTGCCTGGCTAGAAAGCTTCTAGAACCTTCTGTTTTGATTCCATCCATGACACTACTACAATCAGCTCCTGGCCTCAGCCACTTCTCTTACAAAGCCTCAAACCCCATTGCCCTGTTGTCTACACTGGATGACCTTCAACAGGCAAAGGACCTTGCCGTCTGTTGTCCCCAGTGGTTTGGGACGAGTCAGTAAGATTCCTCCCCAGTGAGTTGTGACTCTGTGTTTCCTTTGTCATTTTCTGGTCTCTGCTCCCAGGTAAGATTTGGTGCCAGCACTGCCAGAAGGGGAGGAAGGAGACGCCATTACTGCCCTCCTGGCTATTGGTGACCCTGCGTCTCTTGCAGATGCCAGTCTGTCTGGGGTGACAGCTATCCATCCAGCTGCCTTAGAGAACAAGACTTGAGCCCTTCTTGCCAAGATATAATGCATGAATACTGCAAGAAGTGCGGCAGATCAATCTGAAAGCAATTTCCTTCTTTTACCAAGGAAAATGCTATTTTTAAAGGAATAAGTTCTAATGTCGGATGTGCATAATCTTTGATACAGCACCCCATTTCTAAGAATTTATCTTAAGGAAATTATCGTAGACATACACAAAAGTGCATGTGGAAGGATGGTCATTGAAACAGCACCCTTAATAGCAAAAAATAAATGAATAAATGAAGTGACTCAATTTTCAATAGGATCTTTTGCAACCATTAAAAACCATATGTTCAAATATTAACCCACTTGGGTAAGTGTTCAAAGTACAGTAAGTGAGGGGAGGAAGGCTACAAAGTAATATTTCCCATTTCTTTCTTAAAACGGATGAATATTTATGTGTAAGTGCCCAGAGAATCAGGTCCAAAAGGATATGACACAGGATATCAGCTGTGGTTATTGCTGGGTGCCATGACACCAGTTGATTCGTGGCTTTTGGGTAGGAAGAACCATACCTTGTGTCTTTAGTGACATGGAGAAGCTTCTACACCTATCCCCATCGTGAGTGCCTTACCACATCAGCATAGAACACAAACACAACATCTGTTTTAAAGAAACGTGCTTCTATTCACTGGGCTCCAAAGGACAATTGAATTTTTTAAAGCATGAGTATTAGCCCTGAACATGGTTTTATTGGTGGCAAAAAAAAAAAAATTTTTTTTTCTTAATGCTCTAATGTTGAGAAGGGACCAACTTTCAAAACCAGAAGCAGACAGTGGAGGCCAAAAGTCGCAGCTTGGACATAAAAGCCAGAGGCTGGCCTCCCACTGCGCTGGGCTTTGAGACAGCTTCTCTTCCACTGTGTGATGATTTCCAAACTCAGAAATCCTGTTCCATTGTCTCTCTGACAATAAGTTTCCCAAGGATAAAGTGTGTGATGCGGATGAGGCTTCAAAAAAGTCCCTGCCAAGGTCAAGGTCTGCTCCAAGGTAAAGCAAATGAGACAGAAGCTTGGCCACAGGGCAAAAGGAGGTGCAGAGGACTGTGCTTTAAACAGCCATGTGCAGAAATCCTCAGATGATGAAAGGTGGGAGCGGGAATTTTCTCCTCCTTTAAATATATGATTTTGACTCCCTGGGTCCTTTTATTGTTTGTTTTTGCTGCTTCTTGCTACATCTTAAATTTGAGCATTATTTTAAGCAAAGTTGTTGTATGTTAATTTACTTTACCAAACACACACAGCGCTGTCTCAAGAGCTGACATGATTTATGCTAACAGTGCTGGCTATTGGCCCCAAAGGCAGTAATCTGTGCTTTGAAATTCCTTAATTATATATGTACACAGCGACTCTAACAGCCCCCATAAAGGCACTGGGCTGGGCTAGAGTCCCTAAACACTGTCACAAAAACAGAAATAAAAACTTATAAAGGAAGAGTTTTAAAGGAGCAATGGGGATAAATTGTATTAAAAAAAAAACCCTGTGGTGTAGAATATAAGACATTCTAATCACGACATCTATAATTACAAAGAAGAGTAAATCATTGAAAGAATCGAGTGTCTTCAATATGACAAGGAAGAAGAATTCACTTTTAACTCCAAGCTGTCGTCTGATACTGGATGACTCAGGCTAGCCCTTGGGAAGTGCGAGGGCGACAAAGGAAATCAGCTTCCAAAGCTGTGAGGAGACCGTGATGGCTGATGGCTTCCATGGGGCTTCGTGTCTTATTGTGCCACGCAGACAAATAAAGGAGCAGCCGCGATGATCGCGCGTGACAAGCGCCTCTGCGAACAGCCAGACTTACAAATAAAGCAGCCATTCGCCCTACAGAGTGCTCCCGCTTAGTAAGTAGCTTGTGTCTCTTGACACGCGACTGATGTGAGCCAACGCAGCCCAGTGGCCATCTGGGGACACAGCACAGTCCTCTCTTCACAAGAGAGGACACCCAAGTCTCAGCAGACCCTATGGTCAGATGACAGAGCCAGGACCAGAACTCACTCCTCGAGCTGCTATGCTGCATGGAATGACCAAAAAAGTGAGGACAAGAGAGAGGTCAAGTGGGGTCACCTGCAGCCTGGACCATGGCTCCAGGCAGGATGCTGGCAGGGAGACCCACAGACCGGGGCCAGAAACACCAGCCAGCCACCATTGGGGCAGTCCAGTGAGAAGGAGCGACCCCTACCTGGAGCCCAATCCCTGCTTCTCCTGGTGGTCTCCTCTTCCCTAGGGAGGCGTGGCAGCAATCTGGGCACAGATTCCATCTTACCATTGTCCCCTAGGATACCTTTGGGTGACACCCTTAAAATTTCTCCAAACAATGGGTTCCTCTTCTTTGCAGGCAGGCAGGATCACTGCGGTGATAAAAAAGAGGAGACACAGCCAGCGTGGAGGCCGGGGGGACTGCTGGCTTCGCAGAAGAGAAGCAGGTAATGGGGAAGGGACCCAGGACCCCACTCGAGGACCGCGAGCACTGTCCTGTGGAGCCACACCCCGACCCAAGACCGTGCTACTTTCTAAAATCTGAACACCATGGTGCTTTGAGTCTCAGCCGATTCCTGTCCACCTGCAGCAGCAGGGAAGTAATCCCCACATGTGCAAAAGGTTATGTGTCCCAGGAGTTGGGAGAGTTCAAGCCCAGCCCCAGCCCCTCTATGCCTTCAGGAACTTGAACAAGACAACCTTATTTCCTTAACTTCAGGACTTCCAGGTTCCCCAGAGTGGAAGCCCACATTAGTTACTTCTTAAACATACAGATTCCTGGGCCCTAACCCAGATGCAATCGGGGCCTAGAAATCCACTCATACAACAAGCAGTCTAGGTGATCCTGATCAGGGATCCCTCAGAGCACCTTGAGAAACACTGCAGTGGTTTAGCTTGGGCATACTTTTTAATTGTTTGTGGAGTTTCCCAAAAAAAAAAAAAAAAAAAGTGCAGCCACCTAACTAGCTGTGTGATCTCAGAAAAAAGGCTTGCCCTCTCTGTGCTCCCCAGTTATAATATACCTATCTCACAGAGTTGTTGGGTTGTGAGACGTCAATGAAGTAAACAAGTGCAAGGATGGAAGTGCTTGGTGCACTGCATCACAGGGCGGGTCCCACGAAACAGATGGAGCCTCGAAGGTGTCATGCAGAGGCTTCCTGGGGTGTCCGCTAGAACAGGGCTGTACAAGGGGAGGGTTGGACCACCAGAGAACTTACGCAGTTGCAAAGTTGCCTTAATGGTCTCAGGTGAGCCCCAGACGGTCTGGGCTCTGAGGTCTTTGTGCCTCCCCACATGGACCAGTCAGCTACCCTTGGGGAGTGGGGAGGACCCAGGACGAGGAGGCCTGGGCCATTTGCAGAAAGGGACTCAACCAGAAACCATTGGCAGGCCATTTCCCTCGCTCAGGGTCAGGAGGCACTGGGTGGTCCCCACAGCAGCCACCAAGTCTTCCCTGGTAAGTGGTGTGTGCTTGCAGGGCGTCCTACCCCTGCCCCCGAGAGCGGCAGGTGCCTCCCACCTCCTGAGCAGGTCAGGCCCACCCCAGGCAGGTGAGCCTCCATCCCAGATGGCTTACAGCCTGGAGCATCTGCAGTGGTTGAAGAACTAATGAGATTGCTTGGCCCTAATCAGTCCCCCTTGGAGGAGTTACTAAGCTCTGTTTTACCCAAAAGGTAAGTGTGACACAGAAAGGACTGACCAAGACCTTGATCAAGCCCTCAAAGCCAAGAAATGGCAGAGCAGCAACTTCAGCTCAGTGAGTCTGGTCCCCGAGGGTGCATGTGTAAGCACTAAACTCTCCTGCCCCTCCACCAAGTCTGAGAGATGGAGGTATGCCATGAGATTTGAGGGAATGTTGGCATGAGGATGACAGAGGATGGGACCCCAGCCAGGGTGTCTCCCCAAGAGCTGCATCTGACCACACGGATTACCCTGCAGACACATTCTGGAAGTCAGCTGGCCAGACTTTCTGGCAAAGGACTTGAAAACAGGACCTGGTTCCTACTGGGTCCCCTCTGCCTGTGACACTGGCTGGCCTGGAGGTGGCCTCTATTGGGGTTTCAGTGTATAGTGAGGGGCAACCAGAACTAGTTCCCAGAAGTGTTAGGTTAGGAAGTGACACCACATCCAGAAGACAGCCCCCTGGAGAGCTGTGCCCCAGCATCCCGCCCGGTCAGCGGTCAGCGTAGCTCCTGTCTCAGCCCCTCAGCTAGCTTGTGACAGGCCACGTGTGCCCTTTGCAAAGTCCCAGGCACCAGGGAATGCTGGGGTCACCTCTGGAGGAGAAGTGCTGCCTGTACCTCCCCTCCTACACACAAGGATGGGGTCTCCCATCCTTGCCAGGCCGGGAGAAGTAGCCACACCCACAGCACTCAGGAGCCAGGTCCAAGTTCACTCTGGTCCCACTTCTCACAGCATCTCCTTCTCTGGCAATGTACATGCAGGCCCAACTTGCTTTACGCAGACTTCTTTGGTTCTCAGGCCCCTGGGGAAACCATCTGTCTCCCTGGCCAGTTAGGCTCTTCCTCCACCCTCCAGCTTTGTGACCTTGGCCAAGGACTAGATGGGGACTAAAACACTCACCTGAACGGGCTGTTGAAGGTCCCACAGGAACAGTACAGTCGTGTACTTGCCAGCAAGAGTGGATGGCTCCTGCTAGCCAGTGCTCAGAGGCCACATAGGTCTTTCAGAGCAGAGTTGCCACCGTCACGGCCAAAGCCTTGGGGTAGCAGGGGGAGTGAAGCTGGTCAGCCCAGGGGTGGCTGAGATCAGAAGCCACAGAAGAGGGTCCAACAAGGAAGGCCTAGGGGAGGCAGGGACAGGACAGACATTGAGACCCACCATCACCCTGCCAGGGCCCAGCTCTGAAGGCTGCCCTCCAGACCTGCCCTCCAGACCCACCAGGCCTGCCTCTCCCCATGACCGGGGCAAAGCACACCCTGGCAGAGTAGAAAGAACAGTGACAGGCCCTTGGAGGGCCTCGACCTTTGCAGCTCAGAAAGGTCAAGGCCAACATTTTATTGAAGTTGGTGCATGAACCAGCTCCATAGTGACACTTCTCACCAGCTGGTGTGCACTGACCCTTCCATGCTGAGGCTGAGTCCCAGCCCACAGCCCCAGTCTTGGCTGGCAGGGGAGGCTCTCAGCCCCACCTGAGGACAGCTCTCTCCATCCCTTCCTCCCTGCAATACTCCCAGCTAACTGTCTGACTCCCTTCTGGCCAAAACCCTGAGTCTCTCTGTGGTCCAGCAAACAGAAGGTGCCAATCAAAGAGGCCCTGCAAACCCATTTCGCCTAATTGTGGCTCCTCACAGAGAAAGGGCGGAGGAGGGAGCTACCAAGAGCAGTAAATCATGTCCTCAGGAAGAGGAGGAGAGGTTCCCTTGGAAATTAAGGGACGGCTGTTGACAGGCCGGAGCATCAGAACGCCAGCTGCCTAATGAAGCAATAAAGGCCTTTGTTCCCCCCACTTCTCGCTGCCCTGCTCTTACATGTACAATTATTACAAAAATCAAAGAAAGGAATGTTGCCTTGAGATATGATTTCCATATTGGTATGGATTTTATTATACAAGCAGTACAATGCTCTCCATTATCATTTGATTATATGCGCCTTTCATTCGCACTATCAAGCCATTATCTGCAGTGCATTCATTACACCAGAAGAAACTGGAACTCTATCCTTAAGATGAATTGTAAGAAAGGCTCTCTATTTTTTTTTTTTTTTTTTTTTTTTGCAGATTGATATTTCAGGAGAGAACATTAAACAGCAAACATTATTTGTAAAGTTTTTTTTTCTTTAACGTAAACTCTTAAAAGAAGGAAATAACCCTGATATTTCTACCAGACAGAAAAGCCCCAGGCCAGAGGCTATAAATGATTGCAATTTAGAATTGTGGACTATTAGGGTCTCCTGATTAAATTGTAAGTTCCTTGAGAGAAAAGAAGTCAAACAGATGAAGCTGGAGACTCAGGCTGCTGGCTGGGAGAGGGTAGATCTTGTGCTTGGAGGACAGAAAGATGTGACTTTAGCCATGGCCTCCAACACGGAGGTTAGAGTCCCAGGTAGTAAGAGTGTCCAGGGAGATGGGCGTCCATGACTGTGGATGGAATGCTTAAGGCTGCCGAGTTCAGGTCTGCTTCTGAGAAAGGCGAAAGTGGGTTAACCTGGCTGTGACGCAAAGCCACGTCAGCCAATGCCCCCATCTGAGCAGGAGGGGGCGACCAGGAGAGAGCTGAGTGCTCAGTGCCCAGCGCCTGCCCTCAACCCCAGCTCCAGCAACCAGTGAGAAAGAAGCAGAGACCCTTCTCCTGCTGCCAGGGCAACTCAGGTCCAGCAGACCTGAACTCACACCTGCTCCGCTAAAGCCAGAAAACCACACATCTATGGGCAAAGTCTCTGCTTTCTTTTATTCTGTGGCACCTTTGATAAAATGTGACTTGAGACCCCGTCCAACTGAGTCACAAGTGTGCTATGATGATCCAATAAAGCCACAGGTGACAAAGTCCCTTGGAAAGAGAAGCACAGTTTAATATATTAATGAGAACGTAATAATTAGGCCAGGTGTGGTGGTGCACACATGTAATCCTAGCACTCAGGAGGCTGAGGTAGGAGGATCCAAGAGTTCAATGACAGCCTGGGCTACTTAGGGAAATGCTACAATTAAACAAAAAATAATAATACTTTCCATTTTATTATGAACATTACGACTCTTCCCAATTCAGACTGCCCGCGACTCAATGCCCACAAGTGCAAGGCATTCCCCTGTCATTCGGACCCTATCTCAGATGCCCCCTCCTCCTGGGTGCCCTCCCTGATACCCAGTCAGAAGAGCCCTGGCCCCACTCCACTCTGTTACACAATTCTCTTGAATCACGTTGCACTTAGGCCCTCAAATTAGATGGG
This sequence comes from Castor canadensis, assembly GCF_047511655.1. Lineage (NCBI taxonomy): Eukaryota > Metazoa > Chordata > Mammalia > Rodentia > Castoridae > Castor > Castor canadensis. The sequence goes on from NC_133392.1 coordinate 7,301,415, forward strand.
AACTTTTCAAACTTCAGGTCACTCTACATTAGTAGCAGGCCATGAAATGAATTTCAGGAACTGCAGCCAGGACTTTCCTCAGTATGATAGGCCAGAATAGAAAACAAGAGAGAATCATGCAAAATAGAAGTGAACCCTGGCTCCTAACTCTTTCCAGAAAGCATATGAGTATTTCAAGGTCAAGGTTAAGAAGTTGGACAGCCACGTCAAAGCCTGAGCTCCCAGAAAGTGAGGCTTTGGTTATAAGCTTTATCTCCAGCTCTAGGGCACAGCTCCTGACTTGCAGCAGGTGTTCGAGGACATGTTTGTTGAACAAATCTTCATTATTATCATAGTTATTATATGACTACACAATTTACAACTTTGACCCATTAGGGGTAAGAGAAAGTGTGTAATTACTGTCTCTGGGCAAAAACTCAGCTGATGAGAAGGCCAGATCCGTATTACCTGTTTCTGCAGAAGCAATTAGCACTCTTTAGGAACAGCTTCTCCACGTGCATGGAGAATCACCCAAATACTCCCGCCTCATTAGCCGTGAGCCTGGGAGGATTAAACGCCTCCTCTTCCATTGCTCACTGAGGCCTGCGTGGCTGTGGCTAGGGCTGACTCAATCTTTAGAAGATCTTTTTATGCACTGTTATATTGATTTTTAAAACATTTTTAGTCGACACAATGAAAAGCTCACCCAGGGGTCTTCATTCAAATCCAGAGTTGAAATCCATATCTTAACCCCGGGCTTCCAGGAGCCTCCTGGCCCCGAGCGACTCTGGAGGCTGCCATGGGACCAGTCATCACTCGTATCTTTCTCTACCCCCTTTTAGGATAAATCTATTGATTTTTGAATAAGTGTTTTCATCGTCTGATTTTCCCCTATCTTCCTAATTGCTTGACTTGGAGCCTCCTGGGGTAAGTGGCATGCTGATCTTTACCATGTTTAAAAAATAAATAAAATAAAATAAAGCCCAGAGTGTTCTTTTTAGAGCTATAGCTCTTTATTTATGAGCTCGTGTGTCTCCAGGACAAGGCCGTCAATACCTTTAACTCCCACTCAAGATGGAGTCCCGAAGCCAGTGTCTCTGGAAAGTTCATGCACCCTTTTAGCTCTTGGTTTAAATCTTGATAACTGGGGTGAAGGTTCCTAACCCCAGCCCGTTCCCAGCGCGGGTCTGTGCTGGGTGGCTCTGTGGCCCGTGGGGAGGGCAGGGCCTGACTGGGGATGCACAGTCAGGGAAGGGTGGCATTAGGAAACCCCTCTGCCTTTGAGGTGCTTGCGTAGCCCCAACTTGACCTAGGGACATGCCACAGCCACAAAGCTGCTTCAAAGCACCCTCTGCCGGTACCTTCTGTCCTCCAAGGTGCTAAGCACCTCCCCAGGCACAAGCCCTCCCCCAGGTATCAACCACGCCCTGACATCTTTCCCTGCTCCACCTGCACCTCCATCTCCAGACCGAGAACCACACACTAGAGATGAGGAAAGAACCATTCCAAAGAGGAGACGCCCCAGCTACCCATTCCCTGAGTGCCTGCCATGCACAGGCCTGTAGTGACAAAGTGAGGTGTAGTCCCTACCTCAAAAGGGAGGCAGTTGACTGGGCATAGTGGCTCACACCTGTAATCCCAACTACTCAAGAGGCATAAGTAGGTAGTCTGAGACCAGACCCAAGCAAAAGTACAAGCCCTGTCTAAAAAATAACCAAAAGCAAAAAGAGCTGGAAGCATGGCTCAAGTGATAGAGTAATTGCAAGCACAAAGCCCAGAGTTCAAACCCCAGTACCATCAGAAGAGAAAGAGAGAGAGAGAGTCACTGAACTCCGATAGTGGGACAAATGAGCAAGTAGAGGTAAACAAAGGCACTAACTTGGAGTTCAGGGACCTTCCAAGATGACAATTTCTGAACTAAGGGTTGAAGAAGAAGAAAGCAAGATGAGTGAGGTGGGTGGTGTGCACAAAGACCTTAGAAGCTACCTGGGAAGGATGACTGAGTAAGAGGAGCCCAGCCCTGGCAAGGCCTCAGTGGACAGGGCTGTGTCTCAGAAGAGGGTTTGGGATCCTCGGCTGCAGCTCCTCTGTATGGACGGGAGGGCTGAAGGCTGGGGAGGGGACAAGATTGTCCCAAGAGACTGAGCAGAGGGAGCCAGGAGGAGGACGTAGGCAGTGGGGCCTCAGTGTTAAAGGAGAGGCAGTGGGAAAGGAGACTGGGAAGGAGCTGCTGGTGAGGCCAGACAGCCAGAGAGATGGAGTCATAAAATTCCCACAAGAAAGAACGTTGTAGAAAGTGGTGCTCAACATCAAATGCCACAGAGAGGTCAAGTTCAAGAAGAACTAAAGAGCACTATTGGATTATGCAACTAAGAGGCAATTGGTGACCTTCACCAAGGTTGTTTTGATGAAGCAATGAGAGCCGTCCTGGACTGAATGTAGTCCCTGCCCTCCAAGCCCCTCATCCCCATTAGGAAGTGGGGCTTCTGGGAGGTGATTGGGTGATGAAGGTGGAGCCGTCGGGAAGGGATCGGTGCCCTTATGAGAAGAGACACAGAGTGCTTGCTGTCTCTCTACTGTCATGCACACAAGAACTCAACGAGAAGATGTCGTCTACGCAGTAGGAAATCAGACCCTCGCCAGACACTGGATCTGCCTCCATCTTGATCACAAACTTCCAGCCTCCAGAACTGTGAATCTAAATGTTTGTGGTTTGAGCCCCACTAAGCTCTGGCGTAATTTTCTTATAGAAGCCAAACAGGCAAGAGCAAAAGCCAGAGTGTGAGGAGCAGGGGGAGACCTGCTCAGACGGGCATCTTGGAAAGCCCTCTCCAGCTCTCAGGCAAAGAAGGAGCCAAGGGCCTCCAGCCTGGGTTGGGAAGCTGCCTCCATCCAGGAAGCAGGAAGACCTCACAGAAGGCAAGAGCAACAGAACCACAGAGGAAGGGATCAGGTGTTTCCCACATCGCTGCCCAGGCACTGGAGCTGGGGTGATGCCCAATCAGGAATCCCAGGGGACACCTGCCATGGAGGGCTGATTCAGAAGAGAAAACTGGGCATGAAAGACCCATGTGGGTAGAGCACAAACAGCCCAAGGCCCAAGGGTTGACACTGGGAAAGAGGCAAAGGGCCAAGGAAGAGGAGCCATCCTCAGAGAGCAACGAAGCCAGGACACCAAATTCTAAGAAAGACTTCTGCCAGGCAAGGAGGTCCAGCCGGAGAGAACAAGAAAGCACCAAATGGATGGAGGGGCAGCGGGGACAGGAGCCAGCCCAGGGCAGCAAGAGGACCAACTGGAGAAGTGAACATGACCCAGGAAAGGAGGACAGGCAGCCCTGTGCAGAAGCTTGCCTGTGAGGGAAAAGAAAGACCTGAGGCCGGAGTTCTGGACCAGAGTAAATGCCAGTAAGAAGGTAGGAGAAAGGAGAATGAAGGTCAAGTGAAGTTGCACTTTGAGATTAAATCCTCATCTTATACCAAAGGAAGCTAAAGAATTCCACAACAGCCTGCAGGCCTTGGGCATGACAATTCAGTAAGATGTCATGAAGCTTTTAGAACCAGGTCTCGTGAAAATATTTGTTTCTTCTAAATAGAATTATAACTGGAGATTGGCTGCTTAGCAAGCGTGAAGCTCTGAGTTCAAACTCCAGTACCGCAAAAAAAAAAAATTTTTTTTAATTAAAATTGAATAATACCCTGTCTTCCCCATTTTTGTTTTTTGCTTTTTTAGACAGAGTCAATTTCATAACTTCAAAGTGAATTTTATAATTTCAAATCCCTTTCTTTTCGCTTTGGCTGCCAGGAAACTCAGAGCTAAGTCTGCAGGCCAAATTTAAGAATAAAGCAGAGGAACAAAATATGAAGAGCTGAACTATTTCCCTCAGTCCTGTGGTGACACTCTGTCTGTTTCCCTCAGTCCTGTGGTGACACTCTGTCTCTGTTTCCTTTGGCCCCTAATCTTATTTTTCACTTGTCCCACTATTGCCCTCCAGCAGGTTGCTTGGGATGTTTTGGGAAACAAGACAGTATGTTGTTTTCAACAGGACCGATGGCAGACCACTGGTCACGGTGGAACAGGTGCATCTGGATAGAGCTGTCTGGTCCCTGTTCGTGGCCTTGTGACACAACTCTCCAAACAGAGATGTTGTTCTTCAGTCACTGCCTACACATTGGTGAGCAGAAAGGGGGGGGGGGGGGAAGCCAGAGGCAGTTTCCAACTAATCTTGAATAAGTCAGGTATAGGGTTTCAAACCCTACCTCTGGGAAGATTGTCAAGTGAAACACTGTGGCTTTGAGCTTCTGACAGATGCTAATGAATTGTTGTTTACATTTTTGATTTACTGCCTAAACAAAGATAAGACATGCTCTTGAAAACACATTGAATACACAATCCAAACACATCCATTAACTCTGTCACAATAAACATGACAGCTTTCTTCTAACCTAACAACTGGCATGCCTCATTTGCATATTAATGAGAAAACCAGGATCAGCCTGCACAAATTACTTATATCTTCAAGAAGGGGCTGCTCCTGATGACGGGAAAGCACTTGGGGAAATACACCAAGTTAATACCTTTGCCGTTTTTTGGGGTTTGATTCTTTTTGCCTTCTCCCTGGCTTAGCTTGAGCAGCCCTAGAGTTCTGGGTTGGTTTCGGCCAACAATGTGAGTGCAGGAATCACTGATGGGGTCAGTGTGGTTCAGAAAGAACGGAATCTGCTTGAGTGCTGTCATTGCTCTCGGGACACTTACCGGGCACCCACAATGACCTGCTCCATGCTGTCCAATTGAGCCACTAGCTTGATCACAGATTGCATCAGAATGAGCTAAAAGAAAAAGATTAGGATGTGTTAGTCCCAACACGGCGTGAGGAACTTTCACACCCATCATCACTCTTAAACATCACGGGAAGCCTTCAGACAGAGTTGACAAAAGAACAAGGCATAGACACCCCTGCTACCTCCGTCACCTGTGGCAGACATGGCTAGTCAATGCCAGCTCCTTTTAGCTCAGCCTGGAATAAAACTAACAGCCCTCAACACAAGACTTCAGGAAACTTCCCCTGCCCACTGGGGTCCACATAGGCCATGAAACCCAGTAGATATCCAGCCTAAGATTGTCCATTTCCATTGGAGAAACCATGGGAATGACCTGCTCAGAAAGGTTAGTGAATCTGCCTTGGTCACACAGCAGGGAAGAGAAGTCAAGATTCAAGTCTAGATCCGCCAGCCACCAGCCCAGTTCCCCCTTCAGTTCTGCAGCTTCCAGGGCACCTTACACCTCCACTCTTTTTAGTTCCATCTGCACCCAGGCGCCTGGGTAGGGATTGAGTTGGTTATAATGAAGGTATCAGCAGCAAGATAAGTCAAGTTTAAGATCCCAAAGAAGACAAGGCTCTAGGCAGAAGCCATCCAGACTCGGACACAGACCACGTGATTTCCTCAACATCCCCAAGGCCAGAGGCCTGGCATGTGCTTTCCTTCCACGGATTTGAGCCCCACTCTGCATGGTCTTGGGCAACTTGCTTGTTTCTCTGAGTCCTCTCTGTGATGGGAAAATGACAGCTCTCACTTCCTTCCACTATTGTGGGCACAGAGCACTTAGCACAGAACCTGTGCAACAATGGCACTTGGAAATAGCAACCCATTGGCTCCGTGTTTTTCCTGAGCCATGCTCTCCAACTGCCTCTGTCCCACTGCTGCTTGCTTGATATGCACCAGTGTCGAGGGTGCAGCAGGAGCTCTCACAAAACACCAAGACATCTTAAGCAGCCTGTACTGCACCTATAAAGGGGCTCCCCTTCACCGTTCTTTCCTCCGCTCCTCCAGCATCTTCCCTCAGAGGATGTCCCTGAACCCTCATTTGCAGTTGGCACCCCTCCTCCATCCCAGGCGTTGGTCCCTGGCATTAAAAGGCCCCTTGGCAGTCCAGAACATGTTCCCAGAGGCTGGGTACTCAGATCAGGCTAAGGGTGTTCTGTTAGAAAGGGATCCCAGAGATACGGTCACTGGGAACTTCAATTCCCGATTACTGCATCCACATCACTTCACAAGAGTAAAAAGTTCTATCCCAATTAAATTAAGATGCAAATGAAACCATTCTTGGTGCTGCAACTCTTTCCCCTCATTGATCTTCTCTACCATTTCTTAAGGCCTGTGTTCCAGTCTTTGCACTGAGTGTCCACGTTGCAGCAGAAGCTGCTGACATGACCTCCCATGATCCCGCCTTGTGGTCTGCACCTCTCCCTGCAGTGTGGCCTGGACTCAGCGGCTAACAAATAGAATGTGGCAGGGTTGATGAAAAGTCACCTTCAAGATTCAATTCTAAAATGACTATAGGGAGGGTGACAGGGGTGAATATTATAGAAGTGCATTATACTTATGGATGAAAATAGCACCATGAAATCCAAAAAAGACTGTATAAAGGGAGGAGGATGGAAGGGGAAAGTTAGAGAGTAACATTGAGGGGCTGAATTTCATCAGAGTACATGATATACATGTTATAAATATCACAGTGAAATGCCTTTGTACAATTAATCTATGCTAAATAAAAAATTAATAAATTTCACAAATAAAAAAGTTTACTCAAAAGATAAATTTTATTAAAACTTATGTAAAAAATAAAAAGGTTCTGCTGGGGGTCCCTCATCCCTACTCTGACAAGCCAGCTGTGATCAGGGGCAGCCTTATAGAGAGGGCTACACATCAAGGAACTAGAGGCAGCCTGAAGCCAATGTGCAGGGAGGAACTGAGGCCCTCCTGCCCTCCATTCACAGGAACTGGAACTCACGTGCCACTACACAAGGGACCTAACGTGGCATCAAATGTGAATCCTCCCCTGCCGGGTGTTCGGGTGAAACCACAGCCCTAGCCCACAGCCTGTCTGCAGCCTCACCAGAGTCAGAAAGAGGTATCAGCTCAGCCCACCTGGGTTCCTGATGCCGAGAAGCTGTGAAATAACTGCTTGTTGTTTTTAGCTGGTAAGTTTAGGGGAAACTTATTATACAATAATAAATAACTAATACTTATTAGGTGGAGCCATATGAAGTTGCTGCGTATTATGTTTTAAAAAGCTAAGTGGCAGCAATTTCTTACAAGTAAAACTAAATATTTTGTTCTATTCATTCCACAAACATTCTGCAGGCTACATACATTTTTTTTTGCAGTGCTGGGGATTGAACCCAGAGCCTCCAGCCCTATCACTGAGCTGCATCCCCAGCCCAGCCTAAGCTATGTACTATTTAACCTCACTCCAAACATGGAGAAATAGGCTCTCAAAGGTTCTGCGATTTCCCCGTGGTTACAGGCAATGAGTCTATGACTGGGACCTCAACCCATGGCAGCAACTCCCAGCTGGTTATCCACAGCACTGTCACACGAGCAAAGCACATCTCCTCGGTGCCAGGAATCGTGCGAGACCTTAAGGAGCCAGTGAATGGGGCACTCAAGGAACAGTAGGGCTGTACACAGGCTACAAACAGGAAGCCCAAGCAACCCAGGGGCAGAGCCAGTTCAGGGATCCCTCTGCTGCCCAAGCCGACATGAGACACACACAGCCATCTGATGGTGATTATCTCTAAAAGATCAGACCTGTGACACTTCTGCAAGGAGACCACTTCTGCCGCGACTCCTTCTATCTATTAGCCACTATCTCACAATTGTTTTACCTTTTCTAATCAGCAAACAGGCTTTTTAAGTCCTTGCTTGAACACATTTATCATCTGCAATACTATGTCAGAGGATCAATTTTATTTACCCTTGCTAAGCCTACCAGGAGCTCATTTGTAACTGGAGAAACACATTTGAGGGAAAGGATTTGTTGTTGCTAAAATAGGTCAAACGTTCCCATTTTTGGAGTAACTCACATCACTACAACATGCCCTGGATCGCTGCCTATGGGCAGCTCAGGGCTCTCAACAATGTCCTTCCCTGTGTCAATACTCAAGTCTTGTCTTATCTAAGTCACTTCAGGAATTGCCTCAACTGCCCCCAGCCTGTCCAAGGGACCCGTTGCTAAGGAGAGATTGCTCCCAGTCCACTAGAGCTGAACCTGAAACCGATCTTACCCAGCTCTACAAGAGGATCTGCAGACAAGAATGAAGCTTGGGAACGGTGGGAAAAGGGAGACTGCATGCTCTTCCAGGAAAGGAAACATCCAGAAGTGATACCCATTGTGATTCTCCATCTGGGTCCAACTGGCTGCTTCCTCAGGAACCAAGAGGTCATTCCAATCAGCGTGGGGTGTCTGGGGAGGCAGAGAGCAGGTTCCACTGTCCATTCATCGTCTGGAGCCTGAACAGCACCAGGAGAGCTCGGCTTCAACCTGAAGGGAAGCTCCTTCCTACTGGTGGCAGACTGTTGGCTCTGAAGAGGTATCTATCTCCAGATCAGGACCGGCCACACGACACACAGTCTGTGTTAGAAATCCCCTGACTTCCCCACACAGAGTGGTCGGCTGTGCTCAGGACTACAGATCTTATGTGGCCTTTGCTTGGGGACTATGACAAGAAGGAAAAATAGAAAGTATCCCAGGGAGAGAGTGATCCAGAAGCCACTTCCTTCCTTCCTGTCCCCCACTTTTCACATTAAAGTCATACCTGACAGTCTAGCCCGCTAAGAAGCCTCATAGGAATTAAGATATTCCAGATATTCTTAGAAAAATGAAATATTGAAGAGTAGCTTCCTGAGCTGATAATGGTGGTACATTTGAAAAATAGACCAGAGTGTCGTGTTTAAAAGCCTAAAGTCATAAAAGGCATTATGAATGGATGGAGTGGGGACCTCTGCAAGCAGACTTCATTGATGTCACCGTAAACGATAAATGCTGTCACTCTTTTTTATATATAACAAGAAGATATGCTGCTGCATCCAGAGCTCTTTGTAGAAACTGTCGGGCTCCCTGACATGGCGTGGCATGAGCTATTTATGACGAGGAGGGAAATACAAGGGTAAGAGATCTTTATCTGCTGTCTATGGAAATGTGCTTCCACACGGAGGCGACCTACAAAATAACCTTCTGGATAACCCATAACATTGGGGGAGTAGTGAGATTAGTCAGCGGAGGCAGGGATGCACCCAAATGCTGTTCCTGCTCACCCCTAAAGTCTTGGCCTCTTACTACTGGTGTTTTTCCAGCTTTCACCATGAAAAATCCCACTTAGAATTTTACATTTGTTGGTGTGACAGATTCACAAATCATCCAACCAAAAATCCACGCCCCACCTTCTGGAAGGTAAGGCTACTGGGAACAGCTGCCAGATAAGAGGGAGAAAGACTGCATCTCCCAGTCACCCTTGCCTCCAACATTGGACTGGTTTGTGCCAGTGACCAAGCAGAGGTGAGGTGGTTACTCCCAAGCCAGGGTTTTTTAATAGAAAGTGTGCTGCCTATATGATTTCTTTCCCCTTCCAATGTCTGGAGGTGAAGCAGTCCCTGGCCCCAGGGGCTGGTGACACTAACTATGAAAGAACCTGAAGCCTCAGAATCGGCCCATAGAGAAACAGTGACCCTCCCCCCCACTCAGGACCAGTCTATGTAGATGAGAAGTGAGCTATTTCACTGCTGAGCTAATTGAAAGGTGACATTTATTTGTTAAAGCAGCCACTCTTATCCTTCTAGTACAATCTGGTATGCGCCAAAAGGTCTTATTCATTCAATTATCCCTTCATTCTGTGAATGGGAGGAAATGGGTGCAGCAGTCTCCAACAGGCCTGGAATTAAGAACTTCTTCTGCCCCTGCACGACTGTGTGACTTGGAGTACCTTCAGAAAATTACTGACTTTCATCCCCGATATTCATTTTTGTAAAATGAAGATTTTTAACACTCCTGACTTTTTTCAAAATAGCCAGAAGGTGGAAGATATCTGAGTGTTCATTGACAGATGAATAAACAAAAACACAGGATATGGTGCAGTGGAATATAATTCAACCTTAAAAAGAGAAGAGGACACATTGCAAAGTAAGAGAAGCCACTCACCAAAAGACAAATACTGTGTGACTCCACAGTGTGTGTCTAGATTATAAAATTCATAGAGGCAGAAAGTCGAAAGTGATTTCCAGGGGTGGGAAGCCAAGGGAAGGAGGAAGCTGATATTTAATGGGGACAGAGTTTCTGGGTGGGAACATGAAAAGAGTTCTGGAGATGGTGGTGATGGCTGCACAACAATGTGACTGTACCTAATGCCACCAAATTGTAGGCTCACAAGGGTTAAATGGTAAACTTTGTATCATGTATATTTTAGTGGAATTTTTTTGTGTGTGTGGTACTGGTGTTTGAACTCAGGGCCTACACTTTTAGCCACTTCGCCAGCCCGCTTTTGTGATGGTTTTTTTTTGTTTTTGAGATAAGATCTGGTAAACTATTTGCCTGGACTGGCTTCAAACTGCAATGTCTGCCTCTGAGTAGCTAGGATTACAGGCGTGAGCCACCAGTGCCTGGCTAGAAAGTTTTTAAATGAAAAAAAAAAAAAAAAAAAACACTGACCTTGTGAATACTAAGTCAGATAATTACATAAAGTGCTTAGCACAGAGTATGATGGCATAAACTCAGCACTGGGTAAGGAGGTTCTATGACACGTAAGTGCACTACTATGTAGCTGGGCCCATGCCAGGTCCTGGTCCTGCAATGAATGGTCATTTTTCCCGCCCTCACAATGTTGGGGAAAGGGTAGCTGGTCAGGAGCCAGGACACAGCCCCAGGCAGGCACTGACAGAAGCAAACGTGGGGTAAGGAAGGAAGCACCACAGGAGGGGCCCACCTAGCCCTGGAGGTCAGGGAAGACTTCCCACTGGGACCGGGAGCCTGCTGCAGACAGAGCGAGCACCTTGCTCCCAGGCCTAAGTTTGGCTTTGAATGTCCCCCTCCAAGGTTCTCAGGCCCAGGAGTCAGGGCTATCCTCTCACCCATGGACCAGGGCAGTAGACACAGTAGCCACTCCCATGAGCTATCTCTTTGTTTACCTTTCTGTTGACCCACAGCGTTCTCAAGCTTGCGGCATTCCTTAAAGACAAGGTTTACATTTTCCAGTTTGAGTTTGGGATAACGTCTATCTAGCTATACAGAAACAACAGCCTCAGTGACAAACAGCCTTCCTAACTCAGAACTCAGAGCCCCCTAAGGTGGCCAGAGAAGTATCATCACAGACAGGGTGTCTGCCACACCCAGTGAAGAAAGTGGGCCAGCAGTTGGGAAGAACAAATATGATTCTTTGGGAAAATGCTTCAAAAGGGAAATGGTGTGCCATGAGGGTATAAAGAGGGGTGTGTCCAGCCCAGAATGGGTTGGACAGGAGTGGGGGCCAGGGAAGGCAGGGTCCTGACAGGTAAACTAAGTCCTCTGTTATCAGTTCCCATCTTCTAGCAAGAGCACCTCAGTGATCCTTAAGAACACCCTGCTCCCACTCTGGAGCTGACTGGCCCTGACAATCTGGCAGGGGGACTCAAGTGCAGAGGGTGTCTTTCCGCAGGGGGCGCTGTCCTCACAAGAATGTAACCACCCCCAGCCAGCCAAGGCTGAAAACAGCAGGATGGGTCTGCTCTCAGTTACCTCAGCCAATGCACACGCGCGCACGCACACACACACACACACCAAGACAGTTGGCACAGTTCCCGTAACTGGCCTCAAATATCCGTCATTCTTCCTCCCAGTCCCATAGAACCTTGATCAGCTCCTCCAGCTCAGGTCTGGCGTGAAGCTAGCATCACGCACAACCGCTAAAAAGTGGACTCACCTTTTGAGTGTGACCAGCCATCGTGCTTTCCCCAGGACAGGGAGGTTTCCGTGCTAAAAGAGGGATAGTCCGGGCAAACTGGGATGGATAGTCACCCAGATTTACTGTTTTCCCTTCCCTGTTCCCACCTGTGGATATACCTCACTTCCTGGGGCAAAGCAAAGGAGACAGGAAGGGCTGACGCATGGACCCCAACTTGACTTAAGTCCCCATACTAAGTCCATGGTCAGGTCTGGGCTCCCTTCCTCCCGGGAGCCCACAGCTGGCCATGCCAGCTGCGAAGTCAGAGTTCTGCATGTGTACGGGACAGGGTCATCCCAGAAGAACACTGAGCCAGAAACATCCCCATCCACAGCCGGGCACCCTGAAAAGGGCATTGCTGCCAGTCAGGCCCTCCACCAGCATTTGCACAACAGCAATTGGCGTTTTTCCCTAACAGTTTACTATTTTTAATTCAGTATCAGAAAAGAAAAGGTTGTGGGCAAGAAGTTTCTAGAAAGTGAGAGTCTTTCTGGCTTCTTATTCCACTAGCCTCAATTAAGTCCTGGTGACAGAGAAGGAAAACCGTTCGTTCCATACTCCATCCAGACTCAGGGAATCTCTCCTAACCTCAGCCCCAAGCTTAGCCTCCATGCAGGACCAGGATGCCAGCCTCCAGAGCTGGGACAATCTGTCCGAGGGGAAAGGGGCAGATGCTGTTTGGAGCGGACTGACAGGAAATGAACTGTGGATTTCCTGCTGGAAACCTTTCCTGCAGCGGCTCCCCCACTTCCAAGCGTCCCTTTCCCTCGCTTTCTCTTTCTGACAACGTGCTATTATCTCCAGTGACTCCTGCCCTCCCAAGAAAAATGAGGCAGGAAATAGACAATATAATGGAAAACATGGCAAATGCACATTTCCTGTCAACAATATGCCTTACTAATAGGTCGTCAGATGAGTATTTTATTAGAACAACGATTATGACAGCTACAATATTTCCAGAGACAAACTAGGGTAGATTTGAGTTAGAGGAATGTAGAAGAGAAGAGCTTTGCCAAGAAACAGCGTGGGCTTGGGGCTTGACTGTCGATCTGGGAGCCAGAAACGTATCCGTTCTAATCTCAGATCTGGCTCCCATAGATGTGTGGCCGTGTGCCTGGACACAGACACTCTCCCTCCCCTCCTTTCTGCCTCTCTGGTCTCAGGTTGGTGTCACTCCCCAGCCTCCTTCCCCAGAAGCTGTGGATGGGTGAACCAGGGCAGATGACTCTCAGGGTGCAGCGGGTTCCCAGTATGACTGTGACAAGCAGCACAGCAGCTCCTCCTGGTTTCCACTCCTCATCACAGGGTGGCTGAGTTCTGACAGGTTCACACAGGTTCTCTGTCACACTGCCATGCAACTGGGGCTCCAAGGCCAAGCCCATCACAGCCTGCTCAGCAGCCCATGAAATGGATGGAGTGTGGTAGGGAGGTCAGAGACTACAGAAATGCCTCTGTCAGTGTGGGTGCCACAACTTGAATTTGTCACCCAGAGTTCCTATGTTGGAAACTTCTTCCCAAGTGCAACTGTGTTGAGATGGTGCCTAATAAAAGGTGATTAGGTCGTGAGGGCTCTGCCCTTGTAAGTGGGTTAATGATTTGTCTTGGGAATGGCTGATTGACTCAAGAGTGGGTTTGTTATAAAAGCAAGTGCAGGCCCCTTCTGCACACTTGCTCTCTCACTCTCTTGCCTGTCTGCCGTCCTGCCATGGGATGAAACAGCACAAAGGCCCTTGCCAGGTGCCTGTGCCATGCTCTTGGTCTTCCCAGCTTCCAAAACTGAGAACCAAATAAGTTTCTTTGTCTGGCAGTCCTGGGGTTTGGAATGAGGGCCACACACTTGCTAGGCAGGCGCTCTACCACTTGAGCCACTCCATCAACCCTGTTTTGTGTTGCGTTTTTTCCAGATAGGGTCTGGAGAAGTATTTGCCCAGGCTGGCTTTAAACTGCAATACTCCTGATCTCTGCCTCCTGAGTAGCTAGGATTTCAGGTGTGAGCCGCTGGCATCCAACCATTTCTTTTCTTTTTAAATCGCCCCAGTCTCTGATATTCTGTTATAGCAGCCCAAAACAGAGTAGGATAGAAGGCTTCCTTTACTGTCTTTGGAGCATCCTGTATGCCTCAAAACACAGAGGCACAGTGGAAAGGCCTACTCGCAGAGCTGTATTCAGGCACCAGACCTTGACATTGTCCACACAGTGTGGAAGTGCCCACCACATTCTAAAATAGCATTTGTATGGTTTTTGATGAATGTCCACGTCCCCCACAGGACCGCGAATTGTCTCAGGAATGGGGCGAGGGCCACTCTAGATTTGCTCATCACTTGTCCTGGAGCTTACAGCAGTCCCATGCATCAACAAATAGGTACTGAATGATCAGTTGTGACGCTCTTAACTGAGCAACTGCCTTGGTATGCTCACTACTCTCTTATCTCACTCACGTGTGCGACGGAAGTCTACCATCTGTCCCCAACCCAAACACTCAGAGTCCAATTTCCTTTTCCCTCCCTAAAAAGTAGGGTAAGGCTTCCTTCTGCTTGGCGGAGCACCTCACATCCAGACACCAGTATGTTCCGTGCCTTCTAGGCGTCTGTGGACTAACACGCTGTACAGCCCTGCTGGTGAAGGTGGGAGGCGGTGGGGCTTCTTTGATTCAAAATTTAGAAGGGTAAGCAAAAGAAGAATGCACGCTGGATTTCTCCTGGGCTCCAGAAGAATGGCGATGAAGAGTTAGTCTCTTCTGTAATGAGTGGAGAACCAAGAAGCCAGCAAAGGGAGAGCTATGCCAGTCCAGGGGGATTTTCATTTTCTTAAAGCAAGCTCACTTCCAATGCCTCATCAAGTGGGGACTGCCTATGCATGGTCACTGGCAGCCTTCATCCAATTCCAGCACAATAAAGCCCTCTCCATCAGCTTGGCAAGAAATAAAAATGACAGAGAACGGGAAGAAGATTTGAGGGCTTTAGCTATCCTCTCCTCAAAAGAGCAGAAGTTTAATCTCCAGAACAGAGATTATAAATTGACCAAAAAAAAATCAGTGGGATATAAAAATCAATGGTTAAGCAGAAACAAGAATAAGTTCTTAAAGAACAAAAAGATTTCGTTCAGCAATCAACTACTCAATTTGTGGAACCATTTCCAGATGAGTAAATGGAATGACCAGAACTGAGCTCCTGCCAAGTCTGCCGGCCCCTTCTGGCCACGCTCATCTTCTGAGCACAGCCCCTGCCAGGCCCAAGGCCTAGGGATGATCTCAAGGAGAGCCACTCCAAATCTCTCAACTAGCTAACAATCCTACTACATCCAAACGTGCCTAGGATTTAGGGCCCCAAAGGTGAGCGTTAAAAGAGGCCAGCCCTTTTCCTTTAGGGAGCTATTATCTAATAAGAAAATGGAGACAAGTACAGGCAAACTACACATCATGGCAGAACATCTCCTCCGAAGTAGATATACAAAGCTCTTGGAATCTGCTTTCTTTTGAAGTAAAAGAAGTCTATTTTTAGTCACAAAGGCAATATGATAGAAAGTAAGAAAAATATAGATGAATATAAGATGAAAACTAAAATAATCCATAAACCACCAACTACAGATAATTGCTGTCCATATTCTGGTCCTTTCCTATTTCCTTCCAGTTTTTGTGTGTATATATTCTTACATTTATATTCCACAAACGGCCTGCATTTCTCACTTACTGTATCACAAGCAGTTTCCCATGTCATCGAATGCTTTGAAAGCACAAGTCCTAAGTGGCAGCACAGCTCACCACATGGCCGTGGGTATCACCAAAGGGCACACAAAATCTGGATTCTACACCATATCCATTCAGGGTACATAAAAGTAATACCACAGCAAATCTCATGTGGGAATCTCTGAGGACATTTCCAATCTTTTCCATAATAGAGACTCTCACAGGTGGACTTACTGGGTTTAAGGAGAGAATTCTTAAATCTGTTGACACAAATGCCAAATTGGACTTCTCAATGATTGCCTCAACTTCTACTCTACAGGCAATGAAAAGTGACTCTTGGCTTGCTGCCTACTGGCTCACTTCAGTGCTATCGTTTTTTTTAAATTCTTGTTCTGTAGAACTTTAAAAGTAGAAGCGATCTTTCTAGTACGCTTAATCAGGAGTTTTTCTGGAGAAAGGAGGATCTGCGATGGGGCATGATGGGTAAGGAGGATCTCACAAGAAGCCGTAGAGCTCCAGGTGGTCGAGGGAACCCTCTAAGCGAAGAGGTAAAGGTGGGAAAAGGTGTACACATTCCAAGGACAGTGGGCAACCTTACTTATCCGTGTAGGAAAAGGGTGAAGGAAGTGACTAGAAGGAAAGGCCAGGAGAACAAAGACAAAGTCCTTGGGTGCCAATGTAAGCCGACAACTTGTAGTCACAAATAATGGGGAGACATTGAAGCTTTGAAGGGTCATGTGATTACCTATACTTCCTGCTGGAAGATTCTTTGCCTAGCTACCTTGGAGGACTGGAGAAGAAAGGAGCCAACTACAGAGTCCAGTTGGAAGGCTGCCACCATGGTCCAGGGAGGAAGTAATGACAACAGCATTCAGAGATGCAAAGTGATTGGGGACCCTAGTGTTCGTGTACATGGATAAGCCATAGAGGGACATGTGTGTATGTGCGTGTGTATGTGCATGTGTGTGTGTGTGTGTATGTGTGTGTCTTCTACCTGCTACAAAGGCCTTACCTCACTAGTCACAAGGACTGGGTCTCCCTGTCTTCTGTATAGAGTTCCCAGCACAGTGCACAAGGGACACTGTCAACTGATCCTCACAGAGTTGAAAGCGAAGTCTCCATCTGACTTCATTCACACAACAGACGTTTAAGAAGCAGCCAGCAAACCAACCCAGAGCCCTGAGGACACAGCTGTAGCCTCTGTCCAAGGAGCCTGGAGGAGATGTAGCATCTCAAGGTTTGGAGATCTACCTCCTGCCCCTCCCCCACAGGCTCTAAGAAGCACAGGTAGAGCAGGGGGGTGACGACTTGGTGACCTTGTCATGGTGACAGAGGTCATCAGCCACCAATGTGAGCAAGAGGCTGGACTCCGGTGGAGGACTGAGAGAAGAGGGTCTTGTTCCATGTGTGTTGACCAAAGGGGTGCACGCAAGGCACTAGCCCACACAGGGCAGTGCTGAAGACAACCTGAGGGAGGTTCGAGGCTCCCTGAGAGGTCAAGGGGACCCAAAGCAGATTCCTTCCTTGAATCACTTGAGCCCAAGTTGCCAGCCAGGTCCTGGCTACAGAGGGGCTTCCTCACTGGTCACACTGTGGTCACACACTCTGCAGCAGTGACGTACTGCACGAGTCTCACCAGCCTCTGCAAGGCTCTCTGGTGATCACTCTCCCTCCTGCAGTGGGGAGGAGTTGGTCCAATCCAGTAACCTGCTTCTAAGTGCAGCACCCTTGGACCTGTTTCAAATGACACCATTGTCACACTGATGCCACCGTCTAGTGATCCTGTTGATGGCCTGTATCATCTCATATGTGCCACTGTTGCGACCTTGACTTTGGAGATTGGAAGACCAAGGCTCACAGATGGGATGCTGCTTGCTTATGTTCCCTCTGGGAGCAGGGCAAGATTTAAACCCATGTCCTTGGATTCCAGACCCAATGTTTTTTCCACAACACACAGCTTGCTGGTCCCCTGCACTGAGGCCTGCTTTTGATGGGTGCACCTGCTTCTTTTGACTTCCCAGGAGGGAACCTCATGGACATTTCTGTCTCAAGACAATGGTGGGAGGAAGTCCTCAAAGGATAGAAAGAAAAGCGTGCTGAAAGCAGGGAGTAAAGTTGGTGAAAAGGAACAAAATAAAGGAGAGTGGCACCGAGACACAGGGGGCAGCCAGGGGACACTGGAAGAATGGAAGAGTCACAGTCTGATGCAATGGGAAAACCTCAGCACCTTCAATCCAGAGCGACCCCACCCATCGTCTCCCCCAGCTACACTTTTCCCCAGACCAGGATCTGGAATGGCATCATCCTTGCTTCCCCCAGCCTCTCTCCTCACCTCATTGACTAACAATCCATTTCCTCCACCATCACCCAAGCTCACGTTCTCATTCTCTCTCCACATCATGACAGGCTCCCAAATCAGATGGTCTTTCATTCTCACAAGGGCCAGAATCACCTGGATTGTGGGTAAAGTTCCAAATGGTCACTGCTGCCCACCTGCCACAAGGAGTCCACCATTTTTAATGATGGGGCAGATGACTCACACTTGGAGAAACCCTGTCTGGCAGTCCCCGTGTTGTCACTTGTCCAGTGAAAGCCCTGCAGGACTCTACTCACAGAATGATGACATCTAAGCTATAGTCCTGGCCTACCAGAGCTCCACCTTTTCACAACTCTCTGCTACCCCTCATCTCTGGCTGCCCCTGTTGTTCTGTCACCTCCAGGCCTGTTCTGAACCTGGAGCAATGTTACTCCATGAACTTACTCGGGTTTAATGGCCCATAGCATCCCAGCCTCTCACCTGAAGGACACCTGCTGCATGCTCCCTCCCTGAGTGGGAGTAGAGCCTGCCTAAGAGGGTCTTACCGGCATCACCTGCAGAGCTCATCCTGCCTGATGTCTGGTAGGGAGCTCCATATTTAACCAGCATCTCAGGTTGGGTGCTCAAGTTAGAGCATCACCATGCCTGTCCTTAAGACAGGATCCTGTCATCAGAAGAAGAATTGCATTTGCTGGGTATCTACTATGGGTCATGTGTCCTGAGCACCTGACACATGGTTCCTGTGATCCTCATGGTGGTTCTTTGTGGCCCACATTTACAGGAAGGAAACCGCAACCCAAGTCAATCACCTGAGTAAAACCAATCCACCGCTGTCTCATAGCCCCTAAAGGTTAAAAAAGGTCACTCAGGTAGACTTTTGAGAATGTATGAAAGCAGGAATGTACAGAAGTGGACCCAAGATGTAAGAAAACCAAGAAGGGATGGCACAAGGCTCTCAGGGCTAATGATAGCAGGGGACCCTGACCACTCCTAGACTTGAAGGGCTAATGGTGAGACCCATGGTCTCCAGTGGAAAGAGGTGGCCAACTGACAGCCATCAGCAAGTAGGAAGCCGAGAATGAGCCCCCACCCCCATCTCCTGCCATCTTCTATGTCTGTTCCATGCCTCCTGTTGACATAAAGTCTTCCAGAAGCCACAGGACAAGGACATCCATGATGAGGACCACACAGGTCAGCCTCCCCAGGTGAATCTGGAGAGGAATGTGGAAGGTCCAACACCTTCCCATGACCAGCAAGTGGCAGAGGGAGCTGGATTGGCAAGCAATTCTTCATCACGCCCTGCTCCCTCCTGGCATCTCCAGGAGAGATCTCCTGGCTCCCAACACCTGTTTGTTGTTTGATTAAATGAATTAATTCCCATGCTGCTGAGGGCAGATATGGGAATCTGAGCTGGGTTTAAATTCTGGCTTCATCACTTAGGAATGTGTGACCGTGCACTACTCACTTCTCTCGAGCCTCAGTTTCCTCATCTTTAAGTCACGGCAATCATAGTTACCTCCCTTACAGTCCTGAGTGAGAAGAACACAAGACAATGCTTATAAAGCATCAAGCAGTGCAGGCCACTGTTGCCATTGGTGACATGATACCTAATTGAATGCACAGATTGTCTGTGACACACAGACTTGCAGCCTTATTTGGTTATTTGGTTATAGTTTGAGTGTGTCCCACAAGACTTTGGCTTTACCAATTAAAATTTAATCCCCATTGTGAAATAAGAGGGGATGGTAACTTAATCAAACTTCAGGTTTTAAAGGTGGGCTTTTGGGAAGTAATAACAATTAGATAAGGTCATTAAGGTGGAGCCCCCCTAATTGAATCCTCGTGGCTTTATATGAACTGCAAAAGACCAGAAGAGACACACACATGTACACACTCCCTGCATATCCTCATGTGATTCCCTGAGCCACCTCAGATGTCTGCCAGCGAGGTCACCAGACATCTCAACCTTGCACACCTCCACAACAGTAAGTCACAACCAACCTCTGTTCTTCACAGCTTGCCCAGTCTGTGGTATTGTGTTATTAGCAACAGAAAACAGACTAAGACATCATCTGCTATATTCCTTTGTCACTTGGCAGAGGGGAGGTGGAGAAAGAGGATGAGAAGGGCAGGTGGGAGGATTTTCCTTGACGTCATGGCCTCAAGGCTGACTGACTGTTCTCACTGCATGGATGAAGAGCCCCTCTGACTTCGTTAGTCCTGAGTACAGCATCAAGCAACAAGCTCATTTCTAACCGTGGCACTTGATACATTTTCCATTCACCTCATTAGTTTTTACAGCCTGCAATATTGGTGAGAACCCTTCCAATTAACCATATGGGAAGTTTCAGTATGGAATCACAACAATTTTTTAAAATGTGTTATTTAACCAAATAAGAATCACAGCCCCCAGAAATAAAGATGCTAGAAACTAGTGCTTGCATCCCAGGAAGGAGGTGCTTCCAGGAGGCCTGGCAGTTGGGGTTCTGAGCCAGGGCCTCACCTGGAAAGCTGGGGCACAGCCCTTCCAACTCCCAAAGGGAAGTCAGGCCTGGCACCAAGGCTAGGGTCCGTGACTGGTGTCAGGAGGCCCCATTTCAAAATCTAACCAATAGCTGTACACACTCCTCCCCTGTTTAGATAGTAGGTCTTTCTCAATTCTTTTCTTAGTTGGCCACAAAAAGCCTGTGAACTGGGAAGTGACTTCCTATCTGATAGGTAAGGACACAAGGACCGGAGGTTCTAGAACTACCGAGATCAAGTGCAAGTCCAAGTCCAGGCAGGGCTGTGGCAGGTTTCTGAATCTGACCCTGCTCTCTGCCTTATGGAACTCAAAGTAAGAACAATCCCAGGGCTATCCCACTCTTAGTCCTTTTCCAGATACTCCAGTCCTGCTGCCTGCCAATTGCTTGCCATAGGTCCCCAGGACCTGAACCAAGCTTATGACTAAGGCTGGCCCTCAGGTATCACATACCCCTAACACAGTGCATGGACCAATCAGTAGGCATGGGCCCACTGTGTCCTCCAAAGTCTTCAGCCTGGAATGGAGAGAGAGGCATTCAAGATTCTGTCCTTGGGCTAAACTAAAGAGGCCATTCTGGAGCCACCAGCAGCCTTGTCCTTGACCATGAAAGAGAACCTAGACAGTAGTAAGAGTTGACAAAAGCAGTCAAATGAAAGGCAGGGATGGGGAGGAGAAAAGAAAGAACAGCTGGAACACTAATGGTACCCCAGATCCTGACATCCCTGAGGCTGCTCTGTCCTGCCCTGATCACCTGAGCCAGAGTTTCCCCCGCTGCCCTCAGCTAATAGACAGACAGACTACATCTTGGTTTCCTCATCTGTTAGCTGACTTGCAGAACTAGATCAACCATCTCCAACCTCTCCCCAAAGTTCTAGGAAGACACAGGGGCACAGCAGGCGGGGAAGGGGCACTTGCAGCTCCAGACCCCATTTTGGACTTCCAAGAAAAGTTCTGTTTGATTCTCAGTGCAAACAAAGTGTGAGAACTACTAGCTCTGGTCATTCAGCACTGAAATTTTTGTTTTCACATATTGGACCCAGGAAGCACCTGGTTCTGCCCTGTGGACATTTTCTGTACTTGGCTCCATTTGAGGACCCTTCCTTCCAGTCTGTGCTCGAGATCCTCTGGGCAGGGAGCATGTGGTCCTGCTGCCCACTCACTTTCTCTTTTGCCCAAAGTGGACAAGACTCAGGTTTCTGACCTCCAACACTGTCTTCGGCATGTGCAGTAGACATGTCTGGGGCTGGGAGCTGGAACACCTGGGTTCCGACCCAGATTCACTGCAATGCTGAGGCTGTTCTGTTGCAGAAGCCAGACAGCCAAGTTCAAGAAGCTGTGTGATGTGAGACCCTTCTTATCTACAGGAGAGAAGCCCTGCAGCAGATCAGGTGCAGACAGCTCCATGGCTCAATGAGGCCACCAAGTGCTTGGGGACTTTCTCTCTTTCTGCCCTGGCATCTCAACTGCCCATTGTCCACGGCCCTATCTTGCATCTCAGGGAATGACAGTTCCCAGGGCTCTGGGGAAGTCCAGCCTACAGGAGGTACTTGCTGGGCACCAGGGCTTCACACCTGTAATCCTAGCTTCTTGGGAAGCTGAGATCAGGAGGATTGTGGTTCAAAGCCAGGCTGGGCACATAGTTCGAGAGACCCTGTCTTGGAAAACAACACAAAACAGGGCTGGCAGAGTGGCTCAAGTGGTAGAGTGCCTGCCTAGCAAGTGCGAGGCCCTGAGTTCAAACCCTATTACCACCAAAAAAAAAATAGGAGGCACTGATGGAGGGTTGTTGGGTAGACAGAGAGGTAAAGCAGAGGGGTTTCTCTCCCCCTCTCTGGGATTCCCATATGGCATTCCTGGTGGTGACTGAGCCTCTATGTACTATGACTTGAGCTCTCACCAGACAACCTCCCCACCCCCACCCCCAACCCATACCCTCACATCCTTTCACTAGACTCTCAAGCATAATTTTAGTCCCAAGAACAGCTTATGGGCTCTCACTTCCTTCCTCCTCTGTCCCTAGGAGTGTTGACAAAGTACCGCAATTGCTAAACTCTTGGGGGAATGGGTGCCTCGTCACTACCCTTGGCTTATCAGCAATCCCTAATTTCTTCTAAATACCTAGAACGGTTCATGTTTCCTGGCTGGATCTAGCTGATACAATGGTCATTCTCAAGCTTTTGCTCACATGGCTCCAAAGTCACAGCTTCAGCCATCACATCCTCATCATAGCCACATTGAAAGTCAAAAAGAAAGCTAGGCGCTGGTGGCTCACGCCTGCGATCCTAGCTACTCAGGAGGCAGAGATCAGGAGGATCATGGTTCAAAGCCAGCCTGGCCAAATAGTTGGTGAGACCCTATCTTTTTTTTTTTAATTTTTATTTTATTCATATGTGCATACAATGTTTGGGTCATTTCTCCCTCCTTCCCCCCCACCCCCTCCCTTACCCACCCTTACCCCTTACTACTCGGCAGAAACTATTTTGCCCTTATCTCTAATTTTGTTGTAAAGAGAGTATAAGCAATAATAGGGAGGACCAAGGGGTTTTGCTAGTTGAGATAAGGGTAGCTATACAGGGAGTTGACTCACATTAATTTCCTATACATGTGTGTTACATTCTAAGTTAATTCTTCTTGAACTAACCTTTTGTGAGACCCTATCTTGAAGATACCTAACACAAAAAGGGCTGGTGGAGTGTCTCAAGGTGTAGGCCCTGAGTTCAAGCCCTATAACTGCAAAAAAAAAAAAAAAGAAAGAAAGAAAAGAAAAAAGAAAGTCAAAAAGAAAGATAATTTATTCTGCCTAATTTATTTTTGCCAGGGAAATAAACCCTTCCCAGAATGGGGTCAAATTATGTGCTCTAGCCAGAAGAGAAATCTACGAAGCATTTTAAGACCTTATTACATGAGATAGACTCTACAAACAAGAAAAAAAAAAAAAGGAGTTCAGGAGTAAGGTAACAGCTGCTGGGTCAATCACAACTACTGCCTTTACCTTGAGTGTGACCTTGGTCAAATCACCTCCCCTCTCAGCCTCGGCTTCCTCATCTGAAAAATAGGGGAGTTTGATGAGCTCCATGGCTTCAAACTGAATTCTGAATTCTCCAAGGCCTTTGGGTTATAAAAAGGTGCCCCAGTGTCAAGAGATAGGGTCTGAGTGGATTGGATCCTGCTGATGTCAATGAGAACCGTCTGTTTGATCTCTTCTACTGGATGTGCTTTTAACAACCCCACAGCTCTCTCAGGTTCCGGATTCAAAGTTATAGATCAATTTCTAAGAATGAGGAAGGAACAGGATGGTGCTCTTGCAAAGGCTGATCCATTAGCTTTGGGGTAATTCATAATAAACTTCACAGATTGATTAAGCTCCTTGGCTCCTTGCCAACGAGCAGCCTGTCTGTACCACACTACAGCCTCCGCAGCACGGAGCAGAAGACAAGTGCCCTGAAATATCTGTGACTTGCTCTATTCTCTTCAATTATGAGAAGGCAAACCCCTTACATATATACAATTATTTTAAACTATTTATCTTGCACGAAAGAATTGATCTTTGCAGGTCTTTCTCCCTGGCCTTGACACTTGATGGATGGCTTTGGAGATGCTCTCAGATAGGAGCGACATGGCCCCTAATGGATGAATCTCCTCACCTTAATTTTTCCCCTGGAGGGTCTTCTCCATCTGGAATCATCTCTGTTTTCTTTGTGGATTTAACTCTGTAAGTGCCACAACCAGTGACAGCACTCTCTTTATTTCTGTGGTCTGAAGGATCCTTCTGGATCAAAGGTTCAAAGACACAGGCAGAGAAAAACAGGAAAAGGCCTTTGCCAAGCTTCTGTCCTCCACTGAGGATAACCCGTGACATCCAACAGGGGTCTACAGGAGGAGTTCTCTGTGACCCATGCAGTCATTAAACAATACCAGCACCGCTTCATGTGTCCTTTCCCACTCTGTAACTGAGGTCTAGACTGCTCTGTTAGCACCTGCATTGGGCCAGGCACAAATTAGATCATGCAGGTAATACCATCACTGTTTACAGATGAAGAAACTGAGGCCCAAAGGGCTGAATGGTTAGATGTCTCATCCAAGGTCATTCAGTTCCTGCTGCCAGGTCAACACTTGAGCTTAGCTTGGGTGGTTCTGAATGGAGTGTCCACTCAAGGGCAGACCTCAGCCCTTGACATTCAGGAGATGCTCCACCACAGGTTATATTCCTTCCTCCCCCTTCCTCTGGGCCACCTCTGATTCGAAACAGGTGGGCCTAGGTGGGCCTCATCTTCTTGTTGATGGCACAAGATTTGCCCAACCTGTGGTACACGACAGTTTTGCTCTATCAACCACTCCTGTAAAACAGGAAGACAGTCTCATTTTGAAATGTCCAAATAATACAGATATGATAATACAAATAATGAGCCAGGCAGCAGAATGCACGCCTGTAATCTCAGCACTCAGGAGGCTGAAGCAAGAAGATGGCAATTTCCAGGCCAGCCTGGGCTACATGGCAAAATCCTGTCTTAAAATAACAGTAACAGGGTTGGCGGAGTGGCTCAAGCAGTAAGAACACCTGCCTAGCAAGTGTGAGGCCCTGAGTTCAAACCTCAGTGCTGCCAAAAAAATTATAAATAATAATACAAACATACAGCCCAAGTCCCCCAGAGGACCTCACCTCCAGTCGGAACTTCCTGTTGGAGCTACTGGCATTTGTATTGAGTGGGCATTTCCACTTTTATTTCTTCACATTTATAAATATAAGCAGATAAAGATCTCCTGTAAAGAAATATGTAGCTGAGTTATTTTACCTACTGTCCTTTTATTAATTTAAATGGTATCACAATCTACATATGTTCTGCAACTTGCTGTACAGAATGTTTTAAATCAGTGTACACACAGGGGCCTCATCACTTCTGCTGCAGTTCAGCAACCTAGCATTTACTATGAGTAAATACTAGTTATTTAACTAGTCTTTTTTTTGACTTTTTTTTTTTTTTTTTTTTGCCAGTGCTTCACTACTAAAAACAGCACTATAACGGATATCACTGTCGTGGCTCCCTATGCATGAACAAGTATTTCTTTGGAGAAAACAGTGAGTATTTCTGTGGGAAGAAAGATAGCAAAAATGAGCCAGGCATGGTAGCTCACATCTGTAATCCCAGCATTCGGGAAGCTGAGATAGGCGGATCGTGAATTTGAGGCCAGTTTAGGCTGCATAGTAAGAACCTTTCTCAAAACAAACAGGAGAAGAAACCATAAACTAAGTTACAAGAGAAGTGGACTGGAAGGAAATATTTGCAACCTATGTACAAGATAACAGTCAGATCCTGTGAAGAAATGTGTCCTTCTAATAACTAGAAGATGATCCAGTAGAAAGATGGCAAAGAAAGAAACACAAATGGCCCCAGGCATATGGAATCAGGAAAAGATAAAGTGACAGTCAGACACCTTTCTTACTCATAAAAGCGCCCCCAATTTTTAGTTAAGTAATGTGAAATGCACCAGGTGCTGGTGGCTCACACCTGTAATCCTAACTACTCAGATGAGATCAGATGCGGTCAGGGTGGTATGGCGTAGACAATCCTAAACTACTCAGGAGGCAGAGATCAGGAGGATCTTGGTGCAGTTTGAAGACAGCCTCAGGCAAATAGTTCGGGAGCCCCTATCTGGTGTGGGGGGGAACCCATTATAAAAAAGGGCTGGTGGAGTGGCTCGGGTAGTAAGAGCACCTGCCTAACAAGTGTGGGGCCCTGAGTTCAAGCTCTAGTGCCTCCAAAAATTTTTTCAAAAATCATGAAGTGGTGACAGGAGTGTAGGGAGATGGGTCCAGTGAGAGGGCACATGCGTCCTGTGCTCTTGTAGCACAGAACAGTGCTTGTGACCATATCCTGGTTTGCACTCACCATGTACTACAAGCTTCATGTCCAGGTCACAGCTGGTCCTGGAGGCCTAGGACAGAGTTGGTAGGAGCTGCATGCTTGGTGGCACAGATTCAGGGACTTTGTACCACCTGGCCTCCACACTGCCAAACAGGGTTCTAACCTAGGCTCCAGCTCCAGCCTGTGGAGCAGCTCTCCTTGTTCCCTCTGGAATGGCCAGGACCTCTTGTGGTGTGGATTAGGTGGTTCTGAAGAAGCCACACCTGATGTTCATTCTTGCATGATCTCCAGACTGAGATGCTGCTACCCTGTGCCATGGCACGGAAGTGACTCAGTGTGGTTATAGCAGCAAGGGAAATGCCTTGTCTACTTCGCTCAGAGAGTGCTTCCTTCTCTCCTCCATATCAGCTATGCTATCAAGTGTCTGGGCTCTGCCCCTGGTGACAGCATCCCTGGTAGGCCTCACATCGCACCCTCCTGCCCTGGAAGGTGATGTTGACTTCAGGCCGCACCTGGCTCCCAGACACTCAGCCTCCTCACATAGAACTGAGCTCCAGCTGGGCTTTGCCTCACTGGAGCCTTTCATTCCTCCATTGCCAGATCACTGCAGGGTGGCGTCTGCACCAGGGCATGTGACAGTCTTGCCACCCATCTACTTCACACCTGGAGCAGCTACTTGGAGGCTCTGTAAATGAACTTGCAATTGTTCTTTGACCAAGAAGCAGAGGCGAGAGACACCCTTGCTGTAACAGGCCTGATAGGACAGGCAGATAAATGCCAGCAGAGGCCATATAGTCAGTTTCTGTAGCTGGAATGACAACCCATCAAGTTACCATAAATAAACAACTCACAGCCAATGGGAAGCCAGCAGGCTGGAGCTCCCAAGATAGAAGGACAGTGGGGTCACAGCAGAGGAAACTTCTTCCTGGTTCCCCAGGACCAGCCTGGAGGCTCCCCAGCCTATGCAGCCTTGTTGGTCACGCTGCATCCACAGCCCCACCCCCACCCAGGCCAGAGCCAGAAACCTGGGCCCCAGAAGGGTTCTCTGTGAAAACACAGGGATCTGAATATTCCTGCAAAGACTTCCTATTTTTAATAACACGGTATCAATTTGCAAACAGAGTAATGATCTCTGTTACTTTTCAGGAAATTATGTTTAATATAGTTTACTAGAGCGAACGAAGAACAATTTAATTGAAAGAGCTGCTCTGAACCATATTTAACCTCGGATGTACTAAATGGAGTGTCTCGGAGATAAGTTATGGTTTTTAATTTAATGTAAACTATTCTGTGCATAAGTACTGGGTTTTTGCCACTCTAATAACGACTAGTTTGGGTTTATGAACTATTTTTTCCATCGTCTCTTTCCTCCAGTGAGAAAAAACAAATGTTCAACTCCATCTGGGGTTTTCCACACAGAATCTGACCAAGGAGCCCTGCAGCCAGGCAGACTTGCTGTCTTGAGATGGCTGTGTCTCTAATGTGATCAGCTTAACGCTGCAGAGGACCCCCAATTTCTGAGAAGTGCCCATATTTCACTGCCAGGGCTGATCTTGCGCCTGGCTGGCTCCTTCACCACTCTGATTAATGGATTCCAGCCACTGTACCGGCACTTTAAATGAAGTTTCATGCTCACCAAGATTAATTGCTGAATGAAAAATATTGAAACTTTATTATTCATATAATTCATTTGAGGGGATAATCCCAGGAAAATGTAGTATGTGTTTGAAGTTAATCATTTGACAGTAATCGATGGGAAGCAAGATGGAGGGAAGCCGGTGGAGTGCCTCACAGCCTGACCCCCTGGGTAGAGAGAGTCGGGTGGGCCATGCCGAGAGGGGGGAGTCCTTTCTCACCCATCAGTGGCCCATCAACACTGGCTTCTCTGCCCTCCCTTCCCCCAGCCCCATATTGGCAAGTTTGCTGCTGTTTTGTTTGATTCCATTCATCTCTTCTCTCTTCTAGCTGCTTTGTTTCTCAGAGTGGGAATTTGGTGGGTTTTGGCCAACTAGTCATCAGTCCACCCATTTTTTTCCCATCTGTTCTCCAACTCTTAGTCCTGTGCTTCAAGTAGGACACTTGGGGGAGAGCACGTGACCTGGCATTAGTCAATGGATGACTGCATTCCTCCGGCCACAGTGATTGGTTCAAAAAAGGACACATGACTAACCAGGGCCAATGAGATACAGCAAATTCTTTTCCTGGGAAGGCTAGGACAGGATCTAACACTTTTCCTTTCTATTGAGAAAACAGAGTGTGGAAGGCTGGAACTGCCAGAAGCCTCTCTGCCAATCAAGGGGCAAGACAAAGAACCACGGGAGAAGTACGGGGGAGAGATTGAGTCCTGGTGATAGCATTTGGGTCCTGAATCAAGCCATACCTGAAGCTTGTCCTACTTCTGAACATTGGACATTTTTAGTTCTGTGAGCCATACATATTGTCTTTGCTTAAGCCAGTTTGAGTGAGGTATTTTTCTCAGGAACCCTGAAACTTGAGCAAAATGATAAAAGGACAAAAAGCCTTTGCCAATGGCTTCATGACAAGGCTGTGAGTTAGTTCCTGCCCTACAAGACTCCTGAAACTGTCCATATGTGTTCTTAGACTGGAACTGTCTGTTTGCGTGTGTTCTTAAGCTGGAAGTTTCTCTAGCTTCCCTTCAGTGATTTAAGCTACCTGACACTGGTCAGTGCACTCAGTTTCAGCTGAAGTTAACAGGGATTTGGTTTCTGTTGCTTGCAGGTCGAGTTTCCAGACATAATGTAGAGGCGTCAGTGGGAGGTGCTGGTGCAAAGTAGAGAGAGACCTTGGCCTTGGACACTCAAGTTGGAGGGAATGATGGTGAGGCCAGGGCAAACCTGGAAGCAGGTGTGTGTGCCATCCAGGGTGTCGGAGAAAGAACAGGGAGCCAAGGAGAAAGAAAGATGATGGCCAGTGAGAGTGAGGTTGGTGATGGAAGGAGCTAGGACAAGACGCATCCTTGAAGGACCTTGAAGGTCAGCTAGGGTCTACAGGGTTTGCAGAAGGACCTGCAGAACTGCCTGGAAGCACGCATATTATCCTCATTGTCTTTGTTTTCACAGAGCAACACATTGTTGAGAGAAAACCACAAAAAACTAAAAGACACAAAAAATACTGAAAAAATCCAAGTAGAAACTGACCACCCACCATCTCCTCCTTTAGATCTCCTCCTGTAGCTATACACAACTTCTCTGAACATCTGCACGCAGCTCCTCGTGTCCTGACTTGGCTGCAAAAGACAGACCTTCTCCATATTATCTTCTCCATATTCTCTGATTATGTCAGCATAATCAGAGCGGTTGAAACAAGTGTGTGTGGGGGTGGGGGTTGCTCTTTGTGCAGTGGTTTTTCTGTTGAAAACAGGTTGGCAGCTGTGAGGGAACAAAGAATATAATAGCCAGCATTCCTAAAGTTTACCATGGACAGGTGCTGTGCTAAATACTTTACACATGCAAAAGTAAAGGGCTATTAGAAATTCCCACTTCACCGAGGGGGAAACTGAGGCCCAGGGAGACTCAGTGGCCTGTTCCAAGTGACATAGCCGGCATGTGCATCTGGGCTTCCAAAACTGGAAAGGCTGGTTCTAGAGTACCTTTCACCCACAATCCTGCCTTTCCAGGGGCCTGTTGTTTGCTGCAAGCTGGTTGCAAGTGGCCAAGCTCTGTGCTAAATACTTTGAGACCAGTCTCTTCCCATCCACACGGCAAGGGAGGGATGTCTGTGCTGCATCTCATCCTACAGGTGAGGCTCCAAGAGAGGCCTGGTGGGTTCAGGTCACACTGCTGTAGGGTGGGCTGCACTGACTTCAGACCCCAGCTCTTTCCCTGACCCAGGGGGCCCACGGCTGCAAGCTTCTGAACCAGCCCTTTGCCGTCCATCCAATTCTGCTGGCTCGTCACTGTCCCTTGCGGGATTTCCCACACCGAGCCAGGCAGCCGGCAAGCCTTACCACTGCTTTACCCTCAACTCCTTGGCAGAGGTTCAGCGGGAGGGCGGACAGACTTCTATATTCCAGCCAGCCTTGCTCTAGCAAGTTCATCTGAGCACAACTCTGTGCATCCAACCAAGGCATAAGAAATTTAATAATTAAAGAATAATTAATTACACCTGAAACTTCTCACTTGGGGGTACAATTAGCCTCTGGCGCCTTTAGAGTGAGTTGCCAGTGACTAATTGTGCCTCAAGGAGGCATTTGTAAGGACAATTAATTGTGTGCAAAATGGAACCCACAAATACTTGGGAGCATAAAAATTATTCCCACAAAAAG
This sequence comes from Castor canadensis, assembly GCF_047511655.1. Lineage (NCBI taxonomy): Eukaryota > Metazoa > Chordata > Mammalia > Rodentia > Castoridae > Castor > Castor canadensis. The sequence continues at coordinate 7,331,819 of NC_133392.1, forward strand.
AGTTTGTTCAAAATCCAGGCCCTTATTTTTCAAAAGAGCCCTGTGGCAGGTTCCCCAGAATGATGCAGATGTTGGAGGCCTCTGTGGGGGGCCATCCCTCCCCCTGAGCAAGGGTCACCTGAGTGCAGAGGCTCCATGCAGCAGAAACCCCTAGGCAGCCACACAACAGTGCAGGCCATTGTCTAGTGATTCGAGCCTTTAACTACTTAATAAGAAATGGTGGGAATGGAGAGAGCAAGAAGGTAAACCAAGGCTGGAGGTGCGGACCTCCCTTCCTTGTTTCTTTCAGACTTCCTGTCAAAGTCAAGTTTCTCCAAAGTCACGGACTCATTATGGGTTTTCTTGGTCTTGCTCTCACCTGAAATGCACTTGCCCAAGGCTGGTTGCATTCACCCTGTCAGGGAGCTCATCCTTCCAGGGAGAATTCAGGGGCATTTGCAACTGCCCTAGTCTTGTCACCCTCTTTCTCAGAGGCTTCAGTGACATCCCAAGGTCACAGATAGTCCTGATTCCTCAGGTGGTCTCCAAGAAGCAGATGAAGTCAAATATTCCTCACCCTCTTCCACCAAGCCCAACACTGTTCCCCAACATATCTCCCTCGAAACCCCAAAATGCTGCTGAGTGTGCTTGTCCAAAGACTCACAGTACCAGATGTACACTCACAGACACATGTAAGACCTACACACACACATAGAAGCACGAGTGTCCTTACATGTGCATACATGTCTGACCTACATATACATATCTAGGCACATTTTCACAATGCACACACAGATGAGCACGACGTACGTGCTCGTGCACAAGTACACAATGCATGCACACATATTCATACCATATGCATAGATACATGTACACACGCCTTCATTTGCATATAACCCCCACTCACGGACGTATAACAAGAAGGCCACCTGAGCACAGGACTCATACTTATGTACACGTATTTGTCATATGTCTGACCTTCCCATGAGCCAAAATCTCTCTCTCCTCTGGGCCGGTTCTCGGGCTCTCTCTACCATAGCCAGCTCTGACTCCTCTCGAGGCTGGAAGCCCCTCAGGACTGTCACAGGGTCTGTGACAGTCTTTTTCTCAGTGGAATCGCAGTGCCTGGCACATGGCAAGTGTTCCTTGTGTATTTGGGACATGAATGACTCGGAACAAGGAGGGGTTTTAGGTCTATCTACTGGCTTAGGAGTCCATCTGGAGTTTCTCTCTAGAACATACCTGTGGGAGGCACTGAGGCAGGAGTCACCCTCCACACTTGTCCTTGTGAGTAAGAACAAAGCAGAGAGCCACTTGTCATTCCTCCATTTGGAAAGGAATTGAGGGCTACCTAGGAGTCCATTGTTCCCAGCAGAGAGAGGCTGCAAGATTTTTTCAGGAGCACCATCCTGGGCTGATGCTGAGGGGCTGCCATGGTGACCAGGATGGGGCACACAGCCTGGCAGGGGAGACAAAGCAGGAAAGGACTGGGTTGAAGGAAGCCAGGGATGGCAGCTGATAAAGGGGGTGACTATGCTGTGGATGTTCTTACTGGTGTGTGAGGAGTTTGTCCAGGCTTAATAGACTTGAACTGGAGAGTCAGAGAAGAACACCACAAGCCAGGTCTTCAGTACCAACAGAAGAACTTGGACTGACTTTGCCAGGGACCAGGAGGCATTTGGCATTCTGTTCATGCTCTTCTTTGTCCTTGTCACCCAGTGAAACCCTAGCAACCCCTCTAAATGCTATTTGGTTATCATGGTCCCTATGAAGCCTTTTCCCTCCAAGATATGGAGTTCCCCTCTGGGAGCAAGGTGCCCCCAGGAGATGTCTTAGAACCTTTAGTTGCCAGGAGACTGTCCTTCCTCTCCTCAGACAGATTCTCCCTCAGGCTGGAGGACCCTGTCTTCTCTTTCTATCCTGGAGCCCATAGACATGGTGCCAGTTTGGACATTCCCAACAGCAAAGGTGAAAAGAGCATCCTTGGCAGAGGGTGGCACCCTGCCCTGCCCGTAGCCCAGGAGGAGCAGGGGACAATTGCAGCTTTTCACAGCCAGATGCTTTGTCCTTGCTGTTTTCATCTTGTTTCTGGAAGGCAGATCCCTTCAAAGGCCATGAGTTCTCTGCGCCCCGGGAAGAGGTCTGTGTTCCTTTATTATATTTTCTTCACAACAATTGATCAGTGTGTTGCTCCATTGTCCTCTGATGCTGGTGTGGGGTCCCAGTGGCTGCCAATAATCTAGAAGCCCCTGGAAAGTAACAACAGAGCAGGGCCATCTGCCATGACTCTTGTTTTCAGTCCCAAGGCCTTGAGGAACCTTTAATGCATCCTGGGGATGGGTTCAAGTGCAAAGCAAGGCTGGCTCACTTAAGAAAGCCTGACATTCTATGACATTCTGCCATTCCATAAACACAAGGACACACTCTGAGATTAGCAGCCCAAGGGGCCAGCAAAGCTCCCAGAGGAGGTGAGATCTGAAAGGGGCTCTGAAGGATGACTAGGAGTTCATCAAGTAGAGGATGAGGGAGAGTGGGGATAAAGAAAGAGGAAAAGGAAAAGAATAAATGAGAGGGAAGACAGGAAGAAAGAGGACAGTGGTGTTTGAGATACACAGAGGGAGTCTGGTGAGACTCAGGAAGACAGTGGACACAGGACAGACAGGGAAAAGGCCACAGAAAACCTTTAGTCCACACAAGAAGAAAATCCCACTTTGTTGATGCTTCCTGCTTCTCAACGTTCCATGGCTCAGCCTTGTTCACTCCCCATGAGCAGTAAGGCTGCTGACTCCATCACTCCACCAGGCCTCCCACCAACCAAAGCACAGAGAGCACCTGCTCCCCAGGAAGGGCAGGCTTTCCCTCTGTGCACACCTCAATAAAGAGCAGGGTGAGAATAGTTCATGACTCAAACCTGGCCTTCTAGCCTTCAGAGAGACGGTGGGAAGGGTCCTCCGGAGTTCCCAAGCACCCTAGACCCTCCCACTGCACCCCCACTCCACCTGGAGAAGCTCAAAGCTCTGGGCTCTGTGGACAGAGTGGCACCTGGCTCCCAGCGCCAGTGAGACCCCTCCTGCCTCGTGCATGGGCACTGAATTCTATGGTTCTTACACACAGCAAATAAGGTTCGCTGTCACAGGTGGACACCATTTGTCTGTGACGTGCCCTTGCCTCGGTGACGACTGCAGATCAGTGTGTTTCCCTGTCTGACCTTCAACATCTCAATTTTCAGTCCATGTTGAAAAGTCCTACCTAATTAGGAGGCTCCTGCTCCCTATTGGACTGACCTTTTGGGCAGAGTTTGTAATTAGTGTCGGACTGATGCTCTATTAATTGCAAGAATTGTGATTCTTAGATTGAGTTAATTGCTGGTATCTGTTCACATTATAGTAAATAAACCCCCATCTGAATTTGGAACTGTACCCCTAGGCTAGATAAAGACATGATTACACTGATGGAGTCACAGTCCTCTGGGCTCCCTTCTCCAGCACCCTGTCGGCACACTAAAGTAAGCCAGCTTCTGTGATGGGTAAGCCACCTGAGTTTCTTCCACTCTTTCAAGAAAACACTCAAAGCCATCAGACTTGCCAGTCAAGACCCTTGGCTCTCCATTTTGCTAGAAACATGTCCACAAATAAAGTAAGACACTACAATTGATTCTCATTGGTCATGACAGGGACCGTCCTAACCTGATAGTGGAAGTGGGCTATTACTGGTGTAAGCCATTGGAAAGTGTTTTGATAATGAGTCAAGAGCCTTAAAAATGCCAGGTGTCCATGGCTTATGCCTATAATACTAGCTACTCAGGAGGCAGAGATCAGGAAGCTTGAAGTTCAAAGCCAGCTCAGGCAAACGGTTCACAAGACTCTATCTCAAAAAACCCTTCCCAAAAAAAGGCTGGTGGAGTGGCTCAAGTGATACAGTGCCTGCCTAGCAAGCATGAGGTCCTGAGTTCAAGCCCCAGTACCACCAAAAAAAAGAAACCTAAAAATGCCCAAATTTGGTTTTTCATAAAGTATATGTGATGGTTTGAATATGTCCCCCAAAAGCATTAGAAACGTAACCCCCCAAAACATGCCAATCATATTTGGAAGCGCGGCACTTGGAAGGTTAAGGGGTTGTGAGATGAGGTTAGGAGCATGGCCTCTCGTGCTGGTGTCAGTGGCTTTAGTAGAAGAGGAGAAGAGACTGAGCTGGCAGGCTCACACACTGTGGAATGTGTCTACCACTTCAGGATGCAGCAAGAAAGCCCCACCCAAGGGCAAGCTGATGCCTGGAGCCGTCATCTTGAACTTCCCAGCCTCCAGAACTATAAGCCAAAGAAACTCTTCTTTATAAAGTACCCAGTCTGTGGCGTTCAGTTACAGCAACAGAAAACTAAGACAGTATATCTCCACACAGTGGTAAAATGCACAGCCCCCAAAATGATCCAGCTCTCTATCAAAGTATCAGAAAATGTTCATGATATGCTAAGGGAAGGAACTTAGAAATGAGCACACATAGTGATCACATGTGCGTGTGTGTGTACACCCACATGAGGAAGTAATGTTAACAGTAGTTATCTGTGGTAGATTAATTTTCATTTCTTTATCTCTCTCTCTCTCTTTGGTGGGGCTGGGGTTTGAACTCAGGGCTTCGCTCTTGCAAAGCAGGTGCTCTACCACTTGAGCCACACCTCCAGTCCATTTTGCTCTGGTTGTTTTGGAGATGGGGTCTCATAAACCCTTTGCCCTGGCTGGTCTAGAACCACTATCTTCTCGATCTCAGCCTCCCGAGTAGCTAGGATTACAGGCGTGAGCCATTGGCATCCCACAGGGTAGGTGCTTCTCTTATAATTAGGGGGAAAATCATTTCACTTGGAGAAAACAAACCAACAAACAAAAACAAATATAACCTGACAGCATGAAACAAAAATTGACCAAAGAATAAAATAAACAAACAAAACACTAGGGGGTTAGGGGGAGGAACTCAGTGGTAGAACGATTGCCTACCATACTCAAGGCCCTGAGCTCCATCCCCAGCACAACAAAAAAAAAAGTCTGGAAGGGGCTGGCAGAGGGGCTTAAGTTGTAAAGCTCCTGCCTAGCAAGCCTGAGGCCATGAGTTCAAACCCCAGAATGAGCATGCCTTTGACGTGGTGACTTCACTTGGAAATACTCTGAAACACAAACAGCTTGATGACATAAAAATGTAAGTTACAATATCAATAAAATTCCCAAAAAACCTCAATGACAGCCAAAGGGATTGTTTCTATCACAACCATATGACTGAATATTGTATAACATTTTAGAGATTTTTGAAGAATTTATATTAATGTGGAAAATATGCTTATGTCATACTACTAACGAAGAGCTGGATAAAAATAACCAAATTTGCCTTAAGAATGGAGACCCGGGTAGAAAGTGCATCATCAACCTGATGAAACAAGTGATGCCCCTAGACAAGGTGAGAACAGACTGCTCCCTGTCTCAGACTTCTTTCAAAGCCATTGGAGCATATTTTGCCAGAATGTAAAGTCCCTGTGTTGTCTGTGCAGGTTCTTAACTGTGTCCCATTGCAGGGAAAGCCAGAGGTGAGTCCTTGTGTGTGCAATGGACGCATCTCCCCTCAGGTCCTGTGGCACTGTGGTTGTCATGGATAATACAGGATGCTGCTTCTTTGTCCTCAGGCAGCACTCCAAATCCTACACACCGCCTCTGTCAAGCAGACTCCCCCTCCCCACTTTCTCTGCTGCTGGGTTCTGTTATGGACAGCTGTCCCACCTGCAGGAAAGTGCGCCCCCTCTACTGCCTTGCTCTCTTCTGTCTGGGATGCCAGACGCACTCACTCTGGTCCCCACTCCCCCTGAGGGCGGGCTGTCCTGGAGGAGCCGCTGCCTATCTGTGCTCACTAGCTCACACATCCCCTCCCATCTCTGTACGTGTGAGATGCTACTGCAGAACTCCCTCTAACTCACAGAACTCCCAACACCCAGCTCCTAACATGAAGGCGTCCACCCGGGGCCCACGCACCTGGCAGGTGCTTTTATATTGACTCTTTTAAGCCATGACCTTGAAAAGACACCAGTGGGGTTGGACTGGAGAAGAAGTTGACAGTAACTGCACCATGCTGTGACTTCATTCTTATTTTTTAGTTATAAAAGTAATAGATACTTTTAAAAGCACAAAGAGAATATACAGTATAAAACGAAAAGTCACTTTTAACTCCCCCCAGTTTCACCTCCCAGAGTGTGACAGAATCCTTTTAGAAATTCCTTCTTATTCTTTTAACTTTAAAAAATTGCTCAGTTCTGATTACAAAACTGGTGCATGTTCATTTTAGAGACAAACACACGGAAAACAGACATAAAGGTCGACTCTAATACTTGCAAAATAGGGATTGCACCCTAATTCTAAATTCTAATAAGCCTTTTTGGAATATCTCATGACCATTTTGCAATGCTATTAAATATTCTATCTATAACAGATTTATTGAGGTAGGATTGATAAACAAAACAACCACACATATTTGATGTTGCAATTCGATGAGTGAGTGAGGAATCTCACACACCCACAGGAAAAGAAATGGACGCGACCATCATCCGTTACCCTCCACATTTTGGGCTTTTTGTTTTTTGTTTTGTTTTGGTTTTGGTAGTAAGAACACTTGTGAACTATGAGCAATCGCTTATTAATGTAGGCATTTCATTGTACTGTAGATATCTAGAAGGTAGTCATCTTGTATAACTGTGACTTTGTACCCAGCCATCCCCTTCCCCCATCTTTTTGAAGCCACATTTCATATTCTGCTTATGTAAGTGTGAAATGCACAGTATTTGTCTTCCTGTGACTGGCTTGCTTCACTTAGAGTAAGGTCTTCCAGGGCCATCCATATTGTCACAGATGGTAGAGTTTTCTTTTTCTCCCCCTTCTCCCCTTCTCCCCCTTCTCCCCCTTTTTCTTCCCCTTTTTCTTCCCCTCCTTCTTCTCCTCCTCCTTCTCCTTTTTCTGCTTCTCCTCCTTCTCCTCCTCCCCCTTCTTCTCCTCCTCTTTGTTCTCCTCCTCCTCCTCCTCCTCCTTCTTCTCCTCTTTCTTCTTTTTCTTCTTCTCCTCCTCCTCCTTCTTCTTCTCCTCCTCCTCCTACTTCTTCTTCCCCCTCCCTCCTCCTTTCTCCTTCCCCTTCTGCCTTCTCCTCCTCCTCCTGGTCCTCTGAGACAAGGTCTCACTAGGTAGCCCAGGCTGACCTGAAGTTCATAATCCTCCTGCCTCAGCCTCCTAACTGCTGGGATTACAGGTGTTCACAACCAAACCCAGCTTGGGTTTTCTTCTTTTTAAGACCACCTTGTATTCTATTGTGTGTATACACCACATTTTGTTTATCTACTCACCTGCAGTGGATATCTGGATTGCTTTGGCCTCTTGCTATTGTGAAGAATGCTACAGTAAGCATGGCCATACAAATATCTCTTTGAGATCCCCGCTGAATTTTTGTATACACAGAAGTGGGATTGCTAGATCATACGATAATTCTGTCATTAATTTTTTGAGCCACCTCCATTCTGTTTCCATGGGGGGGGGCTACACTATTTTGCATCTTCACCAACAGTGCCCAAGGCTCCGATGTCCTGAAGTCTCACCAACACTTGTTGCCTTCTGTTCCTTTGACAATGGTCATCCTAATGGGTGTAGGTGAGACCCCCTTGTAGTTTTGTGTTTAATTTCCTTGATTACTGATAAGCCTCTTTCCATGTGTTCATTGGCCATTTTTGAGTCTTTTATTTGTCTTTTGTGTTTTGAGATCAGGTATGTAGTCCAGATCTGGCCTGGAACTCTCAATCCTTGTGCCTCAACCTCGTAATCGCTAGATCTGCAAGTATGCACCAAATTTGAATGTTATCTCTGAAGAGAAAATGTCTCTGAGCTGGACATGCTGACCTCAATTTTCTGCTGTGACCAGTCATACTGAAGTGCTAGCCTCTATTTTGTATAACTTTCCTATCTAAACAGTTGCTTTGCTCTTTGAGTTTTATCATTAAGATTTAAGTGGCTGCTGGATTTGGGGCTCTTTGACCATTCACATCCAAGATTGCTCCAGAAATATGTTCTTGGGCTTGAGTGACAGGCTGAAGAAAACCTTGGTCCTCAGCTAAGGAGCACATTGTTTTATTCTGCTATTCTTGCTAGTTCTTCCAGAATATGGTAAAAATCAAACCCTTAAGTAAGAACGGGTTATTTGCAAATGTGATTCTTTTTTTTTTTTTTTAGTCACACAGTTTCTTGTTAATAAATGAAATTTATTGAAATTCCATTGTGAGTTCTATGAGTAGGCAGAGGCTGGACAGTCTGTTCCCAGCCACCAGTGTTGACAGATGAAAGCAAGAAAATAGCTCTGTGTCAGCTTCCAACATACCTCCCAAGGAGCCCTCTGTAAAAAAGGGCTCCACACACTCCCCAAGTGTATCTTCACGTGAACTAAAACATTATGATCACTTCTGAACCTAGACATTCAGCAGGAGCTTCTTTCTTCTCTTTCTTTCTTCCTTCCTTTTCTTTATTATTATTATTATTATTGGTGGAACTAGGCTTTGAACTCAGGGCTTCATGCTTGCAAAGCAGGTGTTCTATCACTTGAGCCATACCTCCAACACTCTGGTTATTTTGGAGATAGGGTTTTATGAGCCATTTGCCTAGTCTCGAACCATGATCCTCCAGATCTTGGTAGCTAGGATTACAGGTGTGAGCCATGGGTGCCTGGCAGGAGTTTCTTTTACATTCACTGAGCCAAGTGAACAAGCCACTTTCCTTCTTTCCTTCCTTCCTTCCTTCCATCCCCCCACTCTCTCTCTCCTTCCCTCCTTCCTTCTTTTTTTTTTTTCTTTTCTATTTGTTTGTTTTTTGAGACAGGTTATCATCATGTAGCCCAGGCTGGCTGTAAGCTGGTGATCCTTCTGCCTCAGGAGTGAAAAAAGGTTTTGCTGTTGGCTGGGTCATGGTATTGATAGTGGCTTATTTGTTTCTTTGTTGTGGTGCTGGGGATCGAACCCCAGTCCTCACAAATGCTAGGCAAGCACTCTACCACTGAGCCACACCCCAAGCCCAAGCAACTTTCAAAACCTGACAAGCACCAGGCCTTCCCCATGGGTATTTCCAGAAACAGCAGGGTTGGGGGGCCGAGGACCCCCAATATTTTTTTGTTTTTAATCTATATTTATTCTCCAGAGGGATTTCATTATAATATTTCTGCAATGGGTACAATGTACTTTGATCATAGTCATACCCTCTATTGCTTTTCCTTGTCCCTCCTTTTGTTTTCACAACTCTAATGAGTTTCATTATTCTATTTTATGCATGTATGTAAAGTACTTCAATCTTATTCCCCCTCATCACCCTTTCCCCTCCCACTGGTTCTCTCAAACACCCCCTCTTTTATATTCATGTCTTTTTTTTTTAGGTCTAGAGAAAATGTGATATTTGTCTTTTTTATGTGACACTTCTCTTTCTGAGCCTGGCTTATTTCACTTAACATGATGATCTCCAGTTCCATCCATTTTCCAGCAAATAACATGATTTCATTCTCCTTTACGGCTGAATAATACTCAATTGTGTACATAGACCACATTTTTTTTATTTACTCATCCCCAAGAGTCTTAAAACCATCCTACCACTTGGTAACTAGCCAGCAAAGGTGTTGAGAAAAAGCCACTCATTGGTGTCATGTTATCAGCAGACCTATGAGGTAACTATTTAAGTCCCAACTCAGCACAGAAAAGCTCACCAACCATATTATGGAAAATCATGCAAAATATAGACAACATACAAGGAAGTTAGGTATCGGGCAGGGCCCCAACAGAACACAAAGACACACCCCAAATAGGATAATCAGAGGAGAGTTATTTATAAAAAATGTGGGTACAAAGATAATTCAGCAGCCTGGGGCTACCACCCATAGACCCAAAGGGTAAGGAAGGGAAGAAGTTACAGAACCCAGAAAGAGAGGTGGGCAGTCTCTAGAGGACTCTTGGAGGGAATTAATTCTGGCACATGCTACTGCATGTGTGAAACTTGAGAAACACTGGGGTGACATTTACAGATTGATTGACTGATCAATCAATTGATTTGCTTATTTTGGCAGTACTGCGGGTTGAACTTAAGGACTCTCAGCTTGCTAGCAGATGCACTACCACTTGAGCCACTCCACGAGCCCTTACGTTTCCATTTACACAAAATGTCCAGAGTAGGAAAATCCACAGAGTCAGAAAGCAAATGAGTGGTTGCCAGGGGCTGGGGGTGGGACTGCACACAGATCCCAGGTTTCTTTGGAGATGATAAAAATGTTCTGGAATTTGACAGTGGAGATCATCACACAACCTTATAAATGTACCATAAGCCACTGAACAGGTGATACATATGTAGGCGAATTAAAGCTCAAGAATTTTTTAAACAGAGGAGCCTGACCTTTGGTGGAAAGGCACAGCCAACCCAAGGCAACCTGGAGGAGAAGTGGGAGGAGGGAAGGGCTCAAGAAAGACCAGGAAAATAAACACAGTGACCTCTCTTTCCTCCTCCCTCTGATCTGCTATGGTTCCCCATCAGCCAGATCCAACTAGAAGCCAGTGAGCAAGCCAGCGGTTGTTGTCTCCTCATGAGTGAGCCTCCCAAGAGGGAGCAGCATGGAACGCATATGGAGGAGATGCGGAGGTGGAGGCAAGGAAAACCACACCAGAGAAGGAAGGTAAGCTTGCCTAAAGGAGACACAGCCAGGGCAGTGAATGTGTTTACACGATACTCTGCAGTTGCTAGCATGAGTTCTCAAGTGGACTATAAGCCTCCCAGCAACGAGCCCAGAACTGAGTCTGGGGTGTCCATTAGACAAAAGGAAACTCGGGGTGTGGGGGGGAGGCCCCCCAGCAGCACTGGGACAAGCACAGCTGCATGCAGAGTGCTCCAAGTGAGCCTGCCCTGCCCATGCTGTGGGAAAAATACAAAAGGATGGCTGCTTGCTCCTGCCAGCAGGAGATTCATGCATCCTTTCCTCACTACACTCACCTGGTGGATTGCTGCCCCTTTAAAAAGTCCTCTCAGCCTGGCGTCAGTGGCTCACACCTAGGAGGCAGAGATCAGGAGGATCACAATTCAAGGCCAACCTGGGCAAATAGTTGTCAAGACCCTATCTTGAAAATACCCAACACAAAAAAGTTGGTGGAATGGCTGAAGTTGTAGCACCTGTCTAGCAAGGATGAGGCCCTGAGTTCAAGTCCCAGTACCACTCAAAATAATAATAATAGTAGTAATAAAATTTCTCTGAGTGCTGCAAAATTGTGAAGCACACAGGCAGGTGGCCCCACACACTAGTTAAGGGCTCAGTCTTGGCATCTGACGGTTTGACTTAGTCTCTGGCTCTAACAATTAACTCTCTATTACCTGTGAAAATGGACTCAATCCTTCTAAGCCTTAGTTTCTAAATCTGGAAAGTGGAAATGACTATTTTTGAGATGGGGATCACACTGTTGTCCAGGCTGACCTTGAGCTCATGAGCCTTCTGCCTCAACTTCCCAAAGTAGCTGGGATTACAGATGCATGGTCAGTTCAAATGGCAGTCACTTAAAAATCTGTGCCTCACAGAAATGTTGTAAAGATTAAACAGAATAGTGCATGGCAAGGGCGTCCTGCTGTTGCTGGCATACAGTAAGTGCTTAATAAATGTCTAGGTTTATTCTGTTGACTGTGATGATGACAGAAGAGTTGAGAAGCCATTTGTCATCATCTCATTTCATTTGCTTGTTTTTGCAGGAAAAGAGGATTGACAGAGTGGCTCAAGCAATAGGGCCTAGCAAGCGAGACGTTCTGAGTTCAAATGCCAGTACCACCAAAAAAAATAAAATTACAGCGGAAGAAAGGGAGGCCCAAAGAGAGGTGTGGAGTACCCAAAACTGTGAGGCCAGAAGAAAGGTAGAGTCAAGAAAAAAATCCAGTTTCTGGTGTGAGCACACTATGGGTGATCTCATCAGGGGGCCCAAGAACAGTCCCCAGGGCAACACAGTGGGATTACAGACAGGCAGAGCGCAAAGACCTCAGGGCCCAGCTTGTGCTGTGCATGCAGTAGGTATTCATTAAGTGCTCATGCATGCATGTTTGAGTTTTTACTACCATTGCTTAGTGGACCAGGAGTTCTTTGAGGGCCAAGTGTGTGTCCTATTCTTCTTTGTCTCAGTGCCTGGCACAAGGGCCGGCATAAATTAAGTGCTTAATAAGTATTTTATAGGTATTAATAATTAACATCTGAGGCTATTTAGAAATAACTCTGTGGGAAAAGCCCAGTTGGGATTATAGCTGGTATCAAAAGTTAAGTTCCCAGGGCTGGCAGCATGACTCAAGGAATAGAGCTCCCTCCCGGCTCACTTACAAAAGTCCAGGTTCAAACATGGCTGCCATCCACCCATGAAGTCTAGCTTCCTCATATTGATGTGACAGTGTAAGTTTAAGGTGACACTGAATGGACCTCAGAATATTATGCATTTTATTTGAAATAATTTCCTGTCTTCAACTGCAGTGGACACAACTGTGCTCCCCCACATAGCATGTCCTGACCTCTGGTACCTGTGAACATGGCCTTCTTTTGTGAGTAGTCTTTACGTATGTAACCAAGTTCAGATGAGGTCATACTGGGTTAGGGTGGTCCTTACTCAAGAACCAGTATCCTTCAAAGGGGAGAAAACCAAGGCATGCAGCCATAGACACAGGGAGGAGGCTGTGTGACAACAAAGCAGAGATAGGAGCAATGTGCCCACCAGCCAAGGAACACCAAGGATGGGTGGCAACCACCTGGAGCTCAGAAGAGGCAGGAAGGATCCTCTCCTAGCACCTTCCAAGAGAGCACGGCCCTGCCAACACCTTGGTTTTGGATTTCTGGCTTCTAGAATTGTGAGAGAATAAAAATCTGTTGTTTTAAATCACCAGGTTCGTGGTGATTTGTTACTGCAGTCCTAGAAAACAAATATAGTTTCTGTCACATTTGGTCTTGCATTGTATGGCAGTTTCTGCTGAAGGGGACATGGTAAGACAAGAAGTTATTTAATGGCAGCTACTTAGGGACCTGCTCTGTGCCAGGCCCTGGCCAGATGTGATTTCCTTGACTCTGCTCAAGAATCACTGGAGCTCCATACTCTTACCAACCTGTCATTAAGCACCCCGTACCTATCTTAGCATGCCCCCTAAAGCTGCACCTCAGCAGGTGTAGGTGGTCTGTTTAAGAGGTAACCCCAGGAAGCAGAAGTGAGGGTGTAGGAAGGGAAATGGGCAGGAGTATGCTGGGAACTTGGAGAACTGTATGGAACACATTCCAGAACAGTCTCTCCAGGGGACAAGAGCCCAACTTTTCTCCCCCCCAGCTCCTATCCTCATCCATGACAATTGCTTGCGAGGTTCCCCTGCCACCCATGATCTCCCCTGTGTTTCAGGACGGTCTTAGGTGTGTGAGTGGATGGGACTCTCTGGTGTAGTTAAAGGGCAGGGTGCAGAACATGCAGTTCTCTGTGCTGGAAGTTTCTGCTGGCGGGAGGATAGTGAGCTTGCACCCAGCCATTCCGTTTACTGTTCCTGCTGCTGACATCACAGGCGGCTCAGACAGTGGGGTGGGAGCAGGACTGGCCACCGAGTTGCAGGACCTAGTGCAAAATAATTGCAAAATGCGTGTTGAGAATCACTGTGAATTTCAAGGTGGCAGTTGCAGAGCATCTAAGCAGCACAGGGCTCCATGTATCTGCACAGACTGCAGCCCAGGAGGTTGACCCGGGGTCATGTGAGGGGGTGAGCCCAGAGGCATGTGTTGTAAGCAGCTACCATGTGTCACACACATGTTAACGCTTATGAACACGGTAAGTGGAGCATATAAGTATGCTGCTTTATGACAATGACATTAATTATTCCTCTACAATGGGAACAGATTTAGGGAAATGCATGTTGTTTCCTGGCCACCTAGGACTCCCTAAGTCCACACCAGGACTGGCATGTCATAACTCAGAGCCTAAAGAGACTGTGTAATTCTGTGCAAAAGTTTCCACAAACTCCAAGCCCTCCATAAGCATGCTGATATGGTTTTCCTGCTTATCATCTCTAACACCACAGACCTCTTGCTTATTTGGTATTTAAAATGAACACAGGGCTAAGGTGTGTAGAGCACTTGCTTAGCAAGTGTAAGACTCTGAGTTCAAATCCCAGTACCACCAGAGAAATAAAAAAGTAAGAAACAATGCACATGAAATTTGAAAATGATTTGTCAGATTATTGGCCTACATTTTTATTACTTTATGAGCAGTCATTTCTGTGGGCCACAGAGGTCTGTAAACATGTCCTTGACCTAGGGCCCGTGGCTCAAAGTGGGGCTCATCCAGCAGTTCTAAGAAGCAGGAAGACCGTCCAATACAGCTGAAAAAGTCAGCAGACCCTATAACCACCCAAAGCAGTGTGTGGACCCCAAGGGCATTCTGGACCCAAAGCAGCAGTCTATAAAAGATATTTGGGGATAACCAGGGAAATCTGAAAATGGGGCATCTAGAACTATCTGCAGTGAGGGAGGTTTATTTTTCAGCATGTCTCAGACTGATGCATTTATAAAATATAGTAAAAGTGACCTTCTAGGAAAATCAAATAAAAATTACAAGATGCAAACCAAGGATGTTTTTATTTGAGTATGCTTCAGACACACAAAACTATATAACCCAGGCCGGCCTTGAATTTGAGATCCTTCTGCCTTGGCCCTAGTGTTTTTTTTTTTTTTTTTTTTTTTAGACTCAACAGATCTAAAATTATCCCATCAAACTGTCAAGTTCCTAAACCCTTGTTATCAATTTGGTGTTTAGCTTGTGTTAATCTATAACGAATAGCCCACAGTTGATCACAGCACACTGACCATACAACAAACAGCACTGACTTTTCAGGCCTGGGACTAAGAAGCAGTTTAACTTTCATAGATTGGTAAGATATAGACTGTTCTTAGATAGTATGTGCAAGTATTTAGAAGTTATATTATTAGTCAGCTTTCTGTAATTGGAACAAATACAGCCTTGTTCCCTTTGGGCCTATGGTGAGGGGAGCTCATCATGACAGGGAAGGGAAAGAGAGAGAAGAGGAAAGAGCTGAGGTCTCACTATCCCCTTCAAGGGCGTGTCCTCAATGACTTTAAGACCTCCCATTAAGCCCCACCTCTTAAAGGCTTCCAATAGCATCACCCTAGGGACCATGCCTTTAACTCATGGGTTTTTGGGAGATGCTTATCTGAACTACAGCAGGAATGAAACATCAGGATGTCTGCAACTTGCTTTCAAGTGATTTAGGAAAAAGTAGTTGAACTGAACAAGACCAAATATGAATAAACAGTACAAACAGGTAGCAGACTTTGGGATGGTTATTCACTGCACTGTCTAACTTGGCTTTTCTATAGGCTTGAACAATCTTGGCCTGAAAAGTTAGAGCAGGAGAGACAAAAAATAGCAGACCCTCGTCATTTCTTCCTAGTACAAATTAAATGCAAAGGCAAGCCTCCAGAGATGCACAAGCCAGGTGCAACTCACCTGTCCACACCCCAGGAAGCAGCAGCAGGTGGCAGGACAACAGAGCCAGGGAGTGCCAGGGAGGTCCAGAGAAGGGCAGTTTCCTACTGGGGAGCCTTGGCAAGTGACCCAAGAGTGCCACTCAGCAGGCCCTCTGTGTCCTGCAAGGGCCACTCCAGACAAGACAAAATAATGATTCTGTACAGTCCCCTGGGAGGACAGACTCTGACCAGAGTAACATCTGGTAAAAGAGGATTTTGTAGGTGATTGAACTGGAGGCTGCATCAAGAGCTGTAGACACTAAAACTAGTTCTAGTTAGGGCTGAGCAACTTCTTTCAACAGTGGCACTCTTTTCTGCTTGTGCACAACTCTGGGGAGGGGGAGGGGGGTAAGGTCACTCCATCTCTGTCCCAAACTTAGCCATTCTGAGCAGTACCCCCCCACCCCATAGCCTCACCACTGGCTCTGCTAAGTGATGTCAGTGGCCTGGGTGACTCTGACCTTAGTCAGCATTGCTCATACGTCTGAAGATCTGTGTGTCATGGATCTGCCCTGCTCCAGGAAAGCAAACATTCCAGTGGAAGGGCTCAACACCGGACATGCAAGAGGGTAGCCTCACAGGAGGCCAGGGGATGTTTTAAACTCATGTTGACTTCAGTTCGGCTCCATGGGCTGTTTACAAAGATTTCTCAGCTTTTCCACTCATACTGGGGTTCAAACTCAGGACCTTATGGTTGCTAGGCAGGACCTTTTCCACCCTGTGACCCACTGTGCAAGAACAGGGCCTGTTTTGTCTCATATTAAATTATCTTATTTAAATTAGCTTCCCAAGGTGGCTGAAGTACCAAACTTCACCCATCAAGCCAGGTGCTAATAGCTCACATCTGTAATCCCTAGCTACTTGGGAGGTTGAGATCTGGAGGATCACAGTTGGAGACCAGTCTGAGCAAATCTGACTCCGATTCCGAAAGAACCCATCTCCAAAATAACCAGGGAGAAATGAACTGGAGGTGTGACGCAAGCAGTAGAGAGCCCTGAGTTCAAACCCCAGTTCCACAAAAAAAAAAAAAACCACCCCTCCATACTAGATCTGCTACTTGGTGGCCAAGAGCTTTAGGCAAAATACTTCATCAGGACCAGCAGCCTAACTTGTGGGGCCCCATGCAGAATGAAATTGTAACACTTCTCATTTAAATTGAGAGTTTTAAGATGGCAACCACAGAGCAAAGTAGGGATCCTTTTGAGCACTGAGCTCTGTGTGACTACTTAAGTCACAGACCCCTGAAGCCAGCCCAGCACCTGAGCTCTCTGGGAGCTTCACCTTCACACAAGTAACTCTGGAATCTTAATCCCTTCCTTCAGGCCTCAGTGAAGTAAGGCTGGGCCATTGCAGCTTCTGTCTTCTTGGAGGTGGCAACCAGCTGGGGTTAATCTTTGCACCAATGGCCCTGCTTGGGCCAGGCACCAAACAGGCCTTTCTTCAATGTTTGTTGAGTAGCTGTGGTTTAACATTTGTTTATTTCTTCCTTATGTTACACTATAGATTCATTCATGTCTGTGGATCAATATGTTTGCTTTTGTTTTCCTAAGACTATAGTCATTGTTTTTCAAAGAATTCAGGCAGTGTGTGTGTGTATTTAATTAAAAAATAAAAGTGATGGGCTTAAACCCAAACACCAAGAAACTCCTGAAACTGTGAGAGGTTCAACCACTCAGTTCTGTTCCCCTTGTAGCGTAGGGTATGAGCATAGAATTTTTAATGCATCCATAAAGGCACTATGTATTCACTGACTAGAATTAATTAAGAATCACAGAGCGATTCTGTTATAGCGACCACAAGCATGGCTACGTAGCAGACATGAGTGAGGAAAAATTCCCAGGACTGAATTGAGAGCTTCAGATAATTGCAGTTCTGAAGTGAGCTGACCCCTGGACAACAGAGACAGGTGAGTGAAGTCCAGCTCCTAGGCACTCTGACAGCACAGGCCCTTGAAATCCTCAAGTGCACAAGTCCCTTTTACAGCACAAAATGGTTACAATAAAAGGAGCCATTGTCATCTTGGGCCACTCTGTTTTTTTTTTTTTTGTTTTTTTTTTTCTACAACTGTTGGTTTCTGGAAATGAAATAGGAGACAGGAAGCAGGGAACAAGAACATCAGTTAGAGGTCTTTGATTCTCGTGGGAAGGCCCGTGGCAGTGTGGAGTGGGACTGCCCCCAGGGGCCTTTCACAGGCCCTTGGTTCCTGGAGACAGCAAAGCCGCCCCCAGGAAGGCAGAAAGGTGGGAAGGAATTATGCCATCTGCTGAAAGGAAGGAAAGAAGAGCCTTACAAACTCAGCGCCCCTCATTTTTTCTTGTTACTTTATTTTTTTAGTTTTGGCGGCTGAGGGTGTAGCTCTGTGGTGGAGCCTATTATGCACAAGACCCTTGGTCTGATCCTTAGCACTACAAAACAAAACAACAAAACCTTTTTAAATGTTGTAATAATTTTTAACTTATAGACAAGTTGTTAGTATAATACAAAGGACACCCATATAGCCAGCATCCCAATTCATGTTTTCAGCACTGCTATGCTTGCTTTATTGTCTGCTATCATATGAATCTTTGCAGAGTGGGTTGCATACAGCATATCTCTAAATCCCTCCCCTACCCCACCCACCTTTTTTTGGTGGTCCTGGAGTTTAAACTCAAGGCTTTGCATTTGGTAGTCAGGCGCTCTACCGCTTGAGCCACCCTGCCAGCCCTTTTTTGTATCGGGTAGGGTCTCAACTTCGAACTTCAATCTTCCTGGGCTGGCTTCGAACTTCAATCCTCCTGTTCTCTGCCTCCTGAGTAGCTAGGATTACAGGTGTGAGCCACCAGCATCCCGTTCTTAATTGCTATTTTTTCAAATATAAGATTATATGAAAACATGTATAATGCTTTTTCAAGCCCCACAAACCACTCCCCTCCCATACGAAATACAGACTCACTTTTCATGAAGGAAAGATGCAGCTGCCTGGAACTTGGCTGTAGAGGGGTTGGCATCCTTGAGCATAAATTTGACTTTGAGCTTCCTGTGAGCCAAGGCAACAAGGAATCACGATGGTTTGCACAGTTTTAATGATCTGTTAAAAGCAAGAGAGATTCACTTTGTTTCTTTTGCAGGTGTGCAGAGCCAAGGTGGCAGAAAGTCTGAGTGGTTGATGGAGAAATTGGTCCAGCTCCTGCTGCCGGCCTCTTCACTCCATCCTAGCAGTAGGAAGTCACTGGCTCAATGGTCTGGGGTGGCAGTCCCCCCTAACACCAAGCCTTAGATGGACCCCAAGTCTTGGAGTGGAACACAATAGGTGCAGGGGTAGGGTGGCCCTTGGTGCGGGGGTAGGGGGGGAAGTGGGCTGAAGTGACCAAAAGAGCAAAAGCAAACAAGAAACAAGATTGAGGTGGAATGGAGGCTCCAGGTAGATCATTTGAGTTCCCAGAATTAAGAAAAGGCCATCATATACATCCTCCAAGCAGTGTGTACATTTCAAACTCCATCTACTTAGAAGCTTAATGACATTGCCTGAAAAAAGTAGTATTTTCTTGAAGCGCTTATAGATACTTCATAAGAAAAAAAAAGTAGCTAAGTGCCAGTGGTTCACATTACCCAAGAGGCTGAGATAGGGAGGATTACGGTTCAAGACCAGCCCAGGCAAATAGTTCATGAGACCTCCGTCTCCAAAACTATCCAGAGCAAGATAGACTGAAGGTGTGGCAAACAGTAGAGCACCTGCTTGCAAGCATGAAGCCCTGAATTCAAACTCCAGTCCCACCAAAAAAATAAAACGTGTTAAATTCAACATTTGTGAACTTTTTATATTATTTTTCCTCCTGAATGTAAAAGCATGTGTGGAACTCTCATTCCCAGTCACTGCTTGTTTACCTCCTGACTTCTTGTCATCATGTCTGTTGTTGCTGTGAAGTTTTTCCTCATGGCTGAGGCCTGTAATCCTAGCTACTGTGCAAGCAGAAATGGGAAGGATTGGGGTGCAAGGTTAGCCCTTGTAAAAAGTTCCTGAGACCCCATCTCTACAAATAGCTGGATGCAGTGGCACATGCCTTTCATCCTAGCTTTGTGGCCTGGAGGAAGTCATGTTCAGTCTTCCAGCCTCAGTTTCCCTCATCTGTAAAGCAGAAATAATACTGGTGTCTCTCTGAAGGGGCCACCATAATAAGGATTAAAGATGCATAGCAAGTGTTCAGCACAGGGCCAGGGTCAAGGACAAGTATTTGTGCTGCTATTGTGACTTTTATGACTCTTTTGCTTCGTGTCTGTCAAAGTCCATGTTTGAATAACCAGAAATCCAACTGAACAATTAACTAAGATCAGACGGGAGAGTATCGGAAAATAAGCTTTCAGGTACTATATCCTACAAAAGTGACAAATGCAGATAAAAATTAGTAGATGGAATATGTCCTGTAAATTAAGCGACATGTATTTTATTTTTATTTTTGGTGGCACTGGGGTTTGAACTCAGGGCCTTATGCTTGCTAGGCAGGCGCTCTACCACGCCAGCCACTCTACCAGCAGCCGATTATTTTTCCTTATTGAAAAATATCTTTAGAAATAGTAATAACTACTAAGAGGTTTGTAAGATACAAGATAAAAGTGACTTTGAGCTAGGCACTGGTGCCTCGCACCTGTAATCCTAGCTTCTTGGGAGACTGAGATCAGGAGGATCGAGGCTCAAGACCAGCGCAGGGAAGTAGTTCATGAGATCCCACCTCCAAAATAACCAGAGCAAAATGGGGTGTGGTTTAAATGATAGACCGTCTGCTTAGCAAGCATGAAGCCCTGAGTTCAAACCCCAGTACCACCAAAAAAAAGTTCCTTTGCAGCTTTTTAAAATATTGTATTAAAACTTGGTACCATTACAAGCTCACACCTGTAATCCTAGCTACTCAGGAGACAGAGATCAGGAGGATTGAGGTTCACAGTCAGCCTGGGCAAACAGGTCTCGAGACCCTATCTTGAAAAACCCATCACAAAAAGGGCGGGTGGAGTGGCTCAAGGTGTAGGCCCCGAGTTCAAGCCCCAGTACCACTATATATATATGTATAATTAAAACCATATGACATAGAATTTATCATCTTACCCTTTTTTTTTTTGTGGTGCTTCAGAGCAAACCCAGGATCTTGTGCTCTACCACTGCATACATCCCCAGTCCACTTTTTTCTTTTCTAAGTACACCATTTGTCATCAGTACATTCCCAATACTGTGACCCCATCGTTATCCATTTTCAGAACTGTGTTAGCATCCCAAACAGAAACCCTGTACCCATCCAACAGTACTGCCCCACACCCTCTCCCATCAGTCCCCAGTAACCGCCATTGTACTTTCTATAATTGTACCTATTTAATTATTTCATTTAAGTGGAATTATACATTACTTCTCTTTTTGAGACTGGCTTGTTTTCGTGTTTATCTATATTGTATGTCAGAATTCCATTCCTTTTGAAGGCTGCATAATATTCCATTGTATGCATACACCACATTTTGTTTAGCCACTTACCTACCCCTTTATAGACATGTGGGCTGTTTTTACCTTTTGACTGTGTGGACAGTGCTGCTATGAACATGGGTGCACACATACCTACGTGTTTAGGTCTCTACTTTCAAATTGCTGGGTATGTTTACCTTTTTTGCGGTACTTCCAGACTCTTTCCCACAGTGGCTGCACCATTTCACATTCCCTCCAGAAATGCACGAGGGTTCCATTTCTCTATGTCTTCATCAACACTCGCTTCCCTCGTTTTGTTGATGATCGCCATCCCAGTGGATGTGAAGTATCTTAATGTGGTTTTCATTTGCATTTCCCTAATGAGTACTGACTACACATCTTTTCATATGCTCATTGGCCATTTGTGTATCTTCCTTGGAGAAATATCTGTCTGCCTCTTTGCCCATTGTTGAATTTTTTTTTTTTAAATTGTTAGCAACATCTTTTAAAAAATTAGCATCTGAAATAATTCACGTTGTGGGCAACTGGGCTCAGTATTTTAAAACGCAGGGCGTCAAGCTGAAGTGAGAAACAGTCATCAGCTCTGAGGATGCCTTCTTTGTAACGTTCTCAAAACAAAGAAGACAGTATTTTCAAAGGCAGAATTCGAATTCATAGAATGCATGAAAGCTGAAAAAACCAGCTGACTTTTTTTGTGGTTTCTCAGTGAGAATAGGCCACCACCACTCCGAACCAAAGGTCTTTGGTGAAATAAGCACAAAAATCTTCCGTGTGTGTGTGTGTGTGTGTGTGTGTGTGTGTGTCCGCGCGCGCGCGCGCGTTGGTGATCCTGGGCTTTGAACTCGGAGCTTCTTGCTTGCTAGGCAGGCGTGCTACCGCTAGAGTCTCGGCTCCATCCCCAGAAAAATCTTTATTTATACTTACTATAGTTTATGACCAAGAGCTTAGAAAAGCAGGAACTGGCAGCCAGTACTTTGGAGGTGGCCAGGGTCAGTTTACAAGGGATTCTTAAGGCGCCTTGATCTCGAGGCAAAGCTGCGGGGGAGTGGGGAGCACTCAGGTTGAGCCTCTGGGGCTCGCTGGAAGATGGGGGACAACCGGGAGAGCTCATACCTGGGAATCCTCCCACCGAACCAACAGCACTGTGGAGCTACGAAGCTGACCTGCTTGGGCCTATTAGGGCCATGGGAAAAAACGCGCTTCGGGCATCTTGTGAGCTAGGGGGTGCGAAACATCACAGGAGGTATTCAAACGCGTTTTCAAATCTAGTTGAATTCTACACCCACCGTAGGGGCCACACCGCACATTGCCCGTCACGCAGGCGGTACCTGGGTGCGCTGAAGCCAACAAGCCGAGACAGGGCCTGGGAGGCCTGGAGCAGCGCTCGGGAGGGCGCAGAAAAGGGCTCCGCCGCTCGGAGGCCTCTCCCACCCCCGGTCTCGGCTGTAAGTTAATTTGGTCCAGTACCGAGGAGGCCAAAGCACGGGACCAGATTCGCGGAATGGCGGTCCCTGTGGCCTTCAAAGTTGCGACCTCAGACCCCTCCCCGCGCCTTTCTCTGAACGTCTCAATCCAGTTAATAACATCTCAATATGGTTTTTAAACCAATCGAGCCGAAGAGCTCTGTGCAGCCCCACGGGGGTTTTGAGGACGCGTAACCTAACCCGGGGAGGTGAGGCAAGAGTTTGGGGGGCCTGGGGCGCCGGGAAAAGAGCCTCCCCACCCCGCAGCCGCCGGCTCCCTTCCGGAGACAGCACTTGGGTGTCGCTGGTCACGGGCTTGGAATCCAGGCCAGGTGTTGTCTGGCTGCGGGCGGCTGCTGAACCCGGATTGCTGTTTGGTGCCCAGGCTCCAACCGCTGGATGTCAGCACGTCGCGGGTTCGGGGCCTCGAAAGGACTTTGCGCAAGCTCAGGACCCGATCCTCGGGTCCCCCAGGCCGCAGCGTGCCTCCGCCCCGCGAGGCTCGGGGATCCGACCCAAGGCAAGGTTTTAAAAATAGTCCCAGCGAGATCCAGGCAACAGGAAAGAGCATTTTAAAAAATGTGTAAAATGTTTTGCTTCTTGTAGGGAACACACCGCTGCAAGTTCCAGCGCACAGGGCCGTCTCCCCGCGCGCCCACAGCCACAGCCGCCTCTCGGGCACCGTCTCCTGGATTTGGGGAGCGCAAGTGCCCCCTGTGGCCGGCCCGCGCCTGATCCCGCGAGCCCGGGAAGACAGACGCGGCCAGCGCGGGGGCCCAGGAGGAAGTTGGAACGACGGGGCCGGGAAGGGGGCAGGTCGGCTCCGAGGGTGTGGCGGGGCCCTACAGGGCCGGGGCCACCCCGGGGAGCCGCGCCGAGGCCCGCCCGGGCTCGCGTTCCCCCACGTGGCGGGCCGCCCGGGGCCCCACGTGGAAGGGGCGGAGGAGGAAGGACGGTGAGGGAGGGCGGACTCCGAGCCTCCGCGCCGGGACCCCAACCTCTGCGGCCGCGGCCCCCGCGATCTACCCGGGCGGGGCCGGACCGGGGGCGGGCTGGGGAGTGCCCGCCGCGCCCGGCCCCCTCGCCCGCCCGCCGCGCCTGTGTGCACTTTGGCGAAGCCACTAATCCCCCGAGAGAGCCGATTTGTAGTGAGGAGTATCTGTAGGGGGCGAGACCGGCCCATGTGGGGTTGTGTCATTGGTTTGCAACGAGAGACCCCGCCTTTGCCAAAAAAAAAAAAAAAAAAAAAAATCGTGGAGTGAGCGAACGGCGACCCTCACCTCGCCTCCCGCCTCGCTCCTGCGCAGCTGGCGGGCACCGAGAGACGCGGCCGGCGCCGCTTCTTTCCCTTTCCTTTTCTCTCGGTTTTCCTCCTCCTTCCCCGGAGGAGAAAACAAATAAAGAATAGCAAATAGCCGGGAGGCGCTCGGCATCCAGGACCTTCCCTCCCCCGATCCAAGTTGGAATCAGCATCCTCTGGGGGGTGAGCGCATCGCGGGGCGGGCGCGGGCCGGGACCCCCAGCGCAGCCCCCGCCCGGCGGGCGGGCAGGAGGGAGGGCGCGCGGCCGGGACGAGGGGTGGGGGATCGGGAGCCGGGTGGGCGGAGGAAGGGGGTGGGGTGGGTGGGGAAGTAGGAAGAGGCTCGGCGGCGAGGGGAGGAGGAGGAAGGGAAGGGAGGGGAGGGTGGGGAGGGAAGGACAGGAGGGGGAGGGGCGGGGAGCTGGAGAGATTAAGTTTTTGTGTGTGTGTCCCTGTGTGCGTGTGTCATTTTAAGGTGGCTCGGGAGCGGCCCGGAGGAGCCGGCGGCGGCCCGAGGAGCGAGGGACCGAGCCGGGAGCCATGCCGCGCTGAGGGGGGGCCGCACAGCCACCGCCACCGCCACCGCCGCCGGGTGGGGTGGGAGGGGCGGGAGCCGCCGCCGCCGCCGCCTCCCGGGTGGGCGCCCTTCGCCGTGGACGCCGGCGGCCCAGGACGAGGTAAGGGGGGCCCCGGGGGAGGGCAGGGGCCGCCGCCGCCCCCGCCTCACCTGCGGACGCGGGTTGGGGGCGCCGTGCCCGCGCCTCACTGCGCCACTCCGGGAGGAGGAGGAGGGCGAAGGACACCGAGCCGGCATCCGAGGACATCTTTGGTCCGCGCCCCCGGCCCCGTGTCCCTTCTCGGTGCCCAGGGGAGGGGGTGGCGTCCTCCGGGGGTCCTCGCTCGCCGACCCCCGCCAGCTGGCCACGGTTTGCGCCAGGATTTTTGTTGTTGTGATGAGAGTTGATGAATGCGAAGTAGGCGGTCACCTTCCTTCCCATCAGGATTGGAAAAAAAAAAAAAAAAAAAAAGGAAAGAAAAACCCGGAGCGCAGCAGCGTCCGGAGGGCAGCGGCGACCGCGGCGTCTCGGCTACGGTTTCCTAGGCGCCCCCGGCTCCAGCTCTCCGAGCTCGGTGGGTGCGCGCGCGGGGCGCCGTAGGCGACCCGGGCCGAGCGCGCGGCGCGCCGCGGGGACAATACGGCCGGATCCCTGGGGACCAGGAGTCCAAGCATGCCTGGGTGCGGCGGGCCTTGCGCCTTCAAGGCGGGCACAGGCTTGGGGGGGCGGGGGAGGGCCGAGAGGCGGGGGTTCGCGGGGAAGTCGGGGCGCGCGTGGCTCTGGCCCCTGGGGGCGCGGCCCCTGTCGGCCAGGGATCCCGCGCGTCGCCGGAAGAGCGCAAGTGAAAGACGGGGAAGGAGGCGAAGTGGAACCCTTTTGTTTTGCCGACCCGGCATTGTTGGCTCCTCGGGGCAGCCTGGCCACATCTGCCGCTGCCGCCACTGCCGCGCGGGGCTCGGCCCGCCAAAGTCCCGGCTGGGCGGGGGGCCTGGGCGGGCCGGGCGGCGGGCGCGGGCGGGGGCCGGGCGGGCCGGGCATTTCCTCTGCCCGGCCGCGCTCCCGCGGGCACCACTTCCTCCTCGCCAGTCGCCGCTGGGAACCCGGCCCGCCTGCCTGGCTCACCTCCTCCGCCCGGGCCGCACTTTTCGGGTGGGGCGAACCAAAAAGAAAAAGTTTCGCAGGAGAGGCTGGCCGGGGCGCGCCCTGGGCCCAGCGCGGCGCAGGGACACCCGGACCGCCGCAGTCGTCTCCCTGCTCCTCGTCCTCCGCGGCGCGGGACGGACTCGCGCGGCCGGGCGCAGCGCCTTTCTTTCTCTCCCCGGCGTTCTCCCCTGTGTCCCTGGCAAGTTGGGCAGAGGAGCGCGGGAGCTGGGGAAACCTCCCCCAGGCCTTTCTCCTGCGGGAGGCCCAGCGGCGTGGCCCTTCCCCCGGAGCCCACGCCGCGCCCTGGGGCTCGGAGGCCGCGGGCCCGGGAGCTCGGCGCGGTCACCGCGGGCCGCGCGGAGACACTCGCGCGCACACACTCCCTCCCGTGGCTTGCTTTCCGCCGGCGACGCTGGTCGCGGACACGGAGTGTGCGTGTGCACGCGAGTGTTTGTGGTTATCCCTCCCCATCCCACCCCCTACTTTCCCGGAGGCGACCCAAGCAGCAATTGGCTCCAGGGGACCCCACGTTTAGGATTTTATAGGGGAGAGGATTTTTTTTCAAGATATCCCCGCTTGCTTGCGCCCTCGTGGTGGAAGGTGCTGGCAATGGCCTACGTCGTCTCGCCGGTCTCCCTTGACCTACCCGGGGTAAACAGAACATTTGTCCCTTTTCTCTTTAAAGACTGGAGATCGGGTTAAGTTCTTAGAGAGTCAGATGCGAGTGGCTTGAAGGATAAGAGAATTTCATTCTATAAATATGTACCGGGAATTAAAAATGCTAAATGCCTTATTTGCAATTCTGTTGGATATTCTAGATACTGGTGTATTTTTATCTGATATGGATAATTTTGAGGGGACGTTAGATTTGGGGGAGTTTACAAAGTGATTCTGCCTTCTAACTTCGGCGAAATACAACTATCGTGACACTTTTTCAAAGAACCTCCTCTGCTCCGTGCTGTGTTCAAAGACAACTTAAAAATCACCCTAAGGTAGTTGGTTTCCCAAAGTAAAACTAGTTAACTTTTCACCTACTTTGGAAAATTCTACTGCTTGCAAATCTTATTGTTTTATAAATCCTTTACATCTCGAAGTAATGGGACTTTAAAGAATCTTGTTTTTATAATCACTTGATTTCAAAGAGTACTTCTTAAGGCAATTACAAAGTAATATTTAAAATGCTAATTCAACATCTTCAGTCAGAGCAGCTTTAATATTGAAACAAGGTTTCTTTTTGTTTTTCTAAGTAGCAGGGACTGTATCTTGAAAGTTGAAACACTGAATATCCTTTTGTCTGGCTCTGACACACTCCTGGAAAAACCCCCAGTGCCCTTTTTATTGCCCCCAGAAGAAAAGTTAATGAGATGGTAGGTTTCAGGCAAGAAGCAGGCCCTCCCTTTTGCAAAATATGCTTACAGTTTGCCATTGAAGTTGGATGTTAGCCGTGAATGCACTTGCCTTTAATGAAACCAGTTTAATCGTTCACACTTGATCAAGTATAACATGACCAAACAAAGGAAATAAGCCAGCATATTTCTGAGGAGCATTGAGGGATTTAGGTAGTAAGTGTTGGTGTTGGGTCGACCCCTCCCCCCAACCTTCCCTAATACAAGGGAGGGAGAATTGAAGGCAAGGGAAATTTATGGCACTGATTGGCTTTCTGTGCCCCAGGGGTAGGGGACCCCAGTTATGTTCCTGTGGAAAGTGGTTATTAGAGGGAATTAAGAGTTTGGGTTAGGAGCTTGCTTTGAACCTGACAAGGTACTTTTCGGTTTCTTTTTCTTGTTTAGGAAGACACTTAAGCTAAAAGGGTGTGTTGTCCCCCTCCTTTTTTGTAATGGTACCTTGAGAAGGCAGAGAGGAGGGTGGTGTGCTCTGCAGATGGAGCTCAGAGCCCCGTGAGTTATTTACGATTTCACTTGGGATCTTTGAAACTGACCCTTGAATGTGTGTTCTCATGGGGGGAGAGCAGGGTGAATTACCTTTTCTTAACTGTGATTTAAAAAAAAAAAATCCTTTGTGGACTCCCCCCCCAAAAAATGCATTTCCTTGCTAGGCATGAGTTGCAATTTATGATGGTCATGGACTCAGTGAAGCAATTTTTTTGCAAAGCGCGTCTCTTTAAAGTTAAGAAAGTAAAAGGTTTGGCTACTGAAAAACAAACACTCCTACCATTGTGAAAAACACGCCCGGGACATACTTTGTGAGCTATTTTGGCCTTTTAAGACTTGGGCACACCTGTTCCTGTCCCTGCTGAGCTGAGTTTGCTTTCTCTGGCATTGTTAATCTACCCCTGTACACAAGATGAAACGGTAAAACTTGCTAGTGGAGTAATTATTAACTGGCCCATCAGTTACCCTTTCAGGGAATAATCAATAACCTCGCTCTTGACTTTGAAAACTCCAAACAGAAATCCTATTCCTAAGACTGGAGAGTGTTTTAAAGAATGATGAAGCAAACAAATAGCAACAACAAACAAACAAAACTATAAACCAACCTGAAACTGTTTCAGTAGGTAAAAACAGGTAGTGAGCATATGAAATATGCACTGGATTTAAAAAATGTTATCATTGCTGGAAACTGTTAGAATACCAAAGGAAAGGGAGCTTTATTTGAAATTCTTCTGAGTCACTTACTTTTAAAAGGAAAAGGACATCAAGAAAGGACACCTCAGGGAGGGTCCTGCTGAGATCTACCACCAGAATGGCTCTGCTAACGGATCACTAATGTCATGAGTCATTTCTGAAGGCTAAGTTATCTTTTGCACTTAATGCTTTCCCTAAATGGGAAAATGCAACAGTAGAATGGTGGCCCCAGTTGTCATTTTTTACCAGTGTCATTTCAATATAGAGGGGTTGTCATCATAATATGTGCATGAGTGCAGACCGGGCCCCTCCATTACTAGAGTCTTTCTATCAACAGAAAGCAACACCCCCAGTGTCCCATGTCCCTGATGCAGGTCACAAATGAGTATTCAGGCAGCACATGGTTGGGGAAGGAAATTTACCCGTTGGGCAGGGCACTGCTCAGGTAATATTTCCACATCCAGGTGATAGCTCCATTACAGAGGGTTGGAACACTTGTTTGTAATAACTAAAAAAGTGAGAGTTTGATCTTTTACAAAGAAGTCCTTGTACTAAATAGAAGTGACACCACTTGGGTTATCTTAGTCTCCAGAAATTGTCGTGTGAATTGCTAGCTTAGAAATGCTTGCACCCCCTGAGAAGTTTTAAAAGGCCCATGGCTAACTGGGATGGATAACCTCTCCAGATCAGTTTCCCCTTGCAGCTGGTAAGCATGTCCTCATTTTCTCGCTGCAAGTTAAAGTTACAGCACCCCTGGAAAGAAGGGAAATGAGACACTTCCCACCCCACCCCACCCCCATCTTTTGAAGTTAAATTTTGCTCTAGTCTGGGTTTGATGGAATATGTGTCAAAGACTTATGAAAGGATTTTTTTTTAAACCCTGTCTTTGGGTTTTGAAATTATATTTAATAATTGCTAAAAACTTCAGAATGCTTTTTAAGGTGTTCACTGGTTCTTTTGATCATGATTTAATGGAGAGTATCCAAAAGCCATCAATGGGACTCTTAATGATATTCACAAATTAATGTTTGGGTCTAATCTGGAGTTTGCTTTTAGCTGTCATTATTAATGTTGAAAGCCTAAATTATGGCTGCACTTGGGTATTCAGAACTTCACCCATGAAAAGAAGGGCTTTGCACATTGTGTGGAAAAGGGGGGATTCACGAATGAATACAGAATGTACAATGGAGGGAGAGCCAGGCCATTGTTGGTGTGGAATGTTGACAATGGGAGCCAAGGGGCAGTTTCGACTTCATTCTCTCAACTGGCCAGAGCTGCCTAGGGATGGGAACCAGCCTGGCATTCTTCTGCCTTGATTGGGTATGGAAATTTGGCCTGCTTCCCTTCCATAGTTTTTCGTAGAAGGTGGTCTTTCTGGACTGCTACGGAATGTCTGCTTTCTTTTCTCAGTAATCTGCATTTTGGAAGAAAGATTCCAAAAGCAAATAGTAGAGTTCTTTCAGGAATGGTATTAAAAAATAATATTCAATGTCACCAGAAGTCCCAGGAAGAAAGAAGTGTTTATCTTCATTCCTCACCACCTCACTTGGAATTAGTGCTTCATCTTAGTCACCCACCAGGAGTATTTGCCGTAGGTCCTGTTTTGTGGCTGCTCCTGTCCTTGCTGAAAAAACATCTCTCTCTCTTACTTCCTTCTCCATTCCCAGGGCCCTCCTGTTCCCATTCAGGATCTAAGGGCCAGGCAAAGCCATTTGCTCAGGGGGCTCACATAGTGATGACCTACTGCTGTTTTGATATTTAGCAATGTATCTGGCCAGAACTTTGGGGCCACTTGCAGTTTCCATGTGTATTCTAGTTCAATTCCTCCTTCAGTGGGTGCCTCAGAAATGCTTGCTTTAGCTGTTTACCTAACTCCAACTTAACAGGTGGTTGCCTAGAAGTCACTTATAATTCACAAAAATTGTGATAAAACAAGTTGGGTTCTCACTAATGGGGCAAGTGATGATTTTGGTCTTACAGGGAATTGTGACTTCTGTCCTAGGTAATAATAGAAGCCTTCTTCCCTCCCAGAGGTCTGTTGATGTTTAGAGGAAGTTGGCTCTAAAGAGCTGCCTGACCCTGGTGGTCAGGCTTCCCAAGGGCTCTGTTGGCCTCTGAGTCCAGAAAAGTTCCGGGGGGCGGGGGTGGGGGTGTTGCTTTTCATCCATTGTGGTTCTTAAAATCCTTCTCACTTGTAATATACAGGAAGAAATAGTCCTTCCATTATGACATTTTTTACTCCCTCCACAAGCTCACTTCTGATCAAGTCTCCAATTAAAACAAATCCTTACTCATGACTTAAAGTCACTTGGCTTAAAGATTGTGTGATCAGAAATAGTGGCAGCATCTCTGTGTTTCAGCCCAGCTCAAGCCTTGTAAACTGAACATCATCACGGCTGTGCTCCAACCATGCCTGAAATTTGGCCTCCAGCAATCTGTCGGAGCTCTGGACAAACAAAAACTTCATTATTGGAGTCACAGAATCCCAGGAAGTTTCTCTGGAAGGAACCATAGACCTAGATCATAGAGGTCAACTCTTCCTGGTCTAATGGATTCCACACACACACCCCCACACTCCCATTATGGCAATTTAAAAATCTTACCTAATGAGGCTAGCAAATAATTATTTTGTAGGTGTAAATGAGCAGAATCAAGCCTGGAAGTGATAGTATTATACCTGCTCCAGGTGTGTGTGTTGGGGAGGGGTGAAAAAGGTAGGGGGAAGGGAAGAAGGAGGGAAGAGCTCCCTGCTGGAGGAGAGTCCTTGGAAGGGTTTTGCACTTTTCCTTTTAAATGAACTCTAGCTGTGACTTTATTCTTTTGCTGATGGATGGTTCTTAATGTAGTCCTAGGAGTGCAAACAAAGTCTGCTTGTCAGGCCCAGGTGGGCCAGAGGAAGGGTGGAGGCAGTGCCCACACATCCATTTGGATCAGATGCCCCACACAGTTGCCCATGAGCTCCGGGGCCAGCCCACCTGGAGTACAGCCAGAGCAAGCAGCAGGCAGCAGGCAGGGCAGGGCAGAGACAGTCCTTAAAATCATGTCCCAGGAATGGCTGAAGGAACTGAGAATGTGCTCCCTTTAATAGATAACCCCTCCCCCAGACCTACCTCAGTGTCCTCCACATGGTCAGGTGGCCTCGCTTTGCTCTGAAGAACTGGCCAAATGGGCCGTGGGCTCCCAGCTTTAGCAGAGAGGTCAAGAGGTTGGCTGACCACTGGGATGCAGTTTGGGCCAAGACTTTTCAAGCACTGGAGACCCTCAAGGAGCTAGGGGGCACCAGCCTAATGAGCTGCATTAGGAAATCATTGCACATCCTTCCCAGTGTGGGTGAAGAATATTTTTTAAGTTTTTACCCTTCCTTTTCCAGATGTTTAACTGGTCCATCTTGCTCTTGTCCTGTGGAATAGAGTGGAAGCGGAAGCTCAGGTGGCTGCCACGTGGAAATGACTTCCTATGTTCCTTAGTGTCCCAGGAGCCACAGGGGGGCTCCTTGATCCCTCTCCGCGGCTTTTGGATTATGGGATAGAAGTCACTTCAGGAGAGCAATGGATGAAGGGTGTATTTTGCTGTACAGTGTACGCACATGTAAGTGCCTACAAGTAAAATCTGGGAATGTTTTTGATCTTAGAAACATTTCACAGTCATTAATCTTCACGACGCTCCTGCGAGCTGAGTAAATAGAGTAATTCCTATTTTTATGCGAGGAACAAATACTGAGCAGCCTCCCCCACGTCATAAAGAGGCTGTTTTACCAAATCCCCTTGTTTCCGCAGGGCGCCGATTTGGGGGGTTTTTTGGGGGGGGGGTGGGGGGCTGGGACGCCAGGGACCCCCTGGGTTCTGCCCAGACTCACACCAGGACCACTTCCGGTGTCCCTCGCGACCTTCTGGTGCCGGGAGGTGGAAGCTGGGCCTGGGAGAAGGCCACCGCCACACCTGGCCGCGCCGGCCTTGGAGGGAGCGGGGTCTGGCGGTGGTTCCGGGACATCGCGGGGCTGCTCCGCCGGGAAGGGGGGACAGGGCTCCCGGCGTCCGGTTTCCCCGGGTGGCAGAGTTCCGGGACCCCGAACCGCAGGTCCCCGGGCTGGAGCACCTGGCGGCCCGCCCCTCCCCTCGGCGGGCGGGGACACCTGCCACCCGGGGACGCCCCTTCGTCCCTCGCCTTTTCACTTGTAAATCTCCAGCCGCCTCCCGCGGCGGGGAAGTCTTTGAGAGGGGATAGAAATGGACTCTGCATCCACCCCCCCCCCCCAGTGCCCACTTCCTTCCTCCCGCTGGCCTTTGTGCCGGGAGGGTCAGCTCCGACCCGGGCGGCGGGGGTCCCCCGCCCCCAGGCGCCGCCTCACACCTGCGGGGGGCTCCGCGGCAGGGAAGGAGTCTTGGGACGACGTGGGACAGCGAGGTGGGCCTCGATCCTGTGGCAGACCCAGAGCATAGCCTGGTATGAGGCAGGACCCTTACTTGGGCCCTTCGATGTCCGAACTGGGGTCGTGGTGTCCCTGGCGCCTCTAGTGGACTCTCGGAGAGGTTCGTTGATAGACCTGAGCGATAGTGGTCGAGATGCAAGCAAATGGTAAACCCCGGCATCATTAGGACTTGGCTGGCTTGAGATCCCATCTCACCGGCGGTATCTGGGGTCTCGGTTTTCTGGCAGCAAACTTCGAATCTGGATATTTTACTTGTGCTACAAACGACGTCCACATACTTGATGCAGGTCACTGCCAGGGCCACTGAGGTCTTCAGCAGAATCCGACCTACAATAGAGGCAAGTGACATTTGTGCGCTGCTTACCTACTGCTTACCTGCTGGTCACCACAGCGCTCTTCTCCAACACTTGGGGCCTGGTGAGTCAGGACTCCAGATTGTACAGGCCCTGTGTAGTGGGCCAGAATCATCTAAGCCCTTTCAGTCGGCCTCCTTCTCCTTGGTGGAGGAATTTCAGGGTTCTGTGTTTGGCTTTCTCTCAGGTGCAGACTTTATTTGGTGCCCCAGACGTCCATGCAGGCATTTAAGTGGCTACAGTAGCACTGGAGTGTGACCTTTTATTGAGCAATTATTTCCTGGCAGTAGCTCCCTACGGAATTGGTGCGTTATGGTGTTCAGTTCTCAGGAGGTGGGGTGATGTCTGACCCAGGAAGCACTTGCAGGTGACTTGTCCATGACCACCCACACTTCAAGGTGCAGAGCAGAGGTTGGAGTGGGTTGCAGGACTTCCTGGTTGCCGCCCAGCCTCCCTCTTTCCTCTCACTGGAGCAGAGGGTGGTGAGAGCTCCATGTTTTCTCTGTATTCAAATGGGTATTTTGGAACTATTTTCCTCCCTTAGGCTTTCTGTAGCATCTGGAGCTATGAGAAGTCTGGCATGTTTCCATTTTGGTCTTTGGTGATCTTTCTGTTAGGACGTCACAGCGTAATGCCACAGAGGGCTTTTTGTATGCTTTCCAGGCCTGTTTGAAGCCCACTGAACTTTTTTTTCTGGTGGCAGTGGGGTTTGAACTCAGGGCCTCATGCTTACTAGGCAGGTGCTACCACTTGAGCCACTCTGCCACCCCCACCCTTTTTAATTTTTTTTTAAAGACTTCTCACTGTGTAGTCCAGGCTGTCCTCAGATCTTCTACCTCAACCTCCCCAGTGGCTGGGATTACAGGTGTGAATCAACACCCAGTTAGGTTCTCTGTACTTTTCAGGCAGGTGAATGTTCAGAACAGCAAAGCCTCGGTAGTCACAGTGGACAGGGTGCCCACTGGCTGTGTGGAGAGACATCTCTGGATTACACATTCACTGTCCTGGTTAAGACCAGGGACTCCAGCTAGACTGCCAGGGTGGGATAAGTGCTCGCAGAGGCAGAATGATGGTCACTTCATTTTAGCAATGAAGAGACAGGGTCAGGGAGTTAGGTCTCTCAGACATTGATTGATGCTTCGTTTGGTTTTCTGACTGGGACTCGGAGGTGTTGGGGATAGTTCTGCTATGCTACCTAAGATTAGAGCCCCCTTTTCCTCCAGTCCCAATTTCTCCCTCGCCCTGCATCTGGGTGTGTCTTGATACAATATCTTCCCTACACATAGGGAATCACAAGAGCTGCTGTTTCTGTGTTTAGGGCTTTGTGTGGTCACACGGGATTTAGTGGCCAGGTATCATTTTTCTCAGTAGGTATGTTTGCATGTTTGTGGTCTGAGTTAGCATGGTTGAGAATATTCTCAAGTCAAGCCCCTTCCTGTCTGGCATGTGCCCTTCACTTGAGGGGTTTGAGTGCGATGTGCACCCCAGTCAGCCCTCCTCACTGCTCACCTTTTTTTTTTCTTCTTGTGGTTCTAGGATTTGAACTCAGCACTTTGAAGTGCTGCTACCCCTTGAGCCATGCCCCCAACCCTGCTTATTACTTTCAACTGAATCCATTAAGAATGTCTTAAAATTGAATCTGGTTCCTGTGGTATCTTAGGGGCAGAGACAGGGAAGCTGGCTAGGATTTTGCTAGTTGGAATGATCTGTCCACAATACTATAAAACCAGGGGGAAGCTTGACAGGCTGAACTTCCTTCTGGTCGCTGTCCACGTTTGTGTAGTTTGTGTACCTTGTGTACTGAGGGCCTTAGCAAACAATAGCTACTCCTGAAGCAAAGCAGCAGGCTTCGTTTCAAAGAGGCTATCAGAACTGAAAGGGAATGGCACAAAGTTGGGTGTGTCCTGAAATTCAGAACCAAGCCCTGCCCAGTGATTAACTCACCTGAAAGGCACCTGGAGCAGGTGATGCAGGAGCTCTGGACTGACCTTGGCTTCCCTTGGAGGTGAGGTCCCTGCACAGTGGGGATTTTCCTGAAAAACAGGCTTTCCTTTAATTACAAGAGCTCCTTCCTGCTCTGCGGCCCTTCTTTTCCTTTTGGGAGCAGGTGTGGGCTTGTGGGTATGTGTGAGCCCAGGAAATCCCTACAGTCTTGCTGGGAGTTTGGAGCCTGGAGCTCTGTGGGGCTGGGAGCTGGGAACACTGGTGGGTTCTGCCTTGACTCAGGACAATCAAGGAAGGTGCCAGGAGGTGTCTTTGTTAGTCATGTTAGCCCCTGTGTTCTGGCCCTGCTCCAACTTGGGTAATAATTACATATCTATTTTAAATCTCCTGCAGTTTTCAAACAAGTTGCCATTCTGCTTCACTCCACACTGACAAGGTCATTTGTGGGTGGGCTGCATCAGGGCAGGGCCAGGATCAGCTCTGGCCTACTTCGGTCCCCATGGGACTCTGTGTTGCTGGCATGGGACAGGGCTTGGAAGGATGAAGCTGCTTCCTCAGAGACTGTTTACCTGAAAGGTAAACAGGCAGCTGAGCACCAGAATGTTCTAATGGCCCCTGTGGTTTTCATGGTCTTTGCTGGAGGTCACTGCATTCACTTCTTGATAATCATTTCCTGCTAGCCAGGGATGTGGGTGGCCTCAGAACTGCACAGGTGGATCTGGGGTGCAGGACGAATGTCCTGTTCTAGGTTTCAGGGATCCTTTGCTCTGCAGATAAGCCACAGAGCTTGGCATCCAAGTGTCTCCCTCAAAACACAGTGGGGGCAGGTGATCCACCCACTGTGCACACCATCATTTCCTGAGCACCTAGTTTTCGCCATCCTGGCATTTGTGCAGAATTCTGTTCATTTTTCTTGGTACTGCACAGTGCTTGCTGCTTTTTTCTATGGGTTGAGGACTTTTTCCTCCAGTCACACAGACACAGCCTTTCTTCTCATTTTCTTAACTAAGCCCAGGATCAAGAACATGGCTTCAGCTGACAAATGCCAAGAGATTTCAGAACTGAAGTTGGAATTCTTCCTGTAATGATGTCTTCCTGAGGATTTAAGGAGGGCTCTGAATAGGTAATTCTTTTCCTTCCCAAGATTTGACCAAATGTGCTCCAAGTAGGGGGCAAAGGAAGAAGCATAAAGTTATTTGAGGGTTTCTTTCTTTCTTTTTTTTTTTAAACCATAATTGGGAGCATGTCATACTGGAACCAGTTGTGTCCAAGGGATGGGGGAAGGAGGAGAATGGTGATTTGCTGTTGTTTGGGTTGTGTTCTGTCCAAGTGTCCCAGCCAGGCCTGCGAACTTAGAAGCAAACCCCTGGGAGTGGTTCTTTAAAATGTTTCCCCAAAAGGAAGCTTTGGAAGGTTTCCCCAACTCCTGTTCCCTTCTAGAGCAAAGGACCAGATGTGGAGCTAGGTCTAGGTCAGGTTCTTTGTTGTTAGCTGAAAGGCTGCATGAGCCACTCTTTGACCATGTCCTTAGTCACCAGCTTTGCAACCTGGTGATTACTCTGCCTGGTCCTTTGGGGCCCTGGCAGCCCACTTGGGTGACTGCCATGCCATGTGCTGGCTCTGGAGGTTAGGCGAGGTCCCAAGAGAGGGGTCTTTCTTCCTCTGAAAGGTACAAATAGAGACAACCCTGCCCTCCTAGGCCTTAGAGGCAACAAGACACACGCTCTTGACTCCTTTCCTGCGTTCAACATTTACCAGGCCCTTGCAAAGGGCTTTGGTTTCTGAGTCTGTAGAATGAGGGGAAAAGAGTGTGTGTTGTAAGGATTCCGTGAGGTAATGTTCATGAGCACTGGAGCAAGCTGACACGTTGTATGTTTGTTAAAAAAATGACCCAGCTGCTGCATCCTTGAAGAAGCTCACAGTGTGTCTCACACTGAGTGGGATGTCATAGGATCCCTTCCAGGCCACTAAAGGGGCTCTCCTACATACTGGGGCTGCAGAGAGCCTCTGGACCTGGATTGATTGGGCCATGAAGGTGAGAGATTGGAGGGCCATGAGGGTTGGGCTAGGTCCTGTCCTGCAGGACTAGACCTGCAATGCAGGGAGTTTTCTCCTTTGCAGATAAAGGATGGGTGAGGCTTATAGAGCCACAAGAAGTGCTTATTTGGAAGGGACACAGTGAGAGGGCTTTGGAGATGGGAGATCTGGATCCCTTGGCCTCATTAAAAATACCTGGAATATGCAATGCATATTCAATGAAGGGCTGGGGGTGGCGGGGTGTCTTCATTAGGGAGCAGCTGTCTCATTGGCTCCTGGGGCCAAAGCATGAACTCAGAACTGTTCAAGAGGTTGTTTTAGCCTGTGGAGTGTTACTACGTATTAGCTCACTCCAAGAAATGCCCAGTAAAATATTTACTTTCTATTTGAGACCCACTTTCCCTTCCCAGAGAAGGAGGAAAAATTGGCTGTCTTGCCTGATGGACAGCCAACACAGGGGTCCAGTGCTCTTGACAGGTGGAGCTTGCTGAGAAGGTGGGGCCCCTCATGGTTAATTTTGTACCCGAGAGCCCAGCCTATTCTGTTTGCCCTCCTTGCTCTTGTCTTCAAGGCTCCTTTCATATGTCTGTCTCCAGGCAGTTAGGAGGGTCTGGGCTGGGCAAGGCAGGGCAGGGCTGGACGGGGCAGGTGATTGCCTCATGGAGTCTTTATCTGTCTGGCATGTGGTGGATGCTAGGTGCTCAGTCTCCTACTCCCTTACTTGGTCAAGAGCTGCTTGGGTAACTGGACCAAGCTCAGCAGGGTGGCAGATTTGCTGTGGGTGTTTGAGCACATTCCTGACCCAGGAGTCCTAGAAATGGGTTGGTAATTAATCAGCTCTTCCCAGGGTATCTGTCCATTTACTCCCACATACTGACTGAGCACCAACTAAAGGAAAGTGATGTCTGATTCCAATTAAAAGGTGTTGCGTTTTGTTTTGTTTTTGGAGATAGGATTTTCCTATAGCTCAGGCTGGTCTCGAACTTGAAGTCCTCCTGTCTCTGTCTCCTGAGTGCTCTGGATTTTAGAAGGAGCTGCTCCTCTCCCTGTGCCCCTGTACTGTGCTGCAGTGTTAGGCTCTCCAGGTTGAGTTGTAGAGTTATACGTCTATGAAGCAACAGGTGACGACTGGGGAGCCATGGGCAAAGTGTCTGCTTCAGGGCAGATTGGTCATTTCATGGGCAGCAGTTCCTTTGGGCTCAGTTCGTGCCATTCAAAATCTCACTTGGAAAGCAAGATGGGCCTTGAAAGTGCCATTGGGAAACTGAGGGGTGGAATGCAAGGGCATCTCAGCAAGGCATCGATGGATCAAGTCAGAAAGTCCTGTTTGCACATGGCAATTGTGGGGAAGGTGCACAGCAGGGAAGATGCTGATGCAAGAGTCAAGCCTAAAGTTAGCTGCTTGTTACATTGTAACTGGTTATGACAATAGTGAGAGAAACAATGGCAATCCCAGTAGCACTGATGGTGTTAATGGAATGGGGAATGACAAATCCTTCTCACCTTTGCCTGGTTTAGGCTGCACAGGCAGTTTTAGTCCATCTACAACCCTATAGAACCGCAGGCTGGCCTGAAATAGATTTCTTGGAAATATGTTTGGGATTAGTGGCCTTCCAGGAGCATGGAGAGGTCCCTCGGGCCCTGTTGTATCAGGAGGAAGCCAGCACCCCTGAACAGGCCCCTGCACAGCCCCACAGATTGGCCCACACATTTGGGGGGGGTCACAGCTGGCTGTGGGCTTGGTGGTTTCCACATGAGTGACTCATGCAGCCCCCAGAGAGGACCTGGGTGAGTTGAGAGAGAGACTGGCTGTTACAGAGGAGATCGCCAGGGCATCCCAGCCAGAAGTCTCTCCTGGGCCCCACCCACTGCCATGTTATAGAAACCCTAACATCTGTATTTTTAGCAAACTCCTAGGTGATTCTTCATGCAGCCAGCCCAGAACCTGCCAACACCACAAAGACTGTCTTTCTTTAAACAAACCACTCCCCCAACACACACCCACACACTCAAGTCTAGTTATTGAACATTTGGCATGGAAAATGGTTGAAAGAAGATTTTATATAGCTTAAGTAAACTCCCCTCAAACTGAATGAAAAGTATTGAATATTGAGATACAGATTTCTCCTCCTCTCCCTCTCCTTCTTTGACTTAAGAGGGATTCGCCCCCACCCCCCACCCCTAGAAGTCAGCAGACATTCCCAGGCCTAGGGAGGAGAGGAGATATTTCCTGTGTGTCTGTTACACTCATATGCAGATAGACTTGACACTGTATCTCCTGACCAGTCAGCTGTGTTTATTGAGATGAGGCTGGGTGGAGTGTCACAGCATACTGGCTAGAAAAGAAATTGTTTTCACAAATTATATTTCAGTAAAATAGGAACCACTTAATGAAGTACACTGCGGATATCTACTCACAAGTCAAAGATGGATACAGTGAGTAGTTGGAACATTGGCCAATATGAACATTACCTTGAGCAGCTAGAGACGCTCTGACCTCCTCTGGCAAATGGCATCAACCTTCAGGGGCTCGGGTGGTCCGTCCCTGTACTAATAGCATTGTTCATCTGATGCCAGACAGATTCCCGAACAACACCTGCATTAGAGATGCCAGTGAGTATGTTTCATGGTGTCTTTTTGTTTTCAAGATAGGGTCCCACTGTGTTGTTCAGGCTGGACTCAAACTTCTGTGCTCAAGTGTCTGACTGTCCTGCCCCAGCCTCCTGAGAAGTTGGAACTATAGGCATGGGGTACCTTGCCCAGCAACTTTTTATCCTGATCAGTGAATTTATTAATCAGTAAGCTTCAACAAGATGGTTAGCCTACCTTTTTTTTCTAGTTGTAGAAACGCTTTGTCATACATACATTGGCTTATTTTATTTTTAGTAACAACCCTATTATGAGACAGTCAGGCATGGTGGTTATTTCCCACTCAAGGAATTGGCAAAGCTATGTGGGTGGGTGGGCTGGCTTTCGTGAATGATGGAGTGGGATCATGTGGGTGGATTGTTTTCCATCCATGTCAGGCTGTGTTCAGATTCTGGGGATGTGTGCAGATTTGAAGGCCAGCAGGAGCTCAGGTTGAATCTATCTAGGCAGAAGAGTCCAGAGCCTTGGGTAGAGTGGTGAACTTGAAAAGGTGTCTGTGGTGTCCTCAGATGAGGAATGATGTGAGGGGCTTCTTTGCTTGGATACGAGGTTGGCAACTGGGGTCTTGGGCAGACAGGATTCACTCTTAGTTTTGGGTAGCTGTGTCCTGGGGAAAGCTAGGGTGCTTTGGGTGTTTAATGCAGAGACATTTACCGTGCAAGCAATTACAACCATGATCTGAACTGTTGCTGCCTGGCTAACTGGCCAGACTCGAGATAGCATGGCTACTTGTGAAGAAGCAGCAAAGGGTTGTTCACTCAAATAGAAGTGGTAGCCTTTTGGGGCCCCGAGCAGCTTCCTTTTAGGGTTGCTTTTGGACTTGGGATAACAAAGAAATGACTTTATGATTTATGGTGTTTATGAAAAGGAGCATACCTATGTATTTTCATATAGACATCTTAATAGAGATTAAGTACAAAATAAAGCAGAATGCATGAACGGAGGCGTTCCCATAAGCAGTATTGTAGTGTCCGGCAGTGTAAATTATATTTTGTGCACTTCCCAATTAAGCAGTTATGTATTACTGGGAAAACTACCTTTAAGAGATTTAGAAGCTTTATAATTTAGTAAATCAAACAAAAATAGACATACAGTATTTGAGGCATTGGGTTTATACATGCTACATGATAAGATAACTCAATTTGGACTGATTTGCTGGAAATCTAGGCAGTAACATGGAGGTGAATTTGCTTCCTCTGCAAGTCGCCTGTGGAGGAAGACCTGCTTCAGACAGAAAAGAGCTCCTGTGGTGTGCTGGAGTCCCTGGAGGATTTTACTCTGAAGCGCTTCAGAGCTGTAGTGAGTGTGAGAGCCAGAACTGATACACAGGGTGGGCAAGGCCTCATTCCTACACCAAAGAGTCCGAAGGGGGACTGCCTGGAGCAGATGTGAAGCAAGAGCATGCTCTTCTCCCACAGAGAAGTGGTTCAGCACTTCAGGCACCAGCTGGAGGCCCCAGCATTGTTGAGCCCATGCAGGGCATTGGTGAGTGTTAAAAGTTCTGTGAACTTCCCAGATGGGGCCCACTAACTCCCTTTGTGGAGTAAGG
The DNA here is from genome assembly GCF_047511655.1 of Castor canadensis. Taxonomy (NCBI): domain Eukaryota; kingdom Metazoa; phylum Chordata; class Mammalia; order Rodentia; family Castoridae; genus Castor; species Castor canadensis. The sequence continues at coordinate 7,372,814 of NC_133392.1, forward strand.
AGAATGAGGTGGGGACAATGGGAACGGTGGGTCTGCAGAATGACCATGGGGTGACTGAGTTCTTGGCTGTGAGTGCTCACTTCCTTTTGAAGGTAGTGGTGGACCACTGAGAAATTACAGTCCCCAGAGGTAGCATTTTATTGTTTTTTTTTTGTTTGTGTGTTTGTTTGTTTTGGTTGCACTGAGAGTTGAACTCAGGGCCTCACACTTGCTAGGCAGGCACTCTTACTGCTTGAGCTACTCTGCCAGTCCTTTTTTTATTGTGATGGGTTTTTCAAGATAAAAAGTCTTACCTATTTGCCTGGGGCTGGCTTTGAATCACAAACCTCCTGATCTCTGCCTCCTGAGTAGCTAGGATTATAGGTGTGAGCCACCAATGCCCAGCTAGAGGTGGCATTTTAAAGCAATGGTCATGTCTTCTGGAGTCTGCAGTGGGCTCCCCCAGGGAAGGTGGAGGAGCTACAAGTGCTGGCAGTGTAACTTCTGGCAGTGGGGAGGATGGGGAGAAAGTGGCATGGGGTGTTGAGTTTTGAGTGAGGTGAGAGAAGGTGAGATTGGTTTTGGACCCATTGTGTTTAAGGTGTCCTGCAGATGGGGAATATGTCTGTCCTGGCTGGAGGCACAGTTTGGAGTGCCTGGAATCCCAAGGATGGGCATTCGCTGCTCTTGGGTGCAGCGTTCATAGGTGGTCTTGTGGGATTAGGGAGACCATAAAGTGGTAGGCAGGTGATTCTGAGTGGGCTGCCTCATCTAGTCCCAAAAGTGTTTAGCCCCTGGAGCCATGATTGAGTGGGCACAGAATTCTAGAATATCCAAGCTGGCAGGCCCTGACAAACTTGTGTTAGCTAGGTCTTTGGTATCCTTATTGCATACTGGCTATATTTGGTAATGTTTTCTGGAGAAGAATTGCTGTGCGCCAGGTGCTGTTCAAGGTGTTTTGAGCTGTGTTACCTCTCAGAGGTGTGACCTGCACGCAGTCTGCTCCAGGACCCGGGTGTGGGATGTGTTTTCATGTGACTACAGCTCATCTTGAGCCATCACTCTGGAGCACATGGGCGTGATCCTGCCCGCTGTGCTCCTGCTGAGAGTAGGGCTGGGAAGCGACTTTATCAGTGTCATTTTCACCCTCTGCTCCCACAAAGGACATCCGCAGGGTAGCAAACCTTTCTGACACAGGACCAATGAAGATCTTGTCCCAGCTCTGCCTTTAACTTGCCAGGTGACCTTGAGTGAACTTGGATAGTGGGCCTGCTTCCCCATCCTCATGGGTCCTTGGGTTCTCTGCATGGAAGTATCCCCTGTGCACCATCAGGCAGGGACCTGTTTGGCAAGGTTGGCCACGGGTGGAACAGAGCTCTGAAGACTATGGGTTTGCCTTGCCCATGCTTGACCGAAAAGGGTGCAATTGGATTCTGAGTGGCAGAGGTTGTGGGAGAGGGACAGTGGCACAACCCAATAAGAGTAGATCCTGTCCTGCAGAGCTATTGCTACAGCAGCTTGGAAGGGCCAGGGGAGGCTGTTCTTTGTGCTTAATACAGAGATGTCACTGGGCTTGGATTGAGGCTGAAGGGGATGTGATGGGGAGAACCTGAGGTAAAAGCAATTAAGGGAAGGTGCTTGAGGGGGAATTCATTTCTCATTTCCTGGCCACTAAACTACCGGAGGTAACTAAATGATTTTCCTTGACAAAATTGTTTGAAGCATAACTGCATTTCAGGGAAGACTCTGTGTGTTATCAGAATCCTTGCTACCGCTGTTCTGCTCTCTTCTGGGTGTGGAGAGTTCCAGGAAGCCTAGGATAGGTGGGTGCATTGCCAGCCAGCCTGTCCAGTAGCTGGAAAGGCTACTCTGGCTGCTGTATGCCTTCACAGTTTACTTCACAGGAAAAGTCATTTATTATTTTTTTGAGTGGGACAAAGTTCCTAAAATTTTATGTAGATATAATGTATGTACAGTAAAACTCACCCTTTTAGCCTGCAATTCTACCTGCAAAATGAGGGAACAACTCCTTGGTTGCAAAACAGTCCCATCCCCAAGGAAAATTCCCCTGGTCTTTTCTATGGTGTCCTCCTTTCCCCCCAGCCTCTGGCTACTACTGATCAAATCATTCCTTTTTGATAGTAGAAAAGTCAGCCAAGGACGTGGAGGTTGGTGAATAGTCATGTGAGAAGCCAGGAATTTATGGGACATTTGTAATGTCTAAGGATTGCACATGCCCACAAGGAAGTTCTGGTCACAGCAAATGGTCTTGCCTGGGTGACCTCCCACCAGTGCCATCCCCGGAATGCTTGAATCGTAAGGACCTAGCTCATGCTAAACAGGTCAGATCAAAAGCTACTTACCACAGTCTGAGTCTTGTCTGCCCCATTAAACCACCTGACCTCCCAAAGGGCCCCCCATCTTAAGAGTAGACAGATCAGGACCCACACTTTCAGCTCTCAGTATATCTAAGGCCACTATCCCTGGGCTCCCTGGGGACAGCACACAACAGCTGCTTGCCACCTCTCCACACAGTGTCCCGCCAGCTCCTCTTGGAAGGTCCCAGGAACAGGTGCCTATTCCTCTGCCACGGTTGCTGGCTCCAGGTCCAGAGGGACTGCAAGTGACTGTCAGGACACTGGCTGCTTCTGCGGGTGGGGGGAGAAGTGACTTCAGAGAGATACAAATGGTAAGCTGACTGCACTGGGGTGGTTCTTGTGCTGGCTGTTTTGTGTTCCCCGGACTTGGGTGGCTGGTGGTTGGAAGGCCCTTTGAGTGTCCATTTGTTTTCTAAAGATAGAAGTCAACCAGGCCAGCTACTTTTTCTGTGGTCAAAGAGGGTGATTTGTAGAAAACCCAGAGAACTTTCATGTGGGGAAGGTCAGCTGCCTCAAGCCCCATGCAAGCTGTGGAGCATTGGATGAGCCCCCTGGAGCCCCATCCTGTGCTTTCCTCCTACCCCTGCCACTTTCTGTGTGTCAAATAGGAGGCCTCGATCCACTGTTGCAGGGGAGGTGTTTGATGAGGAGGTACCTGTGCTCCTAGTCCAGCCCAGACAAGGTGCTGGGCCAGTTGCTCTGTTGTACTTTGGGACCCAAATGTCAGTTGACTTTCTTTGCAGGTTTTAATATTTTCTTATTTCCATTCAGTTGGGGGGAACCTTACAAAATGTCTTGGAATGTTCCAAGTTTCTAACTGGAGACCACTGCATTTGTTCACTCTGACTATGGCCAGAGCTGTCCTGGCAAGGTTCCTGATCTTCCTTCCTCTTCCCCCACACTCCCATTATTCAAATGGCACCTCAGTAGAGAGAGCTTTAATAACACTGGTTGGCTGTCTCTGCTTGGCACCCATTTGCTGCCTGAAAAAAGCCTTTGATGTCTCTGAGCTCAGATCAAAAGTGACCTTGACTCGTGGCCTGAAATTAGTGTCTGTGCATCCTCTTTGGGGTGGTCAAGTGTGAACTGCTGTGCTGTAAGAGTATAAGAGACATGACACATGCTTACAGGATTGGGAAGGGGGCTTCCAGGTGTGGGCCAACTCAGGTTAGCAGCTGAAAGGTGGGCACGGGAGCATGCCTGAAAGGCTCCATTCCGGGGCCGTGACTGTTGTTGTAAGTGATATGCTAGATCCTGAGCAGAAGTTGCAAAGCTTGTGGCCACTGGTTTGCTTTGTGGCATACATTGAGGACCCTCAGCACTGCTGCCTCTGCTGCTACAGTGATTCCCTCCTCCATCCTTGGTCAGCAAAATAGAAATGCTGGAATTTATTACTGGAAAAGTTGAGTGCTGGGTTTTATATTGAACACAAGGGGAAAGCATAAGGAGCCTTCTGGAGGTGATGGATGTTTTTATGATGGTGACAAAGATTTCACAGGTGCACACATGTCCAAACCTACCAGGCCATGTATACTAACCATGCACAGCTTTCTGTATGTCAATTATACCTTAATAAACCTGCTAAAAAATAAACTTCAGGGAGAAAATTACCTTGCTGTCATGAAGAACATCAACAAATACTATTGTCCCCAATGACAAGAGCAACCCGCCCCTGGGCCTTCTCACCTGTCAGCAGCCACAGGGCCTGGTGGTGTCCTGGGCACAAGATGCTCCCAGTTGCATCTTGGGAGTTGGGTTCCCATTCTCCAAAATTGGGTGGGAAAGTCTTCCTTGGGATCCTAAAATCCCAGCTGACTTCTTGGAGGGATGGGAGTTACAGCTACCTGGCTGTGCTTATTCAGTATAAAGCTTCCAGGGTGTCTACTGGGGAGAAAAGCAAGGAAAATACTCGGGGGGGGGGGGAGAAATGATTAAATCACTGTTTGAAAGGAGTCTTTTCAGAAAGGCTCTGCCTTCACCCAAGGATGTTAGCTATACATTAAGTAATAATAATCCCTCCTATTTATAAATGAGTGCCAGGAATGTGCCCAGCAAGGGAAAAGGAAGAAATGCATCCGGTGGCCTTGAGCAGTACAGGTTGAATATCCTTTATCCGAAAAGCTTGGGACCAGAAGTGTTTCAGATCTCAGAGTGTTTCCAAATTGTAGCATATTCGTGTATATATATGAGATCTTGGAATGGGACCCAAGTCTAAGTAGAATCCATTTGTTTTATGCATACCATCTATAGATAGCCTGAAGGTAGTTTTATATCATTTTTAAATATTTATATTTAAAAAAATAATACAGGTGACGGTTTCAGGTCATGGAATTTTCTACTTGTGCTGTCACATCAACACTCACAGTTTTAGATTTTTGATTAGAGATGGTCAACCTCTAATAGAAAGAGTTAATGTGCCTCTCACAGGCTGGAGGCCAAACAACCCAGCGGGCTAAGGGCAACACAGAGGTCTTGGGTGGCTCTTTGGCTCTTTGCTGTATGTGGGAAACTCAGTGGAACTTGAATCAGAAGCCAGTTCCTTTGAACAGCTAACCAGCTGAGTAAAGAGATGCCTGTGTACAAGTTTGTTTGGCTTTCTTAAACCCATACAACCTAGTCAAGGTCACAGAGTGAAGGTGTGAGGCTTTATTGCTAATGGGCAGTTCTGGAGGCTAGAGCTGGCAGAAAATACACATTTTTGTTTATTTGGGATAGTGGTTTGCTGGTCTGTTTTTTGGTTTTGTTTTTTTTTAGCCTTTGGCTTGGAGGGATTTTCCCTTTGGTTATGGTAATTATCCTTTCCTGATATGTAAATTGATTACTGCAGCTCTTTCAAGTCTTGCCAGTTTGATTATCCACTGCCTGCTTCTGCCTCTTATTTAAACTTATTTTTAGCACAGTCCTTGAAACCTCAGTGTGAGACTGTCCATCTTCTGCTGGTTCTGACTATTAAGGTCATTGTCATCAGCCCCATCAAACAGCTCCCTCTTGCAGTCCCACACGAGACTCAGGTTGGTTTGTGATGGATCCCAGTGAAATGAGCAAACTTGACCAGAAGAACCACCTGGATCTGGAGGCTTCAGCCACACTGCCTCAGGGAGCCAGCTGGATGGAGGCTCTGTCTTGCCACTAGCCTCACCTAGGTGGCAGGAGGCCAGAGAACCTCTCATCAACCTGCCCTGTTCCCTGTTTGCCCAGTGCTTTGGGGTGCAGAGGTGTCTCCCTGGTGCAATCCCCTGGGCCTTGTCAGCATCCAACCTTCTCCCAGGCCCCATGCAACATGGATTCCGGATGTTTTGTGAGACTCACCACCATAAGAATAAAAACATTTTGGTGCTTGATTTGATTTGTTTGCTCGAAGGTTAGTACAAAAGCAGGAAGGAACAAGAATGTGTGGTGGAGGTGATTGCTCAAGGCTGCCAGGAGGTTATTTACGGATTTTTGCTGACAGTCCTTGTTTAAAGGAATTCCCAGTGCAATTTATGAAGCCTTTCCAATTTACTATCTTTCCAAGTAAGGTAAGCAAATAAATAAGTTATTCTATTTTATTACAAACACGCCAATGTAAGATTAAAAATAAGAGGAAACAGGCTCTATTTTTCCACCGAGTGTGTTTCAGGAATTTGGAAAGTATGCTGGAAAGGCTTTTTGTTTTGTTTTTGGCTCAAGCACATTGTGCATTTAAAAGATAATGTCTGACCCTTAATGTCGTGGACGCCGCTCACCATCCTTGAGAAGAGAACTGGCTGCAGCCTGGCAGGGCAGAGAGGACGATAAGGCAGGGACTGGGTGCTGCGACCTGAGCACCAGCCCATCATAGTTACCAGGGCCTTACAGACCCAGTGGAGAGCAAGGCTGAGGAGCGCCCGACTCTCTGCCTTGGGTCTGGTCACCATGCCTGTTGACCCTTGCTTTGCCCTATGTAAAAACCCTTTGATCAGAAACTTGATTTTGATCAAATCGTGGACTTTAATCTCACTCCCTTTTCTTTTTAAGGCCCTTCGCTGGCCATTGTTGTTTCAATATGTTAGCGAATTGTGATTTCAGGGGTAAGGGTGTGTAAAGACCCAGATGGGAAATTTGGATTTATTAGGTAAAAGAATAAGCAGGAACACGAGACTTTGTAATAAACAAACTGCTCCTTTCCTGGTGGTGATGTTAATATTAAAGATTTGAGCAGGGCAAAGCTTGGCGACCCAAACCCCGTTTGAAATCCCCTGGCTCTTTCAAGGTCATGAGCAACACCATCTGGAAAGCTTCCTGTTACTGTTTTGAGCAAATGTGTGTTCTGCCATTGCCCCTACATGTCCCTGGACTCTCAGAGCTGTTGGGGCAATGAATAGTCAGTGTTCTGGGTGGTGTCCTGTAACCGATGGCTGGGCTCAAGTTCATCAGGCCCTGGCGTGCAGCAAGTGCACAGTGAGGATTAAATCAATTGCGTTCTCTGCAGGAGTTTGTTTTAGAAGCAAATCAGACCTAAGTAGGGAGACTTGGAAAGTGCTAAGGGCAGAATGCTTGCTAGAATGGACTCCGTGGGCTTCGTTTCTATCTGGTCCTTCTCTGTTTGGCATGCCAAAGGGTGGACCTTCCTCCATTCAGGGCTGATGAGTCATGGGGGCCCCCCATGACTGTGCTGGGCACTGCAGTGGTGGCCGAAAAGCCTATCTGGGTCCTGCCCAAAAGGAGCTGACTACTCTTCTAGAGGGAGTGGGCAAGCCAATAAACTATAAACCAGGCAGCAGGGTGACCAGGCAGCAGGGTGGAGGTGGAGGCAGTTATTCGAGTCCTGGGATCCCACCCATATGATCTGTGATCGGGAAGGCCTCTTACAGGAGATAGGTGTTTAGCTATGGGCTGCAAGGGTGAGGGGACAGGCTACTCCCCTTTCATTGGTCCTTCTGCCCTGGCTGCCCTGCCCTTCATCCTCATCCCTGCCAGGACCTGAGAATCACCTGAGGAGCCTTGGGAAAGACCTAAGCCCAACCCCACCCTCACAGGTTGAATCAGAGGTCTAGGGGGAGACCTGCCTTGGGTAGTTCAAAAGCTCCAGGTGATTGTAATGGTTAACCAGGTGGGGAGCCACTGTCCAGCCAGCAGCCCTCAGCTGAGGCCACTCTCCCCTTTCACCTGGGGCCGGAAGGTACAGGCCCACAGAGTCTGCAAAGCCCTAACTTCCTGAACCCAGGCTGGGAGCAGAGGTAGAAGGAAACTACTGCTCAGGGAGGCCCAACTCCTCAAACACTACCTGATGGCAGGTATGCCTCCTTTGGGGCCAGGTGGGAGGGCACACTGAAGAGGGTGGCCTGACTTTCCATCAACAGGTGTCATTGCTTCAAAAAAAGGAAATTACCTTTTCAGGACAAGATGGCTGTGGGATTGGGGTGGAGGTTGGCTGCTCTCAGCCCAGCCAGGAAAGCAAGCATCTCCTGTCTTTGCGAACAAAATCTGGGAGCAGTGCAATCTTCCTTGAGTAGCCAGGAGAGAGCAGCTGTTGCCTAGGAACAGTCTGAGTGCTGGGCCCAGGCTGGGGACCTTGGGTACCTCCGGGGTAATGCTGTGTCAGAGGAGCTTCTGGGTTGGAATCCTAGCATATAAAGGCTGGGGTGGGGTGAAAGGATGTGTTCTGTGGACAGGAGGAAGGAGGGATGTGGGGAGAATAAAGGAGACTGGAGGAGTTGCCTAACGGTCTTTGGGCTTTTAGGGAAGGGAAATTAAGGTGACTTGGTCCCCCACCCGCACCCCAGGAGTACGCCTAGGTAGAGGAGAGCACATGATAAGAGTCATACTTGAACAAGAAAAGGCTCCCCTCTAGCTGGACAGAGTGGGCGGAGCACCCTGGTGCTATTCAAATATGATGCTGTTTTGCTGCTGTTTGTGAATAGAAAAGGGTTGAGAATCTGAAAATCCAGTAAGATCCTGGGTTGTTGGGTTTAATACCCCAGGGTATGTAGGGTGAGCCTTGCCCATCAGGCTGGGCTGAGGAGCTGGTAGGGTGCTGCCTGCCTTGTTTCCCATTAGAAGATCAGATTGAAGGAAGCCCCAGCCCCACTTCTGTCCTGTTGGAGCGTTCCCCTCCCTGAGCACCTGCAGAAGTGGCTCTGGGGTATTGTGGCTTTGCCTTTGTTATTGGTCTCTTGCCCTCAAGCTGGACATCTGGGAACATTGGGTTGCCAGGGAATTCCTCAGAGGGATCCCCAGTAGGTGATTGGACCAGAAGGATTGTGGTTCCTGCCAGGGGTCTCAGAGCTGGAACCATGCTATGACTGCCCCTTTTTACTAATATTCCTCACTGGGTGGCCCATACTTGTTTCCACTGATTCCCTTCTGCCAGGTTGGCCTTTGCCAGGTTGCCACAGGTAGGATTGGGCTGGATGCACTTGAGCTACTAATCTGGGTTTGAATCAGCTGTACTGCTGTGAACTCCAGCAAAAGATACTCTGAGTCTTGTCTCCCGAACTGTGAGTTGGGAGTGAGAACAGAATTACTGATGGAGTGTCTATCAGTAATGGGTCTGTTAAGAGTTGGGGCATTTGAATGTAAGAGCGATCTGGCTGCAACATCTGTCACCTCACTGATCACTAGAGTTGATTTGGCTGATCTGGCAGGCTAGGTGGTGTCCCCCATTCCTCACTGCTCCATGTGCATCCCTCCTAAAGCTTCTGGATCAATTGAAGAGGATGACCTTCCCTGATAGATGACCTTTCTTTGGTCAAGGGTATATGAGTATCTGTGCTCCCCTGCTAGAAATTCAAAACAAGCCCATAGTTGGGGCATTTAACGTGCCATTGGGGCTGCCCGGATTTTTGCGTCCTCAGTACCACATTTGGGAAATATCCTGGGCTCCAAGACATGACTTTTGGAGTGTTGGCAATTGTTCCTTCCCATCATAAGTTTTGCAAATCTTATTTGGTAGTCTTTAATTTCAAGTTTAATATCATACCTGTGAAAGTCTTCAATACCTTTATGTGCCTTTCTTTCTGGAACCAAACTTTATCACATGTGCAAAAGCAAAAATACTGCTCCAGGCTTGGAGCCATGGCCAGGGAGTACCTGCCAGACACTCATATTTCAGTTCCTCATGTTGATTCCCACACGTTGGACCCAGTAGGAATGAGGCCTCACTAAGATGGTGAACTTCTGTTTTAGGGAAAATACTAGGCTTTGGGATTCTTTCTAAAAACAACTGATGGAATTGTTCGTGTTGGTTTATTATTTCCCAGGCAAAAATGTCATTTCAAAAGACCTGTCCAGTCTTATAGTGATCTGTAGTTTGCAGTCATGTTCAAGTGTGTTGTAATTACAGTCCACAAACAAAAGCCTCTGGTTTTGGGTGGAGAAAACCAAAGCTTGGCTTAAATAACAGACACCCCTCTACAGAGGTGGCTCTGCCTGCATTCAGCAACCTGGCTGGGGCTTGAATGTGCTTCCCTGTCCCCTGGTTTTTGCGTGTCCAATTTGGTCATTGCATATGTGGGTTTACTACTATTTTGTTAAACTCTTTGCCGAGATTTAAACTTGGGTCACTTTCAGAATGATGATGGGATTGAGACAGATTGAAGGATGGATGGGCCAGGTGAACAGGGCTTGTGGAGGAGTCTGGGCCTGTGTTGGCCTCCATCCTACCGTCCCCAGGTACTTCTCACCCATCTTCACTTATGCTGATGTCCACCATGCCGTGGATCCCCTGGACAGGTGCCCGACTAGAATCCAAATGTTGTCTCTGTGTGCGCCGTACACCAGACACCTGCTATCACAACATGCCTGGCAGGATTGAGGGGTCTAGAGCTTCCCTTGATGCTCCAGCCACAGTCAAAGCAAGCCAGCCCAGGGTCAATCAAGTTCAGATAAGTGGAGCCTTAGCAGGCCATTTGAAACCAAGTCACCCATTGTGGTTTTTCTTTTCTTGTGGTATCCGTACTTGGTGAAGAGAATTCTTTTTCTGGAGCTGCCATTCAAGACTTCAGTTTGCACTATACCATTAAATTTTTTAGTGTTTGCTTGATTTGTGTTTATTGAAACTAAATTCATTAGGATGATGTGAAAATAGCGCTCAACTGTTTACCAAGTCGGATCCTTGTTTTTGATATTTTCATACATCATCTGTTCTCACTTGAATGTCGTGGAATTTAATTTGTTTAAAGTGTAATGCAGATGAAAACCCATATTTCAGTGGAATTTTTTTATTCAAGAAATTGTAAGAGGACTTGGGGATGTAACCCAAGTGGTAGAGCTCCTGCCTGACAAGTGCGAGGCCCTGAGTTCAACCCCCCCAATAATACTGCCCTCTGCCCCCCCAAAAAAGAGTTTGTAATACTACTATATACCAAAGGTGCTTGCTTTGCCATTTGAACAGGAATTGGGGTTTGGCTTAGTTATTTGGAGTTGGAGTGGCAGGAGGCAGCTGTGGGCAGCTTGACCCTGCACCAAGCGCTGATTCAGAGGCTGGCTGGAAATCCTGCTGTCCCAGGATTTGCTTGTGTGACTTGCTTGGAAGCCACAGGTCCTTATCTGTGGTTCCTCAATGTTATTGGAAGACTTTAGTGGAAGCTCTGTATTTCATTTGTTGCCAACATTTTAACATTTGTAGAATCAAGCTGACTGAGTACCATAGCTTGACAGTATTTTTTTTTCTTTTCTCTTAGTGGTTTATAAAATACTACCAGTCCACGATATGATGACGTTTTAGCCTTGATGGGCATGAATGCACTGTGCAAACTTCATAGTTTCAGTTTGGCATTTTTCAACCAAAGGACAGTTACTCGATGTTTTAACTGGTCAGTGAAAGTCTAGTTGCGAACAGACTTGTCTTTAATGCCAAGGCAGTGTGGCAATAAGGAAATTTTGTTCAATGGTTGGATAATCCAGGATGCTTTGTGCTTAGAAGAGACCTGGTTCCCTATACTTGCTTCTGAAATAAGTGTGTCCCAAGACTAAGACGGAAGGGGAGTGTGGTGGGGATGACCAGGTGTCCACCAAGTTCTGTGCTCTTTTCTGCTTTGTGGGACTTCCTGCTGGAAAACTTGTACAGCCACCACCAGCAACAGACAGAGGCCCCATGGTACTTCCTGCCGGTAGAACTTGGGTGGGAATGTGTGTCACTTCTGCAGAAGTAATTACGAAACAAGTGTTCCTTACCCAGTTTTTCTTCTCTTCACTGCCAATTGGATGTGTAAAATCCAGCAGAAAATGTCTAGTGGCTGGGGAGGTAAGGCTCCTGAGTTCCTGAGGTTATCAGAAACTCTAGCCTGTCCTTTTTGTGTGATGTAGGAAGTAACTTCTGTTGTGTGAGTTGTTACACACTTTTGGTCTGTACAGAAGATAAAGTTAGCAGAACTAAGACAATGAGTTGATTAACTTTGTAGTCCATTCATCCCACTCAGTCCTTGTCCTCTCCAGTGTCATCTGCTTCCGCTTTTCCTGCCTCTCTCATTTATTTAGGTGGCACCTTTCCCTGGTCACCTGCATCTAGTCCAAGTCCTGTAGATTCTGTTCCTCTGAAAATCTAATTATCAAAAGTCTTGGGTATAATGTTATCATAGTGACCTGCCGTGGTATGACAGCCACAAGGGTGCTCCTCCGTGATCTTCTACTTTGGAACTGAAATTGACCCAGGTGGCCATGGCTGCTGCATTCCAGATTCTGCACAGGCATCCAGCACCACACTCACAGACAGCCTGTGCTCCCAGGCTGCTCCTGGCCAGGGACAGCAGACTCAGACTCCTTCCCAGCTCCTTCCTCCCCTGGCTTCTCTGTGCAGTTTCTTGTCTTGACTTCTGTTTTTGGAGGACCTGTACTAACACGTTGTAGTTAAAAATAAAGGGGGTCCCAGGATTTCCTCCAGTTTGGGCAGGAAATCATTTCCTCCATAGAGTCGTAGTCTGCCTCCCTCTAAAATGAGGGGCCAGTGTTTGGTGATTTCCAGAATCTACCCAGAAAGGTTAAGGTTCTGCTCCTTTGTCTTGCACCACAGTGACTCTAAGAGGGCTTTTAGCATAGTGTCCTGCCACCTGAGTGGAGTAAAGAAAATGGAGTGAAGGCTGCACCGACCTCTCTGTATTTTAACTGGGGAGTCGCATGTGTTTCCTATACTTAATACTTTAAAAGCCTCTTGGGTAATATGAGAGGCTTGTAGGTACAGCCTTACAAGCCCATGTGACCAGTGTAGGGAATGCAACTTCAGATTGAGGAGTTCCACTTTTAGAGGACATTTGATGGTAACCATGTTAGAGTCACGTGGTGTTTATCAGCATGTCTCCAAATGGTCCTGTGGTAATAGTTTTGCTTTCTGGGAGTGACTGTGGCCAAAGGCTGCTGTGCCCCTTGTTGAGACATGGGGAGGGAGGGTCAGAAACCCTGTGGCTGCCCTTTGCCCAGCCCCAAAGCCTCTGAACCAGCATATTGCAGATGGCACAGCCCTGGGTTTTCATCCCTTTTGCTGTGCAGGTACTGCGTGGTTTTGGTCTTGCAGTAACACAAACAACCCTGAATGTGTCCTGGGCTGCCTGAAGTCACAGATCTGTTCATGGATAGCGTGTTGCTTTGTACTGTGCTGTTGGCAGGCTTTGGCGGGTGCTTGGTCCTCATGGGTGTTTCTGTGCTCCTCATTCTGGAAACAGGCCTTCTGTGAATTAATGAAGTAACAGATTCTCCGGCTGAGGGGGCAAGTTGTCTCTGGGAAGGTTGTCTTTCTATCATTTCAGCCTCTGGCTATGAAAGCCGGAAGGGTGGCCGTGATGTACAGTGAGCACGCCTGCACCCAGTCTGGACTCTCCCACTAACACTGGGCTCTCCAGCTCTGCCCACTGGTCCAGCATTGCGTGGGTGCATTTCAGACCTCAGCTTCACTCGGAATCCTTCAGCAAGCATATCATTACCTGAGGTCAACTTGGTTCAGGTTCTTTTTTGTGGTTTTTCCTTTGAGGTAGAACTTAGGGGCTGTGTTGGTGGGCTGGAGTAGGGATTGGCCTGGAAGTGACAGAGACAACATGAAATGCATGGTCTGCAGGGCATTAATCAATCAATCAATCAATCAGTTAGTCAATCAGTTAATCAGGTGCATACACTTGTACAGGGGGCTTCCCATCACTCTAGAAAGTTCCCTCGTCCAGGCTGTCCCCTATCCTACCTGCCTGAGTCTCCTTGAATAACTTGTTTTCCTAACATGTTTAGAGTTACCTGTTAGAATTTTATGTAATAGTGTATAAAATACATTTACATATAGTATGCACATAGTATGCCTTTTTGCCTAAAGCTTTTTCAATTAACACAATGTTTTTGAGATTTAAACACGTTTTGGCCTATGTAGGCTGCTTGTTCCTCTGTACCTCTGAGTAATTGCATCAAATGAATCCACAAAGTCTCTTGACTCATTCACCTGTTGATAGGCCTTGGGCTGTTTGCAGCTTTTGACTATTTTGAATAAAGTTGCTATGAACCATTGCTGTAGCTCTTTTTGTGGATGTTTACATCCCTATGAATGGAATTGCTGGGTTGTGGAGTAGATGTATGTTTAGTCTTATAAAGTGCTGTTGTGTCTACCAGTCACACATAGAAGTTGGAGCTAGTTTTTCTATTTTCTAAACCACTTAAATCAGAATGTAGTCTTTCTGCTTGGGTGGTACAGTGGCGTGGGAGAGTGTGGGCATGCTCCCTTCCTCTTTGGTCTTCTGCTAACAAGATGGGTACACGGTCTGTAGGTCCTCTGCCAGAGGTAGGCTATGGAGTTACCTGCTCTGGAAAATGTAACCATGCTGTCTTTATATAGAGGGTCTCTCTCTCTTCTCTCATTTTTCCTGGTTTTCAGAATGATTTTTGATTCCTGTTCCCCCACCTCCGCCTCTCCTTTCTCCTGCTGCCTCTTCCCTGCAAAATCCCTGCTTTTCTTTCCCATGAAGACCCACACAAATAAGTCAAAGAGTGAGGGTCCCCTGACCTTTGGTTCCTGTGTGATCTTGGTTCGAGTTAATATCTGTGTCCACCTTTTTTTTGGAGCTTGCTGATGACCATGTGGTAACACATGCTTTCCTAGTTTGCTTCAGAGGCAGGAGGACACTGGGTAAGTAGATGCTCTGGGTGGTGTTGCCAGAGCAGCTCCACTATGAGCTGGGTCAGGGACCCAGTCACCGCCTTGACCTTGATGCCCCTGGCCTCTCTAGGCTGTTAACTTTCAGAGGCATGTTTTATAGGGCTTCTAGACAGGCCTTGAGTGGATTCCATTTTACTCTTTTATAACCTTCCTCTTTCTAGAAAGTACTTAGGAGACTAAAAGAAAAATGATGCTATGAGGGGATAAGATGGGGGAGAGAGGACCAGAGTTGATTTTAAAAAATGCAAATAAAACAACTGCAAATTTCAAGACAGTGCTGTCAACAAAACTCTCTTAAGCAGGGCAGCTCTCTGAGCTTAGGGCAGCCGGTGCACCTTGGGCTGGTTCCAAAAAGAAATGCCTTGCCACGGGGCACTGTTTAGAGGGATGGAGATGCTTTCGAAGTGCTCTGCATAGACGTGATCTTAACAGATGCCAGGCTTGTTTCCCACAGCCGCTCCTTGTGCTTGGAACTACCAGAGAAAGCAGCACAATGGTGAGAGACGCTTTGGGGAGGCCATCCTGTGAGGGGTGCTTTTAGGAGTGTCACTTGATTTGAGATAAGATTTAAAACACTCTGAGGACAAGTTCAGTTGATGCAGCTCCATTCTCCTAAAAGTCTAGCTATCTCAGCTGCCGCTGTCTGGGAGCTAAAACCTACAGCCCTGCCCAGTATCACAAGAAAGGCAGTACCAAGCTATCAGTTGCCTGGAATAAAGGTCAAAATTGAGCCCTGGAAGAAGAAATACTGTTTCTGTTCAATGTGTGTCACCTCTGCACCGTTGTAAGGTAGAAGCATCCCAAGTTGAAGACCTCTGTGCGTGAGTTTGCACATGTGTTCATGTGCTATGTGGTGTACACCGCGGGTAGGCAATTAGAGTCACCTGACAGCAGAGCGCAACTGAAGACAGAGGAGGAGAGGATCACTTCTGCAAGGCCTGGGCAGGGCGGTAGGAGCAAGCACGGGCTGGTCTCCATGCACTGCTTTCAGATTGATGGGTCTTTGCCCTGCTGTGTATTTTGGTTCATCTGTGGCTTTCTGTCTGCATCCTGATTAGCCACACCAGCCTGTGAGATCTGGCCTCATGGACAGTGTTTTTTGGCTTTCCCATCTGTGCCAGGGAGCAGAGTTTGCCATCCAAGGAAGGGAATTTGCCCAAATAAGAGAAGGCTTTCCTTTCTTCTTTTTCTAAACTCTGGATTTCTTTCAGGCCTCCATGACCTTTGAGAATCAGGTTTGGTTAAATTTCCTGACTGCCTATTTTTAAATGGAATTAGATCTTGAATAAGGGAATCCTGGTGCCTTGGAGGTGACTCCTCTCCTGTGCCGGTGGGCAGTTAGCTCCAGTTGTGAGTGGCTGAGTGACTTGCCTGTTGTTACCCAGCACCTGCAGACAAGATTTCCTAATTTCAGAGTCCCCGGCTTTGTTGGAAATAACCCCATGTAGCCACTTCTCAGGCCGCCACTTGCACTGCAGCCTGCATGGTGTAGACTGGAGGTGTGCAGAGTGAAGTCCAGCACACTCCACCTCCCTGACCCCAGAACAGCTGCCCCTTCCCGGGTGGAAGGTGTCTGCTTGGGTTTGGGGCTGGATTGGGCTGTAGCCTTTGCTTGGTTCTGTAGACACTGCCCTGAGGCTTAGTATCAACCTTCAACATCGGATGGGGGAGCTGACTTGTCCACACTTAACTCCATCGGTGTGGGTGAAATGCCAAGACATGGACAGTGGCCGGAGCCCAGGCTGTGGCTCCTTCTCTTAGACCAGACTCTGCTGGCTGAAGACTTTTCAGATGGTGCTCCCTATGTCCCAGGGACAGCAGCTGGAAAGCGTTCACATCCTATCTCTGTCTTGACTCACTTTTGAATACGAAATGTGGGACATGCTTGCCTCCTATGCTTAACTGAGGTGAAGTCATTTGGTCTCTTTTTTTCCCTGAGCACTTACTCTGGGCCCCATGCTGGGGAGGGAGCAGTGAAGTTCACTTGGCTGAAGTTCTAGGAGAATGTCACTGCGTTTGCTGCGGATACAAAGAAGCTCTCATGCACCTTCTTATTAGAGCATTAGAGCATGCACTTCTGTTCAGAGCTCCCCAAACACAAGATTTGCTCTCCTTAGGTTGAGAAGAGGAGGCATGCTGGACGGTGAGGCTTATCTGCCTCTCTGAGCGTTTTAGAAGAAAGATATATCTGTGCTCTGGGTTTAAATATAGCTCGGTGTTTGCTTCTGAGATGGCGAATAAGCAATTGAATATGTAGGTCATTGACTTATGAGAATGTGAGTTTGGAGTTTTCTTGCATCTGATTAACACTGTCTTAGAATTGGGCCGTTGATGCTATGCCAAAATTGGGTTACACAGGGTTCAGTCAGCCATCTGGGAGGGAAACTGGTAGAATCAGCAGAAAATACCTTTGCCCCCTTAAGGTGTTAGGAGCAGGACTTGGTGTTGAGTCCTGTGGTTGCAGCCAGAGCAGATGAGCTGACCTAGAGCGCCACTGTCCTAGGGG
The DNA here is from genome assembly GCF_047511655.1 of Castor canadensis. Classification (NCBI taxonomy): domain Eukaryota; kingdom Metazoa; phylum Chordata; class Mammalia; order Rodentia; family Castoridae; genus Castor; species Castor canadensis. Next base: position 7,389,762 of record NC_133392.1, read on the forward strand.
GAGAAGCGCCTGAGCCTGTGCTGCACTTGCTTCTGAGCTAGTCCCCCGGGAGGGAGTAGGGGAAAGGGCGCTGCTTAAATCGGGGTAAATGCCAGCCGTGTAGTTTAATACATTCTTGATTCAGAACTCACTGTTTGGAATTGCATATTTAAAAGGAAACTGCCATCCCTTTTTAAAGGTATGTGACATTTAACAGATCTGTAGTAGAAGATTGGTTTGACAGCTTCAAATTATATTTGAAAGAGTTTTTCTTTCAAAAAAGAAAATGATTACTTCTATTTTAAATGTCATCACAAAGACATAAACATGTTTAATCAAATTATATATTTAATTTATGTAGAATGTAATTTTTATTCGTGTGGAAGATTCGCTGGTTATTTTATTTATTTATTTTTTTCCCTATCAGCTTGGAAGCTGAGCAGTGTTGGTGGCTTGAAAGTGGTCTGGTTCTTGCCGCAAATGGTCATTTAGGGTTTGTAGAATCTGAAAAATAGTATTATTATTGAACTGTTTTCCATTCGTACAGGGCATGAAGCCTTTCGGGGAGGGAGGTGCTTCTTTATTGTTGCTGGGAGATAGTAAGGCTACACCCTGGTTGGATGAATTGGAGGATGTGTAAGCCTGGAGACAGTAAAGGCAGAAACAGCGAGGGTGCTTCTGTAGTTTTCTTCTGTCAGATTCTCTGACTGGGGGGGTTACTGAGAGTGCTGGCAGCAGTGTGCCAGCTCCCCTTAAACGGCAGGCAACAGAGGACCTGGGAGGCAGACACTGTGCCACACCACAGAAGACCTTTCGCCTGAGACGAAAGGCTGATGTGCAGTGTGAGGCGTCAGCCAGGTCCCCCAGCTGCTGGAGAGGCAGGGCCAGAGTTGTGGGTCTGCTCTCGACACGTGGCTCCCCGGACCCTGGCAATCAGCTAGGACACTCCAGCTCCAGAATTTTCTTTAAGCAAGCTGGCCAGCTCCGAGTACAACTGTGTGTGCCAGCCGAGATGGCGGTGGCCTGTTCTAGCCTGCTGCCTATAGTGTCTGTTCAGGCTGGGTCAGGAGTCCTGGAGTTTCTTCAGTGGCCCACTGGTCCAGCAAGGAGCTGCCCCAGGGCTGGTTTTCTCCCTCTCCAGGCTCCTCTGCAGAGAAGGCGCCCTCTGTTGGGGTGGGGCCTGGGGAGCCCTGGACGGCTGGCAGCAGCAGGGAGACTGCAGGCCAGCCATACCTGCCTGTCCCCGAGAAAGCACTGACATCGCAGTGTCTTTGCCAGCACTGGTGGGAGAAGGTCAGGGTTCAGGAGCTGTGAGTTCTCTGGACCCAGGAGCCAGAGGGCAGCAACCCCAGTCCAACAGTGTTAACAGGACGCTGTCACATGGCTCCTTGTAAGTACTCATCTGTCAGAGAAAGGAATTGCTAGTGACTTACTGGTTACCACATGGTAAACTGCACAAACAAACTGAGAACACAGGACAAACCTACTTGTTATTTCCTGAAGTTAAAGTTCCTGATTTGAAGTAAACATAGATTCACATACAGCAGGTATAAGAGAGAGCTGAGATCACAGGTAGCCTTTTCTTCCCTCCTGACTGTAACATCCACAGAACTGTGGTAACTGTAACAGCCTGGAAACTGGCATTGATGTGTTCAGATTTCTCCAGAGTAACGTGTGCACGGGTGTGGGGGAGTACTTAGTTACACAGTATTAGCCCATGTGTAGGGGCCTATGTGCACCACCCCAAGAGTCACCCTGTTGTCATTTTGTAGCCACACCTCTTACAGGTGGCTAGGGTAGCCCCTACTGCACATGTATATATGGGGCCAACTGGTTCCTAAGCCACAGCTCCAAGAAGCTTCTGGACTTAGCTTGTCTGCCCCCTTCCCAGTCCTGAGCCTGGCGACCACTAGTGTGTTCTCCATCTCTTAATTATGTCATTTAAGAATGTGTTACAGGGATGGGGGTGAGGCTCAAGCAGTAGCATGACTGCCTAGCAAGCGGGAAGCCCCAAGACCCTTGCTTCCTTGGTGTCCAGGGGAATGGGACATTTCTGTAGCCCCAGTGTACCTTGTTCCATCTCTTAGCAGATGTCTATGGAGTGATGTTTGGAGTAGCTGTGCATTATGGTGCTTTGGTTGGTTTTGGACCCAGCAGAAGAGGCCCCTTCCTTTACCCATGAGTTCTGTTCCTCTGTGCTGTGTTTCTGTACAGTGCACGTTGATGGGAAAGTGTACAGAAGTCAAACTTTGGCTAAAGGATTCTTCGATTTCAAGGTCATCTTACTAACACCCACGTTCTGAGAACAAGGGGTGCAGACTAACGCACCAGGCAAGTCGAGGCTGTCAGAGAGGTTCTTTAGGCAGAAGTCCTGCACACCTACATGGCTTCGGTAGGCCATAGTGAGAACTGTAAAATTGCAGGTTCTGGGAATCCAATTTCATAGTGAGTGCTTGAGCTATCATTCTCCTTTTGGTTTTTTGAGACAAGGGTCTTGCCCTGTTGCCCAAGGCCGGTCTTGAACTCCTAAGATCTTCCTGCCTTAGCACTCCCGAGTGCTGTTGTCTGTACTCTCAAAACTAGTGAAATGCAGCTGACTAATTGTGGGCCAGTCCGTTCAGGACTCCTGGTGTTAGACACCCGATGCACGTGAATCAATACGTAACATTTATGTGCACTCTGTGCTCTGCAGGCTTTTTTTTTGGCTTTCCACCATGAGATCAGCTCTGCTGCTGAGTGTAGCTAGGGCTGTTTTCTCTTTTGGGAGGTGGTCCATGGCAGGACCACTAAGTCACCTTGGTGCCTGAGATGCTTTCACGGGGCTGGATGGGCCTCTCACTCTCTTCTCAGATCCCTCAGAGTAGGAGGCTGCAGTTCTCTCTCGGGGACCTTCACACTTTGCTTGGGTATGAAGGAGTCACTGTCTGTAGTTTTTGGGCAGTGGAGGGGTGTGGTTATTCCTCTGTGATGTATTGCTGACAGCTTGTCAGGTGGGCAGTGGAAAAGACCAAGTCCAGAGTGGTTTTCCTTGTTGCTAATGGAAACCTGGGCCTTTGTTTTCCCATTTCTGTGGCATGCCTCTGCACTGTGATTCATTTTGTTGCTTCCAGAAGAAATATATTTTAGATCCACAAATTTACCTTCAGTCATATCTTTGGGGTCTTCTGTGAAGTTGATAATTTGCAGTTTTTAAGTATGCTGGTGTCTGCAGCACACCTGGCCTTAAATGTTTTTTTAAAAAGTATAATCTCTGAGAAGTTAGGGGCAGAAGTGGCTGCCTTGGAGGGCAGTTGTGGTCTTCATTCTCAGTTCATCTCCCCAGAACCTCAAGAGTTGGGCTCTAAATTTAATTAGAAATAAAATGGAACCCAATTTCCTTCAGGGCGTTTGTGCCAGGCTCTTGATTCTTAAGTTCCCTTCACTGTGACAGTAAAACATTTGTGAAATGATACAGCAAACACTTGGGCTTCCAATGTGCCAGGCTCTGTGCTGAGCACCTTACGTGCATTGCATCTGATCCCCACCCTAGCCCCACCAGGGGGCACACGATGGCCTTTCTATGGGGAGGAAGAGAAAGCTGAGGGCAGACCTAATCATGGGGTCACCCACAGCCTAATGCTGGTGCTCTTAGCCACGAGTGAGACAAGTCTCCAACTTGTCCAAGGAAAAATATTGAATTTTCAGGGAGCTGTGCATCTAAACCAGTTACAGAACAGGCAGCACTTGAGACTGTGAAGGCATGTGGTGAGGTCATGGTGGTTGGTACCAGGCTGTGTACAAGAAGCACAGTCTGAGGGTTCGATACATAGCCACATTCATTTAACCCATCTTCACATTCCCAGTCAATATCCACATGTAGCTCATTGATCAATAGTGTTGAAATTAAAGCTGTTCACCCTTGTAGAGTTGACCATTGCATTCTCAAGTCACTATTTCTTTGAATGCTAATTTTTTTTTCTTTTTTTGGTGGGACTGGGGCTTGACTCAAGGCTTCACACTTGCAAAGCAGGTGTTCTACCACTTGAACCAGGCTTCCAGCCCCCGAATGCTGCTTTCTGTCCATTCTTCTACAGTTTAAATCATAACCCAAGAGCTTGGCTAGAAAAATCCAGGTTGCCGAAGTCCCCAGGATCTCTGCTGTGCCTGTCCTCGACCCAGGTGGGGGGTGACTGGGGAAAATGGTTCCTTATCAGTGGGCCAAGGGGTCCCCTAGAGTCTCTCACCCCTCCCCCCACTTTCTCTCAGGTTGATTGGCCATGGAAATTATGACTTCTGTACTGAGATTCCCAAGGGGAACTTCATTTTGTAGTAGATTGAGCTTGTGAGGGTGAAGGACACTTCACCTCCTTCAAAACCTGCCTTGGTATTTCAGGGACTCGCATCTTAAGCGGGGCCACTTGGCTGGAAGGCAGGGCAGAGGTGGCCTGGACAACACCTCGCCCTCTGCATCGGCCTCAGCCTTGTCAGTCCTGACCTCAGAACCATTTTCTAGATTGCAAGAAAGCATGCTCTTTGTAGAAAAATACAGAGAAGTGTGAAGAAAATTAAAATAAATAATTGTTATGTTACATATTTTAAAAATCCTCTTTTAGCATGGAGAAATAGCACTGGATATATATTTTCGGTCTCATGCATATATGTATATATTAAAAAATGAAATTCACTGAAGAATATTTTTAAATACAAGATTTGAATATGTTTTGTATTTCATTTTCCATTTGACCTATAGATATTTTGGAATACTTACAATCTATTTAAACTAGTATATGGTAAAGGAATATATGGCCTTGGTATAGCATACCTGTATACCTCCACAACCAACCTACTCCTTCCCTTCCTAGGTGGTTTTGTATTTTTCTGTAATTTGTGACCTCTTACTACTTGTTCCCCAGGGGTAGAATGGAGCAGGGGTGGAATATCAAGTTTCAGAGTTCCCAGCACTCTGCAGGCTGGGAGGGGTCTGCCTTGTGGCCTCTTCAGAGCACTGAACACCCTCCTTTTTTGTTAACCTGTCTTTTGTGGAAGCGTGTTGGTGTACAGGCTCCATCTAACCATGGTGCTGGTTTGTGCAGTTTTGCTGATTCTTAATGTCCAGAAACCCTGGTGCTAACCTCCCAGCCCAGTCTGCTCCTCTTGTCCCTTGTTGGACTGGGTGTCCCTGGGTTCCTGGTCGGAAAGGGCTCAGAAAGCACCTCAGAGCCTCCAGTCAGGATGCCCAGCTGATTAGTAGTCACCACTAGCTAGACCCCAGGCTCACCTTCTATACCTATTTCTTTAAGCAGGTTAGGCTGGTAGCTTTCTGGCTTAGTTACTGTTTGGAACTATGAAAGGCCAGAGATGAGACACCTTCAGGCATCTCTGTTGGGATATGATTGGAAGGTGGTCTGACAAGTTTGGTTTGGGCCAGGCTTCCCCTTAAAGTACTGCACTGATTTGGAGAAAGTCCTGGCCTCTGGCAAGCACCCCTCCACTGTCCTGGAGTCTTCCAGCAGAAGATGGTCTCTCCATGGGCCCCAGTGCCCCCACTTACTACAGACTCAGGTCCAGCAGTGCCTGGGAGCCCTGATCAGATAACTCCCAGCCGCTTTCCTGGCCAGCTGAGTAGTTTTGGATGTGGGAACACAGCTTGAGTTCACAAAATGACGTCGCTGTGGGCTGCTGTTTATAGGTTCACTTTTTTTCCCCTTTCAAAACTTGGCCACCACCAGCCCTGATGGGCAGCGCCCATTTCTCAGTTTGCTTTATGTGTTCCTTCTCCAGTCACAGCCACACCCTCCCAGCTGCCCCTCCAGGTTCCCACATTCTCAGGATGGGTTTCCCAAGCTTCAGAAGCCACACTAAGGCTCTGCTAGTCCTTGGCTCTCTGGCAGTGGACTCGCAAGGCTAGGGCTGGGGGCATGGCTTAAGTGGTAGAGCACTGCGTGAGGCCCTGAGTTCAAACCCCAGTACCGCCAAAAGGAAAAAAAAATTCAAAGCTGAAAGAGGGAGCTGAGGAATGGACACATTAATTGGTTACATCTGAGACAACATGAGGACGGTATCTATTTTGTTTTCCTTATGAAAGTGGCAGAGTTCCAAGACTTGCCGTTCAGTTTTCCACTGGCTGTCTTTGGATGTGAGGATAAGAATTCTCAAATCTTGGCTGTTGAGTCTTTCCACATTCTTAAAACCTAAAGGCAGCTGAACGCATTTAATATTACTAAACTTCCATGAACAGTTCTTCACAAAGCCCTTGTATGTCAAGTTTCTGCCCGGAGGACATTTTCTTCTCGAAGTTGAAACTCGTGGACCTTGGGAGTCTAATGAAGTGTTGACTGGGTCTTGAAGCCCCATTGGCAGTCTGGGGACACAGAGAGAATTAGCTTTCAGGGTTGATCCCCGCCCCCAAGAAAGGATAATTGTTTCCAAGTTAATTGATAACAGTTTATTTATCATGATGCAGTGGTCAGTGGTATTGAGCTCTGGGAGGAGTGAGCCAGCTCCTGTGTGAAAGCGACGGTGTCCCTCTTCCCACCATGTTAGCGTCCTGTCTTATCTTATGTGTGACAGCAGACACTGTCATTTTTACTATTTTTCTCATGGGAACAACCAAACCAGAATTCCACACTGCTTCATGCCTAGTGGGTCTGGCTTCCTGGGATAGGCCATCCTTAAAGGCTGAGCAGGGTTTTGCCATCCTGGTGGCAGCCGATGTCCTGGTTAGAGGGCATATGGCCATGTGGCCCAGCATGTCAAGCACGGTGGCAGACATTGACAGGAGGGAAGAGGCTGCACCCTTGGCAGCTTGACCACTGCACCCCATCTGTTCTAAGGTGGCCCGCCACACTGCAGCAGCCCTGAGTGTGTGCCTCCCTTCCTCCTCCTTACTGGGCTGGTGGTAGCACCCATGCCATCCACACCTACTTACCATGCATGAAATTAATATTTGGCAGGTTGTCTGCGTGTCTGTATGTCTGTTTCTGTGTCTGGCCAGAGGGACTTCCTGCAAACACAAGCAGCCCAGCTTTAGGGGCTGGGCATTTGGCCTTTTCATGAACCGCTGTGGCTTGGCCATCATCTTTCGGGGAGTTGGAAGGGAGAACCTGTTATGGGTATGTGGGGAGTCCCTTGCCACCCACTTCCCACACCCTCCTCTCAGGGACCCAAGAAACAGCCATATATGTCCCCATTGTGGTTCCATCGCTGATGGTCTCTTGCCTTTGACAATGTGACACAGTGACGTAGGGCTGTGGTGAGTGTCAGGCTAGCAGGCGAACAGCTGGCATTGGGATCTCGGGGATGTGTCCAAGTGCCACAGTTAGGCCAAGGCAAACCTCTACAGAGCTGTGGCTCCAGCTCTGTGAGTCTCCCTTGCAGCAGCCCTGCAGACAGGGCAGGCCTCCATTTGGCTAGCCAGGGCTCTGAGTGGCAGAGGGAATGCTATGAAAACCCTGTCCCTGCTGCTGTTGTCCCAACCTCGGGAGCCATGCTTCTGGAACCCCCCAGGCCAATTGTGTGCATGGTGACCACCACACTGCCCAGCTGTGCAGCGAGGCGTGTGGAAAGATGCCCGCCCCGGGCTGGATCGGGGTGCTGGCACTGTGTTTCCGTGGTTTGAGGAGCAGTGGGACAGAGACTGAGTACTACACTAGTCCTGGGGTCCTACTGAGTTCAAGGGACTAGTCCCTGCTCGCCCCTTTGTCTCAGGCCTAGCAAAATTCTTGCACAGCAAGTCACAACTGAAGACACAAGGCAGTTGGAGGTAACAGTGGATTGTGCCTCTGCTCCAGAGAAGAGAGAACCTCTGAGGAAGCCTGGGTTTTGATGGTGCTGCAGGGTGTGGACACCTGTTGTTTAGCTAATGTACCCTTTTCTTGGGCTGAAAGTACAGAATTCTGGATCGCTCTTTACCCAATCCCCTTTATTTTTCTGAGGATAGCCTTACTACCTTGGATGAAGATGAGTCCTCTCTCCCTTCTTGAGGAAAGAAATGGGTTTGAGGTGCCAGGCTCAGTGACCCCAGCAGTGGATTCTATGCAGATTCCCCCCATTTATCTTACTCTTGGGCAGGGTTGGGCAGAGTTGTGCTGATTTCTTAGAAAGTGCTCAGCCTGGAGTCAGCTCCTGTGTCTGATGGCTACTAGAATTTACACGTTTACAGAGTACTTGCTGTGTGCAGGCCTTGGCCAACCCTCCCATGGATCATGCCTTTGAGGGCGCTGCTTATCTGCTGCAGGCAGATGATGTCACCTCCTGATTTATCTCAGGGCACTGCACTGTGGGGCAGCCAGCTAGCTTTCCTTGTGCCTCCTGAGTCTTTACCTGTAAACTTGTCATTGCTTGAGGGATGATTTGGTGAACCTCCTGTCTGGTTTAGTGTAAGAAGTGAATGTTCCCTAGTGTGTCTTGGTTGTTCTTTTTCTTTTCTTTTTGACTGCACTGGGGTTTGAACTTAGGGTCTTGTACTTGCTAGTCAGGCACTCTGCCATTGGAGCCATGCCTCCAGCCCCCTGGGGTCTCTTGGAATCTGGAGGAACCTAATGAGAAGAAGGCTTTTTGCAGAGAGACATGAGAAAGCCAAGGTAGGTGTCACTCAGGGATCTCTCTGAGGCTTGGGCCCTTGCTTCTGAAGTAGCCTCTTTAAAAAGGTATAGTGTGATGATAAAAGCGAGAGCACGCAAGGGAGGGGTGAGGATAGGTAAGACACCTAAAAAACTAGCTAGCATTTGTTGCCCTTAACGCAGAGAAACTAAAGCAGATACCTTAAAGCAACTGAGGCCAATAGGAAAAGGGGAACAGGTACTAGAGAAAAGGTTAGATCAAAAAAGAATTAACCTAGAAGGTAACACCCACGCACAGGAAATCAATGTGAGTCAACTCCCTGTATAGCTATCCTTATCTCAACCAGCAAAAACCCTTGTTCCTTCCTATTATTGCTTATACTCTCTCTACAACAAAATTAGAAATAAGGGCAAAATAGTTTCTGCTGGGTATTGAGGGGGGGGAGAGGGAGGGGGTGGAGTGTGTGGTAAGGGAGGGGGTGGGGGCAGGGGGGAGAAATGAACCAAGCCTTGTATGCACATATGAATAATAAAAGAAAAATGAAAAAAATAAAATAAATAAAAATAAAAACTTAATCCATAAAAAAAAAAAAGGTATTGTGTGTGTGTGTGTGTGTGTGTGTGTGTGTGTGTGTGTGTGTGTATATGTATATAATTAGGATTGAGCTCTGTTCTTGATTCACACTTGCTAGGCAGGCACTACTGTTTGACCACATCTCCAGCCCCATTTTACATCCAGTTTTGTGTTGTTTTTGGTACAAGGTCTCCCCTGTGTAGCCCAGGCTGGCCTAGAGCTCCTGATCCTCTTCCCTCAGCCTCTCTAGTTTTGGGATTACAGGTGTGCACTACCATACCCAGCTCCACAGTAGCTTTTTAAAGATTACCCTCCCTCTGGAGGGGCCAGTGAGAGGGAAGATAAGAAGGTATGGGGAGATGAATATGACCAAATTAATATATACGTGTATAAAAATGTTACAATGAATCCCATCATTTTGTACAATTAAAGAAAAGACCTTTTCCCCTCCAAATAATTACCCAAGCCAAGCTATGCTTGGCTGTGCTTCCTGTCCAGTATAACCCAACCATCCAGAAAGGAGGCAGGAGGGGCTCCACCCCAAAGCAGTGGGTGAGGAAGCCCTGTCACTCACACAGGACAGCCTAAGCACCCCAAGTGCTGGTTAGGGGTGGCAGGCGGAGCTTTAGTTAGGGAGAGTTAGTGCAGGTAAGTGGGCACTTTGTTAGGTGATGGTCACAGCAAGTGAGGTGCCTCTGCCTGCCTTTCCTCTCTCTGTAGTCAGATGGGGGTGGGGGAGAGATCTGCTTCTAATGCAGAGCACAGGAGGAGCTTTTTCCAAAGGTGCTCAAGTTGACCTGAGGACAAGTTCTCCTGGCCTGAGCCAGGGCAGAGCCTCTCAGGCCCCATTCAAGACCTGCTTAGGGCTCAGTGCAGGCTCTTAGCACATTTCACAAGGTTCCAATCTCAAACTGTTTCAGAAAAGTGCATGTATTCCTTGTATACCTGGAGTATAGTTTTATCATCCAGATTTAGTAAAAGAACAAGTCAAATAGCTGGGTGCTGGGGTGCGTACCTGCCATCCCAGCTGTGCAGGAGGCTGAGAGCTGAGGTTGAGATGGGGCTGAGGATTATGGTTTCTGGTCAGCCCTGAGGGGGGTGGGTTCATAAGACCCCTTCTCAACAGAAAAAGCTGGATGTGACACCTGTTGTCTCAGCATTGCCGGGAAAGTTAAAATAGGAGGGGTAAGGTCCAGGCTAGCCTAAGCAAAAACCAAAACTCTATCTGAAAAATAACCAGAGAATAAGGACTAGAGACGTGGCTCAAGTGGTAGAGCACCTGCCTCCTGGTGACAAGCTGTGAGTTCAAATCCCAGAGCTATAACCTACCTCCTGCCAGTATTAGAAGAAAGGGAAAATCCAAGTGGAGGAACCCTTCTAGCCAGTGGGTCCTGAACTGCAACTTTCCTATCTGTGGAAGGCTGAGGATCAGTGGCTCTCAGCCTGGCTGTCCTACCATCCTGGGATGGTATGCCTGCTGGCACCCCTCCCTTGTCTGCTAAACAAGGGATGTTTAGTAGATTGGCATTAAAAGGATGGCTAATGACAGGACAGACAAACAGCCAAGTGAACTTGGAGATGTCATACTTCTGACCAACATTTACTTGTACCTGCTCAGCCCCGAGGTTCTGCATTGGGAACTGAGGTTGTCTTAATCAGCTCAGTCATTTCCACGCGTGATTGTATGCTCCTGGAAGTTCTTAGAGAAAACCTGCCAAGAAATTTCCCCTGGTGCATCCTCGGGGCACTGCTTCATGCTGCATTGTCAGCATCTGCAGAAACGAGCAGCTTCGAGTTTTTTGCTTTTCTGTAGCTGAGTACTTCTTTTGACCTTAAAGTAACAAATGGACACTTGCTTTAAAGGTTCTGACGGTCTTCCAGCCCTTTAGTGTTCTTAATCCACTAAATAAGCTGTCACTGTTCACTCTTCTCCAGTTGCCCAGCTTGAAATTCCATGTAGAAGGTGGTGATACCTTCTGCAGGGCAGAGTGGTCTCCCTAGTTCATTAATCTGACTGAAGTGGCTCACGTTAAAAGCCTGTGCCCACCAGCCACTAAGATGAGATGTATGTATGTCTCAGACCTTTGCTTAAAATCAAGAATTCCAATCCCCTTTCCTGCCTTTCTTTCAAAAAGGGAAGACTTCCCAAAGTTAGGGTTTTAGAAATTCATTCTCTCTCTCATGCATACTTCCAAAGCTTTGTATAGTAGACACGAAAGTAGAAAGTAAAGCCTGTGGCATACTAAGGCAATATTACACAGGGAATATTAATTAGTTGTTAGGCAATTAATTAGATACTTAATTTCCTTTTATGTTCCAGAGGTGACTATAATGTGACCAAGGTGTTGCATATTAAGGGACTTGGAGGTGGGCAGGGTATATAGCAGCCTGGTAGTCAGAGCAGGAAAGGTATTACAGAAGATACCTGTGGTACAGGTATTGGAGAGTGGATAGGAGTTTGTCAGACAAGCTCTGCCACCTCAAAAGGATGGTTCCTTGGTGTGGTAGATGCTTGTGCTTGTGTTATTAGAGGCTTGGGACTGTGGAAAGACTGTACCTGTCTCTCCCTCCCTAGCACTCAAGACACTAGAATGGGAACATCTTCCTCTCCCCACCCCACCGCCCACCTTCCTTAAGTTGGAAAGTTTGGGTTATGAGGTGGTGTGGGGAGCAGTGTACAGTGAATTGCTTCTTGACTTTGGATGTGTGACAATCTTGGGTATAGAAGCCACCCCCTGCATCCATGGGTTCTGCATTGTGGATTCAACCAACTTCTGATTGAAAAAATTCTAAAAGTTGGGTGTTGTGGTACACAACTGTAATCCCAGCACTCAGGAGGCTAAGGCAGGGGGATCACAAGTTCAAGGCCAGCCTGGGCTACATAATTAGACCATATCACAAATATAAAAAATAATAGAACTTCTATAAGGACTTACAGTATAGCTGTTCATATAGCATTTATATAGTATTAGGTGTTAATCCAGAAATGGTGTAAAGTCTATGGGATGTCGTGGGTAGGCTACATGCAGATGCTAACCCCCTTACGTGAGGGGCTGGAGCGTTCCTCCCACACCTGCAGAGACCTGAGGATGATTGTTGTGATTACTTCCTGCCATTGGTTATGGAGTAGAAGCTGGTTGCCTGATTGCAGAGCTCTGCTCCCTGAAATGGAGATGCAAGAAAGCAGTGTGGTTTTCTTGTGAATGGGGGCCCAGTGGCCCTGCTTTGTGACTTTCTGTATACTCACACAGGACAATGTCTTTCGCAGGGTTGGAGCCTAACCATTTGCCTCATCATTTTTGTTTGTTTCTTTGTTTTGTTCTTGCTTTTGAGACATGGTCTCACAGTGTAGCCCAGCTGACCTTGATTGCCCTGCCTCAAGCTCCTGAGTACTGGGATTACAGGCATGAACCACCATACCTGGCCTACTCTCATTGTTTAAAATGAGGAGAAATGTGTATTAGGAATCTACCACTTTTTAAGATTTGAATGGTTAGAAAAATAGAGTATAGCTGGGAAGCAGGTTACCATAACTTCCCACCTTTTGTATATTAATGAAGCATTTGAACCCGAGTTTGGGAGTTTTGGGATTGGAAGCAACAGTTCATGTCTGTAAAAGTTGCCTCTCTCCTTCCTTATGGGTTACTTTAATCTGTGGACTCTGCAGTTGCATGGCGACCCCAATGGTGAAGTTCCATCTTCATGGAAAATCCATAGAAAAACACCTGGCCGAGTTTGCCAGCCAGACGCTGAACTCTTCTACCAGGCACAAGACTAATTTGGCTGCCCACACCTCCGACAGTGCTGTGTGTGTGGCACGCAGGTCAGATGACATGGATGGTGCCATATATTTCCTCCCTCTTTCATGTGTAGTAAAATAAATGTGAGTGCTGTTTAATGTGTCACCTCATGTAATATTGCACTTGCCAAGAAAGTGCAATTTTATTGAACATTAGGATTGAATTCTTAACTGAGTAATCAATTTCGGTAGTAAGTTAAAATGCTTCCATCAGTGGACAAGTGCAGCCTTTCATCAGACTTGCAGTAGATTAACAGTTGTCAGCATTTATGCTAATGGCGCTTCTGAACCATGGCTTTTGAATTGCACTTTATAATTCCATATTTCTCAAAACACTCGGTAATACTTGGGCTTGAAGGTATTGATTGTTTGGTTCCTTTGCATGCAACGTGGAGATGTAAAGAAAGCCAAGTGACGTTTTCACCGTGGTAATACGGTATTATCTGGCTTTGCACACTTGGCTTTGTGTCAAAATAGAAGGAAGGGGTTCATTTGTTCTGGTGCTCTTCTGTTTAATTTGATGTGGTGTGTGGCTATAGCAAGACAGATAGGATTTGTAACGAAACCGTTTAATAACCTCTAGTAGTTTCATGTCAAAGGCATTGGAAAAATGCAATTAAAGGATGACTAGATGTAAACAAAAATCACTGCTTCAACTTCACTGACTTGTTCCATTTTGCTTTCAGGGTTTCATCACCTTACATGGTTGTGAACCGATGAACCTGTGTCCCCATAAAAAGACGGACAACCCACTGTGTGAACTATAGTTTGTGGACACATTTATATTGGTGAGTTACTGCCAGATATCTCCAGGTAAAAGTTCAGTTTTCTAAAATCCCCTTTGGAATGTGTTTTCAGTCAGTTGATGACTATGGATCGCCGGCAGCCCCTGATGTTTCACTGGGATGTCTAATAGTAGGATCATATTGATTGTCTTTCAATTAATTGCATCTGGTATTTTCATTTATCAAAAGCAAAATACATGTAATGAACTCTGAAGCAATACAGTTCAGTGAAAAGTGATTTTTTTTTTTTTTTTTGCTGCTGCTACTATAGAGATAAGTCAATGGAAATTATACTACAAGAAAGCTCAAGCCAGATGGAAATAGCGTTAGGGCTTTCCGATGTATTAATTAAAAAGAATAAAAATGAATTAGGGAGATGGTCTCCTGCCACCCCCATCATTATAAAATGGTAGACGGATGGTGAATGGGCTTTTTTAGAAAGAAAGCAGCCTGCCAGTGATGGCAGCCTTTAATCAGCTTCCATTTCCAGTTGCCGAGCTCTGGCATGTCTGTGCATCCGATATTTTATGTTTTTGTTTTTTTGTTTTTTTTGTTTTTGTTTTGTGTTTCTGGGGGAGTCGGTTGGGAAAGTGGGTGTAGCCAGAAGAGAACATTCTGTTCTGCCTGAACTGTTTTGGAGTATTGTGGAGATGATATTGATTGAAAATGGTTCAATCCTGCACCTGCAACAAGGTTTAGTTTCCTCATGCTTTTACCCATGTTGTACAAAACGTGGATCTTACTCAAAAATCTCAGTGTCAGTTTCTTTGACGGGATTTTTTTTCTCCTTTTAAAAATATCTTTCCTCCTTAAGGTAACATTATTCAAAAGCAAGAAGGCAAGTGTGAGCTAAGTTGCTCAGCGTCCTTTTTGTCCAGCCTAGAGGGGATGAGCTTTGGTTAGAAGGAAGGTGTCAAGGTCACCTTTCCTGAGCTGCTGAGGCAATTAGAGGCCCACTCCTGTGGGCACCAAGGGATGACCCCTGGGGACCATGCTGAATCCCACCAGAGCAGAGTAGGCTGCGATTGGAAAAGGGTCTCACTGGTTGTCTCCCTCCTTTGGCCCTGGAGCAAGGAGTAGTACAGCTGCCCAGGACCTGCAGACAGCTCACCAGCCTGAGGAACTTCAGCAAGTAACCTTTTCTCTGTTCATGTGGAAGGAAGCCATCTTTGTGAATTGAATAGGTGGACTACAGTAGTCCTTAAGATATGCAAATCTGTATGTCCATGTGTTCTGTGTGCATACACACACCTTTTAAGGTTGAATTTGGTTTGGAAACTCTAGAGACCTCTCCCAGGAATGCTTTGACAATGCTTCGGCAAAAGGCCACAGCGGAGCATGGCACCCACATGCACATGACTCTTGGTCATTTTTGAACACTTAGCATTGGGGGATGAGCCACCAGGAAGTATCATTGAACCTCCTTTGTGGGGAACATGAGAGAAGCCATGGCCATCATTCTGACCTTCTCTTCATTCAGTTCTGCTGCTCAAGGCCAGCATTTCTTTTATGGTTCTCTTCTAAAGAGACCTGTGTGCTGGGATCTTCCCCGGGTTTTCAGACATCATGGGCCTGGAGTGGTGCAGTGTGTTAGTTCCTATATTGAGTGCTGGGCTGGCCATGTTTCCACTGGTGTCCAGTTCTGTGTCTAGATGTTAACTGTGTCAGCTGTAGGAGCTCTTTCATCCCGAAAGGCACCTAGGCCTCCCCTCCCCCAGGGAAGCACCTCATCTGCAGAGCTAACACCCCAGAGGCACTCTGGGTGTATTTTATGGACGCTCATTTTGTGGTTGGGAAATAACTCCTCTAAAATGAGGCTGTGGTTTAATGGTGAAGTGGGCTTTTCCAGGATCAAAAACGGTTGAAAAATGAGTCTCCTTTGTCCTAACCTGATCATTGGACCCACTGAAGGATCCTGTGTAATGCTGTTCTCTATCTCAGAGACAGCTGACGTTCTACAAATGCTTACAGTAACAGAATGAAATCACAACACAATTCCTGGTAACAGATGCTTCCTGGGTACCGCATGCTCCCACACTTGGCAGCACACCTGTGTTTTTGACACACTGTGGGGAAGGAGTTTAGGATAGCACTTTGAAAGAAGTTAGGCGACTGCCTTACTAGAGCTGCCCATTATTGGAGATGGCCAGTTCCCGGAAGAAGACTTGTGATATCTCTAGCCTGCACCCGCTGTTGGCCTGCTGCCCACCGGCTCCAGGGTTAACCTTCTCTACTGGTCACACTCACAGGTTCCCAGAAAGCGTGTGTTTGCTCTTGAACCTCTTATTCCCACAGGCGTGTCACCATGGCAAACAGGTTTGTGTTGCTTTAGCATTGTTGTGACCAGTACCGAAACAGATAACAACTTCAAGGAGGGTGGGTTTATTTTATTTCATGGTTTCAGAGTTTCTGCCCATAGTCCTTGGCTCCATTGATTCTGGGCCCATGACGAGACAGAACTTTATGGCATAGAGAATATGGCTTATGCTACTCACCTCATAGCAGACAGGAAGTAGACACAAACTATAGGACAAACTGTAACCCCAGGACACATCATCCAGTGACTTGTTTCCTCCAGCTGTGCCCCACCTTCCAAAGTCTCCAGAACCTCCCAAAACAGCACCACCAGCTGGGACCACGTCCCCAACACGTGAGCCCTTTCAGGGGACACTTGTTTCCAAACCATAACATGGCTGCATGCCAGTCTGCAGTAGCCACTCTTTCAGCAGGGCTGCTGTCTATACGTGGTAACACAGCTACTTGGATTGTGATCAAAATAGTGAACACGTTGATTTCAATCAGGAAGCTGACCTATTGAGCTCTCCTGTCTAGACAGGAGATTTGGGAAAGGCAATACTGGGTTCTGAGCTCTCAGGTCCTTGTACTTTCCAGCAAGTGCCATACCACTTAAGCCACATCCCCAGTCCTTTGCTTTTGGTTTGTTTTTAGATAGGGTTTCAGGCTAATTTTGCCTCTGCCTCCTGAGTAGCTAGGATTACAGCCATGTGCCACCACACCAGGCACACACCAGATGGGTCTTTTTTTTAATGTTGGCAGAGAAGGAGATAGATGAGAAACCTGAGTCTTTGTCAAAACCATGGCCTCAGAAGGGAAAGCTGGTGAGGCGCTAAAAGCATTTATCTGCCATTTTTGTCATCTTAGTGTTTTTGAACATGTCCTAGTTTAATGGCATTACGTTCCTGTTGTACTGGACTTGATAGTTTGGTTTGTGGACACCCCGCGTTTCAGCTTTGTCCTCCTGAAGAGGCTCGTGTTGTCATTAATTCACGTTGCCACCGAGAATGTTGTTAGTTTCTCTGGAACCATCACTTTGCCTAGGTCATGGTTTTTCCTGCACCATTTTGCCATTAAGCATTTATATTTGCAGCACCATCCAGTTATCTTGTAATTTTAACAAAAGTGTCAGGGAAATGGAACACTTTTGGTTAAATGTCCATAAATGAGTAGAGATCAAATCAAAGTCCTTAGCTGTTCTTGTGTAAAATAATGGTGGAAATGGGGTGACTGGGATTTTGTGAGCACAGAGTGTGACAGCATGCGTATCTGGCTTGTGACAGATCACAACACTGATGTAAAAATTTGACCTACTTAACAAGGCCCCTGGGAAAGGCCATCTGAGGTGAAAGTGTTGCTGGTCACTCTGCTTGGTGATGGAAGCAGGCCTTGCCATGGTCTGTTGCAGGAAGCAGGCCATGTTGACCATCTGAGCTGTGGCTTTAGCAGGACAGTGGTGCCACATTAGGTAATCTTCCTAATGGTTGGCCTCTGGACTATTTGTGGTAGGAAGGGAAAGGATAGAATTGACTTACTCTAAAATGCCTAACCATGGGCTCTGATGGTGTGGTTTGTGGAGCAATCCATCATGGTCCCAGTGTGTCTACTTTCAGTGTCTTTTTGGGACTCAGCCTCCTGGGTGCTAGTTACCAGAGTTTGATCATCTCCTTCTGGCCTGTGATCCTGCTATAGTGTTTAGACCTTTGACAAAACTGGCAGCATTGTAAACCACAATTCAGAGGAAGATGCACAGGGCCTTTCATCACTAAATGAGAGCAGCCAGGAGGCAGAGATAGGGTGGCAGCTATGCCATGTGGAGCTTCAGCCAGCTCTGTGGAGGGGAGGCCCCAATTGGAACTCTTGGGTGTTGTTCTGAGCCTTCCCAGCACATGGGAGACTAGAGCAATTATCCAATCTGGTCCCCTTCTTGTTTTTAGAGCCATGGCTGGTCTTGAGTCACAAGGGTGTGGACCAGGAGTGCAGGGGGATATCAATGCTGGACCTCTTCCGGGGGGGTTGGGTTTTCTGCTATGTTAATGGTGTTCTCCTCCCCCTACCCACCCCGGCTGCTGGTTCTAATCAAAGCTGGGAGGAACAAAACAGAAGGTCTTGATTTTTTCACTCAGTCATCTATATGACAGCACTGCATCCTACATGTGCTTGTGGGGGTTCCCTGCCAGGGTGGGTTTCCATCCAGCTTTAGGGCTTCCTTAGGAAGGATGGCTCCAAGCTAGCTTCAGGAGAGCAGACAAGCCAGCCAACAGCCCTCTGCCCCTGGTGGGAGCCACTGGTTGTGTCACTTTTGAGCACAGTTTGGGCACTGGTGGAAGATGTCCAAATGTGGATGTGTGTGGCCTACGTCTCTTCCCAAGGTCTTCATGACTGAGCTAAGATTCTCATTTTATATGTTAAGAACTCATCAGCACATGGATCCTTCCTGCCCACCTGGGGGTCAGGTGCTGCTATGGTGGCATCACCCCAAACCCAAGTTTCCCCTCATTCCCTGTTGGTGGGACCCTTTCCAGAAACACCGCGTAGCTATTACTTGCTTTGCCAATGTTGTGGGGATTAGTTATAATTGGCAATGACTTCCTGGGGTCTTTGGTGTTCTTGGAAGCCCATTTATCAAGGATTCACCAAGTGCATGTCCAAGCTTGTGAGGGGTTCCACAGGGCCCACGCAGAATGGGGGATAACACTACTTGCCCCGAGGGGCTGGCTGTGGGTGGACTCAGATATCCAAAGAAGACCCTCTCTGTCTCTCTTCAGCCAGCCTAGTGGAGCCCTGAACAAACATGGTCAGAAAATTGGCCTACAGAACTTCACACCCCACCTGAGGTATCCCCACTAGACTGAGCCCCATTCTGTGGGAAAATAGGATGCAAATTCTGACCCGTCCCTGTCCTTAACCTGAAGCTTGGAGCATGGTTTGTTGAGGGAGAAAGAACGGGGAGGAGTGAGCTTGACAGTCCTCACTGACTTAAGGAAATGATGTTTTGTGTTCATTGTCAAGTTTGGGGTTGGCAATGCATATGTTGAAGCAGAGTTTTCTTGTTAAAATGTTGGTCCTCTAATCCAGTGTTCCTATGTGATTGATTAACGTCAGAGTATACTTTTACTTCTTCCTGTGGGTATTTTTGCCATTTATGCATTACCATTGCTGTTCTTTTATGATTGCTCATAGATGAATATGAGAACAATAATATTTTCTATTTTGAACATGGCCTTGGTTTTAGGCACTTACAGTGGATTTTCCTGGAGGGACAGGAAGTTTGAGGGACTTACCTGGGTTCAAGTGTAAAGGCCATAACTTTGAACTTGCAGCAACTCCCTTAAGTGGAAATGTAAAGAAATCCTGTTGTATATGAAAGACAGCCCACATGATGGGAACGATCTGGGTACTTTCAGAGTTTTTTTTAACCATGTCTTGGTCCCGATTTTCACCTTCACATAAAGAGCAGAGTGCTAAGTGCATTTTTTTGAGTTGTGCTCTAAGAAACCAGAGAATTCCATGCCTCTCCAGGAAGGTGGGTCTCTGGCCTGGTGTTTCATCTGAGGCATCCATCTAACACCAACAGAGCATATTTGCTTTATTTATTGATTGATTCATTTATTTTTGGCAAAGTTGATGTCTCCCACCTGCCCCATGCTGTTAGAAATAAAGTCTTCCTGGTTAACCGAATGCTTTTGCAGTTCATTCTTCCTCCTGGTTAACCGAATGCTTTTGCAATTCATTCTTTCTACATACCAGTTAAGATAATTCTCCTAGTCTTGTACCAGTTAAGGATAAATAGCAGGTTTTAAGACAAAATGCTGTGTAATTCGCCAGTGTTTTTGTGGGGGGGGGGCACCTGGGAAATGCATGAGAATATCGTCCCTGAGTTGGACTATGGTGCAAGGAGCTAAAATGGGACTTACTTCTGTATTTATCCCAAGAAGCAGCCCGAGTGGTGACATTTATACATATTTCGTAATATGGTTTCTTTAGGCACACGGGGCAAATAAATCAAGTTCTCAGCAGCATACTATTTAAAAGAAATGGCAACTACGTGGAGTAAGTTGCAGAAGCTGTTAAGATCAACTCTGTATGGCAAAAAGATAGTGAATTAGGGGAGAATGTTAATGTGGAAGAATGAAAACCGACCCATGGATGAATAGAAGTCAAGGGCATCTGATTACAGTGTTTTCTTTCCATTTCTCCATAAATGTGAACTCACTGACAGCGACGGCCCCTGCATAGGGTTCTTCCCTTCCATCCCCTCTGTCTTTTCTCCAGGCAGAGTTCTGGGGTCTCTGGGAACTTCCACTGGGATCCACTTGGACAGAGCCTTGATTCCTCAGAATCACACTGGGCTGTGTTTTCATATAGATTTATGGGAAATAATGTGTGGCGAAGGTATCTGCTACCTGGGCTTTGTAGCTAAACACCTTTTCTACTGTCTCATTCACTGTTTACCTAACACAAACCCAGCCTATGTTGTCCTGGGCTGTGCCAGTAGGATAATCTGGAAGGAGGCAGGTCTGCCTGGTAGAGCCTAAGACAAGGGTCTCAGACCCCTTGGGAAGCTTGGCCCAAGCATTCAGTCACAGTAGTGCTGAACAAAGGCAGACAATCTGCTTGCACATTTTGGGAACTTTGCAAAATAAGATTAGGTGGGAAGCACAGGGGAGAAGTGGGGTCTGTGTGCTAGGAGACCTTGACCCCAGCTGTTCTTGGATCCTGAGTCTCTTCTGGGTGTTAGCTGCCCCTGGGATTGGCCTTCCTGGGAGCATTGCACCCCACTCTGCTTTGGCCATCCCCACCCTCCTCACGCGGCTCCCCCTGTGCTCCCTGAGTGCACAAGGCGGCCCGTTGTCTGATGTTGGCACAATAGCCAAAGCTTTTAGTCTCTTCTGACTGAAATTAAAAAAAAAAAAAAGTCTAAAAGCATGGGAAACAAATTGAAATAAGAATCAGAATTCTGGTTACTAACATAGGACCTTACTGAAAGATTCTGCAAGCTCTCTGAGGCCTAGCCCTGTTGGTTGCACCCTTTGTCTCCTTAAACACTCTGTATGGTACAGATGCCCTCCTGCTTCACCTTCCTGCATGCAGAGATGACAGGTTTTTGCTCCCATGCCCAGCTACCATCAAGTGTTTCTTGAATGAATAAACAGGCTAACAGAGGGGCCACAGAGATGTGGACATGCAGGGACCCAACCCAGCATGTGTCTGGATGGCTGGGTTGCTGTGTTTGCTGGGAGGGTTTTCTACAGATAGAAGGCAAACCAGCATGTTACCCTACCTGTTAAGTGAAAATGTTCAGAAACCATAAAGCCATGTCCTTGAGTTTTCCACCGCAGGAAAGTGAAGGCTTCCGTCCCTGACATGCAGGTTGAATGGGAGACAGCCTCGTGTGACACAGAGACCTGGCTGTCCCCTCATCTGAGGATGCTATGCTATGCCACCTCATGGATGAGAGGTGTTGTGGCTTTGCTGCCCTGTCTACATCCAAACTATGACCATGAAGACAGCAAGAGGGCCCAACTGGCTCCTAGGTGACTGGATATTGAATTCCCTCATGGGCCAAGCAGTACAGCTGTTTTTGTTGCCTTGCCCTCAGAGGCCTGGAAGCCTGTGTTTTCTGGGCGTGTGACTGACAGTCCCAGTCTCACGTATGTTCAAAACCTTCACTTGGATGAGAATATAGTACTCCTGGCTTCTCATAATTTAATTGCAACTCACTGCGGCTCCCTAATTACAGCAGAAAATGACCTCTAAGCCACAACATCAGGCTGCAGCTTCCTCTCGGAAGGAGCATCTATTGATTCATGCTCTGATCTCCCACCGGGCTTAAGGGGCAGCACTGCGATGCCTGATTAAGGCCGGAAAGCCTTCTGAGTTCTGTTTAAACAGAGCAGATTGATGCAGCCTGAGACTTGGCCAGGAGGCAGCTCTGCTCTTCCATGGAATTGCATCATAACAGTCACTCCCTCTAGCCACTGAATGGCTTTGGATCTTCCTTGTATTTGCATGGGGAAGGTGAAGATTCAAAGGCCTTGGTGATGGGTGGAGGGCAGGGTCCTAATGGCCTGGTGGCCTAAAAACTAGGTGCAGCTAGACCTTGGCCTCTTGATAGCATTGACCTTGGGAGACCTAAACCCCGCTGAGCTTAGTACCTTAGAGTCATTTTCCTTCTGCTGAATGTGGTTAATGGCAGTGCTCAATTTCAGAGCCTTCGGTATTCAGTGAAACGATACTGAAGAGGGTTTGGCAAGTGCCTCGTACATTGTAAGGGCTTAGAAAAGAAAGACTGCTGTCATCACTGTCTTTGCCATTGTCATCAGTATAGCAGTTGAGGTAAGTCTAGAGCCATAGGCTCAGAAAAGGGGCCGGGGTGGGGGCTGCCCCAACTGAAAGAGGCTGTCTAGGACTCAGTCGTCCAACTGTGAGGCCAGTGAGCAGGTCTGTTGTAATGAAAACACAGTAGCTGCAAGAGTAGAACTCTGTCCTTGCCTATGACATTTTTAGCACCGTTTTGAAGGTGACATTCCTCCTTGTTCTTGGGAGGTAAGATGTGCCCCCCTTTCCCACCAGTCTGGTGATGGTGTTTTTCACCAAGTGGTAAGTGGTTGGGCATTTCCCTGTGTTGAATTCTAGTCCTCACTTACTTGTGAGAGGATGTGCCGGTCCCAGCTTCAGCAGAGGTGATACTGTGCCCAAGGCACCTGCTCCCGTGACCGGTGTGTGTGGTGTAGACTGGACACCTATTTGATAATGTGCATCCTTTCTCTGGGAACATGTCCCCACTCTCCTGTTGGTGGCTTGAGTTCTCTGCAGTTTGCCTGAAATGTGAGATATCAGCACAGAGCCTCTCAATGCGTTTCCTGCTGCTCTACCTGCTTGTATAAAGAAGTGGAATTTATTTCTTACAGTTGAGGAGGTCCAGAGTCCAATTGGCTTCTAGGGAGGATATCACATGGCAAGTGAGCATGTGCAGAACTCTAAAGCCATCACCAAACCTCACCCTTAGCACCTCGGCTAGCTCCTCTTGTCCCCCAAAGGCTGCAGATACCACCATCTGAATTTGGACTGCAGGGGATAGCTCCTACCCCATCGGGCCTGAGGCCTGCATAACTCCCATTTCTCTGCAGCAGCAGGGAGGAAGAGGACATTGGGCTATATCCCAAGAGCCACGCGGGGAGAAGCGGGTGAACACGGCCACTTCACATGAAAGGCTGTTAGATCCAGGTCACTGGGTTTGGACTCCTGCATTTTATGGCAAAGTCTAAAAATGCAGATTTGTAACAACCACTGTTAATGAATTCAGACTGCTTGAGTTTCACACTGAATAATGGCTGGAATTATCAGAGCTCGCAGCTTTTGAAACCCAGGACTGTGTAATCTTTTCTCAAGATTAAATTGATAGAATGATGTCATATCACATTACTTTTATTAACAGTCCTGGCTGTAAAAGAAACATGCCTATTACAATAGGAGAATTTAGTAAAAATAGTAATAACAAGACAATTTGGAATATGTAATATATTCAGTAAGTTCAGAATGCCCGCATCTCATTTAAAATGCAATGTTGGGTCCAGACATATTGAATGCAATACCTTTGTACCCTAGGGCTTCCTCTTTTCTACATTAAAAAAAATATTCCATTTAAATGCAGATTGTGATTTGCAATCTAGGAAGAGAATTCTAGAAGAATGAGGAGGAAGGACAACTCTGCATCTATTAACTTAATTTTGGTTTCACATGTTATTCTCCTCCTTATTCCTCTCGTCCTTATCTCTTCCACCCACCCTCCCCCAAAGGGTCATTTCTAAGCACGCAAGGAAGGAAAAAGCTTTAAAAGTTTCAGAGGCTAACAATGTCCTCATACCTCTTCTGGTCTTAAAATTATCCTCCACCTCGCTACCCTACCCCAACCCACAGTCAAGTGGGGAAACACAGAGGCCCTAGTTTTTTTGTTTGTTTGTTTTTTTCTAAACATGGTAAGAGCTTGAGTATCTCTTTCTTTAATCGGGATGTATCCTAACAGATTGTGTATAGAAACTGAATTTAAAATTTTGTTGCTCCTAATTTTTTTGTGTGTACATGTAAATTTACCCCCAGTCTTTCCTTGCTTTTCGACACGTGTTTTCACCAGCGTACCCAGAAAGCAAATGGAGCAGCTGCAGTGCCAAGTGCAAATTGTTAAGGAAATGTTAAGGCTCCCCTTTACAGAGGAGAACTGACTTGTCGGATGTCGAGCTTCAGTTACCAAAGAAATGCATGTATAGCTTTTGACATTCTACTCTTAGAATTAATTAGGTCTCTAATCATTATAAATACCATTTTCTTTCGCTGTTGTCTGCAGTTAATACGGCACTTCTTGCTATATATACACTTGTCAGTTTCAAACTGAGCATTGTGTTTTGGCTTTTATGATCTGTCAAGGGAAAATGGAAGTAAATTCTTTATAATATGCTAATTGATCTGTTTGGGAATTTTAGAAACGACAGCATCTGTGCTTACCAGTAACACGGTTAATAGCTTCCGTTCTTCAACACCCAAAGGTTTGCTGCACTTGTACGTGATCCTTGTGAGACCTTCGGTGTCCTCAGGGCTCAGCTCTGTGGAATCTTGAGTTCCTTTTCTGGTGCTTTAGGCTTGGGCTTGAGACCTTGTGGAATCCCGTTTTGAGGCCGCCTCTGGTCAGAGTGCTGCAATTGTGTCAGTTCCCGGAACAGTGAAGATGACTCTTTCTGGTCTGATGCCCACTTACCCCAGCCTAGTTGAGACAGATTCAGATTAAGTGACTGTGGACCCATGCAATCCTTGGGACCCTTCTGCCATTCCTGCAGGTGTCCCTCACCTGATAGGTAGGGACCTTTGTGCTGTCCTTTAGCCAGATGGTTTGGGCAACTTCAGGAACTCATTTTTCATACAATCCTGTTGGTCATTCCTGCAGACAGCGTGTCCTGTCTTTCCCCAAAGTGGGAGCGCCTCCTCTGGCGTGGTGAAGCTGCTGCCATTGGAGGTGGGGGAGAGGGTGTTCTTCCACAAGCCTGGAGGGACTGCAGTGTCAGGCTCAGAGCTTGTGTCCTTCCCTGTCCAGGAAAGTGGGGTAGGAAATGGGTCTTTTCTACTTGGGGGACCAGAGCCGTCCAGCCACCGATCGGGGAAGGACATTGCTGGGCCTGCATGTTCTGTGTGTGGGGCACTCGGTATGCAGCTTCATTCAGGCCCGTGCACATGGTATAGTCCACAGAGTTGGGGTTTATGTCCTTATTTAGTCCTATTCAACAGGTAAGGGAGATCCAGTGACTTCTTGGCACCTAACAGGAGCAGAGGTGGGCCTTGAATCTGGGTTTGGACTGCATGCACACCCAGCTCATTCTGCTCTGCCCCTTACTCCCCAACAGTTTAGAACTTAGATGTAAATGTGGGTTTACATCTTAGATGTAAATGTGGGGTTGGATGCACAGGACCACATGTCATTTTTTGAGTTTGCCTCTGTGACCAAATGTTTGTTTACAAACCACACATGCAAAGAGCTTTCCTGACTTGACAGGTTTAGCTTATGGGTTTTATTGCATGGGGTTTGGAGCTGTTTCCCACATAGCCAGTTGGGTGGGGTAGAGGTGTGGCCCCAGGCCAGCACGAGCCTCTTGGACCTTGATGCTGTGACCAGCGTCCCAAGGTGGACCAGCTTATGAGAGCAGATCACACCTAAGTGTTGTGTGTCTTTGTCTCTTCACCAGTAACTTTACCCAGGCTGGCTCCGTGGGCATGTCTTCTCTCTCAGAAGCCTGGCCCTCTCCTTCCCCAGGCCCTGGCCTTTATATAGCTGTTTAACACAGAAACACCTGCAAACTGACACACTAAGGGCTACCCATAGTCAGCCACACAACCCAGTGCTACTGTCCTCCTTTTAGTATTACTCCTCAGCCATCCTTGGGGGAGGGGGGTGTCATTCTCATTAGCAGCAAGGTAAGGACTGGAACTATAGGTTACTGAGATCCAGAAGCTCATTCCCAGTCTTCAGCATGGGCTGGTTTCACAGCCCACTTACTGATGGCACAGACTCTTACGTCTTAGTATAGTCTTAAAAAAAGAGAAAGAGGGCTGGTGGCATGGCTCAGGTGGTAGAATGCCTACCTAGCAAGCAGGAGGCCTGGAGTTCAAACTCCTAGCACAAAAACAGAACGAGAGAGACAGAGACTCATAGTAGACACTTAGGAGAAGTGATCATTTACTGCTGAGAACTATATATTGCTGACTTTTTTTTTTTTTTTAAACCTTTTCTTTGCACCTAAATCTTTGGGCAAAAGGTAGTAACGGGGGCTTGTAACTGAGACTTGGAGTTACAGTTCCTCTGACCTGTTCATTTCTGTCTGAACTCCCGCGGGCACACTCAGATGCACAAACATGCAAACACTTCCATGTTCACCTGTGTGTGCTCACACATACACACAGTCGTGTACACACTCGTGCACACCCTATTGTGAGTTGATGAATCTTGTTTCTGGCCTGTGTCTCTGAGGAGCTCCTGCAGCTGATAGAGTGACAGATGCCTCTTGCCCGTGTTTGCCTTTGCTGTCTCTGGGGGTTGACTTTGAGAAGTGAGGCCGATCTTGCTTCACTTCCATGGTAGAGAACCACAGTGTTGGACAAATAGCCATTCATCTTAACTGTTCCCTGAGATGTTGGTAGAAGTAGTGTTGCTCGATAATTTCTTCTCCTTTTCTTCCCCGTTGATGAGTAGAGCAGTTTAATTTGAGGCCAGCAAATTTTATAATTGGATCTAAAAAAGTGAAGCATGCGCGACCGGTTTGCACACTACCTTCAGCGCTCTGCCAATGGGAGACACTCTCATCCCATCCGGGTCCGATTATTTTATTATGCCAAAGTGAACGTGGGCAACCTACATGGGATCAGGACGCAGCAGGCTCACACTCTACTATCTCATTAAATTTTTCAGGCAAAAGCTACGAAAATTAATTGGAGGCGTGTAATAGTTTAGTATGTGAGCTGGCTTATGGCTATATAAATTATATGAAGAGAAGACAGTTTTATATACTGGGGAGGGGGGCACTGGTTTACTTTAATGAGAAGAGATAGGAATGTGAAGCTATTTTTTCATTACCGATGCACTGTAAAGTGTTTGGACTTAGCTGATGAATAGAGTTAATTTGCTGCTGTACTTCCAATAATTCATGTTGCACAGTTTAATGACTTCTAGATAAAAACAGGATTGAAATGTTAATTTCTCTGAAGAAATTGGGGCACTCTTGTATATCAGACTTTTCCCCCCATTAAACTACTAGTTAATTTTACTAAACAAGTCTCCTGGAGATGTTTCATGCTACACAGACTTTGGTATTTCTTACCTGACTCTGCCTCCCTTTTTTTACACAGTAGGGCTGTGTCCACCTGTGTTGAATTTCCCAGCATTTGGTCTTGGCAATGACCACAGATGTCACCTGCACTTCAGAGAGGCTGAACTTTCCCTCTGGCCATTGACTGATGGTTAACCAGGGGTTTGATCATGTAGATCTGTTGTTAGCTGGGAAGGGGAAGTCATTGATCAGTCAGTACTTGACTCAGGGTGCTTTGGTCTCGAATCATGCAAGGATTTGATTGACATTACCATATTATTCATTCACTTGTTCACTCATTCCTTTATTGATGGGACTGGAGTTTGAACTCAAGGCTTTGGACTTTCAAAGCAGGCACTCTACTGCTTGAGCCACGCCTATTTTGCTGTGGTTATTTTGGAGATTAGTTTCTCGAGAACTATTTGTCTGGACTGGCCTCAAGCCACTATCCTCCTGCACTCAGCCTCCCAAGTAGTTAGGATTATAGGTGTCAGCCACTGGCATCCAGCTATTTTTTTGCTTGTTTGTTTGTTTTATCTTCTACTTTTTCATAATTTGGGCCAGTGTTTTCCCCACAGGCACACGGAATTCAGTGTGACACTGAGTTCAGTGTTTTCTTTTTCTCTCAGAAAGATGAGAAGGAAATATTAATTACAGTAACAAAATATTAATCTGTTGGTGCTCACACGGAGTGCTCAGAATTTGATACTTATTAGAGATTTTTGTGCCGATACACGTACAAGCATGTATCACTTAGACCATGTACACAATTGGGTGCTTTGTCTTTTGGGGATGAGCAAGAGGGAACAAAAACAAAACCTCCTGGGGATTTGTTAGAAATAAGGCCCCCGAAGGCCACCGGAGTCACAATTGAAGACACAGGAACAGAATTGTCTTAGTAAGGCAAAATTTACTTCTGCAGAAGGGTGCGCAGGTGCAGGGGCACAGCAGGCAGAGGAGCAGACCATAGGTGCTCCTTTTTATTTCTGATGCAGTGGGCTCTGCCCCTTTCCTCGGATTGGTGCATGATGTGCTCGCGTTGACTAGGGTTACACTTGGGATCTGGGGATGGGGTAGGTAGTAATTTCAGTGCAAAAACAGAGTTCAGTGACCCTAGAACCCTAGAACTGCAAGCAGCTAAGATGGCAACACACTTTAATAGAAAAGACTGTTTTCCTCACAGTATTTTAAAAGAGGAGAAATAGGAGGTGAACTCAGCCTTTCCCCCTGCTCTGCCTTATGGTATATGATCATGGGGTTTCCAACAAGGACTGTGTTAGGGCCAGGCAGGTGAGAATCTGCCTGGATTTCCTGGCAGATGGGAGGGTTCTCATGCCCCTGGACCCAGACTAGTCCTGAGTGGGGTCATCTTCAGCCTGAACGTGGAGTCCCACAGGACTTTGGTAGACAGGGAGAATCTCTTTCCTACAGAGTCTGTCCTGCCTGCAGAGCTCAGGGTCTGCTTCTCCTTGGAGTTGAACCCTATACCAGTGAGGACCCTCACACACTTATTCCTCAAGGCCAGGATATCACAGGCCTCCTGCCTAGGGAGAACAGTCCTCAGGAGCCACCCAGACAGGGTGCAGTGGTGGAGGAAAGAGAAGACAGAGTGTCCTTAGGTCTGTGTCCAAAGCCACTGTCCTGGAAGAGCAGTGCTGTGACAGCAGTCATGGTGGTGGTGCTTTTGTGCCTCCTGAGAGCGAGAGTGTGTGGAGTTGCTTGCTCCTATCTCTGTCGGGAGGCAGGGTCCCTGCCCACCAGGCCAGCTGGTCCCTTGCTGTTTCTCCTGCAGCCTACAGTTCTGGCTGGGCCACAGGTTCCAGATTAGCCTGGTGACCAACAAGCTCCTTTTTGCAGATGGGGTCAATTATTGGTATTCAGGACTGACCCGTTGTTGACTTTGGCTTCCTGGGACCTTCTGTTCTACTTCTCTGTTTCCCATTGTTGGCTAGGGACCTTTCTTCAGGAAAGGATTTGGTGTTTTGTTATTGAGATCCTGTGTATGGACTCATGTCCGGTTTCTCCATCCAGAGCAGTAGCTTGGGCGGGTTACACAAACTTGGGGTGTGTTGGGAGAGGGCTCCCCTGCAGGACTGGGCCCTCAAGCCAGGTCCTCAGTTTCAACCCTGGAGCAGGTGTGCTCCCCTGACTCAGCTGCTTCAGGCCTGGGACACTTGGTTTCCCTGCGCCTGCTGTGGGTGGCAGGCAGCTCACTCTTGTCTCTCCTTTCTTGTTTTTCTCCACTTGGTGATATTTCCCGTTGTCCCTTTCAGCAGCTGCCTTCCCAACATGATGTTTCTGATGCCCCATGCTGGTGAAAAATTAACTTGTCATCAGCCGCAGCTATTTCTTAGTGTTCTTAGCTCCTTTGAAACTTCAGAGGCTTCAATTTACTGTTCCTTGAAGGCCACCTGTTGACATTCTGAGTCAGTTTGTTCCTCGATGTGAGCATGTGTGGGCATTTGTAGGCTGCAGCATCCCGGGCCTGTGTCCACTACAGGTCAGCAGCACCCTTTGTCCCCACCGCAGTGTTACAGTGTCCCCTGTGTGTGAGGTGTCCCGTGCTTGAACAGGTAAGGGGTGGATGTTTAGCTACTCTGGGCCGGTTGTCCCATTCTGTAGGAACCACCTGCAGTTCAGCCTCCACGTTGTGGTCCACTCCATGCCATGGGAATTACCCAGCCCCCATCAGAGAGGGTCCAGCCCTTCTAACCATGGTGGGCTTCCTCTGGCTGTCCGTGCTCCCTGCTCTAGCCCTCATTTCCAGAGGCAGGGCCATGTGTGTGGCGGAAGCCACTTGGGCAGACGGAAGGGGCCCTGCACTGAGACTTCGCCTCATGCCTGGCGCCTGGCTCCTTTATTCTCACATGACTGTTCTTGACAGTGTACTTGACAGACAGATTTATTTGTCACCTTGTCATGGTGACATGTTGGGATGGCTTCACCGCTCATGTGCCATCGACACTTGGCTGGCTGAAATCAGGACACAGCATCGCTCAGACTGAGCCTCGAGTCCTCTCGGCACCACCCATAACTCGCCGCCTGCTTCTTTAACTTTTAATTGAAACGGTTTAGTTACCACCCCTGCTGCTAAGAATCTGGGGACAATTAGGAAAGTCCCATCTGTCCTTTGAACCACATTATATTGCTTTTTTCTATCTGGAGAAGACGGCAAATTTTAGTCTTTGCCTCATCCTTTTGCTTCCCAGTAGATGGTTTTTATCTCACTTGAATGAGTTACGCAACTCTTTAATTCAATTATTTTCTCCAGCGCAGGCTTTGAGATGACTTAGTTGAATCAGGCGCCAGGGTTTTCAGTGCACAGCAGTGACCCCCAGTGAGGCTGGAGGTGGGTTTTTATGCTTCTACAACAGCCACTGTTGAAGGCATTTCAGGCTGCCCACCCCCCTTCTTGGCACAGGCCCCTAGTTACTGTTCCAAAGCATAGATTGGAAATGGCAGATGCCGTGGGGTTTGCCAGTCTTTCCCCAAGGCAAGGAATTATCTGTCCAACAATATTAGGTCAGTGAATTCCCACCCAGCTGTGTCTGAAAGAAGGATGGGGGTGGGGCGGCCTGGGTGACCAGGAAGGCCATTTATAAATCTAAACGTGGTAAACAGTCTGCTCTCCTGCTTTGGTATTTGACTTTGAATTAAACAAAGTGCTGTGGGTGGGAGTGCCTAGTACAATCATCTTAGTCACTGTGCCTTCTAATGTGGAAAATCTGCCCAAGTAGGACCTTCTGTACCCCACAGGATTAGAAGGAGCATTTGGGCCTTGGAGTCCTTTGGTGAGAATCCCTTTATTTCAAGCCTATCCTGTTTTCCTGGTGGGCCCCAGGCCACTGTGGCTACCCCCACCCTTGGGTGGGTTGCATGCAGCACACAGTGAAGACTCAGCTTTCCCACCTGTAGGATGTTTTTAAGCCAGTGCTGGAGGCTTACAGGTGCTTGGTGAGAAACAGGAGGCCAGGGACCTGGCCAGGAGATGGTTGTGGAGCCTCCAACTGGCGGTTGCAGGTGAAAGGCTGAGATGGAGGCTAGATACAGCAGGGAGAGCATGGGTGGGATTTGCTGGGTATTGGCTCTGTGTGGTGTTGGGTACCATTGAAGTCCTGCCTAACTGTATGGGCTGGGGTCAGGCCTGGGGTGGGCTGTGAATCCTCTTTAAACTCAGGAGGGAAGAGGGTCAGAAAATACCAACACTGCTACTCTGGATGTTTGGGTGTCACTGGCGCCATTCTCTGTGTCAGTATTATGCTGTGTCATTAGTGCATAAAGGTGAGTGTTTTGCAAGCGTCCTGGCTTCTAAACATATACCAGCTCCCTCCATTACCACTTGTGATGAAACAGCCATCCGTCCCATCCACTGGGGCTTGTCCAGTGGCACCTGCTGGAAGTGACTTACCCCCTCTGCTGTGCTCCATGGCAGTCTCCTGGCCTGCTGCTTATCAGAGCTAAATCCGATACACTGAGAGTGCCATGCCTCGGCACACTCATACCTGTCTGTCTGTCTGTAGCCAAATGCTTGCTGGAGACAGGCAGAAAAAGATTGTGACTGTGAAGTCATCACTTGGAAACTACTAGCAGACGTGGGAACCAACGTCACTTTTCCAAGAAGGTCCTGCATGTGCCCTTGGAGCCAATAATCTCTCTCCCCTCCTCTGTGCCAGAAAAGTTTTAATAAACCGAGTTCTTGTCACTGTGGTATTTGGTGGCAGAAACATGCCTCGAGCATTCAACAGTAGGAGCGTAGCTAATTCATTCCTGAATGATGCTTGTACACCCTGAGCTAACAGAAGTAGGATGCTGGTCTTAAAGGGAAAAGAATCAATATTTATAAATAGAATCAGAAAGTAATCATGGGGTCATCTGATGGTGAGTAGTTTATAACAGTTATCTTTACCTAGTAGAATTTGGGTGTTATTATTGTTATTATTATTATTATTATTATTAATAGGGGGAAATTTTCTGGTCACCCTAGTGTTTGTGATTGAAGAGGGAGGCAGTAAAATTGAACATTGAAAAAGTGCCTTACACCTGTAATCTTAGTCACTTAGGAAGCTGAGGATCGGCGTTTGAGGCTAGCCCAGGCAAATAGTTTGTGTGACCCCCATCTCCAAAGTGGACTAGAGGTGAGACTCAAGTGGTAGAGCACTTGGCTTTGCTAGCGTGAAGCCCTGAGTTCAAACCCCAGTCTTACCAAAAAAAGAAGGAAAAAAAAAAAAAAAGACTTACAATACAAAGCCAGCCACCCCTACTCAGGATCCTGTCACTGGGCTTTCTCCCCATCTTTCTGAGAAGGTTTAAGTACCTCAGAACACACAGGCATTTTATGTTGGCTCCCCCCCCCCAAAGAACTTCACTATCCCATGTGTCCCTTTGACACTATGGCCTATGCATAGATATGATGACGAAGCAGAAGGCCCATCCAGTGCTTTCCCCTCTGCCCTTTGGGCGAGTGTGTAGGCTCAGAATTTCACGTACATGGAGTCTGTACTTGATGTGGGTTTAGTTTGTGTAAGTAATGACATCCCTTTTTTTAATTCTTGGCAGAACAGTACGCACTAACATTTAGCTACCTGGAGTTAAATCCTCCCTTTGCTGTTTGGTAGCTGTGTGACCTTGGGAAGATAGCTGTTCTTTTCTGGGCCTCAGTTTTCTCCTTAAATATAAAGATGGTAATAAGAACCTGTCTCAGAGACTTGAAAAAAGAAGTGAATTAGTACTGCTGATGTAAGGCAGTGGTAGAACACTTGCCTAGCATGTGTAAGTCCCTGGATTTGATCCCCAGCACTGCCAACAGAGCAAACAGACTTTAAAGTGAATAAAAGACTTTAAAAGAATAAATGAGTTAATACACCAAACCTAGAAAACACACCACCAAGTCATGACGGGTGTTGTGACTTCCTCTTCTCCCCAGTCTTACTAACAATCATTCAGTACTCCATATTTTCTCTGGGGAGTCACATATCAGTATCTAATGCTTTCAGCATATAAGGCAGTTTGTTATCCAGATTCTTTTGCCTTAGGTATCAGTCACCTTTTAAGTTTCTTTCACAAATTTTCTTTTTAAAGGAAAGTCCTCTTGGCTGGGCCAAGTCACATCTTCTCAAGGAGATGTTACCTGTGTGTAGCAAGTTTGATTTGTTAAGCAAGGGCTATCGTGTTAATTAATTACTTGGCAGTGCTGCAACCACACTACCTGAGAACAACTTAAAGGGGAGGAATTAGCTCTGTGGATTCCAGGACAGAACCTAGAACCATGAGGCAGAATATCATGGCAGCCAGTGCATTTGGTTAGGAGTTGCTCAAGTCTCAAGCCCAGAAACAGAGGGATAGGAAGGGGCCCTGGAGGACATAACTCCCCCCAACCCCCACTTCCTCCCTCCAGCTAGGTCCCACCTCCTAGTGTTTCCAGAACCTCCCAAAATACTGCCACCAGCTGGGGACCAATGCACTTAACACTTGAGCCTGTGGGGGAACACTTCATATTCAAATCATAACAATGATTGCATTGGAACTGCCCCTGGGGCAGTCACCCTGAAGCTACTTATCCCCTGGGGCCCCAGCTGCAGAGCACTGTGGTGGAGACCAGCCCACTCCAAGTGTCTCTGAGGAGGCCATCCCCTGCTGGGAGGGGCTGGTGAGCACAGAGCCAGCAAAGCACAGGGCTGTCATCCTCCTGCCACTTGGTTTCCGCTTGTCAGGCTGTAAGTAGTGATTTCTTTGATTGAACGTGCATTTATTCAGTGCCTGATGTTATGTGAGGGATTGCAGGAGATGGGTGTGTATGGTCACTCTGGCTGTTCGATCCTGAAGATATTTCCATTTCTGTCTCGTCCTTGGTGTGCTTGGCACTTTGGGAGTGTAGAGATTTAGAAAAGGAAGTAGCCAAGACAGTGACAGAAACAGTTCTCTGGAGACCTGCTCAGGGCAGGATGGGGCCCTAGGTTGACAAAATATCATCTAATTGCCATAAGGTCATTCTTCCCTGTAGATTTGTCCTCTCTCTGACAGACCACATCGTACTTGTAAAGTGTGACATCATCAATGTTGGCCATCTTTTAGGGGATTGATGTCCCTCAGTCTATCAGGTATCTTTGTTACTCCAGTTTGAAATTTTTCTGTCAGCCTCTGATACTTTGGATTCTAAATATTTAGAAATAAAATCCCACTAGTCATATTTGTTTTCCTTTTCAATCCTCCTGTGAAAAAGCAATTTTTATTCTCACCTAAAATTTGTTGTCAGGAGCAAATACATTAAAATAGTAAAAGAATATTTTTCAGCATATCATCAGATGCTGAGATACACATTGTCAGTCTCAGCTCATTTTGAGGTATCGATGAGTGTACTTTGTGAGAGCTGAGTGTTTGGAGGAAAAGATTAGAACATGACTCTTGTGTTTCTGATACTGATTTTATATCTCAGCAACCAAATTTTCCCAGTTTGAGTAGAAGGCACATTTGATGGGCTAGAAAGTGAAAAGGTTTGGTTTGATGTTTTATCATTTGGATTCTGATAATCAAACTTTGGGAGAGGGTGGCTTAGAATGACATTTATCTACCTTGCAATTGGACCTCTCTATTGGGCCCATTTATTGAAGGCAGCTGCTCCCTCGGAAGTGAGAAGTAGGAATTCTGGTGGGAGTTCTCTGTCCCCTCTTTTTGTGAGGTCTTGGCCAGAGCTGTTGACCTCTAGCAACTGGAACACTAAGTAATTTCCAGGAGAAAGACTTATTCAGCCAATGAGGACTCATCCCATATAACTCAGAAAGGAGAAGGTCATCATGGTTACTGAGTGACTTGGGTGCCCCTACTGGGTTGAGTGACAGATGGCATTCTCCATCATCAGCTGTGTTATTCAACCATCATTGCATGATGTCAGCCAGCATGAAAGAGAAACCTTCAGCTGCAAAGAAGTTTCCTCAAAGGCTGCACTGATTCCTCCAGTCAGTCTTCGAGTGGTGAAGAGACATTGTTCGTGTGGTTATAAATAACTCTTCATTTGGCGCATGGTTTATGATCACCACCACCCTGTACAAGTCATCCCCTTGCCCTTCCCTATTCATTCCTCACAACAGCAGTCCAAGCCTTCATAACTTGCTCTTCAATATCTTGGTTCCCTTGTTATCCTACTTGGCCTGTGCCATTCTGTGAGCTGCTTGAGAGGCGGTGTGCTACCCCTTCGACATTATGTTTGAGTTGACAGGTTTCCTGTGGCCGTTTGTTTTTTATTTTCATTTATTTATTTATTTTAATTTTCATTTATTTATTTATTTGTATTTTCATTTATTTATTTATTTATTTTTATTCATATGTGCATACAGTGTTTGGGTCATTTCTCCCCCCTTACCCTCCCCCACCCCTGTCCCCCGTCCCCTCCGTCTCCCCCCACCCCCTTGATACCCAGCAGAAACTATTTTGCCCTTATCTCTAATTTTGTTGAAGAGAGAGTATAAGCAATAATAGGAAGGAACAAGGGTTTTTCCTGGTTGAGATAAGGATAGCTGTACAGGGAGTTGACTCACATTAATTTCCTGTGCGTGGGTGTTACCTTCTAGGTTAATTCTTTTTGATCTCACCTTTTCTCTAGTTCCTGGTCCCCTTTTCCTATTGGCCTCAGTTGCTTTAAAGTTTCTACTTTAGTTTCTCTGCATTGAGGGCAACAAATGCTAGCTAGTTTTACAGGTGTCTTCCCTATCATATCTCCCTTGTGTGCTCTCACTTTATCATGTGATCAAAATCCAGTCCCCTTGTTGCGTTTACCCTTGATCTAATGTCCGCCTATGAGGGAGAACATACAATTTATGGTCTTCTGAGCCTGGCTAACCTCGCTCAGAATGATGTTCTCCAATGATAACATTTCGTTCTTCTTCATGGCTGCATAAAATTCCATTGTGTATAGATACCACATTTTCTTAATCCATTTGTCAGTGGTGGGGCATCTGGGCTGTTTCCATAACTTGGCTATTGTGAATAGTGCTGCAATAAACATGGATGTGCAGGTGCCTCTGGAGTAACCTGTGTCACAGTCTTTTGGGTATATCCCCAAGAGTGGTATTGCTGGATCAAATGGTAGATCGATGTTTAGCTTTTTAAGTAGCCTCCAAATTTTTTTCCAGAGTGGTTGTACTAGTCTACATTCCCACCAGCAGTGTACGAGGGTTCCTTTTTCCCCGCATCCTCGCCAACACCTGTTGTTGGTGGTGTTGCTGATGATGGCTATTCTAACAGGGGTGAGGTGGAATCTTAGCGTGGTTTTAATTTGCATTTCCTTTATGGCTAGAAATGCTGAGCATTTTCTCATGTGTTTGTTTGGCCATTTGAATTTCTTCTTTTGAGAGTTCTGTTTAGTTCACTTGCCCATTTCTTTATTGGTTCATTAGTTTTGGGAGAATTTAGTTTTTTAAGTTCCCTATGTTTTCTGGTTATCAGTGCTTTGTCTGATGTGTAGCTGGCAAATATTTTCTCCCACTCTGTGGGTGTTCTCTTCAGTTTAGAGACCATTTCTTTTGTTGAGCAGAAGCTTTTTAGTTTTATGAGGTCCCATTTATCTATGCTATCTCTTAGTTGCTGTGCTGCTGGGGTTTCGTTGAGAAAGTTCTTACCTATACCTACTAACTCCAGAGTATTTCCTACTCTTTCCTGTATCAACTTTAGAGTTTGGGGTCTGATTATTAAGGTCCTTGATCCATTCTGAGTTAATATTGGTATAGGGTGATATACATGGATCTAGTTTCCATTTTTTGCACACTGCTAACCAGTTTTCCCAGCAGTTTTTGTTGAAGAGGCTATTTCTCCATCGTATATTTTTAGCTCCTTTGTCAAAGACAAGTTGGTTATAGTTGTGTGGCTTCATATCTGGGTCCTCTATTCTGTTCCACTGGTCTTCATGTCTGTTTTTGTGCCAGTACCATGCTGTTTTTATTGTTATTGCTTTGTAATATAGTTTGAAGTCAGTTATTGTGATACCTCCAGCATTGTTCTTTTGACTGAGTATTGCCTTGGCTATTCGTGGCCTCTTGTGTTTCCGTATAAACTTAACAGTAGATTTTTCAATCTCTTTAATGAATGTCATTGGAATTTTGATGGGAATTGCATTAAACATGTAGATTACTTTTGGGAGTATCGACATTTTTACTATGTTGATTCTACCAATCCATGAGCATGGGAGATCTCTCCACTTTCTATAGTCTCCCTCAATCTTTCTTCAGAAGTGTATAGTTTTCCGTATAGAGGTCTTTCACATCTTTTGTTAGGTTTACACCTAGGTATTTGATTTCTTTTGAGGCTATTGTAAATGGAATTGTTTTCATACATTCTTTTTCAGTTTGCTCATTGTTAGTGTATAGAAATGCTATGTTGATTTTATATCCTGCTACCTTGCTGTAGCTATTGATGATGTCTAGGAGCTTTTAAGTAGAGTTTTTTGGGTTTTTAAGGTATAGGATCATGTCGTCTGCAAATAGGGATATTTTGACAGTTTCTTTACCTATTTGTATTCCTTTTATTCCTTCTTCTTGCCTAATTGCTCTGGCTAGGAATTCCAGTACTATGTTGAATAGGAGTGGAGATAGTGGGCATCCTTGTCTGGTTCCTGATTTTAGAGGGAATTGTTTCAGTTTTTCTCTGTTAAGTATAATACTGGCTGTAGGTTTGTCATATATGGCTTTTATAATGTTGAGGTACTTTCCTTCTATTCCTAGTTTTCTTAGAGCTTTTATCATGAAATGATGTTGGATCTTATCAAAGGCTTTTTCTGCATCTGTTGAGATGATCAACTGGTTTTTGTCTTTGCTTCTGTTAATGTGGTTTATTATGTTTTTTTCCTGTGGCCTTCTGTCCTATATGGTTCATGGTGGCTTTAAAAGCTATGGTATCTTGGGCAGAAGGAGAAGAACTGCAGTGTTGGATTAGAGTGAGGGCCAGGTGTCTGCAACACCTGGACCTCCTAAAGAGCTCCCTGAAAGCATGTGGGATGGGGAGGGCAGGAAGACCTGAGGGACCTGGGATACTGAGCCCAAAGGGGAAAAAAAATCTATCCTCTGAGTACTGTCCCGTGAAAGAGGAAGGTGGCTTGTGCAGAGGGCAGAACTGGGCAGGGAGAGAAGAAAGCAAGTTTCTTTTAATCCTAAAAAATTTTAAGCAGGACCCAAATTGTCCATTAATGAGACAGACCATCTGTTTTCTGGTGAACTTCATCACAGACCACCCCGCCTCACCTGAAGGCTTCTCTGTCCTTGGTGGGGGTGGGGGCAGGGATGTGAGCCCTTACTTGTTAGCCAAGCATTAAGACTCAAGAAGAAAATGAATTCAGATTGGAGTCATACAGCATGTGGTCAGTAGAATGACCAAAATTGAAGTGTCAGGTTGCTGAAGCAGGCTGATCTTTTCCCACCAGGTGAGTTCAGGGGGTCATCCTGCCACTGTCTGTCCCTCCCCGGGGATGTCATTTTTCTGACAGTGTGTGCAGGATGGGCTTAGGGCATGGTGAGTGCTGGCCTCACTAAGTCTTGAGAAGTTGGGACTGAAGCATGGCGGCCGCCTAGCTCCTGCTTGCCCCAGACTCATTCTTGCATTCAGAGATTGTATGTGCGCTGGGGACGATCCTTCAGGCTCTACAGGGGCAGAGGACAAACTACGAGCCAGTATCCTACAGGGCCAGGTACCTCTCCCTGGTGAATTGCTGTCCTGCTAAGTGTCAAATTGAACATATGTTGTCTTAGTCTGTTTGGGCTGCTGTAAGAAACTACCACAAACAGGCTTGTAAAGAACAGAAGTCATTCCTAACTCCTGGACACTGGATGTCCAAGGTCAAGATAGCAGGTGATTCAGTGTCTGATGAAGGCTCTGTCCTGGCTCGGAGATGGTGCTTTCTTGCTGTTTGTTCATGTGGTGGAAGGGACAGGAGGAATGCCCTGGGGCTTCTAGAAGGGCCTAATCCACTCACCCAGCACCGAGGGTTTCAGCACAGGAATTTGAGGGGACACTTTGGTGGCCATGTGGAAAGTGGGCCTCTAAAGAGGACACTGAGATTAGAGTGGCAGGAAGAGGCCTTTGTGGGAGCATCTGGAGATGGAGCCTGTGGGAAGAGTGAACAGTGTGCAGCATCCAGGGCAGGAAGCCATGGGCTGTGGCCCTGTATAGCAGAACACAGGAGGTCACAAGCAGGTCACCTGGCATGCAGGATCCTAATCTTGATCATCAAGGCATGGGGTCCCTTTGGAGAACTGCCAGGGCAGCGTGAGATTGTGAGGTTTAAGTTTTGAAAAAAAAAAAGACACCCCCTCACACCACCCCTCCCCCCACTGTGTGTCTGGAAATGATGTAGAAAAGTCCAGTGGAAACTGAAAGGTATTAGTGGCACAGAGATTACCAAGTTAGCAGGGGTGACCAGCTTGAAATGGACAGGACTAGCCTGCCCTCTGAAATAATGTCTCACACTGGAGGGCTGAGCCCTCCCCTAATACTTGCTGTTGGAGCCTCTGTGCCCTGATTTCAGAAGTAAAGCTACCAGCTCTGCCTGCTGTCAGAGATAGAAATTGTCTCCGGTTAATGGGATCTTTACAACAGCTAAATCCTCCACTAAACTCTTTATGTAACTGCTGCAGCACACGGGGTAGTTCCCCTTGCCATATGTCCACAGAGCTTTCTTTCATTGTCATTAAAGAGAGCTAGACGTGTGCATGGGACGGAGACGGGATCCTGCTGTAATGACTTTGTCTTCACCATGTTTTCTCAGCTGCTTAAATGGCTGTCAGGGCAGTGCGGGAATCTTGGAGGAGGGCGTTTTCTCTGATATAATTATGCTGTTTAAAAATGTTGGCGGCTCTTCTCCATTTCTCCCCGTAGCCACTAAAATAAAACCCTTCATCTCAGAACTCGGCAGCTGTTTGCAATCTGCCTTCCTTTTCCCTCTGATGTATTGGTGTCTCGGTTTGGGTGATGGGTTGCGATGTGAGGGCTGAAGGTGATTGCTTTCGCAGACAAGTGGTCCTGAGTCAAGACCAGGGCTGCTGGAGCAGCTCCAGGTTGGGTCGGCTCTGGGTTGCACCCCGGCACCGTTGCTAAGGAGCAGGCTTTGTTTGCAAGGAGCCTGGGGAATGTTCAAGGGCAAGTACACTGCAAAGATTTGCTGATACGGTGAAGGCAGAGCTCAGGCTGGGTGTCAGGCAACAGCAGTAACAGGTGGCAAGGCCGGCACTCCTGAGGCCTATTGGGGCAGGACAGGAGAAAGATTTTGTTGGGATCATGAGGCACCTTGGTGGGAAAGCACGGGTGGGTCAGGAAGGGAGGAGGCGAAGGCCTGGCAGGCGGGTTGCTGTTGCTTCCTGGGTAGGGTTAGACCTGCTCAGTGGACATCAGACCCACCCTCCACAGGGAACAAAGGATGACTGGAGAGCCAGTTGTAAGTGCTTCTGAGAACCTCGCTTGTACCAGTCACCATCCAGGGCCCTTAAGTTTGTTGTAGCTAGGGAGGTGGCTTCCAGAAAACCACCTCTCAGTGTTCTCCCTTCCAGACGGGAGGCTGGGATGGGGGGCCACTGGACCTAGGGGCTGCATCTAGGAGGTGGCCCCTCCCTGGGCAGGCAAGGGCAGCCTTCAGTTCCCCTCCCTCTGAGTCAGACAGACTCTTACTCACTCAGTCACCTTTCCATGTGGCTTGAAATAGAAGGATGACTGGGTTAGTCTCCCCAGCAACTTCTCCTGTGTTGCTTGAGGTGCCTGTGAGGTGGCCTTGGAGCACAGCTCCAAGATGCATGTTCACAGACTGGAGAGTAAAACATACCTAGAAGTAGCAATTGGTGGGGCCTGGGTCCTATTCAGGACACACTGGTTACATAGCCACAGTAACATGGCATCTTTTTCTCTTTAGCAGATGAGAAAACTGAGTCTCAGAGGTTATGTCCTTACTGAAGAACAGGTTCACTTGCAGGACCCTGTGTTGTATCTGTGGCCCCACCCCCTGCAACTCTGGGTGTGTGGCCTCTCTCACGGGGACCCTAGTGCTGCAGGGTGAGCCTCTGATGTTCTCAGATTTTGCCCCCACTCCAGCAAGTGGGGTACTCTTTATTTATATCCATAAGTGAACTCAAGAGCTCTTCTGAGTGACTTGGCAAAGCTCTCTTCCAACTTTGGAAAAGCTTTTTGAGAATGTATTCTGGCCCTTGGTAGCCTTAATTTTTGGGCATTGGGTGTTTGCATAGAGCTTTAAGGTAACATATCATTAGATACGTGTTCTTTAGTTCAACAGGTAGTCAGCAGCAGCCCCTGGGGTGCAGAGCTGAGCTGGGGTATACCCTGATCCTTTCTTGCAGTCTAACAGGGGCTGCCACCAAGAGTTGGCCTCCAGACTGGTTCAGAGGAAGGGGATTCATTCCTAAATCT
Source organism: Castor canadensis (assembly GCF_047511655.1). Classification (NCBI taxonomy): domain Eukaryota; kingdom Metazoa; phylum Chordata; class Mammalia; order Rodentia; family Castoridae; genus Castor; species Castor canadensis. The sequence goes on from NC_133392.1 coordinate 7,431,476, forward strand.
TGTATGGTGGGCTCTGGGAAGCCCTCTCTGGAGTGGCGGCTTCTGAACTGAATTTTCCAGAGTAGAAGGTAATGCCCAAAGCCTCTGGGCACACATCCGTGGATAGCTGACTGAAGCAGAGGAGAGGGATCATGGATCTGGTATGCAAACATGACTTGCACAGCCATCACAAGCTAGTCACAGGGGACAGTTGTAATAGCTGAAAATGTTACTTGAGGCAAAAGGAATATGAAATTTTTATAAGAATTGATTATAATGGAAAGTTGAGGTTAATTACAGAAGGAAAGACGTTTTAGGGAAGTAGCTACTGATAGTTTTCTCTCTTCCAGAGTGAGCAGAGGGGCTGAATTTACAGTGAGACTGTGAATTAGCTTTTGTGAACGTGAGAGTTTATGGGTTATGGTGTTACCTGTGATGTATGGTGCCCAGGGGAACTTAGCCAGGTCCAGCCCCTGGACCAGCAGGGAGGATATAGTAAGGCTTGACCAATTTGTCTCGCTACTGATGAGGTTAACTTTGGTCCCTTGGTTAGTTAAGGTGGTGTCTGTCATTTTCTTCACTGTAAAGCTATTGTAATTAGTAAGCACAGTGCTATGAGATTGTATAAGTACCTGCTGACCCTCAGCCATTTGCACTCACTGATCTCAACAGGTCACTGATAAGCCTCATCTGAATCCATGCTTGTGATGATTGCTAAGTGATTATTTTCCGGTTCTGACATTTCTGCCGCATTGGTCTGTTAGCTTTCCTTTTTCCTGTACTTGGATGTGTTTTTATCTGTAAGGACTTCTGGGTTCTTCATTCATTGTTTCATCCAGCGTTCGTCATTGCTAACTGTGCTTCTCAGATTTGGGCAGTGTTGTACTTTGAGTGTGCCAAGATAGCTTGAGTCTTTTTCTCATGCCTCCAACGTTTGGGTTTTTTTGTTTTTGTTTATTGGTTTTTGTTTTGTGGTATTAGGGGTTGAACTCAGGGTTTCAGTGCTTGCTAGGCAGGTGCTCTACTACTTGAGCTACACCCCAGTCTTTTTGATCTGGTTATTTTTGAGGAACGATCTAATTTTTCTCTCCCTGGGATGGCCTAGACTTAGATGCTCCTATTTATGCTTCCCATAGTAGTTGGGGTGACAGGTGCAAGCAATCATGCCTAGTTTTTGGTTGAGATGGAACCTTGCAAACTTTTTGCCCAGGATGGCCTTGAACTGTGATCCTGCCAATCCCTGCCTACAGAGTAGCTAGGATTAACATGTATCCTATACATGACCTTGCAATAGCTTATATACTGCATCTGGGTATGGGATGGAGGAGACGATGTTGAGTGGTGCTCTTTGGTGGGCTCAACATGTGTAGGATCCCATAATCTGAACAGAAACAGTGTGCTGTGGTGGCCCATGGACCGAGAGGCTGTGGCTGTGGGCGTCTAAGGCCGGTCCCTGTTGTCGACCTTTGGGGCACAGCTTGAGCCCTGCATCAGGGTCCTTCCAGATGGGCCACGGCTAAGGTTCCCTCATTCTGTAAATAATTTATGACTCCAGCTGCCATGGGCACGGATTTCTTCTTCTGCCTTCTTTTTTCACTTTTAAGTTTCTTGTGTGCATCTGGGGACCTTTTGGCATTAGGGCATCAAGTTCACATTAAAAGAAAACCCAAGGAGCTCACGTTTCCAATGATGACACCCAAGATGGTGCAGACCCTGGAGATGCTGGGGATGTCTCAGGTCAGTAGTGATCAGTCCCCGTTGTTCCAGAGTAGCCAGAAGACAGCAACCAGAGGCATAGGGGATGAGCACTATGAAAATAGTCACTCAACACCCCATCCCCACCCCCTACCTCAGGTATGCTGCTGGATGCTGTGTGTGTAGAGGAGGAATAGGTGACAAAAGTAGGCTCTCAGCTGACTGAATGGATGTGTGTGTTTGCCCTGTAATCCAAGGAGACTGGGAGTGTTTCTCTTCATACGTTTTGACTTCTGTTCCCTTAAGTGGAGTTATATGGAAGTCTGATTTATCTGCTCCAAAAAATATGGGCCCCTTAGTGAAGTTAAGCAGAGTATAAAATGCCTTCATGGTAGTTAAATTTACACTCTGTTAAAATGATTTGTGCGCTTTGCAGTAAGCTGTGATATGAAATGCATAAATATACAGCAGAGTTAACTTGGAGGAAGATTTTATTTGACACAATCACTGCAAGAGCTCAGGTACAGTATCGGAACCATTTAGCATGGTTACCAGTAATGGAGGGAGTTGCAGAATCGGTTTACAAATTCTGCTCAAATGTTGAAAATCACAAGGAAAGCGTGTAAGTAAGTGCTTCTCCATAAAGTACTCCATAGTGGAAGTGGTTTTCATAGCAGGACAAGGGCTTTCAGTTTCTCTGTCAGTCTCCCTGTTTCATCAGAGAAAAGCCTGGTAAATTTACTCAGCACTGAGGTAGTCATTTGACCTAATTTTGGAACTGATTCAATTCAAATTAGCAAGCATGATAGATACTTTGGTGTTCTTTTGTCAATGAGAATGTGTTTTCCTCTGGGACCTGGCCATTGAGCCCACATTGGGACATTTCAGGAGGAGAAGGTCGTTAATGGAATTCTGGTGCTTGGTTTGTCTACCCTTGTGTTTATAGCCAGGTGTTGAGTTAATTTTCTGTGCATCGTAGGTGGTTTTGTGATGGTCCTTCTTTGTCGTTTCTTCAAATCTTACAGAAACCGAGCCACTGTTTGGGCGTCTTGTTCTGTGGAAGGAGAACCTGAAGGGTGTGGTATGCCATGACAGAGGCGTTAGAGTTCAAGTTTAGAAGGAGGTCACCCAAAGGTCACATGGAAGCTAGACTTCTAAGATAAATGTATACGTAAATACATATATGATCATATATGTGTGTGTGTGTGTGTGTATAGAGAGAGAGACATGATTGTAATAGAGGGACTGGGAGAGGCAGCAGAAGAGGAGAATGATACAGAGTCTATACTACTAAAACTCGATGCATCTGTGAATGAAGATAGCATGACGTAAGGCACTGTAAGCTGCTGAATGATAGGGGAGCAGGACGATAAAGAGTAAGTGATAGAGGGGGCTAATCAGGTTAAAGTACTGTATACACAGGCACGAAATACCAAGGTGAGATGCCTTTGACTAGTCAGTATACACTTAAAAAAATGGACAGGAAGGTAAAACAGATCCTGTCTGGGAATGGGTACCAGTTGGAGGGGAGAGAGTAAATGGAGAGGGTGAAGGAGGAAAGGTATGGTGGATAAACTTTATATATAAGCATGAAAATAGGACAGTGAGGCTAGGCCCTGGTGGCTCATGCCTGTAATCCTAGCTACTCAAGAGGGCAGAGATCAGGAGGATCGAGGTTCAAATCCAGCCCGGGGAAGTAGTTCACAAGACCCTATCTAGAAAAAACCCATCACAAAAATAGGGCTGGTGGAGTGTTGGCCCTGATGAAATTGTTCTAAGAAGTGGGGGAGGGAGGATAATGGAGGGCATGAATCTGGTTAAGATGCGTTGTAAGCATGCATGTAAATGTCACAGTGTTTTCCCCGCTGTGCAATTTTTATATGCTAATAAATTTTAAAGTGGGGGGAGGTGCACAGGTAACTGCCCATTCAAGAATGTCCTCAAGTGTCATCGTCTGTCCCTGTCCTCCCTCCAAGATGCACAAACACAAACAATGTTGGCTTTTGAGTCAGCAGCTGTGTAAGATGTTGTCTCTTAAATCCTCCACCTACTATAGGCCAAGTGACAAGAACCAGGAACCCTCTTACAGAGCCAGGTGATGTCACACTGGCACCTGGGCTGCTTTGTACATTTTTGAAGTGGTCTAGAAGGAGCATTCTAGCTATGATCCTTGATAGGAAAACATAATTTTATCATGGGAAAAGCCAGAACTATCGTTGGTAAGGGTTTGATTAAAATGTAAGGAGAGTTGGGACACCTCAAGAGGTATACTAAGAAATCCTCCTGAATGTAGTCACCTCCACAGGATCTAGGGAGAGCCCTGCCTCAAGTTGTCCCCAGCCTGGCAGTTGATGTCACAGTCTGGCCTGCCTGTGACCTCCTGTCAACTCTGGTAGAACTTGTCAGGCACTGGGCAGCCTGCTTTGGGTTTAAGAAGCTGTGGAAGGAGAAGAATCTACTCGTGAATGGAGCAGGTTGAGTTCAGTTGGAAATACAGAATGATTGGTACTAAAACCTTGTTTCTGGCAAACTACAAACAAAAATAATTTCCTCAGGCAGTATTTGGGAACTCTCATACAGGAAGTACTTTCCAGAAGCCTCTCAATTATTGGTGCAGTACCCAAACCTGGGGCCTCCTTGAGGAGGGTTCTGCTCGGATTCTTGGAGAAGGTGTGATGACAAGGTCAGAGCACATCTTCCTGTGTGGCTCAGGGACTGTATGGCACCCACCTTCCTCCCACTCAGTGACATCACCTGACTCAGGTCTGACTTGGCTGTTGAAGCCATAACCCAAGGTGACTCTGATGCTGAAATTAGAGGACAGGTTCCACTAGGGCCTCATCTGGACTCAGTGCTAGAAATGAAGTGAGAATGAGTAGGGAGGCAACCAGATGGGAAGATAGTGTAGAATGCAGCCAGTCAGGCTGTGTCACCCCCATGGTTTTTCCATGGGTAAACCAAATTTCATCAGCTAACCCAAGTCTCCATTCTTAGGGACAGGCTTCTGTTTGCCACAGAGAGAGCTGTTTTTATTGGAAATCCCAAACCGAACTTTGCAGAAAGTTCTTTTGGACACAGCTTTATTCTTTGATTCCTTCAGAAGAATATAAACACTGGTCAATGTTGGCCACCAGGCCAGGTGAAGAGAGTGAGTAAATTTGTTGTCTGAGCCCAGGCAGATGGTCCTTCCTTTGCTGTTAACTTTGTCCGTGTGTGTCTTTCGTCACCCACAAGTGCCTCGGGATCCCTGCAGACGTACAGACTTAAAAGTCTAGCTCTCCTCAGCTCACACAGGCAGGGAGCACACTGAATGTGTTTCATACCCTGCATCTCATTACATGTGTCTTGAAAATGTGGCTTTTCTTCTTTATGCTGTAAACTTACATGCACAGCTTCACACAATCGAGGGCTTGTTTACCCCTACAATAGCTGCATTTGGCGGTAGCAGTGCCTGACACGCATTTTATTTTTATTTAACTTATAAAACCTTCAGGGCGAGTGCCTCTCCAAATATAAAAACTTTAATGATATGAGAGCCAAGATTTCTTCTATCCAAAACGAAGGCTTGATGCATCTGGACCTCATGGCTGGTGGCCTGACCTATTTGCTTGCTACAGGAAGTAAAAGTTTGGATGACATCACGCTGGGGTTATTTCTTGTTAAGGTAATTAATGGGTCAGCAGGAAGTGGTTCAGATGATTCTTGGCAGAAAGGCAATTTAAAGGGGGAAGGACCAGAAAAGGGGTTCTGGGGAGGAAGCTGCGTTCTGTACTTACAGACACTCCAAGTAAAGAAATTGAAAGTCTTTGGGCGATTCCTGAGAAAGGATCTAATATTCTCAACCCATGTTGTGACTCAGTTGCTGTTTTCCTCTCGGCCATCTCAAAACCACACGGACCTGTTGGTACTTGGTTTTGTGAGGTCCTTTGGAGCCAGATGCGTCTGTAATGTGCGCTCACTGGCTAGAGCCTTGTCAAAGTAAGTTGTGCTTTGTGGATCGGCTCTGCTTCTCCAATCCCGGGTGAATTGAGGGTGCTGGGAGGCATGCTGGGTATGTGGAGAGAGAGAGGAATGGCCTGGCCAAAGTCCTTCAGAACAAGGAAGGTGACCCAGGCATAAACTGAGGCTTCAGTTCCAGAAGCAATATTGACCCCTCTTTGAGGTCAATGTTGACACCTCTGTGGGGTCTGAGATGACCAAGGAGGGATGGTCTTACTAAGGGAGCCCCCAGGCTGGGGCTGCCACCCTGGTGTGATACCTGTTCTATCCTCGGCACACCTGCTCAGGAAGGCAGGGAGGTGGCAGAGGTAGGTCCTTTCTCCAGAGGAGGCTGATGGTGTCTGTCTGCCTGATGGGCTTCTCCGGTGTTTGGAAAGAGAAAGGAGGGAAGCAGGTTCTGGGCTGAGTTTAGGTCAGGGTGCTATTTACATCTTGGTTTTTGTTCTTAATAAAAATAAAACATACGTTGGTAATTTATTGCCGATAAATATGGACTTGATGCATTGTGGATTTTTAGGGTTCTGTAGCTTGGGGCTGTTGAGGATAGTACTGCTGTGGGCCATTCCTTTTGGCCCAATCAGGTAAACTGAGTTTAAACCTAGAAGAATTTCTGAGCTATTGAGGGTACAAATGTTTAGCTTTGGTGGAAATCTCCTAGTAGTTTTCTATAACGGTGGTGCCAATTTGCATTCCTGGTGGGTGCCCATGGGCATTGGTTGCATGCCCGCCCTCAACCCCCCAACTCTTAGCACTGAGGTCCTCGTTTTAGTGATTTTTGGTGGATTTGTAGTAACACTTCGGCCTGTTTTCATTTGTGTTTTCCTGGTGACTATGGTGTTAGGCCCCCTTGATGGCCTAACTGACCATTTTGGCCTTCTCGAAGAGGTATCTGTCAAGTCTTTTGTCTGTTTCAGATGTTGTGTCTTAATCAGTTTTATGTCACTATAGCAGAATACCATAGACTAGTAAATTATAGTGAACAGAAGTTTATTGGCTCATGGTCATGGAAACTTGCAAGTCCAAGATCAAGGAGCCCCACATATGGCCAGGGGCCTGTAGGCCGTGTTATCCTGTGATGGAAGGGAGAGGAAAAGGGAATGTGGCTCCTGGGGCCCTCCTCCCAGCTCTTTCAACTGGGGATTAGTTTCTAACACGGGCGTTTTGGGAAATACCTTGAAACCCTAGCGTACTAGAACTGTGGAAATTCTTGATAAATCTTGGATGCAAGTTGTTTGGACATTTGCACTAAAATATCCTCTACTTTGCATTCTCACTGACTTCATGGGATATGTTTCGAGAACAAAAGTTATTATTTTTTATGAAGTCTGGGCTTACATTTTGTGGTTAGTGTTTTGTTTCCACCATCATCGCCTACCCAGTATTCCTAAGACATTCTCTTTGGTTTATTTTAGAAATTTAATTGTTCTACCTTTCATACTTGCAATCCACCATTCAGGGTGTGACTTATGGGTGAAGTTTACCACTTTTAATTATTTTCTGGGTTCTACATATAGGTAGACCTAGTCAAAGTAGGATTGGTTCCTGGTTCTGTAGGTAGTGACTGTGTAGACGCTGCCCTGGGAACCCACGTGTAGACAGGCTGCAGAACACCCCTTACATCTTTACTATCAATGGTTTGTGTAAACAGGTCAGTATTTGAAGATTGAAGGTGAGTGAGAAGTCACGCATGGTGGCACACACTTGTAATTCTAACACTTGGGAAACTGAAGCAGGTTCGAGTCCGGTCTGAGCTATATAGCAAGTTTCTTGCAGCTTATCTTTAAGAAAAAAAGGGAGGATGGAGCAGAAGAAAGTAAGGCTCTTGGGGAATACATCCAGTTGTTACTGGAGTGGACTCTGCCTTGGGGGTTGCAGGTCATTCCCAGAAAGAGGCCATTCCAGTTTGGCCAACACAAAGTATGCACCTCACCTACTTCCTCTCTGCCCTGTTGAACCTGGAGCTCCTTAGGAGCACAAGCCCCAGGCTAGTGCAATAGGAAGTAGCACACAGAGTTCTTAAAGAGACAGGAAAAAAATTACTGCAAGATAACAGCTTAGTGCTATGCATTCCACGATTTGTCCTTGGGTCACACTTTGCGTCAGTGTTTAAAAGGCAAGAGTTGCCATAGAGGATGAGTCCCAGCTCGGTATTCTTGCCATCGCTGGCGCTACCAGCAAGGTTCCTATGACTGGTTGTGTAGGGAATACCTAGTCACCTGAGTTGTTCCGTTATATTTTTCTTCATTGTGCTCACTATATTCCTCTCTTTCTCTCTTTTTACCCCTCCCCACACACACTGGGGATTACTCTCTCACCTGAACCACATCCCCAGTCCTCACTTTTTTTTTTCAATACTGGGGTTTGAACTCAGGATTTCATGCTTGCTAGACAGGTGCTCTACCACTTGTGCCACTTAACAGCTCTGTTTTGTGTTGTGTTTTCGAGATAGGGTCTCACGAACTGTTTGCCCAGGTTGGTTTCGAACTTTGATCCTCCTGATCTCTGACTCCTGAGTAGCTAGGATTACAGGTGTGGGCCACTGGCCTCATTAGGAATATATTGGCACTGTTGCTTCCAAGTGACTTTGGCAATGTCTGGACTCCTTTTTGGTCATTGTCTTCAGAGAGGGAGGGGCCAGGGATGCTGCATGGGATAAACTCCTGCCACAAAGAATTGTCTGGCCCCAAATAACATCAGTGCCAAGGGTGAGAGCTGTCTGCATTTGGCATGGAGCTTCTAGTGATGTCTGGTGAATCTGAGGACTGGGGTCTAGGGATTTCACATCTGATCTGTGGAGGTATAAACAGAACCTCCTTGTCATGGGGGCCTGTGTGAGGTGACATCATACAGTGTCCAGCTTTGCACCACACGTTGGCCACCTCCTGTCTTGGGTGTCTCTTATGGCCATTTTATATCTTTAGTCCTAATGTACCTGTATGCTATGAGAATCTTCCTGGTAAAACCATTGTAGCCGTCCTAGCATGTTTAAACCCCAGTGTGAATCAAGGCAGTTGATTTGCCACATACAGTGTTTGCCATGTGCATATTGGTTCCCAATCCATTAACATGTCCATTGTATGTTTTTAAAAAGACCATTGGAAAGCAGAGGTGGAGAAATCAAATGGTTTTGAGCTTCTAAATGGACACCATCAACATGGAGATTAATTTAAAAACCACATCAAAGCAGCACAGTGGTCTGCAGAGTTGGGAGAATGATGTATCAGGCACAGTTGACATCTGAAGACTGGATTCACCACGGGCTGCATTGCTTCCCCAACACTGTGTTCTTGGGCTCTGGAGGTGGAATTTCAGCTGTTTGCCATTCTGTCGTATCTCTATTTATTGCATCCAACAGTTTAAGTAATGACTTCAATAATGATTGCCAAAACTGTAATCAACGTTTTTGTTAATGATTTGGGGCCTTGTAAAATAATTAGTCCTGAAGCAGATATCAAAGGGGACATACCAAATCTCTGAGAACTTTTTCTTGATTTGGATTTTCCAGACCTGCTCTGTGTGTGTCTCTAGGATGTACATGTAGGTGGTTATGTTGGGGACTCTCCCTCCATTTGCTAACTAGTGATGAACAGCATTGACTTTTCTCCCCAAGTGCCACAAGGGACCCAGGAGTTGGCATTTATTACTTTTTTCTTGTCTTTCTCCTCTGTTGCCTTGTCTCACATCATCTCACAAGATGAAATGGGGGTGAGGATAGGGGTAGAAGTGGCTTGGGTGTTCTATCCTAGTCTTTTGGTATTTGGCCAAGGAAAACCCTTGCAGGTCTAAGGGTCATAGTCATGTGAGGCCAGCTGCCCTCACTGCTTGGAGGAGATGCCTTTCTACCCTTTCGTCTTGTACCACACATGCTGTCTGCTACGTCTGTGTGCCTCATCCGCAGCAAATCTGCCAGATTCTGTCCCCTGCTCTCGTTTACTGCAGTCCTCTCTGCAAAGGTGTTTATCTATTGGGGAAGTGTGGTGCCATGGTGGCATACATTTCTGGAAAGTTGATTTCTTTGATCCCTCTGTCAAAAATTATTGGACTGTTCACTATGGTTTTTAAGATTTACTTTCTATTGGCAAAGGGTTTTATTTTGCTATCATTTTCTCAGCGGCCCTAGTGAACTTTGCTTTTCTAAACAGCTCTTAAAACCTAACCCATTTATTTATTCTCTGGCTTCTTGGCCAGCTGTCATGGCCGTTTGTTCCATTTTAGTATGAGTCTTGTAAGTTTTACTGTCATCTTTCTGGTCTTCCTTCACTTTGGGGTGGGTTCCCCTCGCCATGTTCCAGCAGTTGGAATGGGAGCCTTCTACATACTGGATCAATTTCCTGTCCCACACTGGCTGGAGCTAGCTGCACACATGGCTGATTTGTTGGCCACCTCTGCCACTTCCTCAGTCAGCAGCAGGCCGGCCCCGTGAATTCTGCCTTGGGTTTCCTGGTTTCTTCATCAGGCCCTTTAGTAGCCATTGGCTCCTAGTTCCTTCCCCAGGGCTATCTGTCTCCTGAGTTGAGGTCTCCCTCAAATGCCCCTTCCTCCCTCAGCAGACGGTCAGTGCCAGGTGGGTGGACAGTGCAGACCCCTCACAGGACACAGAAACATGTGGATGTGGAGCAGATGTAGAGAGCTGAGCCAGTCTGCTCAGAAGGTGGGGAGGGGGAGAACTCTTGAAAATAGGAGATTTCTGTGTGAGAATATCCCTGAATTGGTGGCAGCAGAAGCCCCTATTTTCTGATAAAATGCATAGCAGACAGAAGGGACCATTGTCATGTGTTAGGAATTTCATGTTGGAAAAAAGATTGTCCAAGTGGAAACTTTGAGCAGGTGTTTTTTGTTTTGTTTCATCGTTTGTTTTTGTAAATGCATCATTGCAGATGTTTTTGGGGACTAGCCCTTGCCTAACTGACTTCGAATTTTAACCTTGGAGCTGCCCTGCAGTTGGTTTGCAGTGCTGACCCTGTCAGCCAGCAGAAGAGCCTGTGGCTTTGAAGGGATGCCCAGAGGCTTGGGGGAAGTAGTCACTCAGCCCCATAGCAAGCCAGGGGACAGGAACCTTGATCACAGGAAAGTCAACTGGGAGTGACCGTCCTTGCAGCTGTTGCGGGAGTGTCATGGGCACCTGCTCTGCCCAAGGCCCTTTGTGTGCATGGGTGCATTCCATCCTGCAACTTATCTCCCTGCTGGGGATGAGAGCTGGAGGATCAGAAATGAAGCTGGGTTGTGCAAGTCTATGTGATAGAATCCAGAGAACCCAAGACTACAAGACAAGTGGAAGATAGGCTTTACGGAGAGGGACCTAGGGCTCACAGAGATGACCAGGACCGCCTATTGGAAAAGCATGAGACACTGGCAATCCCCAGCAGGGCAAGGCCTAGCCACCAAGTCATGAGGGGATTGATGGTACAGTGAACCCCTACCAGAGACCTGCTGGTCTGGGGCATCCAGCTTTCCAGGCCCTGGGCAATTGTTCAGAAACCCCTTTCGTGGAGGCTGGTGACAAACCACAGTTGCTTTATTCCAGGATCTAATTGAGAAAGCCCACAAATGTGGGCTCAAGTGCTCCCTAGGCATTTTCCCTGTAGTCCAGAGGTGAATTCATGGCCCCCATGAAGTCACTTCTTCCGTGTCCCCTATCCCCACCCCATTCCCAAAACGAGCAGCCTATCTTTTAGGAACATTCTTGTTCTCATTGATCCTAAGCCTTACGTTCCAAAATGCAAGTACAGCATTATTTGCTTTCTAGCTCTTAGTAGCTTGCTATTTTGAGGGGAAGAGGGTTATAGGTGCAAAGTCATGTCTTCCTTTGGTTTATATCACTGGGTTTGTACGTAGTTCAGATTCCTTAGTGTAACAGAATTTCAGAGTAGTGACTTTGGGAATGGTATTCTGCAGTACTTGTTCTGTGTCTAGCAGTGGCTCGGCGTATTTCTGGTTATCAGACATGTCCCCGACAGTCTAAGATTGTCATTGGAGCAGAATTCTAGATCTGCCAGGATGTTGCTCCAATGTCCTCTGCAGTTGGTGTCACCAAGAGCCCTGCCCAGTGTAGGGGACAGGTTAGGACTTACGCCCTCCCTTTGCATACTTTGGTGGTTACCATACGCTGAGCATCGAGATGGCAAGAAGTGTGACCAGTTTTAGAATTAATCGAAACATGGAAGACAGTACAGCCACTGCACGACTCCCACCCCCAGTTAGCAGCAGGTGTGTGATTAATAACTGAAGTCCACATTTTTGGTCACAGTCGGGTTCTTTGTGAATTGCCTCTCTACTGTAGTTTGTCTCGATGTTTTCTCATGGTTAGACTAGATTAGATAGACTGTATTATGAGTTTTCCAGAGGACTATTTTTTTTTTTCCCCAGTACTCGGGCTTGAACTCGGCACCTACACCTTGAGCCACTCCACCAGCCCTTTTGTTTTGTGATGGGGTTTTTGAGGCCTGGGCTGGCCTCAAACTGCAATCCTCCTGATCTGTGCCTCCTGAGTAGCAGGATTACAGGCGTGAGCCACCAATGACCAGCCCTTGGAAGGGACATATTTTGTGTTCCTCTAAAACAAAAAAATTCCTATGGGAGGGGGAACCCATAAGTTTCCCAGTATAGTGTAGTGTAGTATAGTGTGTGCTCAGGGACATGTTTGCTGGCCCTGAAGGGGCTCTCTACCCTGCACTGTGGCTCTGGAGTCAGTCTGAGAACCTTCAGGAACTCAGTGGCCTTGCCTGTGTTCAGTTAACCACAGACTCCTGTGGGAACCAGAAAGACCATGCAGGGAGGCATACAGAGATAAGTCACCACTCCAGCTTCCCTGAATTCTCCTCAGGCATATTTTCTGAGGGACAACATATGGTAGTCTCACTCTGGGCACATTTTTGAAATCCTGGTGACAAAGTTCCTTCATTGAGAAGGATTCCCCAAGGTGTGAAGGGCTGAGGTGATGGGTTCTGGGTCACGAGGCTGGATAGTAAGTGGCAGAACTAGAATGTCAGCTGTCTTCTGTTTGAGTGTTGTCCTCCTCCACTGTCTACACTCTGCTTCATGAAGACTGAAGAGTGTTCCGAGGGTGTCTGTCCCCTATGGCTCCCATCGCACAGGGACATCACAGCATCCCTGTTGTTTCCACATGTCTGCCTCCCTCCTTAAATGGTGCACCTTCCTCTCCCTGTGTCCCCTTCCTGGAACCTTCCTGGTCCCCACTCAGCCTTATGCACCTGTGCTTGAGAAAATAGAGGAGGTTCCAGCTAGAGGCTTTGCTGTTCTGCTTGTCCTGAGGTAGATGACTCCACCTGTCACTGAGCATGGAGTTTATCGCTCTGCTGGGGTTTATATTTTGTCACATGGCTTGATAGAGAGTGGTGGCCAGCTGTGCCTAGTGTCCGCCACACTGATGAAGCCACAATGTGGGGTTTGTGATTGTGACATCCTTCAACCCAGAGTCTTGGGCCAGGGCAGTAGAACATTGGTGTGCTCAAGGGAGCTTGTCATGGAGAGGACAGTGACTCTGGTTTTGAGGGTCAGAGTGGAAAGCCAGGGTGGACCACATAGCTCGAAGAGGAATGTGTGTGGATAGGAATTTGTTCCCTTATGCCTTGGGAAGATGTCGTGTGGCTTGCACTGGTGCTCCAGATCCCCCCCTCTAATTACTCTCCACTTTGTCTGGGGCCCCCACTTAGTTCCCAGTTCCCAGACTCAGTGAAACAAAGCCCAAGGAGCAGGCCTCCTTTAAGCAGTGCTTCCTCCCTGGGTCTTGCTAAAGAGTCTTGGCAGCCAGGTGTGAACTGAATCACAATGTTGACTTTTCCTTGATTTGTTTGCAATGCTAAAAAGCATATCACTCATCTAGAAGAGTGCACAGATCCTAAGTGTGTGCAGCACAGTGAATTATTACAAAAGGATGGGCCCTTGTTGGGTAGGTTCTGATTGGGACAAAGCCCTGTGGCCACTGGGCTTTCTTTCGGGTTCTGATGGGGGCTTGGCCTCCCTATCAAGACCAGATCCCGGAGCCCACATTCTCTGTAGCAGCCTCCTGACCCACAGATTTTGTAGAGCAGCTGGGCAGCCATGGCATCAGGAATGGAATTTTCTAGAGGCAAATGTTTCATCACCAACCAGCAGTGCTCCTGGGCACTTCGTGTTTTATGCAAAGTAGTTGTGGTTACCTGTGGGTGTGTTTAAGATAATCATTAGAGAATCTTCTCTGCTGATTAAGTTGGAAAGTCAGTAGGGTAGGACTTGTGAAACTGAAATCTTATGTAAAACTTGGCCAAGAGAGAAGAAAAAAACAAAACCAGCTTTGAGGTAAGCAACCAAACCAGAAAGGTTTCATTCTTGGTCTTTCTTCCTATGACTTTGACCACAAACCTTGGGCACAGTCCCCACATCTTCTCTCCATGGACCCAGAGGAGTTGAGGTTAACAAGAGACAAATTGAAATGACCAGAGATGGGGGAGAGGGAAACCCATGCCTGTTGATGACTTGACTCTGGTGCACCTAGTGTCTTGTGAGTTGGGTTGTTTCCAGCTGTACTTGAGAACATGATGCTAACACAGATTCTTGTATCCTTCTTACGACTGTAGATAGAACGTAAAGCAAACTTCAACTGGGGGTTATGGCATTTTTTTTTTTTTTAATGTGCCAGAAATCCTCAGTTAGGGAGCTTCTCCTTTAGGACTTAGAGCTGTTTAGCTGTTTATCTTCCTTTGAAGACAGTTAGGTGACCCTTGCATTATCTTTGCTGTATCTGTTGCTCCCCCTAGCCTTCCTCCCAAAGTTGTTTTTCTCCAAAAGCCTGGGTTTGGTGAGTTTAGAAGTACTGGTCTATTCTAGAGATAGTGGAAACCTGAAGGGAATGTACCTGTTCGAGCCTGGCCTCGTTCATATTAGAAAAAGACTAGTCCTCTGTTGTCTAACAGGCAAGGGACAAGGGGAGAAAAATGCCTATGAAATGACAAGGATGTCCAGGCGCTCAAAGGACTCCAATAAAACAAAGATGACCTCTACCTTTGGAATGTGGCGCCTCCTGTGTCCCTGTCACTTTTGTTGTTACTTTACATGTAAATGTCTACTGTACCATGTAAGCTATTTATAAATTCGTTGCTCTGCAGAAAATAAAAAAAGTGATTGGCAGTGATTTACTATTAATGCATTTTAAATAACCGGATGCCTATATGAAGGTAGCATTGGGAAATTAATTTACAAGGATCTCTAAAGTTAGCGTGCAGAGCCTTTGGGTCATTGAAGTACAGCCCATGTGGGTAGGGTGGTTTGGAAGCCTGGGAAGCAAATCATTGTCCCTGCCTGGGGCAGGGGGTGGGGTCCTGTGGGAGGAACCCCCTCTCCCCCAGGAGTCTAGCCTCCTTGTGCCAGCTTTGAGAACCAGAGTGACAAAACCCACTGGGGAGCTGTGTCTGCCTAGTGCCTTTGTTTACTTTGGAAGTTTGTCCTCCACGAATGAATTCGCAAAATGTACATCCCCGTAAAGCTGTCACGGGCAGAAAATACAGCAATAACTCAGGTGATGTAGTTAAACCACTATTGAGTTTGCTCCATCCGCGAGTTGATAAATTGTATAGCTTCATTTGGTAGGAATCAGCAATTTTATGTGGCAATTAATTTTTACTACTGGAGGGAAGCCAGAGGGCAAGAAATTTCCCTTGTTTTTGTGTTTGTTGAGAGAGACTGCATAGCTTTGCCACAGGAGGAAAGGCTTGTGTCACATTTGGGTGCTCTCCTGGGGTGGCCAGCATGTTTCGTGGGTTCCTCTCATGGCCAGAGCCCAGACATGAATGAATGTTTGTTCCTCATTGGGGTGTGTCAGGCCTTGTGGCACGTGGGTAAAACATGTGTGGCTTTCAGATAAGCAGTGATTCAGGTATGCTGTTTTACCCATCAGAGCAGTTCACACATGTTTATCCCGCATCAGAAGTGAAGATGTGTCCAGAGCAACTGTGATTAGCTTTCCAGATCACTCTGTACAGAGAATGATGTAACAATTTGCTCATTGTTCTTTCTTGGTTTGACCGGCCATGTCTGTGCTGCACGGTACAGGGTGGCAGCTGAGGTCCAGATCGGGGCTGCTGTCTGAGGCTATGCTCTGCAGCGGGTGGGGTGGGCATCCTTTGGGTCAGGCTCAGAAAGATGATCTGAGCACAGAGATCTGCTCAGCCAGCCTCCTTGGCCCACCTGGAAAATAGACGCCCAGAAGGCCTATTGCAAAGACTCAGGATTCCTCACCACTAATGGTCTCCACAAAAGCAGTGGCCACTTTGCTGTGGAAACTCTGCAGTGTGTCTGCCGCCCAGCATCCTCCCAGGAGCTCACAAAGTAGGTGACATTGTCCCCATCTCATAGACAGCTTTAAAAAAAAGACCCACTAAGCAGCTGTGCCCATTGGCCAGTTACTTCAATAGTTAACTGGTGGCCAGCGTCACGCCATGTCATGTTTGAAGCAAATCCTAGCCGTGGTGGTTTCATTAATTACACCAGCAGCATTTCATTGTGCATTACTAAAAGATAAGGCCTCCTTTATTTGTTATATAAAGCAGTCTAACGGTGTGTGATTTTTGTGAGCACCTATGTGCCCTCCCTCACTATCCCGTCCAGGGTACTCTTTCTAGTTGTCCAGAACTGAGGGGTACAGACTCCAGGCCTCAAACACTCCCAACTCACTCGTGTTCCTTTGTGGGCACCATTGCAGGTTCACTTAGTTTTGCCTCTCCAGCCCTCTCCAGCAAGGGGTCATTCTGGCTTCTGGCCCAGCCCTGTCATTTTAGCATTTAAGTGAACCCCTGGCATCAGGGCCCACCTCTACCCTCAGTGGTGTCTGCGTGAATAAGTTGTTTTCCAGGCTGGGCCCCGGTTTTGCCATTTTGAGGGTAATACCCATTTCCTACGACTGTTGGGAAGAATTAGTGAATAGGTGCCAGGTGCTAAGAACCGTGCCTGGGGCACTGCAGGCTCTGGAATGTTCTTATTGCTGCACCTGCTGTCCGGAGGCTCTGGTGTGAAGGGCGGGGTGGCTGCTGAAGGAACCACCCTCAAGAAGGTGTGGGCTCCACAAAGCCAGTGGTGGCCAAGCTTTGCCCTGAACCTGGGTGTCTGTTGCCAGCGGTTCCACAAGAGGGGGCAGTTCCACTGGAAGTCCTGCCTGGAAGTGTTTTCACAGCGCTTGGCTGGCCTAGCAGAGGAAAGTAAGATGTTTGCTTTAGCAATTTGCTTGGTCCTGAAAACATTCCTAGACAATGCCAGGGCCTTAGTTGAAAATAGTGTGCTCAGCTTGTTGGGATGGTCCCAAGAAGGATGTTTTGAGTGCAAATAAGATGGTACATACCAGGGCTGTTTTCTTCTGCTGGAATCTTGTGAGAGTCTAGCATTACAAGGGCCAAGGGGAGCCAGGAAATAATAAGGGCTGGCTGTGGGGTGTCCTTGGGCACCTCCAGGGGCAACCAGAATATTCTAGAACAGGGCCAACGGCACACATGGCCTGCTGCATGCTCTTCCCTCCACCTTTGCCCCTTAGAATTCCCTGCACTCATTGGTCAGTGGGAGTCACTTCCTTGAACCAGTCTTTGTGGTCTGCAGGTTGAGGACGGGGCATCCTGGAGAAGAGGGCTAGTTTGGTTTCTTTCCTTGGCTGGACAAAACTTATATCCCTGTGAGATCGCCCCTTCTAGCTTTCTTGGCTACCTTGGTCATGATCAGCCCACACAGTAGCCTCAGTCCCTCTTCTGCATAACTGTCCCACACTGCAAGGAGAAGTCAGGCTCTAGAACTTGTCCTGCTGTGGCCTAAGCACCAGTCCTTCTTCCACCGCAGAATCATATTTGTCAGTTGCTCAGAATCAATGTTGTAGGTGGAATGTCACAGCCAGCAGTGCAATGAAAAAAAAAAAAACTGTTTGTTTAACAGTCACTTTTTAGTTTTTCCTTTAAAAAAAAAAAGTACTTGCTCTCAAACAATGTGAAATGACTTCATTTGTGACATTCTTCTTTGGGACAAGGGACTGGATAGTGCACAGGATCACTTGTCCTGTGGAAGTATGAAACAGAGCCACCCAAGCCACTGCAGCTCCTTTGTTTTCCTCTGTGGATTCCCTTGGCAGTGTTTCTACGGAGGGTAAAAATAGCTCACGATGCCTTAAAATAAGTGCTGGGGAAATGCGTGTGGATCCACTGCGTGGTCACATATGTTCAGACTCTGCAGATTGTTCCCTCTGAGAAAGAATGACGTGGATAAATGGTTCATATCCGCCCACCACTCAAGAACTTCAGTTACATAGGATGAACCCCAGGACAGGACAGTGGGCCTCGTTCAGAGGTACATCAGACAGGTTAACCTGTGAAGTTCTAGGGGTGAGCTGGTTCTATCCTATGTGCATCCAAAATTCAGTAAAGCCAGATCCAGCACAAGTGCCCCAACACACCTGCTCCTGGCTCCTGGTGAGAGTAAACAAAGGCTGGCAAGCAGTTGGCTAGGGAGGCACACACACTGCTGAGATGCCCTCTGCTTCAGCTGCCTTAGAAACTTGCTACTGAGGTCAAGGTTAAAGACCAACGTAAAACTTCCTTCAGCAGTCTGTGGACTGCGGTGACAATCAGGTCCCACTTCTTCTCACAGGTCCAAGACAGGTGTGAATTGGAATAGGTAGGTGGTGGCATGTTTTAGGTCAAAGCTTAATTTTGTCCAAATCCTGATAGTTCTCAGAGTTAAAGTCTGTAGTCTCTCCCTCCCTCTGCCCTTTCTCAAAACAGTTTTCCACATGGCCTGAAATGAAATTATGTACCTTCATGAGCTGCCCTTCTCCTATTTAAGCCAGCCAGACCCACCTGCACCTTGAAAGAACCAGCATTGTTTGTATTTTGTTTTTTTTTCTGTAAGTATAAGACTTTTTATTCCCTTTAGAGCTAGGTCCCAGCAGTGCATACAGTAAGCCTGTGGAAGCTCTGTACAAAAACTATCGGCCTTTTCCAGTTATAAAGGAACAAACTGAAGGTCATGGTGACCCACGTGAACTTGGGAAGTTGACTTTGGTGGTGATGGAGTCTTCCTGTGCAGAGTTTGGCTGACTTTGTTATCTGATGTCTGTATGCATAGTGAGACTTCACTGCTGCAGGAATGTAGTCATGACACACACCCATGAGTTCTGTGCTGTCTTTCAGGATCCTCGGTGGATCAGTGGGAGAGGAGTGGACAGTTTGACACGGCAGTCAGGAGGCAGCGTAAGGACAGTGCACGGGAGTACCTTGTAAAGACACAGTGTTGTGTGTGCGATCTATCAGTGGAAGCATTTCTTTGAGGAATTTCCTTGTGCTTGTGTCTTTTAAAGTAGATACCTTTGGGAAGAACAGAAACCATTTCTGGCTTCCTTCCTGCCTTTTCTTCCAAATGTGAGTGAAACTGGGCACCCTGGTTTGCCCACCACACAGTGTTTAAATTCAGGTGACTTTCTTCCTAAGTCACAGCTTCTATAAAACAGTCTATAAAGAACAAAACAGGTACTGATTCTAGAAGGCGTCCATGTCTTAAATCCAATGGGAAGGCTGAAACAGCCCTCGTTTGTGGATTGCACCAGGCCTGATTCCTGCTGCGGGGCTGGGCCTAGCTTCCTGTGAGGCCTTTTTGGGGCCTGTGGACAGGAAGTGGGATGGGCCAGAACCTGGACCTGTGACCTGAGTCAAAGTGTAACAAAGACCAGGCTCCCTTATTTACCACCACCACCACCCCTCTGCCCCTACCCCCCCACCCCCACCAAGGGATGGGGGAACAGCCCAGGTTCCTGCAGGCATGCTAAAAGGTGAGTTGGCTCAGAGCCTCTGAGAGGCTGGAGCTTTTTCAACACATGAAATGAGCCCTATTTTAAGACATGCTGTGTACCAGGACTTCCTGTTTTTCCAATGGAACCTCTTGTTTTGGTTTTTGTGATGATGGATTTATTGAAACATTTGCTAGTTGAGTGACCTAACTATGTTCCTAGGATAAACTGAAGCTGATGATTCTGGGGCCTGGAGAGGCAGCATACAACCTCAAGAAGGCCATATCCTAAAGACTGATTGCTAGTCAGGGTCCTTAGATAGACCTTGGAGGCAGGACGGTCAGAGGACAATTGAAAGGGGTTTTTGTTGTCTGTCTAGGGCTAAATTAAGCCATGTGTCTCTCTTTCTAGGAGTATAGATCCAGCCAATCAAAGCCACTCACTTCCTACTGCCCTCTTGACACCGACAGATGTTTTTCTTACAAGTGTCATTAGGCTTCTGTACTTGCTGACCTCACCAAATTGTATTGAAGGCATTTTCATCCATTTTGTTTTTAAAAATCTATTTAACCCTTCCTGCATTTCCTCTAAAATTATGATTGCCTTAGCGCTGAGTCTGCAGCCTCACTTCCATACCCCAGACCTGGTGTGACGTTCAGGACTTGACCCAGATCCCACAGAGCCCCCCATGTCCCACAGCCAAAAGCTGCCTTCCTCACTGAACAAATGGACACTGGTGGCTTCCATGAAGGAGTGAACAAAGAATGCAGTGAAGGACCCAACCAGTCACTCTGAGAAAGACTCTTCCAGAGCTCTGCATGCGGAGATGCACTGACATTGTAGCTCACCAAATACTGGAGCAGGGCGGTAAGTCCCCAGAGGTTACCACACAATCCCTGTGGTACCCAAGCAAGGTTGGGAGTGAGCAAGTTGGAGGTTCTGAGCCCATGGGGTTTCTATAGGCTAATATCCTTGTCAAGAGAGCAGACCGCAAGCTGGCCAGGTGCCGTAGCCACACAGGAGGAGGCAGGTGTGGTGTTGGTTCTTAGCCTTTCCATGAAACAAATACACAAAGAATCATATCTGAACCCAGCAAATTACTAGAAGGAATAAGCTTTCAGCATGTAGCAGATATTGCTAGTCCCCAAGGCCAGTGGGTCATGATGTTATCTTTTGGGGTTTGGGCCTCCTGAATGCTCCAGAGCCAATGGCTCACTCTTCTGAAGTGTCTCTGGTGGGGTTGGGGTACCCCTGTCTTGCCAGTACCTGAGCTTTTGGTGCCTCACCTGGAGACCAGGTTGAAGAGCAAATAGCTATTGTGCTGGTGTTCATGGTACAGATGCTTTAGATGCTATAGCCAGTACACAGTGTGAGTTTGTGGGATGCAGGGCACACTGTATGATGTGTGAGTGAGCACTCAGCTCTTAGGACAGGTCTTCACACACTTTAAGCACATTAGCTGTTTTTAAAGTAATGCATCCCAGCCATTCAGAGGATCCCCCTCTTCCCACCTCTCAGGCATTGCTGACGTTTGGCTATGTGTCTCCCTGAGTTTCTTCATTTCTCTTTTTAATGATTTTACACATCAGTTCTCCTCAGATCTGAAGAGCAATGCCTGTGAGCAGTTCAGGGACCATGGGTGCAGCTATAGGGATGTAGCTATTAATGTCTTCAGTCTGGCCAGTGTGACTCCATCTTGCTCCTTGGCCTGCTTCTAAACTTCTGCCCCCAGAAGCCTCTGCGGAGCTGTTCCTGGGGGCAGTGGTTGTACATGGAGATCTTGGAAACAAGCACAAACATGGATTAGGAGTGAACTGATTTGTGGGGAGTCTCAGGCTATCTGTCAAGGTAGCAGTAGGATTTGGTGACTTTTAAAGTCTGAGAAAGCCTCCAGAAATGCCATGGTTGTAAGAAACCATGGAGGGCCACACAAGCAGGCATTGAGACCCATGACTGCATTCGTGTGCACACACACATGTCTCTGTGCATGCAGGCACAGCTGCCGTCCATGGTCTTTCTGCACCTCAGGTTCCAGGTGGGTCTCAGCAGCATCTCCGCGCTCACATCTCTTGGTTCCCTTCGAGGAATGGCTGTGCTTGTGCCTGACAGTGTTTGCAGGCATCTTCTTGTTACTGATTCGCAGAGCTCGGACTTAATAGTAGCTGTGGTTTAAGGACCACTTCTAAGAACAAGAAAGCTGGAGCATCTGGTTTACTCAGTGAATTACCATGCAGAGAGTGGCCTCGAAGGCACATTCTTAATATGGGGCCTTGGCTCTGATGGATCTGTTTAATGTCCCCTAGATTTATGGGTGTGTGTGAGTCAGAGTGGAGACCCTAGGGTGTCTTAGTTAACTCTGTGCATGTTGAGTGTAGCCCTGGAATTTATCTTAAGTGTCTGGAGTAAGTGAAAATAACAGCAGACTTTCTGATCTTTGGGTATTGGGTATTGCTGGTATGAGCAGAAGAGAGCTTAGCCCAGGAGTTCATAGCAGTGGATATATCACAGCCCTAATGTCAGCATGGACAGCTAAAGATCTGTTTACAGTCGTTGGTGGGTTTCTTAGCCTTCTCTGGCCTGTAGGTGATGGGAGCTTGGTGGCATGCATTACAAACTTAACAGTGGTTTTGTCTTTTCTGTTGAACTATGCTCTGTCAGTGGCCATAGTAAATTTGATAGGCTGTGTAAAGAGTTATTTTAGTTATCTGTTGCTGTGTGACAAATTACCTCAAAACTGGGAGGCTTAAAACAAAGCCTTATTATCTCCATTTCCCAACCAGTGCACCTTAGCTTTGTGCCTGTGGCTTGGAACCTCACGGTGCAGCCCAGGTGTCAGCAGGTTGGGGTCTCATGTGATGGCTTGACTGGGAAGGAATTCATTTACTTGTGGGCTGTTGGACTGAGGGTCCCAGTTCCCCACTGGTGGTTGGCAACATGGCTAGGCCTCTGCATAGGGCAACTTACAATATGGCCACTGATCTCCCTCAGTGAGGGAAAGAACATGTCCATGCTGAAATTTGTAGTCATTTTCAACCTGATCTCTAAAGTGACATCCTAGCACCTGCTTCTTGTTCAAAGCATAGAATACACAAGGACATGGATACCAGGATGTGGGTACACTGGGCCATGGTTTTCTTTTTATAGCTTTCTCAGTGAGGATGGGACCTGTCCCAGGCAGGAAAAGGGCATGATCAGCTTGCTAAGCTCTTGGTATGCCTCTTGAGAAGGGTTAGTTCCCCCAGCGATGCATGGCTCCTCTTCAGTGATCCCTGACATGCCTTCTGGGGCACACCCATGTCCCCAGTGGGCTGCTGTGGGGAGCTGCTAAAGTTTTGAGCTTCTGGTTCTGAACAACTCTTGTATGGGCTGCATAGGTTAGGAAGACCCCATCCCAGCAGCCTCCACAAAGAGGAAGCAGAACCTGGCCAGCATGCCATCTCCCAGAAGTGTGAATATTGCTCCTGTTTTTTGTGGACCCACCCTTTGCGTCTCTTCCCAAATCTTTAGGCCTCCCTCCATTTCTAGCCCTCCCAGAACTACAAATGATAATAGCTCCATATAAGATGAAGGCATTCCTTATTTATTTATTTAATGAATTAGGTTGTAAAGATGAGGTCTAGGAAGAGCTACTTTTGATCATTAGACTTTCTGGGATCAGGGATGTCTGACTCCTCCCCATTTCCATAAAACTCTCAGAGCTGAGGCCTCACCAGGGCCTCCACATTGAGCTGAAGTCTTTTTGCTGCAGAGAAAATGTGCCATAGAATTTGAGCAGTTGTAAAGATCCAATCATGGATCTTCATCATAAACTAAGCTTATTACTCTGTTCCCAGGATCTGGGGTAGCTTTCCCATCGCCTCCTTTCACACGCAGGACACCTCATTTGTAGTGAATTCTGGGCCATCCCCAGAATGTTGGCTTTAGATGCAGGAAGTCAGAGACTGAGCTGTGCAGTACTGAGGGGTCACACCTTAGCCTGTCTGTCTTGGGCTGGGCGTAGGATCTGAGCAGGATTGCTCAGGAGTCCTTTGTGGCTTGATTTTTAGCTGGCCAGCAGTAAACTCAGGAGAATGGGTCCCTCCCCATTCCTTCAAGCTTGAAGCCATTTGGGGTGAGCTTTCCCTGCTGTTTGCTTTTGAGATAATCTCTCTAGACACTTGCTTTCTGGAAACAGACAGAGAACCCCAGCCAGCACCTACATTGACAGCTTATCTCCTTCACCAGTCCAGCCTGCATTCCCCTTCTGCCAGTTGAGACCTTGTCTTTCGGGTCCTTATCGGCCTCTCCTGGGCCACCAGGTAGCCCACATTCCTCACATCAGCCACTGAAGTAGGCTGTACCCAGGAACATGGTCCAGGAGCAAAATCTAACCCAGGTGGTTCATAGCAAGGCAGGAAGCTGGTATTGTCAGAAGCATAGGGAGAAGAGGGGAGAGGAGGCATCATGTGGAAGCTGCTGGTGAAGGCAGAATTGAAGCTCCATGAAACCACTCAGGATCTTCTGGGGCGGAGAAGGGGGGTTGATCATTTCTTTCCAAAAGCAAAGTCTGCCACATCAGGGTAAGAGATAGCTGTGGGACCCTGTTACTATGGCAACTAGTTTTGAAATGATGGTTTGAGAGGTGGTTGTCCTATGGAGGTGTGGGTGTCACCCCTATTATGATGCCTACCCCCTGGGGTTCCCTGCCAGCAGGGTGCAGGGGGCCGATGGCTGCTTAGAAGTTGGTAGTAGAAGAGGTACCGGATCAACAGGCAGGTGGACACCTCAGTCCATCCCTAAATAATATTGGAAAAATCCTCTTGTCTGCCCTCCCTCCAAATTAGCATCTGCTAGGACAAAAAGTGATGCCTGTGTTCTGAGGTCCTCCATGTGTCACAACAAAGGAATCCCAGGGATGAGAAGAATGGGCAACTACCGGCTAATTGGGTGTGTGGGGTGCCCCAGAAGCTGTAGCTATGGAAACCCTGACAGGCCTTTGCGGGCCACACAACCCAATCCACCCCACAGTTCTTTTCTCTCTTTATAAGTACTGTCCCCACCGAGTTTTCCGTTTTCTTCACTGCTCACCCATGGATCTTTAAATGAGAAGCATGGACATAAACTGGCTCCCTGTGTGTTGGGGGACCCTACACCCTGGGCCAAGAGACTTCCTGCTCCTTGACCCCCCTGTCCTCAGCTTGAGCTGAATGACCCAGCCCTCAGTGTGCAAGCATTGCATTCCACCACCCCATCCCACACACGCCCCTCTCCCTGGCCATGGAAGATAGGCTAGAGGTACCTCTGTCTCTTCTTCGCGAGATGGAGCATTGCATCCACCAGTTCAGGCCATTCTTTGGGCAGGATGTGGCCTGACTTTCTCAGGGTTATTGTAGAGCCCACACTGGAACTGGAATGAGGAAGGCCAGGCAGTCTTTGCAGCCTGGGGAGGCCAGCAGGGTGAGCAGTGCCCTCTGCTGGTAAAAGGGCCCTATGGCTCCATGCCAGGCCTCCCCTGAGCTGAGTCTGCTCCCAGGAAGGACTGAAACAGGAGAAGGTCGGCCCCCTGGGGGTGGTTTGCTTTCCTTTTGAGAGCAGAGAGGGAGCCCTACCTCCGGCATTCTGGACCTCATGGTGTCAAGAAATGAACAAATGGGATCTCAGAAGGACAGTTGTACATGGAAGGAAGGTGGACAGTCCACAAAGGTAATCAGGAGGCCCTCCCTGTCCAAAAAAATAAAATTAAGAGGCAAATGCCTTAAGAAACTAACCTTAAAAACAAAATTAAGATTTCATCATTCCTATACTTGTCTTTATTATTAAAATGCAGGTGTGATTCATATGTGTCAGAGTAAACCAAAGTTGCCTTAGAAGTCTTCCCTCCCCATTCCATAGGCAAAAACAGCCTGTTATCAATGAGTCTAAGTAATATTTTATATCTTATAATAGTACACTATACATAGTGTATATTCAGAACACACTGACATAATTAATTTTTATCTTAATACAATATCACACAATGTAACAATGCACTACCTAGTATATTTCAATTGTAATTTAGGAAGGGTCGAGTAAGTATAGCATAGAACCTCTAGGTAGCTCTCTCCAGAGGCTCTGGCCACAGTTAGCCCTGGCTCCTTGGCTGCCAGTGGACATCACACTGCCTTGGACCTGCCAGTTGCCGTGTGTACATTTTCTTGTCAACTTAACTTTCAGTGGCCCTTGGGGAACTGGATCACCACCCCTACCAAACAGCCTTACAGATCTTTCCAAGATTCTGAATACTTCTGTGTGGCGTTCCATTTTAATCGTTCAAATAGAAACATCTTGGAATCATCAGCAAAGATGAGTCCTCTCCACCCCCCAGGATTTAAGATTGCTAATCCCTTTACCTTGCTCAACCAGCCTTGAGCTGTTCACGGCAGAGCGGGAAAGAGTGGGAGAACTGGCTAGGCAACCGTTAATCCACGTTCTTACGATTTCTCGTCTGAGAACACACAGCAGGAATACCAGGTGTCATTTTTGTGCCTCTTAATGTGAATGAAAGTTTGTTTATTTGCTTTTATCCCCTTCATTTCGCCTCTCTTATTAAAACCAATATATTTAT
Source organism: Castor canadensis (assembly GCF_047511655.1). Classification (NCBI taxonomy): domain Eukaryota; kingdom Metazoa; phylum Chordata; class Mammalia; order Rodentia; family Castoridae; genus Castor; species Castor canadensis. The sequence goes on from NC_133392.1 coordinate 7,457,482, forward strand.
TTTCAAGGCATATTTTGGAGACAAGTGCTTTTAAAACGTGTGAAAATTCTGAACAATCGAGCATCTCATTTTCTGTAGCATGTAAAGACCCACCCTTCATTTCCATCGCGACTCAAATAAAACAGCCAATTAGCAAAATTGTGAATTCTTTCAGCTTAAATCCTCTGTCCTTGATTATAGCTTTTAGCAAGTGAAAATATTTGGAATTTTTGAGCTTTGCATTTAGCACTAGGACATAGATTTGCATATGCCAACAACCCTAATCCAAAGCTGGAGTACCCGGCTTTGTTAGCCAGGGAAAAGGGCCTGGTAGTGGTCCTCCACTGTCGCGGTGAACTCCACGTGCTCAGAGGCTTGCTATGAATTCACTCGGTCTTCTTGGTGTGGTGTGTGTTCTGTGCTGGGGATGGAACCCAGGGCCTTGCGCATGTCTACCCTGAGCTCACCCCCATCCCACGAGATCTTTACTTTTAGTTTTTTGGTCTATTTTAAAGCCCGTAAGAATTTTTTGGTAAGAGTTAGATGGAAAGACTTAAAAAAAAAAAAAAACCCTACAATTCTTTAGTCTCATACCCAAATTCTAGAAAACTGTGAAGGTGGGAGGAGTCTGGCTTGGCCTAAATTACCAGCAATGTATTTCTGTAATCTGTACTACTCTAGTTGAGTTAGTATGATGACATGTTTTGATATGAAATTGTGGTATCTTTATTTTTCTAGTAAGAAGTCCTGTGACTGACTTGGAGCTTGCCATGATAGATGGTATAAGCTTAAATCACAAACACTTGTGAATTCTGAAGCTACCTGGCCTGGGGCTTTGGAAAAGAGTTGTGGACTGCTGTAAGCACAGCCAGTCTACATGTCTCCTGAATGTCGCCTCCTCTCCAAAGTGCCTATGTTGCATCAGCCCTGGGGGACAACAGAGGGTGGGGCTTGTGGGACAGATTGAGGACATGGGACCAGGTCATCCCAAGTTTGGGCTGTTGGGCATTCCTTGGGGCAAGGCAAGCTCCCTAGTCTTGCTGAATGGTGGATTGGCCCATCCCCAGGAAGCTGAGTGGTGCTTCCATGTGTATCTCAGGAACAGTCCTCTGGGTTACTTCTAGAACCTGGGCAGAGTGGGGAAGAGAGTCTGTGTACCTATTGAGTCTGAACCATATGCTCAACCTCCCACCCCCCTCCCCACCCAGCCCTCAAAAAAGCGAAAAAGACCCTACATTTGTAAAACCTCCTAAGGAAGTGAGCAAGGAACCATGGTACTTTTGTCCACTGTCTGTCTCACTCTAGGCTGCTCCAACAATAATGCCTTAAGTATTAAGTTTTGTTTGTTGGGTTATTTCCTCAGAGTTCTGAAGCTTAGGAAGTCCAAAATCCAGGTGTTGGCCAAGGTTCCACTTACTGTCTTGCAAATTCTACTATGCTGTGTCCTCACCTGAGAAATAGAAATGATTTACTCGTAAGGATGCTAATCTATTCATTACAGCGGAACCTCGTAAGTCACCCTGAGGCCTTCCAAAAAAATAATAAATGCTATCCCACTGGGAATTGGGCTCGGACATTCAAGAATTCAGCATTTATCATGGAAGGTGGGGGTGGGGGAACACAGACATTCCATTCATAGGAATCATTTAGAAAATTGGCTCTGGTAACTTCTCTTCTCTCAAATGGTCTTCCACAAAAGCTCCATTGCCTCCTTTAGAGTTTCAATGATTTTGTTATTAAGTTTGGACTTCTGGCTGCCGTCTCACCACCTACGAGGCCAGTGTTTCCTGATTCCTAGAACTTATTTTGGTTATGTTTGAAGGATCTACCCAGTCCCCTTTGCCAGAAAGCAATCTGCTGGGCATGCTTGACTTCTGAAGCCTATGGGATGGCTTCCGTGAAGTGTCATGAGCACCAGTGGCTTTCTCTGGGACCAGATGAGGTGTCATGGTGTCAGGACAGCTGTCCTTGGTGGGCCAGCATTCTCCATGCTCTGCTGTGCGCACGTACCCCAGCAGGCCCTTTGCCTCTTCTTCACCTGTGCTTGTTCCTCACCATGGCCCCTCTGGGTCTCTGTAGGCCATTGTAAAGCAGGCTTCCTGGAGTGTGTCCTGTCCTTGGAAGCCCCAGGCTGGGGAAGGTGGCACACCACACAACCAGTGCTGGTGTCTGGGCTGCAGGGAGCCCTGTCTGCTTGCATTGGATCTCTTCAAACAGTCAGGGTTTCAATCTGAGCCCCCTTCATGCTTAACAGTGAAAAGTATTCTGAAGACTCTGGGGGTTAGCTCAGAGCAATTTATCTTGCTTAACCACGATAATGCTAATTCATTAGACTATTGCATAACTTGGTCTTTATTAACATAATGTTTAAGTAGATTTTCTTAAAAGAATTGAAAGCTATCATCATGTTTAACTGGTTTGGGGAGAATTTTCATTTTGAAGGCACCACTGAAGGCAGGCACTTCTCTGGAAATCCCCCGGCTGTCTAATCTTTATGAAGACTAGAATAAAGAAACCAAGAGGATTTTGAAAACGAAATTTTAAGACTTAAATGGTGTTGGGTTTTTGTGCCATACAGCTGCATGGTGGCTTGGTCTGGGCAGGTGGCAACTGCCTGTTGGTGGCCATTTAGGAAAATTTGCCCAAATTTTACACCGTGTTAGAAAGGGGAATCTTTGCCGTTTCTGTTGCCCTTGACCCTGGATGTTTTTGTTCTGAGTTTGGTATCGGAGCAGGTGATTTTAAAATGCATTGTTCTTATTCTCCCTTTCCCTAAATCTCATGTTTCTCTTTGACACTATTATGCAAGAAATATCTTACTCCTGTAGCTTCTGGTAGTGACCAAGACTCAACATGTAGCTTTCTTTTTTGTTTGTTTTGTTTTTGCTTTTGAAACATGATCTTACTATGTATCACAGCTGGTTTTGAACTCACAATTCCACTGCCTCTGTCTCCAGGATGCTGAGTTTATAGGAGTATCCCACCAGGCTTGGCTTGGACTACAAAATAATTTTCTGGTCCAAGCATCTTTTTGATATATAATGCACCCATTTACCCAAGAGATCTGTTCCAAGACCCCCAGTGAATCCCTGATACCATAGGTGATACCTGCATGAAATATGTTAAATTTCACCTTTTCCCATAGAAGAAACACTTATGGCTTCTCTTTGGCACAAGCAAGTCACCAACATTGTTAAGTAAAGTAAACATTACTTGAACTCATGGCTTTCAGTACCACAAGAACTGATCAAGACAGCTACTCAGTGATTGGTGTATACAATGTGCTTACCCTGGACAAAGGGATATTTCGTGTCCCAGGTAGGATGTGCAGAATAGCACAAGATGTCATCATATCTACAGAACAGTGTGAAATTAAAAACCTATAAATTGTTTATTTCTGGAAGTTCCCATTCAGTGATTTCAGACTACAGGTGACCGAGTGTGATTGAAGTCATGGAAAGTGACAGTAGTCCTCTCATAGGACGTTGAATTTCCTGTCATATATTCTATCTTAGGCCACAACTCTCTAATCTGTGCTTGGGACTCCACCTAGAATTCCGTGTCTTTCTGTTTGAGGAGAAAAAAGGGTTTATTCTTGGTTCACTTCATGCCCCCTTCTTCCTCATCACTGAGGTTTACTCTTGTCAGCCAGAGGCCCACTGGTGGTACTGCTCTGCAGTGGGGAGGAATGAAGGCCCAGCCCCAGGGAGGCAGGCACACTACCCAGAGACCTGCTGCTCACAGCAACTGTAGGGCACAGGCCTGAGTCTCCAGGAGAGCTCATGTACGAGCAGGTGCTAGAACCCCGTCCCCCTCTGCAGCTCCAGCAGTCTCACAATTCAGTGAAAGTGGGATAGTGAAGCACATTCTTCCTTTCTTTCCTTATGTATACTTGTTGTTGAATAACTTGACTAGATGGTTTCAATAAATGATTACAAATTGTGTGGCTAGAAGACTGTGACCGATGAGTGAAGACTGGTTTAAAATAAAGGCCAAGGTTGGTTTTCATAGCAAGCCCAAAAAGACCGTGACGATGGAAGGGAGCCCAAAGCCAGGCTGGTGAGGTGCTAGTGTTATCAGTGTAGACACCAGCCAGAGGCCTCCATTCTGAGGAGGGCCTGTCACTGTCCCTAGAAAGATGGCTGTGTTAATTAAGTTTTCGTAAATAATTTTCTCCTTGGGAGGGCAAAGGAAGAAAATGTCACATTTCATAAATTCTTTTTTTTCGGTCACAAGCACAAAGTCTGTGCCAGAACCAGAGACTGGCAGCCCTGAAAGTCTATATTCACTGTCTGGCCTGACATGGAGGGCGGGGGAGTAGGGGCCTCAGCTGGGGTCTATGGAGAGGACTCCAGAAGGGTCCAGGAAAGCCAGGTATGGGAATCAGCTATTTCCTTTTTCAGTAGTAGAACACAAGCATTTGTGTAAGCTGGTGACTGTTCTTCCTTCTGATTGCATGATTGGGAGTCTGCTTATCAATTTTTCAGGAAGCCGTCTAATTACACAAATTAAAATTCAGAGGAAAGCAAAAAGAATGATTCCGCCTCACTTGGGGGCTGGGGGAGGAGGGTGCTTAGTTCGTGATGCCATCACTTTTCATCTCCATGGCTCTTCACAAAGATTAACTAGTTCTCTTATGGTGTGGATGAGGTGTGTAACCTGGAGTTTTGTTTTCACAGCAGAGTTAAGGAGTGGCCAGGTCACTCTGCAATGTGGACATCAGAGCTGCTGCCTGAGCATAGGAGTGGGGCTGGCCAAAGCTCTCTGATGGAATGTGCTCATGCAGACACACAACTGGCATCCATAGGTCCCCTCCATCTCATATCTACTTTGCCAAGAGTTAGGGACTCTCCTTGTGCATGGTTGCCTTTTACAAAGAGCCCAACTGCGAGTTCTACAAAATCCCACACACTGTAGGACAGTTCTCATCTCCTCACTGATCTCATGGTCACCCCAGGGTTTGGGGAACTTCCCAGTATTGGAAAGAGTTTGGCATCTGCTGGATGTTGTATTAATTATTTATGTGGTTGGAAATTGTGGTTTTTTTCCTCAGCACGCCCACCCCCACCCCTTTTTTTTTTAAATCACATAATTATTGCCATAAATCTTTAGGGTGCATTTTCAGCATTGTTGCTGGGAAATTAGCCATCAAGTACCAGGAACTTGCCCACCTTTTAATAGTCAGAACTGCACCCTTGATTGACCCTTAGCATTTTGCATAATTGATGACCATCCATCAGAATCTGTGCTATTAACCCTTGAGGCTCACTTTTGTGTCCTGTCCCTTCTTTGTCCTAGCTAAGCCAGCTGAATAACTGAAGGCAACCTTTTCTGTGTGGGAGCACATGTGTGAGTGTGTCATTGTTGATGACTTTAAGATAACACTGGTTTGGTTATAGTTTTGGAATAAAATGGAGACCAAAGAATGGGTCCCCAATGTTCTTCATGTGGTAACAGATGGGAAGAAGGTAGGCCCTGAAACAGTGAACCAAATTCTAGGTCACTGGGTATCCACTGATCTGGGACCTCATTGGTACATTGAGTGAGAACAGGTGTGGATTAGACCTTTCCCTACCTCCTCTCCTGGTCAAGCATCAAAAGGACACTGGGACAGGCCCAGCAGCCACTGCTCAACCCACTGCTAACCTTTTCTAGCACACAAAGCTGGGACCAAATGTAGCCCCCTCTGCATTTGAAGAAGGTTCTAGAAGATGCACGGGGAAACCTTGGTTAAGCTAGTGCTGTGACTTCCATCTCCACTCTCATGCAGTAGGGTGAGGGGCTTGTTGTGTTGAGCTGTGGCTTTGACTCCTGGCCCTCAGGTGGCTGTCGTGGAAAGCAGTTTTGTCAGGGTATGGCAGGAGGCCTGGAGAGAGCCTCTCATGTAGCCATGGTGAGTGTGTAGACAGCCATGTGGGATTGTTTGTCCTTTAAATAAAAGCAGCTCAAGCTACATACATGGGGTTGGGGAGGAATCAAAGACACTCTGCTGTGTACCCTTCACCTTGAGAACCCTGTGCTAAGGATGCAAGAACACTGGCACTGCCCCTCCCCTGCCCCGTCCCTGGGGTTCTATCACTTCAGGAACTTGGACCTGCTGCCCAGTGTTCCAGAACTGCCTGAACTTGCCCTGGCTCCGTTACACGTAACACCTCAGTGGCTCGAAGAAAGAAAGGGCAGGTTCAGCTAGGTTGCTTGGTCTTTGAGTGTAGAGTAGGATTTATGACAATCGAGCTTGGTCAGCTAGCTATTGGTGTTTATAGCCTGAAGTTAAGAGCAAGAGGCCTGGACGCTCTTTGCAGCTTTCAAAGATAACTGACAAATGTCTCCATGTTTGCTCACTTGCTTTGATACACTGTAGAAAGCAGGAGACTGTTAAGATGGAGAGCAAGCCCCATGTGCCCAGATGGCAGGTCCCCTCATAGAAAGTGGCAGTAAAGTCCTGACTGACCTGTTGGCCTGTGTCCTGGAGGTCTCCAAAGAGTAAGGATTCTTTTCTCCTTGTTTCAGGGTTCATAGTGGCGTAATGCACGCAGATTCCTGCGAGTTCCCCTAAGTTCTTAGAGGACTGCTTTGCCTTTTGAATCAGAGAGTTGCAAAGTTCGATAAAGAATGGCCCTTGTGGATAAGCACAAAGTCAAGCGACAGCGATTGGACAGAATTTGTGAAGGTAAGAGCCAGCGTGGTTGGCGGTTTTTAAAGAAAGACGCATGGCCCCTCAATCAAATCACCAAAGACCTGCTCACTTGAGTTGGCTGTGCCAGACTGTCCCATACCCCTGGTGCCAGGACCCCCTCCTCCCGCTCCACATCTTTCCACTGTCAGGCACCTTCTGTACCATGTCCTCAGCTACATTGAACCTGGCCGTCATGTAATAAGATAAGGCCTGGCTTCTGGGGTAGGGGTGGGGGCCAGGAGGAAAGTGGGGGGAGGGTGGTTGCCACGAGGCCCATTTCTTCCATACACCTAATATTATTTTGCATATGAAAGATGCTGTATATTAGGACCAGCTTGCTTTACTTCCTGAGGTTTCTGGGACTTTATCTGTTTTCAATTAAGATATTTATAACAATGAATTCCAAGATATTCCCGAGGAGCCTAGCATTGCTTCTTGTGATATATTCAAGTCCCTGGTATCTTTGAAAATGTCTGGAAGTGTTTTATTCATGAAAGGGAAAAATAAACACAATTAAGATCTAATGGAAACCTGGGGACAAAACTCTGAAATGTTGACTAAATACCATCCTCTTCTAATTAGTGAGTGGCAAGGAACCCAGAGCCAGTGGCTGGGGGTTCTGGGTACCTTCCATGCAGATTTTATTGCAAAGGAAACTGAGTGGGCTCAGCAGCCCTGCCAACCCCCACGTCAGCTAGGGCAGGAACAACACACCTTCCATGTCTTTCCCTGCAGCCACCCATATGGAATTGTTTGTCCTTTAAATAGACGTAGCTCAAACCACATGGGGCGGCGACGTCAAAGACATTCGGCTATGTACCCCACACTTTTTGAGAGCTCTGTAGTAAGGACGCAGAGGCATTGATGGTCCCCCATGTCTCTGGGATTCTCTTTCATTTAAGGAACTTGGCATTTAAGGGTTGTTTTTTTTTGTTTTTGTTTTTGTTTTTTTTTAATATTCAAAGTTTTCTGAAACATCCAGACTGTATTTATCAGGGGATAACATCTGCTTTCTTTCTATAGAGGTCTGGATATACATGTATATGTGCAGGGGAGGTGGTGGTGAGTGGATGAATTTGTTCCAGAACCATCTGAAAAAGTTTGTAGATACAGTGGTTTTTCTCTTGGTATCTATAGCGTGTGTCTCCTCTTAGGGATGTTTTTCTACATAACCACAATAGCATAATCACCCCCAAGGAATTTCAAGTTCATTGCAGTGCTGTCTGATACAGACTGCATGTTCACATTGCCCCCACACATCTGTTTTTAGCTATTTTGGTTTTTTATGTCTGTTTGCCTATGTCAGAACCCGTCAAGGGTTGCATTTTGCATTTGGCTGTCATGTCTCCTCGGTCTAAAGAGAGTCTCGGATGATACCCTGGCGTTTTAGACTTCACAAGGCATTGATGTAGTGGAAGATTCAGAAGCAGTTGATTGTAGGGGGTTAAAATTGACTTTGGTCTTGCAGTGACTTGCATTGGGTTTACCAAGTTCTCTCCTCCAGAATGCATTTGTGGATCAAGGTTAATGTCATGAAAGCCTATAAGCAGATACCACTCCTCCACCCAGCTATTTATTCTGCCCCAGGTATCACATCATATTCAAGAATGAGAGTGACGAGTTTCCATGGTTGGATAAACTCGACTTGGACGAAGCCATTGTTCATGCTCTCAGATGCTCTGCCAAGCATGGGTCACCAACCCTCCCACCCATTTCTACATCTGTGACATGGGATTTGCAGCCAATTTTAATAAGGCATGGTATTCCTAGAATCAGTAACATTGGTGTTTTTTAGCAAGCTTTTTGTTTTGTTTTGTTTTTTGGTGGCACTGAGGTTTAAACTAAGGGCCTTGAGCCACTGTACCAGCCCAAGTCGTTTTTTTTTTTAATTTCTTGGTAACCACTGACAGCAAATTTGAGCTGAAATTATGTTACTCTTCTATCGTCCTGCTCATCTGGTGTTTGGTTAGGTCACGGCTGCTCCAAGGTGCTTCACTGGTGCTCCTCCCATGTGGGAGCCGATAGTGCTGTGACATCTTTCAGAGGTCTGGAGGTGGTGCCCATTTCACAAGTGCTGCCAGCAAGGCCCTGGACAGCTGGCAATTTGTGCCCCTGAAAGCAGTGCTGTTCTCTCTTTGGCCTTTCCTTCAGATCAGCTCTGTGGATATAGCTATTTGTTCTGCCTAAAGGCCTCCCATAACTAAATGCATGTGTGTGCACACACAGACACACGCTCACAGCTTTGGATTCTCTTCAGTCTCTGTTCTGTCAATCCTGTGTCACCCGTAAGAATATCACGGTGGCTGTCCAGAGAGCCTGTCCAGTGGTTCTGCCTTTGTCCATAGCCTGTACCGCACCACAAAGATACTTCCTATGTTCCTTGGAAATGTTTTTAAAACAATTGACTAAGTGCATGAAGCCATCCTAAGCTTTCCCAGGCTAATAGGACCTTTGCCTTTCTGTAACTGGTTTCTGGAAAGCGAAACTCCTTAGAATTCCCTGTCCCGCCTGCTGTACATCCCTTAGTGCAAAACCCTGGACATGGGTGCCAAGCCTCTCCCATTTCTACCTGAGCCAGTCTGGAGAAATCTAAACATCATTCTTGCACGGATACTTCCTCCAGAACTTTCTGCTGTCCCCTCTCTCATACAACATTGATTTCCCAGGCCCTTTGAAGAGCTCCTGGCTGTTCTCCTCTGTGGCCTCTGGATAAAAGCAAGGAAAGATGGTGTGAAGCTTCATCACTCTATACATCCAGAATCCAGTGTGGGGCTTAACCTCACCCCCCTCAGTGGGGTGTGGGAGATAGATGGGACACTGTTCTGAAGTGAAGTCTTTGGGACGTCTGCTGGAATAATGAGTAATCTTTTAAAAGCTGACTCCAAAACCAAATTTCAACTTTTCCTTTTTTTAAAGCAGCCCTTTTATTTTGACTTGTTCTCTGTCTTTCTTGATGCCCACTATCAAACAGTCCTGGCATTTTGCAGTGTAAGAATAAATTATAGAATGCCCTTGAATAGCCTAGGCTGGCCAGACCCACATCACGGGCTTCTCTGGCTGACGGATGATTTCGGTGTTGGTGTCCCCTCCCTTTAGTTTGCTGGCATAATCGACACATCAGCCAGAGAGTTTGAATACCTTCTTGGGTCATGCTAGCACTGGTTTGGCCACAAATACTTATTGACCAGAGACTCCACCTTGCAAAAGTTTAACCCAGGGAATTAGTTTCCACAATCCTGGGCATGAGGAACTGTACCACACCTCAGTGGCTCTGCTGATGACTATTTTGGTTTCTTGAGAGAGGCTATAATATATTGTTATATATCCCAAGCCGACCACAAGTTCGTTATCCTCCTGCCTCAGCCTCCCAAGTGCTCCACCATGCCTGGTAATGTTACGTTGTTTTGTTCGTGATGCTGAGGATCAAACCCAGGGCTTCGTGCATACTAGCAAACACTCTGCCATTTAGCCCTGTCATGTTCCCTACCTTTGCTGATGGTTTTTGTTATACCATATTAATGAGAGTTATGGTGGAGTCAGTCACAAAACACCATCCTTTCCTGTGGCTGTTGAGGGTGCAGTTGGGGCGGTGGGGGGAGTGGATAGTAGATATTTCATTTTACTTCATTTTGTTCAAATGTCTTAGAAATATGGAAAGGGGGGGGAAACGGTTTCAAAGATGTTACTAGCTGAGCTATAGTAAGTCCTCTTTATGAAGTAACTCATTCCTGGTGTGGCGTGGTGAAGAAGTGATATGCATGGTGATAAACATTTCTTACTTCTAGAATGAGCTCGTGAGCACAGAATAAATTGAGGGATGAAGGATGGCTGTTCTATGTCAACTGTCAAGAGAAGTCACAAAGAAAGAGCTTCGGCGATGGCAGTGGGAGCAAACTTTTGCTTTCTTTCATGGAAAGTGTTCTGAGCTCTTAATGGGTTCAGCATCAGAACACTCCCTGGGAAAGTGCACTGGTGGTCCCAGGTAGACCAAGGGTCAGAGGGGCTGACTCAGTCATCACTGGGTGATGGATCTTCCAACACCTGTCCATCAGAGCCCACTTGGAAGAATGGTTTTTCCTCCCTGTAGGAGGATTGGAGTCCACAGACTTTGGCCAGCCTTTTTTGTTTCATTACATTGTTTTTAGCTGGATGCTTTTGTTTGGGGTAGCTGTTTTGTTTCACCTATCTTTTTGGACTACATTACACAGTTACTAGTTGTTAGGTTTCTAAAGGACTTTGTATGGAAGCCTGCTGTCTATAGGTACTTCTTCTGATCATTCCCATTCAATCTTTTTCAAGCTCCCCAAAGTCGATTTTTAAAATGGGATTTATAATGTTGCTATACATTTTAATTATATGTTGGGATCAGGCAGTTATGCACATTTCCAGTAATTAAGTGATTATCTATAATTACATAAGCCGTGTAAATATACAATAGTCAACTAGACATGGCTGAAAACTCCATAGTACAAATGAATATTCTGAGACAATGTTCTGCTAACATAAAGGCAGGGAAGCCACCATACATAGGAATGCAACCATTTGCAAGTGGTAAGAGTTGCCTGTTTTGCCTTATCTGGGGATAGTTTTCAGATGAACTGGAGCAGTGCCCTCCCCTAAGGAACACCCACCCTGTTCTTCCATTGGCACCTGGGGACTGGGCTCATTCACAGTGTTGCCCACACTAGTCATCCCCTCCCTTCTACAGCTAAGAATCAGGCTCATGTTTGAAGTGTCTGCTCATCGTTTGTCAGGTGCAAAGGTAAGCTTCCTTTTGCACTTGGCTGTTTGCTGATGGGCAGACTTCTTTGCTCACCAGGTCTCTCAAAGCAATGTGTTAATACCACTTAGGTTTTGCTCTGGGGCTCCAGAATAGGCTCAGGGATGTGTGGTGAATTGATATCAGGGCCTGAGGTTGGGAGTGCATTGCAGTCTTCTCTCTGCCGTCTTAAACCACCACCACCCTGCTCAGCCCCCAGTCACGCTGTCACCCTCTTCTCGGCCGGGCCTTTTCTCCATTGCTATTTGGGCTCAGAGCTCCCGCAAGCACCCCAGAGCCACTGAGCTTCTCTCCCCAGCCTGCTTTATACATAGTGCCTTTCCTCTTTGTTGCATTTGATGAGCAAATATCTGTTTTCCTTGGAGGAACCAATACACCGAGTATAGTCTCCTTGGTTACAGTAGGTCTGGGAGCAGCTGTAGACCTGCAGCAGTGCATCCCACAAATGTAGAGAATGTTCCTGAGCTCAGGTATGTCCTCAACCTAATAACAAGTATTTGGGGTGAACCAGTATCCCAAGATATATTTGTCTGCCAGCTTCTTGTTCTTTCCTTGGTTCAGAACCTTGAAGTATTTAAGTATACACTGAGACTTCTATTGTTGATTGGCTTATATCAGGTTCATCAGACCATTATTTGACGTGTCCTGAACAATGATTTGCTCCCTCTCTGGCTGTGGCTCTTCCTCCATCTCCGGAGAGGTGTCATGTGCCATTCTGACATTCTGGTTCTCCAAGTCCAGCAAGAACTTGGATGAATACCCAGAGCTGGGCTGTGAAGAGGTTGGGAGCAGGAGAGAGCATCCCGTGTGCTGATAATATGCACTTAGGCACAGTGGGTTTCCATGCTTCTTGTCCTTCTGCCCATGTGTCTCACTCACCTGAGGGTCTGGCTGCAATGCTGTATGTGCTAAGAGGGTCCAGCACAGGGTCTTACCCTTCTCGTTGGCACCTGAAGTGGGGGAGTGGACATTTGTCCCTATATGTCCTGAAGAAGGTGTTTGTAGCCATCAGAGCTCCATGCTGATGCTCTTTCATTATGCTACGTGTCTGAGGTCACTGTCGGGCAGCTTCAGATTGAAGAAAGAAGTTCTGAGCTGCTTGTGCAGATTCAGATGCTAAGTGGTCCTGGGGTGGAGCTTCTGTGTACATGTCTGTCATTTTCCCCTATCACACTGCATCCTCCTGCGGGCAGGACCCGTCCATCCCCATTGATCTTCTGCTCCTGATGGTGGCATGCTTGGTAAGTTCATTTACATCCCCTGGTGAAATAAAATTTGAGGGTGTGTGGAGGAAGGTCACTTTACATCATAGGGATGGTCTCCTGTTGGAGGACTTGGTGCTGAAACTCTAGCCTGTCTCTGCAGCTAGATGCCCGGGGTTGATTCTGTGGGGATTTCCTTACCTCCATAGAATAGCAGACTTTGACTATCGACAGCGACAGGCTGAACTGAGAAAGCCTCCTGGTTGAGGGCTGAGCTGGACCTCGGTCAATGGAGATGATAGTCGCAAAACAAACCAAACAGAGGAAAGAAGAGGCTGTGGAATATCTGGAGCCCAGGTCAGAGGAGGAGACATGAAACAGTGGGGTGTGTTGAGTAAAGGGTGGCGGGGTGGAGGGGAGGGGGTCAGGTGCCCAACATGTAGAAGAGTTAGCATGGAGGTATTCTCAGGGAAGGGGGAGGAGCTTCATTGGACACCCACTGTGAGGTAGATTGGTGAGGCTGACCTGTGCTTTCGGGACCTACAGCAGCCATTCCAGGTGAGTGAGGTTCAGTGAGGGCTAGCCAATGCTGCAGGTGTCAATCAAGTCGAATTTCTACAGCACGGTTCTCACGCCCAGAAGTAGGGTCCGCAGCCGTGCGCAAGCCTTCATTTTAACATAAAATGGCTAAATACTGGGTTACAGGAGGTCTGGGACAGGGTCCCAGCCAGAGTGACAATAACAAAACCAACAAGAAAAGAAAGGGCTGGGGGTGTGGAATGGTAGGAGTGCTTGCCTAGAGGCCCCGGGTTCCATCCAGCCAAGAAAAGGGGGGAAAATCCACCAGACTTACTATGACTATTTTACCAGTGCAACTGAGGTCCCTCACTTTTCAGTTACATTAGCTAAGTCACTTTGATGGGTGACATTGGGAAGATAGAAGAATAGGACGCTTTTTTTTCTTTTAAAGGCAGAAAGCTGTTTTAAAATGCAAACTCCAGAACACTTGTCAGAAACACAAGGGAGAAGAAATTACTATGGCCTGTGCACATTGAAAAGTAGGAAGTGGGTATGTCACGAGTCTATTTTTGGCCCTGTCTCGGCCGGAAAACAGTGTGTAACCCACTAACCTCAGCAGCATCCTTGGGGAGACACCAGCTGCGGGAGGTGGAGGCCCAGGCTTGACTTCATCCTGGTATTGGGCAAGCGTACGAAAGCCTCCCTGGGGAGGTTCTCATTTCCGCCTTCACTTTCAGAGCTGCCTTGGTCTCATGACCAAGAAGTTGGAGGAGGACCAGGGAATAATGTCCTTCACCATGGAGAAGGTGGTTCCACACAGTGCTGCAGGTTTTGGCTACCTCCTGGGGACATGCTCTCCCCCGATGCACACAGGGAACAACTTTTTCCTGGGACAGGCAGCTGGGCCAAGGGACTATCACATTAGCTCAGCTTTGCTTTGATTGGTGGATTCTGCCTGATCTCTCTGCTTTGTTTTAAGCAGTTAGACCCTCAGAGGATCCCTCCATCCTCATGATTCCAATCAGACATGAAAGGCTTGTTGGGGATTTGTCTGGAGACTACTCCTTTGGGTGGGGGATTGGTTGGTCCCCATACTTGCTGCTTCTCCCCTCTTTTTTGGAACTGTCTGGCTCCTTCTCTGTATTCTCTCCAATTGTGAATCTATGCCTTGTGTTGCACAGGAAATTCAAGAACAAGTTCTGAGAAGACATTGCTTCTATTGCTGAGGTAACCTTTTGGTCTCTTCTTCACAATTAGCTTTTCTTTGGATGTCTTTTGTCTGAAAAAAAAGTTTGGGTTGTCTTTCTTAATTTTCCAAAGCTTATTATATACTTTATATAATTTCCTTTAGAGAGGGTATTTGCGGGATTCTGAAGTTCAAGTTCATGAGACTTGTTATTCTTTCAGAAATTGAAAGAATCGTCTTTTTTTCAACCAGATGAGCTTTGTCAGAAAAGCAGCCCTTTCTGAGAGACTGCAAAGTGTTTAATAAACCTTCCAGTGTTTAGAATTGTGAGAGCTCAGGTACAGGTGTGCTGTGTCTGCCTATCAAAGAAAGCATCTGCCTTAATACTTGGTTTAAGTGCAGAGGTAAGGCTGCATGAGTTTGGGTGGCTTCCAAGTGCAACTGGCTGGGAGTTGATGGGACTGGAATCCAGACCTCTGGTTCCACAGCAGAGGTGACACCACCTTGGAGCTTGTCCTCCACTGTGATCTGTACCACCAGCACATCCCATCACCATCACCACCGTGGTCTCGCCGTCACACCATCTCAGTCATCTGTGAAACAGTGTAGGTTTCTTGTGAGCTACTCGTTATCAGTCTTCTCTGTAGTCCTGTTTGGATTTTAGAACTTGGACTTAACACTCTATGGCAGTAACTGGTGAGGCACCAAGAGCTACTCCTATGAAAAGACACGGCACAGGGTTGCTGCAGACAGCTCCCTGAGTTAACCCAGTTATCTGAAAAGACCTGTCTGCACCCTGAGTGGGGACACGTGAGGCTAACACCAAACCATGTCATGTTCTTCATCGCAAGAAGAAAGAAAAGGAAACAGCAGATGGTTTAATAAGCACTGGGCAGTTGCCATCTGTCATTTGAAGGCTGGGGTCCCAGCTGGCTTTGTCAGAAGCATAGCATGTCCCCATGTGAATTCCTTTCTGATGTTCATGGGACACACCTAATTCCTTTAGGTTTGATCAGGTTCGCAGAAATATCAGAATTATTTTGTTAAATCAATTTCCCTTTTCTAGCCCCCGAAGGGCAGAGCCAGCCCGGTTTGGGAGCTCTTTGCCAAGACCTAAGTGGTTTGTCCAGCTTTGCCACCTCCAGGTCCTGTGACCTTGGGCTAGACCCCCCACCCTGCATTCCACAGCCTCTGATGTGATGACATCCACAGGCACTGTTTCCAGGTTAATTTAGAGCAGCAGTTGCAGAAAACATATCATTCAGGGCCACATGCACAGTGGATATTCCACAACTGGGAGTGATAGTTAGTGGCTGTCAACTTATTTTGGAGCCCCTGCTGAAGGGCAAGTCATGGCTATGGCTGTCATCTTGCCTGGCCAGCCATATTCTTTGGCAAGCATTGGGAGAAGCAGTGGCTTCAGTGAGGTGGAATCCACCCCGTCCCACAGTGGCTGCCTACAGTGTCCCTCATCCAGAAATCTCAATATTGGAAGAGAAAGAGGGAGGTGACAAGGCAGACTGGGATGAGCTGGATAATTTACCGGGTTAGTGTTGTCCTAGGGTGTGATGTGTCCTGCTGGTGACAACAGGTGTGCCCCTTCACTGACCTGTCTGCTTGTCCTCATTCCTGGAAGGGTTAATTCCTAGAAGGGTTAACAGCAAGGCCTCTCTTTTTTTTGGATGGGAAGAAGTACTGCCCTGTTTCTGAATGATGTTAAGAAGAGAAATCCTACGATCCCTTAGTGTTGGGGACCATCTGCTGTAACCGAATAGGCTGGTGTCTGTTTAGTTCTGAGCTTTGTAACATCTTCATGTCCTTTTTGATGTGTCCTGTCAGTGAGCCTGTCCTCAGGCTGTCGGGGGAGTCATGTAAATACTGGCATGTGTAAAGCCTGGCCTGTTTCCTCCATCTTCCCCACCCATTCCTCTCTGCCCATGATTGAGAATGTACCAGCAGGGAGATTACAGAAATTGGCACCAGAAGGCTTATTTTATTCAATGTTTTTCAGTGTGATTTCCTTTTTTCTCTCTTTCCACCCCCTTCATGCATCTTAGGAGATGGGGGTTTGGGAAACAATTTTGGCCTCTTTGTCACCTAGCAGGGCATTTTCCACATAACTTGGCGTTTGGGTCAGAAACGGGGGCTATGGCAGTTGTGTGATAGACTGTGGTCTTTGGTGTCATGTGAGCCATCTCTGTGGTATGGGGGTCAGTTCCTCAAGCTAGTTGCTCACCAGTCCAGCAGGGGTCACAGCAGATCTGGCTTTGGTTGGGGGCGGGTAACACTCCTGGGGAGTATGGACACGTAACACAGCTTGTCCCTGTATTGTTGAGAGCACAGGGTGGGTGGAGTGAAATAGAGAGGCATTGCCGTGTGCCTACAGTTCCTGAAAATAGAATAATGGCTACTTTCCCACCTACAGTAAATCACCCTATTTCTCAAATTGTTGTTGGGGTTTTTTTCTTTGTTTTATTTTTTCTTTTTCTTTTTTTTTAAGTGACTTATATTTTCCTTTAGTTGAAAATTCCGGTTAAATCTTATGTTGGGAAATGACAGTGAAGGCTCTGCATTCTTACATTTACTGGCTGAGATATGTGTATTGTATCAGTTAAACCTTTTAACCATAGGCGGTGGGTCACACCTAAAATTCCAGCTACTTGGAGGTGAAGGTGGGAGGATCACGGTCCAAGGCTGGGACGTAATTCATTTGGCAGAGTACTAACCAAACGTGAGGCCCTAGTTCCAACCCCAGTTCCAACCACCCCACCCCACCCCCAGACTTGTGTGTGTGTGTGTGTGTGTGTGTGTGTGTGTGTGTGGCTTCTTGACCACCACTTTTTGTTGTGAATCCCCTGGCACAGAGGCCACAATGAGGTCACAGGTAAGTGTGCACTGGCCTTGGCCTCTCCTGTCCATTCACAGCTGCTTCCTGGTTTGGCTTCCTCACAGTGGGGCTCGGTCCCTATCCTCCTCCTCATCTGACCTCTGCGGCTGTCTTAAAATGATGAATTCCAGGTTACACATGCACTTGTTTTTCCCTGGTGCCATGAAATAATCTGTTTTATGATCATTAGGTAAAGAACGTATTTGTACTTGAGCAGTGTAACCCATTTGATTTGTATCCAATGTGGCAGAGCACCAGCCTGCAGACTTGGCCTCCTTCTCTGAGCACCCTGCATTCTAGAATCCTCTGTGAGACTTTGCTGTCCACCCACACTTGGTTTGATCTGAGCTGTACGTGTTGGATTAATGCTTCATCAGGGGGCATTAAGGTTGGAATGACATCCGAGCAGTCTTATTTGGCTTCTGTGGCTTTCAAGCAATAGAGGCGATGCCGGGGGAGCACACCTGGGAGGGAAGAGGGAGTCAGACTTGTCCTAAAAGCACCCTAGCGAGGGAGCGGGAGAGGGATCAGCTGGAGGTGAAGTGTGGGATAATTCCCAGCTGCAGGTTGGGAGGCCTGGCTGGAGCACGCAGCCAGTTTCATCAGTCTAACGAGATGTCACATGGAACAAAAGCTTTAGGGGTTTTATTTAGCTTCTAATCCACACGCTGAGAGAGCCGAGGTCCATGTGAGCACAGCAGCCGGGAAGGGGCCACGGCAGGCTTGAGCACAGCCTCATTTATTGGCTGGAGCCATGCAGGACAGACCTCTCAGGCCACCGTTGGGGAGTGAGGCAAAGTTACCATGCGGCTGCTGTCTTGCCTACTAAAGTTTCAGAGGATTAATAATTGAGGCTGTACTTTGAAACAGAAACCCCCAGTCGGTTGTTGCTGCCGCCTCGGAAGGGCTTGCGTGCAGCCAGGTCTGGTTTTGATGTTTGCAACTGAAGATTCATAAAGAACGGCCTCTCCCTGCTTCGACTGCAGCCATTCGTTCTGCCAATGCCGGTTCCCAGCAGGCACGTCAATATTGGCCGTTCTCAGAGCTGGGATGCTGCTGGCTGGTACGAGGGCCCTTGGGAGAATGCCGAGACTCTGCGTCATCTGGGGAGGAGAAGCTCTCTGACATATGGCCCTGGAGAGGGGACCTGGTGTGAGCCACAAAGCCATCGAGCTGAGGACACTGTCTTCCTTGGGGCCACCCAGCCCTACCTGTACCATCGGGAGGCCTTTTGTAACTCTCCGGACTCAAGGAAGGGCTCTGTGCCTGACTTCACCTTCTACGACAGCAGACGGGCGGTGATGTCTGGTCGAAGCACCCTCCTGCCACAGGACTACTATGGTGACCCATCCAGAGGCACCAGGGTGCCTAAGGAGCCTCCCTACTATCGGGACCCAGGAGTCAGCCGGCCATCGTCCAGCTACGGTGTGCTTGGCAGCCGAGTGCCATGGGAGCAGGTACAAGGCCAATTGCCTGCTCCGCCGGACTCCAACCATCTGTACCGAGATGCTGGGGGTAAAATGGTCCCTCAGGGGTCACGAACACAGAGTAGGGCCTCATCTCCTGGACGATATGGAAGGGAACTGCCAGATTCCAAGTTTGGGGCAGAGGCACCCACCTACACCCCCACCCAGGTGTACAGCGACGTCAGCGAAAGACCTGGTGATTCTGCCCTTGCAAGACAGGTGGCTCCAACCTGCCTGGTTGTGGACCCTGGCCCAGCATCTGAGAGCAGCACAGGAGTAGCCTCAGGTACCCTAAATCGAGGCTATGGGCCTTCAAGGGAAAGCGCCCCCCCTAAGATGGCTTATGAGAATTTTGAAGCTGACCTGTGCACATTCCAAGGACCTCCTGCTGGCAAGAGAAACGTGCTTCCTGAGTTCCTGGCCCTGCTGCGGACAGAGGGAGTGGCAGAGACCACGCTGGCAGCCCTGCTGCAGCAAGGCTTTGACTCCCTGGCTGTCCTTGCCACCCTGGAGGATGCAGACATCAAGTCTGTCGCACCTAACCTGGGTCAGGCCCGAGTCTTGAGCCGCCTGGCCAGCAGCTGCAGGACCGAGATGCAGCTTCGGAGACAGGACCGAACAGGCCCCCCGCCCCCACCCCCACGCACACGGTCCAGTAGCTTCAGCCAACGAAGTGACCTGCTGCCTGGTGACTTGGGTGCCACAGCCCTGCATCCCCAGCCTGCAGGACCCCTGCATAAGCCATCCCCCCATCCTGGAGGTCTAGCTCGGCGCCCATCCAGTGCACCTTCCCAGCACCTCTTAGAGACCGCAGCCACGTATCCGGCCCCTGGAGTGGGCGCCCAAGCCCACCACGTTCCCTCCAACTCTGGACATAGCTCTCCTACTCCCTGTGCCCTGACAGTGAGGCTGGGCTCCTCGTACCCCCCGCAGGCTGGGATGGCCTTGACTAACCCAGGCCCTAGGACGGCCTACTCCACCTCGTACACGGTGCCCATGGAACTGCTGAAGCGGGAGCGCAGTGCAGCCGCCTCTCCGCTGCCCAGCCCGCACGGCAGCCCCCAGCTCCTGCGGAAGCCTGGTGTCCCCACGGAGCCATCCACCCTGGCCCTGGCCAGCCAAAGCCTCCACACACCTCACTCACCGTACCAGAAGGTGGCCCGGCGGACAGGTGCTCCCATCCTCGTGTCCACCATGCTCACAACAGAACCAAGTAACATGCCCTGGCCGGGAGTCAAGGGGACTGGGGAGGGTGCGGGCATTTGAGATGGGGTGGTAGGTCCCCCCTGGCCACGCTTGGAGAGTGCACACATGCCTCCTATTAAGCCAGAAGGCCAGGGCACTGGGGCTGGCTCCTGGGCTAGCTCCTGGACACAGGTTCTCCTGGGTTCAGCAGATTTGAGTGTCAGCCTGACCGCCAGCCTAGCTTCCTCTTCCCTCCCCTAGTTGAACCCAAGCTGATTTGCAGATTTCCCTTTACAATAGTGAAACGTAGCTGTTCTCAGCTACATTCAGAAGTCATTCAGAAGAGACTGTCCCTTTCGTCACCCGAGGGCTGCTGGTTCTCCGACTCACGTTGGGTAGCTTTGGAGAAGGCAGGAGTGTTTGATCAAAAGCCTCCTGTAACAGTGTCGTGCGTGTGCCTCGCAGCGTGGGAACCTCTGCAGGCTCGCACACAGTATCAAAGGCAGCGATTACCCACCGTGGAGATGAAAATGTGTGTGTTTCCACACTTGTGGGTTAAACAAAGCAAAATGTTGAAATCCCTTAGAACTCCCTGTTTCAAAAACAGTTTTAGTCTCTCACTTTGGAAATACAGTTGGGAATTCTGCTTGCTTGTAAGGAAGAATGTATTTCCAAGTTGAGGAAAAGGAGAACGACGCTAGGTGGTTTCCTTCAAAGCACGAGCCAAGTATGAGTCATTGTCTGTCTTTCACTAGCCGTTGTGCTTAAAACTTCTAGCCTGGCATCCCCAGAACAGTTAGAATTTTTATTTTGACTCTAGAATCTTGACTGAAAGTTGAAAATGTGCTTACCAGTTTTCTTTCTTCCCCCTTTGCCTCCCAACATAGTTTTGAAAACAAATCCTTTTTAATTGCAGTATTTTTCTGACTGTCTGGCACTAGGGAGTGAGGGTAATGGGGGGAAAAATAAGAGGTACCTTTCTGACTTTACCCCCCAAACTGCCGTGCTACCGTCTCAAGAGCTGGCTCTGGCAGGATGAAGTTTTCTACAGGAGTGGCAGAGCCTCCGGTGACTGTCATGGCCACTGATGCTTCACAGAGTTGAGCTCCAGGCACTTTATTTTTCCAACAAGAGATCGATTTGCTGCCTGAATATTTTTCCGTTTTCTCTTGCTAGTGATTCTGGTTTTGTGTCGTGAATTTTTTAAGAAGTCTGATCTTGTACTTTCTTAGACTTTTTGAAATCAATGTGTGCGGAGAGGGAAGTCAGATAATTTTTCTGAGGGCCCATGCCTTCCCTCTCACAGTCAAACATTCTTTCTTTGCAACCAACTAATTTGCATGGCGATGACATTTGTTGCTCCAGTAATTTCATCTGATAATGGCTGGGCTTGCAAAGCGGATCTGAAAACATATTCCTTAATTATGTGTTGCTAAGCAACGGGAGGGTTTGGTCATAATCACAGAAAGATTATCTCCTCATTGAAGTCGTGGAAAGGTTTTGCTGAAGGAGGACCTGCAAAATTGTCTTATTCCCTCCCCCACCACACACACACCTTTCTGTTTATCTTGCATTGCCTTCTACAAAAATATTCCCTGTTATTTGGGTATGGGGTGAGGGATATTATCTAAGTGTGACTGTTAACACAGTGTTTTGCAGACCAAAGGATATTGATTTTTATTTCATTTGCATGGCAGCGAGCCAGTGCTGAGGAAGTCTGCAGTCGGAAGTCTGCCAGCAAATAAATTTCTCTGTCAAATGATCTGTCCCAGAGAGGCAGTTGTCATCCTCGTTCCTTATCGTGCATTCCGTGTGGCATTATAACTCTACGCTATCCGGGGTGGGGGCAGGGGTTTGGCTTCCCTGGTAGCTTTTGAGCTGTGTAAATGGCACTTGTGTGACAGGTTTCAGAGAATGTACAGCCAGATGGGAGTGTGTAGGATGCAGCAGGAGGCTAGCTGGCGTGTCTGTAGGTACAGCTCGGAGCAGAGGTGCCTCGGGGTAATGATTGTGTTGAGGCAACACCCGAGACCTGAGGACCGTGCAGGGCAGCCCACCTCGTCTCTGAGCCAGGAGATGGCAACCTCGAAATAACAGCCACATAGCTCATTTGTAGCACAACCAGCACGAGTGCATCCTCATTTAATTTCACCAAACTCTGTTTCCACCCAATGTAGAAGGACCAGGAATGCCTAGGAAGATGGCTGTCTTTCTTGTGCCCTTCGGAGGGTGGGGGTGATGATAGTGTGTTTATTGTGGAGTTATTTGGGGATTTTTTGGTTCGTGTCTAGTCTTATTCTTTACATGCTTTGGCTGTTTTACCGTTGGCTTCATCTTGGTCAGTCTTGTGCATATTAAACCAGAGGCACCGATCTGCTGATCTTGGCCAGCCTTTGCAGTTGAGGGCAACAGGGCAAGGCAGGCAGATGCAGAGGATTCATGGGTTCTGGTCAGGCAGCACCTGGTGGGTCTGCTGTTGCTCCCACACTGACCTGACTGACGAGCTGCAGAGCTTTCTGCCAGTGGGTGTCACGTGTTGTCACCCGTAGCCAAGGGTTTGCTGTTGCCTAAGTCCCCCTGTGCGGGGTGTGAGGAAAGCATCCTATAAACATCAGCGCTGCAGCCATTTTCGTGTCTCATCTTCCAAAGCACAGCCTGCAGAAGGCTCAGCCGAGGGACAGAGGAACGTGAGGAATGCAGCCACTGGCCATCTCTTGCTGGAATGTCTCCTTTTTCTTCCAGCTGTTTTTCTCTGTGCATCTAGATTGCTGAATCACCTGTGGGCTTGAGTCTAGCTGCCAGCGTCTCAGCCAAGAATTCTTCAGCACAGAGAAGGACTCCACAGACTATTTATAGGGAGGTAGACAGTGGTGGTGACGGTGCTCTCTGTCATCAGAATTGGTCACTCTTATGCCATTGCTTGATGGGTCACTAAAATGGTTGATTCCAACACCGTGGGTAGAAATTCTCACCATTAGAGAAGTTTTAGTTCTACCAGAACAACGCATCCAGTGTTTCCTCAGATGTTCTTTCTCTGAGGCACCATGAGGTATGGACTGGACACAGACTGAGGCTCATTGCTTTGGAAGGTTGATTAGCCCCAAATCCACAGACCACAGGGATAATGGAAAGGTTTTCATGAAGCCCCAGGATCCCCAGAGCAGATGAGTCATCCCCACTCCTAGGTAGAGCACTAGAGCACCCTGAGAAAGGTGGAACTGGCTGGCTCACCCACCTCAGAGCATAAGGATCTTGAAAGAGAAGTCTGGAGCTGTGACTTTCGGCTGGCCTGCAGACCAGCTGGTATACCGGAAGCAGGGGTGCCTGCTGAGTTACACCCAGGACAGGCCGGCCAACCCCCTGGACAGGCCAGCCAGTCCTGAGCACAGACCTCTGACCCAAGAGGCACTACGCAAGCCTGGGGACTGGTTGTTTGCTCAGTCCTTGCTTCATTGTCCATCCAGAAAGCCTCCGGTGTATGCGGGACCCAGGGTTGGATGTTGGGGCTCACTGTTAGGACAAGACCTAAGCCTTTAGTTTCTCTCCAGTCTGGATGAGACGCTTCTTGGTTCTCTTTGTGGAATATCTCCACATTTTGCCTTGCCATTCTCCTGTTCATCCTGGCTGGTTTCTGCATAGGAATGTTTGATTCTTCTTGAGATGCAGCACAGGATAGCAATCTCTTGGGGAGGTATAGTTTTGGGCAGATACATAGACTGGAAAAGGTTATAACATAAAAGGACAGTTAATGTGACATGTAGCGAGCCCAGGCTGAGATACCAGGGTTATTCCTGTGCTTGGAAAAGCATCCATAATCAGTTCCACAGCCTAACCTGTGGTCCAGACAAGGAGAAGAGCCTGGCCTGGGCCAGCAGGTGGCAGATGGGCTGCATACATGAGCCATAGTGCGGGGCTGGTATTCTGTAATGCCTGTGCCATCCCTCTTAGAGAATAACATAGACCTGCGTGCTGTAGACATCACAGTGTCAGGCAGTAGGAAACTTGACCAAGGCCCCACAGGCAGGGCTCTACCCCAACTCTGGTGGAGTCCTGTCCTAGGCAATGCCTCCCTTCCATAACAAAGAAGAGCCATAGGTTTCCAAGGCTTGCTAGCAGAACCTCCCACCAGGGCAGGTCTCAGAGAAGTGCTTAGCTCTCTGCTTGACTGTTACAGATCAGCCTCAGGCTGTCCTCCATGTACAGGGGTTGAGTTCACTTGGGGCTCCCACAGTTGTCAACCCCACTAGGCCCTTGGCACCCTGATCATTGCTGTTGCCTCCCAGGTGGAAGTTGACATTTTTGGAATAGTTGGAATTTGTTTGTGCCACCCATACAAAACAAAACTCAGGGACTGCACTTGGCATCACCCTTATCTGGTTACTCACTATATCAGACCAAGGCCAAGTTTCATGGTTCCCCAGCCAGGCTCTTGGAAAGGTAGTGGACTCAGGAGTGTGACTTAAGCTCATGGCATGGCTTGTAGGGTGCCCCTCACTGCTTCTTTTAGCTAGTGTCAAGTTCCCTGAGCTGCTGTTCCTCTATTGGTCAAGGAAGAGGACTTTAACTGCCTCGCTGGCTATGGCAAGGAAGAAGAGGAAGGAGAACCTCTATGCCAGGAGACCTGTTGGGCCTTGGCCTGGGCCAGACCTACTTTGCAAATACTCTTAGCAGCATTTTTGTCCCTTGGTTTGAAGCTGGTCTTGTCTCCAAGGGACTCTTTGTCCCTTGGTTTGAAGCTGGTCTTGTCTCCAGGAATGCATGCCTCGCAGCAGCTTCCTCTGCCCCTTGGGTGTGGATTTCTGTCCATGGAGGACACAGTCAGGATGAGCTAAGTACAGCAGTGGGACAGTGAGCAGGTCTGACTGCAGAAGCAGACTCCACTGCTGGGTGGGCACAAGGGCCACCCTTCAATGCCTACGTCCTGTCAGAGCTCAATGTCCCTCTCTCACGTGAGTATTAGGGAATCTCCACTTCCTGAAGCCACTGCCCTTGAAGGCTCAGACCCCCTGTGCCGTGACAAGGGTTGGAGATTGCACAAGGAGGCGCATGGGCACCTGGGAGTCAGCATCAGCCACAGTTCTTGCCTCCCAGACCCGTGTGTGAGGCCTTTGGGATAAAGAGATCTTACGTGCGCGGCCTCACATGGCATAGAGCTCAGCAGGTAATTAATGGGGTTAGCTCACAGGAACTGACCCATGTTTTCATGGGAGGAAGACAAGTTAGCCAAGACTGCTGCTGGGGCTTTGCCACCTCTACCCAAGCTCCTGTCACCAGGCCAGTGTGCCCTCTCTGCTGGGTATCCACCTAAGATGGATGGGGCCCTGTCCCAGGCCCTGCCCTCCAGGTAGCAGCCCATCAGAGTGGCTTTCATTCATATTGAATGAAAACGGGGTCATTTTCTCACCACACCCCCATAGATCTTTGCCACCCACAATCGTACCAAGAGGCTACAGTCCCTTCAGGATGCAGGTCAGACTTTCCCAGAAGCCCTGCATAGCCAGGACAGGGGCCCAAGTCCACCCACAGCCCCTTGTGTTTCTTAGGCTGTGGAGGGTGAAAGCCAGCACAGGGCCTCAGTCCTCACGTGACTGTGACTCTTGCTTTTCAGTGTTCCCAAGTTCCAGTCCATCTTGTCAGCCTGGACGCTTGAGTCTTCCTGGGTCACTGGCCATAGGAAGGGCCTCCCTGACTTTAGCCATTCAATTTGCAAGTGTTTTCTCCCTTTGGTTGTTCTCGTTTTATTTCTAAAGCCTTGTTTAATTATTTTGACACTTGTGCTTTTGATGCCATATCAAACACCCCATTGCTTATTCCAGGGCACTGAAAAATTGGCGCTCTTCTTCCTCTAAGAGGTTTAGAATCTCTGATGTTGAGGTCTTTGTCCAAGTTGAGTTGAGCTGTTCAGGTGGCCCAAGGTGGGGTACAGTCCCATCCTGCTGCACAAGGCTGACCATAATCCCACTGCCAGTCACTTTGTGAGTTGGGCAAGGCTGGCCCATGGTAGAGCCTCACACCAGAGATCTGACCTACGGCAACTAACCTTCAAAACAGATTTTTTTTATTTCAAGGCAAAAAACCCACAAGTACTAACAGGGAAGTTTTTCAGGGTTTGGGAGCCCATTTTTTGGTTTTTGTTTTCTTTTTCTTCTCCCCCAGAGAAAGCTTTCTCACAGATTTCTTACGAATGAATGGAAGACTTTTGTAGGTTTATGAAATCCATAATTCAGCAATGTTGTCCAGTTGGAGAAACATCCCCAACTTTTCAGCCTGAGTGAAAGCTAAGATCTGCATCAGCAAGAGTCCCTAGGGGCCCTGAGGTGACATTATCCCCACCCCTCGTGATATGGGGACATTAGAAAACGTAGAATTCCCCCATGTGATTAAGTGAGATGGTCTTCATCACATGAGGACCTGTACATAGCTGTTACCAATGGCTGTAACACACAGAAGGCCAACATTAAATGGACAGAAAAGTAAGTGTGGGGAAAGATGAGGCTGGACTTGTACACAAGGACAGGTGGGATGTCTCTGTGAGCTTCCTGGCATCACTTAAAAGACTCACATTACACATAAGGTGAGACCTGTTGCTCAGAGAGGGTTTTCTGAGTGATCCCAAGGTAAAGCCCTGCCCTTGGCCACACAGCCAGCTAGCTGTTGGCTTTCTTTCAGTCCCACCCCCATCCCTCACCTTCACATTCATGGCCTCCACCGCCTTGTGATAGCTGCCAGAATGTTATATTACAGTTTTTGTTAGATCTTCACCAGGGTCTCATTCTAGTTGCAGTGCTGGGGACCTGGCAGGGCAGGACAGGTGTCCCTTCACATCTAACCCTCCCCTTTTCCCCCAGGCTAGATGGCCTAATGGACCAGCTGCCTTGCATGGCTTGTCCATTATCCTGCCTGTAACTGCTTGACGCTGACCTGAACCTAGGCTAGCCATCCTCCCCATGGGGATTTTTCTGCTAAAGTGCTTTTCCTATGAAGGAATAAATGGGACTTGCGATGGGTTCTAATGTTTTACTGTAAATGGAGCTTTGAGCCTGGAACACTTTAGAAGTCATCAGATTTTAAGAAAAAGTGACAGAGGAAAGGAGGAGGGAGGGGCTTCTGACCAGCTGCTGTGCTTGGGAAAATCAGCTTCCTGGCTTCTCCAGGGCTCAAGGGCAGTGCTCTTGGCCACCAGCCTGCTAGATAGCGAGACTGTGAAAGGGGCCTTAAGACTCACTTTCCTTTTGGATTTTAGGACCATGTGAAAAAGAGAGTGAGCTGAAAGCATAGGGCTCCTGTCTTCTCTCACTGGAGGCTGCATAGCTAAGGAAGAACAGCACTGTTTGTTTTTGCGGGCATTTGGCCCTGGTAATATGGTGAAAAAAATGAGGTGGGTTTGCCAGGCTCTTCAGGCCCCTTTTGAGAGTCATGTTGTTGTTTCCTAGGGTCAAGCCAACACTTGAGCAGCACCAGGTACACCTGGGCAGCTCTGCTGTTTGACAGGAGTCAGTTGTGGCCCCTGCGGGAGCTTGGCAATGGGAGCCCATGGGAGGAGTTGTTTACACCAGCAGCCTGTATCGCTTAGAAGACCCCCAGGTTCCCTGTGGTGGCTGCTGCTTCTTGGCCTGGTTTGCTTAACCTTCCCCTCTGTCCCTCTAGATTGTACCCAAGCCCTTCTTCAGGGTACAGGAGTTTGCTCTCAGATTTCGGTATGGAGAGAGGTCAGAGTTGACAAGCCTGCACTTTCCTAGCACCACCTGTGGTCTCTCCCAGATTCTTACAGAATCCCACCCAACCTGCAAGTGGGCCAATACCAGGTTCCTCTGGCATCCCACTTCTCCTTTCTTCCCCTCCTTTCATTTTGTTTTTCTTACTCATCTCTGTTGCCAAGGGACATTTTTAATACTTGAAAACTACTCACAGGGCCAGGGTGCTTAGCAGAGGGGAGGAAGGAGTTGGAGGCCTGGAAGAATATGGCTCTCGACCATCAAGCCTTCCTCAGAGACCCCACAGCAGAGGCTCTGCTTTGTGACTTGGTGTTTCCTGCTTATGGCCCTTAAGACTGTCATCCCTGTGTGTTTCAGAGTGAACCTATACCCTGGCCCCTGCAGGGGTGGATGGTTCATCTGTGGTTGACCACTCACCTAAGAGACCTGTTTCCACTTTGTTTGTTTGTTGACCTCTGTGAGTCAACACCTGGTAAACGAGTCTTGTGACAGTAAAGGAAGGAGGTGCCCCGGAAATGTTCTCGGCACTATTCTACAAAACCATAGAAGCTCAGATCACCCAGACCATCCTGCCGAGGAACATGGGGCACCTCTTTTTCCTGCAAACTGATTGAAAGCTTGAGGAAAGGGACATATGGTAACCCATAGACATCCTCCAAGGGACCCCTTGACTGAGCACAGCTGCCTTTCATCTGCATTAAGGGTAAGCAGAGAGGAGTGTCTTAGTGTCTTTCCGGCAGTCTTCAATGAGCATGACCTTGAGATCTGGGCCCTCAAGTTCAGAATTCCATTGTTCAAGGTTCATGGGCTCCGTATAGGCACCTGCCTGGATAGTCAGGCCTAGGTCGCCCACAACTGACCTCACGGTGGTCAAGCAAGCCCCCAGGAGCAATATGTCAGCCAGCGAGCCTGGATTTGTGCTCAGTGACAGTGTAGAATCTTGAGGCTCCACAAGTGCCTTCCCCAGGGCCCTTTTCATCCTATGGCTTGTGCTGTTTGAGATAATGTCTTTGGCAAAGTCCCCAGGATCATGTCTTCAGCTTAGGCTGGGGTTGCTGCCACTTGAGGAGAGCACATAACGGAGGCACAGGCAGTAGGTGTTCGAATCTGAGGGCATGTCAGGGACTCTGGGTATGACAGCAATCGGGGACCGTCAGACCTCCTCTGGAGGAGTCTGGATTGGTCAGGAGACTCACAGATGTGAAAGGGTCCCCCACTCTGTTCACAGAGGAACCCACCCCCCACTCCAGGGACCTGTCCCTCACCCTGGGAAGCAGGAAAGCATATCACTGAGCCTCACCTATACTTAAACCCAGAGATAACTGGTCCTCAAGCCCAGATCTCAGACTTTTGACCCTCTAACCTGTAGGAGTCTGGCCTGCTAGGGTCTGATTAGCCCAGATTTCCTGGCACCCATCTTCCCCTACAGTTTTACCATGGACCAGCTTTAAGTGCATGGTTAGGGTACACTCGTAGCTAACCAGGGAAGACCAAATCACACTTCCGTTCCTGATCTCTATAGGAAGGAGAACAGGTGGCATGGCACCTCCAGAGAGCTCTCGTCCCAGTTGTCATCACTGGAGAAAGTGGGGACAATACCTGTGGTGGCTGATAATGACACTTGCTGATTTCAAAAGCATTTGTCCCTTCTTATTCCCCAGCACCTGCCTTGGGCTAGCCACCTCAGGAGGTGGTGAGTTCAGTCATTTTCTGCTGCATGAGGTCCTAAGAGAGCTTGGTGGTGTGGCATTCCTGAGCTCCATTCAGCACGTCAGCCGGCTGTGCTGTGCCCACAGACCCCACTTCCCCTATGCGATAATTTGCAACCCGACCTACACTTTAGGATCCAGTGGGCATTCATAGGGGAACGGAGGAGAGGGGAACAAAAGGCCTCATCAGAATCCTGAAGCCTTCTAGCCTCCCAGGTCTTGGAAGAGGCTCTTCGTAGTTCACCCTGGCCTACAGGATGAAGAGGCTATAGGCCTTACATGAGAAAACCCACCCAGGGGAGTGAGTTCCATCAACTGTACTGCCTACAGCTCAGTCCCTACTTGGTGGGCATGCCCTGCAGGAGTTGCTACCTGAGGGCACTCTAGCTGCTGAATGAAGAGGTACTTGTCTCACTGGGAAACCCCAGGGATAAGATTCTGTGGGTCTCTGCAGCAGCAGCAACAGGCCAGTCCTCCTCTGTCTTTTCATGGTCCGAGGTCCACCAGAGGCCCTGATTGCCTGGTGCCCTTCCTGAACTTGGCAATTAACTTTGCTACATAACAGATCACTCAGGAAAAAGTGGCTTGCAGGCACCTTTGGGCTGGGCTGGACTGGGCTGTGGCAAGGCTGTCTGCGGTGGCCTCTCACCCAGTAATCCTTTGTACCAATAAAGCTCAACCTTGGAAGTGGCATAGCATCACTTCTGCCATTTTCCCACAGTCAACACAAATTACAAGGCTACTTGCACCGGAAGTGAGGAAATGGGCTCCATTACACTATTTGTGTAATGTGTGAACATTGGTCTTCATGCTTCTTCATCCAAGATAAGAGGGTTGGGCTCAGTCACGGACATAGCAGGTAGGTTACAAGTGACTTACAGTATGGCGCATGAGGACATTGGACCCAGAGCTCTGGATTAAGAAAGAGTGCTGGCCACGCCTGTAATCCTAGCTACTCAGAAGGCAGAGATCAGGAGGATCACAGTTCAAAGCCAGCCCAGGCAGATAGTTCATGAGACCCTATCTCAAAAAAAAAAAAAAACCCATCACAAAAAAGGGTTGATGGAGTGGCTCAAGGTGTAGTCCCTGAGTTAGGATCAATTAGTGATGTCTGCCGTGAGTCCACAAATACAAAGGTGGATAGGAAGTGGTTTCTGCATTATTCCAGGAGAAAATGATCGTAGATGTCAAATGAGACTTCAAAGGAGAAGGAGAAAAATCAAATTGTGCCCAGGCTGCATCCCATCCTGTCCCAGAGGCTTGGCAAGGACTGTAATGCCACAGAGAATCAGGCAGATGACAATGTAGAAAACAAAGCTTAGGTATCCCATGCTGTGTAGTTAAGGTGGTGCCACACTCAGCCTCAAGTCGCTCTGTGAGAGGCACAGAGCTGCTGGTCGTTGCCACCCTCCCTGTAGTTGCCATGGACTCTACGTCTGACTTTGTTTACTTTCCAGAACCTTTGCTGTTGTTTACCTCCAGAGTCTGGTGGTTTAGGACAGTTTCTACAGTATGGGTAAATGTGTTGCACCAACAAAGAAGGCATTTATTTCTTCAGCCATCCATTCTCCCATCCTCATAGTGCCGAGCCTCTGGTAGGAGCCATGACAGTATCGGGCCCCAGTCCCAATTTTCAGATTTATGTTTTGAAACCCAAGCCTCAAACACACCCTTGTCAGTTCTGGTTCCATGTCTGGCCTTTTAGAAATAAGAGTATAATATGAAGGAGAGGTCATTTCTATCTGATATACTCTCTGTTCTATCTGATGTGCTCGGTTGTCATGGAGGTAGCAGGTCATGTGGCTGTCCTGTCCCACCATGACCAGCTGTATGGGAGGCTGGGAGCCACACAGGCTACCTCTCCTACCTCCCGGGCCCCTGGGTCTCAGAGCAGGTAATGCATTTAATCACCGGCTTCTTACTAGGCACACAGCGCTCCACGGACAATGTGTCTGGTCTCAGGATCTCTGCTGCAAGGGTACAGACATCCATCTAGGAGGATCCAGAGCCAACATTCAGGACAGCTGGTGAAGACACTCCACGAATTCCAGTAACTTCATTCAGCTCTAGGCTGGGTGCCACCTACAAGGCCCCTCGTCTCTGTCTCCGTTTTTCAATGCTATAATGAAATACCTGAAGCAACCTAACTTTATAAAGAAAAATTGCTTCTTTAGCTCACAGTACTGGACACTGAAAGTTCACAATGGGGGCAGCCCCATGGGTCTCACCCCTTGTGAGGGCCTGACTACAGAGTGACAGCAAGTGCAAGAGCTGATGACAACAACACAAAACCAGAAGCCAGAGAAGGGGAAAGGCCAGGCTTACCCTCTGTATAGCAACCCCCGGACAGAACTAACTGGTTGAGGTCCCATAAGAACTACTTCAATCCCTTCCAGAAGTTCACTCCCAGAGACCTGAGGACCTCCCAGGTCTCTCCCCTGCCACACGCACACCTGAACATCTCCCAGTGCATGAGCCCTTTGGCGGCGTGGGAGGGGGGTAACACTCAAGCCAAAAGCTTTGGTACTTCAGGGTAAACTTTGGTATTCTTAAAATCACAAAAACAACAAAGTCATATCCCAGGGCAGTTTGGTTCTTAATCTGCAAGCAACAGAAACTGTTTCAGACCATTTTTTAAACAAGGGTTATTTTTTTCTGTCCCTCACACAGTGTCCAGGAAAACTAGAAAACCGCAGGGCTGCTTCCTGTGGCAGGATCTCAGGGTCAACACAGTTCTGTCTTGGTGACTCTCCTCAAGTGATCATGGCCCATTTGCCCTGCGTGGGTTCCATACCAGGTGGCCAACTCCAGCCCTGCCAACCTGTGCCCACTGAGGGCAGCAGCTCCCAGCTGCAGTGGCACCAAGGTTGGGTGGCCACCAAGCTGCCAGGGTCCTCCCTAGAGACCAACCACCTTGAGATCTGGGTGGCTTTAGGACTTAGTGTTCCCCAGATGACTGGTCACTGTTAACAAAACCCCAGCAAGTGAGGCTGGTGTTGTCTTTCTCTAACTTCACTAGCTTTCTCTCATTGCACATTATGTATGAGTAGCTTCAGCTCTAAGCAATACGGGGAGGGGCGCCCGGGGACTGACAGCAGCCTGGCCTCGAGCCGTGACGCAGCCCATCCCAGGCGGTGAGTGTGGTGCGTGTGTAGCGGCGAGCCTGGAACCAGTCAGTAATTGATACCAGGGGAGCCTGCTGAGCCTCATTTCCGGGCTGCGCCTGGTTGTATCCAGAATAGTCCTGAAATTTACAGGGCGAGAGGATGGGCAGAAAGAGGGGCACTGGGCCCTCTGATCCTTGTCACACACGTGTTTCCCCACACTGGGAGACTGAGTGTGGTTACCCTACCTGGAGTAGGAATGTGGTGACAGTCTTCCAGTGCGTATGGAAAAGCCTGTAGCAGTGTCTGGCGATTGGGAGCCATACATCTTTACCCTAAACCCAATTTGTAGGGAGTCCTCATTA
This sequence comes from Castor canadensis, assembly GCF_047511655.1. Classification (NCBI taxonomy): domain Eukaryota; kingdom Metazoa; phylum Chordata; class Mammalia; order Rodentia; family Castoridae; genus Castor; species Castor canadensis. The sequence continues at coordinate 7,490,255 of NC_133392.1, forward strand.
AACATTAAGCCTTGGGCTTTTTTCCTCTAAATTCCCCTAGCTGTATAAGAAATGGACCACTGCCCCCAGGGCAAGGACCAAGCTGAGATTACGTTCTATATCCCAGAGTCCCTCATGGTCATGGTGCACCTTAATGGAAAGGTGCCTTATTCTATGATGTGTCCATTCTGTCCTAAAATGTTAAAAATTGTTTGATTTGTCAGAAGTATTGAAAGATGGGCGGTCTGCTTATAGCTCTGTCCCTCCATGTGTTTGATGACCTTGTCTAGGACTCTCCTCCAGCCTCCCACAAGACTGGGGGGAGGGGGGCAGTAGTGGAGGGAGGGGCTGAGTTTCACTCTGGGTTCTCTCCTGTGTGGTGACAGTTTCCTTTTGGGACTGTGCTTTCCCCTCCCTCCATGCTGAGGGTCTTCTGGGTCACCCTCAGAGCATGGTCCTCAGCCAGACACCCTAAAGTCCCTCATTTGGGATACCCAGGAGTCTTGCCACTGCCACCCACCCTGCTGTCTACTTAGTATCCTGCTGTGCCATAAAGGTTTTACCACTGGAGCCTGAGCCTTCATCCTGTGGCCGGAGAGTCTCAGACCAACCTCAGCTGAGGGAGAGGAGAAAGGGTGAGTTTCACCAAAGATAAAGGTGACCAAAGTCAGGGAGGTTGCTGATCACTAGGCAACCTGGAGTTTGTTACCCAGGTAACGGATCCGTGCACTGATGCTCTGGATGGGCATCTTGTGAAGTAGCTCTTGGTCTCTCCACATCTCTAGATGCATTGGTCTCCTGTGCGGTTACTCTGGTTTTTTTGTTGTTGTTGTTTTTGAGGGAGGTGTAACTGGGATTTGAACTCAGGGCTTCACACTTACTAGGCAGGTGCTCTACCACTTGAGCCACTCCACCAGCCCTGTTTTATATTGGGTATTTTCAAGATAGGGTCTTGGGAACTATCTGCCCATGCTGACTTCAAACAACAGTCCTCCTGATCTCTGCCTCACAAGTAGCTAGGATTACAGGCATGAGTCACCAGCGCTGGTTACTCTTTTAACTACATGAGCTTCTTACTGTAATCATGTACGGTGTGATGGATCAGCCTGCCATCCCCCGTGAAAGTCAGGCAGGGTGTTCCCCGCCCTGTGGGCAGACAGCCTGGGAGGCAAGGAATTTCTCACCTATATGGTCTGGGGCTGCCATCCCTCAAATCCATTCTTCCTATAGGTCTTGACCATTTCACTATTTTCTTAGCAGGAAGGAGCCTAGGTAGGAGTCTATGCCCCAGTTTCCTTGTCTGTTAAAGAGTGTGGCAGTTCTGTAGCATATCTCGAGAATAAATTGAAAGGGTGCACAGCTATGTGCAAGTCCCACCCCTCATTTCCCTCCGCCTGTGGTCTGTGGGTAGAGGGGCTCTCCAGCCTCAGCCTCTGAGGGACTCTCTATCACTGTCCTCCCCAACCTCCCCCTGTGCGCACTGAGGGTGGAGGGAGCATTTCTGGCCTCCTCATGAAACCAGCCTGTTGGTTAGGTCAACAGGACTATAAGCCAAAGGTTCACTGCCCTGCTTTTCGTCCACCTGTGTGGGTCCTGGACCAGTGAGGACATGGGATCTTCCCTCTGCCCTGCCCCTCCACCCTTTGTGTCCTGCCATGTGACAGTGTAGGATGATGCTGGCTTTTGGGTCCACCCAGGCACACACATGCCTTCGGTGTCAACATCAGGGTTCTGGCTGCCACTCATAGGCTTGGACAGACCAGTGCTCCCTTTGAGTCCCATTCTGGAATAGAAAGACGACTGGGTCTGGTCCACCCAGTGATAGGCCAAGTTCCCAGCTGCTCCAGCCTGTTCTTCTCAGGCCAGGAAAGAGCTTTGTCTCTTTCCTGTGTTCAGAGATGAATGTCCCCAGATTCTACAGCTGTCTCGCGGGAGCAGCGCCCCTGTGCAGTGCCACGGGGAGGGGGACACAGCTCCCAGCAAGGGCATTTGCATTCTCAGCTTCCTATTGCAGTGCGTGGCTAGCTGCAGAAGGAGCCTCAGTGCTACCAAGGGGAAGCCCTGTAGGGTGGTTTTTGTTTGGAGGTAGAAGCCAAGAAGGTGAGTGTGCCTAGGCAGAGGGCTCCTGCTTTTGGCTGCCTGTGCCATTGTCTATGGTCACACAAAGGCCACATGGTTCTAGAAACATCACACTTTCCCTTACAGGATCCGAGGTTGTTCGATAGAGCTTGCGGGCCCACGTGGCCTCTATAGGAGAGGACAAGCAGACTGCAGGAGGAAGGGGACAACAATGGACTGTCCTTGCGCTGCTGTGGGTGTTTATGTGGACATCTGAAAGCTTGAAACTTCCAGAACACTGTCTTGTTTCAGTTTTCAGTCCATAACACTTTGATGAGGACATTGCCCCTCCTTGCATCCAGGTGGCACCATGCCCCTGATGTGAGGGGTTCTTTCTTGTGTGCCCAGGGTTGGAGTAGGATGACTCCAGGCTAAGGCAGAGGGTCAGGAGGCTTGCAAAGTCTAGCAGCCCCTGCGGCAATGACCTTGAAAGGGGAGTGGTGTGTGCATCCTGAAGGAATCCTGGCATCCTGGGGCGACGTGAATTGGGGGTGGTACACTGCAGAGGGTAGGTACCGGACCGCCTCCCTGCTGAAGATTGAGAATCTGTATTTGAGTGGCATAGGGCGAGCTCACGAGGGCCATCCCTGCCCCACCCGCTGGGACAGCTCCGCCTGCTCTGGGAGCTGACCAGGTCTGTGTTCTTTTCAGAAGTTTGTTCTGCAGGACTCCACAGGCCCCTTGCCCTCACACACTGTCTCTCTCCTAGCGCACATGACCAGCTGGCCTCCCCGGCGTGCCTGTTCCACAAGGGAGTCCCTCGAGTGCAGCACCTTCCATGTTTCTCCCTGCTTCGCTTTATGCCGTCAGGTTTATTTTGAGGAGCAGCTAGTGGTGCTGTCAGGGAGGCACATAGCAAAGGTCCCCATGTCCTTTATCCAGGACAAGCCCCTGTGACCTTGGGTAACTAACTCCACGGTTGCTCTAGAGGTGGCATCTGGCTGTGTGCTGTCCCTCTTCAAGGTGTCAGTTCTGAGACTCTCCTTCCTTCTCTTCTGAATGGCAGTGGAGTTAGTATCACAGTGCTTGTCATCAGCTAAATATAATGTCACTTAACAAGATGAAGTCCCCCTCTCACCCCGCACCCCATAGGCCCAGCAGATACTTTCTAAAGCGGTTCAGTCGAGCCACACAGGTATTCCTCCTGGGCTTTCAGGGTGACAAGCTTGTCCCAGAGCCCTTTGCTTAATCTATGGGTTCCTCCAAACGCTCCCTGCCGCGTGCTGGACAGAGCCCTGGTCCTTGGTTCACCCACCCACTGCGCCTCTCCTCCCTCCTCACAGGTATCCGCCCGCAGATCATGAACGGCCCCCTGCACCCCCGCCCCCTGGTGGCACTGCTGGATGGCAGAGACTGCACCGTGGAGATGCCCATCCTGAAGGACCTGGCTACCGTGGCCTTCTGCGATGCACAGTCCACTCAGGAAATCCACGAGAAGGTGAGACACACCTACCTTACCTTACCTGGGCCCACCCAGGCCAGCTGATGGCAGTGAGCGCTGTCATCCTCGGGACAGCCTTCCTTGGGTGTCCTCAGTATCCTTATCCCCATTCCATTGCCCTCAGTCATTAGCAAGGCCTCAAACAGTCTCATCTTCCTGCCTATGATTTTCCTACCGAAATCCTCTACTTTGGGTTCAGTTGTCGTGGGACACAAGGGACACCTCCCCTCGCCCAGTGGTACTGGGGGCTCTTGACCTGCAGTCTGTCTCTTGCTGCAGGTGTTAAACGAAGCCGTGGGCGCCATGATGTACCACACCATCACCCTTACCAGGGAAGACCTGGAGAAGTTCAAGGCACTGAGAGTGATTGTGCGCATCGGCAGTGGCTACGACAATGTCGACATCAAGGCTGCCGGCGAGCTTGGTGAGTATGGCAGGTTCTGCCTGTGGAATGGTGACTGGTTCCCGTGGGACCTCAGAAGGACCTTGTGGCTCCACTCCATTTTCGCATACTGCAGGTAGACGGTCCCTGCAGAACCCAGAGCTCCCAGAAGACCCAGAGTCTGGAAGGACCTAAAGAGAAGCCAGTGAGCTCCTCTTCTCAGACTGGAGGATACAACTGGCCCCACATCACCCTAAAAACTACCCTTGCCAGGGGTGGAGAAGACCCTGGGATTCTGGGATTGAAGACTATCCCAGACTGCCTGGCCCCCTACCCAGCCCTTCACAGCTGGAGTTTCCAAAGAAAACCAAAGACAACAGTAGAAACCCAATGTCAGGGCTCCTGCCTGCTTCTCACACTCCTGGGCAAAAGCACCCAAAAAGCCTGACAGCCTCTCTTTTCTCACCCACTACATGGGTTCGGTGTGCACTGACAATCTGCAGAGACATGTGGGTCAGAGCGTGCATTTCAGGGGTCCCTGGTCTGTGAGACCTGTTGGGCAGCAAGGCAGGATGTCTGCAACCTGGGCCTCAGTCCAGCTGTACCCCTCCTCGATACCCCCTAACCAAGGAAGGCAAATGCCTAGGCTCTTCCTGTCTGAGACTTGCATTAGTTCTCCATGGCCATGGAAGCCTTCTGCATTCCAGCCTGTGTCCATGTTAGCTGAAGATGGTTTGTTTAAGACAGTATAGCCAGGCTGGCACTTGAGATTTGTTTTAAAACAAGTAATACCTTGGAAGTTTTTGCATGACACTCTTAAAAGCACCGTAAAACAAGAAACCAATCTCTGTAACCTCAGCCTAGCCCCACAAGGAGGACCCTGGGGGCTTTTGCCCTGAGCAGACCTAATGTTTTACTAGGGTGGGACTGAGGCTCCCAACTTAGTGCAGGCCTGGAAGAAAGCTGCTCAGGCCCAAGCCCAGGTCCTGAACCTACAGGCCTTTTGGGGAGATACGTGAGCATCAGAGCCAGAGAGCCTACTGACCATCTGTCCCAACCCTAGGAGACAGACTGGATTATCTCAGGGCCTCACAGTGGCTAATGGCTAACAGACCAAACCCTGCCTCTCCCCCATGCTAACAACCCCATCTCCCAACAGGGTGGCATGGTGGGAGACCTGGGTCCTCCCTGCAGAACCAGGGCTTTTCTCATCTCTCGGCCTCATCGTGTCCTTTTCAGGGATCGCTGTCTGCAACATCCCATCTGCAGCTGTGGAAGAAACGGCTGATTCCACCACCTGCCACATCCTCAATCTGTACCGGCGGAACACATGGCTCTACCAGGCTCTGCGGGAAGGCACACGGGTACAGAGCGTGGAACAGATCAGAGAGGTGGCCTCGGGAGCAGCCCGAATCCGTGGGGAGACACTGGGCCTCATTGGCTTTGGTAGGTGCCTTTGCCCCTCCCCAGGTCACACTTGGCCTGCCCTTGAGGAGCCAGGGATGCCTATTTCTCTGGAAGGTCAGGTTCACTGCTGTAGCCACCAGAAGGTATTTTGCCATGAACAGGGACCAAGAGCAATTAGGGAATTCACTCGGGTGAGATCTGGGCCTGAGTCTATGTGACTGACTGGGTGACACAGCAGGACAGCATCCTCTGTTGTTGAACAGCGGGATGAGGCAGTGCTTGTGAAATTTTCCTGAACAGAGAGTAAAGGGCAGGTTGTGCAGGGTGCATCACAGAGCAACAAAAAGGCGTGGGACCAGAATCTGGCAGCCGTTGAGTGGTGACCTGGGCAACGGGCAAGGTCAGGTCCTAAAGACTCTAGGAATGCCATTCTGATGTGGCAACAGGATGTCACTGAAAGATTTGAGCCAGGGGGTCCTAGAGATTGGGTTGGGAAATGATCTTTCTGGACCTGGCAGTTGCCAAGGAGACAACACAGGCAAGTCCCTGTATGGGTCTCCATCAAGTGTGGTAAGGACCAAGGAGAAGTTGAGCCATGCCCGGACAGCAGCTTACATAGGACCTCCCACTCCCACTTCATCCTCCTCAGTGGTTTGCCACCAAAGTTCAAGCCCATCATTACCAGCTCTGTAAGCTTGAGGAAAAGACCTCTCTGCCTCAGTTTCCTATTCTGTGAATAGGGAATGGGGGATACACAGTACTGCCTCCTTGGACTCAAAGAAGGTATGAGAAGCATAGGGGTAGGTAGTTAAATTCTGGCTTCCAGAAAATTCCCCAGTTCGCTCAGCCTTTAGCTCAGAGCTGTATGATTCTAGGTGTGAGGGCTCCAAGGCCCCCTGCCCCAGAAGCCTTACATAGGGGACCCCAAGAAGCAGCTTGAACTAGGCAGAAGTTATTGGATAATTCTAAGAGTACACATCTTCCCTTCAGGGCAGGACTCCCTGGCCTCTGGCTCCAACCAAGACCTGCAGTCAAGTCCCCAGGTGCTGGGAGGATCATATTGGTGAAGCTCTTATTTTGAAAACTGCTTTATCAGGACCCCTTGGTTTCTGAAGGGATGCATATACTCTGTGTGAGCCCTGCAGCACCCTCTGCTGGTGTCCCACTGGGCTTCCTGTGGCCTTTGGAGATGGTCTTCAAATGCCATCCATTCATCGGTCTGGGGTGGTCAGGCTGCAATGTCTGCAGTATAGCTGTGCAGCCAGTCGAGTGGTGGGCAGTCTCATTTCAGCAGCTTCTGACTCCAGCCATCACAGGTCCTTCTTACTGAGGCATTTTCTTTGACCATGCCCTGTCATGAGCTTGGTTCACCAAGCTCAGTCTCCCCTTGCTTCAGCTCTGCTTCCTCCAGACTACAAGCTCACAACCCCCGCAGTGTTCTCTGGGTCGGTACACAGACTGCCATCACCTCTCCGTAGCCTCCCAAAACTATACTGAGGCAGAAAAGGAGGCACAGTCACAGGCTGCCCAGTTAGTGCTGCACCACCACCCACTACCTCTGCCCTCCTCATGAGTGACTGAAAGCCTTCACTTGCCTGAACACCTAAACCTGAGTCCTGAACATGTAGGCAAGAGTCGACAGAGCCCTGCTCAGGCTGATCAGTTTGGAAACATTTAGAAAAAACTAAAGGAAAAGGTGAAATTCTTTTCTACAAGGTCTGAGAATCGATATTGGGTCTGTAGTTAGAAATCCCATGGCTAGAGACTGGGGAGAAAGGGCAGCTGGCATGGTGGAAGGAGGCATTTATGCTTCAAAGTGTGGGTTTTCAGCCACACAACAGAGTTGCTAATCCCATGTTTCTAGGACATACAAGAGGGACCTTCCAGTTCTCTCATTACCACACTTCCTGCCCCCTGCTACCATCCAGTACTGCCTGCTCCTCTGCCCTGCACTGCAGTGGAACTTTAGCATTGGGAAAGATGACATAATGACCCATTGGTGACACTGCCACTGTCCCTCTTGATCAGAATGGCCTTACTAGACCTTTCCTTCCAAACCTTGGCACTCATCTTAGTCATGCCCAGGGAAACTGAGCTTCAGCAGGAGGGGGCATCTACCAACAGGTTGCTCCTCAGACACAGGATTCGTGTTGCATACAAACTGGGTTATAGATAAAGATTTACGTTGTGATCTCCCCAAGTGAGCATCAAGCATTTTGTTTTCAAGCTGAAAACAGCTCTGGGAAGCAGGAAGTGCTGTCGGGAAACTGGGGTTATGCAAGTCATGGTCACTGGAAAGTTGCTTGTCCTGTTATGTGGCATCCATTATGACTTCTGGAGCCCCAGGCTGCATGCAGGACCTGGGCAAGAGGTTTTTCACCAGTGGGACAGCCCAGAGCCCAACAGGCACATGCCCCTGCCTTTCAGCTGAAGAGAGATTTCACTCTGAGCCAATTTGTGCTCAGGCCAGATGTCAGTGGTCACTTTTGATCATCAGACTCCTTATAGGAGCAAAACAAATGGTAAATAGGCAGGAGAATGTACCCTGTCAGATGATGAGAGCAACAAAGTAATGACACTTATATTAAGAAGCCTGCCACGTGCCAGGCATGATGTAATTCCAGCATTCAGGAGGCTGAGGCAAGAGGATTGCAAGTTCTAGGCCAGCATGAGCTACATACAGCAAGACCTTGTCTCAAAAGGAAAAAAAAAAAAAAACCCCCCCGTGCAAACCAAAACTGGGGGAATAAGCAAGAATTGGGAGGATTCAGGTGTTGTAGTAGGGGAGGGACACGAGGGGCTCATTAGAACATTCTAACTGGGTATATAGGCTTGGGAATGTCCAGACGTCTTTGTTTTATAGTAAATATTCCTGGTAATGGTTAATATAAGCAGCAAGCACTATAATGTCACACAGGACTGATGCTGGCCTTGAATACCACTCAACTTTGGATGCTATACCTCAGTCACCAGCTACCAGAAGGGATGGTAATCACTTGCTGGAAAAGAAGGTGTAGGGATGCACAGCCCACAGGACACTTTTGTAGGATGCTTTTGCTCACCTGGCATTCTGTCTCTGCACAGGTCGCACGGGGCAGGCTGTTGCTGTTCGAGCCAAGGCCTTTGGATTCAGCGTCATATTTTATGACCCCTACTTGCAAGATGGGATAGAGCGGTCTTTGGGTGTACAGAGGGTCTATACCCTGCAGGACTTGCTTTATCAGAGCGACTGTGTATCCTTGCACTGCAATCTCAATGAACATAACCACCACCTCATCAATGACTTTACTATTAAGCAGGTAATTTAAAAGTAGATGTCCTCAGACTCTGGAAGCTTCTGTTGTAAGGTAACAGTACCTGCTACCTGCACCTACAACATGGGCACAAGATGGGATTGGAAATGGTTCATAGACACACCAGTGAGCAGAGAATTCTTGGGACAAATCAGTGATAGGGGGCCACAGGACAGGAGCTAGCCAAGCTGGCTCCCATCCAGTGCCAGCTACCTTTTAGGGAAGCAGGCTGGCCCATATTCCAAGAGCGAAAAGGCAGCGCCAACCTTCCCCAGAACCATGGCCAGCACGTGAAATATCAGATGACCAAACTCCCAATTTGCAGCTTCTTTCTTTAGCCTTGGTTCCAGAGCCATGGATCCAGCAGCACGATGTAACCGGCTTCTCTTTCTTCCATAGATGAGGCAAGGGGCATTCCTCGTGAATGCAGCCCGCGGTGGCCTGGTGGATGAGAAAGCCTTAGCCCAGGCCCTCAAAGAGGGCAGGATACGAGGGGCGGCCCTTGACGTGCATGAATCGGAGCCCTTTAGGTGGGTGTGTGGTCAGACTGCTTAACCTCTTCAGGGTCCACTTCTACAGCTGATCCCCACACTATGAACTTGAGGCACTTTCCCAGATAAGTTCCCTGGGTAGGAAATTCTGGAGGTGAATTTATAGTCTGTTTTTTTAAAGCATGCAATATTGTCATTAATTGCAAAAAGTGCCAAAAGTGCCCCAAAGGTCATCAGAGTGAAGCAGCAGAAAAACAATAGTGTTGGTTTTGATCTGTAAACAGACGGGCTCTATCTTCACCCTGGAGTATTCATTCTGGTTAGAGAAAGGGAGGCCTCAATAGAAACTGGTTCTTTCTTTCTGGTCCACTTATTCTTACAGTTGTAATTATTTTCTCCAACTCCCAGCCCTTATGAACTATGATACAGTGCCACTCTGCTGTAACTGAGTCCTTTTACATTTACCTAGCTTTGCTCAGGGTCCACTGAAAGATGCACCGAATCTCATCTGTACCCCCCACACGGCCTGGTACAGTGAGCAAGCATCACTAGAGATGAGGGAGGCAGCTGCCACGGAGATCCGCCGAGCAATCACAGGTGAGCCCCTTCGCCTCCATCACAGCCACAGCGAGCCTGTCTCTAATTCTGCTGGTTACAAGTGAATGCAGGGTTCATTTTTAGGGTAAGCTAAACTTTGTATTAACTGGACTCTGTGCATATAAACCCAGAACTAAGTTTCAAGGGAGAATACCAGTTCTCTCTAGTCTAGCCAGTGTAAGCAGAATGCAGAGCCTGGCCACAGGAAGCAGAAAGCATTTTCTAACCCAGGTGAAGACCGTTTCTCCACACAATCAAGTATATAAGCCACTGTGTGTAACAGTACCTAAAAACAGGACACGGTTAATTTTAACCCTCTTACTCTAGGTCGCATCCCAGAAAGCTTAAGAAACTGTGTCAACAAGGAATTCTTTGTCACATCCGCTCCTTGGTCAGTAATAGACCAGCAAGCAATTCATCCAGAGCTCAATGGTGCCACATACAGGTGAGAAGAGGAACTTACACTAACTGGGTCTACTAGCATCATACCCTTTGGAAGAAAGGGAGGCCAGAAAAGCCTGAATTTGGGGGGGGAGGCAGGGCGGAAAGTCTGCATTACCTGGCCAACTAAAGAAGTCAGTCTTTGCAATAGGAATTGTGTACACTGTCCTCTCATTTTCATCGAAGAAATAAGATTGGGGGTGGGGTTGTTTAAAACAGGTCTCACTACATAGCTAAGTCTGGTCTCAAACTCACAATCCTCATTGCCTCAGCTTCAAGTGCTCGGATTGCAGGCATGCACCACCACGCCAAGCCTAGGAAGCTCCTGTTAAAAGAGGGTAGGGATTGGGGATCGGCCCCACCGCAGTGCCGTAGCCCGGCATGCAGGGTAAGTGACACAGGCTTGAACTGCCCGTCATTCTGAAGCCACTGTGAAATCAGAGGTTTCAAGACAAAAAGGTAAAGATGAAATCTTCTAAGGGAAAGGCCTGTTAGTGATTTTATTTTATAGTTTGAGTTTCTGTCCGAGGAAAACCTTTGGCTAAACAATGTTAAAACTAACAAGGGAGCTTGGCACCAGAGGCTCACACCTGTAATCCTAGCTACTCAGGAGGCAGAGAACAGGAGGATTGAGTCCAGGAAAATAGTTTGCAAGACCCTATCTCGAAAACACCTAACACAAAAGGGGCTGGTGGAGTGGCTTAAGGTGTAGGCCCTGAGTTCAAGCCTCAGTACCACAAAAAAGGGGGGAGGGGGCGGTGGCAAGTCCTTGTTCTCACGAAGGACAGAACAGATACAGTTGGGGTAAACAGTCTATCTGTGGTGGCAGTGGATTAAAACAGGACCAGTTAAAGGAGCAGTAAGTTCATTTGTGGGAATTCCCATGGTCTCCCAAGCTGCAGCCTTGAGGCCAAAAAGGCAGAATCCTCTCCCACTCACAGTTCAGACAACTGAAAATGTCTCCGGGTGTTGTACTGTCTCCCATCTTAGCCTCAGGAACCATGGGGCTGACTAGGCCCAGTTTATGTAATGAAAGATTTAAAGAAGCTACACACTGTTGCTTCCAAGTCACCTAGTCCCATCTTTCTTGCCCTTGTAAGGACTTTGAACCCATCATAGCACCGCAATCTCTCATGCATTGACATTGGTAGCCCACCCTTAAGGGTGCCACTGAATTTCTCCAGACAGTTCGAAACTGTAAGAGCTGAAGGGCCCTACCAATTAAAGACTGGAGAGGTCCTGGGGATTTCTGACCAGCTTAAAAGCTGGGGTCAGGGGAGGCGCTGGGGCAGGGTGGCTTCCCGGTGTGATACCATTCTCATTACCTCAGTTACAAAGGGTTTAATAACTTTGAATGAGACTCACATTTGTGCCTAAGAACCCCATGTTCTGTAGGTGGACAATGCATTCAGCATGTCCTTAGACCCAGCCTTGTGCCTCCAATGTAAAAATGAGTCCAGCTCAGCATGCAGAGGAAGGCAGGCACTGAGCCAACAGCCAGAACACTTAATTCCCCTGTTCCTGGGGTACATAAAACTAACCAGTCTAGGAAGCAAAGTCTGAGTAGCTATGAACCATGTATTTATTTCTCAGTTTTAGAGGCTTGAAGTATCAGAACAAGAGTCTGCTGAGGGCTCTCTTCTGTGTTATACACTATCTACCTCTATGTCCTCATCTGGTAGAAAGACGCCCAAGAACTAACTTGGCCTTCTTAAGGGCACTAATCCCATTCATGAGGGCTTATCCCGAAGGGGACAGGATCTGAATATAAAAATTTGGGAAGGAAACATTCAGTCCCTAATAGCCACACTTAACTTTCTGAGAACACTTGGTGTCATCTGGTGGGAAATCATAAAATCAGCCTAACACTTTCCAAATGCAACCAGCAAACTTGGAACCTATTCTGTACAAAATGTATTTTGTACATGGTACAATATCCATAGGCAGTAATCATTCCTGTTCCCTAAAACCCACATAATTAACAGCCTGGTGTTGTGATCAGACTAAGTTGCTTTATTTTTTTTTTAAATGAACCATTTAAAAAATCTAGATTTCTCCTTCGACTAGGGAATACAACTATCCCATAATAATTGTGAAAAAGACCAGACTAGAAGTAGAAAAAGAGCCAAGTGCTCAGACTGACAAGGTCCTTTTCCCTGTCATCCTTAGGTATCCACCAGGCATCGTAGGCGTGGCTCCAGGAGCACTTCCTGCAGCCATGGAAGGGATCATCCCCGGAGGCATCCCGGTAACTCACAACCTCCCTACGGTGGCACACCCTTCCCAAGCTCCCTCTCCCAACCAGCCCACTAAACATGGGGACAATCGAGAGCACCCCAATGAGCAATAGCAGAGAATGCTGAAAGGTAATCATTCAGATAATCTTGGGACCAAGACAAGAGACGTGGAAAATTGGATGAACTAAGAGAAAAGGATTATGAAAGTCTTTTTAACTGATTCTGGACATATGCATCATTGATGTTGCAGTGTTAAAGCTACAAAAGCTAGAAAACTGAAGGTGTCATCTGCTTACAGAAGCGCTGAAAGACTAGGAGTGATTTATTAACGACCAACTTCTGTTATTGTGTGTTAAGTTTTTCATCTGTGCATCAAATCACAAAGAATAAATAGAGCTTTTTTCCTTTATCAGTTCCTTGGGCACAGCAGGTCCTGAGCAACTTGCTCTAGAATGTTGCATCAAGAGTTCCAAACACCAAAATAAAAAAATATTGAGAGGAAATCCCCATCTTATGACTCTAGTCCCTTTGGTCGATAGGGGCTCGTTACCTCTTTTTGCTAATAGGAAGATTAAATTACTGCGAAATGGGGAGAAAACTGTTTGCCTGTGTTAGACATCTGCACGGGTAGGATTGAAGACAGTACAGGCTCCTGTGCAGAAGTGTCTCACATCTGAACTGCGTTCTGAGCAGGCAAGTTGGGTGTAAGTTCCGTAATGCCCTCTGATGATGCAAAAAAAAAAAAAAAAAAAGAAAGAAAGAAAGAAAAAAGTATTAAGTTTCACAAGCTGTTTGTACTCAAATATATTTTCTCAGTTTCAGATCCTCAGCTATTTTATTGAGTGGAAAAGTCTTGAACTGAAGGGTTCAAGAAGAATAATGTTGCATTTCCTTATGTCTCAGGAAACACTTTTTATGGTAACTTGTCAGATTGTCTATGAACAAACCCACTTTTTTAGACATTGATAAATTCTTTTCTTCACGTGATATTTTATACAAGAACACTTCAGATGTGTTATTAGATGTGACTGATTTTAACAAATCCTATTAGATTTGTATCAACTAGTTACATGTTCTACTCATAGTCTTTTGTGAATCATTGCCTTTTTGTTTAAAAAGATGGCCTATTTCGAGCCTTTGTATAGGTACATTCCTGTTTTTGTGACAAAAGAAAAACTTTAAACTGTCCCAAACAGAAAATAATGGCTATCAGAAATATGTTTTGTTTTAGTGTGAGTTATCGTTACTGTATTTGTTTATTGTAAAGGTGGACATTTAGCGTTCAGTGCAGTTTTCAATAAAAAGTAATTAAAATTTCTTTTAAGTTCTGAAATTCAAGTACATCTCACCATGTAAAAGTTCTCCACTTGAGATGTTTAAAGGCAACTGCGTTGTCACTTAGCCAATTTCCAACTTGTTACTCCAAGCTTCTATCTAGCCAGACTTGAGAATGCTGACAATTACCTGTGACACAGTGTTTAACTGAAAAACCAAGCCCTTACACAAGCCCACCATTCTCAAATTATGGTCTCCTTAAAATGAAATAATTAGAGCAAAATCAATTCCGGAAACAAAGCTGGTCAACTTTTAGAATTGGGGGGGGGTGGTGGTAGGGGGATGGGCGATGGCCAATAACCTATTAAAGTAGCTACAAATGAAGTATTGCCCAAAAACAAACAAACAAAATAATTAACAGCCATTTCTATAGATTGAGAACTTTAAGTTCATTTAATGGATCTTCCTTTTAAAATAGCATTAAACCATTCATATTAGTAATAAAGTCCCACCCATCCTTATCCTTCTTATTTAAAAAAAGTGTCTTATAGCATCAGTCTGCCTGGCCTCACTTATTTTCAGGTTGTGACCCCATGCCAACTGTGCCATGAAAATTACATTAAAAAGAAAGATACCTGGCAGACACAGTTACTGACCTATCATTCCAGGAAACAGAAACATAGTTTAGCATTATCTTCATTAACCATTACCAAACAGACGAAGAAAGATGCACCAAAAACAGGCCCCAACCATCTACACATAGCTGTGTTTTTTACTTAAGTTCACTGTGTTCCAGACTTGACAAATGCTAAGAGTCAAAAATAGAAAAAGGCAGCAGGTCTGGATCCATGGTACGCCTGGGTTTTGTTTAATTAGATCTTGATTGCTCAAACAGTCCTTTGGAAATGATCATATATATACGTTGACTCCAAAGAAGAACAAGATCAAGACAGAAAACACTATATTGGTTTCACACTAGAAAAAGAACCATAAAGTCCACAGTCCACTGAGGACATTCATGTCTATCACTCAGCCACGTATAATCTTTGACAAAGGACGGCATACTCTGCCTTGGGACAGTAATTATGGCTGTTTAATAATTCAAGAGCTTAACATAGCATTGATTTACCAAAATTTTTGGCCTTTTAACAGCCAGCCACTCTTCTGTGAAAACCACTTAATCCCATTACTGTCTTTGGAGCCTAGGAAATGGAACCATCTATAAATTCTTTCCCACAGGGAAGAAAGCTATACCCATCAAACTATGTGGTCAGGATTACCAATCATAAATAAATAAATAAAAAGGGAAGTGGGGGATGGGAATGACACACTCACCAGACCACAACACACAGAATGAAGCTCAGTACTCAGTCTGACTCTGAACAGCGTTTGAGCACAATGCAGACCAGATGATTCTCCCTCACTTTCCCTCAATACTTCTCTTTGGCTTCTTCACTTGGGAGGGCAGATTTTTCCTAACAATCTGAACAGAATTTCTGCCCCCCACATATGTGGAGAATACTTAACTACAAATGCTGTTAAGTAGTCAGAATAGTGGTCTTCTAAAAATTTGGCTATTAATTACTGACCAAAATGAAATCAAAGCATATAAAATCAGTTTGTAAGAAAACATAAACCACTTAGAACAGTAATATTTACCATTATAGCAAAATTCATTTATATGGAATCATACTGCAAAAAAAAAAACTTTCTCCAAAGTATTAGCATGCAGCAAAAATGATCCCTTCATCCTAGGAACACTTTTAGTAAGTGTTCACAGGAAAGAAAGAACTAAAGACATGACAGCTCACAGATATTTTTCTATTTTTAGTGTTTCCAGCATCAGTTGAGGTTGTGCACATTTCAATACCATCTAAACAGAAAATAAGAAGCAAATATTTAAAAGGTTTTCACAGCCTTCTACAAGGGAAGGAAAAATTCTGTGTGTGTGTATATGCTTCTTTGCAAATTCCTTGCCACATCAATAGTCTACAAAGTGCTTATCAGGACACTAAGTCTTGTGTTCCTGAGATAAATAGGTCAGAAATTTTACCCAGTATTGAATGTATACCTGAAGTGGTCAAGTAATACTTTTTATAAAAAGTTTTTCTACCTAACATTATATTTTTAACTTTAAATAAGAATGACTACAACTAACCAACATGCAAAAATCCTCAGACTAGATAGAAATTCATAAAATGCATTGACCACCTTGCTCCATTTTAAAGTTCTTTATTCTGTACTCAACTGGTATTCCAATCTGCCTAAGCAAAGGCATGTCCTTCTAATAGCATTTGCTTAGAGCAGAGGTGACAATAAAACAGGAAGACTCTGGAGGACCTCTGCAAGAAGAGCAGAACATTGATGGAGTCCAGGTGAACAAATTTCATACATTCCATTCAGTGACAAGTAAGCCTGCTCCCTTTCAATCCAGGAAATAACTATACACAAAAGCAACCACTGACCAGAGTCTGAAGTAAAACCCCTATTTTCGGGCACTCTTCCAAACAAATAAATATCTAAATACTGAAAGGGATCAAATCAGAAAACTAAGGCAACAAAAACCAAAACCCTCTCAAAACAAGGAGGCAATATCTGTGTTCAATTAAAAAAAAAATTATTAGCTTTTCTTATTTCTTCCTAAAAGATTTGATTTTATTGGGCACAACAGAAACTAATTAATAAAATAAAAACTTGTTTATTTTTTTATGTTTTGCTGTGGATAATTTGTACAAAATTTCCAAATCTCTGAGACTTGATGTAAAATGGATCTTTTAAGGTGAAAGTAGAATGCCAGGTCCTAATGAAGGAGTAAGAGTTGTCTGCCATGTGCTTGTTGTAAGTGCCCATGCTGGAAAAAAAATTTCTCAATATGAAGATGCTGGTACAACTTTTCCTATTACACAATTTCTTACACAACCACATGCATTACATGTATAGGCAGATTTACAATTTGAAAGGAAAAAAGATCTGTCAATAAAATTAGTTTTTGTGGGTTTTTTTGGTTTTTTTTTTGTTGTTGTTGTTGTTTTTTACAAACTGTCGATCAACCAAAGTTCTCTGTCTCTTCATGCAGCATATGCATTATCTCCAATGGGTGTGGATCAGAAAAATACTTCTGAGCAGATCCTGTCAGATCTGGTCATTCCACATGGTACACTCTGCTTGAAGCACCACACTAACTTTGGGGCCATCACATATCTGATGCCTTGGTCTTATGCTCCTCGGTATTTTTCATTCATCTTCATCATCTTCATCTTCCTCTCCATCAGACAGGGATGTACAAGGCCGGATCTGCCGGTAGCGATCAAGCCACTTTTCTACCATCTGTGTGACCAAGGGGTGGTTTCGCCGCCGAGAGCTTTTCTGCATGGCAACCAGAACTCCCCCTTCGGTCACGCAGCAGTCCAGCCACTCCCTGAGCAGTTTCTCTTGCTGTTCCTCATTACCTAGCTTTTAGAGGAGCAATGAAGGAAAATAGAGAAAATAATACAACAGATCAGAGACTTGGTAAGAATAACCCACTGGCATGACACTAAAAAAGCCAAAGCAACAAACTTTTAACATGATTTCAACCTAACAGCTTTACAGTTGAAACCCAATTTTCTCCAGTTATCACTGGGGAATTTCTAAGAAAAAGCTAGAGAGAACACTCTAGAAGACCATTTGTTTCAGATGAAAGCAAAAAGCAATTGTTCTAGTAAACTGATACGACAAAGAAAATACCAGAAGTGACAGCTTCAAACACTTGACAAGGTAAGTTATACTGAGTAAATTCTGCACAGATTGTACAAGTCATGGTCTATGAATTTTTTCTCATGTTGTAACTATAAACGTCTTATGGTCATTACTAAAACCCTGAATAAAAGATAAATAATTTTATGAAAACACAGGTTTTCTGAGTGTTTTTTTATCACCTCCCCTGCCCAGTCTGCACCACACTCACTCTCCCCTGTACTTACCATGCAGTGGTCAACAAGCAGCCTGTGTTGCTCTTTGGGCAAATAGGCTGTTGGCTTCCCAGCTCACCCAGAGCATGAGCCAGAGTTCTAAGAGCTCTGATGAACCCTGTCTCACCATCATCACCTCTGACCTCATCTTGCCCAGGCCCTCTTCTCACCCACTCCTTAAGCCACAGTGTCCCTGCAATTTTTCAACTTCTATTTTCCCAGACTAAAAGACTCACGACCCTCTGTGACACCTGTTTCCTTACCTTTTATTAACTCAGGGCCTCTGCTTGCTAATACGTAAGCAAGCCCTCCAACACTTAGACCATGCCCTAATATTTAACACCCTATTTCAGTCACAAATCTAATCACCCAGTTTTTGTGCTTTTTCTTCTTGGCGCTCATCACCACTTGAGAGCAAGGACTTTACACTTTAGTTCTTTGTTGTGCCCCACACAGCAATTTTGTAAAGGTTAATTTCAAAGTCTGTCTAACTAGTATTTACAGAAAACAGCAGTTACTACAATCATACCCAAATTTAACTGGTAATACATGCCTGAAAGATAAAACCACACCCAAAAGATACCCTAGGCTAGATTCTGGTATAAGGTTATTGTGTGGTTAGTGGAGAAACATGCTGCTTACCTCCTGAGCAGAAAGAAAGTGCACATGGAGTAGCTTCCTTTCACTGTCAACCAGTGGCAAAAATGTGATGGTGACATCATCATCAGTGTTCAGGTTAGCACCAGCACCTCGGTTGCCATAACCATCATTTTCCATGGCAACCAAAGCAGAGAAGTGGCCCCTTGTATAGCCCAGTGCAATCGGACTTTTCCAACAAAAACTCTGTTCCCACAACAAAGGCAGATAAACTCCTAGAAAGTAATGAGAGGAGATCACAAAGGTGCACATCCCACAACTACCTCCTGACATACAAGAGTCAGTCACTCTAATTGCTTCAGGCTGTGCCTGCAAACTATATTATCATAGTAAATGAGACTTATGGAAATGCTCTTGAATAATGGCTTACCTTGAAACCGAGTATATCCTAAAGTTTCTCCCCGGAAACTCTTATAATATTTTACTCCATAAACTATAATTGGTCGTCTAAGAATATGTGCAAGTACAAAAATGTGTGTCTGTTCCAAACTTGCTCCAGGCTGTACAGAACAACAAAAAGGGCAATTTCTCGTTAAATCACTTATTAACACTCCTAGAAAACTAAAATGTAAAAAGCAATGCTAACTTCTTCACTATGCTATATATCTCAACATTGTCAAGTTAAAACATATGACTCTCTCAAACAGCAAAGTTCAGTAACATTGTAACACAAATCTACACTATCTATGCATAGGTATCATTCACTATTGAAACTCACAAACCAAACAGAAGTTGATAAATATTGAAATATCTTGCTCTTCACTCTCCAATCTCAGAAACCAAAGATCCACATAGCAAGGGACACACCATATAATCACATTCTAAGCTTACTGTGAAAGCACTACTTACAACAGTCTTCCTGAAATACAACAAAGACCTTTATTTCATATAAAGTGAAATGGCATTATCACCTAATGTTTGGATACTAATATTCAAGTGGGGTTTATCTTCCAACTACAGTGACAACACGTGGTTCTGAGGTTTGTGCCTCATACAAATTAGCCACTAAGAACCATGTCTATATGGCCTGAACAGAAGGTAAATAACCATCTCAGGGTTCAAATAAACCTGAGGAGTGGCACTCTGTTCAATGTATGCTAAACTGCCTTTTCCTCTGCCTACAGCACATGGATGCAGCCTCACCATCAGAACATTCTGAAGAATACCAATTTTTTCTTAGGTCCTGACGCTCAGTTCCATCATATAAGGAACCTACTATTAGTTCAGTTATTGGGTAGTTAAGACCCCACCTCAAGCACACAACAGGAGCTCACAAGTAGGCAGAAAAAATAAGCATAAACACTCCTATGCTGAGAACAACTTCAAGACTTTATAGTGCTTAAAATCACCAGAATACACATTTCATTTTGACATATCACTTGTTCAAAGAAACACAGCACTGAGTTCTACAGTGAGAACTTGCTATGGTCATATATTTGGCAAACAGCAGTCATGCCTAGTACCCAAATCAAGCTTCTTTCCTTTGTACCACACTGCTTCCAACATGGTTTGCCAAGCAAATCAAGATCTTTAGATATGGCTTACCTCTCCATAGCAGCAGCAACAAGGTTTGAAACATCCTTACCTGACTAGCAAGAGAGAGTATAAATGCCCAGTCTTCTTGCCACTGCTCTTCTCTCAACGAAAAATGTAAACCAAAACTCTGAGAATACCATGATTCCCAATCTTTCCAGCGTGTGTAAAACCTTAACAACAAGATAGCAAACAAAATAATAATAAATAAACCTTCTATAAACTGTACTTTTAGTGTTGCAATCATTTATTTAACATACTGTTTACATAATTCATGTCAAGAGAAAACAGTCTTTTCAATACACAATACTGCAAAAAGATGAACTCAAGACCTTTATACTTCACCCCTCAAACAGAAGTTAGCTCATAATGAATGGATCAAAGACCTAAATGTCAAAGTTAAAACTATAAAATTCTCATGCACAGGAATAAATCTTTGTAGCCTTGGGCCAGGAAAGATTTCTTTAGATTGAACAGCAAAAACATTAGTAATTTTTAAAAAATGATAAGCAGTACTACAAGTTAAAGATTTTAATGCCTCAAAAGGTACTATTAATGTAGTGAAAAGATAAGTCACAGAATGGAGGAAAACATTTACAGACCATCTTCTTATGGACGTGATACATAAGGAATATCTGCATGTGAATAATGAGACAACCCCTCCAAAAATGAGCATAAGAGGGCTAAGGT
This sequence comes from Castor canadensis, assembly GCF_047511655.1. Taxonomy (NCBI): domain Eukaryota; kingdom Metazoa; phylum Chordata; class Mammalia; order Rodentia; family Castoridae; genus Castor; species Castor canadensis. The sequence continues at coordinate 7,510,746 of NC_133392.1, forward strand.
GAAGCTCGATGACAGAGTGCTTACCTAGCATATTCAAGACAGCATCAGAAAAGAGCAAAAAATAGGGAAAGATATTTCACTGAAGAAGGTATATATGAATGATCAATAAGCACATGACAAGATATTCCAAGTATCCTCAGTATATCACTTTGTGTGCATAAGAAGGGCTATTATCAAAACAGTAAGTATTGGTGAGGGTATGAAAAAATTGAGTCCTTAATGGACTGTTGATAGGAATGTATATGGTACAGGCACTGCAAATTACTTTGGCAGTTTCTTGAAATGTTAAACACAGATTTATTACATGACCTGGCATGAAGGGTCAGCATGGCTAGAAACTGGAAACAACCCAATGTCCATCAACTGGTGAACAGGTAAACAAAATGAAGCATATATCCATACAATGGAATATTGTTGAGTAACAAGCAAAGTATGCTAATTAAAACAAGTCAGTCACAAAGGTAATCTATTTTATGGTCCCATTTATAAAAAAAAGTTCAGAAAAGGCAAATGTACAAATACAGAAAGTAGATCAACAGTTGGCTACAAGGTTTTCTTTGTGGAGTTGCAGCTGCACAATTTTATAAATTTAATATTTATAAAGAGTATTTATATTTATAAAGAGTATTTACAAGAGTATTCTTGAAACAAGTGCATTTATGACATGCAAGCAGTATTTCGATAAATCTACTTGTTTTTAGGAAGAAGTGAAATTCAGGCTTAGAATTTTGACTGGGGAGGGGTACTGGCATTTGAACTCAGGGCCTTGCACTTGCTAGGCAGGTGCTCTACCACTTGAGCCACGCCCCCATCCCTGTTTGCCTCAGATTATTTTTCAAATAGTTTTGCTTAGCTGCCTTAGGCTGCGACCCTACTTACACCACCCAAATACTGGGATCAGAACTGCACGCCGCGGAGCCCAGCCTTTCTCTGGTTAAGATGGAGTCTACTAACGTCTTGCCTAGCCTGGCCTTGAACAGTGATGCTCCCCGTCACAGTCTCCTGATGAGAACGAATGTGCCTGGCAGACTTCAAATTTTTAAGGCATTTGTCTATTTATTTTTCATTATAATTTTATCTACCCACATAGCAGCACAGGTTATTCACTATATGTATTTGGTGAGGGCATAATTATATATGTATTTGTTCTTCCAAACAGCATTTATGGTAATTTACACTGAAAAGTATACCTAGAACTCAAAACTACCAATAATTCTACTGAAAAGCAAAAACAGCACTAACTTTTTTTTCCTTATTTATATTAACTACCCCATCCATTCCTCTGAGAACTGGACTGACATGTTCATGAACGGCTAGTATAATACTGTATATTCAGTCTTGAGAACTTGAGTCAGCTCAATCCAAGGTATCCAACACAACCAAGGAACTACAAGCACATAAAAATATAAAATAGCCTACCTACCTTGAAGTAGATGGGAGGAGGAGATCATATAATAGAAAACTGCCTTCTCAGTTCCCATTAGGAATTTTATATAACTTACGAAAATCTCTCTTCCAGTTGACTATGTGCAAAGAAAGAAGACCTCACAAGTGATGCGTTGTCACCTCCTCTCCTGGCCTAGGTCAGGACCCGGTTGTTCACCCCCTCTCATTCTAGACCCTATCATGGTTATGCATCAAGCTCAATGAAACAGCTGCTGCTACTGAACCTGTGAATCGACGGCAGTAACACTTCTTCTCTCCCCATTACAATCTTCACCCCAACTCCACCAAGACAGAAAGGATGCCCCTGTATGATCACTACACTCAATTCAGTTTCCTATTCCTGAGCTCTGAAACATCAGGAAAAGGTATCTCATGGCAGGGATCCAAGGAGGTGGTGCCAAAGCATTCTTTATATTGGGAGTCCTATCCACATTCTAGCTGCAAATACTCCCCCCTGAACATCCTGGTAAGAGTCAGGACTACTTACTCAAAGTCCTGCTGCAACAATACTTACCAGTGGCTGTAAACAGTCTTATTCCTTTTCTTCTCACTCTAACAGTCATTCTTCTCACCTAGCCTATTTACTTGCTACCTCTGTGCTAGACTAAATAAGTACTCAAATAACTCACAATCACCTGAGAATTTCAATCTTAGTAGAAATATTAGTGGCAACACCAATTCAGAAGATCCCCTACTGCTAGTTTTGAGTTATAGGTATCATAAATTCCCAAGGCTATTATTACTAGTCACAAATGTCTTTAAAAAAAAAAAAGAAACCAACTTAGAATTAGGAAAATGACATCACCTGCTAAAACTCACAGTATATTTTCACTCTTACAACATGATCAGGATAATACCACCAGAGGGGAGACTGCCAGGCTGTCCTTTTTTTTTTTTTTTTTTTAAAGACACGTTCTTGCTATGTAGCCCAGGCTGGCCTCAAACTTGCTATCCTCCTGCCTTCACCTCCCAAGTGCTGGGATTAAAGGCACTCATACCCTGCCCAGCTCCAAGCTCCCTTTTTCAAGGGGGCATTTGCAAAGTGGTAGATTTACCACAGTCCAGATCTAGCTTTCCAACTAAGAAGCTAGACTTCATCAACACTAGGCAATACATCTTAACAGCAGTCACATTAACCAAATTTATAAGGTAGATCCCTAAAACTAGAATTCCAAGAAACTGCTTTCATAAGAACCAAACCAAGCTCATCTTCTCAGTTTCTACAGGCAGGCCCATAGAGATATCTAACTCACTATCAGACTGTTGCTTGATAAACATGTAATCTGATGAAGTGGGGTTAGTTAAACTGAACACTGAAAATGGCATCAGGCTTATTACCTAGACTGATGAACACCTCACCACAGGAATGGTCTTACCATACTACTAGATCAATCATGGTACCCACCTCTACTAAGAGGCACAATGCCCTCTTTTCTGGACAAAGACTATATGACTAAAACATCTACCTGAGAGACAAAATCTTTCTTTAGCTATATTACATCCAGTCAGATTTATACCCAAGCTTTTCAGCCAGGAGATTTTTTTTTCAGGTAATCACAAATTTTTACTCTCCTAGATTACTCTTTGATTTATAATTCAGTTTTTTAGAGGTAATTGTAATTATATCATTCTCATTTCCTTCCTAATTCTAACAAGTACTCACTGTGTCGAGGTATTCTAGGTACTAGATCTTTCACAATGAAACAAAACAAATCTCTATACTCTATATTCTGATGGACTTCATGTAACCCCTAAATATAATAAAATTCACAACTAGTAAGTGTTCAAAAATGTAACAGTAATAAAGTTGGAGTAGGGCCTTTAGCATTATTTATGAGCACTCAATCTGATATGAGACAAAGCAATTTGTTAGCGACATAAAGTAGTATGAATTTTTAAATGATTTGTTACTAACTTCAAAAATGCATAATTTAATTTAGCTTCCTACACCTCAATTACATAATTTATAAAAGGACAGGTATAGCAAATAGCCAGGTGTTAGTGGCTCACACCTGTAATCCTAGCTACTTGGGAGGCTGAGAGTGGAAGGATGTAGTTCAAGGCCAGCCAGGCAAATAGTTCACAAGACCCCCCCTCTCCAAAACAACCAGCGTAAAATGGACTGCAGGTGTGGCTCAAGTGGTACAGTCCTCTTTCCAAGCATGAAGATGAGTTCAAAACCCCAGTCCCACCTAAAAAAACCTATGTGATAGCTAAGTAGGACAATGTATTCTCAGAACCAAAAAAATACCAAAAGTCAAATAATAAATGTAAAGACCAAACTATTCAAAAGCAGAGAGACTGTCTTCAGTGCTTGGTATCAAAATGCATGAATTCACAGTTGAAGACAATCTAGGTTTGTGTGGATTATGTGAGACACCTGGGAAAAACATGAGCATGGACTATGGTGGATAACTGAGTTAGTGCTGCTTTTCTTAGGTAAACTGGGGTAGAAGACTCTTGTTCTGGAAAGATAAATATTGGAATAATGAAGGGTAAAACTTTATGATACCTAAAACTAATTGGTACAGAGAAATGTACAGACAGAGCAGGGGTCCCAAATTGTTAACAACGAGTCAATCTAACGATGGACATACTGGGATCTACTGATTTTTTTTTTAACCTTTTTGTGGTTTGAAAATTGGCAAACTGTAATATTAAGACTCCCTCCCTCAGTAAGAAAAACAGCTCATAATACAAAATGCCAAAATAATATTTTTAAGCTGAATGAAAATATGAAATCATAAATACTTAAAATTATGAAAAAAGACCGTATTTAAAGGTAAATGTTAGCTGGGCATGGTGGTACATGCCTGTAATCCAAGCACTCAGAAAGCTGAGGCAAAAGAATTTAAGAGTTCAAAGGCAGCCTATACTATGCAACAAGACCCTATCTCAAAAAAAAAAAAAAAAAATTAAAAAGGAAAAAAAGGAGCTGGCCACAGCAGGTCACGCCTATAGTCTCAAGCTATTTGGGAGGCAGAAATCAGGAGGATAGGGTTTCAAGGCCAGCACAAGCAAAAAGCTAGCAAAACCCCATCTCAATCAATAATCTTGGTCTGATGGAGTACAACTGTGACCCCAGCTATGTGAAAGGATGTACATAGGAGGATCACAATCTGAGGCTGGTACTGGAAAAAAAATGCAAGACATACCTAAAAAAAAAAAAAAAAAAACAAGAAAACCTAAACTAAAAGCAAAAAAGGGCCAAGGCTGAGGCTCAAGTGGTAGAGTACCTTACTAGGAGGCTCACGGCCATAAGTTCAAACCCCAGCACTGCCCCCCACCAAAAAAGGGGAAAAATAAAGAACAGGATGGTGGAGTGGCTCAAGTCATAGTGTGAGGCCCTTGAGTTAAAACCCCACCAGTACTGAACCAAAACAAGAGAAACTATTAATGTTGTTTAAGAAATATTCAAATGTATTATTTAAATTGTATAGAAAAAACATGTTCCCATTTTAGAGCTACAAATGTTTCTATCTTAAAGCACAGCAAAAAGGTATTAAAAACCACTGAGGGCCAGTTGTCAGTGGCTCACACCTGTAATCCTAGCTACTCAGGAGGCAGACATCAGAAGGATCATGGTTTGAGGCCAGCCTGAGCAAACAGTTTTGCAAGACCCTGTGTGGGGAAAAAAAAATCCATCTCTCTCTCTCTCTCTCTCTCTCTCTGACACACACACACACACACACACACACACAAAAGGGCTGGTGGAGAGACTCATGGTGTAGGTCCTAAGTACAAACTCCAGTACCGCCAAAAAAAAAAAAAACACTGAGGTGTTCAGTGTCTAAAATCCAAAACCAAAAAGGTGTTTGCCTCTCTTCCACAGAAAATATAACTGAGAAAGAAAAGTATCCTAAAACTACAAGGGAACAATTTAGCAAGTGCAGTCCAGGATGAAACAGAGAAGGATGCCAGCTCACCAGTGTGAACAGTCATGCAGGCTGTCATGCAGGGCTTTCCGAAGCACTGAGTCTTTGTCATAAATGCCCCAAGTAGCTTGTAGTACTGAGTCAAGTAAGCAGTCTCCTGCAGTCCGGTTCCAAAGTGCATACAGTCGACTGTCCAAACGGGTAGCCAACTCCAAGGACCAGTTTATAATTGGAGATTCTTCTTCTAACTCTATGAGGAATTTAAATAACATGTTCATTTTCATGCCTATATAATTACAAAACATTTAGTAGAGTGAGGACCTATTTTCAACATGTAAAAAGGTTTATATGAAATTTACTAATAAAGACCTAAATAAATTTGATCGACTTGAATGTAAACTTTTTGAAGAGGTGAAACACTGAGGCTCTGGAATTATTTATTCAGCTTTCAAATCCCTTATAATTTTATTTTCTAAAAATGTTTAATATAGAAATATACTAATTCTGGAATAAGAATTATAAACCAAGGTTTTAAGGCTTTTATATCTTTATCTGTTCACTCTATCACAGTGAAAACTTATAAAATGTGTCCTTTTTTTCTTTTTTTTTTTTCCTGGATGATACGGATGGGACGCATGACCCGCACATGCTGGCATGCGCTCTACCACTGAGCCACACTCTCAGCCACAATGAACAAACTATGACACTATGTTCTTAAGGACATTACATTTTTAATTAAAAATAAATATAAGGCAAGCTAGCTATGTATCGAACTACTCCATACTTTACAAAGCAAAAATTAAGTGATCAGATAGAAGGTAAATTACATTCATTAGTTATTATACTTACCCTTTTGAACATCTCTATCAAGCACCTCATCAAATAATTTTTCTTGAACTGTTGGGGGTAAGTCTTCAATATCTGCAAAGTAAAATCAGACTTGAAAGATGTTCTTGTTTTTTATAATTTAATAAACTAAGTGTGAGCCTCTAGTAATATCCTCTAAAATAACTCCCTTTCCACTGAAGACTGTCAGATATCTTCTTTAATAAATATGAGTAACATATGAGTTATAAAATATTTCCTTTCTTTACTGCATTAACAAAACTGTGATTTACTTAAAAATATAAATAATAACATGTGGACCAATAATTACATATAAAATTTTATTTGTTCTCTTAACACTGGCAACTTCTGCTACTTTCAAACTGAAGAATCTTCTCATGCAAGTTAATGAACCATGCATTTTGGCATAGTGTTTTTACCATCTTCCTCAAACTCTCTAAAGTGTATTCAGATTTGATGATAGAGTAGCCTGGAGTCATAAGAAGCAAAAGCATTTTCAATTCTAAATAAAAATCCAATCATAACTTGGGGTGGGCTTAATATACAGTACATTTCAAATAAAGTCTGCTTCAATTATAGAAGGCTCACTTATCACCACCTACTATTTGCAAATTTCCCTCTTTATGTCAAGACAAAAAGTTCAAAACATTCAGATCCCAAATGCAAGCTTTTTTAAAAAACTTTTGATTTTTGGTGTATTTACTCAATGAATGTCAACTGACCAAGACAACCTGGAAGACACCTTCATCTGTCAGTAAGCTGAAAAATGAAAAGTTGCTTTGCAATGGTAGAAATAAATTGAGTGAAAGCCGTGCCATATTCAAATGTGCCAATATCTTTAATTCAAGTAACCAGATCTATCAAAAGCCTATGTTCCAATCCTATCTCTTAATACCAGGTAGCCAGTAGTTATCTAAGTTCAAAATGACAGACATGAAAAGAAAGGGAAAATTATATGCAAAACATGCTTTAAAAAATATCTGGGACCCACAAAGTTACTATCTTATGATAACAAAAGCATTTGTTTACAGGTAGCTCTCTCTGGTCACCTCCAGCATAAATAAGACATCAAGTCATTTAAGATTCTAAGTTACTTACTTTCTTACAAAAACCTATTTCCACCCCTACATAAAATTATACCTATAATAAAATAGAAACTTCTTTTCACATTGAATTTTGGAGTTACCTGCTGGCAACGTAAATGTTACAAGGTCAGTTAGAAAATAGCAAGCAAAATCCCCCTTTCTTTGATGAAGAGAGGCAGCTATTTCTCTCCGGATTTGTTCTGTCAGTTCAGGACACACCATTGCTGGAATACACTTTGCTGCTTGTTGAGACACCTTAAATACAAAATAAACTTTCTTCTGTATCTCATTTATCATAATTGGAAACAAAACACAACATTAAAAGAAATTAGCAAAATTTCTCCAAATAACTTAGGGTTTTTTTTTTTTTTCTTTAATCTTAAATGTACTGAGTATATCAGTACAACTTTTCAGGAAAACAACCATAAAAAATGTTTTATCCTGCTTCAGTATTTCGACTTCTTCCAAAGAAGCAGAGTATACCCCTAAGAAAATAAACATGTACATAAAAATTTATGTAAATGCCGATGTTCGTAAAGGTATATCATGAGGGGGAGGAAGGACAGAAAACCTAGATGGACTAACCATAATGTACTCAATAAAAACATTTTCTAAACACAAGGAATTTCAGTTCACAGAGAAAAAGAAAATTGCAAATGCTCTTTCACGTTTCAAGTATCTTGACTTGGAATAAAGCATGATATTTAAACAGGTTAGTTCCCTCTGGCCTCAAACCCTTTCCCCTCTACCCCATTAGGTATTGCTCTAAAATTTTTTAGGGGGCGGGGAGGAGGGTGGGAGCCTGAAGTTTGAACTCATGGCTTCGGTACTTGCAAAGCAGGAGTTTTATCACTTGAGCCACACCTCCAGTCCATTTTGCTCTCATTATCTTGCAGATGGAGTCTTGTGAACTATTTGCCCAGGCTGGCCTCAAACCATTATGTTCCCAATCTCAGCCTCCCAACAGGCTAGGATTACAGTCATGAGCCACCAGCTCCCAGTAGCATTTGGCATCTCCAAGTTTAAATACAGATAGATAACCTTCAAAGTCAAGAAAGGAGTGGGATGTGAGCACTTATAGTGAGCACTACTGCAAAGACCTCCAGGCAAAGAACTACAACAAACACACTGACTAGAATATCTCCTTTTTAATGCTGAAAAGCAGCAAATGATACAAAGATTCTGCCTTCATTCTAGTTGTATTTTAAGAAGCTCAAAAAATCTATTCCAGGGCTAGTGGAGTATCTCAAGAAGAAAAGCACCTACCTACCAAATATGAAGCCCTGAGTTCAAACCCCAGTACCACCAAAAAAACTTTATGGAAAATTTTGCCATCAAAATTTTGGCTGGTAAGTAAAAGAGTTTGGCACCATCCTCAAATGAGCCAGTCAGCTCTGTTATCTACTGTCACCAACCTGGTAACATTGAAGAGTCCTTTGGAGAAACACTTAACATTCATTAAAAATAAAATTTGACATGAAAGCACACTTAATCCCAAAGTGCAACACTCACCTCTGTAAGCAATATTGCTAGCATATCCTGCCTCTGAAATCGTATAGCCAAGTGGACCAAAGTATAGCCAACATCGAAGGCAGAAGGACGGTTCAGCAAGCGTACTTCATCCGCAGTGAGCTGCCGCGCAATATCTCCTCCTGATGATTTGTATGCTTCTATGGCCCCTAAATCACCTTCTACAACCCCTAAAACAAGCATCGAGATAGAAAAGCATTTAATTATTGTATAAACCAATAGCAGTTACTCCAAACTCTTTAAGTGTTTCTTTGTGCTATTATGATCCTGGAGCATCATTGAAATGTCCTAAAGAATGTAAGGAAAATTAGTATCACCCTACCCTTTTCAAAATTTCTTTCTAGAACTAGAACAGTTAGGCAGTTATTTACCATCACAGCTGGCTTCATCCTCTGCTGCAGTTTAGAATAACTATTAGAATACAGTAAATGGATCAGATTGATAACCTAGTGTAAGAAATTAGATTTCACAGAAAACACTTTCATCCTAACTACAGAAACCGAGGAGAGAGGCATGTGCTTCCAGTGATGTTGGGCCACTTCTGCTCTTGTAACTACATTCTTAAAGCAGAATCAAAACAAATTCTGAGCTTTCTATACTGTTGTTTAGCTTTGAAACAACTTAGAGCAACTGAAACCATTTTCATTGTAAGTAACAATATTTTGATTTCAGAATCTCTTATAGCCAAAGCTTCCTTACACCCATTAAGAACTGTTAACAGCTGGAGGTGTGACTCAAGCAGTAGAGCCCCTGCCTAGCAAGTGTGAGGCCAGGAGTTCACATCTAGTACCTCAAAAAGAAAGGTACCCAAAGGTGTGGTGGCCAATTTGGTAATACCAGCACTTGGGAGGCAGAGGCAGGAGAACCGTGAGTTCAAGGCTAGCATGGACTACACAGCAAGTTCAAGGCAAGCTGGGTTAGATCCTATCTCAAAAAAAAAAAAAAAAAAAAACAGCAAAAAATTTAGCCAGATGATTTTGAATGAAATATACTAAAACATTACAAACCAGTACAGGACCCTTTTTCTAAATCCATAAAGATCCTACTAAACTAGCTTATTAATTCATAAGAATTAAATTAACATTAGGGGTGACTCGAGCTGGAGGTGTGCAGGCTGGTTGCTACAGGACCCACAACCCGGAGCATGCAAACAATAGCTCTTCAACTCCGTAATTAAAAATGGCCTCCAATAAAACTACTTTGCAAAAAATGGGAAGGAAACAGAATGGAAAAAGTAAAAAAGTTGAAGAGGCAGAGCCTGAAGAATTTGTGGTGGAAAAAGTACTGGAATGGCATGTAGTGAATGGGAAGGTGGAGTATTTCCTGAAGTGGAAGGGATTTACAAATGCTGACAATACTTGGGAGCCTGAAGAAAATTTAGATTGTCCAAAGTTAATTGACTCATTTCTTAATTCTCAAAAAGCTGGTAAAGAAAAAGATGGTACAAAAAGGAAATCTTTATCTGACAGTGAATCTGATGATATCAAGTCAAAGAAGAAAAGAGATGCTGCTGACAAACCAAGAGGCTTTGCCAGAGGTCTTGATCCTGAACGAATAATTGATACTACAGACAGCAGTGGAGAATTGATGTTTCTCATAAAATGGAAAGATTCAGATGAGGCAGACTTGGTGCTGGCAAAAAAGGCAAATATGAAATGTCCTCAAATTGTAATTGTGTTTTATAAAGAGAGACTAACTTGGCATTCTTGTCAAAAAGATGAAGCTCAGTAATTGTTTGCATTGTTTTTATATATATTTATACATATAAAATCTGAGTCTTGGTTTTTGAATTACTAGTGAAAAAGATAACCACATTCTAATGAAAATCAAGTTTGGTATGTTGGTTTTGAAAGTAGTATTGGGGGAGTTGTTGGGGTTTTTTGTTTTTGTTTTCTGCATCAATAGCACTAGTTACTTTGAACAGGTAGAATAAAAGCTTTCTGTATTGCTTCCTTTATCAGAAAAGACTATTTGGTACCAGTCTTTTAATGTTAGGGAAATTTTACAGTCATTAATCAGAACTTATCTTTTAACTGGAATGTCAAAGGACCATTCTGGACTTTTTGTTTGTGTTGGCATATACATAAAATACTTAGGTGGTTTTGGAGATGGTTTTAGGTGCTAGGGATTGAAAGCAGGACCCTGACTATGGTAAGCAAGTGCTGTACCACTGGGCTTCAACCCCAGCCTTTTTTTTTTCTTTTTTGTGGAAATAATACGGTCTCACTGGGCCTCAAACTTGAAATCCTCCTGCCTCTACCATCCAAGGGCTGGTATTACAGGCATACATCACCGTATCTGGGTTGTTTTAGTTTTCTAGAGACACATAAATACAATAGTTTATTTGCAAAATTCCTTGTTACCAGTACCAACAACTTCCCCAGCCAGATGAGGGAACTAGACAAACCCTGGTTTGTTTTAATTAGCTAAACGAGAGTAAAGTGCACTTTTAAAGGTTCCTCTAGGGAGCCATTCCTTTACAGAAACAGAAAGTTGAAATCTGTACTAAAAGGTTAAGAATCATGAAATATTTCAGACTTGGCTCATGGAAATGTAATCTGCTGGTTAGAAATATTGACAATTTAGGACCTGCTGGCATAAATTTGTGAAAATTTTATAAATTGATCTGCATGCTTTTTCTTTCCCCAGACTCATTCCTTCCATGTAGGCTCAATCTTTGCAGTATTTGGGTTACTGGTTCTGCAGAAGCCAGGAAAACAACTTTGTAGTAATCAGAATATTATCAAACTGTATATTGTTTACTTTATTATAAATAATGGTGAACAGTGGTCAATAGTTTTATATTCCTTTTAAAAAACTAAATTAATTAACGTTAGGTAAAGATATTAATTGTATTTACTAAGAAGTATGATACAGTGTGGATAATAAATAACCTTGGCAAAAAATGAAAGTGTAGATTAATTTCAAATTTAGCACAAATAGAATTTTAAAAAGAAAACAAGACTTCAGGACCAAATAATTTTAAGTGTTTCCTAAGTTACATAATGTGAACTTTTTGAGAAAATTGCTAATAGTAACTAAAAATGTTCCTATTACGGGTTTTTGTTTGTTTGTTTGTTTGTTTTTGGCAGTCCTGGAGTTTGAACTCAGGTCTTCAATCTAGCTAGGCAAGTGTCACACCGCATTAGTCATGCCTCAAGCTCCTAAGCTGTGCTTTTTAAAAAGCACTTTTTATTGCTATTTTGAATTAGAAATTACAGATATTCCTTACAGAATGTGTAATAATACAACAATCTCCCTCTTTATTAAACATAACAAAGCTTAAACATAATTCCCACATTCACTGAACACTCATGTTATACACAGCACTATGACAGTATGAGAAACATAAAAGACAGTAAAAACATGACTACTATACTCAAGAGTCCTTTTTAATCACATCTGTAAGCCACAAGAGGTCAGCTTCAAAAGTTTTCAAAATCTGTCATAGATCCTTTCTGTAAATCTACATCCTCTTCTCCCCAGCATAAACACTCACATTATTCAGGTTAAGAACCCATGAGAAAGTCAGGTATGACAATAAAACTTAACAGTCCCAGCACTTAGGAGGCTGAGGCAGGAAGACTCCATGAGCCAGGAGATTCAGAATAGCCTGAGCAATGTAAGTGAGACCCCTCTCATCTCAATCAATCAATCAATAAATAAAGAAAAACTTGGGGGTTGGAGGCATACCTTAGTTGTAGAACACATGCCTAGTGTGTGCAAAGCTTAGGTCGGATCTCCAGCTCAACTACCACCACCAAAAAAAAATAAAATAAAATAAACCACCTCACAACCCTCATGTTATTAAATGACAATATCAGACTTTTTATTTTTACAGCAATGTGGATTAATACATTGCTGAACACATATGTACAAGTTCAAATTCAGCTGTAAAACCCATCCCTAAACCCCTTTATACTAAAAAACTTCAAAATACACTTATAAGGGGCAGTGTCCCAGAGCAGTTAAGATTGAAACACAGTAGGTTTGGCATGAGACAAGGGAGATAAATCTTTCCAAAGTGTAAGCCTTGAGAACAGAAATTGCTACTTGAATGAAAAGTCACATACATACAAAGAGTTTTCTAGGGCTGGCAGAGTAAGTAGCTCAAGTGATAGAGTGCCCACGTATCAAGAATGAGGCTCTGGAGTTCAAATCCCAGGACCACCAATAAAAAAAAAAATTCTGATTTGTAATTATATTCAAGTACACAAAGAAGTCTAAAACCTCTACTTCACTTGTTTTCATTATTTAAAACAATATCATAAGGCCAAATTTTTTAATAATTTACTGCAATTTACATTATTCCAAACTGAGTATGCCTACCCCATGTCCTTTTGTTTCTATAATATCTCTGTATAAAGACAACTACTTTTCCCATCAGCCCTATAAATGCCAAAACCAGGGCTGAAAGTATATAGTTCAGTGATAGAGCACTTGCCTAGCATGACAAGGCTTTAGGTTTTTTCCAACACAGGAAGTCAAAACAAAGCTTTTAGCTGGGCACTGGTGGCTCATACCTATAATTCTAGCTACTTGGGAGGCTGAGATCAGAAGAATTGCAGTTCGAGGTCAGCCTAGGCAAATATTTGCAAGACCCCATCTCCAAAATAATGAGAGCAAAATGAACTGGAATGTGGCTCAAACAATAGACACCTGCTTTGCAAGCAGAAGCCCTGAGTTTAAATTCCAGTCCTGCCAAAAAAAAAAAAAATTACCTTGAACCTAAAAATAACTATTTATAAAGTACTTTAATATTACATATAAAACATTCCAAGATCTCCTAGAAGAAATCCAAGAGTTTGACCAATTTACCTGAAAAGGCAAAGAAGATCATCTGCACCAGTACACATGTATGTAATATATACACATATTATGCTTTCCTAGGTTCAAATTATTATTTATTTCTAAAAGACAAATATGAGGTAATCTAAAGCTAAATACTAAATGACTACCATTTTAAGGTTGGACGACCTTCTAAATCACTGTCTGTACTATTTTTAGTTAACTCACTCTACAGCTGAAGTCTAGAAGAATCACATCTTAAAAATTGTTAAAAATTCTTCAAACCCCAGTCCCATCCCCCCCAAAAAAACACAAGAATTCAGATTTGGAGGTGTGGCTCAAGCAAAACACCTGCCCTGAGTTCAAACTCCAGTACTGCCTCCCCTCCCAAAAGAGAAATCTTAACATTCTCTACTGTTTCTGAGGATTTCTGAATTTAAAAGCTAACTGACAATTGGCAGGGGGAGAATGTGGACCAAACAGCATAACAAAGTTTCCAACTGTGCTTAAGAACTATGATTTATGGTATCATTCATTCTGCCTTCATAATAAAGTGCTTTTAAAAAGTATAGAGCCAAATTTGGAGGCTACTTACTCAAAACGCTAAACATTGATTTACCATTTGATCCAGCAATACCACTCTTGGGGATAGACCCCAAAGACTGTGACACAGGTTACTCCAGAGGCACCTGCACACCCATGTTTATTATGGCACTATTCACAATAGCCAAGTTATGGAAACAGCCAAGATGCCCCACCACTGACGAATGGATTAAGAAAATGTGGTATCTATACACAATGGAATTTTATGCAGCCATGAAGAAGAATGAAATGTTATCATTCGCTGGTAAATGGATGGAATTGGAGAACATCATTCTGAGTGAGGTTAGCCTGGCCCAAAAGACCAAAAATCGTATGTTCTCCCTCATATGTGGACATTAGATCAAGGGCAAACACGACAAGGGGATTGGACTTTGAGCACATGATAAAAGCGAGAGCACACAAGGGAGGGGTGAGGATAGGTAAGACACCTAAAAAATTAGCTAGCGTTTGTTGCCCTTAACGCAGAGAAACTAAAGCAGATACCTTAGAAGCAACTGAGGCCAATAGGAAAAGGGGACCAGGAGCTAGAGAAAAGGTTAGATCAAAAAGAATTAACCTAGGAGGTAACACACACGCACAGGAAATTAATGTGAGTCAACTCCCTATATAGCTATCCTTATCTCAACAAGAAACACTTGTTCCTTCCTATTATTGCTTATACTCTCTCTTCAACAAAATTAGAGGTAAGGGCAAAATAGTTTATGCTGGGTATTGAGGGGGTGGGGGGAGGGGGAGGGGGCAGAGTGGGTGGTAAGGGAGGGGGTGGGGGCAGGGGGGAGAAATGACCCAAGCCTTGTATGCACATGTGAATAATAAAACAATTAAAAAAAGTATAGCGCCAGAGCCTGGTGCCAGTGGCTCACACCTGCAATCCTAGCTACTCAGCAGACAGAGATCAGGAGTATCTGGGAAAAAAAAAACATCACAAAAAAGGGATGGTGGAGAGGCTCAAGGTGTAGTCCTGAGTTTAAGCCCCAGTATGAATGAAGGAAGGGGAAAAAAAAAAAAAAAAGTATAGAGTCAGGAGCCAGAACCTCACACCTATAATCCTAGCTACTTAGGAGGCAGAGATCAAGAGGTTCGAAGTTTGAAACAAGACCCTATCTCGAAAAATACCAAACCCAAAAAAGGGCTAGAGTTGTGCCTCCAGTGTTAAGAGTGTGGGCCTAGCAAGCCTAGCAAGTGTGAGGCCCTTAGTTCAAGCCCTAGTACTGAAAATATATACATATAGATAAAAAGAATTTCAAATGTTGAATTGCATGGTATATCAATCAAATCTCAATAAAACTGAGATATCTGACCTAATCAAAAACCCTGAATCCCTCCCTGACACCCCATGTGCTCCATTTAACCAAAGAAAGGCTACAGATGCTGCCCATTCCCCAGCACAGAGAAAGTACAGGGGAAAGAACTAAGGATGAACAGACTTGAAGCTTCCCAGATCACCAAAAAATACATATGAAATATAGTTAGCATAAAATTGTTTTTTTTTAAATATCTTATATGGACTAGAGCAAGTGGCAGAATGCCTGCTTTGCAAGCACAATGGCCTGAGTTCAAATCCCAGTCCTACACACACACACACAAAAATTAATGTGAAATGTTTTAGAAATATGTAATTCCATTCTTCTCATTAACCATTTTAAGACCGTTAGTTTCAATGACTGGTGAATTTTCAGCTGCAAAGATTAATAAACTTATTACAAATCAAATTTTATGAGAATGACACTAAACTGCCCAAAATTTTGTTGTATCTTTATCACTCACTGATCAAAGAAAACTGTTGAAGGTTAGAGTTTCTTCATAGGTAGGTGTTCTGTGTAAACACAATGTTTAAAAGGATTTGGTCTGTATTCATATATTTTAAACTTTCAGCCACTACGTTTTTCTACTTAGGGAGAGGAAAAAAGCATCATAATACATACCAAAAAAAAGAAGAAAAGAGAACACACACACAAAGATGTCTATTGAGCTCTTCATATAATAATATATTTTGAGCACTTTTTAACATCAGGGATAAAAGGAGAGTGGAAAGAAGCAGAAGAGCTGATAGGCAGGGGGGGAAAAAAGCAAATAAATTTAAATACTAACTTCTCACTTAACAGGACAAAGGCCAAGAAAAAAACGGAAATGTTCCAGGCAAATACAGAAATGACTTGCACCTGTTCTCTAGATTACTGACTCCTCACAATGCCTCCAAAAATAATTGAAGTCCCTTTCTCTTCATATCTTTTTTTAATTTAACACATTCTGTCCCTTCCTCCTTCATGATATGAAGGCAAATAAAAAGACAACTGAAAGCACACTGAGATTAGCTGTATAAAACTAACCTGCAATATCATGCATTCAAAATTGAATGAGATGCACAAGTAGTTAAATAGTGATAAATAATTACAGAAAAAGGAAAGTGTTAAAAACATGAAGACCAAAGTAAATGAAAAATACTGTCTATTACTAGTATTAAGTTTTTTTTAAAAGAGGAAGTAGCAGCAGCTCATGTTTTCCCATAAACTGGGCCAGGAGTAGAGCCTAATATATTTTAAAGCCACAGGTCAGTATCTCACTGGGGACTTCACAGCTACTATGGAACTCCGTTGGTTAGCATATGGAGCTGGCTCATAGATGTTTAAAAAACAGACTTATTTTTCCCCCATATATGGCACAGTTTTCAAAGTTTTGCCTTATATTCTTTTATGACGTAAATTATAATGGTAACTAACTTTGAAAAAAATGCCAAATGGTAAAAAAAAAAGCCAGGACTTACCTGAGCCCACATGGGCCAGCTCAACACTACCCTGGAGTTCTATGGTAGCTGTGACATTACAGCATGGTTTATGCTGTGGGGTCAGGGTGGACTTGGAGTCAGCAGGCACAATTTCAGGAACCCTTAAAGAGAAAAGTTAGTTTTAAGTGGTAATGTTCTGAATGTCCTACACCATGGTCAGAGAAAGATGCAGATGTGGCTGGCTATCATGTCTAGGTAGTTTTCCCTTACCCAATAGTTTAATTGATTTACATGGTTTTGCATGTTAACAAGAAACTATATGACCCAGTAGCACTTTCTTAATATCAACCATTTGGCTATAGTTTAATCATGAATCTGAGCTTAAATATTCATGGTTAACTCTTTCAATACTCAAATACGAGCTGCTTTTTAAATACGATGTCCTCAGTAGTTTTAAGTGTACCTTCAAACAGGCACAAGCACAGAGACAACCCTAGAGACAGTCTAAGCGGACCAAACAAATAACCTCCTAGTCACATTTTCAACAGAATAACTAATGTCAATAAATTAAGATCTATCAGGTGTGATGGCAAGTGCCTATAGCCCCAAGACTTGAGAAGCTGAGCAGGAGAAATCTACCAGGACTGTCTGACTACATGGCCAGACCCTATCTCAAAAGAAAAAAAAAGCCCTACCATTTCTACACCTAGAATAGTTCTATAAAACAATAACCTTTTCAAAAAAACAGGAGATGAAAATCAGAAATTGAAAATAAAATTTTGGGGGGCCAGTATTAGGGCCTTGGTTGCTAGGGAGGTGTTCTACTTGAACCATGCTTCTATCACTGAAGCCATGTCCCTAGCCAAGAAATTGGAATTGGTTTTTTTGTTTGTTTGTTTTGGTGGCACCGGGTTTTGAACTCAGGGTCTCACGCTTGCTAGACTGGCTCTTACCGCTTGAGTCACTCTACCAATCCTTTTATGTGATGGTTTTCCAGATACGGTATCGTGAACTATTTGGCCAGGGCTGGCTTCAAACACGATTCTCCTGATCACTGCCTCCTAAAAGTAGCTAGGATTACAGGCATGAGCCACTGATGCCTGGCCAGAAACTGGAAAGAAATTCTTGAATGTAACCTAATCTATGATGTATCAAGATTAGCTTCTATTTAATAATTTCACTGTACACCATTAAAATATGCTCTTAAGAAAAATAAAAGATTCAATGAGGTAAGGATGTCCAATAGTCCCTAAGGCCTTTTAAATGTTCTATGATCAATTATGACAAACTACATCAAATATAGTTCATACTTCTGAGCTCTCATTTCCTTACATTTTTGGTCAGACTATTAACAAACCAACTGCTGTAGAAATATAAATCACCAAAGTCATGGATAAATATACACTGATAGACACTTCATAAGAAAAAAGACCCGGTTATGCAGGAAGAATTACCACAACACATGATGGAGCTGGGAAAATGGCTCAAGTAGTAGAGCACTTGCCTAGTATGTTTGAGGCCCTGGATTCAATACCCAGTATCAAAAATTAAAAATTTCACTTAAATTTTAAAAAGTGTGATGGAAGGATTTAAAGGAACAAGTCACAAAGTTATTTTTGACACAAATGATCAGAGATGAGTCTAAATATTAATGGTTTAGAGAAAATGAACACGAGCTCAAATTACAAAGGTCACTTAAAATATCACCAAACTATTCAACTGAAGCAAGGAAAATTTTAAGTGTAGGATCTAAAACTTGATTTGGAACTCATATAGAACAGTATATGCCAAAGCTACATTCACCGATGCAGTTAAATCCAGAGGTTTTTCTGACTTCAAAATAAAATTTTCATTTGTTACATACTACCAAGTTATCGTGGCTGAATTTGAAATCAAATCTCAGATGTTCAGAATTATACTATTTTGGGTAGGTCTGGAGAGAGTAAATAGTCTACCCTACCCTCTTTTACAAGTAAGAAAACTAGAGGGCAAGAGAACATTTCAAAAGGTGGGGGGGAAGAGGGGAAACAAAAGGAAAAACTCATGATCTAACATAACTATATACTGTTCATTAAATCCATTTAACTGTTCTTCTAGTCAAAAATACAGACAGAATTAAGACAGCAAATCATCAAATTAAAAGAGATGTTAAAAAGTAACCTAGTCCGTCTAGGTAAGACTCCAGCTAGAAGTACAAAATAGGAAAGTCCCTATAATTTGCCACAAGAGAAGGTTCCTTGATTTCGTAACTCACAATCTGCATATATGCACCCAACTGAACTGAGTGGTATGTTCTGCCCCCATGGTTTCAGGCCCATCTACACAACACAATGACCTTAACTATTCTATCTTTAGGAAAAATTATACAGCTCTCCAACTCGAATGTCCAAACCAAAAACCTGGCTATCTTTAACTCCTTCTCCCACTCGATCCAATATAAATTCCTTCAAGTTTTACCCATTCTATCTCTTAGATGTTTCTCAAATATATCCTTCTCTCTCATCTCCATTACCTCTTACACTAGCCTAAGACTTACCTGAATTTATATAATTTCCTAAATGGTCTGTTTGTCTCAAGAATTGGCCCTTCCTAATCTATTCTCTATACTACGGCCGGAGTGGTTTTACTAAACCACAAATCTGATTTAAAGCACTCCTATTACAAAGGGTTACGACTGCCCTTCTGCTGAAAGCTAAATTTTCTTAACCAGGCAAACAAACCTTGAACCATCCTGATTAACTTCTTTCATGTTGTTGGACATACTGTGCTTTCTCGACTCTGGGGTCTTAACAAACACTTGAAAAGGTAAAAACGGACAATGTTTTAAAATAACTGGGGGGAGGGAGCCAGGATGGACATTTGTCTTATCAGATTTTTAAATGTGTAACAATGTTATAATCACTTAAGTAAAAGCATAATGTTGATCTTATATGTAGCCTCAAAACAAACTCGAAATCAATGGAGAAAGAATTTATTTAATAAATCATGAGTGTAAATTATTTAAAACAAATATTTTAATCCTTAGTTCAATCTAAAAAAACTGCACACAACAAAGACAAAATGTACCTAAAATAAGTTACCCCACCAAAAAGAGAAAGAATATTTGCAACAAATATGACCAGTATGCACTTTAAGATCTATACTGTTTATTTACAGACATTGTGTAACTTGGTAAAATCACTAAAGAAAATGAGATGAATCAACAATTCACAGAAAAAAAAATACAAATGACTAATAAAATGGGATAGTGTACTGTCCTTAATAAGTCCTTAATAACAAACATTGACAAAGACACACCTCCACAGGTATTTCCTGTTAATGCTAAGGAAGTACTAGTGCTGCTAGTAGTAAGAGGTACCTTCAGATATAGCACTCAGTTTTATATTACGTATTTATTTCTTAAAATATAAAACACTGTCATTCAAAATACAAGGTGCAATGAAAAGGCAGAATATAAGGTAACTTCAACCATGTAAAAGAAAGTAAATAAAGAGATTGAAAATACACAAAAAATCTGACTTTTTCTCTAGGCAGTGAGATTAAAAAGTATTATTACTTTTTCATAGCTATTCTTATCTCTAAATATTCTGTAATGTGTATAGTCTGCTTTAACGATTTTTAAAAAACTAACCTTTCATATAAATACTGTTACAGGAAGTCAGGAAAAATGTCTGAACTTGATACAAGAAATAATATGTCCACTGACTATGAATGCATAAATGAAACCATGTTGTATACACACAATAGAAAACTACTTGGTCTTAAAAAGGAAGGAAATTCTGACACTTGTACAACATAACATGAACCTTAAAGACACTGCACTAAATGAAATAAGCTAGTCACAAAAGGTCAAATACTGTATGAATTTATTCATATGAGGTTCTTAATAGTCACATTTACAGAAAATAAAATGGCTAGGAAAGGAGGTGAATTACTGTTTAATGTTTTGCAAGATGAAACAAGTTCTGGAGATGAATGGTGATGATGATTCACAACAATGTAGATGTCCCTGGTATACATGTAAAAAATGGGGACAGGGAGTGTCGCTCAGTGACAGCATAAATGCCCAGCCTGAGGAAGACCCTGGGCTCTATCCCAGCACCAATAAAAGAGATTTAAGTGATAAAATATGTGAATTATGCCACCATTAAATGGTTTTAAAAGCACAATAAAGGCATTATTCAGAGATATATGAAGGATACTACCTCAAAAAATTCCACCTCTATGTCTTCCCTCTCCTAAAAATATGTAATTGAATTCAAATCATAAGGAAACCTAAAAATCCAAATTGAGAATCAGTCTGTAAGACATTAATGCCATGAAAGATTAACTTAAAAAACAAAAACCAGTTACTGCCCTGCATTAGAGGAGACTGAATAGATAAAACACAGGGTACTATATAAACCTGAACTGAATAGGGTGGGGACAACGCAATCACTGAAATTACTGGTGAAACTGAACAGACTTTGAGTATCATATTTTCTGTGTAATTACACCATGTGGCTAGGTATGAAAATGTCCTTGTTATGTGTTATATGCTGAAGAACTTAGGAGCAAAGTGTCTGGAAGTCTGCAACTAACTCTCAAATGTCTCAGAAAAAAAACCATAACAATGAGAGACAGAAAGATAGCAACCAATGTAACACAGCAATAACTGGAAAATCTATGGCAAGGTTTGTGGTAGTCAGTGTGTTACACTTGCAACTTATATAAGCCGTGAAATTTCTCAGAATAAAAGGTTAATGGTAAAAAATATGGATGGCTCTGCACAGCAAGACTGGAGGTGAGTTAGGAGAAAAATAGGAAGAACTACTGTATAAACCTAACTATCCATGCTTGGGGTTTTTTTCCCCCCAATATACATAATTTACTTTAATAAGACCTTTTAAAGATTATTTTTATATTTTAGACTCTAACATTATATATTTTAGACTCTAAGCACAATCTTTTACATTTAATAAAAGACTCATCCAGGTTTCCTAGCAGTGTTTTTACCTAATTATTTTTTAAATAAAAATGTTTACTAAGTCAATAATGCATATTAAAATGTTAGTATCATCTAATCAAGAATCACCAGACATAGCCCCTTTCTCAGCATAGGAGGCACACATTACTAATTGGCAAGCCTGTGTGATCAATCATCTCTGAAAGCCAGAAATTATGTCACAAACATACCAAAGGCAAACAGAAGAATACCGCTAGGGCTCTACATATCCATTACTATCCATTTGCCTCACTAGGAGATGCACACCTTTCCTGCAAGCTTTTTTTTTTAATATCCCGGATATTAAGAAGTACTTTCAAATCCCAAGCTAAACTGGCCAGCATCAATTAACAGTGAAAAGAAAAAGAGGAAAGAAGTGGGGGTGGGTGGGGAAAGAGTATATTCCCTACATGTCAGAATCTTTTATACTGCTGAAAACTCATAGTTCGTTTTGAAATTATGATGCAAAATGCTATTTTGTATCCAGAATTCCAAAATCATAGGAGCCAAAAACCTACCTGAAGATAACAGTTCCTATCGTAGCGCTAAAAAGTAATTGTACTACTTTTAGTGAGCTACCTTGGTCAGGAAGTAAATCCACCAGGCAAGAATGCGTACAGACGGAAAGATACTGAGTTCTTAGAGTTACAGACGCACACTCATGGAAGAGTATCACGTAAAAGTTCATCAAGGACATACAAGGAAGGCACTGCTAGCATTCTAGCAGCTAACTTTCCTTTTATGGATACAGTGACAAAGATTTGCTACAGGAGTCTGCATATATTTTGGATTCTATTAAGAGCTTTTAATAGAATATTTTCACTAAAGACATTTTTGCTTAAAAAAAGTGGGCAATGAAATAATTTTAAATGTTGAGGACTACTAAAAAGATATGAGACCTTTTTCTCTGGCTCTGACTTCACTGAGAGTAACGTAGTGTATTAAAAAAAGAGAATGCTACACCAAGGGTATCTTTCAGTAGAACACTCAAAGCCTGGAATCAACATAAAATCTAAATTCACAATCCAGCACCTTACAAAAAATTATAACTTAAATCTAATAAAGTAGCAAATAATTTCATTAGCTTCCTTTCTACATTCCCAGCAGATGATCACTAAAAATGACATGTTAGAAGAAAGATCTGCTACTGAACAAACAACATGGAAGTAATGATGGCTGCAAAGCAATTCCGCAGGGCAGGAAAAATTCTAAAGATAGCAAATAGATTGCCCAAACAGCTGTAGCGTAACAAGCCAACACAAGCAAGGCAAACAGAACAAAGAGTACAGAAACGTCACACAGAAAAATCAAGCTTAAATAACATGACTTCAGCCTGGAATACTGAGAAATATTAGCAAGTAACAAATTACCTTGGAACACAACAATCAGCTTCATATAGGCATATTTATTTTGCTGCCCTGAAAAAAGGCAAGCCTGAAAACATGACTATTCACAGGCATCAAATATTAGTCAAAAGTTCCAGTAACGGTGTCAATCTAGTGCTAGTGCTCTAGCAGAAAAGAGCATCTCTGCTTTTGTCTACAAAATAGCAACATGGCTCCTTCACACCCAGCCTCTGGATAGCTTCTCTCCTTATTTAATAAAGTAACTCTAAACCCTAAGAACTGGTGTAGGTTAAGTAAAATTTTTCTGGAATTGTCAAATTAGGATAGTATTTGTTTTAAAAAAAAAAAAAAGCTATTTGTATTTATTTCCTGTTGCTGTTCTTACAAGTTACTACAAAGTTAGTGACTTACAACAATATGAACTTTTTATCTTAAAACTGAGGAGATCAGAAGTTCAACATGTGTGTCACTAGTCTACAATTAAGGTGTTGCTAGGACTGTGCTCTTTCAGAAAGGTTATTTCTCTGGAAAAACAAAACTTGCAAAATGTAACCTTCCTTGAGAAAAACCTTCAGTTAACAAACTGCAAATGTCCATTCATATACACAATTTTTAATTCAGATACCAAAACAGTCAGGTTGGAGCCATGACTAGCAAGTATGAGGCCCTGAGTTCAAACCCCAGTGCCACCAAAAAAAAAAAAAAAGAGAGAGATTAAAATTCAGGGTAACACAAATAATAAACAAATGACTAAGTACATTATTAGAAGGTGGCAAGTGTTATGAAGAAAATTAAAACTGGGAGCAGGGGATATAAGACAGGAAATTTTAAAGACAGCAGTTAGGAAGGCCTCCTGAGAAAGCATCATTTGAGAAAAGAAATCAATAGAGGTAATTTAGTAGACCCTGCAATCTAGAGAGAGCAATGCAGCATAGGAAAGGCTTGAGACTTGTCTGTAGAAAAGAAAGGTAGCCAGATTGGAATGAGCCAAAGCTAACAGTACATGAGTTCAGAGGTAAACAATGCATACTGGGGTGAGAATATATCGCACAGGGTATACAGATGGCTTTGTAGAGTCTTTGAAGGTGTCTGGCTTTTGCTTTTAGTGACCAGCAATCACTAAAAAGTTCTTAGCCAAACTCAGAGTTCTTATGTTAAGAGCCGACTGTAAGGGACAGCAAGGACAGAATTGACCTGGTTTAGACCAGGGTATTGAGAAGTGGTCAGATTCTGGATATATTTTGAAGGCAGAGTCTGACAAATAGGAATGAGATATAAGAGAAAAAGAGAAGAATCAATGATGACAAAGGCTTTTGGCTCATGCAATAGAATATGAATTTGCCATTAATCAAGGTGAGAGTCGATGTCTAGAGCACATTCTTTGGGATTACTGGATTCTAACCCTGTGTATCATTTTGAGTTTTTGAGAAGTCCTTAAAACTTATAGGCAACTAACAGATATACAAATTCCATCCTTTCTGGAAGTGATTTAAATGATGTCCTTTGCCCCTTTCCTCTTTCCTTCCCCTCTTGTTTTTGTCCCCATTTGCAACTGATCTTGATATTCCTTTACTGTATCTACATGATGTGCTGTTTTGACTTTACTACACTAGTCCCACCCCCAGATTCCACTTTTACTGATGTCAGGTTTTGGCACTGCCAGCCACAACCTCCACTCACCATTGACATACATGACTTATGTGAAACTTACACTGAACAACCACATAAAGTTGCTTACTCAATAGTGTTGAGGCTTTAGTTTACTTTTGCTGTCTCAACAACCCAACCTTCCTCACTCCTGTTTCATCAGTTACAAAGCTGGCCTGAGGTTGACATCTTTTTTCCAATTTTAAATGAGAAAGTCTCATTTATATTTGGTATACAACTTTATACTTAGTATACATATTTTGAATATCTCCAAAATGCACACCATCAATAAGCCAGAACATGCCATATCTAAAGAAATATGGGGAACATAAGAGGCAAAAAAGGGGAAAATAAAGAATAATTTTCAGTACATGCAAACTTCTATTAGTCTAATAGTCAAGTGTTTTGTTTTTAAATTAACCCAAAATAACGCAAACAAGAACAAAGAAAGTGTTTAATGTATTTGATTAATGTTTACAGGATAGGACTACAAAAAGACAAGTCCATAGCCTTTTGTTTAACAGTTTAGCATGATGTTATACAGTTAACAGTCAAAAATACTAGCTTGATAGGAAAGACTCTCACATTACCGAGAACCAAATACAATCAATCCTTGGCCGTAAGGATCTGGAAACTTTGAAGTGGCAACAGCACCTTAATAACAAACTTGCAAAAGAAATAAAACCAAGTCCAGTACTGACCCTGCCAGGAGTTTTTGTTCCACCATTAAAAAAAATGAACTCACATCTATTAACATGCAAACAGGTAGAACAGTAAGTATTCAAAAGAAGTAAGTAGAATGAAATAAAAGGTAGCACCAAAAAGAAAGAACCACCCTAAGGCTGAGCATGGTGGCTCACACCTGTAATTCAGGCTGTGCAGGAAGCCCTAGGCAGGAAGAAAAATGGGGGAAAAAAGGAAGGAAGGAAGGGAGGGAGGGAGGGAGGGAGGAAAGAAGGGGGATGAATAAATGAATAAAAATAAAATCCTTTTGTATCTACAGCTTAAAAAAAGACAATCACATCATATGTAGTCCCCCAATTTGAAGAGGAAAAAAAATCAATGAAATGGGACAACAAAGAGAGCAGAATATGGCTTGGGTGAGTTTTCAACCCTAGCCCTCAAGGATAGAAGAACACTGGAACAGTTGCTAAGTGCTAGTGGAGTTCAGAGGGGATCATCTGCTGATACATACTTTTGCCAGGATAAACTAAAATAAAAAACTTAAGATTTGAGGTTGAGGACATGGCTCAAGTAATAGGGCACCTGCCTAGCAAGCACAAGGTCCTGAATTCAAATCCCAGTACCACGGCGGGGGGAGGGGGGCACACCTTACATTTCTTAAAATCTATTCACACAGTTATGTCTTTCATATTCTTGGGCTATATATAGGGAAATACGTAAAAACAAATTAGTTCTGGGAGTAAAAATGCAACTAAGTCTCATTTAAGGCTTAGCTATTGTTCTACACAAAGTTTAACCATACCAATCACTCAAAACTTTCTTAGCAAAAGTGAATGTCAAAGTAAGCATCTCATCGAAATAATATAAGTGAAATTCAAACATGTACTAAGAAAAATACATAATAGGCTCAGGTAATTGCTTTTGTGAATTACATCACAAATAATTAATTCACAGTCAATAGCTGGAGAGAAACTCTGCTCTCATTTGTCTGTCCTTACAGCTCTGAACTAATAACTGGGCCCAATATTCTGAATTTCTTCTTAGGAAAGCATTAAAAACATAATATATACAAATCCTAATCTGAACTATGGAATCAGCTGGTCTGTGAAATCAGTTCCATACAGTCTGCAAATATTTACTACACGACCTAATTTTAAATTAACATCAGCGTTTTCAAGGTCAATATTATGTTTGTTCAACTTCTTAGAGTCACACATTCTTGTGTTATTTTTAACGTATGACTAAAGCCTCTATCATCACAAGATGCTCGCAATGCTTACAAATACTCAAAAACAGCAGCTGACATTCCTCAGTCACATCTTACTATAGTAAGTAAGAGTAGCAGTTTTAAGCACAAGGTAAGTTTGCTTTACCTCAAGTTTTCCTCCCCTACTGATGGAGAGACTTGTACAAAATTAAATGTAGAGAATTTAGTACAAAGTTGACAAAACCACAAATACAGATTTTTATACATGCATACTTGAAAATATAACTATCATGCTGAATGAGCTCAATGTTATGTAATATTGACCCTGCTTATATTTTTAATGTCATTTTCAGTAGCATTTGCTCTTATTCAAAAAGTGCAGAAAACAGAAACTTACCCACACAAGCATTGAGGAATAGCCAATCAGTCTTTTTCATCCTGTTTTTAATTTGCTTCAGTTTTTTGAAGTCCACTTCAAGTTCTTCCTTACTGCCAACAGCACCAGCCAATTCAATCCTCTGAAAATCCATTTTCATTTCAGAGTCTCGTTTCGTCGTAGGAGGTGATCTTCTTTGGCTATTACCACTACTGCAGCTTCCCCTCCATCGAGCTCTATCTTGCTCATTTATTATTGAAGAAGCTTCCTCAGTCTCTGCCAACTCTATTGCTTCAATGTTATTAGGTCTGGGATGATCACAAACAACACATTTTTTAGCCTTGGCCCAGTTTTCGTACGTGCAAATAGAACAAGTCCAATGCTGGGTCCTTGTGTTCAGTTTGTTTCTATCATTGTATTCCTCACAAGGATCAACAGAAAAAGCAACTGGTCTTGAGCCAGATCCTGAGGATTGGGGAGATTCTGTGGGACTCCTGGTCCTTCGTTGGGATAAGCACTGGGTACATCTGATTGCTCGTGGCCAGTTCAAATATGTGCACATGTGGCATGACCATTTATTTGCATTTTCCATGCTGTATGAAGATTTAACCCTTGGTCTTGCACTAGAGTCTGGACATATCAAAGGACTACTTCCACCTTCAGTGCTGGAAGGATCCCAATCTCTACCAACATCACTTGAACCACTTTTGAATGGATCTTCTGTAATAATTGTTCCACTAGGTCTTTGGGCACGACACATAGTACACTTGATCGCAGATGGCCAGTTTTCATACGTACAGTATTCACAAGCCCATTTAATTCCACGTTCTGACATTGTGCACTTCCTGAAGTGAGTTATGTCAGGCAGGAAGCTATAAATAATTAGGACATGGTTATTAAAACAGTAACTACATAATTCCACCTCTGAAAATATGTCCAAAAAATAAACACACCCTTCGACTTAAAAAATATTTTTTTTTCAAAATATGCAGGTAAGGTTTCACATTGAATTATTCTACTTTAGGATTTCCCTAGAGATTCTGGGGATAAATTCCCAAAGAAAACTCTTAGTCCTCATGAGTTAATGAAATTTTACTTTGGAATGCAAAAGTGATTGGCAAGAGATTAAGAGATTTTTTCCTAAAATAGAAGGAGGTTAAAATAGGGATGTCACAAATAGAAATGTTTGATTTCAGGTCTGCTATCACCATGAATTTAGAAAAGTATCCAATAGTTAAAAAGACTCAGAGAAGTGAAAAAACATACACCAAATAATATCTTAAATACAGAACCATTCTCAAACTACAAACAATGTAGATTATGGTATTTAGGTATAGTGTAAGTTTTGATTCATGAATTCAGACAAAGTCATCTGTATCATTCTTGCTAAGGGAGTTTAAAAGCGCTAATTATTCATTGCTTTTAATTAGCACAGGCAGAAAAGCAAGATGGTGGAGAGTAATCATCACAATTAACAAAGTAACACTATGAAACTGAAAGTTCTTTGATATCCTGTATATCAAAATTGAGCTCTTTCTAGAGCACAAAAAAGAAAACTGCACATTACCTACACCTGGGAAAAATCAAATGGACAGAATATTTGAGATAACTACTAGCGCAGTCATGCCAATATAATTTTGAATTCAATATATGAAATTCTAAAGTATACTCAAAATTCAATTTGTATTAAAATATATTCACTAGTAAAAGTTCTTAAAAGCTGTAATTCCAGCATTTGGAAGGCTGAGGCAGGAGGATCTCAATTTGAGGCCAACCTGGGCTACATACGGAAACCCAGTCTCAAAAGAACAATCAATCAATCAAGTTCCTAAGATTCTACAGTGAGCTTACTAACACTCCACTATAATGAAGTCTTTATTATATAACGGCAACTAATTCATAAGTGAAGCAACTTACATGGTAAATTTAATGATTTTTTAATGGCTTAATACATGGTAAATTTAATGATTTTTTAATGGCTTAAATTTAGACACTGAAGCCAATCTCACCATTTTCTTAAATCCCTTCTCAACTCACTATCATCCCACCACCTTTTCTTCTTTCTCTCACTGTCCCTTCTTTCTGTCTGTCTTTCTTTTGAGACAAAGTCTCATACTGTGTAGCCAAGGCTAGCCTCAAGCTCACTATCCTCCTGCCTTAGCTTCCAGAGTGCTGAGATTACAAATTTGCAACACCACACCACACCACTTATTTTTAACCAGGAAAGAGAAATCCTAGACAGAGTAACAGGTACTTTTCCCTCTTCCTCAGAGATTTTTTCCTAAACTCGGAAAGCAGAATTACTTTGGAAGTATATTATGGTCCTGCCTACTAACACACCCCCTTTATAGTGTGAACTTTGCTAAGAGGACTTCACTGTAAGAAAGGGTACTATTTAATAGCTAAAATAAAAATCACACTTACTAAGATTTTAGTTTCCATGCTACAACCTTCACCTTGCACATGGTTAGAATAAAAGCACAGTTATAAATCAGATCAAAAACAAGATTCAGTCTTCATGCTGGCTCAGACTCTGACTTCCTCAGGAGATACTGCAAAACGTGATAAGTGGTTCTGTCTGACTGTGAATAGCTATTCCTGTAAAGGAGACCAAAACTGAATTTCACTTATATTCTGCTAACTTACCCGAAAATATTTTCTACAAAGTTTTAATTATAATCAATTATATTTTAGTTTACTCATTTATTTTAATTGACTACTATATTTCAAATTTTAACACAGCAATAAAAACAGCTAATTTATAGGGCTGGTCAGTCAAATTAAAAGCATGGGAAAGACAAACTTTTCTATATAACATTAAATGTGGGTGTATATGCATGTGCATACGTAAGTACTAACATCTTTTTAATTCTTTTGAGGGTTGGGGGGGTTCCTGGGGTTTGGGGGGTTTTTGTATTGGGGTTTGAATTTCAGACCTTGCACTCAGGCATTCTACTTTTTGAGCCACACCCCCAGTTCTTTTTGCTTTAGTTATTTTGGGACAGGGTCTTGTGTTTTTGTCCAGGGCTGGCCTAGACGGTGATCCTCCTACAGCTTGGATGAGACAACAGGTGCATACTACCAACCCCAGCTATTAGCTGTAATGGGATCTCGCTAACTTTTTGCCTGAGCTGGCCTCAAACCAAGACCCTGAAAATACAGGTAACTGAGCAATACCAAAACCAAGCTCAAGAGGAATCTCAAGAGAAGCTCAAGAGAAAAGTGCATTAGATAATGTTGTACCATATCCACTCTTTGCAGAATCAAAATTTCATAGGAATATTGTATTTTGGTAACTGAAAGCTAAAATTCATTGGAGAGGATTATCTGAGAAGCCATTTGTACCTACGCCAATTAGTAAACAAAAGAACAGGTAAGCTCTATTGTGATTTTTTTATGGAAAAGAAATTAACACCGAGTACCGTCTTCCTTCCAGATGTCAAAACATACCAAAAAGTATATAAAATTATTTTCAAAGCAACCAGCTCTAAAAGTTAATGCTATATCTTGGGGGGTGGGGGAGAACTCATTTTAAGTTAACATATATTCACAGTCAAGTCGATTTAATTTGAAAGTCTAATTTTGCATGCCACATAGCTCTCCAAATTCTATCCAAGAAATCACACTTCATTTAATCAGTATAATGGAATCTAGATAATCAGGACTTCTTTAGAGAAATGGACAAAACTGCTACTCTTAAGAAAAATATCCTTTGGTTCAAATGCAATACCACAGTTCCATCCTGTGGAGCAATGCGTTCAGGAACCCATTTGTGTATCAAACTCTAACAATAGTATGAATAATGTCTCCAAATAGACCAAACATTTTCTAGTACTAAATTCGTAACTGCTTTTACTTCTATACTTCCCAACTCAAATAACAGTAAAAAAGCATAAGAAGTATTATTAACGGCTGTGGGAGGGGCAAGTATTTATATATTTTGTAGCCATGCTTAATGAATTCATTAAACCGTATTTATGAAGCATTACTAAACTCTATACAAGAAATATACCTATACTGAAATCAATTTCTCAAAGTGTAACTTTAATACAGATCCCATTCATTAAAAACCCTATGAAATGCTCTGGGGATACAGCTCAACGGTAGAGTGCTTGCCTAGCATTTGCAAAGCCCTCTTAAGCATTTTTGCTTTCTAAATCCGTCCAGCTGATGTTACCAGAACAGACTTTCTGAAGCTTTTTGTAACAGCAGAAAACTCTCAACTTCTTACCATTACATACTCCCAAACACACTATACAGACTCTCAACTCATGCGTGTTTTACCACCCCCAAAGATATACGCATGAAGGCACTGCCTTAGATACACAAGCGAAACAGATACACACTTCTAGCGAATGCTACACCATCCTTTAACACACAGTTAACTCTCATTTATATCCTTTGTTAAGTTTTCAAATCACTCCTCCAAGTACACAGAAAGCATCATACTGGCTTTTGGACTTACTGTATTTTCTCCTAGGGCTAGTTTACAGATATTAATTTGTGTATATTTTTCCTATGTCATTTCCTCCTGTCAATTTTCAATCAAGGTAGCCAAGATTTCAGATACCATGTCTCAAGGATTCTAGGAGCACAGAATGTAGACCAGTACCTTGTGTTTAGCATAACCCAAGATCATTTTGAATGACCTGAAAAAAAAGAAATAGTGGAAGTTTTGAGTAATCTCAGGAAAAATTAGAAAATGAGATCAACTCCATCATTACAACTGCAGAACTATAGCTCAGTTTAAAAAAAAGTGTCTGCAAGATACAACTAGGTAAGAAAAAGTTAAAATAAATTAATTAAATAAAAAGCCAGGAGGTATATGCTTATAACCCCAAGCACTAGGAAGACTAAGGCAGGAGGATCACAAATTCGAGGCCAGCCTAGGCCACACAGAGAGTTAAAGGTCAGTCTGAACCACATACCAAGACCGTCTCAAAAAACCAAGGTTTGGGGATATAGATGTTCAATGCCCTTGGAGCCCCAGCATCACAGAGAGGGGAGGGAGATACCTGTTCCCAAGCCACAGGTACTGGGAACCCACATCTGGCAGCAGAGCAATAGAGCCAGAAGGGATCTTAGGAAGGGCAGGGAAAGACAATACAACCAGAGCAGGCAAAACACTAGCCATGTGATACCAAATCTAATAACCTGAGGAGAGGGAGCCCTATGGATGCCTGAGGTTGAAGTTCCTGACAAGAAATTTCAACCTGAATTTCTGGACTGGAATTCAAGTTTGATTAAAAAGTCTTCCTATCTCTTCAACCAGATTATAAACTGGCAAAAGCTATCACATCTGTTTTCTCCTCATTTCATATCACAGAGGTTAGGTTCATACATATGTATGCAACTATATCAGCAAATACCTAAAATGTTACACAGCAAGTTGTGACTTCCTTTTTGGGGGATGGAGGGAGTAAGGGATTATTGAGATTATGAACTCAAAGCCTTGCTCTCATTGTCTCTACCACTTGAGCCATGTTCCCTGCCCTTTTTTGCTTTAGTTACATTTCTGGTAGGGTCTTTGCATTGTTGCCCAGAGCCAGCCTCAAACCAAGCTCTTCCATACCTGCTGGACAAAGTAAATTTAAGGTAAGTAACACCAGCCAGGATGACCGTGGCCTTACTGCCATTACGCCACACTTAACTGAGGCAATTACTCCTACAACTACAACTGGTACATCTAACTTCATTCCACACAAAACAGTCTTTGAAATGTAACAAAAAATTTAAAGTCTACATTTTAATCTGTCAAGAATGCATTAAAAAAAAACCGTAATAAAAGTTACAAATCTAAAGATGGGCACATTAATACATGCCTGTAATCCCAACACTCAGGCAGAATGGCAAGTACAAGGCCAGCCTAGGCAACATGGCAAGACTCTGTCTCAAAAAAAGAAACAACAAAAATAAGTTCCAATTCTAATGGATTTTCCCCCCTTTAAATACTTAGCAATCCATTGCTTAGAACAAAAAAAAGAGCTGGAAGACAAAGTCACAGTTGTGTCAAATCACATGACTCAATATTAATGCTCTCTTTTCATCTACCTTCTAGCCATTTCAAGAGAAATTCTAACTCTGGGGTCTGAACCCAGGACTCCAAGCTTGCAAGCAAGCACTCTAACACCT
Source organism: Castor canadensis (assembly GCF_047511655.1). Taxonomy (NCBI): domain Eukaryota; kingdom Metazoa; phylum Chordata; class Mammalia; order Rodentia; family Castoridae; genus Castor; species Castor canadensis. The sequence continues at coordinate 7,544,020 of NC_133392.1, forward strand.
GAACTATATCAACTCTCTCTAAACACTCACAAGAAAGGGAGCAAGAATAATGCATATATATCTTCAGCCATGGTAGAACTCAGCATAGTTCCTGTATAGTTTCAGAGTCACGCACTACAAATTACAATCCCAAACAAAACTAATTAAAGGTAAAAATCTAAGACATTTCCCAAAAGTCTAACATGCACTCAGAAATGTAGAGAGATACACGTAGATAAAACATTGTCTTTGTGGTCAGGAAACCTGCAATCTAATTGAGAGACTATCGTTGAGAGAAATCTAAATGAGACTATCGTTTTTGTAAACATGTATGGAAATGTAGCAACAGTAAAACAGGGCTGGGGTTAAAGCCAGTGGTAGAGTACTTGCCTCACATGCCTGAAACCCTGGGCTCAGATCCACACCACTGCAAAATAACACTAACAACTTTTTGCAAGCATTATGAATATGCTCACCACATTCAAAATTTAACTTCATAATCCTATCCATTCTCTGCTGAAACTGTTCACTGATTAGTCCCAATTTACAAATTATTTATAAGAACCAAAGGTCATTAGTATATCCAGCCCTCTAAAAGTCAGCTTTTTATCAAATGCTATGTGTATTACCTATGTGACAGAGAAAGGAAGGGTAGAAACTTAGAACTTTTAGACAATCAGTAAGAAAGAAAAGGTTGTGAAAAGAAGGCAAAACCAAATGGATGAAATAATCCTAGGTAATACCACTCAGATCTACTATTTTGTCCAAAAATATCTTTTTTTCAGAAGACACCAGTGGCACACACCTATAATCTTAGCTACTCAGGACACAGATATCAGGACGATCACGGTTCACAGCCAGCCCCAGCAAACAGTTCACGAGACCCTATTTTGAAAAACCCATTACAAAAAAGGGTGGTGGGGAGGTTCAAGGCCCTGAGTTAAAATCCCAGTACTGTTTTAAAAAAAAAAAACAACTTTTTCACAATCCCTCCAATCTGTTCAAATTTTCTGTTACTTTGCCTCAACTCCAAACTACTGAAGTTATTTGAATTAAAATGTATTTTATAAATACAAGTCATTTATAAATGTTTATTAATAATGTAAAGTGATTCAATTAAATCATTGTCTTCATGATTCCTAGTGTGATGAATAACAAAACCAGGATAAGGATTTATTTTTATCATTGTAGAGACAGGTAGAACGAGGAGGTAAAAGTTTAGCAAAAAGCATCATAGGGAGGAATGCCAAAGACAGCAACAGGCTGAAAACATTGCTTACTCAAATCATTACAGGTAGGTGAATATCAAGGCCAACTTTGTCTATTTCACAATTTTGGCAGGATCAGCCTGATTCAAGTAGAAAACAGTAATAGCTAAAATTTGCTAAGCAGTTGCCATATGCCAAACATTGTTCTAAGCACATTACATAAATTAAGTAACTTACTCCTCAGAACTACTATTAATTCCAACTTTAAAGACTGGAAACAGGCACAGAACTTACCTAATATCATCAATTATTAAGTGGCAGAGCCAGAGTATGAAGTCAGGCATTCCACATCCAAATCCTCTCTATATGTATTATGTAATAAGAACCCAAGTATACTGCAGCTCACAGTCACCTGTTCCCACTATCCAAACTTTGGACTATTAAACTGCCTGAATTTTTCCTGAACAATTCCTCCCAGATAACTACTAACATGAAATATATAAACATTTTCGAAAACAAAAACTGTTAACACACAATTCACATTAGCTTTTTTAAATTACAAAGAATCTTCACAAAGCACATTTAGATTGAATACTATAAATGTCTAAAAAGTTGAACAAGTAACCAGGACTTAGAAAAGTCATTTATAAAACAAAATACACTCGCTGGGAGTGGTGGTGTGTACCTGTAATCCCAGCTACTTGGGAGGCAGAGGATGATGAGTTTGAGGCCAGCCTGGGGAAAAAGTTAGTGAGATCCTACCTCCAACACAAAATAAAAACTAAAGAGATGGGGGGCATGGCTCAAGTGTTAAGAACATGCCTAATTTGCATGAGATGGGGCCCTGGGTTCCATCCCCAGTACCTGGGAGGGAGAGGGGGAGGAGAGACAAATATAGATATACCCACACACTATATTTAGCATCTAGAATTGACTAAAAGGAAATCACCATGATTTTAGATTATAAAATACCTTCTATGGGTATTTCATTTTGTATTGTTTTGGAGACAATCACTGAGAAAGAAAACATTAATAAAACAGTGCTGGGGATAGAACTCAGGGCCTTGAGCATGCTAGGTAAGCAGTCTATTACTGAGCTACATCCCAAGCCCCTGATTCTGTTTTGTTGTTGTTGCTGTTTTGGGTTTTGTTTGGTCTGGTTTGTGATACTGGGGATTGAACTGAGGGCCTCTAGCTTGCTAGATAAGTGCTCTATCACCTGAGCCACTCCCCAAAACCTCAGCCTGACTTCTTTTAGACTAATATACACCAATTCACATTGCTAAAAAACCATGCTAATGTCAATTAAGAATAGAAAAGCCTTCCATTTTCATTCAGCCAAGTGAAAATGGAGTAATCAGACTGAATAACATGTACATGAATTACAAGACCTATACACAAACCCATCTAATAGGATAGCAACGAATGTCTGTGAAATAGAAGTTATACCCTGTTTGTTTTCAGATTTCCAACTGGAAGTGAACTGTTACAATTTAATATGCATAATATTAAATAAAGCAATTTAATAAAGGAGATGCAATTTAATAAAGGATAAAGATTCTTTTCTTCGTCTGCAGAATAAGTATTAATTTCTTCATATATCCAAGAAATGGTTTCTTACAATAATCAGCTTAGAGTTAAGAATTATATTGTTAAAGCTAAGTTAACGTAAAGAACTAGTCCTCAGACCACTGGATAGCCACGTTCAAAAAACTTAAGTTGGTTCAGCTGGGCTCACTGCCCCATCGCTGTAATTCTCAGCTACTCAGGATGTGCAGATGAGGAGGGTGACAATTCAAGGCCAGCCAGGGCAAAAAGTTAGCATGACCCTATCTCAATCAATAAGCTGGGTGTTGTGGCGTATGCTGGAGAGTGAAGTCAGGAGTACATTAGGTAGACGGCCAGCACTGGGATAAAAAGGCCAAAAAAAAAAAGGCTGGGGGTATGACTGAAGTGATGCATTGCCTGCCCAAGGTACAAAACCCTGAGTTCAAAGCCCACGAATGCCACCCAAGAAAAAAAATTAAGTTGAATCCCTACTTCATATCATTAACAAAACTTAAACTGACCACGGACCTTAATTTAAGAGTTAAAACTGTAAAATATTAGATGAAAACAGATATAAATTATCATGATCTTAAATTAGACCATCAAGTAACAACCCAGAGGGTACAGACTTGTGCCACCATCACTATAGTCAGTAAAAAAAAAAAAAAAAAAAGACTAATTGGAAAAATGGGCAAAGGATCAATAAGCCCATTAAAAAAATATGTTTAATGTTATTAGCCATTAGAGAAACGCAATTAAAAGGAGGATATGCCACTTCACTAGGATGGCTAAAATTTTAAAAAGACAGTAATAGCTAGGCATAGTGGTGCACACCTGTAATTCCAGCACTCTGGAGGCAGAGGCAGGAAGATCTCCAGCTTGAGGCCAGCAAAGGGCTGGGCATGTAGTTCAGTGGCAGAGTGTTTGCCCAGCATGTACAAGGTCCTGGGTTCAACCTCCAGCGCCAGGGAAAGCAAAAAAAAGAGACAGTAACAAGTGCTTGGACATTCCTGATAAGAGATATAAAATGGTACAATCCCTTTGGGAAACAAGACAGAAGTTCTTGAAAGGTTAAACAAAATTACCATTATCACCCAATAATTTCATTCCTAAGTAAATATCCAAAAGAAATGAAAACTTGTGTCCAAAAAAAACTTCTACACAAATGTTCATAACAAGTTTCATGACAATCAAAAAGTAGAAATAACTTGGCATGATCAATTAATGGATAAGAAAAATGTGAAATATCACATACAAAAAAATATTATTCAGCCACAAAATAGAGACAGATGCTACAAAATGATGAACCTTGATAACATGTTAAGAAGCCAGACACAAATGGCCATATTCTGTGATTCCATTTACATGAGATATCCACAACAACCAAATCTATTTGTGGTTGCCATGAGCTGAGGGCAAAGGGAATGATTGCTAATGGCTATGTGTTTCTTTTGGGGGTGATTGAAAATATCCTGGAATAATACAGCAGTACTGGTTGCACAACTCTGAATACAATGAAGGTCACTGAACTGTGTACTTTAAAAGGGTGAATTTAGCCAGGCACCAGTGGCTCATGCCTGTAATCCTAGCTTCCTGGGAGGCTGAGATTAGGAGGATCACAGTTAAAGGCCTACCAGCAAATAGTTTACAAGACCCCATCTCCAAAATAATCAAATCAAAATGGACTGGAGGTGTGGCTCAAGCAAAAGACCACCTGTGAGGAGGGCTGAGTTTAAACCCCAGATCCGCTAAACTAAAAAATAAAATAAAAAAGGGTGAATTTCATCACATATGACACATACCTAGACAAAGTCATTATTAAAACACTGGGGCTAGGGATGTAGTGGTAAAATGTGTGCTTAGCCCTGGGTTGACTACTCAACTAGTCAGCACCAAAAAAAAAAAAAAAAAAAAAACTGGAAAGATGCAACTGATTCCAATAATACCTTATGCATTTAAATATTTTTTGTCTATTTGAATTAACACCATACACATAAAAATTTGACTTGACAAAAGGAAAAAGGCAAAACTGTTTGTGTTGGGTAAAGAGAGAGTAACGTGGTTGGCCACAATATATGAACTATAAAAAAAGGAAAATCTTTTTTTTATTATTAAGGAGTACCATCTACTAAGCAACAGAAAAAATATCAACTTTATATTCAATTCACCTGGCCAACCTCCAGTTTAAAATTGAAAGTGATGGTGCTTTCTCAAACTCCATTTTAACAAAATTACCACCCTCTCATAAAGCAAGGGATGCCTACTAACCTAGCTATCTCAAGCGGTGAAACTGCTGGTATAATTCTATATGCAAGAAGCCTAAGTAAAAATGACAAGTACTTCTGGAAAGATATATTAACAGGTTAGTTTTAGCTCCTATAATACTAGAAAGGTTTGTGAACCTTAAAAAAGTTTATATAAACTACTTTCTAAAAATCAGACACTGTGAAGGGGAAAAACATCCTGATGAACTAGACAGAGGAGGGCAAGTTTCCACAGACACAGTAAGTCAGGATGATTTGTTGATTTCTTGTGTAGCCATAAAACACCATGCCTCCTACTCACACATACAACAGGAGCACACACACCTATTTTCCAAATGCATCAGCATTCACCTACTACATAATCCCATGTGTACTCTTGGTTTATAAAAATACTACAGGCAAGCTTGTGTGTGCTTTCTTCCAACACTGTGGACAGGTACCAGTGAATCACACATTCTCCTGCCTCATTTGCCATATGATCAATGATACACGCTGCCATCATCTGAGGTTAAGAATGCAAACTGAGGCTACAGATTATTTTCCCCTTCCCATGATGCTAAATGTTACTTATACACAAATATGGAATGAATGACCTTAGTGTCAATGGTGCCAAACTCAAAACCAAGTAACTCTTCCAGACTCAAATGTGAAGTAAACCAGAGAATTGCGGTACCACTTTCATTCAGATAATACGACATGATCATTATGAAAATAACGAACATCCTCACCAGGGAGAGAGAGGGCTGTGCTGATAACAAATGCAAACATACTTACCAATCCCACCCCCCACACTTCTGACCCAGGGTACTGGGGTTTGAATGCAGGGTCTCATGCTTGTTAGGCAGGCACTCTACCGCTTAAGCCACTCCACCAGTCCCAAATATTTTTTAAGAGACAGCCATAGTTTCAAATTTTTTGTGTCATAAACCATCAAAGTCCCAGAAATACCAAGAAGACTACAAACTGCATAGAATAGTGCTATACCCAAAAAAAAAAAAGAACTTTATCAGACCATGTATCCATATTTTCTGTAGAACAGTCCATATGAATTTATGGTCTACATAGATAAGTACTCATTTCTCAGAGGTGTTAAAAAGCCAGTTGAGAAGCAGAATAAAAACATAAAAAGACAGACTAAAACTCAGGCTTAAAAAAAAGGACTGAAAAAAGGTAGAAAGCCTCATACACCAGAAGAGTGACTAGATCCTTTGGGATTCAAGTTATCAAAAACCATTCTCAAGAGACAGCACTTAAGTTGGTCCAGAGTAAAGAAAGTATCTAAGAACACAAGCAGAAGATTTCAAACAGAAAGAACATACAGAAAAACCAAGAGGAGGTTCTTCACAGAACACCAACAGCTTAAGTTTGGCTGGAACTAAGGAAGAGTTAAGACTGAAGACTCAACCAGAGCCATACTACTGAGAAACTTGACCACACCAAGGAGCTTGCAGTTTTTTGTTTTTTGTTTTTTTGCATTTACTAAGGACTTTTCTGTATGTGAGGAGGTGAGAGTGTTTACATGTGCAAGACGTTATTTGCCTAAAGTATAAGTGGAGCACAGATATTCCAAACCAGATCACTGGGAGAAAAAGTGTTCAAAGCCCAGATTTAAGAGGATATTTCCAGGGGAAGATGGAAGGCAAACAGCAATGCTCAAATAAAACCAAACCAAATGAAATAAAATTAGTGTTCTACTTTTGCAACTCCCATTTACTTAAAAGTTTAAATTTATTTTATAAAAACAATATAAATATAAAACACATGGAATGACTCTCACTGTATTAGTTACACATATGAAGCAACTTACCTCAAATGTTGTACAACCGGACTGAGTTCCCAAACTCTGTTAATCCTAGAGTTTAAATGTGATATGCCATAACCCCGATCAGTGTACAGATCTGGATCAAGGACATGAGCTTAAAATATACTACCATGAATGAGTTCATCGCCCTAACCCAAGCACTTTTCAGGAGTAATAAATGAGTGTCCCCAATACTCTGAGGCTTAATAAAAGGTGTTGAAAACAGCAACAGAAATAAAAATCCCTCATGACATTCGAATAACATCCCCAAAAAAGTAAAGTTTGTCATTACCGTCTTACTAGCTCTTTAACTCCTAATGGGCTAGTAAAAGCAATGTTATGAAATTTTAGAAAAAGACTGCCTATTCAAGAACCAAAAATCAAGAGGAAGCGGAGTTCTAAATATTTTTAGAATTACCTCATTTAATTAAAAACAATAACAACCAGAATCCAACTTTATGTTTCCCAAAATTAGTTCAGACCACTTTCCCAGGGCATGGCCCTTGGCACAGCGACGATCAAAATTCCTTATGGATTCCCTGGCTTACAGTTTGTACAGTCACACATGTGTGATCAACACAAGGGAACCCCTGGATGTTGCACAAGTCAACTAAAAGAGACACCGAAGTACAGGAGCTGTTCATTATATAACACTTCCAAGAATTATGGGTTTCTTTTCAACTCTATTCTTAAAACAATATTTTTATACATCACGTTTATTAACACCACCACAGATAGCACTGTGAGACCAAAACACCGGGAATGGGGAGCGGTGCTTGATCTGGTACATCTAGGGAGTTAAGGAAAAATCGAGTGACTGAAATACAGAATTCTCAGCAAGGGAGTTTCAAACCACCAGTGTATCTCCAAGATAATGGGCCACTTCAAACTCCCAAGTCTTAACTTAAACTGCCTGTCCTCTGTGCTTAATAGAAGTATTCATTACAGCTCTTTTGTCCGAGAAGTGACTCGCACCAAACCACTGCGAAGTAAACAACAGACACTTGCACTAAGCAATCGTTATTGGAAGCGGACAGCTGGATAATCTTCCCACCACTTCTGGCTGCCCCTCGCCACCCGCCCTGTCGCCCCTCACCTCGATTGTCTAAGAAATGGCAACAGGAGGCCACCGCAGAAGGCGGAGACGGAGCGGCCAGGGGACCGAAATACAAGTTTGCAGCCTAGCACTAACTTGTGGCGACAGACCCAGTAATTAGGGCCTACTGCAGCGGGGGCGCGTGACCCCGCTCACCGACTCCTAGCCGAAGGACAGAAGTTGGGGGGATCCAGCCGAGAGGCGGCAGGGCCGGCCCACGTCGGTAAACAAGCGGGCGGACCCACCCTCCCACAGCCCCCGGGCTGTCCCCGCGCCGGAGTGCCCAAGATGGACGCGCGGCCAGCGGTGGCCCCAAGCCTGCCCTCTCCTCGCCCGCAACGCCGCCGCTCCCGGGAGGCTCCGCGGCCTGGGCGCTGCTGGCGGCCAGGGCCCGGCAGGCCGCAGCGGGGCGCCGAGGGGCCTACGGCGAGGCGCCCCCACCCCGGGCCCGGTTACCTGGCGGCGGCGGCTCCTCCTCCAGCTCCCGCTCCTCCTCCCCGTCTGACGCCCGGCGCCCGGCGGCGGCGGCGGCGGCGGCGGCGACTCCCGCACAGCCCGCGGCGACGAGCCGAGCCCGGCCCCTCTCCGCCTCCCTCGGCGCCGCCGCCCGCCCCGCTGCTGCCGCCTCCGCCCTCCTGCTTCAGTCAGGACATGGTCTCCGCGGGCCCGCGCGCGGCTCCCGGCTGCCGGAGGCGGGGGGGAGAGGGGCGGAGAGGAGGCGAGGAGGCGGGGGACCCCGAGGGGCGGGGGCAGAGTGGAAAGGAGGGCGGCTTCGGGCGCTGCGGACTGCTAATGGCGACGGCCAGGGACCCGGAGCCAAATAAACCCCGCGGCGGGCAGCACAACGTCAGGATCGGACCCCGCCGCTCGCAGCCCTGTCATTGGCCCGTAGGCCGCCGCCGGCGCAGCCAATGGGCGACCGCCTCTTTCCGAGCGCAGGAGGCGGGCTGCGGGAGGTGACGTCAGCCGCGTGCGTCCTGATTGTGAGGTGACGACGCGCGCCGCACAGTGCCTTGTCGCTCCGCAGCGTCGAGCGTGCCGTGGGACGCGGACCCACTGATAACTTGCGGAGGTCACTCCTGGGCAACCGACGCCGGCTGCGCGGGGCTGTGGGTTTGCCGGGGCCTCTTTTCTGCAGCAGATTCACCAAAGTTTTGAGTCAGCGCCAACTCTCAGTCTCCGGGGTGAGATGCCTGGTAATTTAGGTGCTGCTTGGCGGTTTCTTAAGCAGCTTTGGGCTCTCGACACCGGGGAAGGTAGATGTGTAGGTGGCTTATGATACAGTTTAATTTGCTCTGTGTGTGTCTTATAGTGTTTGCTGTTTACTCCCCCTTCGTGGCGGATGACGTGTGTGTGTTGATAAACTGTATTTAGGAAGCCGCGGAGACTTGGCCCTCCGCTTAGGTAAACCCAGCTTTCTTGGGATGCCTTTTCTGTGGATTGCGGATAAATCCTACCTTCTGCAGGCAGACGATGAATTACAGCCATGGAAAAAAAAACACTCTTAAGAGAATCCTCAGATCCCAATGTTTTTAACTATTAAAATAGCCTAAATAACTTAGCCGTTTACTGAAACCCGAGGAGTAGTTTTTCCAACTAGGGAGCTTTGTTTTTTCCCAGTGGGACTTCACCTCGAGTTTTTTATACTTCAGTTTTATTTCGAGAACTTGGGCTGGTAGAGTGCCTGCCTAGCAAGCATGAGGCCCTGAATTCAACACCCCCCCCCAAAAAAAAAAAAAAACTTGGAAGAGCATGAAACACAGCAACTCTTTCAAAGTGTAAATCTCTCTGAAAGAAATGTGTTGAAAACTCTAGCACTCCCAGAAGCATTTAGGAGTTGTATTGCGCACCCGAGGTTCAACAGGCTGTCCATGTTCTTCAGTTTAATCAGAGTTTTAAATTTTTGGATTGGGACCTCAGTAAAACTATTCATGGTATTCTGAATTTTTCTTTGCCTAAATGTATTAAAAGATTTATGTACTTCACTATGGTCAGTTCCCCCTCACCAGCAAATTTCACAATCATATTGGTATCTTTCACGTTCACAGCCATTGCTGTGATAGAGATTTCCCTGCAGTCCCCATCTCAGAACAAGGATTTGTCAGTACATTCAGTTTAAACAGAAACAGCCTTTTGCCTACAAAACACATCCTGAAGCATGTTATTAACTCAACTGTAGATAAAATCAAACACCATGTTATTATGTAAGAACGATAGTTCAACCAACAGGTCACTTTGAAAATACTTTAAGAGCTTCTGAATCTCTAGCTTTCCCTTCCTAAATCAAGGTTGCAGAGTATCTCACAAGTTAGCACGAGTGACATGTTTGGTTTGTACTGTAGTTTATTTTGGTAAGGGAATATAGTTTGGGTAAGGTTTATTAACTCTACTCAACTTAGTAAATGTTGAGTTAAACTCTACCATATACTAAGGAACAAGATGAGTAAGACATCTTCAGGAAACTACAGCTCAGAAAAAAGGGTAAGACAAAAATAACCACAATTACAAGGTGGAATGTGCTAAGTAAATAGGAGTGAAAATCAACTTGTTGAGAGGAAAAGCAAATTCAAAAAAAACTTTTAAAGCCAAAAAGACACTTGCCGTGAGGCCAGTAGTTCTCAGCCCCGGCCACACATTAGAATCAACTAGGAACTTTTTAGACATATGGATGTCAAGCCCTAATGACATATGCCTACTGAAGGATCTTGGCATGGATATGTCTTAAACGCACTCTACAAGTAACTATAATGTGCAGCCAGGCTTGAAAACTTGTCACAGAGTCCCACCCCAAGGTTTATGGACATGGACACTAATGCCTAGAGATGCTACGTGACTTAGCAAAGCTGGACCAACTACTTCTGGAATTACAACACAGACTTGTTCACTCCCCAGTCAGATGTTCTTTCCATTGTGCCATATTTGAGTGACGATGTTGGATACAGCATATGACATGGTCACAGTTAAGGAGCTGATTTGTACTGTTTGGCACAGATGGAACTACCATTTTACTTAAGTATATTTGGTTTCTGAGAAATATTTCATATGAAGACGGGTAGCCACTCTATGTTTTAAATGTTTTTCTTAGAACTCCTACAGTAAAGTGTAGGGGCAATATAATTTGTTCTAGCTTTGTGTGTGTGTATGTAAGATACTGGGGATTAAACTCAGGGCCTCACACTTGCTAAGCAGGTGTTCTACCACTTGAGCCACTCCACCAGCCCTGTTTTATGTTGGGTTTTTTGAAGATAGGGTCTCGTGAACTATTTGCCTGGGCTGGCTTCGAACCGTGATCCTCCTGATCTCTGCCTCCCGAGTAGCTAGGATTACAGGTGTGAACCACCAGTGCCCAGCTCTAGCTTTTATTTCAGTTGTTTTGCAAAATACCTATAAAATATGTAATTCAGGGCTGGGAGCATGGCTCAAGCAGTAGAGCACAGACAACTGAGTTCAAACCCCAGTATTGCAGAAATAATAATAAGAGATAATCCTATTTTTTCTGCCTTATGAAAGTCTTGAATGACAAACTGTAGATGTCTACTTGCTTCCATTAATAGTAGAAAAGGTTTTGAGCAAGAATGTGCCAGTATTGAAACTATACCTTCACCTGGAATGTCTGTGAGACAAGCAAGTGTAAAACTAGGACTAGGGACAGAAAAACCAATTAAGAGACAAGGAGCTAAAACCAAAATAAGTGTGGAAATGAAAAGGAGAAGGCAGGAGTACAATCAAGGGACAAGTGAATCTTCTGGGTTTGCCAGTGCCTGAATCTGGGACAGCAGAAAGAATCAAAGGTCAGAGAACTCTGCATGATGATGGTGTGATCAACAGTGGGACACACAGGTAGAACTCAATCAGAGATCTTGACCACAGATCAGATATGTGAAGATTCTGGACTAGGAAGGAAGGGAGCAGTAGAGAGGTAAAGAGAGTTGTGAAATTTGATAGACTGACCTTAGAGATAATCATCAGTTTTTCTATGCAGAAGTTACCATGGAAGCCACAGGGGTGGGAGAGATAAAACTACCAACAGAAAAAAATGAGTAGTCTGAAAGACAAGAGATGAAAAACATAGTACACTGATCTGGCAACCACAGGTGCAGTAAGTTTCAAGTACATCATCATAACAATATCAGATTGTACCAATTTAGAGAATTAGAACCAAGAAAAGGTCACTAGATTTGACAAACAAAGAGAATCAGTAACCTTCTAGAGAGCAGTGCTTAGTAGGATGGTGGAGAGAGAGTCCAAATTTCAAAAGCTGAAGCCATGCGTGGGTATTAAAGGAGTGATTATAGACCTACCAGTCCAAGACCATGAAAGGAAGGCAGAAAGTAGAATAGGCGAAGTATGTAACTAGACGGAGGGAAAGGTTTTGTTTTCCACATATCTGAGCACTTTTAAAAACAAAAGAGAGAAGGTGGAGGAGCGGAAATGATTGAAAGCCAGGAGAAAATAAAATTCAGAGCAGTCATTTGTGTTGGCACCTACAACAAAGGACACTGTTTTTGTGGAACACAGTGCCTTCCTGTGACCTTTGTGGATACCACTCACAAACCTCCCTGGAAAAAAGTCTCTCATGAGCAAGAAAAATATACTTGTAAAGCATCAGACAAAGTGCAGCTCAGCTGACTTGCCCATATTATAACAGGTACTTAAAAACTGCTTTTGCTAACAAAAAAAAAAAAAAGAAGAAGTATTGAAGTACTGACTCCTTACTTGGGCCCAAAATTTCACTAAAAGCAGAAAAAGCTTGGCATCCCTGCCTGTTTTTGCACCTGGCTCCTTTGCTCTGAGTCTCTCTTGCAGCCACCTTAGATACAGGAATGACAGCACTGATTGATATTATCTTTATGACAAGGGACTAAAACCTATCCCCAGGAAAGGAACAGCAGAGTCTCACAGGACAGGCCACCCCCAAGTGAGGACAATTATCTATTACCTATAAAATGAGGCTGCACCCTGGAGCAGGAGTAATCATCTCATGGGACCCAGATTGTTCCCCTCAAGGGATTACTGATAACAATGGCTCCAGAACCAGAACCAGAACTGAGATAATGATCAACCAGGCCACACTTTGCCTGGGACTGCTTCATTATACATCCCTCTCACCCTGCCCCAATTCTTCCTCTAAACCTAAAGCTCCTATCAGTATACTGAAGATGAGTTGAAATGCTTCAGTTTACCTCTTCCCATGGATTTCCCATGCCATGTAATAAGTCATTGTTTTCTGCCCTTTACCACTGCTTGATTTTTATTTATTTATTTATTTATTTTCTTTTTTTGGTTTGGTTTGTGTTGTTTGTTTGCTTTTTGTTGTACTGGGGTTTTAACTTAGGACCTCCTGCTTGCTAGGCAAGCACTGTACCACTTCAGCCACACTCCTAGCCTTTTTTGCTTTTAGTTTTGTTTTTAAATAGGATCTTGAGCTTTTGCCCAGGCTGGCCTCAGACTGTGATTCTCCTACCTCCACCTCCTGAGTACCTGGGATTAGAGGCATGTTCCACCATGCCCAACTTGTTTTTTGGAATCAGATCTCACTACTTTTTCCTGAGCTAGCCCTGAACCTCGATCCTCCTGTGTCTGCCTCCCAAATAGCTGGGATTGCAGGCATAGAATCCTGGTCATACTTCTCTCCTTGTCTTTATTTGACATACTGGGTTTGGTGGCTGAACCTGACATATTGGAACCCCCAAAACTGAGCCTCGGGCCTAGGACTCCAGTTGCAGAGTCTTCATCTGTGCTGGAACTGGTCTCATCTAATGGAAAGCAATTGATTTTCATGGGAACAAAGGACCCTATGTCTAGACTAGAAAAATTTCTAAATCTTTAAACTGGTATCCATGAAAGCTACACTTACTGAGTAATAAGAGAATCGTTGACATTTTATTGAGTCTTTTTAGAAGTTTGGGTGTAGCCAGCACAGTAGCACATACCTGTGATCCTAGCACTCAGGAAGCTGAAGCAGAAAGATCAAGAGCAAGACCCTGTTTAAAAAAAAAATGGTGGGGAAATGGGCACCAGTGGCTCAAGCTTGTAATCCTAGGTACTCAGGAGGGAGAGAGCAGGAGGATCTTGGTTCAAGGCCAGCCCAGGCAAAAAGTTAGCAAAACTCCATCTCAACCAATAGCTGGGTGAAGTGGTACATGCCTGTCATTCCAGCTGTGTGAAAGCTGAGATCAGGAAGACCAGACTGTCTCAACAGGAAAAAGCTGAATGTGGTGGTACATGGTGCATGAAGCATAAAGAAGAAGATGGATGGCCAGGCCAGGGTAGGCAAAACGAGACCCCATCTCCAAAATAACCAGAGCAAAATGACTTGGAGGTGTGGCTCAAGTGGTAGAGCACCTGCCTAACAAGTATGAGCCCTAAGTTCAAACCCCAGAATCACTCCCCCCCCCACAAAACCGAGAGGTTTAGCTCAGCATTAGGTTGTTTGCCTACCATGTGTAAAGCCCTGAGATCGATCACCAACACCAGAAGAAAAAAAATGTTTAAAAAGACCAAGGATCTGAAAATGTTCACTTATGTTATTATCTGGACTTAGGAAAGTTTTTAATTTTGTTTTTAAATTAGCATACACTAATAACATAAGGGGATTCCATTGTGATAATTCCACACATGCATGCAGTATACTTTGAACATGTTCACCCTCTCCATTATATTTCCATTCCCCCTTCCGCCTCTCTTTTTTTTCAGACAGTTTGGTAGGTTTCATTACACTGCCCTCATATGTATCTGTTAAATGCACTTCAGTCCTCCTCACCCTTCAGCCAGGAACGTTTTCAACGAGGCAGTATCCTAAGTGGAAAGGTCATGGACTTGAGCCCAGAGCTCAGATTCTACTCTGCCATATAGCTCTCGCCTCTTAAGTCCCAGTTTCCTAAATAGAAAAATACAAGGTGCTATTTTCCTGCCAATTGTTGAGGATTCAGTGAGCTAAGCCATGAAAAGTACTTGATAATGTTGCTTTCCTTGATCTGTGTTTTATTTGACCTAGACGACAGCTATTGAGGAATGACTTCTTGCCAAGCACTGTGCTGAGCATCGGCACTGAAGACAAATAAGACTGTCTCTGCAACAAGAAGTTGGCAGTCTAGAGGGAAACCATGCCTAACACAGGTCCCCATGTCCTAGAGGGGTCCCTGAACTCAGATGGAAAGAAAACATATCTTAATTTTCACTAACCTTCAACTGAAATATAGCACTTATGTCAATTATCACCATAGTCAACAACCCACGTAGCATTAACTGACCTATGGCTTTGGCACCAAAAGGAATCAGGTATTTTTTAGATCATATTATAGTTGTAGATCTCAAAATACAGTTTATATTCATTAGTACTGCAAAATCATAATGGCTATTTGGCCTTCCACCAGGTCTTGTTATTTAATAAGTTATTAAGGAAGTATACAAATTTTACATATTTTTAAAAACATTTTGATAACTGTATGACAATTTAACTGACTTCCTTGTAATTTCACTTATTTTTATTCATTTAAAAAATATTCTGAACTGGCCATGACATTAAAAAAAAAAGGTTAGTTTAAGAAACCCTAGTCCAGTTAATAGAAGGTTGAGTTTAATCATTTTTCAGGAGAAGGAAGCAGACTATCAAAGAATCAGATCACTGATATTCCAACATAGGGCACAGAGTAGGCAAGCCATGGAGCTTCCTTGGAATGTGGAAATAGGTGGTAAAGGATGTGTTTTGCAGGTAAATATGATTAGCTGCATAAGGAGAAAAGAGAAAGACACTCTGGAGATGGTAGGAAAGATGAATGACTCACTGAGGCAGAAGATGTGTTCTCTCTCATTTTAAACCCTGTATGGTGGGATTCAGGATATAGTACAGAGGGCGAACACTTGCCTAGCAGGTGCAAGCCCTGAGTTCCATCTTCAGCACCTAAAAAAAACAAGAAAAGAAAAAGAGAAAAGCTAAAAAGCAGGACTGCTGTCTAGTGTACCTCACATATGCTATAAGTCTAACCATCTAACCACATGAAAAATTCAAAGGGGATATTTACCCAGTTGATTGTTTTTATGGACAAATCTCTTCCCATTTCAGTGCTGACATGGTGACATCAGTCATCCCCAACACACACATATAAATACACATGCACACCTGTATGCACTTAACCACATACACACACGTAATGATATGGAATCTAATGCTTCATTACATGTCATTATATAATGTTTATGGAATTGAAAATATTCTACCATTTTGCCAAAATAGTTTTTGACAAAGTTAGCTAACAGTAATTCCAAAGCAGTGAAGTTAGGAATGCCTCAATGTTTTTCATTCCTTTCCTCCCAGTCAGTTCAGAGGCCACATAATCCAATAATATTTCAAAATATTTGAAAGTATTTATGATGTCATACTTCAGAATTCACTGAAGTGATTCATGAAATGATTTCATCTGCTTCAAAAAATATAGAAATTCAAAGAATAAAGAATATGGCATACATGGCAGCTTCATAGCTAATGTGGAACCACGGAGATGAGAGTGACCGTCAAGATGGCAGCTCTATAATGGCCATAAATACTAAATACACAATCTAAATTTTAAAAACAGGCTCATCAGACATAAATGTAGTTTTATGCCTACCACAAAATTATTCAGTTCCACGTATGTAAAACATGAATTATACAATTAATGAACGCATTAATTCTTTATATGTTATATGGAACTTTAATAACAGCCAATGAACAGGAAATACCCTCCCTGTATTTTAAATATTTTGACTGATTACAGATGTGTCCTTAGTGCTTAGAATGGCTGTTGGTGCATACAGGTATCAAATATTTATGAAATAAATATATATCAATGTTATACTTCAGGACATTTTCAGCCTCACTATTTTAGTTCAATAACAACACATTTAAATATTGTTCAACAACTTAGAACAGTTGGATAGTTCCTTTTGTTCTTTTCTTTCAGTTTGCAATTTGTACATCTTGTGAGCAATTTTAAATATTAAATCTTATAAATAAATGGAAGTGGAAGTTATATCTAACACTTTCATTACATTTGCATCTAGCAATCTTTAAAAAGCTCATAAGGTATATTTTTTAAAAATTTACCCAGGGTGTATGAGCACTGGAAGATTCATCAATGCCTCGAAATTGTGCAAAAAAAATCCTGTGGAGAACTTATACTTTCCTCGAAGAGGGTCTGTAACTTTCATCAATTCTCAAAGACATTCAAAAACGGTTTAAAAACCACAGGTTCACACTAGATTGTTTTCTGACTTTTTTTGGTCCTGGTCTTCATGCTTGCTAGGCAGGCGCTCTACCACTTGAACTACACCACCAGCTCTTTTTCATGTTGGTATTTTTGAGAGTTTCAAGAACTATTTGCCCAGGCTGGCTTTGAATCTTGATCCCCAATCTCTACTTCCTGAGTAGGTAGGACTATAGGTGTGAGCCACCTGCACCTGTCTAGATACTGTATTTTTAGGCAACAATAACAATATATTCTTTAGGATATTTAAATTTTCAAGGCACATTACCATTAATTATCCTGTTTCATCCCTTACAATGTTGTCAAGTAGATGTTATCTGAAATGATGAAGGGAAAGCCAAGGAATAGAGAAGTTACAGGAATGAAGTCCCAGGCTGTGTGTCCTAACACAGTGACCCACCTCCCAAGCTTTTCTGTCTGTCCAGCTGGGATCCAGTTGATGTTTTTAGAAACACACCACAAAGAGATGTTTTTAGAAAAGTTCCATGGCTTACAAGTAAATGTCCCAAAAAGAAAAAAAAAATGTAAATATCCCAGCACTTGGGAGGCTGAGGCAAGAGGATGCTAGGTTTGAGAGTTTACAGCCAGCCTGGACTGGACTACATAGCAGGACACTTTGTAAAACAACAGCAAATGTCAGTGTCTTCCCTAACGTTTGTTGTTACTTGTTTTGGTGGGACTGGAGTTTGAACTCAGGGCTTCGCACTTGCAAACCAGGTACTCTACCGTTTGAGTCCATTTGCTCTGGTTATTTGTGGGATCTCACAAACTATTTGTTCCAGCTGGCCTCAAACCTCAACCCTCCAGATTTTAGCCTCCTGAGTGACTCTTGAGTCACTCATACTGAGTGAACTTCTCACCCAGGCTTTTAGGACAGATGATCAGCATTGGCCTTGAAGGGCTTCGTTTTAGGAGCCCGGCGTGAGTTCTCTTGAAATGTGAGGATCTGCATACTGGTGACTGGGTAAGGAAGCAAGCAGGTAAGGGAGGAGTTAGCCCATGCTCCTGGCAAGGACCAGAAAAAGAAGATACAAGATTAAGGCCTATTCAGCACTATTTCATCTGACCCTGGCCACCATGATGCTGGGAAAAACCACCTGATCACGAGTCTGCAAGCTCCACTAAGATGGCAGCATACGCTGAACTGGCAGAATTGTACAAATAACCTGCAGGAGCATATCCTTCCTCTTTCATATTCTTGTGAAAGTGGAGATAATTAACAACTTTAGTGGGGAAAAAAAAACAACTCTCAGGGAAAGTGTAAGTTTCCTTAACATGCCCCAGGCATTGTATTAAATTCTATTCACAGGCAAATACCTACTTTTCCCCATTCTTAAGGTTTGTCAATAGAAGACTTCGATATCAGTCAGGTCCCAGGAAGCCCAGAGTCCTTTAGAGCCCAGAGAGGTATATCCTTTTGAGAAAATTGAGATTCTTTTTGGAGGTGCTGCACAGAGCTGAAGAAGAACAAGGATGGTGAAATAAAGCTGGCAATAGGGAGCTATTAGCAAACCCTGTGGAGAGCAGTTACTAAGGGGTAGCAGGGACACCTGGCAGGAACAGTGGCCACTGTCCACCAGAGGCCCAGCAGGGAGCAAACCAGAGTAAATATCCCAACTCCTCTCTCCTCCCTCTAATCTTTGCCACAGCATCCCATTGGCCACACCAAACTGGTGAGCTGCTGACAGACCTTGCTAGTCAGTGGCCCCAGGGAGCACAGAGCAGGTAAGAGTAGATCTGGAGGGACACAGAGGCTCTCAAACCTACAGAGACCACAGCAGAGTGTATGTAAAATAGTGGATACTAACAGCTTTACTTGCAGGGCACAGATACTGCAGCTTTGACACCCAGTGCTTACACAGAGGCTATCAACCCACAGACAATGGTTCTTAAGAACATCAGAATTTTACTTTCTCTGTTATAGCCATTTAAAGAATTATACTAATCCAGTCTTATCAGCAAAACTCAGAAAATATGGATGTCAGAGATGGTATAGAAATGGCTTCCTAAAGTGATAGCAGGAAAGTTTTAAGTCCATAAACCAATAGCTTATCTATCCAGCAGCGTCTCTTTGGAATGAAATGATTTATCATAAAAGGTAAGATTTGTTGGAACCTAGACTGCCAGTCATCCTTGTATATTAAACAACTGTGTTTCCATAGCTGGAAGACTTTCCTTTTATTTTTTCTTGTCCAGTTTTGAGTTTGCCTAAGGGACTTCCATCACTGAAGTCGGAGTTAGAGACAAAGGACCTTCCCTGTATTACTAAATAGAAAAGAAATGTGTTAAAAAGGCAGCCCTAACTCAGAGAAAAACATTTTAAGCTGAGACACTTGTGAATGGTGTATAGTTTTGTATTTAAGATAACACTCCTGAAAGCTTCTCTGATCATTAGGGAAGACCTCCTACCAATAAAATATTAGCAATTTAATGTTGCCACACACAAAGGATAACTGACATCGTAGTTAGTGGTCCACAGTCATTATAATTGGAGCATGACATTTTTCTTACATTGCTGTCCTGGCAGACAACATCTTTCATTTCATCAGAAGGCCATTCATGCTGTATGCAACTGCTTGAGCAGATACTGTACTTAGCATGGGTCAACCAGAGCTGCTTTTGTTGGAGATTATTTTCTTTTTGTTTTTCTGTAACAATATTTATTAGCACATATTTGTACATACTAATGGGGTCCAGTATAATATTTTCATACATACTTTCATTGTGCACTGATCATATGTAATCCCCCTGTAGATTATTATTTTCAACAGGAAAAAAATGTGAGGTGTGGAAATGCTTTCTTTAGAGCCCAGAGCTAAAACTGATGCCATTTCAATCAGCCTATTGTTATTCCTTCCTCAAAGGCATGTTTAAAGATTACTTCTAAAGCACAAAGCTCTGTGCAACTATAGTGAAACCCTTGAATCATTTGACAGTTTACCTGTATAATTCAAGAGCAAATGAAGTGGTGGGCTATTGAAGTTATACACAAAAATATTAAAAGGCAGCAGAACCTATATTTTTCGCTGGAGTTTTTTTCTGAATTTTAGAAAGCTGTACTAAGACCATTTAAAATGGAGCTTCTCAAGATCCTAAGAACTAGATATTTATTTACTTTCCTGAATGTATAGACTTATAAAGAAAATGAAAGCTGGGTGCCAGTGGCTCACACCTATAATCCTAGGTACTTGGGAAGGTGAGATAGGGAGGATTGAAGTTCAAAGCCAGCCCAGGCAAAAAAGTTCAAGAATCTCAACTAATAGCTGGGAACAGTGGTACACATTTGTCATCACAAGCTACAGAGGAGGCTGAAATCAGGATTGCAGTTGCAGGTTAGCCTGGACAAAAAAGCTTGTGAGACCACCATCTCAGCAGAAAAAACTAGACATGGGTGCACACTCCTGCCATCCCAGGTATGGCAGGAAGTGTAAAATAGGAGGATCTGAGGTCCAGACTGGCCTGAGCAAAAAGGGAAACCCTTTCTCCAAAATAACCAAAGCAAAAAGGGCTGGAGATATGGCTCAAGTAGTAGCATGCTCACCTAGCAAGTGTGGGGCTGAGTTCAAATCCCAGTACCACCAAAAAAAGAAAATGAAGTCAGTGATTATGGCAGAAACTCTTCTCAAAATCCATTCTCCTTTTTCTCCTGGGCAACAGAACATCGGTTTCTAACAAAAGTGTTGCTAAACTAAATGTCTTTACTGTATTTCCAGTTCTCTGTTACAGTTAGATGTGGCCATGTGACTAAATTCCAGTCTATAACATACTTAAGATATATATGTAAGTAGAAGTGTTGTGAAGGATTTTATGGAAGTTTTTCTTAAAAAAGGAGGAAGCAGTGCATGCCACCCACTCTCTCTCCTTTCCAGTAGTATGAATGTGATGGCTGAAGCACCTATGACTGTCCTGAACTCTGAGGTGATCTTGAGGGTAGTGGAGCAAAAAGTTGGTAACCTGACTCTAATGATAACCTGGAGTCATCAGAGTACTATTCACATCTGAACTGCCTTGGCCCAGGTATTAAGCCTCTGTTTTGATGGTTGTTCTCAGATAGACTCCTTAAATAATACTCCATGCTATAGTTTGGATCTTAAGATCAAAACTTAAGATCACCAGCAGGGAGCAATTTAAGAGGCAGGGACTAGTGGGAAGTCTTCAGGTCATTGGCAGCCTTCTCTTGAAGGCCCCATCTCTTCCTCTTTCTCTTTTTCACTTCCCAACCATGAGGTGAACAGTTTTGCCGTGTCACACACTCCAGCCATGATGTGCTGTCCTGACATAGGCCTAAAAGCAATGAGGCCAGCTGATCGTAGACAGGAACCTCTGAAACTGATTATCTTAAGTATTTGTTATAGTGACAGAAAGCTGACTAACACAGAAAATACTTCCTCATCCTGTAGCCTTACATGTTTATTAATAAACACTCTGCTTTTGTGGGAAGAAACTGTTGAGCAACTGGAAGAATGAGAGGCAAGAAGATCATTGCAAGAAGCATTTACTCTTCAGAAGATGTCAAAGATAACTTTGCCAAGCCACCAAAAAATGTGACAATAAAGTATCTGCCTCAAAGAAAATTGAATTCATAAACTTTACAGTAAAAAGAGATGCCACCCAGCATATTTCTTATATGATTTTCCAATGTTTAAAATAACTTACAATTCAAATTGAATGTTACATAGGCACACTTGGCAAAAAAGGTTTTGGTATTGCAAAAGTCTCTCAAATCCTTATGATTCTGATAGACTCTTCAGTAGGCCTTACGAGGAAGAAAACGTGGAGTACAAGTCTGAATATGGTGCTTCGTACATCCCCCTCAACTCAGGCTCTTGCTCAGATACCACAGTATGTAAAGTTTTAACTTACTGATCCTATCAGCACCAAGCCACTGATACTTTCTAACCCTACTTCCCTGCTTTAATTCTTTTGTTAGCACCTGCCACTATCATACTATAACAGTCCCTAGCACACTGTGTCTACCTGGCATGCTAGGTAAACTGTGAGGTAATGACTACCTAACGCACTGTAAGTGCAGCTGCTCCTCACAGTGGGGTTACAACCCCACAAATGTATCCTAAGCTGAAAATCTTGTAAATGGAAAACACATTCAATACACCTAGCCTACTGAACATTGTCACTCAGCTACCCAGCACTCTGTAAAGCACTTGTTTCCGGTAATGGCAGGGCTGACGGGGAGCTGCAGCTTGCCAATGCACCCAGCACCACCAGAGAGCATCCCAGGAAAAAGATAAAAATTCAGAACTCAGAACAGGATTTCTACGAAACGTGCATTGTTTTTGCACCATTGTAATGCTGAAATGCCTGTGTTTATATTTTTAAATGCATCATGGGCTAGCAAAGTGGCTCAAATGGTAAGAGTACCTGCCTAGCAAGTGTGAGGTCCTGAGTTCAAATCCCAGGGCCGTCAAAAAATTTTATTAGTTGCCTACCTCCTGCACCAGAATGCAAGCTCCCTGAGGCAGGGATTTTCCCCCTTTGTTGCTTTTTCCCTACAAGAGGACCTGTCCTATAGAAAGTGCTCAATAAATGTAGGCCGTTAAGACACATCTGCTGATCCCCAGCACTGCACACACACCTGCCTGTGCTCCCTAACGGCATCCAGACTGTGATAGCTGCACTAATGGAGACTAGGTTCAGAGAGCTGGGAGTAGAGGGACCTTGGATGCAGCAGCCTTTTGGCCCCAGCACTGCCCTCCCTCAAGACAGCTGCACACAGCTTGGACAGGAGTCCCCAGCTTGGGCTTTGGTGCTCTCCATCTTGAATTTCCTAGTTTATTGTTGAATTTGTGCTTTTTTTTGTTGGGACTGGGGTTTGAACTTAGGGCTTCATGCTTGCAAAGCAGGTGTTCTAATGTTTGAACCACACCTCCAGTCTAGTTTGCTCTAGTTATTTTGTAGATGGAGTCTCTTGAACTGCTTACTCCAACTGGCCTCAAAATGTGATCCTCCCAATCTCAGCCTCTCAAGGAGCTAGGATTGCAGATGTGAGCCACCAGTGCCTGACTGAATTTGTGCTTTTTGAGTGAGTCTGATGCATCAATGGAGCACATGCTGGGAATCAGAGCCTCGATTCACTGGGGGGTCTGGCTCTCATATCCTCCCCACTTCCCTAGGATGGATTTCCAGCTGCTGTTCCCATCACCACCCAGTGACCACTGCTGTCCTCCTCTGTGGATAGTGTCCTGAGTGTGATCAGCATGGGGAGGATCCAGGTGGGTCATGCACACCCTGTGTTAACAAGTCACCAAGCAAGACCCCAGGCGACTCTGAGGTTTTATGTTCACCCCACTCCCAAGAGAGCATGACATTAAATACAAAAAAAAACCCACCATGGCTGGTTGAGAGTGAAATCCAAGGTGAAGAAAGGAAAAGTTTTACCTGCTTTTGAACAGGAACCCACATTTTCATGTTGCATTGGGCCCTGCAAATTGCATAACTGGCCTTGCTGGCACAGAAATCAAAGGGACCACAAACAGTCTCCAGACCAGAACCTGGGTCCAATTCTATCAACCCTCACTGCAGCAGCAGGTGTGGCCTCTAATGTCCTTGAGCTGTGGTCTTCCCAGCAGAAGCTTGCCATGGATGCTTACCAGTTGATGTTGAGCACAGGAGGAAACACCAGGCCAGGAAGTCTTTCCTGGTGCCCATCAAGCAGTCAAGAGGCCCCTCCCACACCTGAGCCTCGGGTTCACTTGATCCTCTGTTGAGCCAGTCTGTGGCTACAAAAGCCTGGCAGCTCTGGTGTTCTGGAAAGTGTTTTAACAACAGCTCTCTGGTGATAGGAGTCCTGCTTTGCTGATTGCTGGGGTGTAAGTATTCCCAACAAGGCCAATTTTTTAGCTACCAATATTTGATCACCAGTTGAGAAAATTCTTGCAAATTTAACAGGTGTCTCCCCTAAGATAATGCAAACAGACTACTGCACTACTGCTTGGGGAAAGAGGAAAGAAAATTCATGATATCTATAATCTGCAACACATAATTCTCACACATACACACACATAAAAAAAAAAAAAAAAAAGACCTGAAGCAGCAATGAGAAAAAGATGCTAACACTCACCAGGCTAGAATAATGCAGATGAAAGTGATGAGGAGATATGACACTTTTCAAAAAGACCAAGCTGGGTGCCAGTGGCTCACACCTATAATCCTAGCTACTTGGGAGGTTGACATTGGGAGAATCAAGGTTTGAGGCCAGTGGAGGTAAATAGTTCAAGAGACCACCTCTCCAAAATAACCAGAGCAAAATGGACTGGATGTGTGGCTCAAAGTGGTAGAGCGCCTACTGTGCAAGCATGAAGCCCTGAGTTCAAATCCCAGTCCCATAAACTAAATAATAAAAATAAATGTTACATCTCAAGGTTTGGTGAGGCACATGACTGGAGGGATGTAAAACTGCAGACACTGGAGAGAACAATTGGAATTGAAGAATTTGATAGCCTCCAGTGAGGTTTAAAATGTGTGTAAGCCCAGAGGTTGTCTTCTGGTTGTGGAGCTGCCAGTGGACAAGGCATGCACATCCTGCAGTGTTGCAGTCAGGGTGAGCTCCCTGTCCCATCAGCTTTAACAATGTCGACTCATGCCCAATCTTATTTCAGTTTTATCTGCATCTGTTTTTCCACTTTCCATATTTTTGAAGTAAATCTCAGATACCATATAATTTCATCCATAAGTATTTCCGTATCACTGAAAGTAGAAAATGAATTAATTTAAAAAAAAAGAAAAAAAGTCCAGGGAAGGCTTTTTTGTTAGGTATATGGGAAAGAAATCCCAGCAGAGTAATCAGGGAAGGACTGATAAAACAGCAAAAATACTTTGAGGACAGCTATGGAACCTGGACAGCTTAACATTTCAAGTGCAGTCCCCGAGGAAATCAATCCTGTTCCCTCCCAGAAACAGCAGGCTACAGGGACAGCCTTCTGTTGCTTGACAGATTTTGAGGTCAAATCAAATCTGTACTAGGTAATCAGCTTAGTGGATAACAAACTAAGAACCTTCATGGTATAGTGCTTACAAACCCCCGGCGCAGGGGCTTGACTCCAATCTCCGTAATGTCCCCTTCAAGATTGCACGCCACCATCCTTATGGGAAAGTATTGCTTAATGAGTTATAGTCAGCATATAAAATCATCAAATATAAAATAACCACATAAGCAGTCTTTAAAGTGACGGTGGTTTTGATTGCTATAGTCACAGCCAGATCTAAAATATTGTTTAGATAAAGTATTTTGTACCAAATTGTGCTATTAGCATAAATCTGACTTTTCAGGTTATTTATAAATGTTAATCAAAATAACTCCCCTCTTTAAATTGCTGCTTTGTTCTGTACTTTGTGGAAAGGGCTTCAGAATTTTGTTTTAATCTGAAAATAACTAGAGAGGTTGAAAAGTGGAAGAGAAAAAGTATGAGGCACTCTCACATTTTAAGAGATGCTATATCAAAATCTTAGTAAACTACCCTATTTAGTTTTCAGTTGTGTACTAGAAAATGAGAATACAGCAGAAATTATCACTACATAGAATGTGACTTCATGATTCCAGCACACTACACAGAATTCCCCAAAATCATTTTCTTACTTTTGCTGAGTAAAAATCATTGCTAGCCTGGCATGGTGGCACTCAGAAGGTGGAGGCAGCAGGAGTACAAATTCAAGGTCATCTTAGGTTATATAGTGAGGCGTGTCTCAAAAAGAAAAAGAAAACATTTCTGACTCAGGTTTTAAGCAGTAAGCAGCTGGTAGGATAAAGAGAAGAAAGTATGAAAAACTGATTTACTGGAAAACTCTGAGTTCTATTGAAAGCATTTTGAAACACTTGAGGATCTGGTTAGTTTTTCAGCACAAAGTCAGCAGCTCACCCTATGAGACCCGAAGCTTTCTCTAGAGCAAAGGCTGAACTGAAGGAAGTAAGGTTACTAGAATGGAATGGCACAAGATGACAAATGTCAGCTCCCCTGAAAGCTGAGCGACAGAGCTGTGGTGTATACAGAGCAAGGAGGTGTGTTGTCCTCTCCTAACTGCCTCGAGCTCTCAGCCACATAACTGTCTGCTCCATGCTCTGCCTACCAATCCCACTTTATAAGCCCCTCCCCCATCATTCTCATCCTGTATTAATTTTGTTTGCTGGAAAGACTTGTTTCATTTCAAAGCTCTGTCATGCCTTGAGAGCCAGGCTAAAATCAGATATTTTCTGGAAATAAATGTTTGCCATTTGCCCTCATCTCTTGGGGCGGGGGGGGGAGGTGACACTGTTTCTGCCTGGGCAGCAGGACCAAGTAACAGGCAGTGGGTAGCCTGGACTCTGGGTCCCCACATGACAATGGCTTATCATATTGAGCCAGACATTGCCTCAGGTGACCTCTGTGTACTCATCTGTAAAATAAGAATAGAAAGATATTGTTCTTATAAGGACATTGTGAAGATTAAAGGAGAGAATGTATGTCAGCTTTTAGCAGCCTGACAGACAAGGCGGACTGAGCCTCAGAAAAACCCTGCTGTGCTCTGGCCAACCAGCCACTTTCCTCGAGGCCTCTTATTCTTGGAGGGAGGAAGGGAGGGAGGAAGGGAGGGAGGAAGGGAGGGAGGGGAGAAAGAAAGAGGTGGAAGAGGGAGAAGAGGAGGAGGAGGAGAAAAGACTAAATTCCCTTTCAGAATGGAAATATAGTAGAGAGCTTGTACACTGTATGTATGTGTGTGTGTGTGGAATTATCACAATGAAATCTTCTCATTAATGTATGCTAATTCAAAAATAAAAAATTAAATTCCCTTTCAGGCAAAAGTTGCATTAACCTCTTTTTGAAATGATAGCCCCACTATAAAACAATATACAAAATCCTATGCATGTGAAATTGTGACAAAATAACAAGAGCCTCTGTCCACAGATTGTCCACTTCTGGGAAACTGTGTGTAGGACTCTAAAATGAATTGGCCCAATGGTCTGCTGGGCCACTTGTGTTCATGAAACCACAAAGAATTGTCTTTTCTTTTACTAGACAATAAAGTGTTTTTGTAGGAAATTACTGTGACCTCTCAAAGCCCATTTCCCTCACATTTATACATGGCATGGACGGCCTTGCTTGGGCAGAAGTTGGGTAAAGCCACATACATTAACCTCTGTTTGAATCGCATTTGACTGGTGGAAAGAATTTTCACAACTGTTATCTCACAACTTCATGAACTAAACCAAACTCTAGCAAGTCTATAGGATCTGCATCCTGAGTAAATTCTTTTCCAGAAACTTCAGTTATTCTGGAGAGTGAGAGGTACCCCTGATCCCTCCAAACTGAAGTGCCTCAACTGGGATACCACAAAAGATTATCATGACAACTGTTGAGAGCAAATTTTTTCACCTACATTGTTGAATTGTGTGTGGAAGACACATTAACGTCTTTGAGTTTGAGATCCATCTCACAAAGAGACTTTTCTTTCTTTCTTTTTCTCTTTCTTTCAAGATTTAGAATCACTAAACAACTTTAGTCATTGTACCAAATCATGTATATCTTTTTGTTCTTTGGTGATTCTAGGGTTTGAACTGAGGACCTCACTTGCTAGGCAGTGCTCTACCGCTTGAGTCACTCCACCAGCAAAATATCTTTGTTAACCCTGTTTACTAGGTTGAATAGTATTCCTCCCAAAACTCCTGTCCACTTGCAATGTCAGAATGTGCCATACTTGGAAACAGGGACTTTGTAAATGTAACTAGTTAAAGTGAGGGTATACTATAGTAGGGTGGGCCCTAAAACCAATGACTGGTGTCTTTATAAGAAAAGGGGAGGGCACACAAAAGCACAGAAGACACAGGAAGAAGGCCATGTGACAAGGGAGGCAGAGATTGAAGTGGTGTGTCTACAAGTCAAAGAACCTGAAGGATTGCTGGCAACACCAAAAGGTGGGAAGAAGCAAGGAAGTGTTCTCCTCTAAAGCCTTTGGGGAAGTACGGACCTGCTAATGCCTTGATTCCCAACTTTCAGCATCCAGAACTCTGAGAGAATTCATTTCTACCTGTTGTATTAAACCTTTCATTTGTGAAATGAAATACATATACCCTGCAAAGTACATGCCCACAGGTGTGGATATATGTATACACACACAATGCACACACAGGTCAGCTAGTTTCTCATTCATAGAGAAAGCAGAAGGGAACTAATATTCCCTGAGCACCACACATGGTGCTGGTTGGCTCCATAGAGGCCAGCTCACAGAATGCCCACGGTTTCCTGCGGTCAGCACCCATTAACAGATAAGGACTCTGACCACAGGTAGACCAAGCTGGGCCTGATCACAGGTCCGTGGGCTTCAGGGCAGCATCCCTTTTAGATTTTGGGTACCCCCAGTGTTATGTCTACACTAATATGTCCATGACAAATGACTGCCCCACTGGTTTTTGGGTAAAGGAGCAGGGTAGAAAACGAGGCACTACAGAGCTTCTTTCCGAGGGTGCATCCATTTCCCCCAGACTAGGGGCAGGCTCTCTCTCTCAGCCACACAGGTAGCTGAGTGTGACTGATAGTGGGATCGAGATGCTGCCTCAGAAGGGAGCAGAGGAATGGAAGACATGAGCTACGTAGGGGCCAATGTGTCTTTGGAGATTTCTAGTCACTGACCCAAAATCCAGAGTGACTTCTTGGCTGACTCCCCAGTAGCAGCAGAGTGTCTGACCAGGGCCAAAAAGAATTTCATTCTGCAGCTTTGGTTCAGCATCCCTTTGTCAAATGGGTTATTTGGCTGTTGGAACAATTGATTGTAGCTCAGTCAGTCGACAGACTCAGGAAGGTAATCAGATTAGGATTGAGGGGGATGTGAATCATCAAATCACAGCTCCCATGTCGCACACAGAGCAGCCAAATCTACATATGACCCACATTCGTGTGGAGCACACCATCCACTCTCTACCAGGCACCAGCGCAATTGCAGGATTTCAGCATTCACAGGCCATTTGCAGCACCATGGCAACGCAGATTGCATGGCACATCCCAGCATTGGGGGATTCTGACCCTGAGTCCAGGGTCTAAAAGAAAAGAAATCATTATAGCATTTAGATGACATATTCATTCACTGAAGGAACTGAAATCGAGAATTTAAGATACAAAGGCCTGATGGGTTATTGACTTGGTCAGAATTTTCGGTCATGCAATCTAGAAGAGAAAGCAAAAGGGAACTTACCGTGCCTCTGGTCTTCGTTTTGACCAACAGTAGACAGACAGGTGACAAGGAAGAAATAGCGTCACTTAAGAGGTAGCCACTGCAGGATGGCTGAAGACACTAAGCCTAGGCAACTGACTTAAATATTTTGGTTTTTGTCTGTACTGGGGTTTGAAATCAGGGCTTCCTGGTTGCTAGACAGGCACTCTAACACATGGACCAGTCCTTTTTTGTGTTGGGTTTTTTTTGAGATAGGGTCTCACGAATTATTTGCCCGGGCTGGCTTTGAACCACAATCCTTCCGATCTCTACTTCCAAGTAGCTAGAATTACAGGCATAAGCCACCAGAGCCTGGCTCAAGTATTTTTCCTGGACTCAAGAAAGCAGTTTTCAGCCAGTTATGGTGGCTCACAACTATAATCTTAGCTACTTGGGAGTCTGAGACTAGGAGGATCATGGTTCAAGGCCAGTCTGGGCAAAAAGTTTGTGAGACCCCCCTGGTGGCACACACCTGTCATCCCAGCTACTAGGGAAGTATAACTAAGAAGATGGCAGCCAGGCTGGCTGGGGCAAAAAGCAAGTCCCTATCTCAAAAATAACCAAATCAAAAGGATTGGAGGTATGGCTCAAGTGTTAGAGTGCCTGCCTAGCAAAAGCAAAGCCCTGAGTTCAAACCCTAGTACCACCAAAAGCAAACAAGCAATAAAGCAAACAGCTTTCAAGAAACGGGACCTGTGTCTCCAGGATCAAAAACAATTCTAACTCAGCTACTAGAGGCTCCCAATGAAGAAAAACGGGGTCCAAACCCCAGGCTTCATGCATGCTAGGCAAACACTTAACCACTGAGCTATATCCTCAGCCCCGTGAGACACTTCGTATGGCTCCATGATCAGCAAGCTTGTGTACTTCAAAAGAGAACATGGCATACTTTTTTGTCTAATTTAACTAAGATCTTTGTTCCCTTTGTGTTTTTTTAAATTTTTAAATTATTCATATGTGCATACAATGCTTGGGTCATTTCTCCCCCTTGCCCCCACCCCCTCCCTTACCACCCACTCCGCCCCCTCCCTCTCCCCACCACCCCCTCAATACCCAGCAGAAACTATTTTGCCCTTATTTCTAATTTTGTTGTAGAGAGAGTATAAGCAATAATAGGAAGGAACAAGGGTTTTTGCTGGTTGAGATAAGGATAGCTATACAGGGAGTTGACTCACATTGATTTCCTGTGCGTGGGTGTTACCTTCTAGGTTAATTCTTTTTGGTCTAACCTTTTCTCTAGCTCCTGGTCCCCTTTTCCTATTGGCCTCAGTTGCTTTTAAGGTATCTGCTTTAGTTTCTCTGCATTGAGGGCAACAAATGCTAGGTAATTTTTTAGGTGTCTTACCTATCCTCACCCTCCCTTGTGTGCTCTCGCTTTTATCATGTGCTCAAAGTCCAATCCCCTTGTTGTGTTTGCCCTTGATCTAATGTCCACATATGAGGGAGAACATACGATTTTTGGTCTTTTGGGCCAGGCTAACCTCACTCAGAATGATGTTCTCCAATTCCATCCTTTTACCAGCGAATGATAACATTTCGTTCTTCTTCATGGCTGCATAAAATTCCATTGTGTATAGATACCACATTTTCTTAATCCATTCGTCAGTGCTGGGGCATCTTGGCTGTTTCCATAACTTGGCTATTGTGAATAGTGCCGCAATAAACATGGGTGTGCAGGTGCCTCTGGAGTAACCTGTGTCACAGTCTTTTGGGTAAATCCCCAAGAGTGGTATTGCTGGATCAAATGGTAGATCGATGTCTAGCTTTTTAAGTAGCCTCCAAATTTTTTTCCAGAGTGGTTGTACTAGTTTACATTCCCACCAACAGTGTAAGAGGGTTCCTTTTTCCCTGCATCCTCGCCAACACCTGTTGTTGGTGGTGTTGCTGATGATGGCTATTCTAACAGGGGTGAGGTGGAATCTTAGTGTGGTTTTAATTTGCATTTCCTTTATTGCTAGAAATGGTGAGCATTTTTTCATGTGTTTTTTGGCCATTTGAATTTCTTCTTTTGAGAAAGTTCTGTTTAGTTCACTTGCCCATTTCTTTATTGGTTCATTAGTTTTGGGAGAATTTAGTTTTTTAAGTTCCCTATGTATTCTGGTTATCAGTCCTTTGTCTGATGTGTAGCTGGCAAATATTTTCTCCCACTCTGTGGGTGTTCTCTTCAGTTTAGAGACCATTCCTTTTGATGAGCAGAAGCTTTTTAGTTTTATGAGGTCCCATTTATCTATGCTATCTCTTAGTTGCTGTGCTGTTGGGGTTTCATTGAGAAAGTTCTTAGCTATACCTACTAATTCCAGAGTATTTCCTACTCTTTCCTGTATCAACTTTAGAGTTTGGGGTCTGATATTAAGATCCTTGATCCATTTTGAGTTAATATTGGTATAGGGTGATATACATGGATCTAGTTTCCGTTTTTTGCAGACTGCTAACCAGTTTTCCCAGCAGTTTTTGTTGGAGAGGCTGCTATTTCTCCATCATATATTTTTAGCTCCTTTGTCAAAGATAAGTTGGTTATAGTTGTGTGGCTTCATATCTGGGTCCTCTATTCTGTTCCACTGGTTCATGTCTGTTTTTGTGCCAGTACCATGCTGTTTTTATTGTTATTGCTTTGTAATATAGTTTGAAGTCAGGTATTGTGATACCTCCAGCATTGTTCTTTTGACTGAGTATTGCCTTGGCTATTCGTGGTCTCTTGTGTTTCTGTATAAATTTCACAGTAGATTTTTCAATCTCTTTAATGAATATCATTGGAATTTTAATGGGAATTGCATTAAACATGTAGATTACTTTTGGGAGTATCGACATTTTTACTATATTGATTCTACCAATCCATGAACATGGGAGATCTCTCCACTTTCTATAGTCTTCCTCAATCTCTTTCTTCAGAAGTGTATAGTTTTCCTTGTAGAGGTCGTTCACATCTTTTGTTAGGTTTATACCTAGGTATTTGATTTTTTTTTGAGGCTATTGTAAATGGAATTGTTTTCATGTATTCCTTTTCAGTTTGTTCATTATTAGTGTATAGAAATGCTAATGATTTTTCTATGTTGATTTTATATCCTGCTACCTTGCTGTAGCTATTGATGATGTCTAGAAGCTTCTGAGTAGAGTTTTTTGGGTCTTTAAGGTATGGGATCATGTCGTCTGCAAATAGGGATATTTTGACAGTTTCTTTACCTATTTGTATTCCTTTTATTCCTTCTTCTTGCCTAATTGCTCTGGCTAGGAATTCCAGTACTATGTTGAATAGGAGTGGAGATAGTGGGCATCCTTGTCTGGTTCCTGATTTTAGAGGGAATGGTTTCAGTTTTTCTCCGTTAAGTATAATGCTGGCTGTAGGTTTGTCATATGTAGCTTTTATATTGTTGAGGTACTTTCCTTCTATTCCTAGTTTTCTTAGAGCTTTTATCATGAAATGGCATTGGATCTTATCAAAGGCTTTTTCTGCATCTATTGAGATGATCAAGTGGTTTTTGTCTTTGCTTCTGTTAATGTGGTTTATTACATTTATTGCTTTTCGTATGTTGAACCACCCCTGCATCCCTGGGATGAAGCCTACTTGGTCGTGGTGAATAATCTTTTTGATGTGTTGTTGAATTTGGTTTGCCATTATTTTGTTGAGGATTTTTGTATCAATGTTCATTAAGGAGATTGGCCTATAGTTCTCCTTTTTTGAGGTGTCTTTGCCTGGTTTGGGGATAAGTGTAATACTGGCTTCATAAAATGTGTTTGGCAGTTTTCCTTCCCTTTCTATTTTGTGGAACAGTTTAAGGAGGGTTGATATTAGTTCTTCTTTAAAGGTCTGATAGAATTCAGCAGAGAATCCATCAGGTCCTGGACTTTTCTTTTTGGGGAGACTCTTGATTGCTGCTTCAATCTCATTTTGTGTTATAGATCTATTCAGGTGATTAATTTCCTCTTGGTTCATCTTTGTTCCCTTTGAATGGTGTGTGATAACTACACACACAGGAAAAGAAACCCATTAAACTGAGATGAAAAATTATTGCCCTTTAAGCCCAGCATTGTGGTGCACACCTGTAATCCCAGCACTTGGGAGGCTGAAGCAAGAGAATCATTATCTCGAGGCCAACCTGGGCTACATAGAGAGACTCTATTTAAAAAATAAATAAAAAATACTCTCCTTTAATTCATGGAGCAATCTGGGACTACTTATTTACAAATGAGGATATTTCATAAGCAGGGTTTGGGAGTAGGTTTGAAAAGCCCTGTGTTTCTCTAATCTTGGCAGTAGCTAATCTGCTTTTGGCCATTTTTAATTAAATTTCCATTTTCTGAAGAATCATTTGCCACGTACACCCTCACTGATTTATAACTGAAAAATGGGCTTCTTAGCAGTAGACACCCCTGAATTTCTCCTGTGAAAACTACTCTGATTCTTCAGCCTCGGGTGGATGGGGTTCTTTCTTCTTTTATGAGGCTTATTTTGATGGCTTTTCAAAAATCTCCTTGAAAAACAAGTAGTGGAGGAGTGGGCACTGGCGATCTGGGGTCTTCTTCAGCAAACTCAGCTGTGAATTTTGTGATAGTCATCTGAAGAGCTTCTCTTCACATGGTCCCGCCCCTGGGCCTGCCATTCTGACTTCTTTTCATTCATTAACTCTACAAACATGGCCCAGCAGTCTCCTTTCATCAGCTCTATGCTCTGCACTGGGGTAAGGCCCAGCCCTTGCCCTGAGGGCCTTGGAGTCCAGCTAACCTGCACACTGCAGAGCAAATGTGTGCCCTGACAGAAGTGGGCACGGGGCCCAGCGGACCTTTCCAAGAAGGCGCTCCAGACAAGGAACACCTGACCTGAATTTGAAGGATAAGTAGGAGGAGCTGGAGGGCTTTCAGCACTCCTTCAACCTTATAGTAGTTCTCATTTCTTGAAGAAGCTGGACTTTCTGCAATCAGAAGCATCCAACACCCCCCAGGCAGGCCTCCTTTGCCAAGTCCTCCCGCTCTGAGATGATACTTGTGGAGACCCCAGAGCATCCCAGGGGCTGTCAACTATCGAGCAGCAGTCCTTACTCTATGTAAGAAAGAATATAGTCTGGCCAAGTATGGTGATGTGCGACTATAATCCCAGCACTTGGAAGGCTAAGCAGGAGGATGGAGGGTTTGAAGTCAGTCTGGACAACATAGCAAGACCCCGTCTCAAAAAAAAAAAAAAAAAGGGTCTGGTCTGGTTTAAATGAGAACCACAGTTTCATGCCCGTTCAGAGCTTCTCCCAAGAGAGCTTAAAGGGAGGGCTTTCCACCTCTTCTGTCCTCCCCACACACCCCTCTCCTGCTGGCTGCTACTTGCGGCCTCGTTCAGGCGTGGGCAAGGGTAGAAAGAGGGCCAGGAAAAGGGCAAAAGTGTATTTTTACTCAACTTGTTATTCTCAGCCGCCTGCTGGGTGTCGTCCATGGTGGTAGCTGTCGACATGCTGCCTCTCTCTTGGACTATATTAGCAAAGTGCCCACACTCCAAATAGCCCTGATGCCACACAGGCCCTGAGGCAGTGAAGTCTACCAAGACTTCATCCAGCGCCCCAGCTCTGTTGCCACCACCCTACTCCCTCAGGGGTAGCACCGGGCCCGCCAGATCCACCCAAGACCTTTGCTAAGTTCATCACTTAGTGGTCTTGCAGGAAGCTATGCAGTTTGGAGTTTTTTTGGGGGGAAAGGGGCAGTGCTAAGGGTTAAACTCAGGATTTCACACTTGCTAGGCAGGTGCTCTACCACTTGAGCCCTTTTTTTGCCTTAATTATTTTTCAGATAGGGTCTTTTGTCATTGCTCTGATCAGCCTTAGATTGCAATTCTCCTGTCTAAAGCCTCAAGTAGCTGGGATCACAAGCACGCATTAACACAGCTGGATTACCTCAATTCTCCTGATCTCTGCTTATCCAGTAGTTGGTATTACAGGCATGAGTCACCACAACTAGGTGAGTACCACAATTCTTAGGCAGCTCAGCCATCCACCTGAAGGGCAAGCTGCCGGTCTTCCCTCCAGCAAGTACCCCACCCCCTGGATATCCTGTCAATGCACCTCTCCCTCTTGAGGAGGGAGCAGGTGAGGAAATCTACAGCACCACTGCCCACAGCAGCCCTTCCCAGCCAGGCTGAGATAGGGGGAGGCAAGCTTGCAGAACCAGTCTGGCTCACAATGGAAGATGTAGCTGTGATGTCACACTCCTTTCTCTAGAGTGGGGCATTCTTGTCACTCACCAACCTCCCTTCCTAGAGAAAAAGTAACATAAGCAGATGAAACTAAACTTGATCAGTTTCTAAGGATCATTTGATAGGATTCATTACAGAAAGGGGCTTTGCTCTATTGTCACTATGGAAGTTCTTTCAACAGTGGAACACAGGGAAAGCAGCCAGAAGTGGAGATTCTGTTCTCAGCATCAAGGAAGTAGAAGGAGCCAGGTGGGCAGGACTGCAAAGGAGACCTGTCCCACAGGTCCCGCTGGACTGGGAGGGGCCAGCTGTGTGTGCGCGGGCGCGCGTGCTGGGGTTGCAGGGTGTTATGCCAAGAATCCTGGAGGCCAGGTCCCTCTAGGAGCGCCCATGGGGCAGTTTGAGACCTGTACAGAGCAGGGGCCTCATGGTTTTTTTGTTTTGTTTTCTTGCAGTACTGGGCCTACACCTTGAACCACTCCACCAGCCCTTTTTTGTGATGGGTTTTTTTCCCAAGATAGGGTCTCTCAAACTATTTCCCTGGGCCGGCTTCGAACCTTGATCCTCCTGATCTCTGCCTCCGAAGTAGCTGGGATTACAGGCGTGAGCCACCAGTGCTCGATGGGCTCCACGTTTTGAGTCACACACTAACACTGCTATTCACCCAAGAAAAATGTCAGTATTGTGTCTTTTTTCCAATAAATTTTATGCAATTATTACGAAGGCAAAGCAAGACTTTTTTCTAATTCTCTTAAATGGAATTTTGAAACAAGAACACGAGAAATTCAGTAACATTGGGAGTATTTTACATCTCAGAGGGACCACTTTAAAGTTTGAAATCAAAACTATACTAGATGTGTCACAGATGAATAGAAGAAGAATCACAACATAATTTTATTGTGTTTTTTATCAACCAATTGGGTTGGTTGAAATAGTGGGTTGAACATTCGTATCTAACTTTACTCCTACTGAAATCCCATAAATGCCACAATACGGGATTAAAAACATGCAAAATTGGAAACCAATGAAGACAGACCAGGAGAGGAAAACAACCACAGTTTGGAAACTGGAAAGCCAGTGCACGAGGGTAACAGGTCTGGAGACCCAGGAAAGGCGATTCTTACTCCAGCAGTGGGGAGAACCCAGAGCCAACTCACTTACCTATAGAACCTGGCAATTCCAGGGACTGGAAATAAAAGGAATGTCCTAAAACCAGGGGCTGGGTGGGAGCCCTAATCACTTGAATTCCTGGGTGCTTCTTCTTCTATGTGGCTGGGTGACAGC
The DNA here is from genome assembly GCF_047511655.1 of Castor canadensis. NCBI lineage: Eukaryota > Metazoa > Chordata > Mammalia > Rodentia > Castoridae > Castor > Castor canadensis. The sequence goes on from NC_133392.1 coordinate 7,580,809, forward strand.
CTCACCCCAGGCCCATTTTAGTAAAACAGGATCTCTACACAGGGGATACCAGGCACCGTCAAAGGTGTGGGCACCATACCAAATGCATATGAATATTGGATACAAATCCCCAAGGCCCTCGCCTCCCCTGGGATGCTAGTCTGGCAGCCAGGCTATTGCTCTCCAGGTAGGAAACTGGAAGACCATTTCCTAGTGAATTTGGCTGGCCAGGAAGAAGTGCCTAAAGTTACTGCAACAGGAGTTCCCCCAGTAAGTGGCCCAACTGATCGTGCTATGAAAGAAGCACAAAGTCAGAGTTGCAAACAAGCTTTGTAGCACACACTTCTTCATAAATACAAAAGGCAATTGAGAAATAATAATAATAAGCATTTGAGAAAAAAAATCAATCTGGGGAAACCAAAAGAAACAAAGAGAAAAATAGGAGGAAACAGAGACTATGTACAGAAAAAACTAAATTAAAAACAACTGCCACGAGAAACATCAGACCGCACATCTACGAAACAAGAACAGGCAGCTATGAAAAGTAACACCTACAGAACAAGTTCTCTTGGAATAGTGAGTGCAGAAATAAACACTCAGCAGAGTCCTAGAATGCAATAAGGCAAGAAAAAGAAATGCGCATTTGATACATTGTGAAAACTTTTGTAAATGCCGCAAGTACCCACCCCCAGCACAACGGAGAAAGAAAAAGAAAAGCAAAGCATGAAGAACATAAAAAAGTAAAACTATCCTTGTAGATATTATTATTTACCAAAAAAAAAAAAAACCCTAAGATTCTCCTAACAACAAGTGGGAAATGACAACTCTTATAGAGGCGTTTCAAGTGACAAATGTAGAAGGAAGGGTCATCTGTAAACAAATGATCACCATTAAAATATCACAGGAATAATTGTTGCACCCAAAATTCACTCACGACGGCTAAAATGAATGGGCAAAGGTTTAAGCAGAAGTGCCATCTTTGCGTCGTCTCAAAAGTATCATGCCCAAAATAGTCAATAACTTCCAAGGGAGAAAATGGTAACTTTACAGTGGAAAGACTCAGCAGACATGGCTTCAGCCAGCAGTCAAGGCTAACGTCACCAGGAAGACACATTGCCATCATCATGCACTCCGGACAACAACCTCACTTATGTCACCTTCCCAATCTAATGAGGAGGAGATACCAGACAACCCAGACAGACAGACATGGTACAAAACAACTGAGCAGTAGTCCGCACGAGAGTCAAGGGTGAGAAAGACAAGGGAACACTGAGGAATTGTCCCAGATGGGAAGAGACTAAGATGGGGGTTTCTGAATTGAATTCTGGACCCGAGAAAGGACATCAGTGCAAACGATGGTGAAACTGAGTAAGTTCTGGATTCTAATTAATGGGGTGACACCATAGTTAACCCCTTAGTACTGCCATTGTCCTCTGGTCATATAAAGAAAGTTGGGAGTAGGGTGTTCAGGACCTTTCTGTACCATCTTTGCAATTCTCTAAGTCTACGATTGCCTCAAAATAAAAAGTTGTTTTTTTTTTAAAAGGTATTTGCATCCTCTTTTAACTTTGTGCTTAGGATTAGTCATTTAAAAAAATTGGTCTCTGACACTTGTACATAGTGACTTCTAGGCAGTCTTTCATTTATTGGGGAACGTGACTGTCATGTTTTTTTGAAGGTTTTGAAGGCAAAATAAATGATTTTATTTCTACTTAGACAAATTGATTACCATTTATTTTATGGTTTCTGTGCCATACCTAGAAAACTAGAATTTGAACTCAGGACCTTATGCTTGCTAGGAAGGTGCTTAACCACTTGAGCCACTCCCCCCGCCCTGTTTTTGTGATGGGTATTTTCAAGATAGAGTCTCGGGAACTATTTCCCTGGGCTGGCTTTGAACCATGATCCTCCTGATCTCTACCTCCCAAAGCTAGGATTATAGGCCGGAGTCACTGGTGCCTGGCTTAGAAAATTCATTAACCACTTGAAAATATTTCTTCCACTGTTTCATTTTTTTACACTTGAGCATTTGTTTTCTTCTGGAATTCATTTTGGGATTCTTCCCGCGAGAAAAAAATCAGTTACCTAGTTTTTCAATATTTTTACTAAATTATTAGTAAAATTACTTTCCTCACTGATCTGCAATGCCACCTAACTATGCATAGTTATTCTACACATTGATTTTAAAAATAGTCCAATTGCTTCAAACGGTTCTACAAGTAAGCATTTAACAATAGCCATGAAAACTCAGAGAGAGAAGATGAACCTAACCCAACCAGGTGTTACAGGGCATTGTAAAGTTACTGGTGTTCAGAACCACTTATTCACAAGACTGTGAGCTCACTGTCTGGAAAGCCTGATTCATCTCTGTGCATAGCACAGCCCTGGCTAAAGTAAGGAACCAATAAATGTTTGTTGAATGACTGAAAGAGTGAGCAGATTGAGAAGGGTGAAGGAAACTTGTTTTTGAGAGCCAATTCAGTTTCAGGTGCTTTGCACCTATTTTTCTCCTTTTCTCTTCATTTTTTTTACCACCAGTTGACTCCTGAGTAAACAAGCTCAGAATGGTTGAGAGACACAGCTTGGGAGGGGTGGGGCTAAGATTTGGGGTTCACTGATTGTCCAAGAGGCCCCCAAGGCTTATCACCAACTGCTCATCAGGCTGCACCCCCAGCCAGACCTTACCAAGCCAGCTCCTTGGTGGCCAGGCCCTCACAGCTCCCAGACTCACTGGGACTCAGGCCACGTCCCAGCTCAGTGGACAAAGATTGGGCCCCAGACCAGAACCTGGGGACTCTTCTGGAGTCCTGAAGTCCCAAGCCTCTCAGAAGAACAGCTACCAGGCCCTGGGGCGGGGACCCAGGAGTGGACACGGTGCAAACCTTGTGGGGCTGTGCTGGGGTCCGTGAGGCAGCTGAGTCTCCGAAGGGCATGGACTACGGGTTCCCTTCCCAGATAATGTGCTGTGCACATTGATAAGCCCTCCTCCTCTCTGAACTTGATTTATACAGTCAGGACTATTCATTGAGGCAAAATTTACAAATGGTACATGTGTAGACTGTATAGTACTGTTACAAGTTTTGGTAAGGTGTAACTAAACCCAAATCAAGACACGGAGCTTTGGCCGGGTGCCAGTGGCTCACTCCTATAATCTAGCTACTTGGGAGGCTGAGGTTGGGAGGCTAGAGGTTTGAGGTTAGACTGGGCAAATCGGTCAGGAGACCCTCATCTCCAAAATAACCAGAGCAAAATGGATTGGAGGTGTGGCTCAAGCCTTAGAGTACATGCCTAGCAAGTGTGAAGCCCTGAGTTCAAATCTCAGTCCTGCCCCCCCCAAAAAAGACACAGGACCTTAACATGAGTGAAGTCTCTCAGTCAAGTCCCTGTCCCTCAGCCCTTTCGACACCAGTCACCAGAGGCTGATGGTGGCTCCTTGGCCTTCCTACAATGCCATCATACAGTACCTGTGCATGTGGCTTCCTTTGACAAATTGTTTTTTTGTTTTGGCAGTACTGGGGTTTGAACTTGGGCCTTGCACTTGCCAGGCAGGTGCTCTACCATTCAAGCCACTGCCCCAGCCCCAGCATCATGGTTTTGTGATTCGTCCTTCTTGTTGCATGTATCAGTACTTTGTTCCTTTCCATTGAGAGCCATCACTGTGAGGACACGAGGCAGGCGTATTCATACATGGCATTTCAGATTGACCATGCCGTGACTCAGGGACCGCCCTCACCTGGCCCAGGAATCACTCACTTCCCTCCCTACTCACTGATTTTGGATGGGAATCACCTGGTTCCTCCCTTCCCACAGGTTAGCTTAGGTTTTAAAAGCACCTCTCTCTCTCTGCCTGCAGATTCCACCTGCGCCCACCATGCTCCCCTCTGTATTTCCCTTCCTTAACTTTTAATGAACTCCATTTACATGGTGTCCTCCCATGGAATCTTCGACGGGACACAAAGAATTTGGAAGTCTTCGGATCACAGACTGCACCAGCGCCAGCAACAGACATAGCACCATTTCTGCATTCCCTGTCCTCTGTGGACAGTTAGCAGTTGTGATGAATGGGCACAGAGGATTTCTGTGGACCCCAGTTTCTCCTGGATCGGTAACTTCAGCAATGGCCACAGAAGCAAACTGGTCCTGTCTCCTAGGGAACCTGCTGCAGAGATGCAGGTGGCTGACACCCCAGCACAGTCCCTTGGGACTAGCTTCCCCTAGCCACTCCCAGCCCACAACTAAGGATAGCAGGGGACCAGTGCTGACTGCACTGAGCCCTGCACTCTTCCTACCCAGGCATCCTTCCTGCCTCAGTGGTGGTGCAGGGTGACACCTGCTTCCCTCTGAGGGCTGTGCCTGCTCCTCTCCCCACCCCAGGCATTTCCTCAATGACTCTGCTGTGTGTCCAGCCCTGACCTGGAGGCTGTTTCCTGGAAAACCCTAACTGACCTTGTCTAGGATAGAACTGCGGGGTCACACACCACCCATACTTTGGGAGAACAAGTCGGTAAGGCGTGGTGGGAAGCACCTGGAGAATGTCCTCCCTAACAGTCAGCCAGGATGCCCATCTGCTGGGCAGGTAGGTGGAGTCTGCAATGCCATTGTGCAGACTGGCATCCAGAGTTGACCCTTCCTCCCTGGCACAGGAAATGCTTTGGCCAGGAGTAGCAGGAAAGCAATGCACACAGTCATCCTGGTCCCCTTGCCCTCCCAGCAGGGAAGTGTGTCAGTCTTTAGAACGTGGGGAAACTGAGATCATCGGGATGGTGCTGTGACTGAGGTCATCAGACTCACAGGCCTGCCCACATGCCTCATAGGTCTCAGGCCAAGCTTTGGCTGTCATGGCGACAGAAGATATACTACCAATGACACTGATCACTTGAGCTCTGGAAGCTGCTGCATTTAGCTTCATGCCACGCCCAAGCCAGCCCATGGCTTCAAAGGCTCAAGTGAGCCGAGCCCCAAACAGGCAGGTGGACAATGAATGGTGGACTCCCCAAGGCTGGCCCAGGGGTTTTCTGAGCTGCCCTTGGGGGAAAGCGGTAAAGAAGAATGGGCTTCCCAAGGAGGGCAAGATTGTGTCACAGGCATCTACTTTTAAGAGTGACTTCAAGTCAGGTGTGATGATACATACCTGTAATCTCAGCTCAGGGGGCTGAAGCAGGAAGATTTCGAGTTCAAGGCCAACCTGGGCTACACAGTGAGACACTGCCTCAAGAAAAAGAAAAAAAAAACAACAACAAAAGTGTGACCTCAAGGATGTGCCAGGCAGGAGGGAGGGGCCTGGGAACTTTTGGGGGAGTAAGAGAGAATGGAAAAAAGGGGAGGGAGGGTGGAAGAAAGGGAGAGAGGAAGGAAGGAATTTAAAACCTGGCAAACCATCTTGTCTTTTAGGTTATGAAATGCTTTCCCACACATTAGCATTTGGGTCTCACAACCACCCTGAAGGAGGCAGGTAATTCTCCCCACTTGACAGATGAGAACTCGGGGGGCTCTGAGAAGGAGGGGCTCCAGCACCCCAGAGGGATCACACAGCTACCTCTCCAGGCCTGTCCAGTTCTGAACCTAGCTCCTGCCGCCACCACCTGTGCCCCACTCTGCTCCCTGGAAAGGTGGCTTTGGCAACCCATCGTGTGTTCATTGGGCGCCCCTAGTCCCCTCCGCCTGTATTTTTTTATTATCATATTATTGCTGTACGGGGGTACATTGTGACATTTACAAAAGTGCTTACAATATCTTACTTGAATTCACCCCCTCCATCTTTCTCCTTTATTCTCTCTCCTCCCTTCTTAGAATAGTTTCGACAGGTCTCATTTTTCCATTTTCACGCATGAGTACACAATATTTCCATCGTATTTGTCCTCCTTCACCCTTCTCTTATCCCCTTCTCCCTCTCACTGGTCTCAACCCCCAGACAGGATCTGTTTGACCTTCCTGTCCCCCGTTTTTGAATGAAGACATTTCCCTTTACCTGTATTTATGTTCTTGCTCCAAAATCTTCATGTTCTAGGCTGGCCCAGCTTTCTAGAGTCTCAAGTCCTATCGCCATTGAAGCAACTTTGAGAGGACAACAGGCTTGCTCCTTGTGTCCTCCAACCACCCATGTGTGACCATAGTGTCCAGGGAAGTGGCCCAACATCTGTGGTCATTTGGTCATATCTCCTGAGTTCTCTCTATGTACCCAGCATTGCACCAGGCCTGAGAAGCCTTCAGTGACCAAGAACCAGGTCCTGTTGGACAGGAGTTCATGATCTGTGTCCCTTGGCAGTGAAATGTCCCTTGGCTATTGTTATGATCTCTGAAGTCACCCACAGACAGCTCAGACTCAGGGGACTGACAGAGATGGGGGAGAAGGAGGTCTCCATGCCTGTCCCTGCCAGGGAAGATTTCCAGTTCTGTGTCCACTGTCCCCATCTGAGCTCAGGGCCTCAGCCAACCATGATGTACCAGTGGGCAGGGCTTCTCTTCTGTCCTCTCTTCTCTCCCTCACCTCTTGCCCCTCCTCTGCTTCATCCTCTCCTCTCCATCTCCCTCCAGCCCCTCCCCCCTCTTCTGGGTGCTAAGCTGCTATCTCCCTGTGTTCTCTTATCCACCTGTACAATGAGGTGGAAGGGCAGCAAGGGCTTCTCTATAGACCCAGTGGTCTTGGATTTGGGGACCCTCACCCACTTTGAGCTCGCCAGCTCAGCTAAGGGCTCCTGCTTCACAGGGTTACAGTCAAATGCCTAGCAGTGGCTCTGGTGGATCTGCTTCCCTGGTGGCTTCTGTTCTTGCTTACGCAGCTGCAGTGCTTTGAAGTCCCCAAGGGACAAGGTGCTAAGAAGACCAAAAGCCACATGAACCCTTCTCTGGACAGAGATGGTAGAAACGGGAGGCATAAGCGGTCTCCAGACTCATCTCATTCATCCTCACTCACAGAGAAATGTTTTAATTTCAAAATCCAGTGCCAGTGTCCTGTCCAAGGCACTGGGCTGGGATCAGCCTTATTTCCTAACATGAAAATATCAGCAGAATAAATGTGGGTGAGCTGTAGAGGCTCTTAGGAGACACAGAAGTTTATGAATTTCTGAAAGGCTCGGGAGCCAAGAAGTTACAGCCCACAATAGAGGGGAATGGAGAACTTTCCAAGGATCTCTCTGCCTGGAACAAACCTTCCCCCATCTCCATGTGTCCTTCTTCATTCAGAGGACTTCCAGGGCTACCCTGTCTTACTGGACTCTCCTCCCTTCCCCCTTCGCACAGCATCTGTTACTAGCTGAGGTAACACCACTCTGTTTCATCCCTCCTGGAGTGGAAGCACCCGAGAGCAAGGGCTGCGTCTGTCTTGTCCTCCAGGTGCCCAAGCAGCAGGCACTTGTGACAAGTGGCTAACACCCCTCACCTCACCAACAAAAGCTATCTCATATAAATCTCTGGATCCTGTGAATATGTCACCATACATGGCTAAAGAATTTTGCAAATATGATGGAGGGTCTTGAAATGGTGAGATGTCCTGCATCAACCAGGTGGGACCAATGTCATCCCAAGGATGCTTATAAGTAAGTGTGGGGGGGTGGTGTGGTTTGAGAATGTTACCGGCAATTGCTGCTCTCAGATCTTGGTCTTTGTGATCCAAATGGAAGAATCCAAAGAGAACATGTGGATGGGGTGAAGGAAGAGGGGGTCACCCATTCTGCCAGGTGAGGAAAGGGAAGAGCGCCCTTGAGCCAAGAGGGAGAGCAGTCCCAAATATCCCTAACCTAGCCTGCTCTCCACATATTGTGCTTGGATTCTTCCATTTGGAGCACAAAGACTAAGATCGTCTGAGAACAACAATTGCTGATAGCAAGAGAGTTGTAGTCAGACAAGATGTGCCAATAGGAAGAGAAGTGACAATGGGACCATCTAAGGAACAGGGCAGCCTCTAAAAGCTGGAAAAGTCTAAGGAATCAATTCTCCCCTGCAGCCCAGAGAGACTGATTTTGGACTTCTATCCTTCAGGACTGTAAGATTTATGTTTTTTAACACCACTGAGTTTGGAGTCATTAATTGCAGCAGCAATAGAAAAATTATACATGCTCGATAGTTAGTGAGTGAGTGACTATTTGGACCCATTAAGGGAGAACTCCCACTCCTACATTTCTATACCCTTGGGAGGGATGGAGGAAAAAAACTTCTGCCTGTCATTGTCCCTGAGAGAGAAGTGTCTAGTAGACTTGGGGTCTTTTGACAGGGAACCCAGTGTACAGGAAATACAGGCCAGGCTTCAATGGGGCTTCAGCTCTTGAGCAAAAGGCAGCCAGCAGTGCCAGACCAGACAGCTTCTGGAACAAAGGAAGAAGTAGGCCTTTATTGGTTTATTGGGGTCAGTTAACTGAGGGTCATTAATTTGCCTCAAGGATTTCAGGTGCTTAAGAGCACAAAGTTAGAAGACCAGCTCCAATGAACAATCAGCAAAAGTGGCCCTCAGGTGCCTGAAAAGTAACCTAGGCAACCATTATTCTAACCTACAGAGAGAGTGGTGTTACCTATAGCAAAGCTAGTGAGAAACTGATAATTTATTACCCATATGTGTGACCTCCAAAATTAGTGGTCTTTAAGTCAACCAAGAGCAAGAGAAGCTGCAGGGTTTATTTAGGTTTTCCCTTGGTAACAGGAGGAGTCATTCCTTGTGAGGCAACAAGGTGAGGCCTAGCAGGCGTGCAGAAAGGGAAGGAGGAAGGAGGTGGAGAATAGAAAGAGAATGGGGGAATGTGGCTGAAAATCACAACAACCCTCCAACCCATTACGAGCACCTGCTGTGGCTGGTCACTTCCTAAAGTCTGGTCACTTTGCTAGAATGAATGAAGAATGGAAAGGTTGTCACTGGATTTCAATTCACCATAGCTGTCACACTAGTTCTCACCTGACTCAGACCCAAGAAGTAAGAGTGAGCAAGAGAGCTCCCCAGACCCCAGGAAGGAAAGCTCTTCAAAGGTATCCTGAAGCAAACACATAGAAGTGGGGAATCCTGGCAACACCTCATCATATATAAGTACGTGAACATGCAAGCATAAATAAAAAAGCATACTACTGAACACACTTTCTGCACCACGCTTTCTTTCCACTTCATACTATATCTTGTTACATACCAGTATATATGTAAATAGTAGACGTGACTGATTCTTTAGAGCGGCAAAATGGCACTGAATGCATTCTGCCAGAGGGGCGTTTGCTAAAATGGGCTCACTCTTACATTGTGGGAGCACACAGCACTTGCAAATGGGGAACCTCTCGGCAGTGTGCACCAAGACCTTTGCTGTTGACTCACCTGAATGAGAGCCTCTCTGCCACCTGCTTGCTTCAGCCCCATGCATTTCCACTTCCCTTAAGGAACTGTAGGATCTGATTTCTTTTTTTTTTTTTTTTTTTTTTTTTTTTACAGGACTTGGGTTTGAACCCGGTTTCACGCTTGCAAAGCAGGTAACCTACTGCTTGAGCATATCTCCAGCACATTTTGCTCTGGTTATTTTTGTGATGGGGTCTTAGGAACTATTTGCCTGGGCTGGTCTTGAACAGCAATCCTTCCGATCTCAGTCTCTCAATTACCTAGGATTACAGATGTGAGCCACTGGCGCCCAGCAGGTCTGATTTCTAGTTTAATACTGTGTTTGCCAAGCGAAAAAAAAAGGAAAAAGTGCATGAATTATGCTCCTGAAAGTATTTTTCTTTTTCTTTCTCAGCATTCTGATTTTTATCTGTTAAAACTCACGGTGAATAAAATGACCTTGGAAATAGATGTGGGTCTGGGTTTTCCTGTGCGGTCAAGGAACTGATAACATAAATCCAGGGAACAGTTGCTCTGAACGGGTCCCAACCTATATTCATGTTTTGCAAGTTCATCACAAATTAGGTGAGAAAAAAAATTCTAGCAGGGGCTACTTGTGCCTAAACCTGTTCAAACATCTAGCGTACTAATAACCTTTGTTGGGAATGTTAGCTCTTCTTGTTCAGAGAAGCGATCACTCGAATGTGGTGTGGTGATTTTGCTTTTTTTGTTGTTGTTCCTTTTTAAAGCTGGTTCTTCTTACCCTTTGGAAGCAGCAATTGGAAGTCTATTTCCTTAGCTAAATTTCTTCATTAGGACACATGTATCACAGACATTTGTAGTTTGAGGGCCACACTTATATCCCAAACTGGATTGATTGCAGCTTGGAAAGATCAAATCAGAAAAAAATAATAATCACACACACATCAAAGATTCCTTGAGCTTTCTGAAGCTGATAGGAGAGCGGAAGAGTTGGGCAGGAGACAAGGTCTCTTGGGTGACTGGTACTGGCACAGAAGCCTGCCAAGCCCACTGGAAGGACTGAAGTCAGGGATGTAGCAAGCTACATCTGCCCCACCGAGAGATGGGAGATGCCAGTGGTGACTCCCATGATGCACCGAGCCCCGCCCCTCATGTTCCCAGGCATGCAGCAGGCACTTTACAGGGCAATCTGTTCCAGAGGCACAGGTTGAAGGAAAGCAGAATAGATCCATTTCAGGCAGAATAATGTTTGGGTGTTTGTGATTGTCGTCGATGATGTCAGAGACTGAATCAGGCCTCTGCATGACTTCTGGGAAGCAGTAAACTCCTCCAACCCAGGACACGTGCATGCAGACAGGGAGAGCATGACGCTTTGGAGGAGGCTATTTCCTGCTTGATTCACCTTCTCCTCTCTGGGTGGCCTTCATCATTTGACTGAATGACAGAGTGGCTAATAAGGCCACAGGCTTGGGAGCCAAGCTGCCTGAGTTCTAGTCCTGGCTCCACCCCTTAGAAGTCTTTCAACCTAAATGCACTCACCCTACTTAATCCCTCAGTTTCCATAGCTGAAAATGAGAACTAATAATAGCAATTTCCCCCTAGGCCCTTCTGAGGGTTAAGCAAATACTTGTGTGAAGAATCACGTGCCTAAGCCCTCATAAGGGCTGACAAATGGTAACTATGGTTATTATACCAGACTAACCGAACTGTCATAATTATAGCACGCCAAGGATTGAAGCATCAGGTCAGGTGTGCTGTGCAGGCCAAGGGGCTTTGCTGCATTTCAGCCAGGTATGCAGGGCATCAGAGCGACTGGGACTTGGTAATTAGCTAGGTAGGAGTCCCTAGACCTGGCTGTACTTCAGCAGGGACGGAAGAAATTAAAAGGTCAACAGACCAAAAGGTTCTCCAGGTGATCCTGATGGGTAGCCAGTTTTGGGGATGACTGGGTTCCCTCCTGGACAGTGGGGAATAGAGGGCCAGGGAGAAGGGACCTTCGCTCAAGGTGCTGTACTCAGTCAGTGGCCACACTGACCTAGCACTTGCCATCTGTTCCTCTGAGTCCCATGGTCCTTCCTTCCCACAAAGGCTCCCTGAAGCCATGAAGTCATAAGAGAAAATCAACAAGGATTCTTCATGCCCTTCAAAGCATTTGAAAAAAAAAAAAAAACTCAAGGGGTAGCAGAGTAAGTTTCCAGGGTTAGGAATTTAGCTCAGTGGCAGAACACTTGCCTTACAAATGTGAGGCTTAAATTCTATCCCAGCACTGGAGAAAAAAAAAAAAAGAGTACTGTCAACATATTTAAACACTGTCCTTTGAAAGAAATCAAACTCTAGCCAGGTGCTGGTGGCTCACGCCTATAATCCTAGCTACTCAGGAGGCAGAGATCAGGAGGATCGCAGTTCGAAGTCAGACTGGGCAAATAGCTCGCGAGACCCTATCTCAAAAGTACCTAACACAGAAAGGGCTGGTGGAGTGGCTCAAGGTGTAAGTCCTGAGTTCAAGCCCCAGTACTGCAAAAAAAAGAAAAAAAAAGCCAACTCCATGATGTTCAATTTTAGCTGAATCTGAGTGGAACCTGCTTTGTGGGCTGTGAGCTCACTGGCTAGAAGGCTGGGTGGAGACCTTTTGAATTTAGAGGACTGTTTGCCTGCAAATCAGGAAGATGCGTGCTCTGCCATCTGTGTGGAGTTTACTCTCTGTAGAAGGAGGATAAAGATCAGTCTGTTGGTTTGAAAGAGAACATATGGGTGTCAAACAACAACTATTCTTTTCATGGCAGACATTTGCTGATGAATATGTAAGTGTCCAAAGGTGAGGCTGGGGAAGTTGGGCCATCGTTGGGCAGAATTCCTTAGAAATGTTCTGTGTACCCAGGACCAGATGGCGATTGGGTTTCCAGAGTCACTGTAGCCTCCCCATCCTTCTGCAGAGCCCAGGGAGGAGTCTCATCTGCTGGCTCTTGTACTGATGGCTCCTCCCAGGGAGGACTAATGGGACACACACAAGCCTCAGAGTCCACACCTCAGGATGCTTCCTGGTTAGCTCACTTCCTCCTGTGTGACCTCAGCTAAATAGGCCTCGCTGTCATCACCATGGAGTATGGATGACACCACCTGTAGGATGCAGGTAAAATGCCCACGCAGCCTGGCAGGCAGAGGGATGTGCCGGAAGTAGCAGCAGCTGCAGTCACCCAGGCCTGGACTCCTCCCATCAGCCTGACCTACTTTAGGGCTGAGATGTTGGCTCCCTGCCATGTCGTGCTCTCAGAGGGAATGTCCTGTTAGGCCACAGGCAGGGCAGGAAATAGAGTCTGTGATTCCCGGCCCAAGGATTTTCTTAGGCCTCAGCTTCCCTCATAAGACCAGTGCTGGGAACCAAACCTAGGCAAGAGCTTCACCACTGAGCTACATACCCGGCTCCACCACTGATAAGAGAAATAGCGTTTTGTGGATTTAGTAGTTTAGCTTCGGCCAGGTACAGCGCCTCAAGCCAGTAATCCTAGTTATTTGTGGGAGGATCATAGTTCAAGGCCAGCCCAAAGTTCATATGGCTCTATCTCAACGAATATCTGGGCGTGGTGGTGAACGCCAGTCATCTCAACTGCTTGGGAAACATAAATGGGGGATCGTGGTCCACACTGGCCTAGGAAAAAGTGAGACCCTATCCCAAAGATAACTAAAGCAAAAAGGGCTGGGGGCATGACTCAAGTGGTGGAGTGCCTGCCTAGCAAATACAAGACCCTGAGTTCAAACTCCTCAAGGTCTACTGCCTCCTACCCAGAAAAAAAAAAATAAATAAGCTTAGCTTCAAAGGGTGTCCACCAGATGGCCCCATCCCAGCCATGTTCAAAGATAAAGGCCAGCCAGGTGCTAGTGGCTCATGCCTGTAATCCTAGCTACCTAGGAGGCTAAGATCAGAAAGATTGTGGTTCAAGGCCAGCCAGGGCAAATAGTTCAAGAGACCCCCCCCTTCTCTAAAATAACCAGAACAAAATGGACTGGAAATGTGGCTCAAGTGGTAGAATGCGTGCTTTGTAAGCATGAAGCCCTGAGTTCAAACCCCAGTCCAACAACAACAACAACAAAAAGTTAAAGGCTATTACACAAGGCAGCACTTCAAACTTCATAGCCCAGCCAAGAGCACCTGCTCTTGCCCCAGGTGGGGAGGAAACAGGTTGGAGGAGATAGAAGACTTTCCCCCGGAAGTCGGTCAGGAGCAGAGGTCAACGCTAACTTGGGCTCTGATACTGTGGATCTGCTCTGCACCTGCCTATAGGCCATGCCTGAGAGAGTTCTAGCCTGAGCACATCCACCCTGGGCTGGGAAGTACAGTCCTTTCCAGGGTGAGTGCAGCAGTTCCTCCACCTTCACACAGGCTCTTTCTGATAGCAGGCTAAGAAGTAAATTTAAAAAAACAATGCCATTCACAATAGCCTCAAAAATAAAATAAAATACCTGGGAATAAGCTTGCAATAAAAATTGGAGAACAGTGAAGAAGGAAATTGGAGAAGACGCTAGAAAATGGAAAGACCTCCCATGTTCATGCAGCAGAATTAATATTGTGAAAATGACTGTACTACTGAAAGCAGTCCACAGATTCATTGCAATTCTCACCAAAGTCCCAGTGTCATTCTTCAGAGAAATAGAGACATCAATGCTAAAATTCATATGGGAACATAAAAGACCTCAAATAGCAAAAGTAATCCTGAGCAAAAAGAGCAAATACCTGACCTCAAATTATACTTCAGAGCAATAGTAGTAATCCTGAGCAAAAAGAGCAAATACCTGACCTCAAATTATACTTCAGAGCAATAGTAGTGAAAACAGCATGGTATTGGCACAAAAACAGACACGAAATGGACTAGAATGGAAGACTGAGAAATAAACCCATGCAGCTGCAGATATCTGATTTTTGACAAAGGAACCAAAAACAAACGTTGGAGAAAAGACAGCCTTTTCAACAAATGGTGCTGGGAAAATTGGATATCCACATGTGGAAGACTGAAACTAGATCCCTATAAAAATCAATTGAAAATAGATCAAAGACTTTAATGACCTGAAACTCTGAAACTACTAGGGGAAAACACTGGAAGATACAGACACAGCAATCATTTTGTGAACAGGACTCCAGTTGCCCAGAAGATAAGAGCAGGCATTGACAAATGGGATTGCATCAGATTAAAAAGCTTCTGCACATCAGAGGAAACAATTACCAGAATGAAGAGGAAATCCACATTTAGGGAGGAAAAAAAAAAAAACCCTTCACAAAAGAAGTTTTCCAAATATTGGAGAAAACAACTCAACGCCATCAGTTTCCAGAAGATTCGGTCTACACACCACAGCGATTGCCACGCACACTAACCAGAAGGGCTGAAAAATATTTTAACCCGATGACACCGAGCAGGTGAGGATGGAGTCTTGCGGTTGAGACTGTGTGTGGGTGTGACAGCATGGAGACACTGCTGGCTGCACGTTTGTACACACTGTGACGAATAATTTACTCTTCGCTACACACCCTTAAAAATGCAGACTTTTGACATGTTACCAAAACACACGATGGGAATGTTCAGACTTTTGCAACACACACACACACACACAGAAGAGTCTCGACTCTCCAACAGTTGAGCAGCTGCTGGACTCCACACCCCCGATGAGTCTTATGAACTCATCGTGGTGAAGGAGGTCGGCAGGTTTATAAACAAAGTTGATGTCAGGAAAGTGGGGTAATCACCAAGAGGAGGCAGAAGGGACATTCTAGGGCTCGGGTTGTCCTAATTCTTGGTCATTATGCTAGTTACAAAGCTGAGTTGACTTTGTGAAAATTCAGCAAGCTGTATGTTGATGGTTTGTGTTCTTTTCTACATATGATAGCACACTTTGATAAAAAAGAAAGGAAAAGAAACTTACGTGAACAAAGAAGGGAAGGGAAGGAAAAGGTGGGGGAGTAAAAGGGCAGAGTGCAGGAGAGAAAGAAGATGCTAAGGACATGGGGCTGGCCATTGGTCCCACCTGGTCTCCAGGTGTCCCCCCCGCCCAGCACCCTCCCCCTGCATGGTGTACTCACCCGGCTTTGGTCGGAAACAGATGGCTAGAGAGAAGTGCCAGGGCTCTCTCTCACCTGCCCTTGTTCCTGAGGGCTTGGATGTCACTCAGCCTCACCAGCAACCCTGCCCACTCTCCCTGGGTGGACGGAGACTTGAATGCCAGCCTCCGGATAAAGAAGGGGATTAATGTGATCCTCCACCTGGGTACCTCTGCGTGGGCAGGCTGAGGGAATGTGCAGGGGGAATGTGTGTACACTCTCAGAGATAGCCTTGACCTCCACTTGAGGCAGCCTTTCCTATCGGAGCTGGGCCAGGGGGAAGAAGTGTGCTATTCAGGAAAAGGGTCACTGAGATCACAGCTGCCCCAGGTGAAGCCCCTTGCCCTTGCCTGGCTCTGGCCTTTCTGTGTCGGAAGTACTAGGACTGCAAAGGGCATCTGAGGCTGGACTGAGTATAGCTGCACTTCCGGAGCAGGCTGCCAGGCCCCGTGGGGGCTCCAGAGTGAGTGCTGCAGCCTGCTCCTTGTTGACTTCTAGCTGGGACAAAAGCTGCCCGAGATGGTCCCTGCTGTCCTTCTCTGGACTAATATTCACTGAGCTTGTATGGTCCAGAGCAGATGCCTCTGGAAGAGGAGGCAGGAGGCCTGGCTGCTGGTTCTTTCACTTCCAGCAGCTTTGTGACCTTGAGAACAACACAATGCTGCTCCTGCCTCTCTTGTTCCCTCCTTGTGAAATAAGGGCTCAGCATCGTAGGCTGTCCAATATGGCAGCCAGTAGCCACATAGCTACTTACATCTAGATTTAAAATAGTTAATATTGAATAAAATTTAAAACTTTTTTTTCTTTTAGAATGGCCAGCCACAGTTCAAAAGCCCAGTAGCCATGTGAGACTAGAGACAACTGCATTGAACACAGCAGTCACAAGGACAGAAAATTACACTGGACAGTGCCAAACAAGTCCCATCTGTGGTTATATGGCGTTTTCTATTATTATGACAAAAGATTACCCAAAAGCCAATCTAGTCAACAGATAAGATGAGGAAGAGGCACCTGAGTCCCTTGGATCTCCATCTCCCACGGTGGCCCCAGGCTTCTCCAAAAGCTCTGACTATATGGCCTCTATTTATCTTAATGACTTCTCAGGCTTGGGAGAGGTGAGCAGGGGAAGCTACCACTGAAGCTACCACTCCATAGTGGGGGTCTCCACCACCACTGACAGGGAGAGTTTGTGCAGGGACCCTTGGCACTTCCCTGGGATAGCTGGTGTTACTGAGGGGAGGGGCTCAAGAAACAACAATGTTGGAAGAGTCAGGGAATTTTTCAAGCTGGACCACAGCTGATAGCTTGAAGAGGAAGGGCAGTTAGCACCCCTGCTCTGAAAGGAAAGAGAACAGAGCAATGAGTCCGACTCATTGGCTTAAGCCTTTGTGAGGAGGCTAGCCCTGGCTTCTTCACCCTCCTCCCATCCATGCCCAGTGATTTCTGACCTGTGACTTTTCTTTAACCCAAGATTCAACCAGGTATGTTCATTTCTTCTTGTCTATACAGCCTACAAGTGAATGTGTACAATGTAAGGTTTTCCTGACCAGTACAACGTAGAGTTTCCTGATTCCAATTGATCCAGGATGCTACTAAGTTTGCAAACTTCTCCCAGGAAAGAACAGGCTATTAAAGCAGGTTGTTAGCTGCAAAACCACGTTCTTTAAATGTCCTCAGATAAGAGGTCAGGTGGCCCCCATCTTGAGAGTATCCAGGATGTGACTCTCTTAGTGCTGAGACCGAAACTCCTTGGCAAGGCAGGAGTTGTCGCTCATTGTAATTAGTGGCTTTTGTCCACAAAACCCTCACTTTCTCCCACCCAAGTACTAACCAGGCCCAGTGGTATGGCTGTAGATAAAACCCTCACTTTTTTTCTTCTTTTTTTGACAGCACTGGGTTTGAACTCAGGGCCTCACACTTGCTAGGCAGACGCTCTTACTGCTTGAGCTACTCCACCAGCTCTTTTCTTGTGATAGGGTTTTTTAAAGACAGGGTCTCATGAACTATTTGCCTAGACCTGGCTTCAAACCTCAATCCTCCTGATCTCTGCCTCCTGAGTAGCTAGGATTACAGGCGTGAGCCACCAGCCCTGGCTTAAAACCCTGACCTTCTAAATGCTCCTGGTCCCGTGGACTTCAGCACATCAGCAGAGGAGAGGATGAGGGCTGTGGCTTTGCATTAAGTTGGTGAGCAGGCAGGGGCAAGAAAAACTCCCGTGCCCTGGACACACATGAAAATGCTCAAGCCCACAGAAACAAAGACCTCCTCATTCACTAATGTGCAGTTGCTGAAACAGGACGAAGTGGGTGGGGTCACCAGTGCCCTGCAAGGAGGATGGCTTGGGAACACAAGGGCCATAGCTGTCTGAAGGCAGGAACTGGCAAAGCTCCTGCTCTGAAAAACTCTGAGGCAGTAGGCCCCAAGTGGACAGAGGTCTGAGAAGGCCCCAGGAGGCTACCTTCCCAGTGAGCAGGAGATTGTTCCTCACTCTCCTCTGGAAGGGAGTCTGCTCTGGGTTTTGACCAGGGCAAACATAAGCTAGGACTGTGCTCATGTAATAAAACAGAAAGGACAATGTGAGGGAAAGAGGATGGCTTACTGGGACAATTACAAAGCCCTTCCTCTGGGTATTTTCCTGTAATCCTCGTGGCAACTCTATGAGGAGGCAGAGGTGGATAACAGCATCAGATTTTTTTTTTTTTTTTTTTTTTGGTGGTACTGGGTTTGAACTTAGGGCTTCTTGCTTGTGAGGCAGGCGCTCTACCACTTGAGCCACTTGCCAGCCCTTTTTGAGTTGGGTATTTTTGAGATAGGGTCTTGCAAAGTATTTGCCCAGGACTGGCTTTGAACTATGAGCCTCTTGATCTCTACCTCCTGAGTAGCTGGGATTACAGAGAGAACCACACAGATGAATCCCTACATTATCCTTCAAACTGAATACCCCTTTGTGGGCTCTTTGTGCCTTCTGGACAAGGACCAGCCCTCACCCACTGTGGGGAAAGACTCCCTGCTCGGAAACAGTGGTCCTTGTCCACCAGAAAATTCCCACCCACCACCCACACTCAGCTTGGGAACTCCTTGTCACACAGACAAAAGAACAGAGGTTCCCGAAGACAATGCCAGATTACTCAGCGCTGAAAAGAATTGAGCTATGTACCCATAAACAGACATAGGGGAGATCCTTCTTTGGTTCATATGTGATGATGGGTTGTCCACGCCGTTGAGTGACATGTCTCCCTAATACCTTTTTACACATCAGCATATTACCTGTCTGATGTGGAAAAAAAACAAAAGGAAAAGACATGGAGGAAACCTATATGCAATTACTAAATGAAAGAAGCCATCTGAAAACCAGATCAGATGACCTTCTGGAAAAGGCAAAACCATGGGGACCTTAAAAAATGGTTGTCAAGGTCAGGGGAGAGAGGGATAAATAAGCAGAGCATAAGCAGAGCACAGAGAACTCTTTTTTTTTTTTTGAGACAGTCTCTTGTATGTAACCAGGCTGACCTCAGTCTTTCAAGTGCTGGGATTCCAGGGGTATACCACCACACTGAGTGTCATTGCTTAAGGCAATTGCTTAAGGTTCTGCAATATTGTAATTATGGACACACCACTATACATGTATCCACACCTAGAGGGTGTACGACACCCAGCGTGAACACCAGCGTAAACTGGCCCTGGCTGGTTGATAATGGCATGTCAATATGGGTCCATTGACTTACAAATGTAATACTCTGGCACCTGAAGTTAATTTTTGGCAAGGCTGTAGGTGTCTGGGCAGAGAGCATATAGGAACTCCTGGCACTTTCTACTCACTTTTGTTGTGAACTTAAAACTGCTCTGGAAAAATAAAGTTTATTAATTAAAAACAAAACTCAAGGCTGGATACAGTGAGACACACCTATAGTCCCAGCTCTTGGGAGACTGAGGCGGAAGGATCGCTTGAGCACAGGAGTTTGGGACCAACCTGGGTAACACAGACAGACTCTGTATTCAAACCAAACCAAACCACCCACTGAGCACACCAAATTACTTCCTGTCTCTCGCCTTTGCACTTGCTGTCTCTCTTGCCTACCTGGCAACCTCATCTCCCAGCTTTCCACCTTGTCACGATGCACTCCCTCCATGAAGCTTCCCCTGACTCTCTTTTGAGCTATTGCTACACTGTGGAAATGCTTTTATGATTTCATGTATCACGTATTCTAATAATTCGTTTCATAGCTATTGTCTTGTCTGCTGCCCTCAGGGCCTAATGAGCCTTTGGGTTTTCTAAACCGTGCTGTCTGCTGTCTCCCCTAGGCACATGGACACTCCTGAGGCTTCTCCCTGCACTCCTCCAGGTTCCCAGTCATCCACTGATTTCGCTTTTACACTCGCACCACGAGTCAACCAAGTAACTGACATTTGTTTACTACTGGAGCGGGGAATTGTTGTGCTGTCTAGAATTCTAGGCTGCAAAGTCCTTGGAGATAAGCAAAGGTTTTATAGTTACAAGCAATGTAAACAAGCCCTTTCTAACTTTTACCTGAAGGATTATGAGTAGCCTGAGCCAGGGCCAGCACAGGCAGGAACCAGGACATCTCAGGGATCTCCAGATATCTTGGGTGCTGAACCCCTTGGGCCATCCCCCTAGGCTGTGGCCACCAGGTGACTCAGCTCCAGCCACCCTTCAGTTACATACATCTCCACTTAAGATTCAAATATCTAGAAAGTGTGAGTGGATTAGTTTGGGTCAGGTGTCCACCTCCATGATTAGGGACTCAGAGTCTTCTGCAAGCCATTCTGGGACTGCAGGAAGAGGAATAGACGTGGAAGCATTTTATCCACTAAGGCAGGATTGTGTCTTGCACACCAAACAGTGTCAAACGACATGTGCTCAAGTATTTCAAAGGTGACGAATGAGCGGATGAACCAACATTCCCTCCAAGTCTTCCAGCCTCTTCCCCACCCATGACTGGCTGTGCCTAGGGGCTTTACACTTTCTAAATCTGTGAATGACTTCTCTCAGGGTCTGCCCTGCTGAGAAGGGCACTATGAGTTAGACCAGCTGCTCAGTAGAGCCACAGAGCCCTGCTACAGACTATAGAAAGCCAAGCCAGAGACACCAAATCAAGCCAGAGGAGGAGGAAGTTTCTGAACTATACGGGATTCTTCATTCTATGAGATTTTTCTCAGTTGTGAGTTCCCAGTGTACAACATTGACTTTGCTCAAACTATCCAGGAAGATGGATGTACCAAAAATTGGGAGTAATGGCACCTGACAAATCATCTTTAGCCACCTCTTGCTCTCATAGGGCGAGAAACTAAGACCCAGGGAGGTACGTTTTGCTCAAAATCAGCACATATTTATGGCAGGCCTCCTAGATCTCAGTCATGGATCTTTTTACTGTGCATTGTGGTGGATGCTGGAGACCTCAGCCATGGGCCTTTTCTTGCTGATGTGGACATTAACTGTCTTCATCAATTTGTGGAAGCTGTTTCTTCCACTCTTCCTATCTTTGGGGTCCTCAGATCCAGAACGGTGGCGGTTCTTCCTCAGGGCTACCTAAATGAACTATAGCACTCCATGTGATTTCCTCACTTTTCACCGAGGTTCAGTGTTAATAACCAGGCTTGTTCCCACTTGTAGTGGTTAGCAATCACTGCCTACCAACTCATCCCCAAAACAGTAATAAATAAATTATAAGAAATAATAGCCACATATTTATTAAGATAAATGAAAATATTTATAAAATAAAGCTCAATAATAATCATTTAGTTCACAATTCTACAAGTTGGCAGTTTAGGCTAGGCTCAGCAGAGCAATTCTAGTCTTGGTTCATCTTCCGTTTTATGTGCAGTCAGCCAGCTATAGATGGGTCTTCAGACAATGGCGATGGGGGAGTGCTATCTTGATGGGGCTCTCTCACGTATTTAGGGATCAGTGGGTTGGAGACCATTGGGCTCTGCTCCATGGTGGCCCCCAGGCTTCAGCAGACTTCTCTGGGCTGTTCTCATGGTGAAGGAAAAGGTTTAAGAGGGAGGCCAGAATGCTCATTTTATTTGCAGTACTTTATTGGCCAAACAAAGTCCAGCTCATATTCAAGGAATGGAAGGGTTTACATATTATTGCAAAACTCATTGCAAAGCATTATTCATAATTGCTAAAAAATGTAAACAACTGAAATGTCCACTGACTGATAAACGGATAAACAAGTGTGCCCTAACCATTCAATGTAATGCTATTTGGTCATAAAAAGCAATGGAGTACTGCTACTTGGGGAGCTAAGATCGAGAGGATTGTGGTTTGAGGTCAGCCTGGGTCTGTGATGCCCCACCTTGACTAAACAAAGCTGAGCATGGTGGTGCTTCCTGTCATCCCAGCCTCAGTGGGAAGCATAAAATAGGAGGATGGAGACCCAGGCCTGCCTGGGCAAAAAGTGAGACCCTATCAACAAAATAACCAGAGAAAAAGGGCTGGAGTGTGGTCAAATGTCTAGCAAGCATAAGGCCCTGAATTCAAACCCTAGTACTACAGGGGTATGGTGTGGTAGGGGAAGCAATGAATACTGACACATATGGATGAACCTTTTAAATGTTGTAAGTGAAAGAAACTAATCACAAAAGATAACATATTGTATAATTGCACTTATATGAAATATCCTAAATCATAGTGACAGAAAGTAGATTAAATTTCCAAGGGCTGGGGTGAGGGGGAGTGATTTCTTTTAGGGACTATGAAAACGTTCCAAGATAAGATCGTGGTGATGGTTACGCAACTCTGTGAATGTACTGAATTGCACACATCAGGCAAGCCCTCTACCACTACCTCCATCCCAGTTAAGTTGTACACTTTAGAAAGGAGAATTTATGGTATATGAACTAGATCTCCATAAAGCTGTTATTTTTAAAGTAGACAAGCGAAAAAAAAGTCCTGCAAGTGAAACCTATCAAAATAAGAAAATGTCTTTTTGAAAAATTTATAAATCAAGGCAATAACATTTTCATTCTCAATGAATCTTTCTTACTATTTAATAATTAAATAAAAGTGAAATTTAAGATTTTAAGGATATTTTATGGATTTTTTTTTGTCCTCAAGGAATATTTGAAATAACATAATTTTATTATTGATTGTTCAGAACCATGGTTCCACTGAGAAGAATTTGAATGTAGAAATTATTGATTTGGTATAGATAGAGTCAATGTAAGTTAGAGAGAAACTCTAAAGTTTTGGCCAGAGTTTAGAAAATTATTGGAAAGTTTTCATTTGAAACTGAGTATTTTCAATTATCTGTGAATGGTGCCATGAAAGATATAAATCAGTTATCACTAAATCTTTTATTTAAGCAACATTTATCTTCATGCGAAATATCAGAGTAAATTAGTATGTTAAAAGAGCTGAAAGCTGAGCTGTGCATCAGTGGCTCATGCCTGTGACCCTAGCTACTTAGTGGGGCTACCTGGGAGGACTGTGGTTACAGGCTACCCAGACAAATAGTTTGTGAGGTCACATCTCAACCAGTAACTGAGTGTGATGGTGCAATAGGTAAAATAGGAGGAAAGAGATTCAAAATGGCCTGGGCAACAGGTGAAAACCTATCTCCAAAATAATCAGAGCAAAAAAGGCCGGAGGCATGGCTCAAGCCAAGACGTAGAGCACCTCCCTAGCAAGCACAGCACCCTAAGTTCAAACCTCACACACAAAAAAATTTAAAAATAAAAAAGAGGTGAAAACCTAAAAATTGGAAAATAGAAGGATATTTCAATTTCAATGGACAGTCTGAGGAGGTAGAGCCACAATAGTAGCTCAGAACTTGAGTCTGCTGTTCTCTTTGGTGGAATTAACTTTGTAACAAGGAGAGTGTTGGGCCAATGGACTCACCGAAAGGGAAGGTGACATTTCAACAGAGTGGTCTCCCTTCCTGCGGGTCTGTAAGAAAGAAACGCCCTGACTGTTAAAGTTGACAGCGTTAAGGGACTGACCATGTAAAGCAGATAAAGGAAAGCATGAAAAAGGAGCAGAGGTATTAGAAAAATAAGGAAGTATCTATGCCTTTTGAAATATCAAGGTTGCAGTTACTAGGAAAAAAGCTATTAAATTATCTAATAAATGTCATGAGAACATATCTACTGTTCTACAATAGAAGTAAGCAAATATAATAAACTTTGAGGTCTTTTATTTAATCCTGAAAGTTGGCCAACTGATGTTTGCAAATCTCTGTGGATTTTATTTATTTTACTTAATTAATTAATTTAATTTAATCTTTGTAGGGCTGGGGTTTGAACTTAGAGCCTTGTGCCTGCAAGGCAGGCATTCTACCACTTGATCCAGGCCCCCCAGCCCAAATAGAGTTGAGCTAACTTAAATGTTATTTAAGTTCAATGATGTTCTAATCGTGCTCCCAAGAGAGCTCATGATGGAGATTCTGGCTACACATAAAAACCTAGGTAGAACCTAAGTCCAGGAAAATTCTAAAAGTAGATGTGTTGGGTTAAGCAGCAGCTGAGGGAGAATTCAGCCTTATGAGTAAGATCGTGGATCCCCTACTTCATTGTACTGCGTTGTCACTTGCTGCTGCTGGTTTAAGGAAAAAGCCACTGAAGAAGTTTGATGCAATTCCCAAGTCAAATCAGGGCCCAAACAGGCACCATTTTGCTAATGACAGCTGTGCTAATAAAAGTTTAAAAGGGTCTGGAAACTATTAGAATGACCTGATTAATAATTTATTCTATAACATATACTCCTTCCTTCAAGATACACAAATATTTGAAATATCTTTATAAAGTTCAATAATGAAATATATTAATTTTATTATTTCCATTAACTTATATTCCATACCAGTCATTGAATTTTTTTTCATTGAATATTTTTAACATTACCTTGCCTGTCGGATAGGAATTATCAGCCCTGTTTTGTTTTTATTTTCCCCCAACTTTCTTTAATATAAAATTTCAAATTCTTTAATTTTTTTTGCAGGGGCAATACTTGGAGTTTGAACTCAGGGCTTCTTGCTTGCTAGGCAGGCACTCTACTACTTGAGCAACTCTGGTGGTCCTTAACATTTTTTGGGGGAAGGAGGGTGCCAGTGACTCACACCTGCAATCTTAGCTACTTGGGAGACTGAGATTAGGAGGATTGTGGTTCGAGGCCAGCCCAGGCAAATAGTTTGAGAGATCCCATTTCCAAAATAACCAGAGCAAAATGGACTGGAGATTGTGGCTCAAGTGGTAGAGCGCCTGCTTTGCAAGTGCAAAGCCCTGAGTTCAAATCCCTGTCCTCCCTTTCCCCCCCACCAAAAAAATTCACCAACGTTGGAAGAATAGCACATGGACGCTCACCAGTCCATCACTGTTGGCTATTGTTAGCGTTCGGCTACAGTTCTCTGTGTGCTTTGTGCCCCGGACCTGCAACTCGTATTTCACAAATAGTACCCAAAACCCTCATGATAATTTCTGATCCAAAGGTCTCCATATGTCCCATATTTATCTTTTCCAAAGTGAAAGCCAATCGAAACGCTGTTTATATACTCTCTTGGTCAGAATGGTTCCTACATCTTTTTCCTCCCATGACATTGACTTTGTGAAGAAACTAGGCCAGTTATCCCAGACAAGAGTCCAGATTCTCGATTTGTCTGATCTCATATGAAATAGGTTAATCAATTCCCGTGTATTTCCTGACAACTGGACGTCAGGCCTTCATCCTGGATTAGATCCCAGTTGCAAAGTGGGAGGGATGCTTCAGAGGTTATGAGTAATTTTTAACTGAGTCACATCAGGAGACTCCCGACGTCATGCTGCCTCTTTCAGCGATGTTGATCAGTGGCCACAGCAAGGTCTCGCCACAACAAACACTTTTGAGACAAACAAGGACCTCGGGAGGCAACAGAGCACTGGGTAATATTAAGAATGACTAACTTCATTAGAGTTTATGCTGCTTAAATGTCCTCGGGCTGGAGGAGTGGCTCACGTGGTAGAGCACCTGCCAAACAAGCTCCAGGCCCTGAGTTCAAACCCCAGTACTGCCAAAACAAAAGGAAACTGTACTCGATTTTTAGGTGTTTGGGGTGGCTGAAATGATGAGATGCTGGGGATATGCTTTAAAAGTAAAAGAGAAAGGGTAGCTTAAGCAAGTGCATCAAATTGCTAGTGATTCTTGGAACTGGGAGAGGGAAAAATAGTGGGGTTTTTACTATCCTTTCTATTTTTGTTTATCTTTACATTTTTCCTACTTAAAAAAAGAGGAGAAAAAAGCCAGGTGTGGTGGTACATCCTTGTAATTCCAGCATTTAGGAGGCTGAAGCAGGAGAATGGAGAGGTTGAGGCCAGCCTGGGATACATGGTAAGGCTGCTTAGTGAAATCTGCCCTCCCCTGCAAAAGAAAAGAGAAAACAGCAAGACGACAGGATTAATTAGGAGATGCCAAAGGCAGCCAAGCTAACTTCTGAATACATGCTGGTAAGCTCCCATTCTCAGTCCCTTGATCGCTCATCAGTCCTTGGTCCTGGCTCACATTATTTTCTCCCAGTGTACCAACTGAATGCCCCACAGCCACCTTTGTAAAACAGATAGGAGCATTTCCACAACAGTTTTAAAGGGTAAAATACCATTTGCAATCATCACTTTTTAAGGTTCACTAGCACTCATTTGCCCAAGTAAAAGGCCACAGATAATTTTCCAAATGTTTAAACAGTGACACTAGCTATTTCTTTTTTTCTGTTTTTTTTGGAAGTACTCAAGCCACTCCACTACTCTTTTTGCATTAGCTATTTTTTTTTTTACAAAGTTTTACTGATAGACCTAAGCTATTTGAATAAATGAAAATAATTCTGGTTTTAGACTGAATGTGTAAACCATAGCTCTCCCTCCCAAATTGATTTTTTTTATTATTTTATTATTCATATGTACATACAAGGCTTGGGTCATTTCTCCCCCCATTTCTCCCATTTCATTGGGAGAAATGACCCATTAGCTATTTTTTTTCCTTTTTTTTTTGCAGTACTAGGGTTTGAACTCAGGGTTTTGCACTCACAAGGCAAGTGCTCCACCACTTGTGCCATGCCTCCAGGCCTATTTGCTTTGGTTATTTTGGAGATAGGGTCTCACTTTTTGCCCAGGTCGGCCTGGACCATGATCCTCTTATTTTATGCTTCCTGCCTTAGCTGGGATGACAAGGACACCCACTCAGCTTTTTTTCCATTGAGATGGGGTCTCAACTAGCTTTTTGCCTGAACTGGCTATAAACCATATCTTCCAGATCTCAGACTCCCAGGTAGCTAGGATTATAAACCTATAGGGTTATGAGCCACTGGCACCCAGCTTGCATTGGTTATTTTTGAGACAGGATCTTGCTTTACACTTGGGCTGGCCTGGACTGTGACTCTTTTTATGATCCCTGGAGTAAATGGAATGACAGACTTTTGCTGCCACACCCAGCCATTGTTTGAGATGGGGTCTCTCAAACTTTTTGCCTGGGCTAGACTACAATGGCTATTTCTAAAGGTGGATTTTGTTCTTTGACTAATATCCTTGGGCCCGTTTCCTATCCTGCCTCATCATCCTTTTTTTTTTTTGGTAGTACTGGGGGTTGACCTCAAGGTCTGGTGCTTGCTAGACTGGCGCTCTACCACTTAAGCCATGTCCTCAAACCCTTCCTGTCTTAGCAGACAGTTCTGTGAGCTACACCAGGGTTTGGGTTCAAATGCAGATGGCA
Organism: Castor canadensis; assembly: GCF_047511655.1. Taxonomy (NCBI): domain Eukaryota; kingdom Metazoa; phylum Chordata; class Mammalia; order Rodentia; family Castoridae; genus Castor; species Castor canadensis. Next base: position 7,607,830 of record NC_133392.1, read on the forward strand.
GAATCTCAACATGGGCTTGCAGCAGAATGCAAGTAAAGAAAGGAGTGCTTTTCTCCACGCCCATCCAGCCTCCTTTAGGAGGCTACCTGTTTTCAGACGATGACCTTGGCTTCTCAGGTCACTTTGTTGGAATAAAGACCCTCTGGTGTCAAAAATAGACACACCAGAGACAGAAAATCTTGACAAGGCAATTTCTTTTGATCAAAAGGTGCAAGCACATATTCACTCCAGCTGAGCAAGCACAAAATGGGTGACAGTGGCTTCTCCTTATATCTGCCCCTTACCTGGGATTTGTCCAGGTCAAAGGTTCACAGTCTTTCCTGATTGGCTAAAAGGCTTGGGGGATGGGTTAGGGCATGTAATTTGGAGGGTAATTTTCGCAGGCAAAGGCACAAAAAAAAAAAAAAAAAAAAAAAATGAAGGAGAAAAGAAGCGGGGAGGGGCAGGAGAGGAGAGAAGAGAAGAAAAAGGTTATAGTGTAGGCCGAGAAGTCAGAATTGTTACCAGCAACCTCTGTCCGGGTGGTAATGTCTGTCTTATCACAATTACTTAGGTGAAATAAGTTTACCTGTGGGACTCTACTTGGCTCTCGTCTGTTACAGTTCCTACCCTTTCTTTAGCACCACGTGTTTACTCTGCAGGAGACCCTGGGGATTCTGAGAGGCCTCAGTCACTGTCCCACCCTAGCGGGCCTCTCCATCTACCCACATTCAGACATGAGGTCTGCCTGGGCTGAGCCTGCATCCAAGGTATGTGCAATCCTCCCAGTGAGTCAGACGGGTTTTCTAAAGGTGACATTTGAGCTGTCTGCGGAACAATGGGTAGGATTGTGACAGACTGAGAAGGAGAATTCTTTAAGGGGTCAAGTTCTTGCCATCTTGTTTGTGCCAGGGCACTATATTATTTCTAGAGAGCTCTTACTTCCCCCCAGTTCCTCCCATACACACACTTCAAAACTGTTGGAAAGGTCTTTTGTGTGATCAACATTGCAGTACAGCTAAACCACATCTGTTTGTAATCAGTTCTGACCTAGTGGCCCCCAGCTCTATCAACCACATTTGGTTGTCAACAGCACATGTCCTAAACAAGTACAAGCTTGTTTTGGAACAGAACACCTCCCAGGCTGTGTGGATATAAACTGGACTAACAAGTCTACACCTAATACTCAATATACTCTAAAGTATCCCCAGCAGGAAGGGCTCCGTACTGCAGCACAACAGGCAGGACACACAAATCTTGCCAAGTATCCACAAAATCAAGGAAATCATTCTTACTTTTTTTTTTTGCTGTACTATGGTTTGATCTCAGGGCTTATACCTTGAGCCACTCTGCTAGCTCCACACCCCCCCCTTTTTGTGTGTGGTGGGTGTTTTCCAGATAGGGTCTTGAGAACTATTTGCCTGAGCTGGCTTGGAACCATGATCTTCCTGATCTCTGCCTCCTGAGTAGCTAGGATTTCAGACGTGAGCCATCAGCACCCAGCTCATTCTTACATTTTAAGACTCCATGGATATGAGGATGACCTGGCTGTGACATCTGTCACCCCATTGATCGCTAGGGTTGATTTGGCTGATTTGGCTGGCTAGATGGGTATCCCCTTCCTCCCTCAGGGCTCCATGTGAGTGAGTCCTTCCCGAAGCTGCACACTTGGTCGAAGAGGACGACCATCCCTGGTAAAGGAGGACCATTTCTTCCCTCAAGGGTATAGGAGTAGCTGTGCTTCCCTGCTAGGACCTCCAAACAAGCTCTCAAGACTCCAAAAATCCATGTTGTAGTAAGCACCTTTGCCTTAGAGAAGTATAATTCCTCTAGTTTTGAACCACCTTCAATCTCTGAAGGCGTTTTTTTGCAGTACTGGGGTTTGAACTCCAGGCCTATACCTTAAGCCACTCCACCAACCCTTTTTTGTGATGGTTTTTTTCGAGATAGGGGCACACGAACTATTTGTCTAGGCTGGCTTCGAACTATGTTCCTCCTGATCTCTGCCTCCTGAGTAGCTGGGATTACAGGCGTGAGCCACTCACATATGAAGGCCTTTCTTAAGGAAATTAAGGAAATGGATTCTGAACTAACAAAAGATGAACTGGCCCCAGATTTATTAGGGGGGAAAAAAAAAAAGGAAAACAGTGTGAATGCAAAGCAAAATGTGAGTATGCAATTGTAGTGGGCACGAGAAAGGGCTGACTGTATGCTGACCACAAAGCTGGAGAAAGTGGCGCATGGGGAAGAGAACCAGAGAATCAGGAACATTTCTAGAATACTTCTGGTGGTATGCATGGGATAATTCATATAGTCAATGACCCACATTTTTGAAGTCTTATTACACAAGCATTTATTGCAAAAAAAAGTTATGAGGTATGAATAAGTATGAGATAAGAAGAACAGCCCTCATTGTCACGAGCCAGTGACAACAGGTTAACACTTAGGTGAACAGCCTTCCACGTTGTCCCACACTGTTTTCTGCCAAGTGCAGTCCAACACCCATAAAAATCAGCTCACACCTCACACACGCTTTGGAAACCTGCATTTCCTCATTTGACATCTAGAAACCATCTCCCCATGTCAAGAAATCTTTTTGACTTTTACCTCAATCTTTTTTTTTTCTGGTGCTGGGGTTTGAATTCAGTCCTTCTAGCTTGCTAGGCAGGCATGCTTCTATTTGAGCCACACTTCCAGCGTACCCCTCAATCTTATTTTTGGGGGTGGATATAACTGTAGTTTGAGCTCAGGGCTTCACACTTGCAAAGCAGGCGCTGTACAGCTTCAGCCATTCCTCCAGTCCATTTTGCTCTGGCTACTTTAGAGATGGGACCATGACCCTCCTGATCTCAGTTTCCCAAGTGGCTAGGATTATAGACATGAGCCACTGGTACCCAGCTCTACCTCAATCTTTTTAATGGCTTCAGGGACTGTTTCTTCTGGATAATGTGCCAAAATGTAACCACTTGACTATCATTAGTAAATGGTACTCCCAGCTTTTGACTACTTGAAATATGAAACTTTGCACAACAAGCACCTACTTCTAGGTACTGCACTACAGTTCAGACTCTGGGTAACATCTGGATTCAAGGGAACATCTCCTATGGATGTTCCAAGGCTTCGTTGCTAGAGGGTGCTCCTATCCCAGTGTCCTGGGATCAAATAGCCAATTCAGCTGTACTCTGTATCTTATTTAGGACATCACAAAAACCACTGTAAAAAATCAGATAGTTAAGCAAAATCCTAGGACTTCTCAAAAATCTGTTTGTCATTGAGCTGAAAAATAAACTTTCCCCATTATTTATTAGTGCCACATTTGCAGGACTATTGGCCTTCAGGCTTCCGGTCTGGCAGAATTCAGGTTTGCTGTGTGTGGGGAAAGTATGAAGCAGAACCTCGTAAACAGATGAAGATCTTTTAGTCACTGAAATGAAATCTACAGTGAAGGCAAATCAGATCCAGAACAGTTTCTATGGGGTTTTTATTTTAAATTCTCCTAGTTTTAATTAAGGGTTTGAAAGATAAGTTAATTTAAATCTTTTTATTAAAGCAATTAGTGTCACTGTCTTCACTGTCTGTAATTTTAAAATATGTATCTTGAATATTTGGGGATGAGATTTCCATTTGTAAGGTTTTTTGGGTTTATTTTTATTTTTCAGTACTGAGGTTTGAACTCAGGGCCTGGTACTTGTTAGACACACTACCAGTTGAGTTACTCCACTATCTCCCATTTTTATGTTTTCATTAAAATCAATTACAACACATAATTAAACATTTCCAGATTTCTAAATAAGCTAAAGAATAGTCTTCTTTTCTCCAAATAGTTGGAAGAGATTAAAATCATGCTGAAAACAGACACCTTCGGTTTTGGAAGAGAGACATCATTCAACTGCAGTGACATCCAGAATTCAGAACACCCCCACTAGCCAGCAGGTCTTTATTCTATGGAGACCCCAAAAGACCTATGACGATCTCTGAGCAGCAAGTTCTTCATCTCAATTGCTGGGTGACACAAACCAAGGACCCACTTCAAATAAGAGCAGTTCTGGGACAGGTGCCTTGTGGGGACCTCTCCCAAGTTCAGTTTTACACTCACTGATTCTCTAAGTAGGTTGGTACTCAACATGCTCCCTGTGAAACCAGGCACATTTTACTAAGTTGTGTTCTTGGCTTCTTCCTGAAACCGCTCTGACACGTAAACTCTGTATATGGATTGGAGACAAATTTTAATGCTCTTAAAAACCCCTGTTATCACCAGTGGCTTACACCTGAAATCCTAGCTACTCAGGAGGCAGAAATCAGGAGGACTGAGGTTCAAAGACAGCCTGGGCAAACAGATTTCAAGACCCATTCTCAAAAATACCCAACATGAAAAAGGACTGGTAGAGTGGCACAAGTGGGAGAGTGCCTGCCTAGCAAGCATGAAGCCCTGAGTTCAAACTCCAATACAGCTAAAAAACCAAAAACAAAAAAAACAACCTTATTATCTACTATGAAATTCCAGAAAGAGTCCACCGAAGCAAGACTTCGGTGTTGAGACAGACATAAAACAATAGTATCATGATTAAATAAGTTTTTATTGTCACATTTAACTGCTTTGTCAGATATACACTGTAGATTTCAATATGGCATAAAAATAAAAATATTTTCCTGAATGTCAAAATATGAACAGAGGAGATAGCAATGGCACTTAAAAATTAAATTCACACTGGTGCTGAAGCGCTAGTAGAGAGCAGATAAAAGCTGGAACACATTTGCTGACACAGTGATCTGCAACATTTCAAATCAAATGGCAGTGGTATAAAGCCAACAAAACCAGGACAGCAGTTAAAACATAGACCCCACATAGTGCGTTCCCAAAGAATGGCAGTTTTAGCATCTCAAAAGTCCATATCAAGTCGTCTGATTTAGTTTTGGAGCTGGAGCTCATGAGTAAACTTCTCTCCTATAAAATGAAACTGTTGTTTTGGACCAGGATTTTAACCCCCTCTAATGACTTCCTTCTTCTCACAGGTTTTAACTAGTCCAAAGGAAAGGCAGTTAAGCTCCAAGTATCAACTTCATGGGCTGACCTCATCATAAATGGGGGGGTCTGACCATTTCCAAACCAGGAGCCCAACATAGTTATGAATGTCTTAGTGGTTTCACACATTCTGGGCAAAACTAGGAAACAAGCAGTAATTAAATAAAAACATAAGTGCATCCCAACAGTCTCTACACATTCTGTAATTATCCCCCAAATGGCAACTTAAAAAAAAGTAAGTATGGTTATTTGGACTTAAAATTAATCTTTATTCAAGTCTCAAACAATTTATTAAATGCCTTTTCTCCACAAAATAAAACTAAACCTAGGATTTGTCAGAAGATCTAAGTGAGTTATATCCCTTACAATGAACTCAGCTAACTCCACTGTGTCTGGAATCTGTTCATTGTAAAACGCAGGCCCAGCATGTAACTCCTTTCTGTTATCCACCGCTGTGTGTCCCTCCTCTAAGACTCCAGAACAGAGATCATCATGTGCTACTGTAATCCACCAAAAGAAAAGTAATTACTTTATTTTATGACATAGTTATTTGGATGATTACTTATTGGTAATTAGTATTTCTAAATTTTTTAAAGGCAACCATTTAAAATGACAATACACTCAGGCTAGTAGAAAAAAGTTGAAACAAAGCCTTCTCTTTCAGATCTTACAAAGTCATGCAAACAAGAGAAGGTATATCTGATTTGTTCCAATCAGGCTTCTTGGAATAAACAAAATTTCTCTTCTGGCAAAGATGAATTTGGCTCATCACAGAAAGAAGCTCTTTGAAGGCTGCTGCTAAGCTTGCTTCCCTTTGAAAAAGTAAATTTCAAGGCATGACAGTGCAAGAGGTAAGTTTTGATCTACAGAACATTTATAGACAGATTGTGCTTAGTCTATAATTTCCAATTTATTTTTAAAGAACAGAAACTACACTGATAAGTTTCATTTTGCCTAGATTTACCAGTACTTCCACGAACCGCACCAGAATTAGGACAATTTGATTATCTTAATGATTCTGTCATGAAACCTGTGTACTGCATCCAGAGGTGAGGACCAGGGATGGAGGCTTCTACAAGCTCTGTGCACAAGGACCCTCCTCTCAGGAGCCATGGTATCTGAGAAAGCAGTTCTCCCTCCAGATTTAGTCCTCAACAAAACTTTTTAATAAGCCAGTAAGAAAAACAGTGCCAAGTGGAGAGTTTCTTTTGCTTAGCTAAATCTGGGAGGTCTGAATGTTCCGGGGGTCCTCATCGGGCTGTGTCACAGGTTGTGAATCCTTTGAATGTGAATATTCACGATTAGATGACTCTGTAGGGTCGACCAAATTTTCATAATCACTGTCATCTGACTCCTCACCATTGTCTCCAGCTGCTCTTTGGGAAGGAAGAAGATCTGCTCCACTTCCAGGATACTTCAGTCCAGCACTGGTGGAAGCATAATTGGAAGAGCCCACGGCTTGAGGTCGAGGCATGAAGACACTCCTTTCCACGCGAGAATGGCTCAGAGTACTTTCTTGATTGTTTGGGTGAAAATCAGAGTATGGGGGAGGAGGATCAGAAGGCTCTGCATCTGCAAGTATACTTCTACCTTCAGCTGCGAACCCAGAGTAGGGCATCCGAGGACTGAACGCTGGATCTGAGCTTTCAGATGGCATCTGTCTGCTTAACATCGCCTGCTGCAATCCTGGGTGAAAACAGGAAGAACATCGTAACACCTGTGCTTTCATGTCCATGCATAACATGAATAAGCTGAATGTTCTGGAAAATAGCAACAGGAGTGTGAAATTCATTGTGACCATTATTTTACAACTGAACATTATGTTGCCACTTACAAAATATTTCGCTATACATTAATTCATTTAGCCCCATTAACAGCTTTCTGATCACTGTTATTATTATTTCTATTACATCTGCAAAGAAACCCAGAGTTCAGAAAGACTAAGCAATTTGACTAGAAGTGGGGCCCTGAGACACAGAACACAAGCGTTACTCCAGTCCTGTGCTATTTGCCCATCTGTTGCTCACTGTGCTCAAATACTTGGGACTGAAGGACTGACTTAATCCTTACCAGCTTTCATTAGTCTTTCTTGACACCCGCACATCAAATACAGCAGATCCTTTGTATCCCTGGGTCTATGGCTCCAAGCAGATTCTCCACTGAGGAAAACCGTGAACGCACAGGGTACATAGAGCTCAGAGCCATACTGCGGTTGCTTGGTTCATGTTCCCATGACACTGCCCAACTTCTGCTAAAGACGTGCCGCCCTTCAATGAGTTTAAAGTTTTTACTTTTTCAACTCAATTAACCACACTGACTTTTTACCTTGCTTTTAGGGCACCATTTGCTTTTGGGGAAGGCAGATTTTCACAAAATTAAGGGCAGGGAAACAGTAGATCACACAATGATTTAAACACAACTGATGATAATGCATCTGCATCAACTCAGCTGCGTAATCTGTGCATGGGAATGAAAAATTATTTATTTTCTATTATTTTATTTACTTTTTTTTTTAACCATACTTGGGGAAAACCATGTGTAAGGACTGGAGGAGTGGCTCAAGTGGTAGAGCACCTTCTAGCAAACTCAAAGCCCTGTTCAAACCCCAGTACTGCAAAAACAACAAAAATAAATAAAAAAAAAAATGGTGGGCTTATTTTACTGTCTAGCTACCCATCACAATGCACTTATGCACCTCCTTCTTCTTAAAAGTTTAAAAGCCTGACATTACCTCTTCTCAATCTTTAGGCCAAGATCAAGTGTAAAAACCCTACGTCAGGTGGCCAGTTTTCCACTTGACCACGAATTTACCAGTTTTAGAAATGCTCTGAAACAGCTACAGTTTTTAGTCTACACAGCATTAAAACACTTTTTATGGGTTGGGAGTATAGCTCAGTGGTAGAACATTTGCTTTCTTACATGTGCAAGGGCCTAGGTTCAATCCCTAGCAACACACACACACACACACACACACAAATTATATGTTGGATGTTAATCCAAATTTACTTCAATGGCCATCAAATATTCCATTATATATTTGTACTATATTTTTTTAATTTTTATTTTTTTAATTTAAATTGAGCTGGGTTCTGGTGGCTTATGCTTATAATCCTAGTAATTTAGGAAGCAGAGATCAGGAGGACCACAGTTCGAAGTCAGCCCAGGAAAATAATTCACGAGACCCTATCTCGAAAATACCTAACACAAAAAAAGGGCTGGTGGAGTGGCTCAAATGGTACAGTGCCTGCCTAGCAAACATGAGGTACAGTTCAAACCCTAGTACTAAAAAACCAAAATTATAGCTCTATATGTTTATAATATATTATAACTCATTCAACTACTCTACTATTAATGATTCAATTACCCTAAATCCCTGTCTATGTTTCCAATTTTTTTTTTTTGAGACACAGTCTTCCCACATAGTCCTGGCTATCTTGAACTTATCATCCTCCTGCCTCAGTTCCCAGAGTGCTGGGATTACAGGGGTATGCTATCACACTCAGCCATTTCTGATTATTTCTATAAAAATAAGTCAGACATCATTTTCCTGGAAATATAAATTAATATTATATTAAACAAATTGCATTTTAATTGGTATATTCTTACTAAGTTAGAAAAGCTTAGCCATAAGCTTATTTCTTTTACACTCGATATTATTTGTCATACATTTTATAAATTTTATGTAAAAATGTTAAATCTGGTGATAGAGCAATATGTCTGCTACCATGCTATAATTAGATATTCATGCCTAATTTTCATCTACCAGCTGGTTCACAGCTATCAAAAATCAGACATGTCAAGCCTTCTTCATGACCCTGACTATGAATCAAATCTGTATGTTAAAGAATTTTAGATAGCTTTTTGTGGGATTATAATGAACACAGGATATGTTCTCTATGTGTGAGGCATACCAGGACTAGCTTAGTAATGATCATCACACCACTGGATTTGCTCCAACTTCTGCTTTAGCTTTTCGATCTGTGGTCTTTTCCTTTCAGTTTTAGAGACTTAAGGGATGCTATGAAAAACAGCACATCCTCTTAAACAGCTTAACAACAAGGTTAACTTGGGGCTTGCTGAGAGTAGAAGAACTTATGCCATTAAATGTCTAATTTGTATTTAAAATAAGACATTTTCCTGATATTAAATGGTAAAATTAGTAAAAAACTTACTTCTTTCTTGTTCCTTTTCATTTTTCCTCTGAGTGATTTGTCTTCTTAATTTGTTCACTTCTGCCTGGCAAGATTCAACAACTCGCTCACTCTTTTCTACATCTGCACACACTGCCTGAGAAAACAAAGCCACACAAGAAAGATTAGCTTCAAATCCAAGCATGAACCATTCTGTCAACTCAGTCTTGTTATAACTTTAGGAAAACTTCATATGGTTTATCAAGTTGAAACACAGACACATTAGGTAGGACAAAATCATGGAGGTCCGAAAGACCAAGAATTGTATTTTTTTGAGACAGGGTGGTGCTACGGTATGTAGCCCATGCTGGCCTCAAACTTGCGTCAATTTCCCAAGTAATTACAGATGAGTGTTAACAAGCCTTGCATAGGATTGTTCTTATTCACTGATTTGCTTTCTTAATTTTAAGATGACTGTGCAATTCAGCTTGTAAATTCTTGGAAAATAAGGATAAGATGGGAAAGATACAATCTTTTCCTTTGATTAATCATTTTTATTGAAATAAAAAGGGAATTTTGATACCAGTCTAGCTTACAAGGGCAGAATAAAAGATAAAACAGAGAGATGCTTTCAAAATTTATTATCAGTAATCAAAAACCAGCGAGGACAGATTCACTTAACTGAAAATACTTATAATGAGGGAAAACGGGGAAAGAAAATAAACTTCAAAGTCAAGGTTTAACAAAAGTAACTATTTAAAACTGCATCTGTGTAATTCAGCCATTAATAATCACTCTGAGATGCCAGTGTCTTCAGAGCTAGCCTTCTTCATAAGGAAATGTGTGACAGTTACTTTGAAGTCCTTTGGTTACTTTGGTCAGTGCTGGTAATCTGAAAAGGGCATGGGCATAAATTCAGGACAAAAAGCTGTTTTCCACTGGTCATTCCTCACATAACAGAAATACCAGAAACCTCCAGAAAGTAAGTTTAACACCAGTGAGCCTGTACAGAGTTCCTTATACTGCGAGGAGGTGCAGAGTGAGCTAATTTGGAACACAGACACTAGAAATTGCCCTTGCATGTTTTCTCACTTTGCCCCAGGTGGTACTCAGTCTGCCTTCCCATTTTTTCAGATGCTGCCTTCATTGCCCTCTCTTTTCCTTGGAGCTGTCTTCTTAAAACCAGACTTTCTCTAATCCTAGGAGTGATTCCTCAACCTTACCACTTTCCTTCTGGTCTTCAAAGGCTAGTTAAAAGGCTCTTTTGCAAACTACTCCTAAAAACACATCAGGGTTAATGAAAAGAATTGGGAAAGTACTGTTAGCAGTCAGCTTAGTATCTGACTCACAGAAAATGATTCCATAAATATTTGCTGCATGAATGAGTAGGAATGAACAGGCTCCACTGCAGTCCTCCCACTCAATAGACACAGCTGAGTGCAAAGCAAGTAGACTAGAAGGAAGGAAGAAGAGCTTTCTTAAACTTCTGACGTTGTCTCTACTTAGAATATGCCTGATGGAGACAGTCGTGTTCTTAGCAACCTCCTTTAAATTCATTTTCCCAGAAAAAAGCTCTATTGCAAATGGGGTCATGAGTTGTTTTAAACAGTAGTATTAATAATGTACTTCAGAATCTACTTCTGGCACATAATGAGTAGCAACCTCCTTTAAATTCATTTTCCCAGAAAAAAGCTCTATTGCAAATGGGGTCATGAGTTGTTTTAAACAGTAGTATTAATAATGTACTTCAGAATCTACTTCTGGCACATAATGAGTAGGACAGGCTTTTGTAGGCTGACATGAGTAACTACTCTATAGATCTGATAGAATTTCAGGAAAGTACATTCCGAGTTTGGACCACTATTCATCTGCCAGCTGGAAGATGATAAAAAATTAAAAGTAAGCACAGGTGATGTGGCTCATGTGGTTGAGAGCCTGCCTAGCAAGGGCCAGGCCCTGAGTTCAAACCCCAGTACTGAAAAAAATTAAAATAAATAAAATAAAATAAAACCTAAAGTAGAGTTAAAGCATTTGAACAATATAAACAAGATGAAAACTAAAAAATAAATCAGTTTACCTGTACTTTCTCCTGAAGTGCATTATAAACCTGATAAATTGCCCTGATGTCTTTCATTACTCCATCCTTGTCAAAAAAGTCAGTACTAGAAGACAGAAAAAAGATGTCACAAAGTTATTAAAACAAACATGAACCTGGCAGGTACTTTTCCTTATCACTTCTACCACAATCTATTCATTAAATGCTATGGTTCCAAGGTGATAATGACTAAAATGCCCGTACTGCTAGAATTACAGAAGAGAAATAAAAAAGAACCCATGCTATCAAGACAATTTAAAATACAGTAAGTTACACATTTTTCAGTGATTATGTTTAACTTTTAGAAACTTAGAAATATACATACCATATCCAAACTTTTACATCAAATATAAAAAAAACTGTGGCAAATGATAAAAACAGTAAAAGTAAACTAGTTTTTCAGTAAGAACAAAATGTTGATATATGGTGACGGTGATGGTCGAGAGAATTGCCTCCCTGCATTCTTTAATATCCATCACAACAAACTTGATTTCACGTATCTCCACACACTTTTAAAATATTGACAAAAGAAATATTTATGACAAAAGAAAGGAAAAAACTCTCCTTTTACCTTTAAACTTACCCATGCTCTTTAATAACTTTGGCATAACTCTGAGAAGTATTTGGCACTGAAGACACTTTGTACTCTTGCTGGCTAGTATTGCCTAGATTGGGAATAGCAAGTGATATCCTTTGATTATACCTATGAAGAAAATGGAGACAGACATCATGTAAAAAGTACCACTTTTATACATACATACATGTGCATATGTATATATACATGCTATATATATAGCCTTGCTATGCTGCTTGGGCTGGTGTTGAACTTGTGGGCTCAGACAATCCCAGTCCTGGGATTACAGGTGCACAGCTTTTAAAATATCACTTTAAGAATGGTTCAGCAATAAGATTCTTAGTCTCTGCCATTGATAAACTAATGGAAGGTGTCATAGAGCACCTACTTCTACAGACAAACCCAGGTTGTACGAATAAGCAATGGTTTCCCTTCTTTTAAAGTAGAACTTGACTGCAAAGTCCTTGAGGGCAAAGGTAATATCTTATACATCTTTTGCATACCCACAGCAACTGACAAGGAAGAAAAAAAATCTATGGAGTAACTAATGAAATCTTGTAAATAGTTATATAACAACAATGGTTATTTAACTAAAATATTCTTTAATAACAGTTGTTTTCACTGATGTCAACTTAATTTATCCTACTGTGAATGAATTCCAGTGGGAAAGCTTTCTGCTGTGTACAGGCAGCAACACGACCACATAATCCTGTTTTTTCACTTTAACAAGTTTACAATGTAATGCCTTCATTAGCCAGTAGGTGGATCAAGTTTATAATTGTCTTTGAAATCTATGTTCTAAAATTACAATCAGATTTTTGAAGCAATAAAATTGCATTTCTACATGATGGGCTATGAAGAGGCAAATGATGGTTTCTACCTGCTTACTCCCATACTAACTTATGCATAATAAACATGTCTTGCTAATGCTTGTTGATCTAAAAAACACTACAGTTTATATAAACAACTGACAAGGAAAATACTTTCTCTAACTAAAAAGAGAACAATAAAAGCTTTTCTTTAGCGATGCTGAAAAATGCGCCACACATTTTCAAAGTCATGACTCTGTTACTTGTACCAATTTTTTTCTTTTTTTGTGAGGCAGGAGGATAAGTTTTCTTTACCTGCGATTTGGTCTAAAAAGAACATATTCTAAAGCATGAGTGGAATTGTTGGCAGTAGAGATGAAGCTGAAGAGGAGGAAGACGAGGTCAGGCACACCAAGGATGCGGGTGAGTTGTTTATGGATAACCTGCTCTCTGTATGACATCTGCTGCTGTGTGTTTCGTCGAAATCTATACCACCCAATCACTTTCTGCAGCAAAAACAGAAGTGTTAAAAAGTTGTACGAAATCTTACAAATTTAATTCTAAATGTATCCAAACAAACGCTTGTACACAAATGTTCACAGCAGCTTTATGTCTAATAGCCCAAAACGGAAAACAGCTGATCAACAGGTGAGTGGATGAACAAGCTGTGGTACTTCCATACACTGGAATCCACACTAATAAAAAGGAAAAAAAGAGTGGTACATATAACATGCATGAATCCCGTCTGTGAATCAAAGAAGTCAGACCCAAGGGAGGGAGGAGTACATGCTAAATGATTCTATTTATCTAAAATTCTAGAATATAAAATGAATCCATAATGACACAGCACAGTTCAGTGGCTGAGGGTAGAGAAGGGTGAGGAAGTGGAATTACAAAAGGGCACAAGGCCCAGTACCACAAAAAAAAAAAAAAAAAAAGGCACAAGGAAATTTTGGCAGGTGTGTTGTACTAAGGTGGTGGTTTCAAAAGTGACCAAAGTATACACTAAATATGTGTACTTTATCATATGCCAATTATACCCAAAGCCTATGTTAAAAGTTTAGCTTCATCAGTTCTAATCACAACTAAACTAAACTGGGTAAGTAAATTAAATGCTAGGGAGAATATGTCATAATGTCCCTTGCTGGACATGTGGAAAACACACAAGAGACATCTGGGAGCTTGCCAAAATGCATTCCTGGGCCCCACCCAAATCTGCACAATTAACCTGGAAGGTAGAACCAGGAATCCAAACTTAAGATAAGTTCTCTCTTTCTCTCTCTCTCTTTTTTTTTTTTTTTTTTTGGTGGGACTGGAGTTTAAACTCAGGACTTTGTGCTTGCAAAGCAGGCGCTCTACCACTTGAGCCATGGCTCCAAGATAAGTTTTCTTGATCATTGTTGTTCTCACTCTAGAGATGATCTGCTTTCAGCCTACTGAAAGTGTACTCCTTTCCTAATAAACTTCACTATCACTTTAACTACAAAGAAAAGGTTTTATTTTGCATATTGAAATTTGTTATCCTCCACTGTAGAAATAGCTTAATTCCTTATTAGAAAAACAATCTTCATAAAGCTTCCTTCTTGAAACAAACACTGAGTAAAAATCTTGATTTAAAAAGTAAAGACAACCAGGAATGGTAGTGCATGCCTCTCATAAGCTTTCTTGCAAGCTCCTGTTCCTCCTGACCTAACTGGTGGTGATGGGAGATGCAGAAAGGACAAAGGATAGAAGACAGACATGAATAAAGTTGGGGTCAGGTGTGCTAGGTGCTCAGCTGGAGACGCACAACAGCCTCTTTACTTCTTTTCTCTATTATTCTCTTCTTTTACTTTGATTCTTTTCTTCTCTATTCTTTAAGGCTTTACTTCTTTACTATTCTTTAAAACCTGGCTTCTTTTCTATTTTTTAAAGTCTCTCTCCTCAGACTTGCACTGTCCCATGTTCCCTTTTAAAGTCTCGGTGCTCAGATTTGCACTGTCCCATGTTTCCTCTAATCTCTAACATAACTCAGCAGCAGCAGCAGCAGCCAGCTGCATCATTCAGCAGCAGTCCCCTCATAAGCCGCCCAGGCAACAGCTTCTGCTTCTCACAAGCAGCCAACCAATCAACCCCAATCAATCCATCAATCCAATACCATCAATCAACCATGTCCTCCTTCAGTGAGTCTTTCATAAACAAGGAGGTCATGCCTCTCAGGGAGGGGCATGACATTGTAACAAGAGAAACCTGCAATCCTACTTCTCTGAACTTAGGAAACGCAGCTGTGCTGCATTCTGCCCTCTTCTGTGGTCGGGGCCATGCCAAACTCAGCCTGCAGATTATTTGACACAGCTGTGCTTATGTCAGGTTCTCATAGGCTTCTCATAATCCGCTCCCTACAAATGCCTATAAGCCCAGCACCAGGGAGGCAAAGGCAGGAGGATGGTAAGTTTGAGGGCAGCCTAGGCTACATAGCAAGTTCAAAGCCAATATGAACTATATAACAAGAGCCTGTGTCTCAAAAAACAAAACAAACAAACAAAAAAAGCCACCCAAAAAATAAAGGTTAATTTAAAACTGTTAACATTACATTAAAATAGCAATTTAGATTGGGATCTGGCACTTTCATATAGAAAGGAAGGAAACTAGCTGTCACTGAGCACCCATGCCAAACCCTCCTTTTTTTCAGTGTTAGATCTTTCAAGAATCGTTTTGTCTGAAGTCACACAACTGAGTGATAGCCACAGTGTGGAACTCGGCTACCTGTCTCCACTGTGGAACACTAACTTTCAAATTCTGTTTTGTCACATGATCAAAAGAAAAGCAGGGGAGGGGCTGGAGGCATAGGTAAAGCAATAGAGCGCCTGCTTTGCAAGTGTGAAGCCCTGAGTTCAAATCCCAGTCTCTCTCTGTCTCACACACACACATACACACACACAAAATGCTAAAAAGCTAAAAGTAGTTTTCCATTCAACCAAAAGTAGTTAGAAAAACTATGCACTGGCTAAAGCTATCAATGTATGTGAACATGTGAACATGGCACTTTCATTCCATGAAATAATCCTCTGTACTTAATACTAGAACTACCTCTGTAGGCCTGGGGCACATCTCATACTTTCTCTGTCTCTCTGCAAAGATTTGCACAGCACTCAGCATATTGCCTGTTTCATGAAATAGTCACTGATTAGCAGAATCTTGCAAGAGGTGAATGGATGAGTAACACTGTTCTTCAGTTATGACAATTCCAACTGCTTTTATTTGTTGATTTTCTAAGAAGCAAATGAAGGGTGAGATGCCAAATTAATTCACATTGGTGATACCTACAACTTACCTTTTAGAACAGAAGAGCTAGTTACAAGATTATTGAGAAACTAGGCCACTAGTGTTGACAAGCACATTTTGGATGACTATGTGTGAGTCAGAACAAAGAATTACAGGTATCTTTCCCTAAACCTTATGTTCCACAGTTTTCCAGACTCTTCCCTAATTTTGACATTCACTTACATTTTCTGGAGCCAAAGCAACTGTCCTAACACTGGGTACATTTATTGGCTTTAGTTTGTGTTCTTTGGTACAGATGATAATACTGAGCTAGCTGTTTTGTTTTTGTTACCTATTTCAGAGTAGATGCTTTCAGAAGATAGAAACCCTCCTTCATATTTCATGCTTGTGTGGTGTTAGATAAACTGAGGCCTGTGGAAACTTCATAAACACAATACGGCTTCTGTACTACTGAGGGCTTTTCATGTGAAGCACATTGGCCTCTATCTCAACCCTAACTTTTAAAATGCTCCTGTGTAGGTAGTATACCATCCTTGGAAGTGAAGATATGATTTTGTGCCTGTCCTGGGCAGAAAAATCCAAACTCGAATCAATCATAAAGCTTTTTTATCACATAGATATTACATATCATCTTTGCTTTTGAACTAAAAATTTGGATATTTGAAAAAAATCTGGGGTGAATATGATGGAAATGTTATGCACTCAAAACGAGACCTGTCAAAACTATTCTAAGAATGGAGGAAGAGGGAATAAAGGAGAACGACAGAGGCGCTAAATTGAACTAAGATTGTAAGCACTTTTGTAAATGTCATACTGTATCCCTAGTACAACAATATAAATTTTAAAAAAAGGAAATTTTAAAAAGAAAAAAACCTGTACATATTAAATGCAGAGTACCACAGGAAGTACAACTTTATACTGTGAAGTGCAGTTTCTTAACAAATCTGAAAACAGAACATAATTTCCAAGTAAAACGAAACAAGCAACAAGCTCATCTATTTTATAAAGGGAAACTTAAGCATTTGTTTAGCACCAAATTCTTTTGCAGTACTGGGGACTGAACTCAGTCTCACACTAGCTAGGCAAGCCGTCTACCAGAGTCACACTCCCAGTCCTTTTGCTTTTAGTATGATTTTCAGATAGTCTCCTATTAACTTTGCCCAGAGAATCCTCCTCCTCTTGCCCTACCTCCTAAGTAGCTGGGACCACAAGCATATACCACCAAGCCTGGCTTGTTTTTGAGATTAGGGTCTCACTAACTTTTGCTCTGGACTGGCCTCAAACAGTGACCTTCCTGTCTCTGTCTCCCGAGTAGCTGGAACTGCAGGTGTGGACCACTATGCCCAGCCCTGTTTTAGCACTAAATTCTATACAATCTAAACTAGAGATCAAAGCAGACACTGGTGGCTCACGTGTAATCCTACCTACTTGGGAGGCTTAGATTTAGAGGATTGCAGTTCAAGGCCAGCCCTGGAAAATAGCTTGAGAGACCCCCATCTCCAAAATAACAATAGCAAAATGGACTAGAGGTGTGGCTCAAGCAGTAGAGCACTTTACAAGCACAGAGTCCTGAGTTCAAACCCCAATCCCACTCCCCCCCAAAAAAAAAACCCAAACAAATAAACAAAAAACCTAGACACCAACATTTAACTTTTTTGAGACTCTTAGTCCTAGAAAAAGCAAAGCCAACTACAAATAATAGTCTACAAATGGTCTACTGTGTTTCAAAAAACAAATCCTACTTTAAAACCCCCAAATTAATTTGGAAGCATGTCCTTACCTACTAGTGAAAAAAATACATAAAAGAGTCCTTTTCTGTTTTTTCAATTATAAAACACATGGTAATTGAAAATTTTTGAGTGGACTGAGATTTGAACTCAGGGCTTCCCACACATGCAAAGCAGGCACTGTAGTGTCTGAGTCACACGTGCAGTCCATTTTGGTCTGTCTATTTTTGGAGATGAGGTCTTGCAAACTATTTGCCCAGGATGGCCTCAAACTATGATCCTCTGATCTCAGTCTCCCAGTAGTTAGGATTACAGATGTGAGCCACTGGCACCCAGCTCTACCACAATCTTTTTAATAGCTGCAGAGACTATGCTGGTCATTAAAATTTTTATCAAATAATGTCTTTCTTCATCACTGGCATTTCCCTATCCATTTTCTACTTCCTTTCACAAGTTTGGTTGGCTTCCTACCAGATCTATTTCTGTGTATTTGAACTCTCACACAAACATTTGTTTTTAAATAAAATGGGTTCAAACTGTAATAGTGCTTTTTCATGGCAGTGGGGATGTATCTCATAGTACACTGCATGCTTAGCATGTGTGAGGCCCTGTATTTAATCCCTGGCCCCCAAAATAAAACCCACTGACTGTTTTCATTTAACATAACTTAGGAATTATTTTATAACCTAGGCACTGGTGGCTCATGCCTGTAACCCTAGCTTTTCAGAAGGCAGAGATAAGGAGGATCACAGTTCAAAGCCAGTTCAAATAGTTCTCCTATTTGAACTCTATCCCTATCTCGAAAATACACAACATAAAAAAGGGCTTGTGGAGTGGCTCAAGTGGTAGACTGCCTGCCTAGCAAGCGTGAGGCCCTGAGCTCAAGCCCTAGTAGCATTAAAATAAATAAATAATTAAGAAATCATCTTATGTCATTACATGAAAAACACCCTTTTTTTTTCAGTACTGGGATTTGAACTCAGAGCCTATACCTCTCTCTTGCTGTCTCTCTCTCTCTCAGTGCTAGAATTGAACTGAGGGCCTCATGCATTCTAGGTAAGCACTCTACCACTGAACTATATCCCTAGGTTCTCAGTCTTTCTATTCTTTTCCCAATGTGATGGGCAAAAATAAAATAAATTTTAAAATGGTATCTCATTGTTTCAATCTGTTTCCTGGTTGACGTGGGACATCTTTTCATTTCCTTTGTGGCCATTTATGCACTTTTTTCTTTTGTGAATTTCCTATTCATTTTCTTTATTCTCTTTTGGTTTTGTTTTGTTTTAGATGGTACTGGGGGTTTGAACTCAGGGCTTCAGGCTTGATAGGCAGGTGCTTTACAGCTTGAGCCATGCCTCCAGCCCTTTTTGCTCTGCTTACTGTTGAGACAGGGTCTCTCACTCTTTGCCCTGGCTGGCCTGGACTTCAATCCTCCTACTTATGCTTCCTGCAGTACCTGGAATGATAGCTGTGTGCTACCGTGCTCAGACTTTTCTGCTGAGACCAGGTCTCATGAACTTTTTCTTTGTCAGGGCTGGCCTGGAACCAAGATCTTCCTGACCTCTGCCTCCCAAGTAGCTAGAATTATAGGTGTGAGCTGCCAGAGCCCAACTGTTTATTTGTAATACTGGGGTTTGAACTCAGGGCCTTTTGCTTGCTAGACAGGTGCTCTATCACTTGAGTGACACCACCAGCTCAAGCTGTTTTATTTTTTTGAGACAGGGTTTTACTATGTAGCTCAGCTGGCCTCGAATTTTTTTTTTTGCAGTACTGGGGTTTGAACTCAAGTCCTACACCTTGAGTCATTCCACCAACCCTGTTTTGTAATGGGTTTCTTTTCAAGATAGGGTCTCACAAGCTATTTGCCCAGGCTGGCTTCAAACCACGATCCTCCTCATTTCTGCCTCCTGAGTAGGTAGGATTACAGGTGTGAGCCACCGACACCCGGCAAAAACTCAGCAACTTGAATCTTGATTCTCCTGCCTCAGCCTCCCAAATGCTGGGATTATGGATGTGTACGACCAAGCCTGGCTCCTTATTTATTCTTATCACCTAAAGTTTTGAAATATATTAAAAACTTTCTGGTACTTTTTTTCTTAAGTACTTAATGTTTAATGAAAAAAATTAAGAAATTGAATATCCATAACACAAAATATCTGAATTTATTTATTTTGGTAGTAGATCTGAATTTTTTTTTTTTTTTTGGCAGTACTGGGGTTTGAACTCAGGGCCTGAGACTTACTAGGCAAGCATTCTATCATTTGAGCCATCCTGACAACCCAAAATATCTGAATTTAAAATGTATATGCACTCCAGTGGTGAGTACTCTATAAAACTGCTCCAGTAAGTCTCTCCATGGCACAACTTTCATTTTTATGAAATATAATAAAGGCTCATAATAAATATGAAAATGAATGAAAAAGTAAGGTGGCACCGGGAGATGAAGGATGGACTGCTAAGAGATTCCAGAATGTTTGATCCTGGGCAAATCCCTGAAAGTAAGAGCTGGATGGCATGTGACTTCTGTGACTGCACTACACAGGCAGTCTGCTTGGAACGCAGGACTGAGCACCACTGAGCTCGTTCTCACACCAGAAGCCATTACTCCCTCTTTCTAATCCATCCTTTCAAAGTTCCTACTTCTTTTATCCTTACCCACTTATTCAGACTTGCTTACCAGACATAACCAGACCATTATAAGCATATTGACGGAAATAATAAACATGTGACTTTTTAGAAAAATGTGTTCAACTTCAGTTGAACTTCAAAGAGTAACATATCCAATGATGTTTGATTGCAAATTACATCTTTTAGAAATTCTTTTCCTGGTTATAAAATTAATGAATGGGTGTTAAACAGCTGTAAAATTTTTAAATTACAAATTAAAAAGAATTTACTTCCAAAGTCAACTTAACTGTTAACTTCCCAGAATACAGTTCATTTTTTCTTCCCATTTATCAAAATGGACTCATGCTATAAATATCTATTTTTTTCCTATTGATAGAGTGAAGCATTGTCTCACATCTGCAATTTGCCTTTAAAATATACTTAAGTTAACAGAACTCTTTTAGTATGAAACCTCAAGGTTCAGTTTTTACATTCCTTTCTGTTTTTAAGTTCGGGTGCTAAGATAAGGAACTATTTCTGAAGCTGACTAAACAATAAATAAATAGAACATACCTTTCTTCGATCTTTAAGAATCCTGTCCAAACTCTCTTCATTAACTTTGCTTGCGTAATCATAAAAACTGTTTTTGTACAGGAAAAAATATTTTATTAGAATCTGATAGCACATGACATGAATGTATTTAGCTGCATGTATTTATGGGGTATCTAAACTTAATAAGGATATAATTGCCTGTCTTCAGAGATATATAAAGAGAACTCAATCCACATGCTTCCCTGGTACGAAGCTTTGTTTCATATCAAAGAATACTCCAGAGATCGCTACATTCCAAAGGTGTTACTTCCACATGTAGGAGGTACTGATAGCAAGTAATTACAAAATGTGTGGTTTCAAATGGCTGTGACATCTTTCCTTTGTTTCTAAGTACCAATTACTTATGAGAAAAGATAACAGCAGCTTATTTTCTGAGAAATGAAGAAGTGAAAAGAATATTTATTGAATGGTTAGTAAGATACTCAGTTGCATGCTTTCTCATAATTTCTCATGATTCTTACCTGAGTGCTGGAATGTATGAGTTTAGCCCAACAATCAACAAATTTTATTCCTAATTTTGTAGATAAAGATAGCAAAATTAACTAACCTGTCCCAATTTGCAGAGTTAGAAGGAATGGGACTTAAAGCTAGGTCTGGCTGGCTTCAAACAATGCACTCACCTACCTAACAGACTGATGTGACAGGATAGGTGCACTTTCCTATCACTAGTCATGATCTTAGGAATCCCATCCTTCTCTCCCTACCATAAGCCCAGGTCGTGAAGGCAGGAATGAGTTCAAGGTATAGAAAAAAAACACCAACTCAGGCATCAGGAGACACAAGTTCTAGTCCACTGTCTACTTCTTTTTTTTTTTTGCAGTCCTGGGGCTTGAACTCAAGACCTTTACCTTGAGCTACTCCACCCACTCTATTTTTGTGAAGGGGTTTTCAAGATAGAATCTTGCAGAACTGTTTGCCTGGGCTGGCCTCGAACCACAATCTTCCTGATCTCCGCCTCCTGAGTAGCTAGGATTACAGGTGTGAGCCACGAGTGCTGGCTACTGGCTACTTCTTACTGTAGGATCTGAGGCAAGTCACTTAATCCATCTGGTCTCCATTTCCTTTTTTTTTTTTGAGTTTGGAGTAGACAGGTGATTTTCTTTTTTCTTTTCCTTTCTGAAATTTTGCTGTACTAGGGCTTGAACTCAGGGACTCTTCAACTTACGCCATGCCTCCAGCCCAAGACAGATGATTTCTAAAAGTTTCTTTCAGCTCTAAGTGTCTGAATTAAACTCAATCAAATCTTTGTTCTAGTACTACTGTGCTGACAGTGCTTTAAGGAATTCCTCAGCAGAGTGAGGAAGAGCACATCCAGTGGCGCTGACAGACCCAAACCAGATACTTCCAGAGGCAATCTGTGGACCTGGACCTGACACATTTCATCTGCTCTAACATTCTTTTCAAATGAAGCAGTAGTTGTTTGTCTAGCTTCCCCACTCCTTTTTCCAGTTATGTGTAAGTCTAAAAGAGGTGAGGTTTTTGGCTACTTTGAGGCTTTGTTTATAGATAGCCATCTTGCAAAATGAAAATACTCTAAAGTAATCAGTGAGTAGGGGGTGTATGTGTGGAGTGGATGTGGCACAAGCCCTTAGGGGTGCTTAGGTATAAATGGACTGGGTGTTTGGAGTGGTCGGAGTGAAAGCCGCACAGAACAAATGGCAGGAATAGCCAGGCAGAAGGGACTGGTGGGGGTGAAGGAAGGATGGATGTGCTGATCAAGAACACTGAATGATACTTGATTGGTACTAGGGGAAAGCACCGGCCTGCCTTCTGGCAAGAGAGAAGTAGGGCCTCAGGGACTTTTATTAAACACACAGCTGAAATCATACCAGCCATCAAGTGGAAAGGTTTAGGGCTAAGAAAGAGGGTGGTGGTTTGGGAGAAGTTTAGTTGAGTGGGAGATACTGGACTTTTCCCCCTCACTTTTTCCCTCCTGATATCTTGCCATTGTTTGCTTTTTCCCTTCTGAATGTTTCTCTTCCCATTTCTTTCTTTCTGTGCTTTAGCTGATAATATGAAACTGATGCATATTAACTTAATTCAACACAAAAAAAAAGTCTTGTGTTCCTTTTCTTTTTTTAATTTTTTTTTTGAGATGGGGTCTTGCTGCATTGCCCTGGCTGGTCTTAAACTCCTAGGCGCAATCATTTTCCTGCTTTAGCCTCACAAATAGGTGCAACTACAGGCGTGAGCCACTGTTCTTTACATTTTAAAGTAAACCACTGAGCACTTTTTATTTACTAAGACCCCATCTCAAGAAAAACACTCCTTAAAGTATTTGATCTTTATGTTATCCTTGATTAACTTTGATCTCTATGTACAGAGCTCTTCATAGGGAAGCTAAGGGGAAGACTTCCATTCTAAATCACCAAAGCCACAATATATACATTCCCTCTCCCCTTTTCCTAATCTAACACAATGCCATGCACACAGCTAGAACTCAGTGAATAAGATTTTGAGTTCTCTAGTTATACTTGTGACTTTACAGCCATAACCAGCTATCAATCTAAATTCACTAGCTTTTTAATCAATCCTTTCAATAAGGGCTGAAAACTATAAAGAAGCATGTGGCTTACCTAAAAAGTTTTGAACAAGGCTGATGGTTATGAATTTCTGTAATTAGAAAGAGAAATACATTTCAGTTAATCATGTAAGACACAGGCAACTATAAAATATCTCAGAATTTTTTTTAAAACCAAAATCTCAGACAATAAGGACAGTTTTCCTCTTCCAAAGAGGTGCTGCATGCATAGTAGGAAAGGCAGCATTGCTACTTACCATTTAAGACCAGGGACAGTCTCAGAACAAAGTAGACTGCAGAATGAGTTCTGCTTCTATTTATCCGTGTGTGACGAGCACACAGCTGAAGGTTTTTATTCAGGAACACACAGCTATTGTGTGCCTTATTCAATCTTACCTATTTCAACAAAGCATCATAGGAAAAAGTAACCACTGACTGCAAGCATTTAATCAAAGGGGATAAAAGCTGGAGGACAGCTTGGGAAGAGAAGGACCTTAACCACCCCACCATCAATAACCAGCTAACAACTCATGACAACTTGGGCCAGGTGTTTTGAAGGGGAAGGAATTCTGAAAGTCTATTTACCCTTTCAAAAATGGTCAGTACTGAGGAAGATAGTCATTTATAAGGCAGATCCTAACAGCTTTTGAAAAGCTGCTGTGATTTAGCAGAATGAACAATTTTTTCAAGCTCCTCAGGGGGCTTTGGGTCTGGTTTCTTTATAAGTCTATGAGACTAATTGACCATTCAATTCTATTTATCACATTCTCCTAGAGAGCAAGGAATCACCTGCTGTTTAAATAAAGTCACAGCCTCAGAGTTCCAGGCTATAATTTTACCTCAATTAAAATGAAACCACAACCTTACAGGACACAGGGCTATCACCATTAGCTTCTGTTCTTATATTAATGCCACCGAAACAACTGGCACAAATACAAAACTTCCACAAGAGAGAGGAGCTCATTTGCCTAGCTACGATGTTGATACAGTGATGAAAATAAGACAACGCCATCTAGAAATACTTCCGATTTTGGTGCTAAAATTGATATAGCACACCATTGGAAGTTATTTCCCATTAGTCTATGGTATGTAGGACATTTTTAGCAAAAGTATTACCTAGAGTCAGAGAAAACAAAAACTCATCTTCTACTTTAAGAAAATACATTTTGTTTAACAAAATTCTTGGGGGAAGTTCTGAACTCTAATTGCACACTCATGTCATCAGACTGCCCTACCAGTTTCCTCCATAATCTCTAACTTGGGGGCTGATGGAGTGGCTCAAGTGGTACGAGTGCCTGCCTAGCAGGCGTGAGGTCCTGAGTTCAATCCCAGCAACACGACAAAGAAAAAAAAAAGTTAGGTTCAGACATGTGGTACTTATCATGTGGTATTTTCTGAAGGAAGTTAAAGCTTTCTTGATTTTTTGCAACACTAAGCACCACATGGAGAAAACAGGGTGTTGGTCTCAAACACGACAAAGCTGCACATTGGAATGAAGTTGGAAGACACAATAGCTGACAGGTAGACCCTCGAAGCAGGTGGAGGTTGAGCTGGGATTTCCAGAGCTTCCCACTTCTCAACAGCTCATCCGTACAAGTGACTCATCTGGAAGGTACCTTGTTCTTGCTTCTCTTCCTGGTGTACAACATTTCCTCTCCTTTCCCCTTCCACTCCCTCAAGTAACTGTTACTGTGTAACTTCTGAGAATACCTCTGTGTCTGCCTCCTTCTATCACTCCTACAACTAAAGTACCAATTGAAATGAGTTACTGCAGATTTTTAAATATATATTCAAAACAAGATGCAGACATAGAAAGTACTCCTTATTGTAGACAGTAATGTAAAGGTGTCTGTGTGTGGACTTAGATGTTTTCAACAAATAATAAATATGGTCAGTTTATTTCACTTAAAACACCTATTCTGGAGGTTCACCTATGCCAACTCCTCACACAGCTGGCAGGGAATACTACTCATGGCTCTTAATGTCTGACCTTTCAGCCTAGGGTTTCCAGTGTCCCTGGTTTCCATTTTCAAAAGAAAAATGCTACAATGGTAACAGTACCTTTAAAATACTAGCAAACTGCCAGGCACCAGTGGTTCCTGACTGTAATCCTAGCTACTCAGGAGGCAGAGAACAGGAGGATCACAATTCCAAGCCAGCCCAGGCAAATACTGCACAAGACCCTATCTCGAAAAATATCCAACTAAAAAAGGGCTGGATGAATGGCTTAAGTGGTAGAGCGCCTGCCTAGTAAGTGTGAGGCCCTAAATTCAAACCCTAGTTAACACCAAAAAAGAAAAACAAAACAAACAAAAAAACTAGTAAACTGTCCATGAGATCCACAATTGTTTCAATCAATGAAATGAATACAGCTAATAAATTAAAGATTGTATACTATATTCTTGGCAGTATATTAACTGGGACTCTATTGAGAGGTATTTCTCCATATCTGGAATACCATGGAAACTGAACAAAATCCAGAATGCTTAGGGATCAAAGAATCAGAACATTATGCTATGTAGAATTTGCATTACTTGGATAGAAGAGTTTTCATTACCACTGTTTCTTTAAAAGTGAATACAGGCTGGATATGTGGCTCAGTGGTAGAGTGCTTGCTTAGCATGTATAAGACTCTGAGTTCAATCCCCAGCACTATGAAAACAAACAAACAACAACAACAAAAAAAGGCAGAATATTCACCAGAAGTGTGATTTTTACTGTCAGCTAGCTTCATCTGGCAATTTAACCTTTATTTCCCAGATCATTTTTGAAAACCCAGATACAAATTACAAATAACTACATGGATGGATGTCCTATGAAATAAAATCCTCCACTTTAGGATTTTAGAAAATAAATCAAAACCACTTCAATTAAAGATGAACTAAACCCTGCACACATAACAAGTTTTTACTTAGATTGCAGAATTGTGGTGACAGGCTTTCATAGTCTTGACTCTTTTGAAGACACCTCAACTCTATCCTTACCCTTGTCCCCTATTCCACATACTTGAAGGCTATCAGACCAGGCTTGAAGCTGATGACTTGATCCCAATGTGACCTAACTTGCCAGCAGTATTTCCAATCACAAGCCACTTGCCTTCATATATCCTGAATTTTAGTCACAGAGAAGCAGGCCAGATTCCCTTGTCTTATGCACTCCGTGCTCTCTGCTGCCCTGAATGTGCAGTCCTCTGGCCTTGCATTTGCCTTCTTTAAAATGTCCTTCCTGATTTCTCCACTAGCAGTTCTTCTCTCATGTTCACACACTTAATGGGACTTTCTTTGCTTCGTTCTTACAACATTCATCTTGCACTATCTGGTATTTCTGTTTACCTGTCTTAACCTCCCCGTAATTCCAGAAGACAGGGATGTATCTGGATATTCCTTTCTCTGCCTAGCACATGCTTCAATCAAGGAAGTTCTTCAATAGATGTTTGCTGCACAAATAAATGAAACATACTTCACCTTATTCTGCGTATCAGGACATGCTGTTTGGTGAGCTGCTCAACATGTACCTGAAAGAACTCTGCTAATTATCAAAAGGCATCTGATCCAAAGAGAGGGGATGCATCTATAAACACTCTTTCTCTTCTCCAGCCATCTCCCCGAAAGTGACTTTTTGGCTTTTATCCCTCAAAAGGCTGTGTAGGTTTAATAAGTAACTCATGTAAGCAAGTATGACAGTCTTTGCCACATCCCTCCAGGAAGAACCAGGATAACACATTCACTCATTATAGGATGAAGGGATACTGGCAAGGGGGAGAACCTGATCTACAAACTTCAACTCACTGTGGTCACAGTGCTGCAGTAAAAGTAAGACCAGTTGGTGGGTAAGGGACAGCTTTACAAAAAAACACACTTACTCTGTGCACTGACATGAGTCATCTCATATCACTTATTAGTGCAAATAACTTTAATTATTAAAAAGGATATTTCTAAGGTCAATGATAAACTTACTTACCAATTACTTGCAGAAATTCTGTGTTACTGATTTGTGAGTCGCTGATGCTAAAGGTTTCCTCTTGCCTTACCTCTCCCAGCAAAAATCCTTCCTAAAAGTAACAAAAGAAAATAGTTGTAGACTAAATATAATTTTTTCTAAAATTAAGAAGATTGAGGACAATGATTTTATTTTTCTAAGAGCAGATATTAATGGTATAAAGGGGTTTCATTGTGATAGTTACAATATGCATGTAATGTACTAATTTTCCCCCATCTGTATTACTCCTTCTCAACTACCCTTCCTCTTTCACCCTGAGGATGCATTATTTTATAATTTTAACAATAATTCAAAAAAGCTTGGCATGTAAGCATATATTTTATAAACCAATAGTAGACTAAAGCAATCTGGACTATAGATATATTAATTGGATTGTTTGAAAAAAGGATCCCATAATAAAACTTTTTTTTTTTTTTTTGAGGTACTGGGGTTTGAACTCAGGGCCAACCACTCTGCCACTTGAGCCACTCTGCTAGCCCTAAAACATTATTTTTAATCCTGTAAAATCTTTACTGTTTTTAGGTGAACTCATTACCTAAATCCTACTAAGTGTCAGAAAAGCCCAGGGAGCAGAAATATCCCAGGGTTGTTTTCTTGAAATGGCATACAATTTATTTCATGTTTTTAAAACCCTGCTAATGATGAAATGGTAAAGAAGTTAGCACAATGACAATTAAGTACTCTTGGATAGCTGGCATAAGAAATTAGGATTTCAGCAAATACATTTCGTACCATTCACATGAAAATTTTTCATAAATTCAAAAGTTAATTTATAACTTTGGAGACTATCACCAAACCAATCTGGATTACTTCGAAGATTATCTACTGTTTGAATGCTGCTGCCCAAGCACAGCTGCAGAAGATAAACCCTAAACATCAAAATAACTTTCCTGCAGAGAGGATGAATTGATAACGTGCCTCAGAAGCTCTCGCCAGATAGGTGCATGGCTCACTCCTTCTCTTCATGCAGATCTTTACTCAAATGGCACCTCACCAGAGAGGCTTTGTCAGACCAACGTAAGGGAAGTCACATCTGCCAGGCACTCTGTCCCCTTTACCATGCCTTCTTTTCTTCTTAGTCTTCACACTATTTGCTATTTTAGTTACAGAATGATTGAAGTAAATAAATGCCTACCCCCGGCTAAAATGTGAACTCCACAAGAGCAGGTGGTTTGTGCTTGCTTATTGCTGTACCTTTACACCTAGCATAGTGCCTAAACCTACTAGATACTCAACAGTGGTTGAAACAATGTCCTTGTATTATACATTTTTCAATTTTAGGTTGATCCATCGAACCAGGCTTCCTACTTTAAAAGCATTTCCAGTTACAAGTGGGAATGTGTAGGGGTGAGAGGAGAAAGATGCTTTACAGTCTCACTTTTGTATTTGATTTGGGGAAGAGGAGTGTCCTAAAATCCCCAGTTACCACATTCAGAGCATTCCTCAAAGTCAAGTAACATATAGATTTCCTTTACAAAAACAATTTCAGACCCAAATAAGAGTTCATGACTGTAAGTTTGAAAAATACTGATGAAACAAACTTGTTTTACCCCATGAAAGTCTTTAAAGTATATGTTCTCAATATAAAAGAAGCTTTGTCTTATAATACACAAAAATAAAACTTTAATCAAAATTTGAAAAATTAATATTCCCAGAGAACTTTATATTCTTAAGAATATGGTCATGGATTCCTAGCGTTCTATAGCTGAGGGTTCCCAGAATTAGCAAAAAAGATACAGCATCCAGTTAAATATGAATTTCAGATAAATACATTCTAGTATAAATGTTCTAAATATTGCATAAAAATTATGTTTCCCTGAAATCCAAATTTAACTCAGTGTTCTGTATTTTTCTAGTAGTCGTAACAGTCCTCAGTGTGAAAAACAGCAATATGAACCAACAGTAACATCAAAACACTGTGAAGCATGGACATGTACCCATTGGTCTGCACACCTAAGTCACTGTCACTCCATGGCAAAAGGCAAACTATACTGTCAGGCTCAATCCAAATCCAGAATAATGCCTGCTAAGGGACAGCCTGGAACATAAGTACAGTTTCTACATTTTTAAATGGCTGGAAATAATAAAAATAGGAATATTTCATAGGCTGTTAAAATTACATGAAATTCAAATTTCAGAGTCTATAAATGAACTTTTATTAGAACAGTCATTGTCATCCATTGTCTACAGTTGTTTTCTCCATACAACACCAGTTGAACGGTTGCTACAGAGACCATATGGCTCCCAAATCTTAAAAAAAAAAAAAATTGACTGTCTTTTACTATCTGGCCCTTTGCAGAAAATGTTTGCTAACCTTAGCTCTATAGAATAATGTCTGGGTTTAAATTCATTTCTTGCCTGGACAAAACATGCACTACAAACGTAAATTCTTGGTTCTTCCGCTTTAAGACTGAAATTACTTTCAAGCATCCCACATCCATAATTGTGGCAAGGTTAACATAAATAGGCATGGTCATCTAAAACACAGTTGCAAACAATTGTCATTGGTGAAACTTTCCATCAAGATATTAAGGGGATAGCTCTTAAGATAATAATAATCTAAGTAATATGGCCATCTCCCCACAGTTTGTAGAAAAACTATTTTTCAACAGGTAGCTTCTTGTTCTTAAAATAATCCTGCCTAGGGCTGGTGGAGTGGCTCAAGTGGAAAGGTGCCTGCCTAGCAAGCCTGAGGCCCTGAGTTCAAACCCCAGTACCACCAAATAGTAGTAATAATTGTGCCTTAACCATAAACTATGATATTACTAGGTACTCTATGAGAGTAAAGAAGCCTCATTTGAACCCATATTTAATAATCCATGGACAGTAGGATTATCACAAATCACCTAAGTTATTTAATAGCTGACTGCAGTACGAAAGGCCAGTGTCCAGAGCTCCCTCTGAAAAAACTTGTACTGTATATATTCCTATCATTAATCTCTACCATCAACCTTGAAGAGATGAAAAGCATAATAACCATTCACTTTACTAGTGGAATTACCTCTCTGTGAATATTGTTATTAATGGAAGCTAAGACGGCTGACATCAAATGCAGTATCTCCTTCTGCAGTACAATTTTGCTTTGTAATGACAACCACAACCTCCCACACATTTAATGAATTAACTATTAACGTCCCTTTAAAATAGCCCCCTCTCCCAATTTGATGGGCATCCTGTAGAGATGCCCACCAAATTAAGTATCTACTTTAAGAGAGAAAAACAATCTCGTTTCACAAAGATTTTCCAACCACTGACATTAAAAAGCAGTTCGCGAATCAGGTGCGGGTGGCTCACGCCTGTAATCCTAGCTACTAAGGAGGCAAAGATCAGGAGGATCGCGGTTTGAAGCCAGTCGGGGAAGGCAAATAGCTCGCGAGACCCTATCTCGAAAATACCTAACAACACAAGAAGGGCTGGTGGAGTGGCTCAAGGTGTAGGCCCTGAGTTCAAACGCCAGTACCGCAAAAATAATTAGAAAAAAGAAAAAGAAAAAGAAAAGGCAATTCGTAAAATACAGGCTCTGAAACAGACAGGCTTTGCTTCCCCTGGAAGCATTAACCATTAGCATTTCTAATCACTCCTACGTGGGCCTGTCACTTCCCCATTTCACTGCGACTAGTTCCGTGGTCTCAGAACATTCGCCTGGGAACTAAATATGCAACTTCAAGGAAATGCAGACAGACCCTACACCTCACACTCGTTTACATTCTCCATTTCCGTCGGGACGAAACACACACTCACACAACCGTGTCTACCA
The DNA here is from genome assembly GCF_047511655.1 of Castor canadensis. NCBI lineage: Eukaryota > Metazoa > Chordata > Mammalia > Rodentia > Castoridae > Castor > Castor canadensis. Next base: position 7,638,927 of record NC_133392.1, read on the forward strand.
GGTAGGAGTAGTGACAGCGGTGGTTTCACTCATTGCACCCCACGACAACCTGTGAGGCCGGCGGGCGGGGCTCGGTGCTTCCGCACTAAAAGCTCTGCCCCTGGGCTCTTGCCGACCCCGGGTGCCCCTCGAACGTCTACAAGCCTGACTCTCAGGGAGGGGCGACCCCTGACACTGTAGGAAGCCGGGCGGGACAGGATTGTTAGACCTTGGGACAGCTGTCCCGGGACGGCCGGGAGGCGAAGGGCAGCAAGTGAGGGACCCATCGGGGACGAAGGGGCTCGCCGGGGGCGGGAGCCGCCTGGGTCACCAGCTCCTCGGGTCGGCCGGGGAGTCCAGGGCCGATCCGCCAGTGGTCCCGCGGTCCACCCGGGAGGACCACTTCAGGAGGAGGCTGAAGGCCCCCCCAAGCGGCAGCGGCAGGGGGCCCGGCACCTACGTGGTCAGCGTTGCTGTTGGCGCTGTGGAAACACACAGCGCTGAAGGTGTAGCCCGAAATGGAAGCCGCCATGATGCAAATCTCCAACTTTCCCATCATGCCCCGCGGAGGGCGCACAGCCTTCCGGCCGGCTCGCCGCTAAGCATCCTGGGAAATGGAGTCTGCAGCTGAGGGCTGGGTGGCTGCAGGAGGGAGGGAGGCAGACTGGTGGGGCTGTGCGCGGAGCGTCCAGGACCGAGTGCGGAGAAATGCAGGCTTTCAGATCAAAAAACCAGCAGGCACCCATGGCTCACTTCTGTAATCCTAGCTACTTGGGAGGCTGTAGGATTGTGGTTCAAGGCCAGGCCCGACAAATAGTTTGGATGGTCTTCCCCTCCCCCAGTCTCCAAAATAATCAGGGCAAAATGGACCGGAGGTGTGTCACCCCAGTCCCACCAAAGTCAACAGCAACAGCATTGTCGCCTCTGTAAGAGTCTAGCGCTTGACAGGCCTCATATTCCACAGTTGACCCTTTTGCAAATGAAACTTTTAGTATTAAAAACCAACATTTGCAGATATGACGGATGAAAGGCGGGCGATAATTCAGGCAATTCGAGAATGACATGAGGTGACTTCAACTTGAACAGAGCACAGCCTGCCTGGTTGAGACTAGTGCATAGAGGAGACAACAGAGGAAGGGGACTCACATTAATCCGGTGATGGCGGAATGGGGGTTAGAAGTAAAGGGTGGTGAGAAGTGATTGGATTCTAGGTACAAAAGATTGCAAATTTAAGCCGGAGGTGGTGGCTGGCATTTGGAATCCCACCACTTGGGAGGTGGAGGCAGGAAGATAGCAAGTTCGAGGCCAGCCTAGGCTACATAGCCAGCCTCAGTCTGTAAACAAATAAATAAATAAAGTGCCAATTTAATGAAAAATCATGAAAGAAGATTAAAAGCAACAAATAGCTAAAATAAACTATCAAAGTTAGAAAAAAAGAAACCTACTAACATTATTAATCATTATATTTCAATTTGTTGAGTCATGTTCAAAACTGGGCTCTTGGTTTCCAGCAAAGCTCCTTCTCTTACACCCTTTTCAAGCTCAGCAAATCGAACTGTTTTCTGACGGTTACACAAGTCAAAAACCTTAGAGTCAGTCTTTCTCTCACACCACACCTTTGATCAGCTAGCAGTGTTCAAAATATATCCAGAGTCCTACAGTTCACCTCCAGCATACCTGCCACCTAGTTCAAACCACCATTGTCTTGTCTCCTGGTTACTACAGTAATGTTCTATGTCAGGGAGCCCCAACAGGTGGCTGTTTTGTTCCTCAAGAGATGCTTGGCAATAGTTGAAGACATTTTCCGATGTCAAACTTAGGAAAGGCCTCATAACAAAGAACTGCCCCTTCCAAAATGTCAGTGGTGATGGGGCTGCTTTTGCCTTTAACCCTCTCTGCCAAGTAGTAGCCAAAATGGTCATGTCAACATTTTAATGTAAAATGTAAATCATGCTGCTTCTTGGCCACACCCCAACCTGACCCTTATTCTACTTCTGACTTCATTTTCTGCTACTGCCCCCTTTGTTTACTTTTTTTTATTTTTATTTTTTTCATTTTTCTTTTATTATTCATATGTGCATACAAGGCTTGGTTCATTTCTCCCCCCTGCCCCCACCCCCTCCCTTACCACACACTCCGCCCCCTCCCTCTCCCCCCTACCGCCTCAATACCCAGCAGAAATTATTTTGCCCTTATTTCTAATTTTGTTGTAGAGAGAGTATAAGCAATAATAGGAAGGAACAAGGGTTTTTGCTGGTTGAGATAAGGATAGCTATACAGGGAGTTGACTCACATTGATTTCCTGTGCGTGGGTGTTACCTTCTAGGTTAATTCTTTTTGATCTAACCTTTTCTCTAGTACCTGTTCCCCTTTTCCTATTGGCCTCAGTTGCTTTAAGGTATCTGCTTTAGTTTCTCTGCGTTAAGGGCAACAAAGGCTAGCTAGTTTTTTAGGTGTCTTACCTATCCTCACCCCTCCCTTGTGTGCTCTCGCTTTTATCATGTGCTCATAGTCCAATCCCCTTGTTGCGTTTGCCCTTGATCTAATGTCCACATATGAGGGAGAACATATGATTTGTGGTCTTTTGGGCCAGGCTAACCTCACTCAGAATGATGTTCTCCAATTCCATCCATTTACCAGCGAATGATATAACATTTCGTTCTTCTTCATGGCTGCATAGAATTCCATTGTGTATGGATACCACATTTTCTTAATCCATTCGTCAGTGGTGGGGCATCTTGGCTGTTTCCATAACTTGGCTATTGTGAATAGTGCCGCAATAAACATGGGTGTGCAGGTGCCTCTGGAGTAACCTGTGTCACAGTCTTTTGGGTATATCCCCAAGAGTGGTATTACTGGATCAAATGGTAGATCCATGTCTAGCTTTTTAAGTAGCCTCCAAATTTTTTTCCAGAGTGGTTGTACTAGTCTACATTCCCACCAACAGTGTAAGAGGGTTCCTTTTTCCCCGCATCCTCGCCAACACCTGTTGTTGGTGGTGTTGCTGATGATGGCTGTTCTAACAGGGGTGAGGTGGAATCTTAGTGTAGTTTTAATTTGCATTTCCTTAATGGCTAGCGATGGTGAGCATTTTTTCATGTGTTTTTTGGCCATTTGAATTTCTTCTTCTGAGAAAGTTCTGTTTAGTTCACTTGCCCATTTCTTTATTGGTTCATTAGTTTTGGGAGAATTTAGTTTTTTAAGATCCCTATATATTCTGGCTATCAGTCCTTTGTCTGATGTATAGTTGGCAAATATTTTCTCCCACTCTGTGGGTGTTCTCTTCAGTTTAGAGACCATTTCTTTTGATGAACAGAAGCTTTTTAGTTTTATGAGGTCCCATTTATCTATGCTATCTCTTAGTTGCTGTGCTGCTGGGGTTTCGTTGAGAAAGTTCTTACCTATACCTACTAACTCCAGAGTATTTCCTACTCTTTCCTGTATCAACTTAAGAGTTTGGGGTCCCCTTTGTTTACTTAGCTTCAGCTACACTCCTCTCTTTTCTGCTTTTTGAATATCCCTAGCTCTTAGAGTCTTTGCACTTGCTGTTTCCTTTCCCTGGAATACTGGTCTGCTGGATAGCTACATGACTCACTCTTTTATGTTTGCCCTAGATGCTTTGATGGACCACCCAGACCTCCTCTTGCAGGAAGGATTCACTTATTATCTTGATTGCTGGGGAGGTTGTCTTCTGACAGCTCTCAGCTTTCAGTTTTCAGCTCTCTCCTGGAGTTGTCCCTGATGGAACAGTATGTCATCGCCCAAGGTCATCCTCCCATCCTGGGTGAACAACATTCAATGCCTGGTCAGTGTGGCTCCTTTACTCCAACTTGGGACAAATCCAAAAGACTTTCTAGCTTCTGAGTGCCCACAGTCCATGAGGAGAGGGGTTTGCTAGAGCTCCATGGTGAGGGTATCCCAGCCCAACTACTTCCTCCAGCCAATGCTGCTTCTTTTCCCTCACAGCAGATGTTGATCCTGGGAGCACTCCCTGATCAACTTCTTCCATATTCATCTCAGTCTCAGACTCAGCCTCTGCTTCTCTGGTATACAACCTTTGACAACCTTGGTTAGGTTTTCACTCAGTGCCACACCTCACAGTGTCCTTCTCTGGTCACTGGAACGAGGATGACAATGCTTACTCCATCTTTCTTAATATTTCTTCCCCGATTTACTTTTCCCTTTACCACATCACTATCAAGAGCATCATTTCTGTTTTATTCATTTATACTGTCTATTGTCTTTTCCCCTCCTCCAACCTCTTCTGAACTTCATGAACATGAGGATTTGTGTTTGATTTGCTTACCATTGCATCTCATCAGATGGAAGAACGCCAATACATAACTGGTGGTCAAATGTTGCATGAAAAAGTGAGAGGGTCCCAGGAAAGATGGTTTTGTTCCATCGGCAGGTGGCTGTGGGGGGATGGAGACAAAAGAAGGCTTGCTAATAAGGAGGGGTCTTGGCTACGCAATCAGGAAACAATTTGGGATACAGGAGATGAAAGAGGAAAGAGAGCCAGATGTACTGGCAGAGTTATGGGAAGGGAGAAAGAAAGTAGGGAGAGAAGGTGAGTAGCTGCAGTGAGATTCTGGATTGTGGGAAAGAGAGACAAGGATGAAGGATGTTTAGGATCTAGTAATGTGTGTTGTGTGATGTAATCTCTCTTAACTGCCTTCCTCATGAAAACCTTCAGCAAAACATTTAGAATAGCCAGGTACCGGTGGCTCACGCCTATAATCCTAGCAACTCAAGAGGATTGAGGTTCGAAGGCAACCCAGGCAAACAGTTTGAGAGACCCTATCTCGAAAATACCCATCACAAAAAGGGCAGGTGGAGTGGCTCAAGGTGTAGACGCTGAGTTCAAACCCCAGTACTGAAAAAAACAAACAAACAAACCTCAAAAACATCTATGAGTCTGAGATTGAGGCTGTATGTCGTGGTTTCACTTGGAGTCTTTAGGATAGACTTCGTGGGCTCCAGTCTTAGCTCTAGCACTTACTGTGCAACCTTGGACAACTCTGTGGATTGACAACTGTGAAAGCTCAGGTAGCTATCTATAGGTGTATCTGAGAAAATATACTGGATGTGGTTACCCAGTTCCTGGCACACAGTACAGCCTAATGATTGTTATTCTTATTATGAAGTAGTTTAAAAAATAAGCGATCAATCTATAGGCATTGACAAGAACAAGGATATCATTACAGCACCGCGGTTAAGTGAAGATGCAAGAGGCTGGGTTGGTGGTTCATGTCTGTAATCCTACTTGGGAGACAAGGCAGGAGGATCCTGAGTTCAAGATCAACTTTCCCTGGGCAGAGTTATCAGGACCCTATCTCATAGCCAAAATACAAAAACCAAAGGACTTGGTGAATGACTCAAAAGGTAGAAAGTTTGTTTAGCAAATAAGAGGTCCTGAGTTTAAAAAAAAAAAAAGCAAGTTGCAAATACTGCAAATGGTCAGATTCCACCTATACATATAAAAAAAAAAAAAAAAAAAGAAAGCAATGTAGCCAGGCACCAGTGGCTCAGGCTTGTAATCCTAGCTACTCAGGAGGTGGAGATCAGGATGATCGAAGTTTGAAACCAGCCTAGGCAAATAGTTCTTGAGACCCTATCTCAAGGTAAAGGCCCTGAGTTCAAGCCTCAGCACTGCAAAAAAAAAAAAAAAAAAAAAAAAAGCAATGTGTTTCCATATGCATATATGCATGGGAATGACACACTCTGCTAGGATGAATCTGAAAGTGGGAACAAGTCTAGTTTCATTTGGATTATGCCCCATATTGCAGCTCAGGAAAGCAAGATTTAAGAGGTTTAAGTTAAGTAACTTGCCTAAGGTCATTCCTGGACAGAAGTAAGCTGCGATTGATGTTCAAGCCTGCTAGATGCCATAGTCTGTGATCAGGCAGGAAAATGCAAAGGAAAAGAATGAGTAGTGTCAGGTGCTGAAGGAGAGGGTAGCTGGCTGAGTCTTGAGGATCTATTTGGAGAAAGAGAGGGTAGCCAGGCAGAGATGGGGCCTGCTGAAGGACCTGGTGCTGAATGGCTCATGGAGGTTTATTGGGTAGCTGCTGCAATGGCCTCAGCGAGCAGTGAGCTGTGAGTGTGAGTGGTAGGGAAGTGGTGACTGGGAAATGCCTGAGCCCAGAGACCAAAAGGAGACTGTGAGGGAGCGAAGGACAGGGATGATGCCCCACTTTGGGTGACGGTATAGAGGGTCAGGGACAAATGGAATGCAGAACAGGTAAGAGAGGCTTTGGAGGCATGGGAGAGCCATGCACTTGAATTCAGTTTCATCCATTTTACTGTAACAAGGGACATCCAGAGAATGGCAAGAAAAATACGAAGCTTGGTCAAGATGTTAGAATAACTACAGGCCAAGAATCCTTTACTGGAAATGCTTGGAACCAGAAGTATTTCAGAATTTGGATTTTTTGGATTTTGGAATATTTGCACAGAATTTACTAGTTGAGGCTCCCTAATCCCCAAATTTGAAACCTGAAATGTTTCAAACTCTGAAAATTTTTGAGTGTGAAACTTTGGATTTTGGAGCATTTTGGATTTTGGATTTTTGGATTAGGATAGGCAACCTGTAAGAAGAATGATCGCTAATATTTCCTGAGCCCTGACAATATGTCAGCTCCTATGCTAACCTCTTTACATGTACACTGAATTAATCTAGTTACTCTTCCTGACAACTCTCAGAAGTAGACTCATTTTAAATTCTATTTTACAATTGAATTCTATTTTACGATTGAAGTAACTGAGCTCATATTTACTGAGCATTTGCCATGTTCCAGGGAGGTAGGAGTTTGACTAGACTGATGTAATTTATTCTCTACAATGCTCCCATGTGACAGGTATTACTATTATCCTTGTAATAAGAATGGGTAAACTGAGGCCCTAGGAAGTAAAAGAATTTGCCCATGGTCACAGACCATGAGGTCAGGACTCAAAACTAGGGGTCCAACTCCAGAGCCAGGTGCCCAGTGGCCATTTTTGAAGACTCATGTCAGAGCAGGAGGTGGTGAGAAAATAAAGAGGGGTTTTCAGGAAGGGTGTTCAAGGGCTGGTGGAGTGGTAAGAGTACCTGCCCAGCAAGCATGAGGCCCTGAGTTCAAACCTCAGTGCCACAAAAAACAAAACAAACAAAAAAGAAATGTGTGTAACAGTGCTGACTGCTACAGAGTCAAGGAAGGTAAGCCCTGCACTTAACCCTCAGGTTTGCCAATTGGGAAGTGCTTGAGAACTCTTGGGAGTGTGGTTTCAGAGGCATTATGGATGAATAGGTGCCAGTCCACAGGGATCAGAAAGCTGAGACAGGCATGCCTGTCTCGTAACTGCCTCATGTAACTGGTACCTGGTGGGAGGGACTGTGTTCCTTGGCATATTCTGCTTCCCTGGTGACAGGCTGTTCACTTGATGGAGGTTCTCTTCTCCCTACCAAGAATTTGGTTGCCCTGGTGATCAGAGGTGGTACCCCCAACAGCATTTTGAATTAAGCAGAGTAATCCTGCCTGGAGTCAGGAAAGGAACTTTGTATAAACCACCAGTTTTTCCCAGGCTCCATACCAACAACTGTTTATAGCTTTCATCACACACAGCAGAAACATCTTAAGTGTTGACGTGACACCAGGCTGAAGATGGGCTTATCTTTCATGGTTACTTCTTAATTAGAACTTAAAAGTTTTTAAGACCCACTCAGTCACACTCAAGCTTGCATTTTCTGTCATCTAGAGTCTAGAAAAGATCAAAGCAACCATTCACCCAGGGCAGCACTAATTGGCTGTGGTATCCGGTGGTTTTATTGCTCTGTAATAAGGTTACTTACACTCTTTCTTGAGTTCTTTAATCACTATGCGCATGGATTCCCATCTGCCTTTTACTTTATTCTATCATCAGTGGTTGCCTGAAGAACTTGGAACACTTTGTATTGGAGGAGATGCACATTCGGTTCTAATCAGGATTTCTGTGAGCTAGAAGAGCTGGTGGTGATGCTGACTACCTTCAGGGACTTATTACTGGGCTTCTGTCTGCTGAGTCAACAAAAGTGTAACCTAGGAAACAACTTTTGGTTGGAAGGCAGCCTTGCTAGGGGCCTCTGAGATCCTTGCCTAGGACATTGAACTATGCGTATTTCATTACTGCTACAGAAAATACCCTAGACCTTTGACCTATAAGGCAGTCAGACAAAGAGAAAGATGTCATCTCAGGTTCACAGGTTGATGAGTTTTTTAGAACAAGTCACCATTTATTTATTTGGAGCATGGTACAGTGACCAAAGTGGAACATGCAGAGGTTGAGACTTGGATAAGGCCAGGTGCCTGGCTCAGGGTAGAGCTGAGTCCTACCGAGGCATCCTATCATTGTGATACTCTTTTTGTTACACCTGAGGCTGGTGTATTGTGGGGTGCTGTGTGTATGCGTGTATGTGTGTGTGTGTGTGTGTGTGTGTGTGTGTGTGTGTAGGGGGTAGGGACATTCATTTCCCTGGGCCTAAACTCCCATGTCTGCCGGTGACATCAAGTCTGAAGAGCTCAAGCCAGAATATCAGTCACACATGGAATTAGTTGGGAAGCCACTAATGCGAACGACTGTCCCACTCACTTCCAGATCTGCCCACGACATAGTGAGATGAGGTGACTTGTGTATTAATTGGGCTGAGCAGTTGTCGGCTTTAGGTGATTCTGTGGTTTCTGCCAGCCGTTATCCAAATTGCAATCCTCTGAACTGTCACTTACAAATGTCAGTGTCCAAATATGGTTGCGCTAAGACCTAAACGATGGGGTTGCCGCTGACGTTAGCTGGAGGGTGCAGGCTGGAGGCGAGGCTCTCCCGGCCAACGCCTGCACTGCGCACCCGGCAGAAGCTCAGCAGCCCCGCCCTCGCCACGCCCCTCGCCACGCCCCTCGCCACGCCCACCGCCGACTCCCGGCGGCGTCTGGAGCAGTAGAGACGGCCGTCTTCCGCCGCCTAGAGCTGCCAGGCCTTCGCGTCCGCTCTGTCCGCGCTTCATCTCTATGGTGGCCCCAACGGCCGGTCTGGGCGCGGAGCGAGATGAGCGCGGGTGCTGACGCCGGCAGTGGCGCTGTAGCCGCGGAGTGGTCGCGACAAGGGAGTCCCGCGAAGGATGGCTTCGTCCCTTCGGTGCTGGGGACCCGAGAGCAGTAAGTGTGGCCCAGGAGTGGGGACGGTGAGCGGCGCTACCCGGGACAGGGAAGGGGATGGTGGAGTGGGACCCCGGGCGTCTCGGGGGATGGGGGATCCTAGGGAGCGTGGCGGGAGGGAGGCTGTAGGGCCTCCTTGGAGGTTAAGGGGTTTGATGAAAGGGAGGAATTCGCAGGAGCCGCCTTGGGCGCGGTACCCCGTTTTCAAGGGGCTTTTGGGGTGCGGGACGGACTCTGAAACTCTTGAACCTAAAAGGGCCTGGGGGCCAAGGGTAAGAGGCCGAGGGAGAGCTCTGGGGCCTGGGAGCTGGAAGGCTTGGGGGGAGGAGAACGACCCCAGTTGGAATCGAGCAACAGAAAGTGACCTGACCTAAAATGGATGCTCAGTAATTAATGAATTAATAGACGGACAAATGAATGTGGGGAATGATTAGGATTAGGGGTAACTTGGAGGGACGAGAGGGAGCTGGGAGTCTAGAGAGGTGAAATAGGAAGAGAAAGCAAATAAAGGGAGTGGGGGAATACTGTGCTTAAAACGAAGAAGAGAAAATTTAAGCTAAGGGCTAGAATATAGGGAGACTGCCCAGTAAGGGAACTAGCTTAGTGCTGAAATCTTCAACTTTACTATTATTATTTTCTGTTGTGGTACTGGGTTTTGGACTCTGCCACTTGAGCGATACTTCCAACCTTTGGTTTTTGTTTTTGAGATACAGTCTTGGAAACTTCACTGGGTCTGGTCTCCAACTAGTGGCTCTCATGCCTCCATCTCCCAAGTAGCCGGGGTTACAGGCGTCCCGTCGTCGTCATGTACGTGTGTCATGCTTTCCCCCCCTCCCCCATTTTAAGCTTAACTTTTAGGTCAATTTGGTGCAGTAATAACTTAATGCTTGTACAGTAAAGTGGTAGACTTGGGTCTGGGACTTAGAAATCCCAGGACAATTGTCTCTTTATTTTTTAAGCTAAAATTTATATAGCATTTATTATGCATCTGATTCAAAGTACTTTAAACATCTAGAGATGTAGAAAACTTACTCTGCTTGTCCATACTTTTCATTCTTTTAACCCAGTGCTGTTGAGAAATTCAACTATGTGCACTTACTGATAATGCTAATAATATTTTAAACCTGTCTTGTAACATATCGGAAGCATCCATTTAATTCACAATACAGTTTAGTTCTAGAATCTCACTTTGTATTTTCATTGTTTACATAGTTGGGATGCTGTCTATGAGAGAGAGCTGCAGGCTTTCCAAGAATATGGAGATACAGGAGAGATCTGGTGAGTTGGGGAAAAAAAGATCAGTTATGATCCAGAAGATTGTATATGTAGGGGTGTGTGTACGCTTATACCAAAGAAAGCCTAAGACTCTGGAACCCTGAGTTGAGTGTGGCTTAAATTGGTAGATTTAAAGTATCTCTTTTCTTTTTCAGTGACCCAGATTTCAGCTGACCAGAGTATTAGGAAATTGCTTTCATTCTGTAGTTGTCATTTTTCAATAAGAAAGAAATAAAATTTTAAATCATCAACATGTACTCATATCTCAGACAGCAGGTGTCAGAACATTTTCATGAGTTAATGCTGATATAGAGAACTATTAATAAATAGTATAGTGACCTTGTCTATTCTGTACACCCCGCCTTTGGTGGGACCGGGGTTTGAACTCATGCAGGCACGCTACTGCGGGAGCCACACCTGCAGTCCATTTTGCTGTGGTTATTTTGGAGATGGGGTTTTGAGAACTGTTTGCCTGGTCTGGCATTAAACTGCAGTCCTCCTACTCTCAGCCTCCCAAGAAGCTAGGATTACAGGCATGCCCAGCTTGTTCTGTTCTTACACAGTCACAAATACTACTACTTACTTTCAAAAAAGACCTAATAGGGCATATGGTATAAACAACTTAAGTGCAGTATAGTTGTATTTCGCTCTTTTCTGTTATTTGTAATAAATTCTGTTTCTAACAGGTTTGGGGAAGAGAGTATGAAACGACTAGTAAGATGGATGCACAAACACAAGATTCCATTGGATGCCTCTGTGCTTGATATTGGAACCGGAAATGGCGTTTTCCTGGTTGAACTTGTTGGTACTTTTAGTATTCATGTGTTTGAGCCAAATTTTGAAATGAAAGTTTTAAAAAGTCTTGGAATTGAGGGTATTAACCATCTAAATATAAAGAGTTAAGGTCGTCATTCCACTTTCAGTAGTAACATGATAGGACAGGAGACTGCATGGATTGTGATAAAGGACTAAGTGTGTGGTGCCCACCACTCCTGAATACTGCAGTCTTGAATGCCAAAATCCTAGGTGAAGTTTAAAATCCCTAAAGAATAAAATCCTGAAAACCATAATCCTGAAAGATTAAAATCCTGAATGTTGAAATTATGGAAGCCCAAGTCCTGAAAACTGCAATTCCCGTTGGAAGAAAAAGGTTGTATAAAGGGTAGACAACTGAATTTTGGGGAAGAGATTAGTACATTTTCAGTTGTATGTGTCATAGTTGTATCCTGTTAGGTGTAATGAATACCAAGAAACCTGGTTAAGCGTTAAACCTGTTACGTGTGTCTGTGAGGTTGTTTCCAGAGGAGGTTAACGTCAGTCTAGATGGAGTATGTGGGAATGTCCAATGTGAGTGGACCCCATTTAGTAGGATGGAGGAGTATAGAAAACAAATTGAGAAGGTAAATTGTCCCTCTCTGAAAGTTAGGACAGAGTCCTTCTCTCCTCCCTCTCTTTTTTTGAGACCTGGTCTCTATGTAGCCTAGGCTGGCCTGGAATTTGGTTTGTAGCTCAGGACACCCTCAGATTCTTTATCCTCCTGCTTTCAGCTCCCAAGCCTTGAGATTATAGGTGTGTGCCACCATGTCTGGCTGTAGGGTAGAGTTTTCTTCTGCTGTCTTGGACATCAGAACTCTGGCCTTTGGATTCCATGACTTAGACCCATCACCCCTGGGTCCTCAGGCCCTTGGACTGAGAGTTGTACCATTAGCTTCAGTGGTTCTGAGGCCTTTGGGTTTGTACTAAGCCATGCTATCAGCATCCCTGGTTCTCTAGCTTGTAGGTAGCTCGTTGTGGGATTTCTCAGCTATCATAGTTGTGTAAGTCATTTCCCCCAGTAAGTATTATATATCTCTATACATATCCTCTTGGTTTTGTTTCTGGAGAACTCAGTCTAATACAGATTCAGTATTGGGGAAGCAGACTATTATTCCTTCTTACTGTATTCCTCACATCACAATGGAAGAAATTTGCAAAATTGTTCCCTTGCAAAAAGGCTGTGATAACTTTTAAGTGTATTAGGCCATTTGATGGTGAAAAATGAAAATTAAAAAGCTATTTATTAGTGGTATGTGAAAATACAAAATCACTTAATTGCAAGACCAAGTAATAACCATGATTTCAAAAAGACTTACGTACTTAAAAAATTTGCAGAACAGAGTCTCCAAATAAAAGTGCAGTGAATGTCTCAAAGACCACAGAAGTGAAGTCACAGGTAAAAAATGCAAGAAAATCTTCCTTGCCCTTCATACATAGCACCATACTTAAAAAAAAAAAAAAATGCCCTTTCTCAGAAAAAAAATTGACAAGATCAGTGACCTTCTGAACCAAAGACACTGGAAGATAAGAGGTTCCTCCATTGTTACAAAGCATATTAAATGGTGGACTGTTATTACTGTTCTTGGTTAGGGGTTTGACTGTTGAAGAAGATAGATATATTTACTATGGAGTCTAACATGAACCAGTGCATGCCTCACTTTGCCTAATGGATGGCACTTTAATGACTGGAAAAAGGGAAGCACTTTTAAAAGCTTATTTGAAGATTTGGTGGACTTTGCAGAAGAAAATAGGTTTCAGTTGAATTACCAGACCATAATGACAGATTTGGAATTAGATATGATCAGGCATTCTAAAAGTAAATTTCAAGGTATGACCAATAAAGTTTGTCTTTTTCCACTCAGCCCAATGCAGTTGACAGAAAATTTGGGTGTGACTGGGTACATTTAGAGTGATGTGGCTGTAGACAGCAGAAAATTCAGATGAGTGTATTGGTCATACAGTAGTGTTTAAAACTTTAGTTTAAAACATGTCATTTGTCTGCATTAGCATTCCTTCCAGTTGATACAATCCCAGGAGCTTTTAATGAATTGAAGCCATGTTTGCTTGAGGAAGCCAGCAAAGTCACTGACTGGTTTGAGAATAATTTTGTGTACAAGCAGGGTAAGATATGCAATGGTCTTGCTGTTTGATCATCAGTACGGTTTCTGCCACATTTGTAGTCTGTATATGAGTGGAATTCTGTGTACCCCAAACAACCTAGAAGCATGGTGCTGAAGATGGGAAGTTTTAATAGAGAACAATCGTGTTGCTCTATATTGAGTCATAGAAGAATTTCAAAAGGAGCAGCACCATAGAAAATGAATGTTAATGTGTTCTCCAAGGGGGGCTGTGCCCTAAGAAAAAGCAGCTATTCATCTCAATGTAAGACTTCAAAATACAGTGAATATTTTGAAAGCTGGTCAGTACTTAGGGACTACCTCTGTGCAATTGTCCATAATATTGTAATATGTTTTTTTCATGAGTTGAATTTTCACGTTTATTTTTTTTTGTTTGTTTGTTTACCAGTATTTTAAATTGTCAGCATTTAATTTGCTGTGCTATGTATTTCATCTTTGGCATCATGTTTAATACCAGAGGTATAAATTACAGAAAGACTTTTAGAGAATTACAGTTTATTATTTTTGTGAATTTGTTTCTGCAGAAGTGCATTACCACAACCCTGACTTGGTGCGTTAAATGTTGGCTTCTATGTAAAAACATTGAGACCTCCTCAATAAATAAAGAGGTGTCTCTTTTGCTCATCTGCATTTATGAAAGATAAAATTTCCCTCCCTAGCTCGGCTCTTTGAGCAAGTGCAAGTGCGATTTTAGCTCATGACAGATTTTGATCTGTCTCCTCGAAAGACATAAGTTGTCTTTCAAGGTATTTCAGGTAACTGCAGTTAGAAAGCTGGGTGCACACGGTTACCAATCATAATAGTTGTGTTTATATATTTCACTTTTTTTTTCCTCTAGTGCTGGGGATTGAACCCAGGGTATAAAGCACCCAAGGCAGACGCTCTTACCGCTGAGCCTCATCCCAGCCCTACATTTTACTTTTTGACTTGTTTATTCCTCCCTGCCTTTCTCCTTTCCTTCCTTCCTCTTTTTGAGACTGGGTCTTGCTGAGTAGCCCAGATGGCCTCAAATTCACAACTGTCCTGCCTCCACTCCCTCAGTATGCAATCATGCCTGGCAACCTGTTTCTGTGTGGATATGTTTTGTCTGTTCGTAACTGTTAATACTTGTGCAGCTGTCCTTAATATACTTATGCTTTCAAAACATGTATATTATTGCCTAATTTTTTTGGATAAAGTGTCTATGAAGTGTTCTGTCATGTTTCTATGTTCCTCAGATCTTACAAAAATGTAAATAAATGTCTTTTTAATTCTTTTTTTTTGTGGTGCTGGTAATGGAACCTAGAGCCTAGTACTCTACCATAAGGTAGAGCCCCAAAATGAATCCTTTAAACAATTTCTAAAAATTAGTTTTCCAGTTACATTTCTGAGATTTTGACCTCTTAAGATTTTATACTTTAGGGATTTTGATTTTTTTGGATTTCAGCATTCAGGATTGTTGTTTGGGATTGTATCTTTTGGGATTATGGCCAAACCCTTAAGTGAGAAATTAGGGGAATCTGAGTCCTAGTATTGGTTTTTCTGGCTATGGTCTTGACCTTGAGTTAGTTTTTTTGGGCTTCAGTTTTTCCTAAGAAATCTATATGTATAAAAAGAGGATGGCTCTTTGCAATTTCAGTAGGGCGTATATACCTTATCTTAGGTGAGTATATGGTGTGAAAAGAAGCACTTAGTACATGGAACTGAGCTTATATTGATACAAGTTCTACTATTGGTTATACCATCACTGTGCCTGTAGTTTTCTCATTGCTATGGAGGAAGTATAAGATACAGGCTTCATCCTAGATGGTTTTACAGTCTGATGTGTAAGGATATAAACATAGGCATGAAATTGAGTGACTACCATGTGCTAAGCCTCATGCTAGACACTGGAAACATGAAAGTTTAGATCTTAGTTTCGATTGTTCCCAAAATAGCGGAGGATGGGCTGACATGTAGACAGTTAAGCTATAGCTTAGTGTGTGTGATAATGGATGTACTGAATAAAGGAGAGGAGGTGGTTAGTTTTGGAAAGGAGGGATGGGAAATGACCTTGGAGGAGTTAATATCCAAGTTGGGTGGAAATTGCAGGAGTGTGGGTGAAGTGTGAAGGGGGAGACAATTTCACCAATGAAACAGTGTCTAAAACACATGAAGGCTGAAGCAGCATATTATGTCTTGAGTCTGTAAATAATTGTTGAACTAGAACTTAAAGCATGTGTGAAGCATGAACAGAGTTGAGAAGTTAAAGGTAGCAGCTGTGTCAGATTTTGCCATGTTTAATAGTTCAGGTTTGTGACTTTAGGGGGAAAGGGAAATAAAACTATTAGCATGCTTAGAAAAATTTGTAATGGACTTTTTTGAAATATTGAGACATAGCTATGTACCTTAAAGTATAAGAATCAAAAATGTACAGTTTGATGAGTTTTTACAAAGTGAACATAGGCATGTAACAATCACCCTGGTCAAGAATGTTACAGAACTCTAGAATCTGGTCTTGAACTCCCTAACAATCATTGTTCCTTCTCTAAAAGTAACCACTGACCTCTAACCATTAGCCAAGTGAATGTTCACTTCATAGATTAAGTTGTTTGTTTTTGAATGTGTAAGTGAAACTCTTCAGTATTTACTCTTAGGTTGTTCACTCCATTTTCTGTGAGGTTCACTCACATTGTTTGTAGCCGAAGTTTATTCATTTTTCTTCGCTGCATTCCTGTATGGAGTTCCTTACAATTATACTAGTTTGATTTATTCATGTGTTATTTTTACCTGTAGATTCTTTGGTATTTTATTTATGTTTGTGGTACTGGAGAACAAACTCAGTGTCTTGCACATGGTAGGCAAGCGTGCTGCTGCTGAGCCAACTATATTCCCAGTCTTTTTTGGGGTTTTAATAGTTTACTTGCAGAAGCTAATAGTTTGTCCTTTGAGACTAAAAGTTTGTAGTTTGTTTTGGTGATACTGGGGTTTGAACTCGGCTTTGTGCTTGCGAGGTTGTAGGTTCTTTTAGATGTTCTACATCTGTAGTTAGGCGCTCTGTGATTAATGACAGTTTGAGTTTTTCCTTTTTAACCTTCTATAACTTTCTTCTCTTTGTTACACCATCTAGGACTGTCAGTGGAATGTTCAGAAGAAATGATAGAAGGCATTCTTACCTCTTTTTCCTTTTTCAGAGAGTGCTGTCAGTATTTTCTTCTTCCTTGTGGTGTTATCTGATAAGATTTTTTTTTTTTCCAGTACTGGAGATTGAACTCAGGGCTCCTCTACCATTTGAGCCACACTTCCAGTCCTCATAAGTTTGTTTTGTATATAAGACCATACCAAATTGAAGAAGTTTCCTTTTATTCCTATTTTGCTAAGAAGGGTATGTGTGCGTGATTCTTACAAATCTTATTTATTAGATGTTTTTCTGTGTTGAGATAATCATGATTTTTCTCTTGTAGTGTATTAATGTTGGTGAATTACATTGACTCATTTTCTAATATTAAGTGTGTTCTTGGAACAGATTCAAATTTTATATGCCATTAGCATATAATACTTTGTTTAGAACTCTTGCAGCTTTGTTTGTGATAGAGATTGCACAGCGATTTTCTTTTCTTGTAATATCCTTGCCTGTCAATTTTTGGTGTCAGGTTATGCTGGCAACATTGCACAAGATTCTATTTTGTGAAAATGTTTAAGATTGATAGATTTCTTCTTTAAATGTTTGGTAGAATTCATTGGTGAAACCCTCTAAATATGGAGTAACTTATGGGAAGTGCTTCTCTAAGCATGGAACTTTCACAAAATGAATACCTTTTTGTTTCTCACGAGTCTGATCAAGAAATAAAACAATACCAATACCATAGAAGTCCCCTGTGCTGTTTCCCATTCACTCCCTTTAAAAGGTAAACCACTATTTGGAGTTCTGTCATTATAACTTAGTTTTTTTTGTGGTGCTAGGATTTAAACTTGGGGCCTCGTGGTATAGTACCTATAGTACCT
Source organism: Castor canadensis (assembly GCF_047511655.1). Taxonomy (NCBI): domain Eukaryota; kingdom Metazoa; phylum Chordata; class Mammalia; order Rodentia; family Castoridae; genus Castor; species Castor canadensis. The sequence continues at coordinate 7,656,265 of NC_133392.1, forward strand.
ATAGGCAGGTACTGTACCACTTCAGCGACACTCCCAGCCCCTTTAGCTTCATTCATTTTTTGAATAGGGTCTTGTTTATGCCCAGGTGGCCGGGACTGCCATCCTCTGATTTATGCTCCCGGTGTACCTGGGATGACAGGCATGTGTCACCCCGCCCAGCTATTGGTTGGGATGGAGTCTTGTGAACTTTTTGCCTAGGCTGCCTCAAACTGTGATCTTCCCATTCTCCGCTTCCCATAGCTAGGATTAGCTGTGAACCACAGTGACAGCTAGGTTAGCTGTTTTTGATGTTAACCGTAGTGGTTTCTCACTGGGATTTTAATTTACATTTTCCTAATTAGTAATGGTGGTGAGCACCTTTTCATGTGATTATTTGCCACCTGAATGTGTGACCTTTTGTATTGCAAATGTCTTCATCCCCTCTGTGGCTTGCTTTTTCACATTCTTTTTTTGGAGGTACTCAGGTTTGAACTGGGCCTTGCATTTGTTAGCATGCACTCTAGGTAGAGTTCTTGAGCCACACCTCTAGTCCAACTTTCTAAGTCTTTGTATTTGGTTAGTGAAAGTTCTCTAACTCTGATCTCTTTTCCACTATTGTGTTGGCTATTGATTTTGATAACTAGCTTTTAAAATGTTAATTTAAAATTTAAAGTTAATCATTTCTTTGGGAAGAAAACCAAAATGACAAAAACCCTGGGACTTTGTTTGGGAATGCGATTCATCTGTTAATTTGGGGAGGATTTATATCTATAGTATCAGGTATCTGAATCCATGAATATGATGTATTTATCCATTTTCCAATTTATTAGGGTCTTTGATTTTCTTAGTAATACTTTATAGTTTTCTCTGTAGAGAGCTTAGATGTCTATTGTTATTAACCTAGAAGGTAACACCCACGCACAGGAAATCAATGTGAGTCAATGCCCTGTATAGCTATCCTTATCTCAACCAGCAAAACCCCTTGTTCCTTCCTATTATTGCTTATACTCTCTCTACAACAAAATTAGAGATAAGGGCAAAATAGTTTCTGCTGGGTATTGGGGGGGAGCGGGAGGGGGTGGAGTGGGTGGTAAGGGAGGGGGTGGGGGCAGGGGGGAGAAATGAACCAAGCCTTGTATGCACATATGAATAATAAAAGAAAAAAGAAAAAAAAAAAAAGATGTCTATTGTTAGATTCATTCCAAGCTGTTTCGCTTTTTTTTTCCATTTTGGTTGCAGTTATGCTTTTTAAATGTTCATTTTCTAATAGCTTATTGTTAGTATGTAAAAGTATAACAGATTTTTATATTGATCTTGTATCCACTAAGTCACAGTTAATTCTAATAGTTTATGGTTTCTCGGGATTTTGTTATTTTCAGCAATATCATGTGCAAATAATAGCTTTATTTCTAATTATCAGTATTTTGTATTACAGTGCAATGTATTTTTTTTTTCTTTTTTTAATGGGACTGGGGTGTGAATTCAGGGCTTCATGCTTGTAAAGAAGGAACTTTACCATTTGTTCTGTTTTGGAGATGGGATCTTTTGTATTGTTTGCCTGGGCTGGCCTTGAGCCTTGATCCTCTGAGTCTCAGCCTCCGAAATAACTAGGATTACAGGTATGTGCTACCAACTCCTGGCTGGTTTTTGTATTTATCAGAGTTAGGACATTTCTCTCTGTTCTTAATTTGTTATGAATTTAATCATGAATGGCTGTTGAATTTGGTCAGTTGCTTTCTGTGTCATTTGTTAAGATAATCAGATGTTTTTATTTTTAAATTCTACCAGTGTCAAATTATTTTTTTTCATGAGGGCCCTTAATTTTTTTTTTTTGTTTTGTTTTTTTGATGGTGGTGGGAGTTGAATCCAGGGCCTTATGCATGCTAGGCAAGCACTCAACCACTGCATTTCATCCCCAGCCTCCAACCTCTTAATTTTTAAATTGACATTTTTATTGAGATAATTTTAATGATTAATAAATGTCAAAAAAGACTTACATTCCTAGAGGAGACCAGTTTTGACTGGGGAAAAGTACTCTTTTATGTGCTGTTGGGTTTGCTTAGGATTTATATAGTTTCATGAGATAGGTTGTTTGACAGTTGCCCTTATTTGCAATTTTCTTGAGTGGTTTTTCTGCCAAGATTATGATGACCTCATGAAACAAGATGGGAAGTATCTTTTTACTTTTTAGTAGTAGTTCTTTAAGCTTGGCGTTGTTTCTTCCTTAAATGTTTGAAGAATTTCTGGTGACACTCTCTGGAGATGGAGTTTTTCTTACAGGGTTTTAAATTATAAATTAAATTTTCATATATTTAAGAATTCAGATTTTCTTATTCTTTTTGAATCAGTTGTGTTTTTAAGTAATTTATCTAAATTTTCAAATTTAATTGAATCATGATCTTTGTGATTCCTGTTAAATTTCTGAAAATTAATGTGTTGAATCTTTTTTTTCCTTGTCTATAGTTTTTTTTTGGTTAGGTTCTAATTGTGTAGTCACAGCTGGCCTTGACTCCTGGTCTTCCTTCAACCTCAGTCTGGCAAGTGCTGGGCTACAGGCATAAGTCACCACATCTTGTACAGAATTTTAGCACCTGTAAAGATACCTGTAATCCCATAGTCAGGTTCAAGATAGTTTTAACCAGGAAACTCATATTATCTCATGCCATACTAATAGTCACTTCTGTTCTTATCCCTAGTTTTGGATTTTCAAGAGTGTCCTATAAAATGGGATCATGTGGTGGGTAACCTTTGGAAACAGAGTTTTTGACTCATTATAATGCTTTTGAGGTTCATCCACATTTTTGCATGCATCAGAAATAAGTCTTATTGTAGGCACAGTGGCTCCTACCTGAGATTGGGAAGATGAGACCAGTCTTGGCAAATAGTTCCAGTCCCCATCTCCAAAATAACTAAAGCAAAATGGGTGGAGGTCTGAGGCAACGGTAGAGCCTGCTTTGCAAGGAAGGGTCTCACTGTGTAGCTCAGGCTGGCTTTGAATATGCTATGTAACCCAGTCTGGCCTCTAGCTCGTGATCCTCCTGACTCAGCCTCCCATGTGCTGGGAATACAGATGTGTGCCATTATGCCTGGTTTTGGAGATTTCTTTCTTTTTTAACAGTACTGATGTTTGAACTCAGGGTCTTGCACTTGCTAGGCAGGTGCTCTACCACTTGAGCCACACTTCCAGCCCAAAGAGTTTTTTATTTTTCCTCCTGGGACTGGGCTTTGAACTCAGGGCTTCATGCTTACAAAGCAGGTGCTCTACTGCTTGAGCCATACCTCCAGCCCACACCCCAAAGATTTTTTTTTTTTTTTTGGCAGTACTGGAGTTTGAACTCAGGGCTTGCTAGCCAGGTGCTCTAACACTTGAGCCATTCTGCAGCCCTTTTTTGTGCCTTTTTTGAGATAGGGTCTTACGAACTATGTGCCTTGAATCAAGATCCTCCTGATCTCACCCTTCCAAGTAGCTAGGATTATAGGCATGAGCTGCCAGTCCCTGGCTTAATTCAAAGATTTCTTTTTTTTTTTTTTTTTTGTAAAGATTTATTTATTTACTTGTGGGTCAGGGATTGAACCCTCGGCTTGCCACATGCTAGGCAAGTACTTTACTTCTTGAGCCATACCCCAACCCCCTCAAAAATTTCTTAATGTGATGTTTTAAAATATGAATGTTTTTCATTCCTACTGCTAGGAATTTGTGCCTTTTTTCTTTGACAGTGATGCTAAATATTAGTACTTTTAAATTGTTTCTAAGAACCAGCTTTCATATTTGTCTATTAATAATTTTTATGTTTCAATTTCAATAAATTCCTTTTTTATTATTATTTTGGTGGCACTGGAATTTGAACTAAGGGCTTCATGCTTGCTAGACAGGCACTCTTACCACTTGAGCCACTCCACCAGCCTTTTTTGTGAAGGGTTTTTTCGAGATAGGTCTTACAAACTGTTTGCCCACAACTGGCTTTGAACTTTGATCCTTCTGATCGTTGTCTCCTGACTAGCTAGAATTACAGGCATGAGCCTCTAGTGCTCAGCTCTTTTTTTTTTTTTGATGGGGGGAGGGAGGTTTGAGCTCAGGGCTTCATACTTGCAAAGCTGGCATTCTACTGCTTGAGCCACACCTCCAGTTCATTTAGCTAGAGTTATTTTGGAGATGGGGTCTTTCGAACTGTTTGCCTGGACTGACCTCCAGCCACCATCCTTCTGATATCAGATTCCCAAGTAGCTAGGATTATAGGCATGAGCCACCCGTACTTGGCAAATTTGCTTATGCTCTTTTTGTTTTTTTGCAGTATTGGGGCTTGAACTCAGGGCCTTTACCTTGAGCCACTCCACCAGCCCAATTTTTTGTGATAGGGTTTTTCGAGATAGGGTTTCCTGAATTGTTTGCCCGACTGGCTTTGAACCGCGATCCTCCTGATCTCTGCCTCCTGAATAGCTAGGATTATAGGTGTGAGCAACTGGTACGCGGCACACTTGCTTATATTCTTGATTGTAGTTCATTTTGTTTCTTTTTTGTAGGCTTATTAAAGATGGAAGCTTAGACTATTGATTTGAAGCTATTCATTTGTGACATAAACATTACTGAAATGCTGTGAATCTATGTGTAAGCACTGGCATATCCTGTGGTTCTGATGGGTCGCATTTCTATTTTCATTCAGTCTGAAGTACTTGTTTTTTTCTTTTATCTGGATTGTTTAGAATTCTGTTACTCAGTTTTTAAATAGAGGGGTTTTTCTATTAATTTTCTGTTGTATACTTATGGTCTAATTCATCTGTAGGTAGAGAACATACTTTGTATGATTTCAGTTCTTTTAAATTTGTTAGGGTTTAGCCAGGTGTTGGTGGCTCATCCTTATAATCCTAGCTACTTGGGAAGCTGAGATAGGGAGGATCACAGTTCAAGGCCAACCAAGGCAAATATTTTGTGAGACCTCCATCTCCAGCATAACCAGAGCAAAATGGACTGGAGATGTGGCTCAAGCAGTAGAGCATCTGCTTTGCAAACATGATGTCCTGAGATCAAACCCCAGTTGCACCAAAAAAAAAAAAAAAAGTAGTTAGGGTTTGTTTTATAACCTCCAAAATACATTCTATTTTTGGAATGTTTTATGTGTATTGGTAAGTGTATATCTTGCTATTAGAGTGGAGTGTGTCCTGTAAATGTTAAATTCTTCCAGTAGTTTGAGGGTTTTTTTTTTGGTGGTACTGGAGTTTGAACTCAGGGCGCTAGGCAGGCACTCTACCACTTGAACCATGCCCTCAGATGTTTTTTGCTTTATTTATTTATTTAATTTTATTTTTATTTGTTTTATTTTTATTTTATGTTTTTGCCTGGGGCTAGCGTCCCATTTTTTTTTTTCTTGGTACTGGAGATTGAATTCTGGGCCTTGTACTTGTTAAGCAAGCACAGTACCACTTGGGGTGCCCCCCTAGTCCTTTTGCTTTTAGTTTGTTTGCAGATAGAATCTCTTGATAACATTGCCTGGGCTGGCCTGGAGCCACGATCCTTCTGTTTCTGCCTTCAGAGTAGCTGCGACTACAGGTGTGAACCACCACACCCTGCTTGTTTTTGAGATAAGGTCTTCTAATTTTGCCTGGGGTGCCCTTGAACTGCCAATACTACTATCCCTGCTCCTCAGTAGTTGAGATTACATGTGTGTACACCCCCACACTGTGCCCTGGGATTGAACTCAAGACCTGAGTTGCTGCTGTGGCCGTGCCTCTCAGCCTCTCATTTACATTTATGTTGTCTTGAGTACAACCTTTACGGACATTGTGAGTCTTACCAGATGGTATACCTTCCTTTCTACAGAACTTCTTTAAAATTATTGTAGAGACATTTTATTAATTTTCCTTTATCTGAGAATGTCTTTATTTCACTTTCATTACTGAGGGATGTCTTTGATGAGCATAGAGTTTTGAACTGTTTCTTCAGTACTTTGAAAATGTTATATCACTTCTTTCTGATGTGACATAAATGAGAGATCTATTATTTGTTTACCCAGAAGTGTCATTTTTCTAGTTGTCTTTAAGATTCTTTTACTCTTTTGTTTTAGCAATTTGCTTATGATATGGTGCTTCTTTGCATTTCTTTGTGCTTATCATATTTGATGTGCACTGAACTTTTTGAATGTGTAAACTTGTGTCTTTCTACAAATTTGGGATGGTTTTTGCCCTCTTCAAAAAAAAATTTTTTTTTTATAAATATGGTCTTCTTTCTTTTTGAATCTGTAGACATGAACATCAGTTCTTTTTGTATTGTTCCATAGGTTCCTGAGACTGTTCATTTTTTTCAATCACTTTTTCTGTTGGTAAAACTTGATCATTTATATTGATTGTCTTCAAATTTATGGATCTTTTCCTCTGTTGTCTTTATTTTGCTATTGAGTCCATATGTTGCAATTAATTTATATGTTTCATGGATTCTAAAGGTCTCGTACCCTTTCTTTTTTTAACTTTACACCTTAACATATTGTAGAAGGTAGTTCATTTGTCCTAAATGGTTTTTGGCAGTGTTGATTTTCTAGATTCATCTCCATAGTAGCCCTTAATGTGTTTTCTGCTCCCTGTATTTTCTGTAAGTTGGAAATAGATGTGGAATGGAGTTCAGCAAACTGTAGTGTATGTGTCAGATGCAGGCTCCCTTGTTTTGATACATGTTGACGGGTGCAGCCTGGTCTGCTCATTTATGTAGTGTCCATGCCACTGAAGTGCTGCAGGCGAGTTGAGTAGTTGTAGCACGGACCGTGTGTCTGAGAAAGCCTGAAATCTCTTACTTTCTGTGTCTTTATGGGAGAAGTCTGCTAATCCTTCATTGAGAGATCTTAAATTCATGTGTTTGAGGAGGTGGTAGCGGTAGTGGTGATGCATATTTTCATAGATGACATTGTAACATTTGCTTGTTATGTTAATAGCTATCCAGGAACTTTGCCAATGTATAGTATGTTTTTATTGATTATCTACATTTTTTTTTTTTTTTTTTTGGCGGTAGTGGGGTTTGAACTCAGGGCCTACACCTTGAATCACTCCACCAACCCTTTTTGGTGAGCGTTTTTTCAGGATAGGGTCTCAGGAACTAATTGCCTGGGCTGTCTCCGAACCCCAATCCTCCTGATCTCTGCCTCCTGAGTAGCTAGGATTATAGGGGTGAGCCACCAACACCCAATGATTACCTACACTTTTGCTGTTTAATCTTAGATTAATATTTATCTTTGATTGTCTTGTGGCTCTCATTCTGTATGACTTAGTGTCAACTATAAGCACTGTTCTTGGTCTTTTTTTTTTTTCCTCACTCATGTTAGGCAAGGATTCTACCATTTGAGCCAGGTCCCGGCCCTTTTTGTTTTGTACTTTTCTTTTTCTTTTTGGTAGTACTGGAGTTTGGGCTCAAGGATTTGCACTTACTTGGCAAGCATTCTGCCACTTGAGCTAGCTATGCCTCCAGTTCTGCGTTTTGTTTTTGAGATGGGGTCTGCATAACTTTTCCTTGACTGTCCTTGAATGGGAGATCCTCCTGCTTCTACCTTCTGAGTAGCTGGGATTACAGACGTGACCACCATGCTGAGTTGTTATTGGCCTCTTGAAGGTGTTCCGTCTTCTTGTGCCCCAACCACTCCTTGGGTTCTGAGGATTGAACCAACTATGTTCCCAGTCCCTCCACCTTTTTTTTCTTTGGCAGCACTGGGGTTTGCACTCAGGGCCTTGCACTTGTTAGGCACGCACTCTACCACTTCAGCCATGGCACCAGCCCTTTTTGCTTTAAGTTTTTTTGAATATATTCTCCCTTTTATTCCCAGGCTGGTCTAGAATGCTTCCTGTGTAGCTGGGCTGGCAGGTGTGCGCCACAGACTTTTTGTCTGAGCTGCCCTGGAACTGTGATCCTCCTGATTTTTGTCTCCAAAGTAGCTAGGATTATAGGTGTTAGCCATCTTGTCTTGTTTATGAGACAGGGTCTCTCTACCTTTTTGCCTAGGCTGGCCTTGAACTTGAGATCTTCTGCCTCTGCCTCTCAAGTGTTAGAATTACAGCTCTGTGCCAACTACACCTGACTCTGACTTTTCTTTCTTTCTTTCTTTCTTTTTTACTAATCCTTGTATTTAATCTGCTATCAAGCTCACTTGAGTTTCTTAATTATTGCATAATCAATTCCGCTATTGTTTGGTTCACAACTCTGCCAAAATTCTGCGACTTGGCGTTGTCATTTATTTCAGTTATTTTAAAATCTGTTTCTGAGCCAGGTGCTGGTGGCTCATGCCTGTAATCCTAGCTACTCAAGAGGATTATGGTTCAAAGCCAGCCCTGGACAAATAATTTGAGAGACCCTATCTTGAAAATACCCACTATAAAAAAGGGCTGGTAGAATGGCTCAAGTGGTAGAGAGCCTGCCTAGCAAGCATGAAACCCTGAGTTCAAGTCCAAGTACTGTACCAAAAAAACCCAGAAATCTGTTTCTGCTGATTCTTTTATTTGTGTCTCCTTTGAAGTTTTCAAAGAGAAAACTTCTCTTTGAAATTTGTAATATCAGTTTCTTCCCATGGTTTTTAATCATTTATTGTTTCCTTGAATGACCACCTATTTTTCACTTGGTACCAGAAATTGAATGAAAAAACTGAATGTAAAAATCATCAGAGATAGTTTGAGGTTCTTAGTTTTATAAGTTGCACTGTAAGAGTAAACAGGTGTTGGAGAAAGAACTGGTAAGAATTAGCTAAAAGGATCATCCTGGGTTCTAGGTCTGATAGAGAAGGAATTGAGGGAAATAAGAAGAAAATTAAAATCCCAAAGAGTAGGAGATAGACAACTAAAAAGGTAGGACATCAGCATCAGAAGAGGGGATATTCGACATTATGGCTAAAAATAAAAATGAAGTTAGTATGGCACATCCCTTTAATTCTAGCATTCAGCAGGCTAAGGCAGCAGAATTATGAGTTCGAGGCTAGCTACATAGTAAGACCCTGTCTTAAAAAAAGCAGCAAACGACAGCAACAAAGGAGCAGACTCTCTGGAAAATAGGTAGTGTGTATGTTCCTTGAGTTTAATTTAGGAATGAACCACTTAAGTTGAGAGGTGTAGATAAATCTTAGTGGTCAGTGCAGGAGTATGATGACTTTTGAAGGAAGTGATGCTTGGTAAATGGAGAAGGCCACCAAGTGAATTGCAGGCCACATTGTACTTTGCAGCTTCCTTTGTTTTTTTGCATTTCCTTTGAAATTATTTTTAGCCTTTTGGTCTAAAAATGTCCAGTATAGTTAAGCAAGTAGGTGAAGAATAGAAAATGCCATGCTTTTGACACAGTTGCCTAGAAAGGTTTATGGTTAGCAGACAGCAAAACTCTTGCCTCCTTGGGGACACTCATTCTTGCTCTGCCTACCTCACTGGTGCTTGGTAAAGATCTAGTGGAATGTGTCAGCTCTTTCAAAGGTGAGAAAGCACCGCACAAATGGATGGTGCTTCATAATCACGTGGCTGGTGGAGAACTGAGTCATTATAATTACACTAAAGGGAAAAATTTAAAATCAGCCACTTAACTGCATGCATTAATGTATTCATATAACTTAGTTGGGTTAAGTAATATTTATGATAAATTTATGTGTGAATTGGGGAATATCAGCATCAGAAGTTACTATTACATTTTTCTGCCTGAGGGCTTCTACATAAATTTTCATTATCTTTGGGAAAATGAACTTCCTTTTGAGAAAGCAAATATTATTGTGATGAGGTGGCTGAGTGGTTAAGGCTGTGGACTGCTAATCCATTGTGCTGTGCACTCGTGGGTTCAAATCCCACCTTCTTTGTTTGGAGTCTTTAACCTGGCAGAGTGGCTTAACTGGTTAGAGTGCCTATCTAGCGAGTGGGAGGCCCTGAATTCAAACCCCAATATCATCAAGGTGTTTTTCCTGGGTCTTCAGAAAAAATTGAAGGCATGACTCAAGCAGTAGAGCACCTGCTTTGTAAGCGTGAAGCCCTGAGTTCAAACCCCAGTCCAATCAAAAGAAAAAAATGTATTTTAGCTGGATGCCAGTGGCTCATGCCTATAATCCTAACTTCTCATAAGGCTGGGATCAGGAGAATTGCGGTTCGAAGCCAGTCCAGGCAAATACTTCGTGAGACCCTATCTTGGAAAAAACCCATCACATAAAAGGGCTGGTGGAGTGACTGAAGGTGTAGGCCCTGAGTTCAAGCCCAAGTACCTAAAAAAAAAAAAAGAAAGGAAAATATAAAAGATCAGTTGTCATAAATTTAACCTTTGTTTTTGGTGGCACTGGGGTTTGAACTCAGAGCCTTGTGCTTGCTAGGCAAGCCTTCTACCACTTGAGCCACTCTTCCAGCTAAACTTTTACATTGTTAATGTTAAACATTGTACATTACTGGATATATTGTCATTTGATGTATAACATTAAAACACTTTTAGTAAAGTAATACTATAATTCATAGGCAAAACATTATATTAAAACTTTTAAACTAAAGCATAAAATTGTTTCTCTGTCTCTAGGCAAAATTTGGTTTCTCTAATATTACTGGAATTGACTATTCTCCTTCTGCAATTCAGCTTTCTGGAAGTATTATAGAGAAAGAGGGATTATCAAACATTAAGTTGGAGGTAACTATTATTTATATTACAGTTTTTATTATAGAAGCTATAACGTTTAAAAGTTCGTAATGTATAGTAGATGCTGACATCTTTTGAATTCATAAATTAAAGATCAATTGTAAATAATCCAAATTGAAACATTAAAAAGTAACTATTAAAAATTTAATCTATTTAATTTAGGGAAGTTTCTCTTCTTCCTTGTGTACTGTCTATTCATACACTACCCACCTTCATGTTTGCAAAAACACCTGATACCTAACTGTGAATTAACCAGATAAGAAAGTGGCAGATACTCAGTGGCACAATGCAGCCGGAGATCAGTGAGCGTATCTTCACATATTAGAATCTGTGAGACCATGCCTCACTTCGAAGCTCTAGAATTATGTAAAAGCTGACTATTCTGAAGTCCTGCTTGGATAGCTAATAGGCTCTTGGTTAGAGACTTTGTGAAAACTCATGGTTTTCTCATGAAGTGCTCTTCTCAGGATTTCCCATCTCTGTCGTTGGTACCACCGTTCACCCTATTGCACTGACCCAAAGCCCAAGGACCCATGTTGATTCTTTTCTCTCCTTAAGTCCTGTGTCCAGTTTTGTTAGTTTGTCTTCAGAGTGTATCAGGAATATGATCACTCCTTGACATTTCAGCTGCTGTGTGCCAATTCCAAGCCACCATTATTGCTCTCCTGTACTACCACAAAGTCAGCCTTTTATTTTGCCCCCTCATTTCCAGTCTTTCAGGCCAGGTGTACGTGGACATGATAGCCAGAGTGAGCTTTGAAAATGAAAATCAGTTGGTATCACTTCCTTGCTCACACCCTCCATTGGCTTCTCTTTGCATTCAGAATGCAGTCTGAACTGTATACCAAGCCTTAGGAAATCCCTCATTTATTACTTCTTTCCCCTTTATCCGATACTCCATGGTCACACTGGCTTGTTTTCTGTTCCTGAAACATGTCAAACCTGTTCTTGAGTCTTTAGACTTGCTACTCCCTCTGCTTAGACTGTTTCCCCAGATCTTAGCACATTGAGTTTGTTTTTATCATTGAAGTGTCTGCTCAGATATCACCGCAGAGAGGTCTTTCTGGACTGCTTTTTCCTACATATTTCTTTTCAGGGCTGGTGGAGTGACTCAAATGGTAAAGTGTCTGCTTAGCAAGTGAGAGGCCCTGAGTTTGAATCCCAGCACCACTAGAAAAAAAAAACTAAATATTTCTTTTCTCAGTCACTTACCGTCTTATTATTGTTTTTATTTTCTTTCTTTTTTCTCTGAGGCCTCTCTTCTTGACTTGCAGATGACATCTTCTCCCTGTGTCCTCATGTGGTCTCTCATTGTGTCTGTTTTTTATTTTCTTAAATGCACATTATCTGAAATAGTTTCTTAAGCTCATGTGTCAGTCTTCTGTTACTGTGACTGAATACCACAGATTGGATAAGTTTTACAGAGTAGATGTTTATTGAGCTTACCATTCTAGAGACTGGGAGTCCAAGAGCGTCGCACCTGCATCTGGCAATGGCCTTCGTCATGCATCGTAACTTGGTGGAGGGTGTCACATGACATGACAGAACAAGCATGCTAGAGAGATCTTCCTTTTATAACAAAGCTACTCTCAATAATCCATTAATCCAGTTATGGAGAGAGCCGTCAGGACTCAGTCACCTCCCACGGGCCCCACCTCCAAAGTACCGTTAACTCATGAGCTGGAGTACACACTCAAATCATAGCAGCTTATCTCTTTCTTTATAGAGTAAAAGACATGTTCTGATACAGGGACCTTTTCTGTTTCATTTACTGTTACGGCCTGTATCTGAAAAGTACCTATAGGATAGTTATTCACAGTAGATTTGCTGAATGCAGGAGTACTTTTCTACAGGTATTTAAGATGAGGAAATGTCTCCAGAGTTAGCACTTCATAGTGGGAGTCATTATTTGGCTTCAGATGCAGTGAATACGGTGCTTTGGATATGAGGAAGGTGGACAGACCTGTCTTCAGATATAAATACATGCTGAGTGTGATGGTGCCCACACAGCAAGACCCTACTCAAAAGAAACCAAACAAAAAATATGTAAATATGTACTTTTTTTTCAGTTCTGGGTCAGGGCTTCATGCCTGCTAGCCAGGTGCCCTACCCCTTGAGTCATGCTTCCAGTCCTTTTCATAGTAGTTTTTTTGGAGATAAGGTCTTGCTTTTTATCCAAGATCCTCCTATTAACTCTTCCCACTGTAGCTGGGGTGACAGGCATACACCACCACATGCACCATTTTTCTATTGACATGGGGGTTTTACAAGTTTTTATTTACCTATTTTTTTTGCTCAGGTCTGTCTTGAACTGTGGTCTTCCTGATCTTAGTCTCCTGCATAGCTTGGAATGATAGGTGTCATTCCATAAACCACTGCACCCAGCTATGTCTGTGGCGGGGTCTCGATAACTTTCTGACCCGGCTGTCCTTGAGCAATGATCCTCCCCAACTCAGCCTCCCAAGTAGCTAGGATTAGAGGCATGAGCCACCTGCACGGCTGATGTCCACATTTTTAAGTCAATAGTTTAATAAAACTATTTGTAATTACTTATTTGTGTGAATAAATTGTAAGATAATTGCTTGTTTTTTCAAAATAGTTTTTCAGAATTAAGTTCATTAGCAAATTTTTGTAACTGTTTTATAAACTTGAGGCATATCACTGTTTCAAATACTTGTATTATTTTATTTTATTTTATTTTTTTTTGGGGGGAACTTGGGTTTGAACTCAGGGTTTTACACTGCAAAACAGGCACTCTACCACTTGAGCCACACCTTCATATCATTTTGCTGTGGTTCTTTTGGAGATGGGGTCTTGTGAACTATTTGCCAGGGCACCTCAAACTGCAGTTCTCCCAGTCTCAGCCTCTCAAGTAGCTAGGATTACAGGTGTGAGCCACCGGCCCCTGGTTGTATTAGTTTATTGAAAATAGGAGGCTGATGTATGACTAAAGAATTACTGTGCATAATATTTCCCAAGTAATTACAGTTAAGTAGCCACTTAATTTCCTAAGCTTCGTGCCACTCATATCCATTAGTAGGTTTGCAAGCTGCTGAGTCAAAGCAGAAGAACTTCTGAGGTGCCGTGTGTACTTCAGGTCACACAGCTAGACTATAAGCTTAGATTCTTATTTCCATTGACCTGAGTTCCAGGTGAATTTTGTCATTTTGATAAGCATGAACTATTTTAGTTTTTGAGAGAAACAAACTTTTTCATAAACCAGGCTTTTGACTCCATAAGGTTCTGGTAGTGGGCATGTGTCTGGCTTTGATTTGTTTCCACACTTGTAGAGATTTGGGATGTCCAGGAAACACGGTCAACCTCTCTTAGTAATTTTGGCTTTAATGATCTTGGAGTGAAGCTCATAAAAGTTACCTGTAAAGTTGAAAATATGTTTATCATATGTAAAGTGCCATCATAATTAATGGGCCCTTTTATGTATGACTTTTTATAGCTTGTAACTTAAGTTCTATAAAGATAGTGCTAATTGTTCTCACATAGACCTTGATTTTTAATATAGGTAGAAGACTTTTTGAATCTTTCCACAAAGCTGTCTGGATTTCATATTTGTATTGACAAAGGGACTTTTGATGCCATCAGCCTTAATCCTGACAATGCAGTTGAGAAGAGGAGGCAATATGTGAAATCTCTCTCCAGGGTGTTGGAAGTAAAAGGCTTCTTCCTAATAACCTCATGTAATTGGACCAAGGAAGAGTTGCTAAATGAATTCAGTGAAGGTAAATGGCTGCATGGTATTTAAATGTGTGTCTACCTTAGGTTTCTTGTACTTAAGTCATTTTTTCCCCCTGTGGTGGTATAGTGTATTATATTTCTATTTGTAGGAATTATCTGCTTTTCTTCTGTGTTAATGACCTTGGTAATAACTTTTAACTGTATATATACAAGGAAATAACATTGGTTGAGATCCAGAGGCCTCTTTAAAAATTTTTCCCAGAAATCCTGGCAGTTGAGTACTAAAATTTATGAGCCTGTAAAAATCAAGTTCTTTATTTAAGCAATACAATCTTTTATTTAAATTATATAATGTATTATTTAGTAAGTTAAAAAAAACCACGTATTTTAAGTTTGTAATAATGCAAGTGGTCTTTTTTTTTTAAGTCTTACATGATGAAAATTTTAATTTTATAGACACTTTACATATAATCTTGCTCTAGTGGTCATTTATTATTCGAGAATTGTCTTCTTATTTTCTGTGAATATTAAACTGTTTTTTAACAGTACACAGAAACAAAATTTGGGGAACTGATAGAAGTTCTTCCTACTAATTCTTGAGAAAATCTAATTCTTGAGAAAATCTCTTCTGCCTTTTCCACGATTTTGGTGCCCATGCAGGATCTGTTTTTGCCCCATTAGCCAAATGTAATTAGTTTTGTGTCTTCTAATTGGGGTTTGTGAGGATTGATAATCTTACAATATATACCATTTTGGGTTTTGTGACAGACTGTTCCTTCCATGTTTTAAGAAATATTTTAAATCTGCCAGCTTACATATGCAGTGCACAGGTATTTGTAGGAAGTATTCTGAGAATCTTTAGGTATTTGTTTACTTTTTCTTTACAGTCTTTTTTCAGGTTAGTATTAAACTTTTTTTTAGAGGAATGGGAGGAATTTTCAGGGTAGAGTTGTAGGTAAGTGATAGGGTACTAAATATTTGGTTACATTTTGAACCTCAGTTGTCACAGCTTATGGGAAATCAGTTACTTCAAGAAAGCAGTGTAGTGCGTAACAGTGTGGATATCATTTATAACCATACCACACACACCTTATCTTAGAACAGGGAGAGAACTTAAACACATGTCCTTGTGTGTGCATTCAGTGGCTTTGTTAGGTTATAAAATATAGAACCTGAAGTGTTTGATGCTGCAAATGTGAGCTGTGGCTTCATTTCCATTGCCTCTGGAATATAAGAATAACATGCAATATATTATCTTTTATTTTATGCCACTAATTTTATTATCTTCCATGTGAAATGTTTCCTTGAGAAATGTTGACTCTTGGTATTGATAGTCCCTCCCTCTTCCTGAAGCTTGACAGTTCTAATAAATGCTCACAGTTACACTGAGTAGGGCAAGTTCCTTTCCTGGTTTTAAAATACAGGTGTTCTTTACCCCTTGGAACCAGCAGACAAAAACATATTTGTCTGTCTTTGGTAATGAGGAACAGACTTTGGCCTGGTATAGTCTGGTTAGAAATGTGTCTGTGTCTGAGAACTATTGAGTAAACTCTCTATGTTTAGAACTAAATAGAGAATTAAAATAAGCAAAATGTTTTAACAGGAAATGTTAAAGGAATATATGTCATTGAAGATGTTTTTAGGCCTGGGTCTCTTAGGGGATTGTGTTTGGAGTTAGGATACCGGGTAGTAACAGTACCCTACCTATAAGGCTCCTTCAGTAGCTTAGATTGGCTGTCACATTCCATTGGCCTAGAATGAGGCTTGCTTCTCCAGTCCTTTAAGGTTCTTAGCGTCTTTCCTTATTTGAAATGTAAGCGTTCATGAAACTGTTGACATCTTGCATTTTTCCTTGATAGTCCTGTTCATACAGTATAAATATTTTGTGGTGTTATTTGTTTCACTCAGGTTAACTTGTATCACTTGTCAGATATTAGGGTGTCTAATTTGATGTCCAAGGGACTTGACTTTGCTACAGCATTCCTATTTTACTATAAAACTAATAATTATGAAAAAATGGAAAAAATATCAATAATTCCAATATGTAAACATACAGAGTAAAATTACTAAAGCCATTTGTTAACCATCAGTGCAGTACAACTACCAGTAAAGATTTTGATGTGTTATATACCGAAATATAATAACTTAAGTTTTATAGTGTTAAGTTTAAGGAGTTAAAAAGTTAGTCCTGGAAGATTGACACAGACAACTCCCGTTTTCTCTTGAAAATTTTTATCTTAATCATATGTAAAATTTCTCCAAACAAAAATGGGTATACACCATGTACCAACACAGCAGCTCCATTTTCTAGCATTAAAATAAAGACCAGGTGTAGTGGCAGAAGCCTGTAATTCTAGCACTCAGCAGACTGAAGCAGGACAGTTGTGAGTTCAAGGCTAGTGTGGGCGTCATGGTGAGACCCTGTCCCCCAAAAAAATGTGCATACATACATATATATACACACACATGTAGACTGTATACCTCATATAAAATATATTTCTCATGCATATATTAAAAACGTATATCATGCTATTTTTTTCAGATGGTACTGGAGTTTGAACTCTTATCAGTTTTTAATGAGCATTTTAATATTTAGTTACTAAGATTTGATAGTTTGATAAGAATTTGAAATAGGATGTGTAATGAAACAAAGTATAAAAGTCTAATTGATAGCACAATATATAACCTTAATTAAACATGTTTTTCTGTTTACAACAGGAACCTACTACCCCAGGAAAAATAATCATCCTGCAAATTATTAGTCCTTTTACTGAGTCCTGTTACCTAGGTCTCTTTTTTTGTGGTCCTGGGCTTTGAACTTAGGGCCCACACCTTGAGCCATTCCATTAGCCCTATTTTGGGAGGGTTTTTTACATATGGGGTCTCAGGAACGATTTGCCTGGGCTGCCTTCTAACTGAACTCTTCCTAATCTCGGCCTCCTGAGTAGCTGGGATTACATGCGTGAGCCGCCGCTGCCCGGCTTGTGTATTGTTTTATTGTCATAGTTGTTATTATTTCTAGTGGTACTGGAGTTTCAGTTCAGGCTCTGTGCTTGCTAGGCAGGTACTGTCACCTGAGCACACACCTCCAGCCCCTGTTAGTGTTTTTTTTTGTGGTGTTGGGGATCAAACCAAAGGGCCTCATGCATGCCAGGTAAATGCTCTACCACTGAATTATATTCCAGCTTTGTTTTATTTTTTAAAAACAAAATAGTAAAGTGTTACATTTGTATCTTATCTTACAGTTTAGGAAAAATGCCACATTGTTTTATTTGGATCTTTACTAAAATGAGTGCCATAGGGGCATTGGCATCTGTATCCTCCTTTCACAGAACTCAGGATTCTGGAGAAGGTATCTCTCAGTAAGTGAGAAAGCAAAGACTCCCACCCAAAGCTAGTGTTTCTTTTAAAACTATATCGTGCTGCTTTGAAAGTTACTAGTTTGTTTTCTTCTACAACATTTGCCAGTTCAGTTTGGATTTTGATCTTTGTTACAAATTCTTTTCTAAAAAGCTGTGGTAATTTTGAAGTATACACTTTAGGGCCTTAAGTACATTCACATTTGTGTGTCGTATTACCACCATCTGTTCCAGAACCTTCTGATCTTCTACGAATTCATTTGTACTTTCAAGTCATTTAACCTTTCTGTGCTAAGTGCTTTTAGAGATGTGAAATGGATTGAGTTCCTTTGTATATAGCCAAGAATTCAACACATCAGTCCTCTCTCCTGAGTAGGAGATAGCGAAGTAGGCTCAGAGGGATGCAGGGGAGGGAAGGGTAAACAGGAAGTGGAGGAAATGGGGGATGGAGGGAAAGCCTCTTTTCTGAAGTTTGGTTTTGGTCCTGTCTGTTTTGTTGATTTCAATGTGAATTGTGGGTGAGCTGGAAAATCACAAAATGAAATTCAGTTCCACAGTTTTGTAAAGTATCTGAAAGTACAGGGGTAATACAGTTTCCCTTAACTGTGGGATCCATTCCCTAATACAAATATTTTAATTTTGTCTGACAGGATTTGAACTTTTCGAAGAGCTGCCAACACCCACGTTCAGCTTTGGAGGTAGATCTGGAAACAGTGTAGCATCATTGGTTTTCCAAAAAACTTGAGACTCCTTGGACAAATTCAAGTAGCTTCTAAAAGAAGCTAATCAGAGAGTAAACTTGAACAGAGAAAATACAAGTGCAAATAAATGCTTAGTAAGTACACAGGTACATGTGCTGAATGCTTACAGTGAATTGGTAAAGAAGTCGTGAGCATGTGGAGTGGCTTTTAGATGTCGACCAAGAGTAATTTTAAATATTTTGTATTTGAAATGTAAATATTTTTCTTTTTGGCTTAGTAATTGCTAGTTAAAGCTTTAAGGGAGTAAATGAATTTACAAAAAGCACGTATTCTTGATTTTTGTGCCTTGGTAAAGTTACAGAATAGCATGTAACAATTTATGAAGATTTGACCAGACTATTCCCAGGCCAGATAATCAAAACAACTTTTTTAAGTGTTTTATTAGACCATGAAATATAATAAGTAATATTATTTTGGGTTGAGTGATACTTTTTTGCTTTTTGGTGGTACTGGGATTTGTTTGAACTCAGGTCCTTGCACTTGCTATGCAGATGGTCTACCACTTGAGCCACACCCAGCTTTTAGTGATTGAAATGGGGTGCTTGTGAACTTTTTGCCCAGAGTGGCTTTGGACCAGGGATGTTCTGCCTTCTGAGTAGCTAGGACTACAGCGTGAACCACCATACCCCAGCCCTGGTGATTACTTTTAAAATTGTTTAATACCTGGGAAAAGTTCCCTGGTCTTCATGTGTATAATTAAACAAAATCAGAGAAATCTGTCAGTTGATCAAGCAATATTAATTTAGGTCCAGGTGTGGAGTCTTCACTGCTATAATCCCAGCTACTAGAGAGGTGGAGAATGGAAGATTGTGGTTTGAGGCTAGCCTGAGCAAAAAGTTAGTGAGACTTCATCTTAACCAATAGCTGGGTGTGGTGATGTGCACCTGTCATTCCAGCTACTCAGGAAGTGTAAACAGAGGAAGATCCTGGTCCAGACTGGCCTGGGCATAAATGTGAGACCCTATTCGAAAAATACCTAAAGCAAAAAGGGCTGGGGGCATAGCTCAAGTGATAAGAGTATTTGCTTTGCAAGCATGAGGCCCTAAATTCAAACCCAGTACTGTCCCCCCAAAAAAAGAAAAAAGAATTTCATTTGAGCCTGTATTTTGTAACTGATGGTCTTCTGCATACTGTGAGGGATAAACAAGTAGTAGGAAGACAGAGAACTAAAGCTTGTTATATGCTAGCCCTGTGTTAAGCTATGCTAATTTATTCCATCATTGAATCCTCCTAATTATATATGTATATCCTCCTAATATATATAATGCATATATATACACATGCACACACACATACTATATTGTTGGTACTAGGGTTTGAACTCAGGGCCTTGTACCTGCTAGGCAGGTGCTCTATCACTATGGCACACCTCCAGCCCTTTTTCACAAGACTCTTTTGGCTAGGGTCTCACTTTTTCCCCAGGCTGTCCTGGAATTGTTATTCTCCTGATTTCATCCTCTTGTGTAGCTTGGGATGGAGGCATGCACCACTGTACCCAGCTATTGGTTGAAAATGGGGTCTTGAAAACTCTTCTCACAGGCTGGCTTCTAATCTTGATTCTTCCCATCTCAGCTTTTTAGGATTATAGGTGTGAGCCACAAGTACCCAGCTCTCTTAATGCCTTCTTGACATTAGGAGAATATTACTTACTCTTCTATGGTTCAGGAACACTGCAGCTGAGAGAAGTGAAGTCACTTCTACGAGGTCAAAATAGCTAGTTCAGGATGGAGCCATAATTCTTACCTGGGTCTGTCTAAAATTCATTCTCTTCTAGCATAGTGTGTCTCCCAGGTGCCATGTGTATACTTTTATAGCATTTTTAGCGCAGCGGGGGAGCTGGGACTATCGCATATAAAATTCAGTTAGAGAAGTTGGGCAGTTCTCTTTAGGAGCTCCTTGTTGGTCTTGCTCACCAGCAGCTTGATAGTGCTGATTGTGGGTTTTCAGAATAGTGAGTCAGCCTGGTGAGTCTCATCATCCTTTATTACTTTTTACCATCTCTGCACTTGTCTTCTATCAAGAACTGAATTTTGACATTCTTCTGTGAAAGAGGGGTGTCAGTTATATAAACTCTTGGGGATACAAAGACAAGAATGTTCTAGTTAGGGGATAATTTAGTTTGAGAGAGAATTTATATATTGCTTTGAAAAGATAATGTATATTGATACTTAATGCCACTTTGTATATGAGGTAGTATTTTGGAGTATTAGTAATATATTGGAGTCATAATACAAGGTTTTGAAAAGTTATATAACTTTTGATAGTTTTCACCTTTCGGGGCCTATTTGGTTACAGAACTAACAAATTTTATTAACTTGGCAAATGTTCCTTAAGTATTGAGTAAGTCTAGCATCACATCTTTTTTCTTTTTTGAGGATGGGGATGGGATAAGTCTTTTCATTTAGATCAACACTAGTTACTACTTGCCTTGAACAAGATAGCTGGAGACATGTTTCTGGACTTCAAACAAAAATAACAGTTTTGGAACAATTTATTTTGAGAAATTAGCTGGGTGCCAGTGCCTCATGCCTATAATTCTAGCTGCTCAGGAGACAGAGATGAGGATGATCAAAACCAGCACAAAAAAGGGCTGGTGGAGTGGCTCAAGTGGTAGAGCACCTGCCTAGCAAATGTGAGGCCCTGAGTTCAAAGCCTAGTACTGCCAAACAAACAAACAAAAAAAAGGAAATTACTTCAAAAATTGTGTTAGTTTTTTATGAGACTTGGGATCTTAAACTGTAGAAATACAGTTTTCTAATTTTTATTGAGGCAATCTGGTCTTTGCTGTTTTTTTTCACATAAGTAGTCTGTGGTTTCAAATATAATAACAGATAAATATTCTTTTAGAATTTTGAGTGGTTAAATATAAGCTAGTTTATTTTTCAGTCTTACTTGGTTTTTCGTGTGTGTGTGTGTGTGTGTGTGTGTGTGTGTGTGTGGTGATAGGAATCAAACCCCTGGCCTCACATGTGGTAGGCAAGTGCTGTACTACTGTACTGCAGCCCAGCCCTGTGTATCTCATTGCACAGCACCAGTCCCAAATAATAGGCTTTCTGTGCGACCAGCCTGAGACACTGGGTTTGATTCCCAGAAAGCTTCACTCGAGTCTTTGTTGAAAAAGCTATGTGGGGCATGTTTGTTCGATTTGCAAAGGTGGAGGCTTTTTTTTTTTTTTCCTTTCTTTTTTTGAATCATGGAGCTATTGGTAAGATTAGGAAAAGGGAATTGTCATTTGTTCTTATCACTTTAATCCTGTTAGAAGGCAGCCTCCAAGGATTGAAACGAGAACAAATGGAAGGTCCAAAAATGCTAACAAATCAAATAACAGCCAGCTGTTAAAAACCAGGTCATTAAATGTCCCCAAGTTAATGAAATGAACCCTAAATACATTATTATTAAGCTTAGTATTGTTAAATCATACAAGTATGTGGTAACTGAACAAAATTATGCCATTAAAAGGAGCATAAGTTGTGTAGTGAATGCTGCTTTTTGTGGATAAGAAGTTGGAATTGTAATTTTATTTAATCAAAAGACATTTATTTTGAGGAAACTTGTTTGAAATGCAAACGAGATTTCTCTGTGGAGCCTGCACAGAGTTGTTGCTTTTCATGATGACGTTACTGCTGCATAACAGGCCACTTCTGTGTGTAGGAAGTGCGGATGCAAGTCCAAAGGGAATTGAGGCCTGAATGGGCAGGCTCCACCAATTAACAAACAAAGTTTTTTTAGAACATTTTGTTTAAGCCAGGTGCACAGTTAGAGTTGCTTTTTGGGACTGGTGTTTATGTAAATGAGAGTCAAACCTGACACTTCTCTTGGCAGCTTGACTAAAGCCATTTTAAAATACGTGTAAACTGTCCTTGATTTTTTTCCCCATTGTAGTAGCAACAAGCTTGTCTTTCTTTTTCATCTGTGATATACATGCAATCTTCTGTTTATTTTGAGGGAAGAAGGGAACCAAACAGATACTAAAGACTTTCAGTCTTTTTATGAATAAAAAGCCTCAATCGACTTACTTGTTTTTATATTCCTATTAGTACAGTACTGCATGTTGACCCCAAGTCGTAATCATCCAAAATATAGTAGAAAGCTTCATTTCTGAGGAACCTACTTTAGTAATAAAGTTTTGTATAGCTTTGAAGTAATTTTCCTTAAATTGGTATGCAAAGAAATAAGAGTATCCCTGCATATGTTAATGAACTTTATGTTTTCTTAAGTAATTTTATATTTGTGTGTGTGTGTGTGTGTGTGTGTGTGTGTCTGCCTGCCTGCCTGCCTGCCTGCCTCTTTCTCTGGGCCTACATTGAAAATGTGTATAAATGCAAACAGTTTGTCTCTGAGGGAGGGACCTGCATGCTTCAGACACAGTCCTCTGCTTTGGGAGCGAGAGACCAGTGTCTTGTGTTCCACAGTAGTAAGCCCTTCAGCTAACTGTAAGGGGTTTGATGGGCTCTGAAAGGAGTCTCGTCCAGGATAGTTTACTGGAAGAGCTGCCATGACCTAGAGCTTGGTTGTGGGAGGTGAGGAGCACATTAAGGCTACAGACAATTGCATAATGGAAAAAAATGAGAAAATCCTTAGAGTTTCTTTTGGGTAGGCAGGCAACAGAGATGTCCTTAGATGAAGGGGGAGTACAGGAGCATGTTTTATTAACAGTTAATGGAAGAAAATTAATGCTAATTTATTCTTCATACACACCATGCAATTTGTTAGAAAAGTAAAAGAATAGTTTGAAATTCTTTGGTCAATTGATGGATTCCTGTGTTAGGGGCATAGAAATGAAATCCAACATTAAGCAGACAAATACCGAAGCCCACAGGCCACATAAATGCTGAATAAAACCAGCTCTACAATAGAACTCTGAAAAGCGACGGGTAAGAAGCCTAATGAATGATTGAATATGACCTTAGCAAAATCCCTGGAGTGTTGTTGAAAGATCATTCATTTCCAGCTTAGATGTCAAGATGGGCTCCAGTAACCAGGAAAAAAAAAAAAAAAAAAAAAAGAAAAACTCGAGTCGGTACTTACTGAGTTTTAAAAATCTTTATAACTCAGTGCATTAGACTAAGCATTAAAAGGGCTTCTGTAGCTGAATTTTGAGCTGTCAGTGTATGGACCTGTAGTTTAGGCTCAGGTCCAAATTAAAAAGAGGAATAATTCCCAAGACCTGAATGTGTCAACATGCCACTTTTATGGAGAACTTCAAAAACTGGGAGATACAGGCTGGCAGAATGTACATTTGTCATGCTGATACTATTGTGAGTAAGTCTTACAGCCAAGCCATCAATTGTGCCTTAAAGTATTTTCAAATTACTTGTGTAGCTTATTAGAGAGAGATATAAAATCCCACATCTACATTTTTCAGAAGAAACAATTTATGTTTTTCTGAAGAAATGAGAAAAACTCTTCCATGTTGTATTTTTACATATGTGTTGTTTCTGCGTTAGCAAATAACTGAGTAATCTGTATTGTGAGTGGTCTTTATTGTGCATGCCATCTGGAAGCTTCCTAAGGAGAGGGAGTCTAGTCCATCCGTTTTCCCAAAGACATAAACATTTACACATGATCCAGCAGTTAGCATATCCTGGATAATCTCAGAGTAACGTAGAAGGAAATACGGAAATACTGTCGTAGCAGGACTGTGAACTACTTTTATCACTCTTCATTAATGTACTTATAGATAAAGCAGTTTATTATCAAGGATGATAGCAGAATAGAATTGGCACTGGCATGGCTTTTTCCTGTGCTATTGCCTGCCTTACTGCTTCAGAGAGGAGCAACTCCTGAGAAGAGGCTAAATGTAGACGAGTGTGGGTGCTGCAGGTTCACGTTTGCCTCCTAACCCCTCTGCTAATATGAAAATGTCAGGCCTTTGTTCCCATCTAATTTTAGTACATCCTGGCTAAAAAATGTTAGGATGGGTTCCAACCACAGAGCTTTGAGGGGCGGGTGCAGGAGGAAGAGTAGAGGAAAGAGCAGTTTATACTCCATATCCTTCTGCCTTTCTGTGACAGCATTTAGACCCTACTCTGTTGCTTTTGGTAGTGACATAAATTTAGATGCACTGAAGCAGTGGTAATTAGGCTTTCCTTCCATGCGCTCACTACGAAGCCCTGTTGGAGACTGAATACGGAAAATCGTAATATGTATTTAATAAAACATATCAGATCAAATTGAAAAGCTGTGTGCAAGCCTTGCAAGAAAGCCGAAGTTGTGAGTGATAGCTTATGTGTTGGGTTGTTTCTAAATGGAATGTTCTAGTGAAGCTGTTTTTATACTGTTTTGAATGAGAGTGATATTTGTTGATTTTTGAGGTGCAGTCATAAGCAAGAAACTCATATTTGAGCGGTTTATCCCTCTGCAAATCACAGTAGGCCTGGAAGGAAAGCTCTTAATTTTGTGAAGAGAAACAGTTGGGTCAAATGATTGATAATGTAGTTTATTCAAGAGATAGGATAAAATTCCACCTGTCCTTATAGTAGGAAATGCCAGTTGTTGTTGTTATTTAATTAAAAAGCAATGAACTAGATTAAACTAAAAAGGCAGCCTCTTCAAGTACCTGGCCTCAATGAGAAATAAGCTGTCTTTCTCAGGGTTATTTGGATAGTGAGCCAGGGTTTCCTGTTGGAATCTCTGTATAACATGGATGCTATGTGACTAGAGATAAGAGAGATCACTTTGCTAAAGGTCCATTTGGCTAATAATTTGCAACAAATAGATTATTTTATGAACTTGAAATTTAGTTGCATTTATCTTGGTTCCTTTGATTTTATAATTGTAGGTAATTTGTGTTTAAAATATGTAAAGTGAGCTGGGCACCAGTGGCTCACATACATTATCCTAGCTATTCAGGAAGCAGAGATCAGGAGGATCACTGTTCAAAGCCAGCCCAGGCAAATGGTTTGACACCCTATCTCAAAAATACCCAGCATGAAAAGTGGTTGGCAGAGTGGCTCAAGTGGTAGAAGCACCTGTCTAGCAAGCATGAAGCCCTGAGTTCAAACCTCAATACTGCCAAAAAAAAAAAAAAAAAAAATTCTGTTAAGTGGGCTAGAAGTATAGCATAGTGCTAGAGCCTAGGATGTGTGAGGCACTGGATTTGAGCCCCAGCATTGCAGAGTAATAGAGTAAGTATCAAAGAGAAATGACTGGATTGGTAGTTGAGATCTCAAGTGGTAGAACATCTGCCTAGCAAGTGTGAGACCCTGAGTTCAAATCTTAGTACCCCCCAAAAAAGATAAATGACTTAAAATGTTCATTTTTGAATTATCAATGTTAATAATACAAGTGGATTTCATTGTGAAAATTCCAGATATGTGTACAGTGTACCTTGAAGAAGTTGACCCCCTCCATTATATTTCCACTCCATTTCTCCGTCCTCCCTTTTCAGACAGTGTTTGGTGGGTTTCATTGTGCAGTCTTCATATGTATATATATAGCCTACTTTTATCTTTACCTCTCACTATACTTTCCTTTCCCCTTCCCCCTTTTTGGTTGCTCCCTACAAATCAAGAAATGATTTTTAAAAGTTTTAGGTTTTTGGGAAAAATTGTTGGCAAGTCACTTTCTTTTTAAAAGGGCATTCAAAAGGTGATTTTATTTAAAAGTTCTCTGCCCCTGCAGCTCAGGTTGTCATAATACACTTCTATAGACTAGGTGGCTTAAACTACAGTAATTTTACTTCTCACAGTTCTGGAGGCTGGAATTCCAAGATCAAGGTGCTGGCGAGGTATGATTCATCTTGAAGCTTCCTTCCCTTATTTGTGGGTGGGTGCCAACTCCCTATGTGTTATGACCTCTTTGTGTAGGGAAAGAGAGGGAGGGAGGGAGAACAGGACAGAGAGAGACCATGACTAGGAGAGAGAGAGAACAAATAGGGGGGAGGGAAAGAGAGAGAGAGAGAAAGAGAGAGAGAGAGAGAGAGAACAGGAGCTTATAAACTCTGTGGGTCTCCATTTTATAGGGGCACTAATCTCATTTTGAGGACCTTACCCTCATAACCTCACCTAACCCTAATTATATCACAAAGGCCTCATCTCCAAATACCAACACTTGAGGGTTAGGGCTTCAATATGTAATTTTAGGAGGAAGTTAGCATTGGGTCCATAATCCTTGACATTGATTTGCGATTTAATGAAAAAGACCTACAAAACAGGTTTCTAGTGTATATGGTGACATCACATACTCCATTTGCTAAACATTAGTTGTAAATTGATGGTTGTAAACCATGGTATCCTATATGAAAAAAGATGTGTGTACATAAAATATTTGAAGCAATCAGATGAATATTTTTTCAACTTAAAAACCTTTGTGCATGCTTTGCTAAACTTTAGATCTGAGTGACGGCTACACATTTGAGGAGCCAGTTTGTGCTCCTTTGAGCACAGAGATGGCTTCTCCAGTAAACTCAGAATTTTTTTTTTTTTTTTTATGCGGTATTGGGGTTTGAACTCAGGGCCTACACCTTGAGCCACTCCACCAGCCCTTTTTTGTGTTAGGTATTTTTGAGATAGGGTCTTGTGGAATTAATTGCCCGGGGTTGGCTTCGAACCTCGATCCTCCTGATCTCTGCCTCCTGTGAGTAGCTAGGATTACAGGTGTGAGCCACTGGCGCCTGGCAAACTCAGAAATTTGTACCCTGTTGTTTAGTCCACTTACAAATATTTAAGACCAAGACTGGGCCTAAGGAAAATTGTGATAATCTGAAGGGTTTTCCTAATTTGGTTCCTCTGTGCCGGTCTCACACAACTCATGCTCACAGATGATTCAATTTACAGTCTAAAGACTCAGGGTTTTTTTTTGTTGTTGTTGTTGCTTTTCCTTTGCGGTACTGGAGTTTGAACTCAGGGGCTCATGCTTGCTAGGCAGGTGTTCTACCACTTGAGCCACTTCACCAGCCCTTTTTTGTGCTGGGTAATTTTGTGGGTCTTTTTGCTTGGTCTAGCCTTAAGTAGCTAGGATTACAGGAGTGAGCCACTGGTGCCTGGCAGTCTCAGGCTTTCAGGTATCTGACTTCTCATGCTGCACAGACACAGAATGCAGTTCAAGCATGCCCTTTTGTAACCTTTAACTCAGTGGGCTGCTGGCAGTTTGTCCTGTAATTGCTTGTCCTCCCAGTGAAACCCAGAGTGCTCTAGTAAAGTGCCTGAGGAGTGATAAACACCGTTTCTTTGAGGCAGTTTGATAGAATAGAGAATCAGTGGTGTAGACCCTACCTAATAGGGTTGCGAATATTTTTCTAGATTTCCTTTTTCTTTTGAACTCAGGGCCTCATGCTTGCTAGGCAGGTGCTCTTTACGCTTGAGCCCCTCTGCCAGCCCTGGGGTTGTGAATATTAAGCTAGGCAATTTAGCGGGATTCCTAGCACAGCAGTGCCAAATGCCTGTTCTTTCCACCATGGAAGGGCCCTTCTTGCCTCTTGGAGCTCTTAGGTTGGAAGGTTCAGGGGTTTATCCCTCAGTGCCACCAAGTTAATGTATTCATTTCTATTGGGAGGTATTTGTATTCTGGGAGTGTTTAAATGAGTGACCAGGAGGAGGAATGGTACAGGTGGAACAGGTGGGCCTTCCAAAACCTCTGTCAAATATACTGTTGAACTGCTTCTTCCTTAGTTTCTGGCTAGGGCTGGTGCTGAAATGCTTTTTTATTTAGTTAGTTAAGGAATGAGGACTAGATATCATGATGCTAGATTTTTCACAAGATTTCTTTTTGACATTTCAGTAGAGGCTAAGAATACCTTTCAGATTTAGGTCATGATCTGTTTCAGTGGTAATTAACCATAATAAATGTCAAAATTAACACCTGAGAATGTCAGCTTGGGTGCATTTGAATTGAAAATAAATGGGCAAGGTTAAGGTGCACTTTCCTTGATTAGCTTTGACACCAACTGGACCCAGAGTAGGTCCCCAAATGATCATGCACGAGGAACCTGGCTCTATGGGGTTTATTACAGTCTAGTTAGGTAGCAGTGGACTAAGATTTTACAATTGGTTTCCACCTTGCATCATCAGATTTCATTTCTTTGATCTGTGAGTCATGTTTTATTTTCCTTGCTGTAAGTTAACAGTGCCATTCACGTGGTATTTTAAAGTGTGATGTTGAGTAAAAATGTAGCTTATCCTGTTTGTTCTTAGTTTATACCAAAACTGACAATATAGTAAGTAAAAGTATAGTGAACCAGTAGTTTAAGCTAGTCTAGAAAACATTCGATTTTCAGATTTACTTCTTTAACCTTTTTGTTGGTAGTTAAGTATCTCAGCGAGTGCCTAATATGACTATAAAAACGTTGGACAAAGCAGTGTTGCTTCTTCTGTTTAATCCCAGCAAGCTTTAGTTTTTCATCCTTTTATCCTTTTCTGAGTCAGGGTCTCACAAGGTAGTCCAGGCTGCTTCAGCCTTCCAAGTGCTGGGATTATAGGTATGTGTCACCAGGCCTGACAAGTCTTTTAAGAAAATTGTATAGATGAGGTCAATAAGATACATATTTCTTTACAAACAGAAGATAATCAGAACTTCACTTCTTTATATAAAATGGCTAACAATATAACATTGACTAAACTGTTTCTGAGCAAATTTTTTTTTTTGGCCGGGGAGAGGGTTCCTCATGCACTTAAAGGAGCAAATTGGGTGGTGGAGTGGTTCAAGTGGCAGAGTGCTGCCTGCCTGCCAAGCATGAGGCCCTGAGTTCAAGCCCCATTTCCACCAGATAGATAAATAAATAAACAAACAAATAAATAAATAAGCAAGCAAGCCACTTCTCACTCACGTCGGCTTTTTTCTGTTTCTGGTGGTGTACTAAAAGCTGCAGGACATGCACATGCAATACAAACTGGTGGGCCAGTGTCTCTTACAGTGGTAATGGTGTCAGTTAAACAAGATCACTGCTTTGGGATTGACAGTCTGCTGAGGAGCATGAAAAGATTCACAGACTGTTTGTAGGACAAATGTTCCTCCTGCTCCCAGGAATGCTCTTCCCGTTGGATTGGAACCAGATTAATTTTTTCCCCTGATATTTTAAAACCAAAGGATTCAGTCTTCAAATTGAGCATTTGAGCTCTGTGAGATCACAACCTGTTTCCTCTCTACCTAACGAAAGTGAAGATTTCATTTTTAGGAGAATACTCAGGATAGCAGTAGTTCTGAGCATATCATTAGGAGTGAATTAAAAATACATTTTTCTTTAGGCAATGACTTATATGGCAGGTAGTTGACAGAAAAATTGAAATTTAGACTCGTATGTCAAATAGTAAATGCGAATTATTCTAAAGAATATTTAAGAAAAAAAGTTAATGTTTTTCATTTAAAGATGATAACATAAACATTTATCCTGGATGGTACAGTTGAAGTATTTTTTAGATTAAATTAAACATATAGCAATGTAAAAATAATATAAGTTATTTTAGCTATGTTTTTTTCTGGGATTGGGGTTTGGACTCAGGGCTTCATGCTTGCAAAGCAGGCACTCTACTGCTGAGTCATAGCTTCAGTCCATTTTGCCCTGGTTATTTTGTTCTTTTTTTTTGCCCTGGTTATTTTGGAGAAGGGGGTCTTATGAACTGTTTGCTGGGGTTGGCCTCAAACTGTGATCCTCCTGATCTCAGCCTCCCAAGTAGCTAGGATTGCATGTTTGAGCCACAGGTGCCCAGAGACTAGCTGTTTTTGGTGGAGTCACTAAGACAAATTATGTTATAGGTGACTAATCATGTTACTGTGATACTAGAGTTTACTTCACTTGAGACTGCTGTTTTAAGTTCAGTATTGGAGTAGTAAAATTGTTTTGGTAAGTTTTCATGTGCTAGTAACTGAATGTAGATAGTAAAACCCCCCTTATTACACTGTTTTCTTTTTATGTGCCATGCATAAACTTTTCAATGTCTGATTTTCATGCTTGTGTTTTTTTTATAGCACATAACACTAATAGTACTACTAACTGCAAAAAGTAAAGAAAAAAGAAGAAAAAGTTAATATCATATTGAAATGAGTCTTAACTGTTGCTCTGTTCTTCTTAACTTAATTTGCCAGAGCTCTTCCATCCCGTGAGTTGCAAGCGTGACATTTGCTGTGTTTTCAGCACCTGCCAACTTGGAAACCAGGGTTTGTGCTCAGGACGTAGGCTTACAACCCACACTTTGTGGTGCACAATGCCGTCCCAGCTGGCATGCTTTCGAACCTCAATGGTGCTAGACATTCAGTTACAAAGCTGTGTGGCTTCGAATGCGCTGATTCAATAGCCACTCCTCCTCAAGCTGCCTCCAGCTCTTACTTTGTGTTAAAGGAGTAAGATTGGCATCATTAAATTCACTGCTGTGGTTATTTTTCAATGAAAATAAATTTGTTTTATTCTTGGATCAAAAAGTCATCTTTAAAAAGGTTAAAATATATATATTGCATACAATGCATACAGCATATACAATACGTATATATACCATATCTATGTGATTCTGGCCAGAGCCATAGCTCATTTTTATCAGTGGATAGGAAGAACAGAAAGATGAGTGTGTCATTACGCGTTTTGTTAGGTACTAGTTGTAGTTTTACATAGATGTGGGAGATACTACAGAACTCATCTTCTGCGTAAGAGCCACATAGGAAAATTGTCCAATAATAGGTTCAGAGTTTTGGTTTTTATCTCTAACCAGAAACTTTTTCATGTTTTTCATAGACATACATTCTTCACCTTCTTTTCTGTAGTCATTCTGATTCTTTGAGAATATTTCAGGTGGATTTGGTGATGTCTGTCTTCCCATAATCCAATATAAGCAATTTTAAAAGGTTTTGCTTGAAAAAAGGTCTTTTCAGATGTAGAGAGAACAGTGTGAAATGTGAATGACTGGCTTTTAATACAACAGTTGTGACAAAGAGGCAGTGGCTTTTAGAGACTGAATAAAGGCATTAATACACATGCATCTGCATACTGCTGTTGGACCCAATGTATAACACATTTGACATTTGTTTAGTTCACTTTTGTCAGTCTAAAAAGAATAGTACGTTTTTCTCTCAAACCAGTTTATAATTTTTTAGTGGTAGAGATAGTGTTGATGGGAGAAACTGAACAACATTTACTGGCACTTGCTCAAACGTCAAAGCTTAGCTCTTTGTTGTTTGAACATCACTATCTGGTTCGTAAGGCATAAAAATAAAACACCCACTAACTGCCTCAGACACTCCTTAGTGCATATCAGAACCCAACCTTTACCCTTCTCTGCACAAATGTGCTTAGGTGAATACTTTTATTAGCTTGTTGATACAAGTTATAGTTGGTTACACCCTTTCTTAATAAAATACACCCTTATTGTCCCCTGTTGCTTAAAAGCTTTAAGCTTCATATGAGGGAGTTCCAATACAGGGTGATTCTCAGTTTAAATCTCTTAGGCAGTTTTGAGTTGGGTACATGATGCATCCGTGCACACAGGCAGCCCTCTATTTGCCAGTCTTCCTTTGGGGGGAAGCCAAGAGTGCCAGTGGTGCTGTGCTTTCACCTGGGTTTCATATATTGGTCTTGGAGAAAGAGACTGTAAGTAATCCCTGCATTTTACATTTTCTGGGGTGTTCTATGGCCTAATCAGGTCAGTGTTTGTCGAAGATAATGGAAAAGTTACAAGTGATAATTTCTAGATTTGTGCATTTATTTCTGAATTGGCCTATAAAATTTGTGTTTAGGTGTCTGGTTGTACTCTAAATCTGGTTCTGATTTGGTTGACCGTGTAGGATTGAACAAAGGTAGACAGTTTAGCTCCCCTCCCCCACAATTGCTGCTTACCTAGTTTTAAATTCAGAGTTCCACTGGGTTTATATCTACTATTCTGAATTGAGCAAAATTTTTTTTTATTTTTTGCAAAATAAAAAAACCCATGAAGTTTAGCACTAAGAAGTGAGGGTATTTTATAAGACTTACTACATCATATGGGAAGAACCTATAATACACAAGACTTAAGTGACAGAGGCCTTACTATATGTATTTTTAGCCTTTGAAGATTCACATTTAGAAGATGAGAAATAACTTTTCATTGGTTTAGCACAGTTCTGTAAGCAGGAATTTGAGTTCTAGTCACTGTCAAAGCCTCTGAATCAGAAAAACAGGCTGTTTTGGGTTGGAAAAGAGGTGGTACAGCTAAGGATCTGCCCATAACCCCCGTCTCTGGAATTTTTTCTGACTCAAGTCGCCCTGAAAGCAACAAGAATAATGGTTGCAGTAATTGTTTCCAGGCTTGGGACCCCTGCATTTTGTTTTTCACCCGATGAACTAGTAACTGCAGGAATAAACTGAATGTTTGCCAGCAGGAGTCACTCTAGACCTCCTAATAAAAAGTTAGTAAATTAAACTATATCCTAAAGCTCTCAAAAGCTGAGGTGATAGATGCTGTGAGAAGATGGCTTTTGGGAAATGCCGATCTTTTTGTTCAGTGTAGCAAACGTCTCATATTTTCCCTTGTGCTTTCCTTTGTTCATTCTCGGTTATGTTTCTTTCAAACTAGCCCTTAATGTGTGTGTGTGTGTGTGTGTGTTTGTGTTTGAGACAGGGTCTCTATATGTAGCCCAGGCTGGCCTCAAACTCAGTTCCTCCTTCCTCAGTTTCCAGATTGCTGGGATTTACAGGCATGTCCACCACAGCTGGCTCTCCTTAGTACATTTTTTAAAAATGTATATGGATAGGTAAGGATAGCAGCATCTTAGTATTCTCTCTCTTAGCTCACTTTGGCTTCCTTCGAATGGACTGATTGTATTCTACACACATATTCCTTTCTGCTGATGGTTGTCCATCCGAATCTTGCAGGCAGGATCACTGGAGTGAGTGAGCTTAGTTACTGTGAAGAGATGTTAGCTCATGCCATCCTGAAAACAATGGGTCCAGCGTGATGACAAGCTGAAATATTTCAGCAATAGCCATGAAATATAATAGTTTCCCAAGCACACACAAGCTCAAAAAGTTAATTGTTCATTTATGCTAGATACTAGGATTGAAACATTGGATTAAAACCAATTAAACGTTCCTAGAAGCAACAGAAAAAGTTCCCTGATTTATGAATAGAACCATTCAAATGGCGCAGACACAATCCATGTAAAGTAATGAGGTGTTTTGTTTTTTTGGCAAAGCAGAACACAAAACAGAAATAGGGAGTTCTTGTTTAAAATCTCTTTAAAAATCTCTTTATGGATACAAGGTCAATAAAATAACATACATCAGCAGGAAGGAGTAATGGGAAACGTAGGGCTTCACTTCACCAGGAAAAAAAATCCCCTCCCCCAGGTGAGCCGCACAATGAAAATACTCTGCTTTTTCTATCAGGGTTACATTCCTGAACTTAAGTCAACATCCTAAGTTACAGAACTAAACATGCTCTGCTTCTGCTTAGCAACCACAAATCCTTCCTTCGCCAGTTGCATATATTTTGGATGTGGCTTCTGAAGTACACATTCCTTTATTTTGATCGAGCCACGAGTTAGCAAAGTAGCGCTTTATTTTCCCAAAGTGGGACAACACTTCAAGGTTCTCCCTTCTTTGCCATCCTGCACGCCACTGAAATGATCGTTTCTTTTAAACCTCTACACCAAACAACCCGGAAGCTGGACGTCTGAAGTCCACGCGGCCCCGGCCGGGGGCCACTTCCCGCGCCCCGGGGCCCCGCAGGCGCGATCCCGGCGCGCGGCGCGCGGCTCAGCTCGCAGGACGCCCTCTAGTCCTGCCGGCGGCGCGCCGCGACCCCCCCACTCCCCGCCCATCGGCGGCTGCGCGCTCTGCACACTCGCCCGCCGCTGCCGCACGCCGCCCGGCTTCTGCACGCCGCCGCCGAGTGCCCGGGCCCCCGACACCGCCCGCACAGCGCCGGCAGAGCCCACGCAGCCGCGGTCGGGCGGGCCCGCGGCGGCGGCGGGTGCGGACAGCCTGGCCGGGGTCGGTTAAAGGGACGAGTTGCAAATAGTTCAGGAAGTGACAAGTCGATTTCCTCCTCCCCGGGAGCCGCTCGGTACAAAGCGCTCGGCGCCGGCAGGAGAGCGTGCGCGCGGCGGACGCGCGGCGGGTAGCCGGACGACTTCGCGAGCGCAGGCGGTGACGGCGCGGGGCCCGCGCCCAGAGCGCCCAGCCGCGCACAGTAAGCGACCCCGGGCCGGGCGGCGGCGCCGCCTGAGGGGTGGCCCGGAGCAGAGGTCCCTGGGTGTGCGTCCCGGCCGCCGGCTGGAGGAAGCCCGGCTCGCCTGCGCGCTGGGCTAGCCTCCCCCCACGCTGAATGTTGTTGGTTTTCTCTTTTCCGCCTGGTTTCGCCTTCGCGTTGGGTCGGGTAGTTTCGGCCGGCGCTGAGTCTGGCCCCTGGTGCAGGCGTGAGACTTGTCAGCGCGCAGGCAGGGGGACGAGCAAGCCTGGCTGCTGCGGCAAAGTCTGTGCTCCCCGGGCCCGGTCGGCCCTGCGGACGCGGACCCGGCTGCGTCCCAGAGTGCCCCCCGCTCTGCGTCTCAACTTGAGCCCGGGCTCGTGGCAGCAACGAGGGCGCTGAGCCCTGGGAGCCGGCCGGCCCCGCTCGCCCCGAAGTTCCGCATCGTTTGCAGACAACTCTTTTGTTCGCGGAAGTTTGCACCCGCCACCCCCGGGATGCGGGCGCGCTGCGCGGAGCTCCACGGCTGCCCGACTGGCTGGTGCGGTCGCGCTGGGGGTGAGAGGGCGTTCTGTCCCGGTGTGGGGGGGGAAGCCCCCGGGGTGGCCCCGGCTGGGGCTTGCGGAGTGGGGGGCGCCCGTACCGGCGTGGCTTTTGCACATGGCGAAGAGGGCCGTCCGTCACAGGCATACTGGTTGAGTCACATTTTTGCCAGTTCTTAATTTGCAAGCCCGTGGGAGTCAGATTCCCCGCTCGGGGTTTGTCTTGGTGGGGCAGAGGCGAATGAGGCGAGGAAACCCAGAATCTGGGGAGGGTCCGCGGTTTGCGTTGCCCCAAGTGTCTTCTCGGGTACCCCCTCTCTCCCCCAGAACAGCCCCCCTCCGCGCTAGCTGGTCTCTGCTCTCCCGGACTTAGGGGACAATGCTCGTGGTGCCGGACAGAAGGCTGGAGCGGCGGCGAGTCGCTCAGGCTGGCTTGCCCAGGTCCCTCGCCTTCGGACGTCCTCTGCTGCCAGGCTCCCTCCTCCCTCCGACCGCCTGGGTTCATTAACACGTACTGTACTTAGTACCGTGGTGAACAAAGAAAAGCTCTTCGCAGCATTTGATGAATGGGATTCTGCCTCCTATAGGCCACACTCCGAGGCTTCTGTACGGTAGGATTTGGACTCGGTGGTGGTGGGAAAGTGGCCCCCATGGTGGGTTGCATTCCGGTCCTGGGCAGGGCATTTGTGCTGCCGCGGCGCTCGCCTTGTAGGAGCTGGTGCAGATGGAGCCAGGCTGACGGTGGTTCAACAGGAACAAATGTTTGTTGAATTGTTGCATGGTGGAGAAGGGACTGTTTTCCGTAGACTGCTGCAGGAGTTGGAATGGCATTGTTTATTGGCCTGGAAAGCCAGGCAAGCGTCTTGTGCTGCTTCAACATATTAGCAGACTTCCAAATGACATACTAGCATATGTGTTCCCAGCAGTCCCCTGCGGCTGGAAGGGGGATCTCTTCTTGCTCCAGACCCTGGACTCTAGATTTAAAAGATGCTTGCCACATGGTTTGAGGACCCGGGGGAGGAATGGAGGCAGCCCACCCGTGAAACTTAACTCTTCCTGACTGGGCCAGGTTTTGGTTTCATTTTAATTTATCCACTTAGCGGCAACTTACCTCAGTTACCGTTTTGATACTGAATTGCAGGTCTAGAAGTTTCTTTTTTCCTTCTTAGCTATGGACCAGTTAGTTGAAAACAGTTACTGGGTCCAGTTGATTGGCCCCTTTTAATAGAAGTCGCTTCAGGTCTTGAGTTCAGGATTGGTGACTGTGCCTCTCTGTCTGCCCTTGTGTATGGTCTAGGTACTGTAACCCATTCTGGGGGACTGTTGTAGGTAAGAAATCTAAGGAGAAACAGATTGGGGAATACCTGTGTCTTTCTCTCCAATACTCGTTAAGAGAGCAAGGTGATTTTAAGACCACTTCAAATAGTTGTTGCCTGCGGACTTATTATTTTTGCCTGTGAAGGTGTGTGACCTTGATGTATGACCATTTTAACATCAAAGACAAGTATTACATAAAAGTTAGCTGTGTCATTGCTACAGAAGTGAATTGGAACTTCTAGGTTGTTCCAGCCCTCTGGGGATATAGTACAACATTTCACTGTTTTGATTGATAAATGTTTCTGGTCAGTTTCTCCCTTCTGTCTTCAAGTTAGGGTATGTGGCACATGATAGCATTCTAGAAGTTCGTAAAGTTCTTTTACAGAGTCTTAACTTACTGTCTTCGTGGTGGCTACGCTTAACTGACATTTACCAGGAAGCTCTGGCTTTATTTCCTGGGCTCTTTCTCTCCCCATCTTCCTAGTACTGTAGAAGCATGGTAGGTTGGATGTCCTTTAAGTGGGTCCAGTGATGGAAGCTCAGGAAAGACCGTCCAGCTCTCCTCCTCTTCAGCCTTCTAGAGCCTGGTTTAAATACTGGGAACTGGCAGCAGGGGACGCTGCAGAGCAATATGGTCTCTGTCCAGCTCTTTAAAAAAGCACACCCTTCTCAGCTACTGCTTGAGCAGTGAGCGCTAAGGACTGAGTGCTGGGCCCACCTTTCAGTTACTTGGTTGATGTTTTATCCAGGCAGTGTGACTTTATGAAGTTACATCGTATACAGTGTGGAACACTTGTTCTTGCCCTTAAGGAAAAAAGACCTAAATAAGCAAATATTCAGCTCAGCCCAACCCCCATCCTTACTGCCACCATGCACACCTCTCTGATGCGTAATAAAAGAAATCTGCAGCCGTAATTTGTTATGTAATATGCTGATAATATGAGTTTCAGCTTTAGATGGAAACCAGATGTGGAGGGACTCTGTTTAATTGATCCAGCAAGGGGGATGGGTGTTAAAAGATTAGTGCTAGCAAAACCTGGGGTGGTTCTTGTTTTAACTTTGGGGAGAACCCCCATCTCAGGGCTTTTTCCAAGGTTTTTGCCTCCCAGCCTCTGCTTTGCTGCAGCTGTCCTTTTGGTCAGGCTCCTCCTCTCTTGAAAGAACAGTTCCTTGCCAACTCAAAGCACATGGCTGGGCTGGCTGGGCTCGGCTCAGCTCTGCTGGGCTCCACTCCTCCTCCCCTGGTCCAGCTGCTGCCCTGTCCTGCACCCTACAAAACAGGGCCTGGCCCAGGGACTTGGGTGCTGTGAGCAGGTCTCCTTCCACTCCATTCTTAAGCATCTGATCATCTGGGGAAAGTTTCTGTTTAAACTTGTTCAATTAATACACTTTTCCAAAAATCCTTGACTCTCCTCTGATTAATTTCTGTGTTTGTTTCCTTCCTGACTTATGAAGATTCTTTCTAACCTTTATTATATTCTGGGGTTGGGACTGTACTGTAATAGCTGACCCCATTAATAGTAGTTTCCTTGTATGCTGGCATGTGAACTTTGGAAATACACCCAGAGGTTTAGATATGCTTATGTGCCCAGAGACTTGGCTTGGAAAATTTTTGTTTTAGTGCCGTTTACATTGACATGATTAATGACCACGCCACTGAAAAAGTCTGTATTCAAAAGCAATTTACCATTCCCTAGGGTTCTTCTTGCACAAGTCATTTTCCTTGCCAAACAACATTGTTTTAAGGTAACTTGTTTGATATTTAATCCAGATCTCCTGTGCACATGGTTTTGGGTCAAGGTTTGGGCTTTGTACATTTTGCGTTGTAGTTTTGGTCTGTCTTAACCTTCAGGAACCTGGCCCCGGCAGCAACCTGGATTCTTGTCTAAGAAAGTTCTCTGAGGTCCTGAGCAGCTGTTTCTGCTGTGACTATTCAGATGGGGAGGAAATCTTCCCAGAGAAAACTTGGCTGCAGGGTGTTTCTTGGAGGGGATGCTGGGAGGCTTGAGCTGAGGACAGGACTTTTTTTTTCCCTAGAAGGGAATGGAGATGCTTGAGCTTTTTTGAAAAATAGAGATGTCCTTTTTTTTGTTGTTGTTAAATGCAGGTTGATTGAGAGAGGAAATGCTGATGGGCGGGTCTGAGAGCAGCCTTAGGAACCAGAGAAAATAAAAACACATTTGAAGGGCTCTGGAAGACTTTGCATTTCAAAGGGTCTACCGTGTAGACTTTCACATCACGTCAGGGGTTACCAAGAAGTGTGACAGGCACCCCTGCTTCTTTAACTCTTCTCCCTCTCTCCTGCTGTGGGGCTGCTGGAGAAGCTGCTTTTTGCATGGGGGCTGGGAACAGCTTGGCTAGACCATGCAGGGACATCATGGAAATTAGAGCACCTTGGAGGCATCTGCTAGTCTCTAGAGGGACATTTTCCACGGTGCCACTCTCCAGGGCGAAAGCAAATCGTATTGGTAAATAGCTTATTTGACCCCAGAAGGGGGCAGCAGGCCAGCTCCTCATCTGTTCACTTTTTCATTCCCTCACTATACAAAGAAACAGACCTACCCCCTGGCACTGGTATGATGTGGTTCCCAAGAGTGCAGCCCAAATGAGTGTAGGTTATTCAGAGCCGCCTAGCAGTACCTACTGGTTCTGGAAGGCACTCCTTGGGCCCAGGCTTTACATATGTGTAATTCTCAAAGCCAGCCTGCAGTCACAGCTGAAGACATTGAAGTTCAGAGAGGACAGGCACCTGGTCCAAGGCCACACAGCTGGAAGGCAGAGAAGCCAGTAGCACTGTGTGGGTCTCTGTGGAGCCTGCCTGCCTTCCATACACCAGCTTATGGGGTCGAGGTGTTGGAAGATAGAGGCACTAGGTTCTGTTTTATCTCAAAGCATAAATTTTGTTTAGTCTTGTTAACACTGCAGGGAAACTTAGAGATTTTAACTGCCTTTTCTCCCTGCCTCTCCCTTTCCTGTAGCTTTTTTTTTTTTTGAGTGATTGAATTGAGTATCTTCTGCAGGAACAAATGTAGTGGCCTTAGCTAGGGAGGCTGAAATGTTTTTGCTTCGTCCTTACAAAAGACAGATTCACAAGAAAATATAATTATTCCCAGTGACCTTCTGGGGGGAAACAGGAAATAAACCTGGCAGCTTGCTGTAAGCATCACCACTTACTCAGATTCCATTTCTATTCAAGAGATTGTTAAAATGGGTTTCCAACATTTTGTGGTTTTGTGTGTGTGTGTGAGTGTGTGTGTGCGCATGCACATTTATAATTCAGATGTCTCAAAGTAAATTATGTTGTGTTCCCCGCCCCCACGTTTGTATAATATCACATTTTGTTTACATGCCTAAAGGAATCAAATAACTAAGCACAATGTACATTTTCCAGCCTGGGGAACTGAGGACGCCCTAGCCAGGGCTGGGCAGAGGCCCTGCATTCTGGCTCAGACAGATGGCTCTTTGCAGACTAGTCCTGGTTTGTACATATGAATTGGAGGGGGAGCAAGGCTGCCCATCTCCAGCAAGGTCTGAGTGCCCTGGTCTCCTTGTCCTTTCTGTGCTTAAAGAATTTGTGGGGGAGGGCTGGGGCCCTGTGTGCTGGTTTTCTAGAAGTTAGTGTAGTGGTTCTTAACCTTGGCTACACATTAGAGTTATCTGGGGAGGTTTAAAATAATCAGGTCGCCAAGGCTCATCCAAGACTCATTATATCACAACCTCAGAAATGGCAGAGGACCCAAGCAATGGTATTTTTGATGTTCCTGAGTTGATTTTTGAGGACCAAGGGCTGGGATGGATGCCACCATACCTCACTTTCCTTTGTAGGGGATTAGGGACCTTCCTGTGTAGGAATGGAGGAAACCTTTTGGAATTTTCCATTGTTGCCCTGTCCTGTTGAAGGAGGACCTCAGAGGCACCCACCCCTGGGTGAGGTGCCTGCTGTGGATGTCATCTAGATAGTTCATGTGTCTGCTGGGCTAGGACATGAACACCCATCCCCACTCCTGCCCAGGATTCAGTACAGTCTCTGAGCCACTTTCCTTGTGATTGGAGAGGGCAGGGGTTGCCCAAACTGTGGTTTCAGCATGGTTCTCACACAGGCCTTGACTCTGCACCATCTTTGTGTGTAGTTTTTTTGTACCTGGCTCGGGAGGGAAGACGAAGCATACCCATCTTGGTGAGTCTCAGTGAATGGTTGGTCCTTTTCACCGGGGATGGTTTGCAAATGAGGGTCAAACTCTCAGCTACCTGATTATACTCAACTGTTCAGAACTGTCCTACAAACATACCTGGGATTATATTTCATAGAGTTTGCCAGGGGCCTTGGGAGGGAGAGCCTTTCTGACCTGTTGATACAGGCGTCCGGAAGAGAGATCCAACTCCCCAAGAGTGAGGTGACTTGCCCAAGGTCACGTGCCCGTGCTCAGGAGTGTGGACCTGCACCTCCTGAGACCCTGTCCTAATGCTGTGTTCACATGGGACCTCATTTCTGACTGCAAGACACTCTGCTTTCATGCAGAGCAACAGAACTGAGTCACTTGCTCTTGGGTGACTCTGTTCTGCCATTTTTTATTTCTTCCACTAATGTGTGTCCAGCTATTAGAAGGCTGAAAGTGGATGGCTCACCGTGCTCTGCCAGAACTGTTTTCCCCACTGGAAGACAGGCCCCGCGGAAAGACTGAAGCCCTGTGTAGGCGGGCTTTATGCAAAGCATGCTGGCTTTTCTGCCCAAACTCTGTCCCTCTGCCCTTCTGTGCTGTGGTGTTGGTGAGTAAATGGGCTCTTCCCTGTTCTCAGGAGGTGGGTTTGAGCCTGGGGTGGAAGAAGCGGAGAAGAGAACTGTTACTTTCTCCAGGCTGGTTATTTCTGCAGTGGTCCAGCAGATGTGGACTGGGCCCTTGCTCATACCACATTGTTCATTTGCTCCCCAGCTCACTAGCTGAGGCACTAGGCCCATTTTATTTCTGATGACATTGCTGCTCTGAGGAATCTCTTGTCCCAGGGAGAGTGCCATTGGGATTTGACCTC
Source organism: Castor canadensis (assembly GCF_047511655.1). Lineage (NCBI taxonomy): Eukaryota > Metazoa > Chordata > Mammalia > Rodentia > Castoridae > Castor > Castor canadensis. The sequence goes on from NC_133392.1 coordinate 7,697,644, forward strand.
AGCCCTATATCCCTCCCACTGTACTGTGCTTCCTCTTCATCCAGTGCCTGCCAGGGCAAAGGCAACAGACTTCCTGCTATAAGCAGTATGTGCCGTCCTATAGGCGCTCCCTGGCGACACTGGCCAGGGAGTCATGCTGCTTCTTCCAAGGTGGGGACTCAGGTGGCTGTGTGTGGGCTTTTGAGCTTCTGGCGCACTGGGCCTCTCTGGAGCTCTTAGGTGTCCCAGCAGTGGCCTGCAGAGGAGAGGGGGTTTGTACAGCTTCTGGAGGCTGCATATACCTCTGTCCTCCTCACCCCATGGAGGTCACCTTCCCTCCAAGGCTATAGCATAAAGTACCCTGCCGGACAAAGCCCAGCTGGGAGAGGCCCTGGCCACGCCTGGAATTCCCCTTGCTCCAGCATCTGAGTTGGCCAGGGGCCTGAGTGGAGGGAGGTTCCATCTGCTGGCTGGGAGAAGCCTTTCTGCATGTTTGGAGGCGGGAAGATAATGTCCTCTGCGGCCGGCCAGCTGCCTCCATGCCCTGGGTGAGGAAAGGGAGCAGTCTTCTGGGGTTGGGGGTAGTGGTAGTGGGTTCTGTAGTTCTGAATTGCCAAAAGGGGCATAGAATGCAGGGGAACCCCTCTGGCATAGTAATGGGAACCACCCTCCCATGAGGTCCTCTGGCTGTCAAATGATGGAATTTCCCAGGTAGAAGCTGGTGGGGCTATGTTACTTGCTTGTACCTTGCTGGCCTGCTTCTGGAGTTCTTAGGAGGATCAGTTTGGGAGTATGTTTGAGTAGCCTGATGCAAAGGGTGAGGTGCCATGCAGAGGGGTGCCAGGTAGGAGATATCCAGCAGCACAGGTTCTGCCTTTTCACAGATGCCGAGAGAATGGACACTGGTATTACTGAAGAGTAGGTGAAACCCAGGTCTGCGTCATTTCGGGCAAAGGCAGCACTCAGTGCCTGGGTTCAAGTCCCAGGCCTGCCGTTTGCTAATCACGTGCCCTTGAGCAGGCTACTGTCCATGTTTCTCTTATCAGGATCTGCCGATGCTGGTAACACTGGGCCCGTGGGTTTGGGGCACCGAATGAGACTGGGGGTCACTCACAGCCCAGTGGACATTAGTGCCATGCTGAGAGTGGGTGAAGGACACAGGACAGAGTAGATAGGACTTACACTTGGTCTGGGCTTGGCTAGACAGATCAGATGGTGACACAGGCTCTCTGAACATTCTCTATCCTCAGAGAGTTTACAGTTCTTGGGAAGAAGGGTTGAAAGTATGTGTTAGCTTGTAGTGTATCTTTTTTTTTTTTTTTTTTTCAGTACTGGGGTTTGAACTCAGGGCCTTCACCTTGAGCCACTCCACCAGCCCTATTTTCATGAAGGGTTTTTCAAAATAGTGTCTTGTGAACTTTTTGCTGGCTGGCTTCAAACCTTGATCCTCCTGATCTCTGCCTCCTGAGTAGCTAGGATTACAGGCGTGAGCCACAGCTGCCCGGCTGCAGTGTACCTTTTAACAAGAGTTAGACTGGTGAAATCTTTTAAGCTTTCTCTTTAGAAAACTAAATCTCTGTTTATCAAAAGTGATTCTGTTTGGTTCATGGAAAACCGAGTGCACATATGGGTCATGATGTGACCTCAGAGTCTTGGTTGTGCTCTGCCTGACAGTTTTGTGAATGAATTCTCTGGAAACCTTGTCACCTACACACCTGTCTGGAGTGGGCACAAGGGATTCATTTACCCCATCTTAGATTTTCTTCAGTTTTCAAAGCTGTTGTCTGCCATTTGACCCTTCCTTTTAGTTGGGGAGCTGCCTTTGATAACCATAATCAGTATCCTCTTGGTGCAAGTGTGGTGGTCACAGCTGGAGCACTTTCCCCAGTGATCCCCTCAGTTTTCCCAGCTCTGCCTGGGGCATGAGTGAATCTGGCTGTTTCCCTGCACCCCCCTCCCCGCACATCACTGCAGCATGACTACAGCCTCTTCAGGAGCACGGCTCATGCAAAGCTCACCATAGCCTTGGAAATGGGTCCTTGGCTTCATGACCGAGGGCAGAGCCTGAATACTCCCAGTGGTATCTTGGTGCAGGCTGCCCGTTGTTGACATCTGTACCTTGTGTCTTGGTGTCACATGGCAGGAACCCCAGCTCAATATCCTATGGTTGGACAAAATGGATAGTCTTGACATGTGAGATTTCCTGCTTGACTTTGGGCAGCTTTGGGGTAGACCCCTTGGCATACATAGGAAGATCCACTGTCATTTACTGGATTTTGGGATAGGGATCTGGTTCCAGGCTGCAGTAGTCCCTTCCTTCAGGGGCTGGCCTTGACCCTCTCCAGGAGGCCTTCAAGGTGACTGGGCTTGGGCGGCCTTGACACAGACCTTCTTGTTGGGTAATTAAATCATGAAGCCTTGTTACTGAGACACCTGAGCCATGCTGCCTGCCTCTGGTCTCAGCGGGTGTGACAGGACTCCTCTGCCAAGCTGAGTATATCTTCTGACTCTCTCTGCCCTTTTCTGTGGAGAGCACAGGACACATCTGCCATGGTGGCAGTCACCAGGCTCAGCTCAGTTCATCAGTATCTAGTGAATACCTGCCGTGTGATACTTCATTAGACCATGAAGAGCCCACAGAGGAGTAGAGTTGTCCAGTGCTCAAAGGCTCGTGTTATGACCAGTCAGAATGCAGTTGTTTATTTACCAGTGTCAGACATGGGTGATAAGTGCAGAAAAGGTATGTGTACATAGGTAGTGGAGGGTCTCACAGTCCTATGGAAGTCGTAGGTCACTAAAGCCAAGCTGAAGGGAGGAAGGCAGGAAGGCTTACTGGAGGAGGTGACATCTGATCTGAGTCTTAGGAATGAGCAGGGGTGTAGACAGATGAAGAGTGGAGAGCAGCAGGGGACCACCTCTCAATGCCCTGAGCACCTGGGTGAGAAGAGTGCAGATGGGAGCAGCTAAGTTGGTCACGGTCAGGGTGGCAGAAGCACAAGGCGAAAGAGTCAGAACTTCAACCCTGAAGGGCTGGGGGCTGCGGCACGGCGTGCTGATACTGGCAGGCTTGAAAACTCAGTGGGTAGGGAGTGGCAGAGCAGAGCGAGTTTGGAGTGGACAACTTGGAGGCTACTGTGTGACCTGGGAGGGAGGTGGCTGACAAGGGCAAGGGGTGGGGAGGACCAGGGCAGGCAGCAGTGGACAGTCACCAGGTGGTGAGTGAGAAACATGTCTTCGTTCAGTCCACATTGGCACTGAGCCTGCTCACACTGAGATTCGTGTAACTCTGAGGGAGTGGGATTCTGAGGGTTTGTCTTCTCCATCAGGCTTCACTAGGGGGCCCTATTCTAGGTACACTGGCTTAGCCCTTTTGACCTTGGAGTGACTTTGGAGGTGCATAAGACTGGTCCCCATCATGGAGTTTTCTTCAGGTGCCACCTGCTTGGCCAAAGTGATGTGATCTTGTTTATTTTAGTCACGGCACTTCAGAGGGAGCTCCTGGGATTCTGGACTGAACTGCCCCCATCTCTTGCCTGAGCTGAGGAGGAGCATTTTGGCCTGGTATGAACTGAAGGCATCTGATTCATTGTAAAACCACCTTTTTTCTTTTTTGTCCTGAAAGTTAAAAATGCATGTGACTCTGTCAGTGTGATTGAAAGGACTTGCAGCACCCTGAGACTCTATTGCAGCATGTTCTTGAAGGGTGGGGGTATTGCTGACATAGGCACCAGGTCACCTGACTGCGGTGGCCAGCACTCCTGAGCCTGACCGCGCTCAGATGCCAGTCCAGATTCCAGGCTCAGTGGACTGTGGCATGTGACTCAGGCCTGGAGGAGAAGGAAGGACAATAATGAAGCTGTGAGGAGTCAGTGCTGTGGCTCGGCAGCCCATCTCGGCTTTTTTGAGGCATCTTTTCCAGGCCCTCTAGGGTTTTGCTCATGAGCACTGGCTCCTAAGGAGGAAAGTAAGTAAACTTCAGATGGTCTGCATTTTGGCAGTGAACCTCTCTGGGCATCTCACTCCCAGGGAAGCCACAAAGGCCTTCGCCTAGTATAAAGGAAAGTAAAAGACAGATGGGGCCTGCGTGAGCTTAGAGAGGCCAAAAGGTGAGGTGCAAACTGCAATGAAAGGGTGACATGGCCAGAAATAGGAGATGAGAGCCTGTGTGGATCAGATGCCCGGGCTGCTAAGTGTGCAGTAGGCCATAGATGAATGGGTTATAACTTGCCATGGGGAGAAAAACCACTTTTTTTTTTTAAGGCCTGTGAAGTTCAGGCATGTCCCTGTGGGTTGCAGAAAAGAGTCCAGGAAATCACTGTGTTCTGACATGGTCCCAGAGCACCAATACAAGGCCCCCTACCCCCCCCACTCCCCAGACCAGGGCCAGCAGGTGTCTGCTCTCTTCCTCTGCAGAGGTCCCAGGCCTGCTTGTTTCCTGCCCAGCTCCCTACCTGTGTGCAAATGCCTCGCCCAGCCCTTCCCTTGCACATGGGAGAAAATGAGCCAGCACAACTGCTCCTGCCCGGTTTCTGGGGAGTCCAGGTGTTGCTCCTCACAGCAGGCAGTGATTGGGATGGCTGGGCTTCAGGTGCCCTTAGAGATAGAGGACTCAGCTTTCAGTCCTGAGCTCTGGCGGAGGAGAGAGCTGGACCACAGGCATTACTCCTGGGAGGCTGGGACCCATCTCTTTTGGCCTTTGCTCAGTTTTTGGCCCAGCTCCCTGGTTGCTGCTGGTTCCAGCATGGTAGTCGTAGCTGGTCATAATTTAGGGCGCTCTCCTCTGCTTAGGGCTGATCTTGTCAGACTCTACTGAGTGGAGGGAACAGGAGACCTCGTGCTCTTTTGCTTGGGTGGGGGTCCAGGGCCCAGTGCTGAGCAGAGTAAGGAATGAGCCTTCATTCAGTTCACGTTGGAGCCAGCTGCTCATGTGGATAGTCGTACAATTCTGAAGGGAACTGCAGAGGGTGTCTCTTTGTGACCCCTGGCACCAAGGTGAGGGGGTAGCATTTTCCAATGTGAAGGTCCATCGGCCAGAATTCACATGGCCGTTGAGGTCCTCCAGTGTGCAGACCTCATGCCATTCTGCACGATAGAGGGGTGCCACCTCAGGAGGGTGTTCCTGTGTTCGTTACTGGTGGTGACATGGGGTCCAGAATAGGACTTAAGATAACGTGGTATCTTGGAGCCCTTAAGAAATTGTTGATTTTGTGTTTCTTAAAGACTTCCTTTGTTGAAGGAGTCCTATACAGAACAAGGCAGTACAAGTGAGTCCAGACAGTCAAGCAAAGTTTTTGTAGTGTTGCTGTGTCCTTTGGAAAAGACTGAGAGGAAGAAAGTAGGGCATGGAACCAGGAACTAGGAGCTCTAGTCCTGTTTCCCCTGGTCCTGTCACCCCCACCTTTATTTTTGGTGCGAATGGTGTTTGAACTCAGGGCTTTGTGCTTGCAAAGAGCAGGCTCTCACAGAGCAGGTGGTCTACCGCTTGAGCCACACCTCCAGTCCATTTTGGTCTGGTTATTTTGGAGATGGGGGGGCCTCTCATGAACTATTTGTGTGGGCTGGCCTCAAACTGCAGTCCTCCTGATTTCAGCCTCCCAAGTAGCTAGGATTACAGATGTGAGCTGTTGGTGCCTGGTTCTAGTCCTGCTCTTTGATTGTGTTTGACGATCACTTTACTTTTCTAAGCTGTGTTTTTCTCATCTGTCGATTGGGAAGAATAGTGCCTACTTACAGTGGAGGAGGAATGCATAAGATAGTATGAGTCACAGCCCCCCAGGACCTTCTCATTTTCATTCATTCCTCAAGGATTTTGTTTTTCAGTACTGGGGATTGAACCAGGGCCTTATGCTTGTCCAGCACTTGAGGCACACCTCCAGGACTCTTTGAATGCGCACGCTGTGCTTCTCATTTAATTTTTATAACCACCCAAGAAGTGAGTACTGTTGTTGTTCCCGTGTGTGTGTGTGTGTGTGTGGTGGTGGTGGTGGTGGTGGTGATAGTGGTGATCAAACCCAGTGCCTTACACACGCCCAAGCATGTGTTCTGCCACTGAGCTATACCACTGGCCCTATTGTTTCCTTTAAAAGAGGTGAAGAATTTAGGGTTCACCGAGATGCCCATGGTCATTCAGCTGGTGGCAGTAGTCCTGGGACTTGAACTTTCAACTTTGTACTCTTATCAGAGTACTCTATAGCCTGAGGACCAAATCTGGCCCAGTGCTTGCTTTTATAAATAAAGTTATGTTGGAACACAGTCACACACTCTTGAATATCTAATATCTAGGGTTGCATTCATGCTGCACCAGCAGAGTTTATAGACTGAGATGTCTGCCACTCAGGTCTGAGATATTTGCTACCTGGCCCTTTACACAAAACATGACCCCTTCTTTATATGGTTACTCTGTGCTCCAGACCTGCTGTTCAGAATAGTAACTGCTTAAATTTAAACTAATAAAACCAAATGAAATGCCAAGTACCCAGTAGTCACTGTGTGGACACAGGTTGGACAGTGCAGGTAGGGACTTTTTCATTACTGCAGAGTGTTCCATTGGGCAGGAGGGCTCTAGACTGTCTTCCACGCTGTAGGAAATCCAAACTTGAGAGGACCAAAAGAGGAGGCATTCTGATGAAAAAGGCCATTGGAGCTTCCTGGCCTAACAATACAGAATTAGGAATCTGATTATTGCATCTGAGGTGATGGAGAAATGTCTGCTGGGGCAGAGGGGACCTGGGTCTGACATTCAGAGCTGCCCCAAGTCTTCCTCCTTGTGATCCCCATGTGCCACTCTTCAGACTGTGATCCTCACTCTTCCCTTCTAACTCTGAGCTCCCCAGAGCCCTTGGCTCTGCTATGTCCAGTCCCCATGTGTTTGCATGCTGGGCCCTCCGGAAATCTGCAGAAATCCCTTCCTGTGTTCAGGTCATGCTCTGTGCTGGACCATCTGGACCTGACAGGTTCTACCACTGTTCCTGCCGTGCTGGACTGGAGAGATTTCTGATCTGTTGCAGTGGACATATTTTCTCAGGCAGCAGATAAGAAACTCCTTTATTCACTGAAAATCGTGGCTCCTATGTGGTATGAGGAAGGAAGATGAGCTCCAAGTCCCTCAGCTAGCTGATGTCACATGGCATTCTCCTTAAACTGCTATCAACAGCAAATGCCAGTGTATTCTGGTGAGTAGCTTGGAGCTGGGCTGAACTAGCTCTTGTCTTGCATGACTCAAATATACTTGATGAAGAATCTGTTGGAAGCTGATGAGGGGCAGAGTCAGTCATTTTGAGGTATAAAGGCCAGTATAGAGAGCGTGCCTTCCAGTTCATTGGAGCCAGGTACAGGTGCATCAGTGCCAGAAGCATCTCCTCTGCATGCTGACAGCCTGAGCGTGGGGAAAAGCTGTGTGGCTGCTTGCCACAGGGCTGGTCATGGTCTGGGCTGACTGGATTGGCATCTCTGAGTTGGGCTATGGTGTCAGGAGCCCAGTCTGTATGAATCTGCACTTGTAGACAGTGGCTACTCCCTTTATATTGGGACAAAAAACATTTAATAGATGCAAGAATAAGATTCCTGGATTACTTTTCAGGACCTTAGGTCAGATTGGAAAAAAAAAGGAAAAAGCCAGATAAGCCTGGGGAAGTTAGTTCTAGAATAGTTGTATGAAAGAGGTACCTAGTAAGGAAGAAGGTGTGGTTGGGAGGATGTACACGGAAACATTTTTTCCTTCATGCTTTAAAGGAGGAAATGGCCCTGGAAAAGCTCAGGAAGGCCAAACTCGATTGATTGCGTGTCTCTCCCTCCCTGCCCCCAATCCCACTGCAGTGGAGGGCGAGGTCATGGCTGGCAGACCTGGCTGTGCTGGGAATTGCTCACCACTGTCCCAAACTCAGAAAAGGAGCAGTTTGCATGCTGCCCCCCGCCCCGCCCCACCCAGAGAACTCTAGTAGAAATAAGTGTGTAATGGAAATTGTCTGATTTTTTTTTTTTTTTTAACTTGGAGGCCTGCCATTTGTGAGCACCTACTGCATGCCAAGCTCTGTATACATCTTCTCATCAGATTATCTCACAGTGGGTTATCAGGTCACTAGTCCTGCTTTACAGGGAAGCACCTGAGCTTTAGCTATGTCCTGAGAGCGGAGGCCATGGTGTGTTGAAGTCTGTCCTCTATCCTGAGTTCCTCTGCTTTATTGCCTGTACCTACTACCTGGTTTTGTCCCAGGCATGCACCAAGCTGCTGTTCGAGAGAGTTTGAAACAGAAATTTTTTCCTCTGGATGACTTCACTGATCACAGTTTTAATGTGGTCTGTGGGCAGAGAAGTAGGTTGTTCTCTGTGGGGTGACATTTAAGAAAGCCAACTCCACCGAGCTTTCCCTTTGAATATGTTGTTATGGTACAAGAAGTCTTCGCTAGTCCCGGGCTATTTTGAAATAAAAGGCAGGAAACTCCCCTCTTGTTTCTATATCTTGCAAAGAAGTCATCAAAACACAATCCTGTGTTCTGTGCAGTAGTGGCTTGAGGAAGCAGCTGTTCTGTTCATGATGACCCAAACAAAGCCAGCAGACTGGAGGTGTCAGGGAGCCAGAATTGTCTGTTCCATCTGCTGAGTTTACTAGCATCTGTTTAAAATATTTGGTATGGAAACTTTCCTTCCCTCCCCCATCTTGTGGGAGAGGCCAGAGGGAGCTCTCCTGGTGATGGCAGGGCAGCCCCTGGCCCCTGCTCTTCCACATAATGTCAAGGCTTACCTGAAGAAAGCCTCACAGAAGGACTAGACTGACCATCTCTCCAGTCCCTGGTTGGGGATGTAGGCCTTCCCTGGGATTGGGAGTCTCATGGATCTTTCTGAGCTCTGTAGTCATTTTGAGGCCTCCATTTAGCTCACAGGGAGTGTTGCAGATGGGTACATATGCCTGGAGATTGCTGAGGCCTAAATGAATCACATGGCTCTTTGAACAAAGATGGAAATGTGTGTCATCTGGATGTTCTCAGGGGTCTGAATAGATAGCATCATTTAGACCGGAGTTTGTATGCTGGCAGTCTGGGGGCCAGATGTGGTCTCAGACATGATTTGTTTGGTCCAGTGATGCTTTAACAATTTTTGGATTTCTTGACAACATTTAAAAATCAAGAAATTGTACAAAGAAGTCTACATTTTTGGTGTCTCTTGACAAGCTAGAAGATTTTTTGGGGGGGGCATGGGGTGGAGTGGGGCAGTACTGGGGTTTGAACTCAGGGCCTCATGCTTGTTAGGCAGGTGCTCTATCACTTCAGCCACTCTGCCAGTGCTTTCTGTAAGTTAGGAGATTTTTAATATTGGCCTGGGCCCTCTTACCCTCACAGCTGCACAGTAGTTAACAGTAGTAGACAGGGCAAGTCCTCTGCATGCATCAAAGCTCCTACGCACAGGAGGAGCTTCATTTACGTTCCCATTGTGGCCCGAGAAGGCATCGAAGTTTGAGATCTCTGGAGTGGTCAGGCCATCCAGAAGACATTCACAATTTCTGCCTCTCTAGGCCGTTTGGAGCATGGAGGCCAGGCTGCTCTTTCTAGTGCCAGGTCATTGCCTCTATAATCTTGCTAATTTTTCCACCAGCAAGGAAACCCAGGTAAGTGTGAGCTCAGAAATCAAAATACTCCTGCAGGAGCTAGTAATTAATGGGATTCTGGAAGCCCAGCTGTATCTCTAAGTCCTGAAGTCTCAGGCCAGTCAGCACTCTGCTCCTGTGTTTGCTCCAGATTACCCATCGAAGCCAAGTAACTCTGGACCCTTTTTCTTCCAACCCCCATAAAGTCACCCAGCTAATCTTCTTAGTCTAAAAAGGACCTTTGTGATTTTAACAGATGCTGCAGGATTCTTGTGAAAATAAAGATTTTATCTTTAAAATTCTCTTGACAGGCAGTCTCTAACTTCTGCTGGTGCTAGAGAAAAATTGCTTAGGGTAAATTAAAACATGCGTCTTAAGAGTCTTCTAGCTTATTCTTTCCAACAGGAGCTTGGTGAAGCAACTGGAAGTAGAGTCTCCAAATGGCAACATATGTTTCCTAAGACTTGAGTTTTTCCCCTCAGATTCTCCCAAATATTTAATAGCAGTCACCCTCTTCATTCATCTTTTTTATTCAGCCTTGTTTTCTCTTGTGGCAAATATTCTGTAAACTTTGTTTTCTTTTTTTCTTCTGATTCGCACCCTTATTTCACTACATGGCCAGCCTTTGGGCTTCTTAGTGTCACTCTGGATTTTTTTTTTTGCTGAATTTGAGATGTGTGGGCCATGAGAGCCCTTTCCTTCCCTGATTTACAACAGAAACATGGCGTCCTCATCTGCTTCCCCCGTCCTGCACCTTCTTGTAGTCCAGCTCCTGATTTTGCTAGGCTGAGGCTCTGGAGAAGGGACCCAAAGGCCCTGACAATGCCAGTGTTCTCCTTGAGTTCATTTTAGGGACTGTTGGGAACTCCATAAGGACAAGTACTAGGTTGTTTTAGTCTCACCCCAGGGCCTGGCCCAGAGGAAGCGCTTCCCGTACTGGCCTCATGCTTTTTGGAAGAGACGTGACCTCTTAAGGATCTTGGGTCTCTCATCTTCACATTGCCCCTCATGTTGAGGCAGGCTAGAGCTAGGCAAAGTACGGGACTCATAGAAAATACATGACTCAATAGTGTATGTGTGCGTAGGTTGCCCACGCCTGGCACAGGGAGGCTTGGACCACCCTCACCTGGCCTAGTAACCTCCCACGCCCCTCCCCACTCACTGATTATTGGATGGGAATCACCTGGTTCCTCCCTTCCCTTAGCGTAAGTTTTAAAAGCACCCGGAGAAGAGAGAAGCATGCTGTCTCTGCTTTGCAGCTTCCCTAACTTTTGATAGACCCTGTTTACAGCCATGTGTCCTGTGGAGTCTTCCAAGTGGGACACAGGGACTTTGGAAATCTGATCACAGACTGCACCAGTGCCGGTAACAGTGTTAGCAGGGTTCTGGGACTGAACCCCCTGAAGCTGTGGTTTGCAAATGGGGGAGCACTGGGCTCACCTGGAGGCTCATCAGCACTGACTGCGGCTGCACCCCAGAAGTTTCTGACTCACGGTGCTGGGTGGGGACTGAAGCTCTCCGTTTCTGAGCTGTTGTCTGGTTCAGGGACCACACTTTGGGGCCACATTGTGGAAGCAGGTGCCAAGGTATTACGAGTATTTGCCTGGCAAGGGTGCAGGCCAAGCTGGCCTACAGGGCTTTGGCCTCCCCCTCCCCGCCTTGTGAGCGTGGGCTTCCCTTTGTTTGATCTACTGTACAGGGGTGCTTATTTAAAACTTTGCTTCTTACTTGGAAGCTTGACCCCAGATGCCCAGACGTGTTCTGTTTTCCAGTCAGCCATGGTCTTGTAAGCTGGTTGTCTTCATATTCTCATTCTAATAGTTGGAGACATACTTATTTTCTATCTTTAGGTAATTCTTTTCTCTTGTATGTGACACCCACTGATCATCCCTGCCCTTCCCCCTCATCTGGACCCTGGATGCCAAAGGTGACCTTGGTAAGTTTGCGTTTTGAGCCTTGGTTTCCTAGATAGATTTACTTCAGCCACTATCACCAAAGATAAGCTGAACCCACAGTACTGGTACGAATACACTAGGGTTCGCTCTTCTTTGGACTATTCCCCAAGACTTCCCACTGACTCCCGACAGCCTCAGGCTGGCTTCCTTTGTCTCAGGTGCCCTGAAACTAGTGTCACTGTGCAGTGGCAGAAGTGTGATACAATGCCCAGAATCAACTGCTTCATCCTTTCCCTTAATAGGGGATCGTGGCCTGGGCTTCTGGAAGTAAGAGAGACCTTGTGATGGCCGGGGAAACTGAGGCCCAGAGCCAGGAATCAATGTGTCTGAATTCATATGGGGTCAACAGTGGTTGGATCTCAGTTGATAGTGGCAGTTATCTTCCAGCCAAGATTGGTTCTGTCTCACTTTTAGTTTTTGGTTGTCTAGAGTAAATGTGAAATCACTGTGGGCCTTGTGTCCTTGGCTTGAGACAGACTGGTTAGCAGGTGATGGGTAGTCACTGTCTTTGCCTAGCTTTGAGTTTCCTCTCAGTTTTGCTTTGTGAAGGCGTGCTCCTCCCCGCCCTCCCATTCCCACTCTTCCAGGAGCCACTAGATCAGTCATTGTTTGAATGGAGCGTCTCTGCTGTTGTTCTGACTCCTGTTTGTGGCCGCAGTGCTTGGCCTTCTACAGCCCCCAGCCCTGGCAGCTGTAGCACATTGGCCCTTGTGTTTTCATAGCAACAAAAGCACGTGGGGAGCGCGTGCCCTGCACATGCCTTGATCACATATTTATGACTGTAGAGTCCGAGCTGATCGTGACATTCTCATATGGGTTTGGTGTGGCCACTCCCCTTCCCCAAGGGAGAGCACAATTGCTGTATTGTCTGTTGTGTTCTGGGTTAGCTGCGTGGGTCAGAGCAGGGGCTGTTGGTTTACTGGGAATTAGAAATAACCATTTTTGCAGCTTTGTACCCATATGCTACTGTTTTATGAAAGGGAGAGGTTTAGGACACTGTCAGAATCCCCTGTGCCACCTGACTTTGTTCATCTAAGTAAACCACCAGTCCCTGTAACTCAGCTCACTTGTCTGGCATCCTTGGGGAGAGGCAGGCCAGGCTTGGCAGGAGCTAGAGCTAGCAGGGTGGTGTGGCAGAATCTTCTGGGCCTCCTGAGAGGTATTGGCCAGACATTGTGTGCTGCACTTGTTTGGGCATCCAGGGGTCCCTCCCTTTTGCAGCTGAGAGCCTTCAACTCCCAACTCCCCTGGAGCCTGCTGGAGTGTCAGACATGTCACTTAGTGGCTTCCTTTCAGAATGCTCTGACCCAACTCTGTTGAATTTCTACCCATCTGTTAAGATCTAAAACTTATGCTGATTTCTTCAGGAACTCCCAAATCTTCAGCTCTCTTCTTCATGTTACAGGCTCACTCCTCTGTCCTTGGCACTCATCTTTTGATACCAGTTATGCCTAGTGGTAGTCCCATTTGAACATTTGGTGTTTGCACTAACTCGGCTGTGAGCCTGTGCCTTACTCCCTCAGTTCCTAGTGCAACCAGTCCAGTGAGGGTTAGACTTGGGATGGGACTCTGATACCAAGAGAAAATAATGATGAAAGAAACACAGCACAGGGTATGCATGGGAGCCACCTGTTGAAGTCAGCGAGAAAATACTTGGTTCTGTGTAAAAGTCTGTTCTCAACAGCATAGCGTCACATGCACATTTGACCCCCCTGTGACATTTTTGCCCTTTGACCCTCCTCACTCACTGTGGAGGCTTCTGGGTGTTTGGGCCTCCTCATTGCAATAGTCGGGGCTGTCCAGGCCCTGCCGGGCTCGGGGCTAGCCCTGCTTGAGCTGCCTCACATCAGACCCTGGCTGCAGCTGGCCTCTTTCTTCTGAAAGCAGAACACAGGAAACAAAGCCTTTGGAGCAGGGCTCTGGGCTCCCCACTTGTCTGTGCCAGGGGTGGGGAGTATGCTGCCTTGCCCTTGCTCATGGAGGCTCTGATGGGGGTGTGCTGGGAGTGTGTGAGCATTGTCAGGGGTTTCTTGTCTTCCACAGGTTCTGCTCTGCTGTTACGGAGTCTGGACAGCTTCAGCCCAGCCCTCTGGAGGTGCAAGGCTTTGAATTAGTGTTAGTAACACCATTTCGATAGCAGTGGGAAACACCCCAGACAAGAGATTTTAGTACCTTTGGGCATCAAGGAAGTTGAGACTAAATGTGACAAGTGTGTTGCTTGCTTCAGCAGACGTTTCCTTTGTGCTGGGGACCTGAGAGACTAAGTAAGGTGGGACTCTTGCCTTCAGAAGCTCACAGTCCCTGGTGGTGACAGAAACTCGTGGCTCAAGCTCTGAGTGGTATGGGGCCAAGGGCCTGACTGTGTGGCGTGGGGAGGAAACATGAGCTTGATGACACTTAGTCTGGAGGCCCAAGAGGCTGAGAGGGCAGAGGGGGAGCTGGGAGCAACTTCCAGCCAGTGTGAGTGAAGGTCTGGAGGCATGAAGCAGCCTGGGGCATTTGGAGTATTGCAGGCAGTTTCTGTATTTAAATTGATTCTTAAGTAACAGGCGATACGTGCATGGGACCAGATTCAACAGTGAAAAGCATTTATCTGCGCCTCCTTGTCTTCTGGCTATACATTTCGTCCCCTTCCTGGAGGAACTCCTGGTGCCATGTTCTTGTTTATCCTCCCAGAGGTAGACATGCATAAGCAAGCATATGTGTAACTATATCCGTAGCTCTACCTTATATGCTTCTAAAAATACTTTTTTCGCACAGGCCAATGCCTGCATGTGGTGCAAAAAGGTATTCCTTGGAGTCTCCTCTCATCTCTGTTCCTGGCTCCCCATTCTCCCTTACTGAAGACAATTGATAATAAATTTCTTTGTATCCTTGCAGAGACTTCTGTGTTGTTAGTGCAATCAGTTATCTAGTTTCTCCCAAATGGGAGCGTGCTGTACCCACTTTTTTGGTCTTTGTCTTTTTACTTAGCTATTTTGGAAGGTGTTTTTTCTGTTGGGACATAGCGAGCTCTCATAGTTTTCTGCAAAGCTGTGTTTTGTCCTTGAGGTGAGTGTCAGCATTTATTCATCATGCCCTCCTTGTAGGCATTTGGGATTTTTCCTATCTTGGCCATGCCAATTGGTACACGTTTTTTTGCACATGAACAGATTCTTCGTAGGGTCTTGTGGTTCAAGGGGACAATGTAGAGTGTGACAGTAGAATGGCACTGGGACATGGACAAATTATGTTTTGGGCTCATCTCCAGGTTGAATTGTTTCTCTTTGTGGAAACTGGACTCTGCTGAGTTTTGGAGGAAGCCCCATTACTCCTAGCTGCCTCCTATCAATGACCCCTCTGCAGAAGGGTCCCAGGCCTCAGAGTGGGCTCTCAGAGCGAGGCTTGACCAGGGGTGTGTTGCATATTGCTCAGAGACTTGTGTGGACTTTGACCCTTGGGCCATGAGCAGCAGCAGGCCGGGCAGCTAAGCAGAGCAGCTTGTAGTATGGCTCTGCAGCCCTGCCTGCCGGGGGCCTGCTGCCTGAGGATGCCACTGCCAGGTACTTCTGAGGCTTGTGCCACATGAACATCACAGCTCTAGTCAGTCCTTTGTCAGCTTTATTAATAAATGAAGTAAGCAAGGATCTGTCCAGGCAGACCTGCAACAGTGTGGGAGGAAGGGACACAGGAAGCTTTGCGCCCACCTCACACCCTTGCCATGCAAGTTTCCAAACTTTGGAAAGTCCAGTTATGGCACACTAGTTGTTTTTAAACATATATTCTTCCTCTTAGTGTTTGATTTTACTTTTTACTTCACTCATGGATCAGGTATTAGGAGTTTTCACTTCCTTGGGAGCAGGAACTGCTGTAGCTTCTGACTGTTTGTATCTTCCACCCCATGTGATCTTGACAGGCACAAAGCACTCACTCAGTAAGCTAAATGAATGGATACAACTGCCAGTCACAGAGACTTTTCAGGACTGAGAGTCTGCTGTTAACTGTTCACCCAGGGAACGTCAAACTTGGTTTTTGTGTCCAACTGCCAGGCTCTGACCATGCTAAGACATTTTGTCCATTCTGAGCCTGTGAAAATGCCTCCTTCCCCTCCTTCTAAAACATCATTATTGTTGTTTCTCAGTCTGAGGATGTTGGGCACCTTTGCCACCTCCCTAGTCTGGCTCCTGGTTGAGGTGGCCAGTGTTGGTGGCTTCTGAGAGGTTTCTTCCTGTTGGACGATGACGCCAGGGGAAGGTGCCACTTGGCCTGGAAGGTGCGTGGAGCTTGGAGGCTGGTGTACATGGGCTGCTGACCTAGTGAGTGAGCTTCCTGAGAGCAAGGAAGTCTGCACCAAAACTCGGTTCAGATGGCGCCACTAGGGGGATGATGACAATAATGCAGCAGCTATAGCAGCAGCTGGTGCAGCTGGCAGTCCGTCAAGCACTTTGGGGTATGTTGTGGACAAACAATAGACCAAATTTTTTGTTTCTTCTGGGGCGGAGGCCATTTGTGATGAGGAAGGTGATACTCCCATCTTTGGAAACTGGGTTAACTCTTTCAGGGTCCTAGAGCTGTACAGAGATTGGCCTTGGGGGCCTGGAAAAGTTCACCGAGGCTTCCCAGGGTACCTTGCTTCCAGGCTGGGTCATTTTCTCTTTACTCCCCCCCTCCCCCCAGCTCTGTGCTTTTGCTTTACAGGAGGCCTGGGTGTCATATCCAGAGTGCCTAGAAGGAAGTGGAGAAAAGTTTGCAAATGAGGCCCCACCCCCTTCCCCCATGCCCTGCCAAGAAATAAAACAGAAGCTCAAGACCCAAAGAGCGGCTGCTCCCCAAATTTCTTACATTAATTCCGTGGCCTATTGAGAGTAATTTAAATCCGAATGCCTGGTCTTAACTTTGAATTACGGCTTACTGAAGCCCTTAGAAGGAGTCTCCTTCTCTATCTAAAGAGCCAAGAGTCTGGTGCTATTTTGGTCGGTCTTACAGGCAGATGGCTGACTTTACACATCCAGAGTCCCCCTTTCCCCTGCTGTGGTGCTGTAGCTCATGGCAGGACTGGTTCTTACTGGAGTCAGTCCTGCCCTTCAGAGCCCTCTCTGCCAGTAAGGACCAGATGGACAGCTTTGGCAGTTTGACCTGAGAGGTGCCATGGGTTTGGTTGTACTTGTCATAATGACAGACCTGTTGGGCAGCTCTGAGTCTTTCCACATTTGTTTTGGCAAATGATGGTGTTCTTGAACTTGAATGTGTGTAGAGTTTGCAGTGATGTAGGATAATGGGGAGAAGTCAGGAGGCTTCACGTGTGATTGTTTAGCCTGTCTGATTAATTTCTAAACCAGCCTCTGTAAAATAAATTGCGAGGTATGACTCAATCCAGACCAAGGTGAGGGGAGTCCTGAGTGGGAGCCAAGGTCAGGATGTGATCTATGAGTGGGCGATAGATGGGAGACCTGGTGACCCTCATGTCTGCAGTGGTTCCTATAGTGCTCAATGGTCTCTTCCTGTTTCACTTCCAGTGTTCCAGTTGATGGTATGATACTGTTTTGAATGAAACACAGATTTAGCCCCTAAGCCTCTGAGATAAAGAGATCACTACCCCCCACCCCCTGATGTGTCCTAGGTGAGAGTGGCATGGGATGCCACACTGGTAGGAAGGTGGTGTGTGTAGCCTGGGCTGGGGTGGGTCTTCCTGCAGAAAGAAGAGTGTTGCTATGGAAGGGCCCTATGAATCCATGCATGTTTTGTAAAGGAAGAGGACTTTAGCCTGAGACGTGGGCAATGAAGGTGTCAAAACTGGTCAATGGCTAACTTCTTGGTGGTTCTGGAAACTCCTCTAATTTAGAACAGTGCTAGTTTCACCAAAAAGATGCCCAGATGTTGCCATGTGCTCCTGACAGAGCTTGGAACATGCACTTGTGCATAATCCCCCAGCCCATTCCATGAATGTGTAAGAGGGGAAGGTTGGCCCTGCAGTCCCGTCTCTCCCTCCCTCCACCCACCTCAGGCAGATGGTAATGTCATTGTGGCTTCCTGCTCTGGCTTGGCTCTCTGGGAAGTCATACCTGAATCACTATGGCAGTGAGTGAAGATTTGGCCTTTGCTGGGGTCCAGCTTCCTGGGACCTTGAACACAGCAGGTCAGCTCTGAGCAGGACTAGGATAGCCAACCTGCACACAGCTCAGGATAGTAGTTGCTTCAGGACAGGTTGTTCCTGTTGACATATGACAGGTGAGGAAACTGAGGTTCAAAGGGGTACAGTGGTCCTTTTAAAGCAGCAGATTTGTGGCTGCATTTGAACTGTTGTTACTAGTCAGAAACAGAGCTTGTCTGGCCTAGACTCTAATTTGGCAGGTGAGGGAACCAGGCTCAGAGAAGGGAAGTGATTTGGCAGATTAGGTGTTGTTGGTAAGTGTCAGTCATTGCTAGGATCAGAACCCATACCTCCTGAGTCTCAATCTGTTCACCCAAGCCACACAGCCTCGTGTTTGGGTATCTCCACTTTTGGTTTTGTTTTTAATTTTTCTTACCCCTCATGTCTTATTTTTAAATCGTGGTTTGTTGGTTAAATTCGGTATGCTTGTAAGTAGGTCTGACTTAAGTAGGTCTGTTCTTAAGCCTGTTTAGGCTAAGTGGCTTAACAGTACAGTAGATTGTCTCTGTGGCCCCTTACTGTCCTCTCTCCATGCTCTGGTTCTTTGTGCATCCTTTCCCTCACCCTGGTTTGGAAGAGAAGGCAGTCTCTAGTTCCGTGTCCCCGGTAAGTATTAGTTCTTGTCACCTCACGCCCCCCATTTCCTTCCTTTTGAGTCTGTTCTACAAATTGTGGTTTGTAGCGAGCTCTCCTTTTGTACTGTTTGGTGGGCTAAAATGACAGGAACAGTGGTGAGAATTACAGTAGTGCTTATAGGAAACTCATCTTTCACTTATTTCTCATTGGTAAAGGAGTTCTTGACAAGTCATGCATGCAGTTGGCTTCAGTTTCAAGAAACAACATGGGCTGTCTCATTCCCATGTTCAGATTTGTTTTGACTTTGGAGCTCAGCACCTCCATGTCTCTGAATAATGCCATTCCTTCTCATCCCCTCAAATGTTACTTGCTTTAAAAAAGCAGAAAATCCGTACAACACTGGGATAGGGCTGGAAAGTCCTGGGGAACTGAGTCTTGGTTAGGTTCAGCAGCTTATCTTACTGTTGTGTTTTCTCTTTTTTTTCTCTCCATTAAGAGACCCTCATAGGGAACCCTGGGCCACATTGTTTATCAAGGGGGCATGGGTCAGGTCCTGTTCTAGCCACTGCTAGCCTTTCCCCAAATGTGGGCCTCTGATGGTGTTTGGTAACCTGAAGGACCAGGTGGGGGAATATGTATTCATCCTAGGTAGTGAAGAAAGCATTTCCAAAGATGTGCCTTATTCTGGAGTGGGGGACAGGGATGGAGTGTCTAAGGACAGCCGGAAGTATTTGTCACCTGCTTCTCAGTCCCAGGAGTGAGGTGCACCCAGGAGCTCATGCTGTAGCTGTGAAGACAAGATTCTTTTTAGCCCATTTACGAGAATTTAGTAACTGCTTACTCTCTGCTGGGAATCATGCTTTCCTTAGAGATGTCAGTACTTCCAGGGACGTGTTTGCAGTGCCTCCACCTTACAGGACATCAGTTCCTTAACCTTCTTGTACCTGTGATCAGCAGAACAAGGATAGCTTCTTAAATATTACAACAGAAGAAAAGGCACTTAGCAAAGTTAGGTGGCTTGTCCAGAGTCACACATCTCATCTGGAACTGAGCTGGGAAGTGTGGCTTCTGGACTGAAGGCCAGTGCTCTTCCCACTTCTGATAGTGGTGTAGCAGGTGGATGCTGATGAGTTCTTGCTTTGGGCAGGCTCTGTGCCAAGGCAGAGAATGACTAAGGTAGGTCTGCAACTAGGCTGCACAACTTAGAGAGGAACTTTGAGAGAAGGTTAGAGCGGGCTGTGGTGGATGTACAGTGGGAGGCAGAGTCTCAGGGAAACTGGTAGATGAACAGATTCTGGCTGGGATAACAACAAGCCAGTGTAACTCCCTCCATACCTAGGAGCATCCTGAGTTTCCTAGGTGACGTTTCACCCTCTTTGTGCACCCTTCTTAGCTGCACATCTGTGCAAATGAGAATGGACAGTGATGGCTTTGTGTCCCACTCCCACCTTCTCCCAGACTCCCCATCTGTCCACTCCCCTTGTCCTCAGGGGTACCCATGGCTCCATGTTTCAACATAAGTTCTGGAAAACTGGTGTTTGGCCTGGAGTTGTTCAGGAAGAGCTGTATTCGAGAGGCAGTGTATTGCAAACTCAGTGTCTGGGCTTTGCTGTTCAAGCATTTAACTGAGAAGTGAAATGTGTGCTTACAAGCTAATCATGAATCATACAATTCCTGGAATAAAAGGGTAATGACTAAGTTGACCTAAGGCAGAGCCTTTGGAGTTCAGCATATGTGGATTGAGTCTTTGTGCCATATTCACAACTGGGCAACATTGGGCGTGGGCCTCATTTTTCTTTTCTGGAAAATGGAATAACCGCAGTGCCCTTCTGAATGGATGCTCTAAGGATACAGTGAGCAGAGGGCCTGGCTCTGTTGCTGTGGCTATTCCTGCTGAGTTGAAAGGTAGGCACTTTGTCACCCTTAT
This sequence comes from Castor canadensis, assembly GCF_047511655.1. NCBI lineage: Eukaryota > Metazoa > Chordata > Mammalia > Rodentia > Castoridae > Castor > Castor canadensis. The sequence goes on from NC_133392.1 coordinate 7,717,791, forward strand.
TTCTGCAAGTAGAGACCAAGAAGAACTTGGAATTTTTTTTAATAGGATATCTTTTTTTCCTGGATGCTGCCTCTGTTGCGGAGTTTCCTTAAGTCAGAGACGTTTGGTATTGAGCGTGTCCTTAATGTTAAAGTTAATGACTAAAAGGATTTTATTTGTCTCTGTTTTCCATCTTTTATCAGAGATCTTTAAGTTGTACCCAGAACCCTGTGCTGAGAGACAGTGTTCACTACAGTGGGAAACATAGCTTCTCAGGACCTGTTTTCTGGTTGAAGTTCCAGACTCCTGGAACTGCTTAGTCTGGGAAAGTAGAGCTGGGACAAAGTTCCTAGGTAACTTTTCACTTTACCCCGTCAAAAGCAGATGCAGATGGCTTAGTTACAGAGTCTGCAAGGGAAGGACAGCCTCACGCTGGTTAAATTCTCTACTCTTGGAGGGTCAGGAGGTCACCTGCAGGATGGGCAGGCAACCCTTTTTGTGCTTTTGGTTTGTCACTGAATTTGGCAGAAGACAATGTGACCTCGGGAGAAACGCACTTTCCCAAACGTTCTAAATTTGCTTCAAGACCCTGCCTACACAGGACTCGTGCCACTTAGAAGTGCATAAGACCTTCACAACGACCTTGTGGTCTTGCTGTTGTCCTCCCGTTTCCTTTGCTTAATGGGAGGGGAAGTGGAAGCTCTGAGAGCAATGACTTGCTTGAGCTATCGGGAAAATCACCGTTGGTGTCCAAGTTCATGTTTAGGATTTGTTCAGAGTCCTGTTTTTAAGGCAGTGAAATGTTACTCCTCCAGAAAACCGACATGAGTGGGTAGCACAGACTGAATAAAGACATTAGGAGAAGGAAAAGTGTAACTGTCATGATGATTTCCAGCGTGGTTGGTTTCTTTTTCAGGAAGAGACCTTCAAAATGCATTCTGGAAGCCTCCTGAAGATTCACACAGAATCATAGTTTGCAGAACTTCCTTATTGTATGAATGTATTTGCATGCACTTCTCTTTCGAAATGGATGCCCCAGATGGGGCTCCTTCCCCTTTGTCAGACCACAATGCCATCTCACTAGAACTGTGTTCAAGGGTTACAAACAGATGAATGCTCATTGAAGATTGCAGAACAAAAGCAAGACAATTTTATGTTAGGAATAACTTGTGTGAGGGAGCAAACTGTCCCTGTCCCTATGTTGTCAGACAGCTACCCAAGGAGGCAGGTTAGATTTGAGTGCCACCCTGCCTTGCTAGCTGTCAGATATTGGGCAAATATGTGACTTCTTTTCTTGGAGCCTCAATCTTCCCATCTGGAAAATGTGAATGCTCTTAACAGCAGTGGCTAGACATAAGAATGTGAGAGGGTTAAGTAAGAGCCCAAACTATGGTGGATGCTCGGGGGAGAGGTTGGAGGGCTGTGGCCTGAAGTGTGGGGGTAAGGTAGATTCTGGGGCAAGGGTTCCATAGCTCTGGCCGTAGGGCTCTTACCCTGTAGGTTTTGCGTTGGGCACAGTGTGAGAGAGTTTGGTTTTTTTTTGTTGTTGTTGTTTGTTTGTTTTGGTTTTTGATCCAGGGTCTCACTATGTAGTCCAGGCTGGCCTTGAACTCACAGTCCTCCTGACTTGGTCTCCTGGAAGGCTGGGATTACAGGCATGTACCACCATACCTGTCTTGTGGCTGTTCTTCTGAGATTTACCCTTGTGGGGAGGATTTGGGGGTGAGCAGGAGCCTCTGCTGCAATGTTGGCACCCAGGGACCATGAGGGTGGCGGGAGCCTCTGCTGCAATGTTGGCACCCAGGGACCATGAGGGTGGTCAGGAAAGTTGGTTTAAGGAGCAGTGGAAAGTCTGACTTGGCCTTTTGCTCTGTCCGGGGAAATCCTGGTAAAGATGAGTCACTGACTAGGGCTCCTGGCATCAGAGCCAGAGAGCATTGTGTCCTCATGTTTGGATCAAAGGGGACCCCTCCCTCAGACAGTGGGCAGCCCACAGGTGGGAGGAGGCCTCTCTCAGCACTGACAGGGAGTCACAGAGATGGATGCAGAATGAGGGGCTGGATCGTGTTAATGGAGGATTTAAATATAGCCATGGAAACTGCAGAGCCAGTGCTGGGATGACTGGACAGAGAGGTGCTGTCCCCTTGCTCTTTGTGCAGAGGGAACTGGGCATCAATGTCTGGGCCTTTGTTTTGCAGAGCTCTTTTTAACACTTTCTTATTTAAATTTTCCAGGGGCCCCAGGGCAAAAATGTTATTCCCATTTTCAAGATGAGGAAACTGAAGTAAAGGGAATGCTGAGGGTGGGGGCTGGGGCTGCCAATTCCCCAGTGCACCCACTCCCCTGCCCTTCCTCACCTCCCCCCTGCCTCTCCTCACTCCCCCCTGCCTCTCCCTATCACCGCCTCCCTGCCTCTCTGTATCACCTCCCTGGTGCACGCCGTGGGGGATTTTGTTTTTTGTTTTTTTAAATATTCAGTATAATTTACTCTTGGCATTTAAGTCTATGAATTTTAACAAATGTGTACATCAAGTGAGACTTACTTAAAATTTTTTTTTATTTTGAGGTCATTTTACATTCGTGTAGTTATAAGAAATAATACAGAAAAATTTGGGGTACTTCTACTCAGTTTTCCCCAACAGTAACCTTTTGCAAAATTAGTGTGACATCAGAAGCAGGATATCCACAGGGAACAGTGACGATTCACAATGTGTTCACCTCTGTTACCTTCTCTACACACACCCCACTGGGGTGCCCTTCAGTTCCATGACTCTCCAATTCTAGTCCCACTCTTCTCCAGCTCTGTTATCTTTGTCATGTCAAGAATGTCATATAAATGGAGTCATATACCAGTGACTCTTTGGGGATTGGCTTCTTTCACTCAGCATAGTTCTTTAGAGGTTTCTTTAGAGGTTTCTCCACATTCTGGTGTGTATTAGAGTCCATTCCTTTTATGGCTGAGTAGTATTCTTTGGTGCAGAGGAACCATGGTTTGTTTGACCATTCACCCGGCAAAGGACATCTGGGTGGTTTCCTGGTCTGGGCTGTTATGAATAAAGCATTTGTGTGCAGGTTTTTGCATGAACATAAGTCTTCATTTCTCTGGGATCAGTGCTAAGGAATGTGATTGCTGGGTTGCTCGAGTGAGTTTCTAAAGGATGCATTTGGCAATTTTTGGAATTTCTTTTTGTGGTACTGGGGTTTGAACTCAGGGCTTTGGGGTGTATTTGGGATAGAGAGATGAGCACCACAGGGAAGCGCAAGCCTGGGTCCACCAGGGTTTAAATCCCAGAACCTAGGCCCTGGTGCATTGCTACATATGGCTGTACAATGGGGACAATTGAACCTTCCTTGTTGCTAGTGTGTGTAAAGTATCAGGTACATAGTAGCGCTAGGGTCAGTCCATTTTCTGCTACTATCATGAAATAATGGTGCCTGGGTAACTTTGTAAAGAAGAGAGGTTTATTGAGCTCACCGTTCTGGGTTCAGGAGCATGGTGCCAGCATCTGCTAAGCTTTGGTGGAAGCCTCAGGGCAGATGGTATTTGTCACATAGTGTATGCAAAAGAGAGACAACACATGGTGGGACAGAAAGCCGGAGTGACTGGTTGAGGCCAGGCTTGTGTTTTTTTATAACATTCTCTCCAGAAAATAACTCAAGGTCCCATGAGACCTACTTTAACCTGCCCTGGAGGGCAGCGCATCCTGCAAGACCTAAGGATCTCCCCCTGAGCCCAATCTTTTAAAGGTCCTACCACCTGTTAACATCACTACACTGGGGACACGAATCCTTCAGAGGTAAACCACAACAATGCCCAAAGAAGCTGTTCTTCGTGTAGGTTCAGAGGAAACCCACCAGGCCAAGCAGGATCTATGCTTAAGAGGTAGCCTCTGGGATTGCCCGCCCCCATGAGATCACCCCGTAATTGTCTTTTCCAAGGCCATACCAGATTCTCTCTGAGAAAACCCTGGCCCTGTTCTTACGGGTCTGTGTCACTGACAGGTGCCACCATTCCCCAGTGAAGTTGACCCAGCCCTTGCCATGGATCAAAGGAATCCCAGGGGATTGCAGATTGCGCCAGGCTCTGCTGGTCTGGATTTGCCTCACCAGGTCTGAGAATATGCCATCTTTCAGAAGTTGCTATGATTTACCCAGTTCCAAAAGTGTGTATTGGGCTCTTACCTTGTGCAAAGTAGTTATGGGTGTTGTAAAGGTGCAGAAAAAGTTACAGCTTTTTCTTCTCAAAACTCAAAGCAGCACCTCCTTTGGGAACTCCTTTGGGACCCCCGAGGCTGCAGGGCAAGGTTTGCTCTCAACATGACTTTCAGAGCCTGCTCCAGTGCAGCCTCCACGGTGCACACATGCCCCATGTCATGTTCCCACTGTTTCAGTAGAACTTTTAAAAACCCTCATGCTATTCCTTTGCACACGGCACTGTGATTTATTTCAGCAGTCCCCTGTGATTGAACATCTAGGTTGCCCCCACTCTTGGGCTCTTAGAGTGGTCCTATGTGTCTTTGGTCCCTGTGCCAGAATCTCTTTCAGTGCCCCTTCCCTCTGCCTTCAGTATGGGCAGTGCCTGCTTTGCAGCCTCTTTCCCCAGACCCTGAGGGCAGGCCTGGTGCTGTACCCCTCTCTCCTCCAGGGCCTGTGGTTGTTGCTGACTCCAGGGTACCCAGGAGCTAAGGGTGCTGTGATGCATGTCTGTCATTCCTCATGCTGCCTTTGCCTGTCCTGGTCTCTTGTAGGGGCTACTGTGGGGACAGAGCTGATGACAGCAAGGGAGGCCCCACCACTGCCTTGGTCCAGATTCCTGCTTTGTGCAGAGCTGTGACTGGATGGGCTGATGTGTTTCCATGGCAATAGACTTGTACAGCATCATTCTTACCGGCCTCCCACTGTTTTACCAGAGGGATGGGCCATAATACAGCCAAGCCCCTTGTGGTGGAATTTAAATAAATTTGAGAGGATGATGGCCTGGGTGCCCATTGCGTAGAGAGAGAGAGAGAGAGAGAGAGAGAGAGAGAGAGAGAGAGAGAGAGAGAGAGTACTTGGCAAAGTTCGCTCAGACAATATATTTCAGGAGCAGGGATCACAACTCAGGTGTGCTTGACTCAGGATTTCAATTTGAAACTCCTGAGCCTATTTGCCTTAGAGAAGAAGAGGGTTGGTGTGGGGAGGTGACCTCCCAGGCTTGTGCCAATGGCTGGCTGCCTTCAAACTGAATTGAGGCTCACACCCAGAAAGATGATGGCTGTCATCAGGCCTCCCCCACTGAGGCGGCACAAAGGGCCCTTTGAAGGGTGAGTCCAGGGCACCCCTCCTGGCCTGCTCCTGAGCCAAGCATGCCCGGGGCCAGCGGGCATTTCTGGCTCAGCTCTTTGGCCAGACCCCAGAGGAGTGGTCTGAAGATCTTTCTTTGAATGGATCACACTTGGTTAGGATGTGCTGCTTCTAGACTGGTGTATTGAAACTGTGTCAGGTCTCCCAGTGCCCTCTGGGACTTCTAGACCCCCTGGGCCTCCCTTCCTGAACAGTCAGCCTTTGAAAATGGATTGATTTCCCTCCTCCCCTTCCCCGATTTTGCACTTTGGATGAACCTTGTTTTCGAAGAACAGTAGAAGGTAATTTTCCTGTGCTTGCCAGCTGGCCTGTAATTGAGCAATTTCAATAACACCCACTGTAAAGTCTAATAGAAGTAAACAGGAAAATATGATTTACAATCTGGATGGCAAGTAAATACCAGGGTGCAATTAATTTTTACACAGAGCAGCAGATTCTAAAGCGTTTTCCTGTGCTGAGCAGTTTGTTTTTAATTACAGATTAGGACCTGCCTTTCTACTTATTTATTGTGATTACCACCATTATTTTCTTGGGTTTTGTTGGTGTTCTTTAAGTCCCTTGTATCTGTGTGACTTTCTCTGAAGGTTTAGCCACAGAAAAGTGGATGAGGAAGTAGGATCAGAGAAATTAACTTGTAAGGAATGGTTTTTCAAACTTGAAGCTTGCACTCTGCTTGGTGGAAAATGATGTTTGGTTGGGGTGGGGGTATTGACAGGCTGTGCACAGCAGTGATGTTGAGGGGTCCTGTCACTGTTGGAAGGTCACTTGGTTTTGTTTTGGTTTGTTCTGGGGAAGAGGACAGAGCTACATAGGCCCTCAGTGTTGCAAATATGTTGATATTCAAACGTGGCACTGCCAAAAATGGACAATGTGTGCTTTTAAATAGACCCTCCTGATTCTTTGGTTGCTGTTGTTCATAAGTGGGTAGAGAAGAGGAGCTGGTCTGCCAATTGTGGGTCTCTTGTGGATACCCCAAGGCTGGCATGGGGGAGGAGTTCTGAGAAGTCTTGGCTTTGGTGACCTCCCACAATGCACTTTCTTTTTTTTTTTTTGCAGTACTGGGGTTCGAACTCAGGGCTTTGCACTTACTAGGCAGATGCTCTACTGCTTAGGCCACATCTCCAGCCCCAGAATGCACTTTTAATAAATAAGGAGGTGGTTTCATTCCCACTGGGTCCCCAGAGCCATTGGGAGTGGGCTGTGCTCTCAGGATGCTGATCTTGCCTATTCTTTGTCTTGCCAGGCTGTTGACCTTGCTTGGTCCTCTCCAAGAAGGGTCTCATTCCAAGGGTGAGTGACTGATGGGGAGCTGTTTCTGCTGACTTCATTCCCTGGAGGTGCCCAAGCATCACTGCTGACCAAGTCTGCCCTCTTGAAGATGGCTCGTGCCTGCCCTGGGATGCAGCCCAGCGCCTAAGGTCCTTACCATGGTGATGATCCTAAGGAGAAACCTCGCCAACCAGGGAGCTGACTCCATCACATGCAGGACTTTCAGCCCTGAACTGGTGAGCACTTACTTAGCAACCTTCATTTCTTTGACCTTAAAGGCCTGATGTGCAGGTGGGCTGTGGACCAGGCATCCAGGCCTAGCAACCTGGGGTCAGAGTACCCCAGAGTAGAGCTCTGTGAGGCATTCCAGGCTGGGACCACAGGGCAAAGGAGCACAGGAAGGAAGTAGCCCCACCCAGGTTAGAGCTGCTCTGGTGAGAGAGGAGGGGAAGACCTCCACCTGGTAGATAACACCAAGTGAGCCCAGCATTCCTTCTGTCTCTGCCCAGCAAGGGAAGGCTGTTTTCAGAAAGGGGATGGTGCTAGAGTGGAAGGCCAAGATAAGGCTGAACCTCCGAAGGGCAGTGCAGAGTGAGAGCCACTACCTCGGGAATGTTGAGAGTGGGAGATGACTGGGAAAGAAGGCACCGCCTGGTAGGAAGGTGATAGGCCATGGTAGCAACCACCTGCTGGCTGCCCTCTGACGAAATGGTGGTGGTCTGCGGCTGAGAGACAGCTAACTGGGCCATAGACTGTGAACAGAACCACCTGTTCTGTTCTAAACCCCTTTCCAAGCCCAGACCTCTGAAGTGAGTGGGCCATCCCTGTGGGGAGCAGGAGCCACCTTGGCAGTAAACACCTCAGGACTCTGCAGCTTCTCAGTGTGCTGTCACCTAGGCCTCACCTGGCACCCTTCATGGTCCCCTGGAAGGCCTAAATAGGAGAAGAATCCCTATTAAGACCCTTGGTGGGCTTCTTTTCCCAGTTCTGTGCCAGTGAGCACCATGATGAGAGCAGGCCACTGAGGGCTTTGGCTTTGGGAAAGCCACCGAGGCCTGTACACATCCTGTAGGCCATCACAGAGCTCCTGCCCATGTTGGGCGTAGGCTGGCAGAATTCATCACGACTCCAAACTGGGCTTGTGCTTTCTGCCTTGAGTGGTTCCCAGTCCAGAGGAGCATTGTCTGGACAGGTCTGCATTCAGCCACCCTTCAGGACCCATTAGTACTAACTCATAGCTGAAGCCCAGATGATGAAGTCCAGGCTGTGAGCAGGCTGGCTGGGCTGGAGCATGTCAGGAAAAAGCACACTGAGCAGGGACACTAGATGTGGCCTTGAAGGAGAAGTAGAAGTGCTTTAGAAACTGTTGGGTCCAACTTCCTCATTTTACAAATGCACAGCAGAGACCTGAAGCAGGCCACACTGCCTCACAGGTGCTGTCCCTTACCTCACAGCGGCCCCACCTTCTGGTCTTTGTGCAGGCCTCTTCCCTCAGACTGGTGTCTGGACCCCGGTCTCTGCGACTCCTCCCTGTGCCCCAGCACTACAGGAACAGGGCAGAGAGCAGGCACTCAAGGTGACCTTCGTTGTTGCAGCAGGGAGTGGAGCTGCTACGGCCAGCCAGGTCTTCTGCCATCACTGCATTGTTTTCTTTGTGTTTAATATACATCATCAATTTGATCACTTCTCATCACTCTGCTGGCCTCTCAATGTGAATTCTTATAATGGGTCCCCTGCTTCTAGCTCTCGAAACCTGTCTTCCACTCCTCAGCCAGATGGAACAGCAGTCAGATCTGTCCACCTTTTACTTAGAACCATTCATTGGCTTCCCACCTTCAGTGGAGCACATGCCAGAGCCGTCAGTAGGAAGTACGACACCCATGTAGCCTTGCCTGCCGTGCCCACTGTGATCGATCGATCCATCTCCCTGCTGCTCTTCCCACTCACTCTGCTCAGGCCACACTGGCCTGGCTCAGACCTGCTGAGCGTGAGCCTGTCTCAGGGCTTTGCACTTCTTCCATGGTCCGGAACCCTCTCCCCTTGGCATACTCCTCTTCCTTTCTTTCATTCTGTGGCCACTCAGCCTAAAATTGAATCCTATCCCTTTTCCTGCCTTCTAGCCTTTGCCTTCTATCTCCTCCACACATATCTTCTGTCCTCCTTTCTCACCTGTTTTCCTTCCTCGGCTCTTAGCACTGTTTAACAGTTCACTTGTTGGACTTGAGTATCACAAAAGCCGGACATTTATCTCTTTTGCTTGTTGCCACACAACCCAGTACCTAGAACAGGGGCCTAGTGCCTAGCAGGTACTTGGTAAATATTTGTAGAGTGGTTGAGTTTACGGGTGCCCATGGCTCCATGGCTTCTGAGCTTGTCATTGTTTTGGTCCTTCTCTGGCTGCTGCTGTGCTCACAGCTGAATGGGTGCAGATGTGAGTCTCTTTGTTTCATGCTGCTGCTGACTTTCTTTTCCTGGGGAAGTCTGAAGAACACATCTGTAGTAGCTCTGTCAGAAGGAGTGACGCCCAGGTGAGGATCCATTGAGAGGGCCAGAGGGAGGCAGTCTCTGATGAGATTGGGCGTATTCAGGGTGGTATGGCCATAGACAGGCACCCTCTCTGGACCTGGGCTTCTGGCTTCCATGACTTGTCACTGTGCTGTGTCCTGTGTCAGGGAGTGACTGGTTGGTTCCTGGTCCCCTGAGCCCAAGGTCAGTTGAGCTGCTCTTCCAGAAACATGGTTTGAGCCTCTGCCAGGAGCATGGCCTCTGAGCCCTAGCCAGGGAAGGGAAGACTTGTCTCCTCAGGCAGAAGAAAGTTGGGGGTGGCCCAGGGGAGTCTGCTGCCTGTAGTCGTTCCTGTAAGGCTGTGGTCTTCACTTCCTGTTTCTCTTCCCTTCTGGAAGCATGTCCTGGTGTTTTTTGTTGCTGGCTGATCTGGGCCAGAACCACCTGATGCAGTGCTTGGGGCCCATCTTGTCTCCTCCTCCTTTTGACTCCAGTTGGCAGGTCAGTTCCTGGGTGGCCCCTTTGGAGAGGACTCTTCTTGTCTGTTAATTTGTCGACACACCGCACCAATGGTTGGCTACATTCCGGGCCTCACCCAGTTCTGCTTGCATGGTGCAAATGGAAGCACAGTGGGGGCCGTGGAAGGCTGCTGAGTCCAGGGCCTTCCACACCATCTCTGCCTCTCTAACAAACATGGAACTGTGCCTCCAAGGATGTACAGGGTGCAGGGTGCAAAGTTCAAGTCCAGTTAGCTACTTAGCTTCTAGCACCTTCCCACCGGAGCCCAGCATTGGCTCTGGAGGCTGTGGTCATCTTGGCTCCTCTGACCTCAGGGAGAGCTGCTGTGAATAACTGAAGAAAGACCCCAGAAAATCTCAGTCTCGTGACAACCTCCATGGGATAGTACCAAGTTGATTTATGTCAGTGTTTGTTGTGAGCAGCAGCAAAGGTGTAGAGGAAGTTGTTGGGTTTTTGCTTCACATCCTAAACTGGTCACATCATGTAAATACCATCAAGTTAACAGCAGGAGGTAGAAAATAATTTCTTTTATTTCTGTTCAGACCAAGAAGGTAACAGAAAAGGAAGTTTAAGATTAAAAAAGGAATCAATTCTGGGGAGTCTGGGGACAGTGCAGCTCGGGTCACTTTGGGGATCAGGGAGCAGGCTTCTAAGGCACAGACCCCCTCTCTGCGCCTCTTCCTACTCACAGGAGAGAAGGTTTTAGGCCCTGGGCATTTTGGCCTGCTGGAGGAGAGCCCACAGCTGCTGCCTCGAGACCTGGTGAGGAATAAGGGGATGCCTTTGTGTCTGCCCTTCCGGGGCTTCTTGTAATGGCTTTTTTTTTTTGGTGGGCTGGGGTTTGAACTCAGTGCTTTGTGCTTGTGAAGCAGGCACTCTACCGCTTGAGCCACATCTCTGCTCCATTTTGCTTTAGTTATTTTGGAGATGGGGTCTTGTGAACTATTTCGAAACTAGACTGGTTTCAAACCATGATTCTCCCTATCTCGGACTCCTAAGTAGCTAGGATTACAGGTTTGAGCCTCTGGTGCCTGGCTTTATTCCCCTTTTAAGAAACTAAATGTTGGAGACAATGTGACTGTCCCTACTCTCAAGAAAGGTATAGGAAAAAAAGAAAAAGAACTAACAAACACTTGGCATTTTCCCTTTCTAGGCCTAAGGCCCACTTGCCCAGGAGCAATGGTCTGAGCATACAGGCTGTTCCCATGGCCCTGGCTTAGCTCACACACACGGCAGCCATGACTGTGCTGGGTCCCTTCCCTGCTCTGCTTGGTCACTTTCCTCTGCCGAGCAGGCTCTTCCTCCTTGTGTTCTAACATTAGCTGCTGCCACTGGAAGGCAGCCCAGACATTTGACCCTGGAGCCCTCTGCTCCCCCAGCTCCTTCCCGTACGCCCACATGCAGGCCAAGGGCTTGCTCTCTCGTTTCCACAGTGATTACCCTCCCACACCCCTGTCCTTAGCCAGGCCTGGCCTTCTTTCCCCAGCTAGGCTCCCAAACCTCTCTAGACCAGAGGGGGCTGGCAAGTGGCTGCTCCCAGGCGGGGGGTGGTACATGGCTTCTGGCTGCCTGACTTGCACCACAACAACTCAACAGTCTTTCCTGGAGAGGCTGATCCAGAGGTAGAAGAGGTACTTCTTCCTGCACTTGTCAGATTGGGATGCCAGGGCTAAGTTACTTGCCTAGTTGAAGAGTTAGTGGCCATATCTGGCTTTGTGTCCAGCTGCCTAGGTAGTTGAAAGTTGGCACTTTGGCCTTCACAGCCCCAATCTCTGGCAGGCCATGGGCTGGCTGAAGTTAGGACTGAGAGTCCCCGGAATTCTGGTGCCTTTCACCCAGGGCAGGCAGTCAGATTTCCAGTCTCCCTGTGCCTATGTACCCTGAAGCTTCAGAGTCAGGGCTACCATCAGCATCTTTGAGAGCCTCCCCCAAGGGCCCTGTTCCTTTGTTGCCTTCTCTTTCTCTTCTTAGGCCTGGATCGCTCTTCTGCTTTCTTCCACTGTGGTTTCACTGAGTTCTGTTTCGGAGGCGTGGGTGCCCTGCTTGTTCCCCTGGCGCATGGGTGTGAGTACCTCCCTGTTGAGCTATGGTTGCCTGTAGACTGTGTCAAGACAAGGAAAAAATGACTTGATTGTTTTAGTCAGTAATCTGCAGAATAGCTGTGTAGACCCAGGGCTAAAGCCTGACATTTTCCGCATGGGCTGGTTCCTCCTTTGGAGCCTTAATTGTGTCTGTATTTAAGTCAGGGCCTCTTTCTTTAATCAGACAGATGGTACTGAAGCCTTGGTTTGATTTCTAGCTTTTGTCTTTCCTATGAGGATCTGATTCTGAGCACCTCGTGATATGAGGAGTCTCACAGGGACCAGGCCCTGCCCTCAGTGGGCTCAGGCACAGAGGCCCTGCAGAGGGAGGGGTAGAAAGAGGAAATGTGCTTTTACCTTCCTTCACTGCAGACCTCAGCTGTCTGCATACTTCTCTGCTGTCCAGGTTCCTCTGGGGCTGCTGCACTTTAGCATGAGGAAACTGGTTTGCTCTCTCTGCTGTGGGTATGCAGGGTTCAAAGAGTTGGAAATAGAAAGGTTGGTTTCAGGACTGGCACACGCTGGTGGGAATGTTCTCGCATTCTTAGTAGACTGGGACTAGAAAGGCTCTGCTACCCCAGAGTCAGCAGGAACTCCTGGGTGCTACTTTGTCATTTGAGGTAGGCCCTGGGGAGACCTGCTATTGGTAAGGATGTGCTGGGGCCTCAAACCCTGGGAAACTGTTGGGTACAAGATGTTCTGGCCTTGCTATTGCTGGCCTCAACTCAAAGACTGCTCAGAAAGCAAGATAGGATCCCTGATCCCATCTTCAGGTTTAGCTTGAAACCAGCCAGGGTTCCTAATTGGTAAGTAGCAGAGACCACTTCCGGCCAACTCACATGGAAAAAGAACTCACTTGAGCCGTGGCAGAGAGCTTATGCCCTGGAGAGGAATGGGACGGTCGGGCCCAGACAGGGGCCAGGGCAGGGGAGGGCTTTGGAGGTAGGTGCTCAGGGCAGGCTGAAAACCTCCCTCCAGTGAATTGGCCCTGTGGCCCTGGTCCATGGCCTAGAACTTGCCAATTCAGTGGAGTGAAAAGGCTGTGTGCATTGTCCCACTGACAAGGCAGAGGGTGGCTCTCCTCTTCTTACTGTTTTTGTCTGTAAAGCCCCAAGCTCTCCTTTGTGGCTTCTGCATGCTAGTGGAGCACATACTCTATGCCAACCCTGGTGGACCTCTGTGGGCACCCCTCTGGGTGCCTTCACCCATCTGCCTGGCACAGGGTAAGGGGGGCTGTGCTTCCCCGGTGGGTGTTGTCCTTGTGTCTGGGGCTCTCTGAGTGCTGGGAGCTCATGAAGCAAGGCAGGGGTACATCCAGTTTCTCTCTCTGAGCCCTTCCCCTAGAACAAGGGGCCTGCCTGGCTTCCACAGGCTCTGTGCTTGGCTGTGCGGATGGCACAGCCCCAGAAGCAAGCACTCATGTATTTATCACTCAGTCTTAATCAGGTGGCTTTGGTGTGGCTTATAGCTGTGCATCCTGCAGTGTTAACCTTGTCGTCTGGGAGGGAGGCAGGTGCAACTGTCTTTTTACTCTTTCTAGATATTTCCATGGATGGCTAATAGAGTAGATGGCTGTATCACTTGAAATGCAAAGGGTGACCTGGCCTGATAGTGTAAGGATTATTTTAAACCAAGGAGTGGCCAGAGAAGGGCCACCTCTAAGTCCCTTCTGGTCTTTCAGACCCTGCTCAGGTGTTCCCTAAGAAGCTGACCATGACCTGCACTTTCATCCCACACATATGCCCTGGACCCCACGCCAGCCCCAGTCCCATCTCTCTGTCTGTGTGACTGTGTCCTTCATGAAGTATGAGCCTTCCTTCACCTTTGTGTCCTCATACTGGTCAGGATGGACCCTTAAAAGTCCTATGGGAAAATGCATCACAAATGATGATCGAGTGGAAATGTTCCCAGATGGGGATGAGGTGAGGGTATTGATGCCAGGGACTTGCCACCCTCTTATCTGAGTGGGCCAGGTGTTTCTAGTCAGCTCCACCCTCCTTGCAGGACTTCAGAGCCAGGGCCTGGGTTCCCACCCACCTCTCAGCCTGGAAGCCTTGCCTGTCCCTATTATGAGGGGCTGGCTGAGTCTCCTCTCATGGGGCTCCTCTCCAGCTACAGCACTGTGTGGCAGGCTGTGGCTGGCTTCCACAGGCTCACGAGAGCTACTTGCACCGTCTCATGGTCAGCTTGTAGCACAGACTGCGCTTGAGTAACTGCCAGCTCCTGTTAACCAAGTGAGGGGATAGCTAAATGAGGGAGTGAGGCAGGTGGTTTTTGGAATTCTTGAGATAGACCTTTCTGGGGTCCTTAAGTAGGTGGTCTCCTCACCAATGGTCAGAACAGGCCTCTAGACAGCAGCTAGCACAGGGAATCCCCAGAATTATTCCACATTCAGCTTTCTGGGTAGCCATGGAGCAATTGCCTGGTTTGAGGGCTTATCCGGGTTCCCGTGACCTGTTTTTCACCCATGTTGTTCAGCTGAGGTTAGGTGTGAGCTCTGAGGGGAGATAGAGAGTGCTCACAGTCAAAGCTGTGTTTAAATATGGCAGCGCTCAGGAGTTGAAAGCCATAACTCTGAGGCTGAGAATAAATGGAACCAGTGAGTTTCTGTTTTGTATCATAGAGTATGACTGGAGGCCTTGCTGAAGGCACAAAGCAGCTTCAGAGAATAAGGTGCACTTCCGGAGAGAGGACAGCTGTCCCCATGTCTCACAGGGAGGGGCTTGGAGTGGGAGAGGACCTTCTGCTCTTCACTCCCCGGAGGGCCCTCCTCTCCCCGCCTCTCCCCAGACCCTGGTGAAGTTTGTTCAACTGTTCACCATCACCCTCCCTGTGCTCTCCCTTACATCACGTGTGTGGAGAAATCCCCTCTGTCAGAAGTCAAGGGCTTTACTGTGTGTTTTAAAAGCACTTGGATCCATAAGTTACTGGAGACTCAAGACAGAGTCCAGGCCTAGTCCTGCCCAGATGTCTCTTCTTTCCCCTATCTGACACTGACAAAGGGTAGTTCCCTCTGTAATTGTGACTTTAGCAGGAGATCAGTGCAGAGTCATGTGCAAACGTGCTTCTGATGACTTGAAGAGTGAATAGCTTTTCTGGTTGTTTTCAGCACACGCCAAAGAAGATGAGTCAAGGACCTACCCTTTTCTCTTGTGGAATTATGGGTGAGTAGCCACTCGGCGTGGGCCGTTCTCCTCTAGTCCTTCCAGTCAGGTGAGATACTGAAAGAAAGTGATGTCTGCACATGAGTGCCAGAAGAGCACTGAAGAATCTCTTCTGTTATCTTTTAACTGTTTCAGTCCCCAGCAGTGCTGGAATGGACCAGGGGGCTCCTGGGGACAGGCAGTGGTGTATGGTTTACAAATACCATTTCCAACTCTTAACATTCAGAGTTCTGTCTGATTATTAAAGTAATTCATGGTGATTTTTTTTTCACGCAAAAATATACCATAGTTTAGGAAGTGAAAATCTTGTTTTGCTCCAATTCTTAGTGATAGCTACTGTGGATAGTTTTGTTTGTTTTTTTGCATTTTTTTATCATAGCCGAGTCCATGGTGAACATATAATTATATACAACTGTGTTTGTTTGCTTTTTCACATGGAAGTCCCCACAGCAAGAAAATGACTCATTCCTTGCATTTTAATGGTCTGTAGTGCTGTCTTGTGTAGATGTATCAAAATGTCCTGAATGATGGAACTTTTCGTGGTTATTAGGTAAAGGGGCTGTTAAATTTGCTGTCTCAATGAACAGTGACTGTGTGTGAGTCTTTGTCTTTTGGATTGTGGCTTAGGATAGTTCCCAGAAGGGGAGCAGAGAGGCCAGAGGGAAGGGATCTTTTTAAGGTTCTTGCTTCATATTGCCTTCCATTGGTGCCCCATTCTCCTGTGTCTACCCATGTGTGACTTGCTGCTTCTACTGGGGGCAAAGATGACTGTTGATTATGCCAGGTGGGTTTCTGTAACACCCATGAGTCAAAGACATGAGGATGGAGAGCCACCGTGGGTCGCGTGATGCTGTCCTTCCTCTCTTTTCTCAACCCTTTGCCTCCATGTCCAGTGGTTTCCTTTTCTTCTTTCAAGGCACGTCCTGTACATGAGACCATAAGTGAGGAGGATGTTGAGTTGAGCACAGTCACTGTGCCAGGCTCCTTGTTTGCTGCTTCAGGGCCAGGCAGGTGCTCATTCCTAAAGTCCCTTGGAGGCAGAATTGGATCACATGGGGAAGAAGGAAGTCCCATGCCACAGAGCTGGGAGAGCTGAGTAGTCTTTGATACTGCCACCATTTTCCTCCATGCAGAGAAAATGGAGACAGTGAGATCACCAGGCCTTAGTTTACCAAAGGTGTGATACGCTTGAGGCCTGTCCCCACGTGATTAAATACCTCCTTGATGGTTTAGTGGCTTTCAGAAGCCTGCTGCACCGCCTGTGACACAACTGAGCTGTGTTTCCTGCCTTCTGTCATGCCAGGAGAGGGGGGCTCCCAGGCATGCCTACTCCACCCCAGACTGCAGCTCCAGCAGAGCAGGCCAGGAGCCGGGGTGTTGGGATGGTGGCCTTGACTTCCAGGCTGTTCCTGCACTAGGCTTCCCTGGTATTTGCACGGTGTTAGATGTGATAAGGTGGACCCTCATGGGTTTGCAACAGTGTTGGGGCTCATACAATCATGCTGAACTTCTAACTTTTCTGAGCCTCAGTTTCTTCATCTGCAAAATGGCAGCACCCATCTTGTAGTCTTTTTGTGAAAATTATGTGACATGATTTTTGTGAAGAGATCAGCACAGAGAGAGCATTCCACAGGAGTAGTTGAAAAGAACTGTGACCTCAGCTGAGGATCCTGCTCTCCACACAAAGGCCTCCATGTCCAATCACAGGGACCACAGTGACTTCCTTTAGAGATGGGGTGTTGCCAAAAGAGCTGACCTGTGGGGGCCAAGACAGAGGTCTGGGGGAGGGAGGCATGTGGGCAGAAGCTCAGGTTGCTCAGGATGGTCCACTTGAGCCTGTGGGGCCCAGCAGCCTATTGTCTATCTGGAGAGGCCTGCTTTCTACCAGGGAGGTCTACGGCATCCGGGAGATACCAGGCTGCATCTCCAGTTCTGGTTTACAGAATGGCCTTTTCAAAAGCCCTGCCCTGATCTCAGGGCCTCCACCCTGCCTCTTTACCACAGGCCCTGCCTGCCTCCTGTTCTGCAGGGCCAGCACCATGACCCTGCCAGCCAGCCAGGCTTGATGCTTGAGGAGAGCTGCACAGGTAGTGGATCAGTGGCTTTCCTGGGCCCTGGCTCTGCCTCTCCCTCTTCCTCTTCCATGTGACTCATCTTTCCACAGCTTAATTCCTTCCTTGGTTTAGGAGAGCCCTGCCTTGTGTGACAGCATGCATTACCAAGGTGCTTCAGGGACTGGTTCTCAAAGATACCGATCATAAAATTAGCTTGTGCCAGGCACTTAGTGCAGGAGGGAGTGAAAACTCCGAAAGGAGCTTTCTGTCTGGTGGAGAAGAAAGAGTGACAAGTAGTAAATTCCTTGTGGCCTGGTCTGGCTTCCAAAATGAAGGAGGATGTAGAGCCAGGGGCTCCATCATCCTGTATCTTGGTCTCCTCCTTTGGCAAAGTGTAGGTGTTGTAGGGATTCAAGTACCCCAGAGGTGCTTCCTGCCTCCCTCCCTTCCTTGCACCAGCTGAGGAGTGGTAGCTGGAAGAGGACCTGTGTAAGTTGGTGGGGGCTCAAATTACATCTCCAGCCGTGAGTGGAGTTTTTATGGCCTCAACTTGCCCTACTGTCACAAACTGGGAGTGCACCCCAGGCAGTGAGATTTCATCTTGGGCGTGCCTGCTTTTCAATAGCAGGGAAGAGAACACCCCGAGGGGCTGGTCAGACTTTTCAAGAGGGTTTTGGGTCCTTCTAGGGCTAGACAATGCTGAGCAAAGATAAAGCACCAAATTGTTATAATCACCAATCCCCAGCCTGTCTCCTAGAGATAAAGGGCTCAAGTGCTGGCCTTGACCGGTGCAGTTCTCCCATGAGAACTGGGGACAGTTGACTCTGGGTTCATTATAACATAATCAAGTGCTCACAACATTTTTTAAACTACCTTATGCTTTGTGATTGAGAGCTAGCTACTAGGCCCCTTTTCACCCTCCATCTCCACTCAAACTTGGGAACTTGATACAAAGAAGTGGTTTTGTACTTTTCCAAAGTAGGGGAGAGGACAAAGTCAGGATTAGGTGTGAGTGAGAGAAGCAGGGCAGAGTGGAGCCCAGCCCTGCCTGCCTGCTCTGCACAAGGCCGGCACTGTCACTACAGTGCCCTTCTAGCATAGGCTAGCTTTGGCCTCTTGGTTTCCTTTCTCACCTCCCAGGTCATCCCCTGCTCACCATCTGTGCTGAAGCAGAATTTCCCCTGCAGAATCCTCTTTGGGGGAAGAGCCATTTATGACCAAGTATGTACTTCTTGACACAGGAAACATGGGTCAGGTGGCAGCTCCATGGGCGTGGTCTATCCACTGGTCAGCTGACCAGCAGGGAGTCAGCCTCCTGTTCCTGACAGTGACTTCTAGTGGGGGCAAAAAGGGGGTCCTCCTGCATTGGGTGAGGCAGGGACTGCATATGAAGCCTCTGTATGCAGTCCCCAGATCGTCTGTCATCTGCCCTGGGAGATACCGCTTCACACTGGCCGGGGGTCACACGTGTGCCAGTTTAATCTTTTCTTGGTGAAACAGGGCAAGTGGGGTGAGAGCAGGCTCCATTCACCACGCTCTGCTAATTGCAGCCATTAAATGAGTTCTGTGTTGTGGAGACAATGGACACTGAACGTTCCATTTTCCTCACCACTCAGGCGGGAGAAGACCTGGAAATCACACAAAACGTGAGCCAGCAAAGGCAATACCAATTATTTCAAAAAGTCCACTAGGAAAAGTCTTAGAAATGCAAGTCAGTGGACAGAGAACAAAACAATTCATATGCTAAAAAAAATCGGATGGAAACCCATAATTACTTTAGGAGTTATGGTAATAAATTATTTATTAATGTAAATTATTTCACAGGCAGAGAACATAGAGGAAACTTGAGCAGAAGGATCATACATTATGTATAAAAAGGAATTGTAAAAATATTATAGCAGCACTCCTTGTGCCTGCCGCTCCAGTTCAGGTTTGTCAGCATTTTAATTATAAGCCCTTACTTTCAGTGTTTAATTACTTGGCTGTTAAAGTCTGCTCTGTACATAAAAGGCTTGTTCCCGGGGGCACTCTCTGGATGGATTTCTACAGGGAAACACATGGCTGTGTTGAGCATTGTAGGACTAAAAGATGTTGCTTTCAGACTTGGTAGCTTTTGGTTTTTTAGCTCAGCCACTATTTTCCACTAAAGATGGACCATGATTATACCTTATATGAAGAAGCTGGCATTCAGGGGCTGAGTGTCTTCTCTTTCTCAGAGCAATCAACCAAATGAATGAAACAAAAACAGCAATAACAAAATCAGAGCTGTGGAGGCTTAGATTTTAGTCTTTGCTATATTTTCTGTCTGTCAGAGATAGCCATTTTGAATGTGATCATTGGGCCGAGCCTCCTAGAAGAAACTGCTTATTAACTAACGTAGCTAGCGTGAGATTGGTTTTCAGTGAAAAATTTACATCCGTGCGGCGGCTCACGCCTGTAATCCTAGCTACTCAGGAGACAGAGATCAGGAGAATGGCCGTTCAAAGCCAGCTCAGGCAAACAGTTCTCAAGACTCTATCTCCAAAATCCCCAACACACACAGACACACACACACACACGGCTGGCAGAGTGGCTCAAGTGGTAGAGCGCCTGCCTAGCAAGTGTGAGGCCCTGAGTTCAAACCCCAGTACCACCAAAAAAAATTATACCCATATACAAGTACATGCATGCGTATGTATGACTTTTTAAAAAAAAGTTATTGTTTTAAATTTGCCACTATTGTGGTTATATGTGTGATTTTTATTTATTTATTTTTTTTATGGGACTGGGGTTTGAACTCGGGGGTTTTACACTTGCAGAGCAGGTGCTCTACTCCTTGAGCCGCACCTCCAACCCTATATGTGTGATTTTCAAACCTCGAAAATAGTTCACGAGCCTCCTATCCAGGGTGTTGTACCACTTACTGGTGTCAGACAGTGTTTCTGGAATAAAGTTCAGACTGGAAGTAGACAAGGAATGGAGTTGGTACGTGAGAGCTGTTTGCAGTGACAAGTGAAAAGGGGCCTACTGGGCTGTTTTCTGATGTAGGCTGAGCTGACCTGGGGTGGGAGAGGTGGCCCGCAGTGGTGCAAGGACAGGGGCTGTCATTGGTATGCCCCCGTGTGGAAGATGGCCAACTGCAAGAGCACGGTCTTGAGATTGCAGATTGGGTTTAAGCCTGGGCTCTGCTGTTTGCTAACTGGTGTCCACAGAGGAGACATGGCACTATTTTGCAGCTCATTTTCTCCACCAGTGGACAGGGATGGCTGTGCCAATCCATTAGATGCGTAACGTGATTGAGTTACGCACTTCTGCTCTTTCCCTGCTTCAGCAAGGAGTCCATCAGGTATTAGCTCATGAGCAGTTGTTCTGCATCTATTGACAGTTTCCAGAAGCGCTGTCGCTGCTGCCAGTTGTCTTGTCTGTACAGTCACCCAGCCTTGCTGTGTGCATGGTTTAGAGAACTACCCGTTTCACATGCTCTATATACACCCACAGTCAGGAAGGGCTCCAAAAGATGGACCAAACTGACCTTCCCATCCCTTCAGGGTTTTGTTGCCATAGTGAATACTAACTGTCCCCACACATTTGTCAGTGCTCCTGGGAGCTGGGGGATGGTGGAGCCAGGAAGTCCTTGTCAGAACTGCAAGGCTGTCACAGGACCTCAGTCCACCTGCTTGTACAGATGGGGAAGATTGCTCCCAGTGCCCATTGTGCTGTGGGAAGAGCAAAGACTTCCCAGAAGCCGTGGCAGCTGCCATGGGCCATCCCTCCCCCCATCCCCCACCCCATTACCGCCCAGTCAGTCTGAACCCTGATCTTTGTCCTCACCAGCCTCCCTGGCTTCTCTTAGAACCCCAGGTGGGGCCTTAATGGTGTGTCATCTTTAGCCATCATAACCCCTTGTCCCTCATAAGGGCCAGAGGCTGAGGCCACTCCTCCTGACAGCCCCGAGTGAGTATCCCTTTTTTCTTTTTGGGTGGTAGTGGGGTTTGAACTTAGGGCCTTGTGCTTATTAGGCAAGCGCTTACCACTTGAGCCATGCCCCTAGCCAAGTGTGTCTCCATTTTGGTGACACAGGCAAAGAGAAGCCCCTGTGGGATGGGGCTCCATTAAAAAACAGATGATACCATTGTGAGCAAGCTCATGTCCCTCCTGCCATGTTGTCATAAGATGACTTTAGCAAATCTGTCTTCAGAAAGACACTTCAGTTCTCTAGAGTTCCCCTAGAAAGGGTTGGTGAGCTTCCATTCAAGTCAAGCAGAGTCCTTGCAGCCTTGAGTCCAAGTTAGCACCACCCAGCCCACATGGCAGGGGAGAGAAACTAATTGTCAGCACCAGTAGACAGGTGTGAAGCCCAGGAATGAGTCAACCGCCTGATCTGGCTGAAAGTTTGTCCCTGGGCCTAGGAGTCGATGAGAAGTTTGTCTTGTGGGTGTGTATTTAGGAGTTTCCCCTATTCTAGAAACCATACTCTGCTGTGGTTATGCCACTTTAAGAGACTATCTGAAACACAGCACTGAGATCTCAGGGCCATAAAACTCCTCCATCCTTTGAACATAAGAAGGCTTATAGCCAGTCCCCCAAGAGTCTGGGCCTCTGGGAATTTCCCTTCAAGCTTAAAAACAGAAATGGGAACAAGAACATTTGAGGTCAAGTGCTATTTGTGTTCCTCTGCGTGTTTTTCTTTCTTCAAGCTCTAGATCTGCACCCGGTGGCCTCCTGTCCTCCTTGGTTGGGGTGGCAGGACCAGATCTTGTGTAGGTATCCAGTTCTGTGGTACCTCGCAGGGCAGTCAAAAGTCAGAAACTTCAGCTCAATCCTTGAGCCTGGGCTTTGGAAGAGACTTTGGCTGCTGAGTTCCTCTGTGAGGGAACTGGTCCCTGAGTGTCTGTGTGGTTCACCTTCCCTTCCATAGACAGTTTTATGCTATACATGATGTGTGTGCTCCTATGTAAATCTCAGATCCGTGATGGTGTACGTGGCAGGGACATCTTTTGAATGCTTCTGAAGGTTAAGATAACGGGCACAGCATAGAGTGTGATCAGCTGTGCTATCATGCCTCTCTCAGGTCAGAAATATGGGGAGAGGTTTCTGTCCCCAGGAGCTGGTGGCCTCACAGACCTCTGCCACTGTGGTTCTTCATCCAGAGCTGGCAGTGCCCCTTGAGAAGAAAGCCCTGAGGAGCCCCTACTTAGCCTGTGAAACACAGACTTCTAAGACTTAAAAACTAAGTGATCCTTCTCCACAGTTCTAGTTTCTGTAATTGCCCAAAGCAAAAGCACAGCAACTTCCCAACTTCCAGTGATGTTATGAATCCACATTTGTAGAGAACAGAAGCATCAACTGTCCAGAAACTTTCAGTGTTCTGGGTTGCTATTCTGACCAAGGCCTCTGTGCAGCTGGTAGTCCAGAGCAGTGATTCTTGGGTTTTTTAAAAAATTTTTATTGTATCAAAGTAACCTGAAGAGCTTATTTAAATGATTTTTCCTACTCCTAATAAAGTCTTATTTATCAGGTTAAGCACAGGGCCCAGGAACCTTCATTTTAACCAACCTCCCCTCCCCACCAAGGATGGTGCTGCAAGTGGTCCAAAAACCACACTTTGGGAAATCCTCATGTAGAAAGTACAAGGTCCACAGAGGTTGGTAACCAGGTGCTGAAGAGCATACAAGCATGTCTACTACTATCGTATTGGAATTATAACGATGGCTTCCAGGGCCTCTGTTTTCTTCACTCAGCAGCTCTGAGAGATTAAAGAACTTGCAGAGCTGAGGTTTGAACCCAAGGACACACCCTTCCCATTGCACTTTGTCACTTTTGGAAGAGTTGTAGTTGTTTGTGCAGAAAGTGATACTGAATGGAGGGGCGGGGGCACCTTGTCTCCTCTTCTCACAGTCCTACCAAGGTCCTTTGTGCAGTGTGACATTGGAACCCAGCACGTGGGGCAGTTTGCCATTAAAAATTAGCTTCTATTCCTGTTTCTTTTGTCTGGTGACCTGACCCAACAAATTGCTTTCTGTTCCCTGAGTGAATGAGGAAGCATAGTGTCGGTTGTTTTTACTTTCTCATGTTGTACTTCTCAACCTGATAAAGATAGAAACAATCACAACTTTATCTGCACTGCAGGCAGGACAAGTGGCCACCTGGCTGGTGTTGATACACAGGAGCAGTGCTTTGAATTTTCAAAATATCTCAGACATAACACTGCTAGCCAGTCTCCTGGCTGCTTCAAATGCAGCCATCTATGGCCTGGGTGGGGGGTGGAGGGTTCATTTAGAGCCCCAGTTGGAACTTCCTGGCCAAGGAAGGGTCACCTGCACCATGGACAAATAACAAGTAAGACCAAGTGAACATGAAAGTCTTCTCTGCAGCTTTTGCTTGCATTTTATCATCCACTCCCTCTTCCCCCACATCTGCTGTGTGCCATGTTGGGCTATGCTCCAGAGCTAGTGAGTGGCCCAACACGTAATCAGATAATTAAGGCCCATTTAATATGGAAGCCATGGGACTGGAATTCTTGGCAAATTGCTCTGGGTGCACAGGGGGGCCGTATGGAGAAGGTGCATGTATCCTGAGAGGAGGTTTTGGTGACTCTTCTTTTCTCTGAGGACTTGGTACTTAACGAGGTAGGCACTCTACTGCTTGAGAAGCACCTCTAGCCCATTTTGCTCTGATTATTTTTGAGATAGAGTCTCGCTTTCTGCCAGGGCCAGCCTTGACTACAATCTTATTTATGCTTCCTGCTGTAGGTGGGATGACAGATCCGTACCATCATGCCCAACTTTTCCTATTGAAGCCAGGTCTTGTGAACTTTTTGCCCAGGCTGGCCTCGAACTTCCATTCCACCTATCTCCACCTTTGATAAGTTAGGATTTACAGGCGTAACCAGCAGCCTATCTTGGTTGGCTCTCAAATGAAGAATAAGAGGCTCTTTTTGTAGAAGAATAAAAGCAGAACAGTCTAAACCTTTGCAAAGAGTGAAGGTGTGAAGGAGCTGTTTGTGGAAGACTGCAACTTCAGTCTCATTGAACCGTGGACCAAGTTAACTGAGACCTCCCTACAACAAAGAAATCTTAAACAATGAGGTCTCACAGGACTCACTCACGGGCTCAGTCTTTAAACTGGAGTAGGACCTGCAGCAAGCAGGCATGTTAGAGTTCCCCATTCTCCTGGTACCCGGGGGAGATTTGATGCTAGGCTCAAGGCCAAGTGAGTTAACACCCTCCCCTGCTCACAGCCTCTGCATTTGGATTTTACCTGGGCTCAGTCATGCTGCTTTATGATAAAACTTTTACTTTAATGAAGAATTACTGGTGTATAGGAATTACTTTTCAGGGCTGGCTACACAAAATCAGAAGCGGTGTAATTTATGCGTTGCTCAGGGATTTTCTTTTTTCTTCTCTCTCTTTTTTTTTTTTTTTGGTGGTATGGGGGTTTGAACTCAGGGCCTTGCGCTTTGTAGGCAGGTCATTCTACCATTTGAGCCATGCTTTCAGGACTTTTTTTGTTTGTTTGTTTGTTTTTATTTTGAAGGCAGGGTCTCTCTGTGTAGCCCAGGCTGTCCTTGAACTTGCAGTCCTCCTGCCTCTGTCTCCCCAGTACTGGGACTACAGAGGTATACCACCATACCTGGCTTGACCAGAGATTTCCAAGGGCTGTTTTGACTCTGTGATTCTTGTCTGACTTCCGATGTCATTGGAAACTTGATACCTGGAGTATAGGGTCTGCTGGGGAACCAGTGAGTGCCGGCCCTGGAAGCAAGGCTAAAGCACTCGTATCCTTTCCAGGAAGCTGTTACTCATATCATTTTGGTGAGCGTCATCATGCATAAATCTCCACTGTTTTCTCACAATAACTTTCCTTGTTCTGTAACAGTCACGACCCATTCCATGTTACTTTATATTTCTTCTGGTTTCACTTTATTATTTTATTTCACTGATCTTTGAATTGCTGGCTAATGTCAAGTTGCCACTTTTTAAAAAGTATGATGAATACTGGAAGGGACTGTTTTTATGGGTACAGAAGACATACTTGAACAACAAACACAACTTACAAAAAGATCCCTTTTGGAAATGTTTATATGTTTAGAAGCAACTCATTAAAACCCGACAGGGGATAGGTGTCTGGACACACAGTGGTCAGAGCCATGGTCGGCTCCTGGAAAGATGCTGGGATGAGCCAAATTGCATGTTTAACCACAGCCCTGCTTTGTTCTTAACTGGCCTGCCTGGGCTTACAGAAAATCTCTTTCTTATACCTGCAGCCTCTTAGGCCCTTGGTGGGTACAGCCCCTGGGCAGTTTCTCCCTGTATCTCATGACCTCAGCAGGGTACTCGAGAGGAAGGAGCATCACATTCAGCCCTGACTTGTTTTTTTTGGGCTTGAGGACCCCTGCTTTGGGGTGCATTGTTTACTCTCTTGATCTAGTGGACCAGCTGGTGGTTGTGATGCTCATTCCAGAGTGGGTCTCAGTGGCCTTTGAGAAATGGCCACAATAGAGGAGCTAGGTGCATAGTTCTTGCTGCCTGGAGCACACATTGCATGTGGGTTAAATTACAATTTTCTGAACTTGTACCACTTCTTGACTGATCCGTGAGTCGGGGCCAGCGTCAGGCTCCCTGGTGGTTCCCCTCAGCACTGTAGTATAATGAAGAGAAGTGTGGGCTCGGGCTCAGACCAGCCTGAATTTGTATTGGGTCACAGTTAAGCTGCATAGCCCTAAACCAGTTACTCAACCCTCACCAGGGCTTGCCCTCCCAATCTGGACCGCGATGGTCCTGCACTCTGCGTGCTGTGTGGGTTGCAGGGCCCAGGATGCTCAGTGAATGCTCCTCGTTGCAGTAAGACCAGAGTGCATGTAAACACCTGCTGAACGTCAGTTCACATCTGTCCTGCTAACTGCTTGACTCAAGCCATTCCTATTTGCACTGTTTATGAATGTTAGAAAAAAGAGCATATTGTGTTTCTGAACTTTGCTTTTGTGTTGTACTGTAAAGTTGAATACAAGAACTGTGTCAAGTTTTATCTTAGCATCACCTAAAATTCCCAGCATGGCACATGATTCCATAGTGGAGAAACAACTAGTAGTTCTTCAATATTGTAATAAAATGAAAGTTACAATGCAAATTCAGCATTTCATAGCAGGGTTAACTTATTTATTCATACATTCAAGTACAGACCTGAATGTGTAAGTTTACATTTAAGTAAACTTTAAGTGTCTGCAGCCCAGGACTTGCTCTTACAGATTTTCATTGTTTTAAATATCCTAAGTTTCAGTCAAGTGAAGCCAGGCATGGTAGTTCATGCCTGTAATCCTAGCTACTCGGGAAGTATAGATCTGGAAAGATCGTGCTTTGAGGTTAGCCCAGGCAAAAAAGTTAGTGAGACCTTCTCAACCAGTAAGTGGGTATGGTGGCACATGCTTGTGGTCCTAGCTATGCGGAAGGCTGTGAGTGGTAGGATTGTAGTCAGGGCCTGGCCCTGGGAAAAATTTGGGAGACCCTATTTGGAAAAACAACTGAAATAAAAAAGGCTAGTGGTATGGCTCAAGTGGTAGAGCACAGTGCCTGTCTAGCAAGTGTGAGGCTCTGAGTTCAAACCCTCAGTATCACCAAGAAAAAAAAAAAAAGGGCAAGTGAACACAGCACTGTGATCGGCTATTGTTGATATCATTGAAGATTCTGGTGGAGAGGGAACATAGCTCAATAAAAGTCCACTTCTTGTTATCAGTAAGTGCTTTAAAGATGAAATTCAAGTGAACTAACCTGGTAGAACCCCAGACCCGTTTCTTCCTCCATCATCTGAAGTACCAAGACTCAGTTTTGGTGGTGGTCTTCTGCCAGGGCATTGAGTCCTGTCCTGAAACAACAGAGAGCTGAGAAAGGACTCAACAGACACACTCGACTCTGCCACTTCTGGGGTGTGTCAGTTTCCATCTGAAGATGAGAAGAACTTTTGGGTGAAAAGCATTTGTTTTTCCTGGGAGGCAGGGTAGAACCACATCTGGAATCTTAGGGGTTTACCTGAATCTTGGGCCTTGCTTGGTTTCCAGCTCAACACTTTGAACTCACTTTCACTCTCTAAACCCCACTTCCTTATCTGTGAAATGAAGTTGAACTGGTTGGCTTTTAAGGGCCTTTATGGCTCCCAATCCTATGTGACAAACAGGCTGTTGGTATAGAAATAGAGGGCTAGGTTTATAAGGCCTCTCAAGTCCTGTTTTTCTCTTTGTCATTTATGCACCAGAAAATGACAGATGGCGAGATCTGGATAGGAAATGCCCTCTTCAGATTGACCAGCCAAGTGCCAGCATCTGGGAATGCCTGCCTGAAAAGTGTCAGGATGGCTCCCTATGGCACCGGGAGGCAGTGACTGCCTGTGCAGTGACCAGCCTGATCAAGGACCTCAGCCTCAGCGACCACAATGGGAACCCCTCAGCACCCCCTAGCAAGCGCCAGTGCCGGTCCCTGTCCTTCTCCGATGAGATGTCCAGTTGCCGGACGTCATGGCGGCCCTTGGGGTCCAAAGTCTGGACTCCCGTGGAGAAGAGACGATGCTACAGCGGGGGAAGTGTCCAGCGCTACTCCAGTGGTGCCAGCACCATGCAGAGGAGCTCCAGCTTCAGCCTCCCTGCCCGGGCCAATGGGCTCTCCTCACCCTGCCACCAGGTGGGACTGCACCGCTTCGGGGGACAGCCCTGCCAAGGGGCACCAGGCTCGGCCCCCTGTGGACAGGTGGGTGACACCTGGAGTCCTGACCCACACCCCATGGGAGGGGGCCGGCTGGACCTGCAGCGGTCCCTCTCCTGCTCGCATGAGCAGTTTTCCTTCGTGGAATACTGTCCACCCTCAGCCAACAGCACACCTGCCTCAACGCCAGAGCTGACGAGACGCTCCAGTGGGCTTGCTCGCAGCCGCTCCCAGCCATGTGTCCTTAACGACAAGAAGGTCGGTGTGAAACGGCGGCGCCCGGAAGAAGTGCAGGAGCAGAGACCCTCCCTAGACCTTGCCAAGATGGCACAGGTAAGTGCCCCAGTGGCCTGAAGGAGCTCACTGCTCCATGGCATAGAGCTCCCTGGAACCTCTGCTGCTCCTGGTCCATCCAGCCAAGTGCATGGTGCCCATCTCAGAGATGACTAGGAGTGAGTTCATTCCCTTGTTTTTAAAATCCTATTCAAAGAAGATGGTCTTGGGCTGGGATGTAGCTCGGTGGTACAGCGCTTGCCTAGCATGCATGAGGCCCTGGGTTCGATCCCAGCACCAAAAAAGAAAAGACAAAAAAAAAATGGTCTTAAGTTGTCGATTTCCCTCTGTTTAAAATGAGACATGCTCTTTCCCTGTGAGGCACAGTACTGGTGGTACAGGAGCACACAGATGGGGAGAGGCAGGCCTGGGAGGGCAGTCCAATGTGACAGAACTCTATTCCCTCCAGACCCTCCTGGATCCTGGATCCTTCTCTCTCAGGACCCACCCTCCAGCCACTGTAAGACACACAGTGGCCTTCAGTGGCCCTCAGGTTATGCTGATCTTAAGACCAGGGCCACAGGCGAGGGAGGGAGGAGGAACTTACTCGTCAATTAAACTATCAAAAGTGTTAAGTCACCAAGAAATTGTGGCCCATGTCCTATACAGATGTCCTCGCTGTCACTACACGAGGAGCTTCTGGCATGCGCCTAGGTGCCTCAGACTTCATCCTCATTGTCTTGGAGCCTTGCTTTGGGTTTGGTCTGAACGAGATGACCTTGATACACAGGGTCATGAGGATGGTCAGAGCCTGAGGACTGGCTGTATTTGATTCTTGCCAGGAGGCTTGAGGATGGGAATGTGTGATCACGAGCCCTGGTTGTAGGGTTGGCCCTGTGACAGTTGACTCTAGTATGGGCAGGTGTGGTGGACAGAACACAGCACTCTTTGCTCTCTATGGTTAGTGCCACTGTGTGACCATTGGTTTTTTGGTCTTCTGTATAGAAACATCAGTTGTTGCTCAGTTTGAGGAGATAGAGATCTGTGTGCGGGTGAGGGGGTGGTCTCAGCAGCATTGACTTTGCTCTTCAGACTATGGCCAGATCCAGGGCAGGGAGACTCATGGTGTCTGCTCTGCAGCAGGAGGGCACAGCCATTACCCTTCAAGGCCTGATGCTGTTTTCTCAGCTGGGCCTCCTCTGATTCAGAAGAAAGACACTGTTTCTGTCCATGGAGTTTCCTCCTGTCTCCTTAGTTCCCCCCTCCCAGCCTAGAGGTCCCCACAAAAGAAGAGTAGCATACCTTGCCCTAAAGTCTGGAATTTTGGGCCACCTTTGTTCAAGAGCCCTGGCTCTGGCTGGGGCATTTGGAGGGCAAGTTGGTGATAGGTTTGTGCCTTCTCTGTGGCCATGGGTCCACTTGGAGAAGAGCCTGGAGAAGTGTGGGGCAGAATGCCTGCTCCCTTACTGTCTTCTTATCTCTGCTCTGGGTGTGTCCCTTTTTCCTTCCTGTGCAGTGGACATTTCTGACTTGACTCACTGGACAGTAGCTGAACACATGCATTGGACAGACACAAAGAGGAAGTCCCTCTTTTCAGACAGATTTAAATAGGTAAAAAGTCTGGAAAGGTGACTTCTGAAGGAAACCCAGAGTATTGAGTTCTGAGTATAATACAGAGCCTCAGTTAGCTTTTGAAATGCTGAACTTATTTTATTAGCTAATCAGATAGAGAGGTAATAAAAACAACTTACACATGTTATTATATTTTACTGGCCACAAGTTGTAATAACACCACTGGCACCACTGGAGACATTTTCCAGCCTCACTTGGGTAGAAACTATTTAAAAATATATTGCTCTGTGGGGCAATGCCCAGATGTATAAGTTGTCTCATCCACTCCAGGCAGGCCTCCAAGATCCGGAAAGACACCTTGGAGCCTGAGGAGGCTACCCAGGTTCAGACTATCTGTCCTTGGCTGCCTGCTTGTCTGGGAGTCCTGTGTAGGACAGAGTATAGGGAAAGTAGAGAGGGTCCCTTGTGAAGCTTGTGTACCCAATGGCCTGTGGCCAGAGCCCTGGGGATGGAGCCTCACTGATCTCCCATTGAGCATCTAAACTGGACCAGCTCACTCTCTGTGAGGCTCTGGGGCTCTGCCTGCTGCGACTCCCTCATCAGATAATTTATGGCCTCATGAAATGATCCTTATTTTCCAGGGAACCCTGACGACCAGACTTGGGGCAGTCCTTATTTGTTCATAAAGAGCCCTGGACTCAGCCAGGACATGGTAGGGCCCTGGGCCTGGTTTTGTAACCCTACACATTGCCAAAGGATGGTTGAAGTTGGATCAGTGCTCACAGACCCTCCCCCCCACCCCGCCCTCATGCTGTGGCTTCACTCAACATTTATAATACCAAGAAAAGTGCAGGGTCTGCTTGCTTACTAGAGAAAGACTTCCTTTCGTGGAAAGGTTTGATACCGGCCTTTGCTTCCTTCAGCTGGCACACGACTGTTTCATGGGTCTTTGCTTTTAGAACATACTCCACTTGTGCGTTCTTTTGAAGGAGTCCCTTTGTGCATGACTTCTGGGACCAGGCATGTGAACATTTCAGATTAAAGGGACAAAGTGCCTTTCCAGTTAGGCATGTAGAGTAGCTGGGTGTTCTGATAAACCATGGCTCCCCTGAAACACTGATTGGGGCCCAGAGCAGACCTTGAGTGTGTGCAAGCATGCCAGGGCTTCCCTCTGGCCATTAGAGCAGCCAGAGGGACAGTGAGAGCCAGTCTGCCAGCAGAAGTGGGGCCAGGGTGAGACTCACGAGAATCAGACAGTAGGCAAGGGCAGAGAGCTCTGAGGTCCTGGCCCTGCACTGCAGCTGGGTGAGGCTGGAGTAGGTGACCTGGACATAGATTCTGGGTAGAAGCAGGTATGACCTTGAGGCTTGTCCATTCCAACCCCTCCTGGGGAAACAGACTGTATTGGTTGCTAAGCCTGCCAGGGCCCTTTTAGATGTAGTATTCATTTTGGGGTTCACATTCAGAAGGGGATATTGACAAACCAGAAGGCCTCCAGAAGAAGAGCAAGAGGTAGGAGCCATGGGCAAATGGCTTAACATCTCTATGTAGCAAATACCACAACCATATCAACCCAGGACTGTGGGACAAACAGGGGAAGTAACGTGTATGTAATGAGCTTACGTGTTCATGTGTGCATATGGGCATGTGTGTCTGTATTGATAAACGTGCATCTCTGTGCGTGTGTGCATATACATACACATATCACCCAGCACACAGGCTGAGTGCTGACAGACACTTACATCATCACAGGCAATGGGACTGGAGGGAAGGTGTGGGCTCACAGTGGGCAGCTCGGGAGTTAGAAGTGTGACATGGAGGGTGGGTGTTCTGGAAGGCACCCTCAGTCTAAGAACTCCTTTTCTCCTTTTTGTTCGCCTTGCCTCCTGTTGTAGCCTCCCTTTCTGTCTTTGCCACTGACTGCTTCTTGTTTATTCATCCTCTTTTCTTTGGAAATGGGAAGGTGGCCTGTTAGCCTCAGGCCTGCCTGCAGCTCAGCCCCACCTGCCATGAACTCTACGTTGAGAGCCGAGGGTTATGAAATGGTCACCGAATTGGATTTGCCCCTCACACAGGAAGTTGGCCTTATATGAGCATTCTTGTTTTGTGTCTATTGCCCTTGAAACCCAGAGGAATATATCCCGGGAGCCCACTAGCCTCCCCTTCCCTGTGCATCCCTGGGGCACAGCTGTTGTTAGCCAGTGGCGGCGGCCCTTGGCTTTTTCAGCAGTGAGGATGAGGCACAGTGGGTGGGGTGAAGAAATTGCTTTCAGATTGTCTTTCCTCATTCTGAAAACCATGGTGCCTTGCTGGGGGGGTGTGGCTCAAGTGGTAGAGTGCCTGCCTAGCAAGTGCAAGGCCCTGAGTTCAAACCCCAGACCCAATGCCAAGATTGTAGGCAGCGATGCCAAATGAAGCTGCAGGTGCCCTGGCCATGTGGGTTTTGAGGGAGGGAGATTGATGGCAGTGAGGAGAGCTCTAGAGGGGGAAATGATGTAAGGACCTAGTTAGAAAATACCTGCCTTCCCTGTTCTTGTTACCACCTCTTGGCTCTACAGAGTGAACTGCTCAAAGGCAGCCCAGGGGATCAGTGCATTCTGATACACCCTACAGTCCTCCTCCTATACTTTCTTCCTTGCATGGTCTTCTGGGGCATCCGTGTGAATATAGCCTCTACTTTGCACAGTGACTGTGCTATCAAGTGCAGGGTTGACGAGAACATAGGAGTTGCTTATTGGCAAGGCTGTTGCTAATCTTAGTTACTGTTTATTGAGACCTGGTTTAAACACCAAGCATTGCTTGTCTCCCGGCAAGACTCAAGCTATGCATGGCCATTTAGACGCAGATCATATGTGTGAGTAAAGATTTCAGGAAAAGCAACAATTAAATTAATAAGACGAGTCATTGAATGCCAGGCCCCTGGGTGTCACAGTCCTTGCCATATTTTTAACTCCATGCTGGTCAGCTTGAAAGAGCAACAAAGTCTGTTTTTCAGCAGTGCTTCAAACAGAAGCAAGACATTCACAGGGAGGGGTGGGGATGCCGAAACAGAGGTTTGATTGATTGCAGCTGCCCACACACTGCATTCCCCCCAAGCTCCCCGAGGAGGCCTCAGAACAGGCAGCAGCTGTTGTGTTAGCAGCTGTTTGAAGGACCCGTGAAAGCTGGCCAAGGCACTTTGGGGAAGAAAAGGAGCCTGGGATAGAAATGAGAATGCCAGTGCATGCTATAGATGCTGCTAAGTGCCAAGGTCCTGCTGATAAATGCAGGAAAGATGGGTTGAGCAGCGTTCATGACAGATTCCTAGCAAGAATTTGTGGCTCTTTGCTGGCACAGTCTTGCTTGGGTGAAGTCCCTTCTGACCAGCCTTCTGGACTCTGCCCTCTTTGCCAGTGAGACTGCCTTTAGCAAGGGACAGTGGCCTTCCTTAGTTGTCATGTGGAGTGGGTTCTTCACACCCCTGGCTGCATGACCTTCTTGTCCAAGCAGCCCTGGTAGCTTTAGCTGTGCCTTTTCTTACCCATGTCCCTGGGCTGTAGGCTTGGCTGGCCTGCACCTCTGCAGCCTTCTTCTGTCTGTCCAGGACAGGAGTCACTGGCTAGCACTTCAACCATTTAGAATGCCTGCTGCCTTACACCCTTGGCCTCCTCCTGCAGGTGGAAGAAACCTTGCTGAAGGCAAGGAGAGAGATGCATCACCCTTTACAACATGGAACTTAGTCAGGGTTAAAGATCTGCTGAGAGAGGGAGGCATGGAAAACCCTAGAATTCCAGTTGGAATGAAAGAAATGCTTAAAAGTAAAGGCAAAGTCTTCTGTTGCCTCAGACCAGAAACAGTCCCAAGATGAGCTTGAATAAAAGAGGAGGTCCTGAAACCTGGGCTGTTGGGGTTTCTGGATGCTGAGCTGTGGCAGCTTTGGGCACTGATACAGCATGCCTTCTTCCATGCTTGTGACAGACATTGCTAATCGGTTGTGATCACATGTTCAGGTGGGCTCAGAGGAGGCCATCTGGGCAGCCGCTGCTGATCATTCTGTGGTTGAGCATCTGCTGCTCTGCTTTGGTTCATCCCCTCTGGGCCCCTGACTGCGTGTTCACCGCTCCTGGAGTCATGCTTGGGCCTGGGTGAAGCCTGCCCAGCTGGCTTTTCCAGGTGATTGACATGCATGGGATGGGAGCTTTGGATCACTTGCCCTTTAAGGCCTCTGTGGCTATGTCTGTAAAATGGGGTAGCAGTTCCTTTTCTCAGGATCATGGAAAAGAGTTACGTAGTGTGGGTCTGAGAAAAAAGAAAGCCAAGGCCTGCAGTTTTTCTCCCAAGCTTCACAGCAGCTCCGCTGGCACAGCCATTCTGGGTTTGTCACTGTTGGTGGGTGGACCGTGGTCCTGCCAGCCATAGAGTGTGCTGTGATCTGGGAGTTCAATCCCTGGCCTTCCTTTTCTTTCAGAGATACATGTGTCAGTAGCCTCATAGAATCTAGTAAAGGTTCTGTTCTTTGAGGAACCCCTCCTCAGATGCCTCCATTGCTGCTTGTTTGGTCGCCGCCCTCAGGTTGCATAAGCATCTGCTGAAGGTCATTCGGGTCAGGGCCCAGTGTTGACACAATATCTTTGATCTCCTGGGAAGAGAAAAATAGGAGTTCAGCTGGGGACATGCCAGGGAGGCAGCTTTTCATGACACGTGGTGATTTTTTCCATGCTTCAATTGATGGCCAATGTGAGCAGGGTGTGTGGGGCAATGTGTTAGGCAGTGATGCTTCTGGGTGCTCCAGGGCTCTCTGGAGTGGGCATTTCTTCTTCCCAAGATAGTTGCCCAGATGAGGGCCCCTGCAGCCCCTTGGGCATGCTAGGATCACCTTCACCTTGCCAGACTTGCTTGGTGTTGGCACTGAGGCCTGCCTTCAAGAGGCCATGGCCTGTGGGTGAGAGGAGAACAAAGCCTTCTCAGCTGAGCCATTAGCACCTCTCTGGGTGGCTCCATCTCTGTTGTGTGGAAGCGAGCATAGGAACAGCCTGTGGGCCACTGACCCTTGCCTCTGACCAGCTCAACTGAGAAATTCTCATGTTTTTCCCAGGCTACTGAAGGAGAAGCAGACAGCATGAACTGAGACAGAGAGTGGTGGGAGACTGGGATCCGCTACAGAGCCCTGACTCCAGGGCAGCTCAGTCCTTATCATGGGGACACCTGCCTAGATATGGACATGGGTGTCAGAATTACCTCAGAAACCAGGGTAGTACATGTTCCTGGGGCAGCAGCCCATGGCAGAGGTGGGCTAATGCCCAGCCCAGGGAACTCTGCAGAGGCCCAGGGGACTGGCTTGTTTCTCATGGAGACAGCATTGAGAGTTGAGGCCCCTCATTCAGGAGGTATAGCAGTTCAGCCTGAATTAGGAAAGGCAGGTCCTGGAGGAGGGATTCCTGAGCCTGGCCTTCCAAGTATCCTGTGCAGCAGGTCAAGGGCATCCCCACCTCCACAGCACCAAAGAAGGGTGGGATGACTGATGTTGAGTTGGGTTCAAGGCTGCTTCAGAAATGTCTGTAAAAACTGTTGTAACCCATAGTGCTGGACATATCCAGGGCAGCCAGTTGCTTGATATCCCAAGTCTTGTGTTTGGCAGCAAAGTGAATGACCAGGAACACATGTGCCCTTCCATGTCCTATGTGTAGGGTATCTCTGGCCACTGGTAAGTGTTTGAAAAAGGCCATGCTTCCAGAGTGTTCTCGGGAGTGCACTAGCATCATTGCCACGAGAGAAGCGGGGCAGAAACAGCAGCCCCAGCAGTGTGAGCAGGCCAGGGAGTGCAAGAGCCCACCACGGGAAGAGGACAGTGTCCCAGGCAGAAGCACAAGCGCACAGATAGAGGTCAGCATCAGAAAGGCACTCGGAGGAGTCTGGGCGACTGGAGCAGAGTATGTGAGAGGCACACAGACCTTCTTGGTAGGTCCTCAAAGATAATTGGCTTTATTTTGAGTGCAGGATGGAAGTATCTGAGGGCTTGAAGAATGGGAGAACAGCACCCCCAAAAAGCTCCTATAGACTGCAATGAGCAGCCTGGTCTGAGGGTTCTGGGGGAGGCAGGGAGGATGGCCAGGAGGCTGTCGACAAATGTGACAGTGGGCTAGAGTGTGGTAGGCAGTACACGTGGTGATCCATGTTAAGACCTTGGGAGACATGCTGGGGGTGGGGCCGACAGGATACGCTGAAGGGTTGATCTTGCTGTTGGCGTCAGCACAGACCTCACTGGGCAGTTAGTCACCCTGATTCCCCAACAGGGTAACTCCTTTCAAGCTACCCTGTTTAGTGTTTGCTGGTTGTAAGGCTTTTTTGTTAACTGGTCTGCAGCCTTTTGACTGAGTTTCTTCTCCATCTCTTTTCAGCAGAAATGAGGTGTGGTAGATTGGCGTGACTCACTTTGTTCCTACATATGTCCTTGGAGCCATCTTGGCCCCAATCCTTGCACTCATGTCAGTGGTTTACCAGCCGGCTGCCTTTCCCTTTGGGAGGCTCTGTCCCTCTGCTGACAGTTCTCTGTCCTTGTCTATTTGAAATTGGGGGCTGGAGGAGGGATAGGTGGCTGCCGGCCACAGGATTCTTTCGTGGTTTTGAATGCTTGTCAGGTCGTCTCTTCTCAACTGTGCCACATCTGGTCAGTTTACAACAGCTGGGGCAGCATCCTCAGAACAAGGGACCTATGATGCCCTCTCTGAATCTCCAAATAAAACAGAGTAATCCTTAGCGGGCCTCGAAGGATGGAGGGGAAAAGGATACCTGACAGCTCCTGGAGGAGTTTGTCATTCCCTGTCTTGTTCCTGCTCCCTTACCAGGGACATCAGAATAATGCCTCCTTGCAAGGATTTCCATAGTCCTTGATGAATGTGGGATTCTCAGAGTCTGTGACAGCCCAGGTGAGGGCTAGAGCTGGAAACAGTGGTGCCCCCAAGATGGACATGTGATTGATGACTGAGCCAGGCCCAAAGCTCAGCCTGTCTACACCTTTCCCCGAGGCCCTGCAGGCTGCTGGCCTACTTGGGTGCTCCATAGCATAAAGCCTTAAATGAGCCTATTTTGCCTTTGACAACGGTCCTCTGCCATCCCAAGTACTATGTGGACAGCATCTCCCTGTTGATAGGCGCCAATTTATCTAGAACATTTTGTGGCAGTGCTGGATTGCCACCCTTTTTTGCAGCTTTAAGCCACAATTGAGAACTGAGGAAAGCAAATGCCACAAAAAAGCAGACTCTGCTGCAGTCCCTAGGCAGCAGGAGCTTGGTCTGACTAGACTCAGTGGGTGCTAATTGCCTATTTATGGTCAAAAGATTAATAATGCCTCCTTTGAAAGTTAGAGCAGAACTCTGGAGAATTCCTTTCTGGGGCGAAGGGTGACTTTTTTTTTTTAATATTGGAAAATATAAAAACAGTTGGTTCTAAAATAAATAAATACAATCACCAGAAACTTAATTATTTATGAACTGTAGCAGTGAGTTCACATTAGTGTGTGTCACTAATGTGTATACAGCCCCTTCCCTGACACCATACAGGGCCATCCATTCTCTGTTCATGGTGGGGGGGTGGCAGGGTAGGGTGGGCAGCCGTCCCTTGTCAGAGCTCTGGGCCCCAGGAGAGTGTGCCAGGCCCCCTGGATCATCTAGGGCCTGGCTGGAGACACCCTCTCTTCCTCCTGTGTGTTGTGCTTAAGGGAGTCAATGAGAATGGCTGTTAGTTAGGCTTCTGGAGAACCAGAAAGCCAACAAGAGAACACAAGGTAGCATGGAGAAGCAACTGCAGGAAGCTGCTTCCCAGCCTGGAGCCCTCAGGGCAGAAGCTGCCTTAGATTCTGAGGCTTGGCAGCCTGCAGTCCACAGGCTTCTCTGCTGGGCCAGGCCCACGGAGAGGGAGGGCAATGAGGTCTGTGTATAAGCACACGGAAGCAGCTGTTGAGAACGGAAGCTCTGGTGGGATCATGCAGCATGGGTGGGTGACAGTGACAGCACAGGAAGTGGACAGGAGGGGCAAGCCCTTCTCCTCTCCCTTCTGCAGTGTCAGTGCTCTTCTGCTGAGGTTAAGTGTTGTGTAGCCTCCTAGAACATGACTGGAGGTTGCCCAAGCCCTCTTCTTGGGCCTCAGCATCCACTCTTCCTTCCGCAGGTCTTCACCTGTGTCTACTGGGCACTTACACTTGGCTGGGCCCTGGGGATATCTCTGCCAGACAGGAAGGGGTGGATAATGTGTAAGCACATGACAGGCAAGACCATCTCTCATGGTGATGTGTGCTGTCAAGAAAATCAAACAGGCTGGT
The DNA here is from genome assembly GCF_047511655.1 of Castor canadensis. Taxonomy (NCBI): domain Eukaryota; kingdom Metazoa; phylum Chordata; class Mammalia; order Rodentia; family Castoridae; genus Castor; species Castor canadensis. The sequence goes on from NC_133392.1 coordinate 7,755,516, forward strand.
GGGACCAAGATTGCCCAGTGGGAGGAGAGGAGATGGAGGTGGCTAGCTTTAGATACAACCAAGCCATGTGACTGAGGGTGGGGGGTTGGGGGGGTGTCTCAAGCTTGGGATGCATGGGTGCTCAAGGGGTTAGCAGCTCTGGGAGTGGGCTTTTGTTCTACTCTAGGATTTGAACATCATTGGGGTTTGCAGCTAGGCTCCAATGGGGCACCCAGATCAGCTGCCTGACCTCACTGCTGTGGTTATTTTCAACCCTGGGGACTTGACCTCAGACACCCCGGGAAACTGTAGTACAGAGACCAGGAGAGGAAGGCGTGTGAGGGTGAAACCACACTGGGGGAGGCACTTGAACAGGGCCCCTGCTTTGGGGGCAGGGTGGAAGGAAAAAGTCAGGCGCCTCCTGTGAGTGCCTCTCATGTTGAGAAGTGTCACTTTCCATCCCCTGTGCTGGCTGGTGGCAACAAGTGGCCCGAGACCCCAGGGCTGCCTCCTGTGTCTCACCTACACACACATCAGCCTGGCCGTAGCAGTGAGAGGCCAGGTGCCAGCTCCTACGCTGTGGGCCAGTTGTTTGGCTTTTTTTTTTTTGGTGGGGAGGGGGTTCTCTTGAGTACATGGTTCTCACTGTTCTTGGGATGGGCTCTTTTCATTTCACTTTTCAGGGAAGAAAATGGGGTGTCAGGGATATTTGCTTGCAAGTAGCAGAGCGGTGAGTCCTCCTGTTCTCTATTTGGTATTCCAAGGCCTGGGGGTCCCACCTCTCCAAAAGGGTGGGGACTGTCTTCTGGGGTTTACCACTTATGAAGCATGGGGCCCAGGAAAGTCTAGGATCCACGCTTAGCTTTAAGTTCCCTCATGGTAAGGTAGTGTTGAAGATGTCACCTCACTGAGGGGGCTGCTTGCAGCCTCAGGCCCAGAGCCTGGTACACAGGATATTCTCTAGAAGAGTGATTATTTCTTACTGTCTCCACCAGGCCCATAAACTCACGGGTCCTCAAAACCTCACTGGCTCAGCCTCCTTGTCCACCCCTAAACAGACTTTACACTTCTTGAGGCATGAGTTTTCAGGTTAGTAAACCAGGCATAGGGGCACAGGAGACCCCAGGCTCAGCTCTGTAGCCTCTGGGAGAGTGCTTCAGCTCAGCTCTGAACCATAACTCAGCTGACCTGTGCCAGGTGCTAGGTTACGTGGCCAGTCATAACGGAGAACAGCCCAGCCACGTGGCATTCTGCCATCCTGAGTGGAGGCATGTGGAAAGTTCGGGTTGTCCACAGTTGGGAATAATCATCTTACGGTTCAAAGCAGAACATTTGTGAGGTTTTTTTTTTTTTTTGTGACTTTATTAGAAGATCTCTAGGCTCTGAGCTGCTTCCATCCACTCTCTCAGCCTCCCGATGACTTCCCCAAGTGGCTGGCCTGGCACTTTGCCTGGCTTCCTCACTCGGGCCCTTCGGTCACCGTTCCAGTGGCAGTTCAAATGCTCCTCACCTTTTCCTCCAGGGTCTGCTTTTCCTCCTGAAGAGGTGCCTTTGAGGGGGCCATATGGCAGGGCACTGGGAGAAGAGGTGTGAAGAATTGGCTGCATCCCAGGAGGATGCCTACCAAACCCTAACTGAGCTGACTGTGGACTGGTGGGAGGGACAGGACGCGCCATACCAGGCCCTGCCATACCAGGCCCTGTCTGTGCTCACACTTGAGGCAACTTGAGGTCCTGTCTACCTTATTGCTTGTGTGGTACCGGGATGAGGAGTGTGCTCTCCAGGGCTATCTGGACTCTTCTTGTCTTGCTTTCTGTCTCACCATCTTGTGCTCCGTGGCTCTCAGTGTTGTGAGTGGGTCCTCCAGACAGTTCCAACTGTGTCCACTCAGGACAGCACATATACCGTGTCAGCCTTGATAATTGGAACCCAACCTTACATAATAGGCCTAATTTACCTACAGAGTTTCTGTCTCACTTTTATCTAGAACAGTCTTGGACAGTGGAGTTTTTTTGAGGATTGATGACAAATAAAAATGGGAACAAATATGTAGGCAAAGGAGCAGTGGCAGGAAAGACCTTTTTGGGATATAGCATACCTGCTCAGAAACAACCAGGCAGAAGGGAAGAGGCAGCAGTGCACTTGGGGTGGACATCTTAGCAGAGGTGAGCTATATTAACTGTTCAGCAAGAAGCAGATCTTGTCTGAAAGGGTGTGAGACTATGTCACTCAGCGAAGACCCCAGCCTCTGGGGAATTCAGCCTGATTCACAAGGAAAACCTAGCAAACACATATGCCAATGTGTGCCCAATCCCAGGGCAACAGGAAGTAGAAGGCAGGGGCTGGTGGGGTTCTTTTGGCACCCAGATGCAAATGGGCCTGATGCAGGGTTTTGGTGACCCACCTACCACCTGGCAGCTCTGGGTAGATCACTGCTTGTCCCTGGGGCTGTGTCCTTTTCCTCATATGGAGGATCTGGTAGCTTCCTGTGGGAGAGCATTGTGCACAGATAGGTTGTGGTGGGCCTCGAAGACAGTGTTAGCACTGCCTTTTCTTTGCTACTCGTGATCTTGAGCAGGATCTTTGTTTCTCATGTGACTTTCCGTCTTAAGCATCACTAGGGACATCACTGACGGTAGCAGGAGAAAGCTGGTCCTGTGCATAATGTTGAGGATTCTTGTAGCCACAGATGGAAGAAGAAACTGGTAAAATTAATTTAAACAATATGTTGTATTTTTTTAACCCACTATTTTCAAAATGCTATCATTTCAACATGTAATCAATAGACGTAAATCATTAATGAGATGCTTGATGTTACTAGTACTGAGTTTGCAAGACACAGTGAGTGGGTTGCCCTTACAATGATCTCATTTTGGTCTAACCACATTTCCAGTGCTTAACGGCTATAAGTAGTGGTGGCTTCCATTGTGGGCAGTGCAGGATCTGGTCATACTGTATTAAGGGGCTGAGCTGTCAGACTCCAGTGAGTCTCTGGTACTGGAGGTGGGGAGGTCTTGGGGTGTGGGTGTAAGAGATGAGATTGGGAATCAGCCTTGATCGAAGTGATTTGGCGCTGCTACTCAGACCCTTTTCCTTCTGTAGGCCCTCTGTGCCATCTGGTAAAGGATGGGTCAAATAAAAGGCCCTACTTTGATGTGCTGAGTTCTCTGGGGATGTGCGCTTCCTGCATGGGAACTGAGTCAGAGAAGAGCAAGCCCAGGAGGCCTGAGGAGTAGTCGTAGAATATCTGGGTGTTCTTAGGCTGTTCCATCAGGGATGTCCTCCATCCCTCTGTGGGTCTTATTCAGGCCAGGAGGACGTGGAAGACCTGCTGGTTCTCTAATCTCTCTGCTTTTGTATCTGCAGAATGCTTTGCCACTGAATTAACTGTATCCACATAGCCTCATATCATCTGATAATTCTTGCTGTGTGGCTAGCACAGCTGGAGAACTGGAAGGTGGCAGTGAATGGGGGGATAGGAAGGTGGGAGATTCTTCGGGGGTCCTAGTTGGGAGCCTGAGAAGACCTTTGCAGTGATAGGTCTGGGCCATTTCTGCATGCATTGGTCATGCTTTTGATGATTGGGGTGTGCACTCCTCCTCACACATTGCTTAAGTGAACCACCTGAGCCAGGCTCCACAGAGCTGACCATCTCTAGGTCTTTTACAGGGAGCTGTTGGAGGTCAGGAACTCAAGCAGTGAGTGCAAGCCTAGAAGGGGATGGTACAGGCAGGGTCCAGCCCCTGTCACTGCCCAAGCAGAAGGTTCCAAAGTTTTTGATGCTTGGTAACTTCTTAACCAGTCTTTTGGAACATGGCATTTTGACTCCAGTTTGCAGACTTACAAGAATGTCTGACTTGCAGCTTCTTTGGCCTGGAAGCTTCAGGGATGCAGCCCATCTACCATGGGAATTTTCTGGGCTCTCAGATTGCACGCAACCTCAGCTTCCAGCTTACAACAACCCTGGAAGCTGGTTCAAATCAGAATGCATTGTTTGAACACCAACTGTGTACAAGGGCTTAGGGTCAGGGGCTCCAGGGAGACAAGCATATGTAAGACCCTTCCTTACATACAAGGCACCTGCAGGCTTCAGACGGCTGGGTGGAGCAGCTGTGTCTACGAAGCTACCTGCAAGCTGAGTCAGAGCAAGAGGAGGTAGTCGTGTCCTTGAGAACCTAGATTCAGTTCTGAATTCATCCCTTCATTCAGCCACCATGTGTTTACCAAGCACCTGCTGTGTCAGGTGTCTTCTGCCAAGTGTCCCTCAGATTGCAGGGACACAGTAATAGAGAAGACAGCCCCAGCCTCTTGGAGGTCACAGCACCATTGTCATCCCTTAGACATGCGGAGAGGCCATGCTACCTGGCTGTGTGAACAATGCTTGAAACTCTGCCCTCTGAGCCGTGGTCTCCTCACCTATTAAACAGGATACAGAGTGACCCTTGCTAAGATGAAATAAGGTGATAAAAGCAGGGCATTGCTTGGCATGTAATTCACATGCAGGAATTTGGGCAGCCAGGACCAGCTTGGAGTGGGACATCTGGGCACTTGTACTGCATTCTGGCTGTGGGCAAGTTTGGGACAGAGAGAGAAGGCTGTGCCCATGTGTTTGGTGCCCCTCAATGGGAAGAGGGCATTGGGAACCATGCAGGGAACTGTTTGGGCCAGGAACCATTGCGGAATTCCTGTCTTAGTCTACAGGCCCAAGGGCAGACAGGACAGGCCCGTTGGCTAGTTACCCTGTGTGAAGCTGTGCAGGCAGGCTCTGCTCTCCCTCACCAGCAAGACAAGAAGGAACGTCATCATTTTTGTCCTTGAGTAGGCAACTGCTTCAGAAGTGGCTTCCTTTTCCTCTCAGGAGCCGAGAAAGCTAGAGGCAACACTTCTGAGTTAGGCTGTGAGGCGAGGCTGCTGTGTGCCCTTCCTCTGGCCTCAAGTGCTGAGATGAGGGAACAGGTTATGTAACCCCTCTGTGCCTCAGTTTCTTATGTGAACTAGTTTGGCAGGGCCTTCATATAGTACATCCTCTGAACCCAGGGCTGCCCCATTCACTTGCGGAGGCTGGGGTGGGGGCCATCAAAAGAAAGCCCAGGTGCTTGGTCTTGGGCACAGCCAGGTCCAGCCCTTTGCCAGCTTTTGAGGAGACTTTGTGCAGTTGAGGCAGCAGCTGACCCACTTTGTGCAATATGCCTGAGTTCCATCCTCAGAGCTGCATCCTGAGAGTTTTAAAGACTTGAGGACCTCATCCTGATAAAAAGGTGGACCACGATGGAGCTGGGTGTGGAGCTCAGGCATCTGCCTTTCCTGCCCAGTGTCCTCTTTCCCCCAGGTCATCCCGTTTCCTAGAGGGGAACAGAGTGGCTTGAAGGCTATACCAGTTACCAAAGACATTCAGGCCCCAGAGACCTTCTTTGATTGGGACTTTCCCTGCCCTTCCTGGCTCACAGTGAGTGAGAAGAACCTGGTAAGATGGGACAAATATCCTCAAGTCTGATGGGGTCCATTTTGAAGCTCTGAGAAATGTGGGCCCTAGCTCTGAAGGGTACACAGAGTCCCAAGCCACCTTACAGGGCTTTGGGAAGGAGCTGAGGGGCTGGTAGATCTTGCGTTTGATTTGCTGTTTGTTGTTAGGCAGCCTTGGAGGCTGGTCTCGAAGGGGAGGTTCCACGTCTTCAAGTTTTCCCCTTTCTAAAGTAGAGAGGGATACCTGCTTACCATGTAGGTGTCCTGGGCAGGTGAGACATGAGCCACATAAACTCCACGCCCAGTGCTATGGAGAATGGACCTTGTGCTGTGGCTGGAAATCATCCTAACCTCTATCAGTGCCGACTCCTCCCCCTACCTGTCAGCTTATCTCCACCTTGCAGTGTTCGGGTGGATTGTCTACTGGCACAGAAGCCGGGGCACAGAGGTGTTCCATACTTTGCCCAAGGGACCTTAGAAATTTGGTTCAGAGACTCTCAGGTTGATAGGAGGACAAGTTCAAGGTCTTTATATTCCCAGCAGCCTTAGGATAGATGTCTCTGGTCTCCAGAAAATCCTGAGAGCAGGCGGCTGGGGCATGGGCTGCTGGGAGGCTCCTTGGAAGAGAATGAGTCCTGGGGTAAGTTAAGACTCACAGAGAACTCTTGTTAGAGGCCTAAAAATTGCTGTGGGAAGCTTCTAGGTCACAGTGTTCTGTCCTTTGGCCATATTCAGCCCAGAATCACTGTTTGATGGAAAGTCAGAATTTGGCCCTCACCCCTGACCTGCCAAGTCAGAATCTGTATTTTCACAGATTACCAGGTAGCTCATGTGTTCCCTAGGGTTTGGATGGGTCAGGGATGGAGAAAGTGGTCCTCTGTAAGAAGTCATCTTTGGTCCTAGGCAGCCCCCCTATAGATTTCCTCTTGTGGCTAGGGATGGGGGTTGTGCCTGAGTTGGAGCCTTAATTAGAAGTCACCCTGTGCCAACTTGTCCCTGCCTTTTGGTTTGGCTCACCTGCCTTGGTCAGCCTCCTGCCACTGTCCCTTCTTCTAGGAATGAGGATAGCATGGTTCATCTTGGAAACATCTCACTGGAGCTCTGCACCTCATTTGGCCCAGCCCCACCCTCTGATACTTTGGTCAGAATGCAAACAACAACATGGATGACTCCTGTCACGCGCAGGCTTCATACTTGAACTTGGCATATAGCCTGTACTTGGCTGTGCTCAGTGGGGCAGTGATGAGGCTATGAAGGGGGTGTAGCTTGCCTGACTCCTCCCTGACCCTGCTTCACAAGGAAGTGGCACAGAGCTGCTGTTGTCTCATGGCATTCACAACTTCAGTGCTAGGCTGGCCCAGATCAGTGGTGGGAGGGAGAACACAGATGGAGACCATGCTCTGAACAACTTGTGATCTTTCAGGGAAATGCTCACATGACGTTCAAAGATAAGAACAAGAGGGAACCGGCTTAGATTTGAGCCTTGCCCCTTTGTGTGCAAACACTCTGTGACCCCTTCTTGTTCCTGTGGTCCCTTTGCATCTGGTGGGGCTTATTGTTGGGTCAGTGTTGGCAGTGCAGTGACTGGCAGTGGTCAGGGGAGAAGTCCCTGAGCTGTGTGAAGAACATGGAAGTTGGTCTGTACCCTGAGCACTGGAGGACCTGTGCTGGTCTAGTTCTCAGAAGTTCAAGAGGTGCCAATAGTTTTCTACATATTTACTGAATACTTGAATGAGTGAATAGACTAATGAACTGAGGCGAAGGGCCTGGGGGCTTCCCTGATGGGCAGATCAGCTGCTGCGTTGATGATACTTAATAAGTAAAGGTGACATTGTTACTGGGCACAGGGTGGCAGGCACTGTACTGTTTGTGTAGTTGCATGGTGTCATCATTACAACCCTAGAAAGTAGCTGCTGGTTGTGACCCATTTACAGAAGGAGAGACTGAAGTTCATAGTCACTGCCAGGAGTTGCTCCAAGGCCTGTGTTTGTTGCACTTCCCATCACAGGGCCTAGCCAGGCTCAGATGCCAGGCCTTTCCCATCTCAGGTATCTCCATAGGGACTCAGGGCCAGTAGGGGCTGGAGTCATGGAGCTAAGGGTCAGCCAGGCCTTCCATGTCATGATGCATAGCGTTCTCAATGTGAAGACAGCTAAGCAGCCAGGCTCAGGAATAGGTGACCAGTCCTAAGATGGCAGTTGGAGCCCAGGCTGGCCCCTACTGTGCCACCCGTCAGAGCCACCTAGACAGTCTGAGGTGACAGTTGTCACTGTCCTGGATGAGGCTGGAATTGGATTATTACTCAAATCTCAGCCTTGAGTTTGAAGCAGTGATTGAGTTGGCTACTAAAGGTTGTCTTGATGAAGCCTGACAGCCTCCTGGTGGGGTGGACAAGAACAGTGGTGGGTGGGGTGGAGAAAATGAAGAGCTCCTCTGTCCCCCACCTGGACCTTCCTTATTGCTCCAGCCTCAAGGCCTAGAGAAACCCCACAGTGCAGAACTGTGGCCATGAGACTGCCCAGAATATGCCAGCCAGAAGGAGAAGCACAGGCACTGTAGTCCTTGTCCCAGATTTTGAAGTCATGTTAGGCCTCTCTGGAGGCCTGGTTTGCAGGGGAGCTGGACTCGACCTTTTCAGTTCCTGTGCAATGTGAGATGGGTCAGAGGGGACCCATTAGCCCCTCTCCTCCTGGGCTTCTCTGGCCTTTGGCCTCTTGAGCTCTGTAGGAACCACTCTTGTCCCAAAGCAGGAGCTGGGAGGCACTGGCGGGAGTGAGGTCCAGTGTCTGATGGGCTTCGTGGGGGATGTGACTCGCCTTCCTCTAATGTTCTAACTAAAGCTCTGTGAGTGGACCTGGGGCCACTGAGTGAGGTGGTTTGTGGGACTCAGTTTGGCCCCTTTCGTCCAGGAGTATGACAGCACTCACCTCAAGTTGATGCGGACACAGCAGGCCACTGCCTACAGTCCAGGTTCCTCTTTATGTAAATAAAGTTTTAATTGCACACAGCCATGCTTCTTGGTGCATATGTCGTCTGTGGCCACTTTCATGCTATAACGGCATGCCAGGTTGAGTCCTGGCAGGTCTGGGAAGTTACAGCAGAGACCTGATGGCCTACAGAGCCCAACTGTTTATACTATATGGCTTCTAGTGTAGATTGCCCTGTGCCTCAGTTTCCCTACTTGGAAAGTAATTGGATTTACTGGGCAGTTTCTCATCAAAAGCTGGCCCTTGGGAGGGCCTGGGGCCGTTATCTTTGTGGTCAGGAATGTGGTCACCCAATTGTCTCAGGCCCTGCCTCACCCACAGCTGGCTCCCTGTGGCTTTTCCTGTGCTCCTCAAGTGGCAAATAAGAATGCTGGTAGGAGGGGCTGTGGAAAAGGAGCTCCCCTCCCGGTACTCACATGTTTTGGCTAACAGGATGCCTTTCCCTAGGATGAGGTGTACATTCCACCTATCTCAGTGCACAAAGGCAGGACTTCTTAAAAGATTAAAGCTTTGCTCCCCAGTTGCCTGGCTCTGCAAGTTGTGAGTTGTGCATCTACTCTTCCAGGGCTGTCTTTTCTGGACTGCCTTTATATAGCTGTCAGGCTTGAGAAAACGTTGGCCAGAGGGTGAAAGGACTGTATGCTTCCTCTGCTTTCACTCACTATCTCCTTTCTCTCCTGTCCCTCAAAGAATTTTGGTAGGGCTGTTCTGCTCAGTATGGTGGAACACAACACAAACAGCCAGGGCAGCCCTAGGATTCTCATCATTCAGGACAAGCCCCTAGAAAGTTCTCCCTAGCTGGAGACCCAGAAGTCTCCCTGCTGGCCAGATGTCTTCTGGCCCCTGAGGCAGACAATCAGCTCAGAAGTTGCTAGAGGAGATTAATTTGTGGTAACAGAACTTGGCTCTGTGTGGCAATTTTGCAGCAGCTTTGTAAAAATAAGGGTGGGGATGGATGGGTGTGACATTTAAAAGCCTCACATAGCCACAGTTTTATCCTGTGCCCCACCTCAACTTTGGTCAGTAGAAGCCTAGGCTGCCCTGGAATGGGGTCACCCTTATCTCAGCAAGCCGTAACAGCCAGCAGAGTTGGGAGGCTGTTCATGGATTGGAGTGTCTTTGGGGACCCAGGAATGTGGCCGGAAAGTTCTTAGTGCAACCAAGAGCCACTACCCCTGTTGCTGTTGGCACAGGGCCTGCTTTGCAGCTGGGAGGAGGGGTGAGAACGGAGTGAGGAGGCAAAGCTCATCATGAGAAGTAGTGCGTCTCTTCTTTAAATAAAGCTACTGCCTGGCCCCTGGGGCAGCTGTGCAGGGGGTAGCTCTGCTCAGACTTCAGGGTGTGATAGCTGAGTTGCAGAAAGACCAGAGGCTCAGGGAGTCATGATCTGCCAAAGGGGCTTAGCTTTCAAGGCCATATAAGTTCTACAAGTTCGATAAATGTCCAACTAACTCTCGCTGTGTGCAGGGGCTGAAGGCTGGACAACCTCTGATAGGCAGAGGTGGGAGCGTGGAGGAAGGTGAGAAGTGTGGATTCTGGTGTCCCCACTGCTAGGCTGTGGTCTGCAGTTCGAAGTATGGAACCTGCCTGGTGCCAAAGTGCCAGCACATGTGGACCACGTCGTTTTACATGTTGTCAGGTCAAAGGTATGGGCAGGTCACAGGAGGGGCTGCTTGACCTCTCTTCTGGGGTCCATGGCCTGAGACCCTGCTGAAGTGATCAAAGCTTCTGGTCCTGAAAGCTTCTTAGTGGCACAGTGCATAGGAGTCCAGAATATGGGCAGGCCTCCACCTTTGCCAGTAGAATCCCTGTCCCCAGACACACCAGTGTTTTCTTGTTTGATGTCTAACAAAGTTTCTCCCCAGGCTCGACAGCTGCCCTTTCCCCACACAGGACTGTCTTCTGGATGAGGCTGGGAATTGACCTGGTTCTGATGGTGGGAGAGAAGGCACTGGTCATGACCCAGATGCTGCTGGAGTGCCCACCCAGTTCTGTGCTCTCTAGTATTTGTGGGGTTAGTCTGACTTACATATATCATCATAGCTGCTTTTAGTGGCCAAGTAGAAAGGCAAGTAGAAAGGAGTCTGTGGTGAGGCTGTGGAACAGGCTGGCTGGGAGTAAGGCCTTTGGAGCAGATGGAGCTGGGTGTGGGTGCAGCTTTGGGACTTTGAGTAATTCACTGAATTTCCCTGAATTTCTATTTCCTCATCTGTAAAATGGGACTAAAATAGGTAATTATGTAAGAGAATGTCTGTCTTACCTTCAGGACTTAATGGCACATAACATAACAACTAGTAATATTCTAGTATACTAGAATAACTTAAGAGTAATTTCCAACCTGGGTATGGTGGTGCACACCTGTAGTTCCAGCACTCAGAAGGCTGAGGCAGGAAGATCATCACTTGAGCCCAGGAGTTTGACCAGTTTGGGCAACATAGCAAGACCCTGCTCTCTCTCTCTCTCTCTGTCTCTCTCTCTCTCTCTCTCTCTCTCTCTCTTTCTCTTTCACACACACACACACTTTCTAGGGTCATTATTTATTGTTTCTCCTGTTTACAAAATTAATGCACATATGTAAGAAGTTTAAAGTTCAAAAGGTTAAAAAATATAGTTCAAAAGTACAAAAGCACAGAATGATCATCTTTGAATGTTTGCTGTAGATCCATGTAGCTCTTTTTCCAAACAGCTGTCATACTGACTGGCGACTCCATCACCCCCTCCAACCACAGGAATACACTTGAGTCCGCAGGTTCAAGTACAGATTTCAAATAGTCCACATACACCACGTGTGGAACAATGACAAGAAATAAATTTGTTCCCCTAGAAGGGGGAAATAAAAGAACTGCTAATTAAACAAAATATATTAGTTTAGCAGTGGTTTCTCACTGTGCAATAAGAAAAGCAGGGGCTGGTGGCTTGGCTTAAGCGGTAGAGTGTCTGCTGGCAAGCATGAAGCCCTGAGTTCAAACCCCAATACCACCAAAAAAAAAAAAAAATCCGAACTAACCAAACAACAAATAGAAAAGCAGACACACAGTTTAAGACAAATTATTCTTGGCCCTATGCAAAAGTGAATTCTTTCAGGTCACGCAGGCAAAGCTTTATGAATGTGTTGATGCTCTTGTGTCCTTAGTTTGTAATAATGTTATTTTTCCTTTAATAACAAACTACACAACTCCACCAGTGCAGAAAACATGTCACCTATGATTTAATAAACCCTGCTGTCCATTGGAAAGGGTGTATTGTCTGGTCACATCGAGCACAGCTTGGCCAGATATTTCAGCCTGTCCTTGAAATAAAGTAATTTCCACCATCGGTCCTGTACCAAGACTCTGGAGGACCAGAGTGAACAATCTAATCTGCACATGAGTTCAGGCAGCTGCTCTTACTCATTTTCTCCCCAAGCTGGCCCTTCCAGTATTGCCATGGGCCCAGCCATGCCTATGCTTCCCCTTTAGCAGGGCCCCTGGGACCATTGGTCTCAAAATTATTCAGGACCTGTGTTTGTGTGGCCTCTTGTGCCTCCACAGTGCCACGCACAGCTGGGATGTGTCTTTTTGGTGAGTAGGCCCAGGTGCACCTGTATTGTGTGTCCATCTCCCAGGGTCTTGGAACCTGTTCCACTGGGTAGAATCCAGGCTTTCCCTTGAATTTCCATTGTACCTAAGAATGACCTAGTTCACTTCTGTCTGTCTGTCTGTCTGTCTCTCTCTCTCTCTCTCTCTCTACCCCCCTCGTCTCTCTCCCTCTCTCCTGTTCAGTCCAACACATCTTTCTTTGGGCCTACTATGTGCTGGGTGGGAAAAATGGAAGTAAGACAACTACCCTCATACAGAACCCACCCCTGGGGGTAGTTCTGTTTGGTGCCTATTCACTAGGGGCAAATATTGCTCTTGGCACTGAGGATAGTGTAGAGCATGGTAGCCAAGGGCTCCATTCTTTGGAAACTTCCATTTAGTGTGGACAGACAATAAGTAGTAGCAAAGAAAATTGTACCAGACAGAGCGTATCATATCATCAGAAAGTTATATCAGACAAAGTGAGTACTATAAAGACAAGGAACATGGGTAATGGGGCAGAGGTAATGGGCAGAGAAGCAGAAGGCCTCCCCTTGGAGGGAGGCTTGAAGGGACTTCAGAGGCGGACATGGATGGCAGCAGCTGGCCATGGCTGGGCAGGATGTCTGGCAGAGAATGGGAGCTGAATGTCCACATGTGCTGTGTGAGTCTCCTACAGAATCTGGAGCTTGCACTTGGTCTAGCCCCAGCTGCTGTTAAGCAGTCTCTTGGATGTTAATAGCCCATTGCTTGGAGTAGCAAAACCACTAAAGAAGGGGCATCTTCTGAATCCCAGCCCTGCAGCTCTTCCTGTTCTTCAGCAGCCTGTGAGTCTCGCTGCTATAGGCCTGAAAAATTCCATGGGATGAAATGTCTTCATGGGGACAGGTGAAGAAGAGTCAGGTTCAAGAGCCCCAGGTTTTCCTGCTGACATCCAAGAGGCTTTCAGGCCTCTCACCATCTCAGTGGGTCTTGGTGCCAATTCTGAATTCGTGTGGAGGCACTGAGCTTCCCAACAGTCTTGTCTGCTGTGTAAGAGGGAGTGTTGTTGGTGTGGGTAGAGATGACAGGTGGCTCTCCTGAATCTAACTTTGCCACTTGAATGTGACAAGACACTGTGGACAGTGAACCTCTCCAACCACACTGTCCAGTGTGCCAGTATCCTAGGCTGGGCCTGAGGAGGCAGTTCTGGGCCCTGGAGCTCTGATCTGTGTCCCTGTCAGCTGAACTGTGTGTCCATCAACTGAAACAGGATTTCCCAGAAACCCATGGCCTGGATAACTCCAGTAACCAGGGCTCTGGGACCTATCAGTCCAGTCAGTCTTGACCGTTGGCTAAGTAATCATCATGCCATTCCTATCTGTCTTGCTTTTAAAGGAAGCCAGTGACTTGGTGTGAACCCACCCTGTCAGGATCCTCAGACCAAATGTGGATGGGACCAGCAGAGTTACACAGGGCCTTCTTAACCTGTAGTCAGAGGCTGGCTTGCAAACCCAGGGACTCAGGCCCAGGAAGCAGAAGCCAAACCGTTTGTACCCTTGCCCCAAACACTACATTTGTCCTGAGAGCTGCTTATTCCTTGGTAATACAAGAGAGCAAGTTGCTCCTATCACCCAGCAAAGCTTTGGAAGGAAACCTCTCCAGCACCAAGTCAGCCATCCTCCCAGCTATCAGTTCTGGTGCGTACACAGCTTGTGCAGTGCTGGTCAGCTGCAGGGCAGGAGGGGCACAGGAGAGATGAATCAGAGGCAGGATCTCCTTCCAGTAACTGTGTTGTTTGTTCTGCTGTAGGTGGAAAATCAGCCCCTCACCAAGCCACTGCCATCCTTACACCTGCAGACATTTGGGGAACCAGAAATCCCTTCTTAGGGGTGACCTTTCCTCTCATGGTCCCCAGCATAGCAATGATTGGAAGCATCTCTTTTCCAGGGCTCAGGTGCTAGTACAGTCTGCTTTCAGTCCTGGTGTGAGAGTGGAATGTCACTGCTCAGGTCCAGGGTTGGGAGGGAGAGCCAGGCCTCAGGCTCTGGTTCTTTGTTTCACAATCTTTCTGGGCACCATATTGTTGTACGAAGATGGCAGTCATACTTAGCACGTGCCAGACACAGCACTCAGCTCACAACATGCGCTTTTCTCATTGGATGCTTTGTAATCATTTCCCTTGAGAATATGAGCCTTTTTCTTTAGGATAGCACCCAAGAGTTTGCAGAGCCACATTTTTTCCAAATAAGGGGATATGTGGCAACCTAGTTAGTGGCTGGTGTCCAGTGGGTTCCTTAATAGCTCCAAGTGCCTGTCCTCCTTGTGCCAACAGAGTAGCCTGGCAGGGTTTGGCCTAGGAAGGATGCTGACAGGCATCCTGCCTGGACAGCTTCTGGAAGTCTTCCAGGTGGAATCCAGCCCCTGAGGTTTACCAACTGAACCTCTGGCCAGTGCTGGTCAGTGTAAAAACCAGCTGGAGAGTCTTAACAGTGCCATCGCTGAATATAACAATGGACTTTCCAGATCTGACCATGGTGTGAACTCCTCCACCTGCCCAGTGCCTCAGAGGTCCTGAGGCACGTTCATCATGAGTCTCATTTCTTTTCTTCCTCATGGGACTCCTCTGAAATGGGCCCTACTTACCCCACTCAGATGAGCAAAGTTAGGCTCGGTGTGGGGGAAGGGCCTCCCCAAGGTCACACAGTTCAGAAGTTGAAGAGAGGGCTTTGGACCCAGATCTGTTCTGCTCCTACTTTTGATCCTGCTGTTCTGGTAAGACCCAGTTGGGCCCCTTTGCACTGCAGACAAGTGTCAGGCCCCCTGGCCATAGAATAGCAGTCCACGTGTCCTGGGCTCTTAACATAGCCCTTTGAAGACAGAGGATAGAGAAAGAGGCCTGGCCTCCAAGGTTCCAGGCCAGTCCCTGCTGCGCCCCAACCCTCTTGGCATAGAGGAAGCTAGTGGCCCTGGCCTCAGGCATAACGCCTTCAGAACTATGGAAGATACTTCTTCCAGGCTGGCCTTGAGCTTGGGGCTTCATGACAGGAGTCCTTCAAGCCTGTAGACCTAAACGTGGATAGGAGTCATAGCTAGCAGGGCTCTGGCAATATGTGAGGCACGTTGAAGTGCAAGCAGGCAGCTCTGACTCCTTTCTCTGAGTTCTCTGAGTTCTGTGCAGGGGCCTTGGGGACCCAGAGGAAAAGTGCTATCCCAGCCTCGTGGGCGCGTGGGTTCTCTCTCCTAGTGTCTGGCAGCAAAGTCTCCCTGGCCAAGGCATTGGGGCTCCCAAGGGAAATGGGATCCTTTGGTCTGCATTCCTCTGCATGTACTGTCATGGACTAGAGGGGCCATAGACGTTGCCTTGCTTCCTGGGGACAAGTCTGTGAGTTTTAGCTGGAAAGAGACTGGGGAACCTGTTAGGGCTGGGGAGCGTTCTGTTTTGGGTCCCTCTACCACAGTAGTTCTTTGTGGTTGTTAAAATGTATATCATCTGTTCCAACTGTCAGTGAAACTAGTATTTATTAGCCCTGAGATGTCGGCACCGGAAGCACTGAATGTCTCCTGTCTTAGTCAACCCCTTGACTCTGCAGGTGAACCCACCAAGGCTTTGAGGAAGAAATGGCTAGGTCATGGTCACCTAGCAGGTTGTCACCACTTGTGGCAGGGCATCTGGGGTTGAGCTTGTTCTCCTCCCAGAAGCCCACTGCAGAGAAGCTGTGGCCCTAGCTTCCCCTGCCACTTGACAGTCGAACAAACTGGGCACCTCCCAGTACCGCTCAGGACCTCACCTCCCTGCAGGACCAGGCACGGAAGTGCTGAGCCTGTGCTAACCATCAGCCTGCCTAAGTGCTGCTGCTGTGGTTTGGATCTGAGGAGGAACAGCTGCGGATTGGTTGTTCTTCCCTCACGGGGTTTCACTGCTGTCCTGGGCTCAGGTCAGAATACACTTGGGCAGGTCTTGGACCCAAGTGGGAGAGAGAGCCAGACACAAAGAGCTTGGAGGGATGGGACAACCTTCAGAAGACTGCTCAAATAAGCCTGAGGCTGTAAAGTGTCTGGCACCTCCCGTCACACTGGACAGTAGCTGTTATTGTTACCATGATCACCATCATCATCATCCCATCACCACCATCACAATCACCTTCATCACTGTTGTCACCGTCCTCTCGCATGGAGAGTCTACTCAGGCCCAAGGCTGGCTCTGACTCGGGTGGCAGACAACTATCCTCTCAAGTGCCTGGCTTCCTGGACTCCTTCCCTGTCGCTAAGGCCCCTGTCACCTTTGGCCTTCTCCAACTGGTAGAAAGGTCTTCCTTGTAGGGAAAGACCTGTTTCCTTAGCATTTACTCTGAGAGTAGGGCAGAGCCTGAAGTATGGTAAAATTATCCTATACATAAATTATATTCCTAAGAATAAAATATTCTGGCTCCGTTAGGGAGAAAAGTTGTCTGTCAGATGATGATGTCGTCTGAACCTGTCTCCAGATCACCTGTTACAACTTTAGCTCCTCATGCTATAAATATTCTAGTAGGTGACTGGAGATTTGCAGGCACACAGCAGTGAGCCTGGGAGTGAGAGGGCCTGGGCGCTCCCAGCTCTGTTGTGGGCTGACTGCAGGGTCTTGGGCAAGTTACTTCTCTGGGCCTCAGCTTTCTTATCTACAACGTGGGGCTAACAGTCAGTATCTGCCTTTTAGGGGCACCATGAGGACACAGAACGCAGCTCCTGGGTCCTGTAGACATTTGGTAAATGTTAGCTGTTTCTGGAGCCTGAAAGAATGAAGGCCACGTTTCCCAGTGGGTGCCAGGGATACCATGGGTGGCATCAGCCCATGTTCTGTGGAGGGTGCTCTCAGCTCTGAAACCCTGCTGTCTTCTGCTCTGGCTCTGTTCATGCAGGCGTCCTTCTGTAGTGTGTGAAGGCCGACTGATGCTTGCTCTGGCAGGTTTTGTAGGACTGGCATTGTCCACATCTTTGCAGTTGTTGGGATTTGGGCAATACCTTGTGGCAGGTGATGGAGAGAGGTCTGCTGGCAAAAGCAGCTGCTGACTCATGGGGAGGCAGGTGGGCCAGGACTGTGCTCCAGTTGCCATCACTGTGCCTGTGCCTGGCATGGGGCCTGCAGCAACCTTTCCACCCTACTTAGCCTGCTTGGTCAGGTGGGTGGTCACAGGTGGCCATGCTGGTCCCAGCACAGCACAGGCCTCTGCTGAGACAACAGTGTTTTCCTTTAGGAAGACATGAAAACTTATAAATGATCAGGGCTCGTTACTCCAGTTTTGAGGTGGAAGAAGTAGGTGCAAAATGCCTTCACCTGAGTCTATAAGTCTCAGAGAGTAAAGGGATCTGTCCTTGCATATCTGGGGAAACTGAGACCCACAGAAGCAAGGCTTTCTGCTCAAGGTCACTTAGAAGTTAATTGGTACCCACGCAGCAACCAGACCTGCTCTGCCCCCTTGGTACCCTCCCAGCTGCCTGCAGCTGCTTCTGCAAGTTGGGAGGGCATGCACTTATCTCTCTCCCACTGGTTCCATCCAGTCCCCTCCACCTTCCAAATTCCTGGCTTGTAGGGGCCGTGCTTTCTGTTGGCCTCCAGTGGCGCTGTACATTCCTCACTTTCTCATCCCAGGCAGCTTCCCATGCTTGCTAATCCCAGCTCAGCCTTAGCAAGCGGCAGAAGAACCCTGAGCAGACGAGGTGTGACTGGAGGACCTTGGGCAAGTCACTTAATCTCTCTAAGCCTGAGTGCTTATCAGCAAAGAGGAGCCCCTCTCAGGGCTTGTGGTTGGCTCACACACAGTGCCCAGCCATTGACGAGGGGAAGTCACATTCCTGGGTATTGCTGGCGTCCTGCAGTGTTTCTCCTTCTGGAGCCTCAGAGCCAAGAGTGTCATGTCTCAAGCAGTCCTGCCAGGTGGGCTGGACAGAGACAATTATGCTGTCTTACAGATGGGGCCATGATGGCTCCAACAGGAAGGAGATGAAGGATGACTGCAGCAGGTGGTGGCAGAGCCATCCTTCTCTCAGCCCCCAGGCCTGTCTGCTCTGTGAAGGCTATAGGTGCTGGGCACTTGGGTCTGGCAGTGGCCACTGCCCTGCTGTCCCTCTCCATTGCTGAGGTGTCTTGCCCCAGACTTGGCCCTTTGCCACATCCCTGCCTGTGGTCTCAGCTCAAGATTTTCCAATAGGCATTCTGGCTGAGGAGCCTCTGTATGCCTTGCTTGTTTCTTCCCAAAGCCGGGGTCCCCAGTGCTGCCATTGTGAGGGCTTTCTCAAGGAGGAGGAGTAGTATGCCATTTTGCCCTATAGATGGGAACAGACTTTCAACATCTGAGGGAGAACCAAGACTATAGAAGCCTGCTACAGGGCATGTTCCAAGGGTATTTCCTGTTGACACTGTCCTTACCCATACCCACTTCCTTTCTCATCCTTGTCTCCACCCTGGTCCTCCTGCTGACTGTAGCTCCATGCAGCTGCTGACGTGCTTTGTGTTTGCCTCTCTGGCTAACCTGGACATCAGAGAGAAGGCTGAGCCCTAGCTGGTGCCATTGCTCACGTGGTAAAGCTTCTCTGTGTGTCTCTGGTAAAGCCAGTGACGTTTTCCCTGGCTCATCTCAGGCTGCCATGTCCTAGCACCCTTCCAGCAAGGTGCTAGGAGCGACCCTGAGGAGACACAGGACCCTTGTGGGATGAGCTGGAAAGAGCACAGGCCTTTCCTGCCCTCTGCTGCTTCCTCACTGGAATGGTAGGTGCAAATCATTCTTCTCTGAGCCTCAGTGTGCAGTCATGTGGTGTTGGCATTTGTTTCTCCTTCCGTTGATATATGGGCCGAATTGTGCTCCTGCAAAAAGTCTAGCACACAGTGGGTCTTTAGCAAATCGTCCCTCCTTCCTCCCTCTGCCTGCCCATCTGGAGACTGATTCCATTTAATTTGGAGTTTCCAGTGTACAAACTGGCATTCGTCCTGAAGCACTGAAGCTCCTGATCCTTGTAGCCTGGCATGTGAGGTGAGAAAATGAAAAAAACTCCAAGGACTGGGACTTTAGGCAGTCTCCTTCCAGTGGGGAGATTGGCAGTGGCACTCTGCTAGCCATCTTTCAAGTCACTCAGGCCCAGGTCCCCATTTATGAAATGAGATGATATAAAGATAAGTCCCTCAGGGGAGGGGTCCAAGTGAAATAAGAAGGTGCCTGGCACAGGCCGAGTGCTCAGCAAATGGTGGGCACT
Organism: Castor canadensis; assembly: GCF_047511655.1. Classification (NCBI taxonomy): domain Eukaryota; kingdom Metazoa; phylum Chordata; class Mammalia; order Rodentia; family Castoridae; genus Castor; species Castor canadensis. Next base: position 7,774,711 of record NC_133392.1, read on the forward strand.
GCTCACTGACCACCCCACCCCGACTGCATGCTTCTCTAGGGGGATTCAGATCTTCTGCTCTGGGCTTCTAGTGCCTGGCACAGGGTCAGCCAAAGTAGGCTTTGTGTTTGCTTAGAGACTGATAGGTCATCTCTGTTGTGCTTCCAAGGGTGCTTGGGAGCTCATGAATGGGGCCTCATCTTATCTTAGACTTGGAGACTTCCAGACTTATACTCTGCCAGAGGTGCAGCTGCAGAGGGGAAAGGATATGAACAGTTTGCTCAGAATCCATCCTGGCTGCTTCCAGCCTCCCCAGAAGTAATCAGATTGCCCCAGGATTGCAGGCTCACAATTAAAGGGACATCAGAGTTGGCATAATGGGGTGTGGTGGAGACCAGGTCTTCCAGCAGCGGGAGACTGGGGAAAGAACAGCAGAGAGCAGCCATTGCCCCTGGGCTGGAAGGCAGTGACGCTGAATGTGCCATGAAGCCTGCATCATTGCACACTTCCTGTCATATGTCTTCAGCCCTTGTCCTCACGTTCCGGAGGCTCAGGGCTTGAAGCAAGGGATGAGGTGGAAATGGAAGTGGCTGGCATGGTGACAGAGAGTCTTAGGCACATTGTCAGAAAGCAGTCTGGCGTGTTTTAGTTCCTTGCACATATTGCTATGGAATTACCTGCTTCTCTTTTCCCCTCCTGTCAGGCATTAGAGGCCTGGGAAAGATGTTTGGGGCCAATATGGGGCCAGAGCAAATACAGCTAATCTGCATTAAAACAGGAACATTCTTTTGGTGGTACTGAAGTTTGAACTCAGGGCCTCTTGCTTGCTAGGCAAGCGCTGTACCACTCTGAGCCACACCCCTAGCCTGGGAACATTCTTGAAGGCAGTAACAAGTGCCTTAATGAAAGCTACTCTTCCAACTGCTATGGGAAGGGGGTGGGGTGTGGGGATGCTGTGATGTTAAGACCAGAGTGGAGTTTCTCGGCCTCCTTGCTGTTGATATTTGGGGCTTATTGTTCTTTGTTTGCAGATAGGGTCTGGCTTGCATTGTAGGATCCCTGTTCCCACCCATTAATGCCCACAGTGCCTCCCACTCCCAGTCATGACAGGTGGCAGTCACCTGGAAGCAGCTTGGAAAGGTTGAAAACACTTGAGTGAAAGGCCATGACTTTCTTAGTGGCTGCAGTCATTGAAGGCCTGTCGCTAGCCTCACCTCAGACAAGGAAGCTGATCCTTCTGAATCAGCTGATGACAAAGGAAAGGTACCTGCTCATTGCCCACCCAGCTCAAATCCCATGCAGGGTGGGGTGGAACTAGCAGCAGAACATCTAATCTCCTGGAGACATGAATGTGCTGTGGGGGATTGCTGCAATGGGGTTTTTACTGTCCTTGATCCTACATGTTTTGTCCTCTCCATTTCTGAGTGAGTCCATGTCCCCAGGGACTGGGAAGGATGGTGATATGGTCCCATGACTTCTCAGCCCACTTCTGCAGTCTCCTGAGTTTGCTCTGAGCCTCTCCAATGAGGCCAGGCAAGCAGGCGTTTTGCCAGATAGCTGCCAGCAGTGTGTGTCGCTGCTTTTCATAAGAAAAGGTGCCTGACTCCCACTGCCAAAGTATAGAGCCATCTTGTCCATTATTCAGGATTTCAGGATTCTTGAAGTGATCTTAGCAACTGCCTGGCCAAAGTCCTACTAGATTACCATTACCTGTCTGCCTTCAGTGCTGACTGTTGTCCATTGCCCCCTCTCCCAAGGCGAAGACTTTCTGAGCAATGGGGCAGGCCACTACCCTGGGCCCACTCTGACTCCTGGAGCCTGTTTCAGGAGCCAGGCCTTTGCATCTGTCAGCAAGTACTGAGGTAGCACTTGTTATTTTTATGGCTGCTCCCAATTTTCCATTTAAAAAAAAATTAGAAGAGTAAACTGGACCCACAGTTTCTAGTATTCCCTTGAGGAACAGGTGTCAGAAAAGATAGGTGAGCTGACCACAGGATGGAGGTGAGGCTGTAGGGAGGTCCCCCTTTCTCCATTGAGGGCTCAGGCCAGTGCCTTTCAGGGCCATTGGCACCCTGGGCCCTTCCCCTGAGGCTGAGCTTGTTCATTACTACTTCTTACATGTCTGTGACTATTGCTGGGTACTGGGGGGCCTGGCCTTTGCCCTGCAGGCAATACTCATGTGACTTTTATTTTCTGGCATCTGGGGGAGAGTGAGGCAGCCCCTCAGGGTCCTATAGCAGAGGAACCATCACACCATCTGCTCTGTCTCTGTCCTTCCAAAGGAGGCTCTGACTAAAACGATGGCCTGTGTGGCCCTTCTCTGCCTCCCTGAATGTTCCCACGCACTATTGCCCAGGCACCATCTGCGCCTCAGGTCAAGATCTGGGGCTTTACTGCTGTTTCCAGAGCCTCTGCCCACATCCACCTGGGAAACCGAAATCCTGAGCCTCTCCAGCAACCCAGGGAGGTCGCCCCCTGCCTCCCTGTGTGGTCGAAACCTTTGATAAGTGCAGTTCTGAGCCATTCCTGCTAGGACCACCATGCATTCAGCAATTGTGATACCCTGTTAGTTTGGAAAAGGGTTACTGAATGCCAGACAGGTCAGCCGGAATTAACTAGCGCTTTGCTGAAAGAACAGTTGCCACCCACATCTCCATCCATGTATGGGCTAGGAGCTGTTCTGGAATTCTAAAGGGAAGGAAGAAGGAAGGGTATTGAGTGCTCCCAGTTCTGTCCCTGAGGGTTCTCATCTGTCTTCAAAGACCCAAAGATTTTGGTTTGCTGGCAGAGCATCTCCAGCATGTGGCCACTGGATGCTAGGTTAGCGGTTGCTCAGCTGTCAGTGGGGGCCGGGGGTGTGTGTTGTGACCATGCTGGCCCAGCTGACTGGTGAGCTAGCTTTTCTGTTGTGGAAACAGGTTCAGAGGGGCTGAGTGACAGGATATGTATAAACAGCTAGAAAATGTACAGGCTTATGTCCCCTCTTTCCCCAGTGGTGGCTGACTGTAGTAACCACTGACTGGCTGGCTTGCTGTCTACCAGGTGCCCTGGAAGCAGGCGGCGGGTAGTGAATTGCTCTGGGTTGCATCATCCCTAGAGCAGGATTGCGTGAACCACAGGCTGGTCCATTCCTACCCCTCAGGTCCCCCCAGATTTGGACACTTGGAACACATGCAGGGATACTAGAATGCTCCAGAGACCACAGGGACTAGCCTTTTCTGGGGTCAGATGTCCATGTGGGGGCCCTGTTCCCACTGTGTGCCCTGTGCTTTTGAGGATGGAGTGGTATAAAGGGAGCCATCCTCCTGGCATGCGCAGTTGCACTTCATCTTCTGAGCCTTCTGTCTTCCCTTCTCTCCAAGAACAGCCTAGAGGGAATCACACTTTTAATTAGCCAAGTTCAAGGAGAGTACCTCTGAAGCTCTAGGAGGTAAATGTAGCACCTTGCCTTTGGAACCTGCTGCCAGTGGACACAATGTAGCTGTAGGAATGAAAACGAGAAAGAGAAAGGCCTACGAGAAAGAGTTTTTAATTGGCTCTGTTCTCCCAGCCCCGTGCCCGCTGGCCAGCCCTCCCGGGGCTCTGTTTGGGCAGCCTGGTTCTGGAGGCAAGTGATAGAGTCTTTCACAGCTTCAGACTGATTTAAGTGGACCTCTGTGGATTCCTGCAGGCATGCTGAAAGAGTGGGAGCAGTCACCTTGCTGAGAAGCCCTTGGGAAATGTCAGCCACCTGCCAGTGGTGAATAGCTGGCTCTGCCTGCCTTCAAGAAAAGATTTTTCTAAAGCTGCGATTTTCCCCTCAGTCCACTGGAGGCTGCCTTCTTGCTTCAGCTGGGAGAGTGCAATCCTTGATTCCGTGGTTCTGTTAACCCAAACACTGCCCAGATTATGTTTCTCATGAAAGATGGAGAGCCATGGAGGAAAGGACTTTATGGTTTGTGTTTTGTGCGATTTTTTTCACTCTTTGTTTTCTCAGAGCTGCTCAAGCTATTAGTGAGAAAAAAGGTACCTGGGAGCAGTTGCACCTGGACGGGTTCCACAAGCCCCTCTTGCTTTCACGTAACCACTAAGGTCTCACTTAGAGGGGACAGTGCGGAAGATTAACGAGGGAAGGGCAACAAGTAAACGGAAAGTAGACATGATGTTGGCCTGACTGCTAGAGCCGGGTTCCACAATTTAAAGGGGTTCCTCTAGGCTCCCCTCACCCTGCCAGAACAGTTTTGGGGAAAATGCTTGGCTCATACTTAGTTGTAATGAGAACCAATCTTAAGTGTGTGAGACAAAGACAACACCTTGTCTCTCTGGGGTCATATCTGAAAGTGTGTCCAAGCAGTGTTCTCAAGTGGGTGTGAGAATAATAGCCCTCAGGGCTCCTGCAGCTCCCTCCCCTCCAGGAATAGCATCTTGGTTTGCAAAGGGAGCGTGCACCTATCTTTTTAAGAATGGTCTTAGGGTGCCCACTCTCCAGATGATGACCATAATAGGCTCTTTAGCCTGTGTGGTCTCCATCTCTTCATCCCAGATTAGCTTACATTTGCCCCTTGTGCCCCAGAGAAACCAGTGAGACTTGGTGTTCTATAACAGGCGTAACAGGTTCTGGTGCTTGGGGTTGTGGTGTTACCAACTTTCAGTTTCTCACTGTGACAGGGTGATGAAGGTGCCCCTCTCTCTGGGGTCCGTGAGGTGCTCTTAAGGCTGTGGTGGTGGCTCTTGGAGGGAATTTGGAGTCTTACCTCCTGACTTCCTTTTGGCTCTGAGCCCCACCTTCTGAGTGAACATAGTCGTTGGCTGATTACAGGGTCTCACAACTCCTTTTTGTCTGACAGTTTTGTCCTTGAAGGTGGAAAATGAGGGACTTCCTCCAGGGTTCTGTGCCTCTTCCAGATCACCACACATTCTTGAAAGCGAGAAGTAGCCTCATTTCCTGACTTGGGCTCAGCCCGTGACAGATGGGTGTTAGGCCAGAGGTCTCCTAGCCTCCTAGGGTAGACACCTCCTGTTGTTGCTCCTCTAGCACAGTTTGGCCCACCCATCTCCACCAGGAGAACCACTGGGACTCAAGAGTCAAACCAGCCCCAACGTCATTGGTCATTGTAAGCAGTGCAAAATTTAGAAGTGATTCCAAGATGGTGGAAGGAGGTTTGTGTGACATGTGTGTACACACATGATCTAAGGGAAGTAAGGAAGTGAGGGCCAGACTAGATCCTTCAGGAGGACTCTTGGGACTGTGCCCAAGGATATCATAACTGGATGGACACTGTGCTGGTTTCTGCTATTTTGTCTTTGCCTTCCTGGGAGCTTTCAACCCTTCTCCCCCACTCATCATTCATTGACTGGGGGTTGGCTCCAGGGGACAGTCCAGCTTGTCACCTTGCCACTGTTCTGCAGCAGGGAGACATCACCTTTTTTTTCTTTCCTTCCTTCCTACACTTGGCAGGGCAGTATGGTGGTTAGCACTTGGTGTTGCAGTCCTGGGGTTCACATCCTCCCTACTTTCTCCTTGTGTGGAGAAAGGAGGTTCAGTTCCTGAACCCCTGGTAATAGTAAAGCCCCTCTCAGGGTTGATGTGAAGGTTTGGTGAGCTAGTCCCTTAGAGGTCAGAATATGTACTTAGTAAATGTTGGCTCTATAATCACTTAAGGCACCATAGCTGCTAGGACACAAAAACGAACCTCTAGAAATGCTCTTTGTTCTCGGAACAACACAGGGCTCCAGGGGATGATGGATAGGTGGGCTGGTGGGCACCCCAACCTCTGGGTTGGCTCTCTACATAGGAAGTAGTGTGTGGCTTTCAGAGTGATTGAGGGAGCGCTAAGCCTTGCACATTTCTTGGGGGCCACCTTGGGTCACTGTCCCAGCTTCTGCCCCCTTCTCCTGGGCTGAGGCATGGTTGGTAAGTAGACATAACCCCACACCCACCTGTGTGCCAGTGTATACAGGGATGAAAGAGGGCCTGAAGCCATGTGGGAAAGCTAGAGCATGCACCTGTACAGAGGTGTGAGGTGGGGCTCCCCAGACCCACGCTTTCTGCAGTTCCAGTTGTTAGGGAGACCATGCCTGAAGGCCTTTTGGGCTGTTGTGGTTGGAAGTTACTACCAAGTAGATCAGAATTGGAAACAAAGTTGGATTTTTGCCATCGTGAATTCTGGTGTTTCTGGGAGCAGTGAGGTGAAAAGCATGGTGGATAAGGTCCAGGCTTAGGATGACAGATCCAGCTTAGAGCCTGGCCCAGGCACTGCCCCATGCGGGGGAGTTCACCCAAACCAGCCTTAGCCTCTCCAGGCCCAAGTGGGGAGGTCAGCAAAATATATCTTGGGGTGGAATACGAGCTAACAAAGGTGAGAGTTTCACCCAGTGTCTGCCCAGGCACCTGCTCAGGTGAATTTACTTGAACTGTGAGGCTTCTTGGGCTTTCTGATTGCTTCGGGATGCAAGCAATCAGAAACATTTCAGCACAAAGGGAAAAATAAGCCTATCAGGAGACTCAGTTATGTTGCAGTGTGTCTTGGGAAAGTCAAAGCAACACAGGCCTGTGTGGGCCAGCCCTTCCAGAGCCTGCAGGTAGGGGCTATGTTCTGCTGAGCCCACCACGATCTTGAGCTGAGCCTGCCACATGCTTCCTCTCCTAATCCTGTCCACACAGCAGCCCCAAGATCAGCACTGCCATTCTTATTGTGACTCAGAGAATGGACGTAAGGAACCTGAAGCTTCCTTGCCGGAAAAGGGCATACCTCCACTCCCGTGCCTGCTTGGTGGCAGAGAGCACATTCTAAACTGTGCTCCTAGACAGGATCTCGTGGAACTTCCAGTGCCCTTGAAGGAAATGGTTCCTGGGTGCCTGTTCTGGCTCAGAAGTGCATCTCCTCTTGGGGTCTTTGCTGGGCTCAGCTTGGTCCTGGTGGAACATACAGAACCCCTATGCCACAGCCTCCATCCTGGCTACCCAGTAGTGCTGCACCGGGGGCTCAGATCAGGTTGGAGAAAGGGGCTTCATGGGCTAGAGGGTAAGCCAAGTCAAGAAGGGTGCCTGGTGGGCATGAGCCCAGGGTGTGGCCTTGCATGCGCCCTGTGACTAAACAAGTGTTTTGTTTGCTTGTCCAGGTAAACTGTCAGGAAAGGCAAATGTTTTAATAGGTTCTCCAGGACTCAGGGGATGCCTGGGACACACACCTGACACTCACCTCTTCTTCTGTGAGTGGAGCCAGCTGAACCCAGACAAGCAGCATGCTCCCAGGCATGTCCACAGCGGTTGTCCTGCCTGGGCACGCTGGGACATGCCAGCCAAGCCCAAGTGGCTGCTGCCCCATGCTCACCCTCACAGGACTCCAGTGGCCAGTGCAGCCCCTCCTTTCCCCAGCACGCCAGGGATATCTGCTCCCAGGGACAGTTGTGGATGTGACTCATTCCGCTTCCACCTGAGGCTGCTCGTCCTTAGTCTCGGTGAAGCTGGGCACTATCAAGCATTAGTTAAATCCCTCTGATACACTGCCCGTGATTTCATTTCAGCCACATTATAACTCCTTAAAGGCAGTTTTACTTCTCCATTTTACTGACGGGAAAGAGAAGCTCAGGTTGCGTAACAAGTCCAAGAAAACACCAGTTCTAGGGTTAGAGGCAGGTTCTGCCCCATATGAATCATTTTTTCTCCCTTCCCTCCTATCACCCCATTCTGTCTTCCCTCTCTCCTCTTCCTCTCCCTCTCTTTCCTTTCTTTCTGCAGTGCTGAAGATCTAATCTAAGGCCTCACACATGCTAGGCAAGTCCTGCACCTCTGAGCCACACCCACAGCCCCTGGATCATCAGTTTCAACTCTGCATTCATCCAGCCAGGGTATAGGGTATAGCCAGGAGGTCCTCAGGCAGGCAGGACCAGAACACTCCAGGGCCCCATCAGCCTGCCCATGGTGTGGGGTGGCTCCAGGATGGAGGGAAGGGATTCCTTCTGCTGGGCAGAGAGGCTCCAAAGAAGGTTGGAGAGGGTGGGGGATTTTTAGCTGGCCTGGGAAATGTTCAGTTTCTCAAGGGGGAGAAGTTTATTAAAGCAAAGGTGGGAGGGGGATTCTTGGCCTCGGAAGATATCCCACGGGGGAGTCCAGTATCCCTGGGAGCCTGAGTGGGCAGGGAGAGCGGTGGTGAGACCAGAATGGGACTGTCAGACCTCACAGTACACAGCAGGCATAGCCTTTGGCCTTGAAGTGAAGCATTTGCTCTTTCTGAAGGCTTGGGAGGAAAGTGCTGGACCAGGATTGGGACTGTGCTGAGAGGCCCCTGGGTCATCTGCAGGGACATGCCTATTGAGTCTGGCATTTGACCCAGGGAGCAGCCAGGAAATGGCCATTTGGAGCCACTGTGGTCAGCTGTACAGGGTTTGATGCCAGGCCTGGTCTCCATGCAGCAGTCGCTCAGGGCAGGATGGGAACACCTGTGATTTTTGTTGTGGAGAGATGGGCTCAGGGCAGGCCAGAACCAAAAGCCAGCTGCCTTGGAGCAGATTGGCTGCCTCCCACCATGTACAGACTGGAGGACAGTAGGAGTGATCCCTGGGAACCATCCCTTCTCAGAAGGCAGCAGCTACAGACTGCAGAGGAGGAAGTTCTGCTCAGGCCCCCATTTCTGACTCAGTCCTCCTATGTGGGAGGGGAAGCACACTGCCAGTGAGTAGGGCTGCCTGTGAGGGGCAGCAGGGCGTCTGGAGTTGTCTGCGCTGAGGCTGGTAGGGCAAGTCAGTCAGGCAGCTGCGTTTCTGCAACATTTGCCTGTCTTTTTCTCATGGTTTATATTTTCTTACTGGGAAGAAAGACATTTCCGTCCCGAGATGGAAGGAAATGTAGTGAATCTGACACTTGGAACACCTCTCTTCTGTTTGCCAGGTGTAGAGTATGACAGGTAGCACTGGACTCCTTCCTTCTCACACCAGAACTGTAGACCTCTCCCCCAAGTCTCTATCAAAATGTTCCTGTGGCCACTAGGCTGCTCACAGATGCAAGGGGCCCTTCCTCCCAAAACTGTTTGTGACATGCAGCCTCCTCCTTTCCCTACTGATAGGTGGAGCCTTGGGATGAGGGGGCACTGAGTAGCCTTGGTGTTCCCAGAAAGCCCAGCAGCATTCTTCCCAGGAGCAGGAAGCCCCAAACCAGCCTCAGGTGGGCAGGTGGACAGACAGGTCAGCAGGAGCATTGGCACCACCACAGCAGCCCATGCTTTCCAGGGGTTCCTGGTTCCTGTGTTCTATGAAAGACCTAACAGCCATGTGCAAAGGCTGCCACGCATGAGCCGATGTCTGCACAAGTGTGGCTACTGGTCACCCGAGGGTGACCTCTTCCTCCTGTTTTCTCCTCTCCAGCTTGTGTGAAACTCAGATGTAATTGTTGGTTATTAAGCGCAGAAACTTGGGAATGGCAGGGTTTTTTGGTCCACACAACTTTACAAAGTGTCATTTTCTAAAATGCGTAAACTTTGTTCCTACCACTAAGGAGAAAAGGAAAAGAGCTTTGGAGGAGAAACAGCAAAAAGTTTTCACATGGAAGTGGAGTGAGGGCCTCCTCTCTGGAAGAAACAAGTGCCAATTTGAATAAGATTTTGATCTTTTCTTCATTTCTAACTGACTCTGTCCCATCCTCTTGAATAGACTTGTGTGCAAGAGTATGTATTTTATTTTTGGATAGTACATTAATGTGTTTGTCATTTAAAGCAGTACACAGAAAACCATTGCTCCATCTTTCCCCTTCCCCATGGCCTCAGGTTCAAAACTTGTTTTTTTGTGCTGTGTTCAGTCATATTTCCATCATGGTGACAAAAATACCTGAGATATACAACTTATGGAGAGGAAAGATTTATTTTGGCTTGTCGTTTCAGGGCATGGTAGCTTAGCCCTGCTGCATTGAACTTGGGGCAGCATATGGTGGGTGTACATGATGGAGGAGGTCTGTTTACCTCATGCCTGCCAGGAAGCAAAAGAGAGAAACTGAAAGGGACCAGGGTCCCAATTTCCCCTTTAAGGGCCTGCCCTCTTGACCTGAATTCCTTTCTGAAGGTTCCACCACTTCCCAATAGTGCCACAGGCTAGGGACCAAGCCTTCAACACTGCGTGCTCCTTCTAAAGTTTCTGTACACAGATCCAAGCAGCAGGGAGTTTCAGCTCTTACTCTGTTCTCCTTTTTCCTATGGAAGACACTGCGCCTTGTGCCTTGCCGCCTTAACCAATAACCCCCGCGTTTCTGTGGCAGAGCGAGCTCCTCGTCATCTAGCTGAGGCTGTTCATTCCCAGCCTCACTGATGGGCCCTCGTGAGTCCACACGAGTTGTGGCAGCTGTATCTCCTGTGGGGTGAATTCCCTCCGGAAGGATTGCTGGGTCACAGGTGTCATCTTGGAGGTGGTTATCAGGTCCCCATCACAGGAGCTCATGTAATCGTTTTTTTGCCACCTCAAACGAGTCCAGTTAGTCCTGAGGTTTTTGCCAACTGAATAGATTTTAAAAAATGCCTTCTCTGTGTCATTTTAGTTTGCATTTTTCAAATCAGGTATCTTTTCTTATTTAAAAGCCATTTGTGTGTCCTTTCCTGTGTTGTTTATACTTCCCCTTTTTATAAAATTGAGCCATTGGTCTTTTTCTTCTTCTTAATTGCATGTTAGGGAGATTAATTTCCCTCGGGCGTGAATTGGAAATACTTATTTTTAATTTGTGTTTTGTTTTCTAGCTCTTCAGTGTGATGGTTAATTTTTGTTGTCAACTTGACTGGACAGAGAGCTGTCTAGGAGATTAGTAAAGCTCACCTCTGGTGTATCTGAGGATTTCCAGAGATGATTAGACCATAAGGACCCTGATCTAGCCAGTGGGCTCATCTGTTGATGGATTCTTACTGATATAATGGCCCTAATTGGAGGAAGTGGGTTGCTAGGGCCTCTAGAGTCTTGCCTGGCTCCTTGTTCGCTCCTCTCTCTGCTTTGCGGCCTTCATGACATGAACTTCTCTGCTCCTCTGTGCCCTCAGCGTCCTGATGGTCTGAAACTGTGAGTCAAAATAAATCTTTCCTCCTTTAAGATGTTCTCTCAGGTATTTTTGGTCACAGCAATGCAGAAGTAACTAATACATTGCTTTATGATAATTCATACACCACACAATTCATGAATTTCAGGTGTACAATTGAATGGTTTGTAGGCGTCACCTACAAACCTACAGGCGTCACCACCATCAATTTTAGAATATTTTTATTGTCCCCAAAAGCAGTCTTTTCTCTAGCCCCTGGCACCCACTGGCTTGCCTTCCGTCTAAAGATTCCCTTATTTTGGACATTTTTTGTAGATGGAATCACGTAATATGTGGGCTTTCACATCTGACTTCTTCCGTTTCACATAAAGCTTTCAGGACCTTCCATGTCACAAGCGTGTGTCGGTGCTAAGTCACACTCCATCTGGACGTATCGCAGTTTATCTGTCTTCCACTGTCGAATCGACTTTGGGTTGTTTCTGCCTTTCGGCCATTCTGCCTAGCGCTGTGACCGTGTAGGTACAGGTTTCTGCATGGCATGTGCTTCCGTTTCTCCTGATGATACACCTAGGAGCTGACCTACTGGGCCTCGTGGACACTGTGCTCAGCATTCTGAGAAAGTGTCTGTTCCCCACAGCGACAGCACAGTTGTATGCACCCATGCTTTTGGCATCTTTTGATAGCTACATTTTTTTAAAAAATCATATCTATTAAAAATTTATGGCTCCAAATTCTGAATTTTAGAATGGCCTTTCTGTCTCAAGAGTATAAAGGAATTCATTGTTTCCTTCTAGGACTTTTTTCATTTTATGTTGATACTGCCATCTTGTCTTAAATAGTATGTGGGGTGAATATGGAGCCAGCCTTTTTCTTCTTTTTAATGTGACTATTTGTCTCAAGACCATCTACTGAAAATTCCATCTTTTCTTCGGCCTTTGTCATATATTAAGTTGGGTCTTCTGGAGCGGTCTCTGCTATTTCCTTAGTCTCCAAGAGCACGCATTTACTAATATACTCACTCTAATTACTGAGGCTTTGTAATAGGTTTTAACATACCCTATGGTGTGAGCTAGTCTGGTAAGTTTAGCCTTTCTTTATCAGTCTTCACAGAGCTTTCCTGACCAATTTCGCTTCTTTCTTTCTTTTTCTTTATTTTTTTTAAGGCTTTATTTTATTATTATTTTTGTTGTGCTGGGTGGGAGTACATTGTAGCATTTACAAAGGTTCTTACAGTGTTTCTAATATATCATACTTGAATTCACCCCCTCCACTGCTCTCTTCCCCTCCCCCCCAATTCTGGATCAGTTTCAACAGGTATCATTTTTGCATTTGCACATGTGTGTATATTATTTGCACCTTATTCATCCTCCTACCCCTTTCCCTGCCACCTCCCCCTTATTTATTTATTTTTATTAACAAAACAGCTGGGTATGGTGGCACACACCTGTAATCCTAGCACTGGGGAAGCTAAGGTAGGAGGATTGCAGGTTCAAGGCCAGACTGGGCTATATAGTGAGGCTCTGGCTCTGAACAAACAAAAACCAAAAGGATGAACAAACTTATAACAAAGCAGCTTGTCTTAAGATCATGGGGGTGGGAAGAGCTCTTGGTATTTTAGGTTGGGGTCATGTTGGACTTGTGAATTAATTTAGGGAGAGTTGACACCTTTTTTCAGGTTGAATCTTCTTTTCACAGTATGGGACACAGGGTGTCTTTCTATTTGTTCAGTCCCTCTGCTGTTCTTTAAGGTTTTGTGAGTTCTTACAAATTTATTCCTACATATTTTGTCTTTTGTATTGTTGGTCTGTCTTCTTGCTCTTGAAAGCAGGTTTTTGTTAGAAACTAGGGCAGTTATGTATAGATTCTGTACCAAAAGCTAAGTTCCTAGACAACTTAGCTCTGTGTTGCTGTGTGCCGTAGGCATACCCTCCAAGCCCAAGCATGGTGAAGTGGGTAGAGTGGGAAGGGGGAATGTCAGCCCCTTCACAGGTGGTCTCAATTCATTTAATCCTCCAAAGAAGTCTGTGGCTTTGGGGCTCTAATTAGTCTGGTAATGAGAAATTGAGGCTCAGAAAGTGAATGACCTGCCAAGGTCCTGATGGGCACGCCCCATCTGGGATTCCAGCCCAGGCCTGCCCAGTCTTTGCCACTCTGCATCCTGCAAGGACCAGGTCCCAGAAGTTCTGAGGTCTGATTGCACATCCACTAGCAGTGCAATTTGAGACAATCCCTTCTCCTTTGGCCTCAGTATGCCCATCTGCAAAACGAGGTAGTGAAAGCAGGTCAGGATTTGCTCACTTTTCCAAAAAGACTCCCTTTCTCTGGGTTGTCCTCCATGGGAGTGAGCAGTAGGAATGGAGATGTGGGAGTTGGGGTGAAGCCAAGAGGACCACAGTGCACAGCAGTCCTGCCTCTTGGACCTGGATGTGGTCCCTGGGACACACAGCTCCCGGCATCCAAATACCCACCAGTGCCCATCATCCCCAGAAGTCCTGAACCCACCTCTGTGCCCCCAGTGCTGCTGCAGAAGCTACCCCTCCACATCCTGCTGGCTGGTGCTGCCCTGAGGGTTGTGGGCTTAGGCAAAGTTAGCTTTGGCCCCCTGCCAAGGCCCTGTGTGCTTTGGAAAGGTCCCTTGACTTTTGTTAGGCAAAGAATTCTCTTCACACCAGACTGTGAGCAAAATAGTTTCACAAGCCTGTCCTGAGTGTGTGCTGGCCTGAATGCACAATGCAGAAACAAAATGTTTGTTTTCCAGTTGCGATTGCTCCGGTAGGCGCTTTGGCATTGGCTTCCACACCCTCTGTGTTCAGGCAGGCCATCTGCCACGCAGAGACAAGGTCCACTGACATTTGGCCTGTGGGACACCAGCAGAGAGGGGCCACTGGCTAGGTGTCATTCAGAGGACCTTCAGGCCTTAGGGCCTCCAAGGCCTCTTGCACCACAGTACCCCAGGTGTAGGTCTCAGAAGGCCCATGTGAGCCAGGCCCTGAGCTGGGTAGTAGGGTGCAGATTGCCCCTTGCTGGCAGGGAATGGGGAACACATAGGAACTCGAGGTCTGTTCCCAAAGGGGATGATGCAAGACTGTGTTTAGTGGGTGAGAAACAGTCTTGTTAGTGAATAAGGAGATACTGGGGCTGGGCAGCCAGAAGGGTTGGGAGTAGAAGGGAGTTCAGGTGACTAAAGAAAGAGCCAGAGCACGTGGGGAGCAGCGAGGTACTGGGGGAATCACATGAAGTAGAGCCCTGATGAAGAATGGGTCTTGAGAGAGGCTGGCCCGGGAGTGGAGGCCAGGCTCAGCCCTGGTTGGAAGGTATGATCCAGTGAGCACCATACTAGCCACCTTTACAACTCCCAGGGTCAGCTAGGTTGATTTTTTAACTTCCCCTTTGGGAAGAATTACCTCCCCTGATAGCCTCCTGGGTGACTGGTGACAGTGGAGGCTCTGTTGGAGCTCCCCCTGTCCCCGAGGATAACAACCCTGGCCTTAGATCATTTTTCTTTATAGTCCTTGTCCCTAAACAGACCTGGGGCCTCCAGAATTACTAGAGGCAGAGTCACACTGCACATAGAATGCAACAGGAAGGGAACCTCTAGAGGTGAGTAGCATGAAGGCTCTAAGAAGGTCATCAGAGCTCGGACAGCCAAGGCCAAGGATAGCTGTTAGCAGGCAGGTGCTGCTCCTCCCAGGGTGAGTATACCTGGTTCTGGCCCACCTGGGGCTCCCAGACTTGGAGGCAGTTAGCAATTGAGGCCCATCACTTCTGCTGCCGACGCTCTGATTTCTTGTCTGGAAAAAGGGACAAAGGGTCCTGCCTTAGAAGCCTAACTGCCTGAGCAGAGACAGTCCCTCTAACCTGTGTATGTCTCTACCCTGTCTAGCTCTGGGAGGGGTGGCACAGTCCCTCCTGCATGGGGCAGATGCTTGGGGAGTGTTTTTTGGCCTCTGCAGAGATGTGCTGAGGAAGCAGTGGCACAGGAAGGAAGGTAAGGACCTCCCCGGTGAATAGCCAGGCTTCCTTGGGCAGGTATTTACTGCTGCCACGGGGCCATTTGCTCTTAGAACCTGCAATCTGGGAAGTGCTAGGGTAACCAGTGCCAACTCAGTGGTGCTGCCTAAGCCCCAGAGGCCCTGCCCCATGACTTCATTTTTGGGCCTTGGCTTTTAGAGCCAGTATGTCCTCTGCTCCTGAGGGCAAGGTGGCAAGCCAGACTCCTAAGTGCCTACCAGTGAGCCGTGCACAGACATGGGCTGAGCATGATGCTTTTAACAGTGGACACCAACACAGACGTAGCAAGTAGCTGAGCTCAGCAGAGGGGAGGGACTGACTGCCTTGTGTCCTCTAACACCCGCCTGCCACTAGCTCTCCCTGAGGCAGGACAGCCTGGAGGCAAGGAGCTTGATCACCTGGCCCCACTGGCCCCAAAGACAGGGTCTCTTTCCTGTGAGAGTGCAACCTGTATAACAAAACTCAGATTTACTGAAGATGGATTCATGATAGGCCAAAATAGGCTTTATGCTTGAGCCTTTTTTCTTTTCTGAGATAGTTTAAAAAAAAAAAAAAAACCCACATGCCTTGCTGTCTTGTTTCTGTGCCAGCCCCTAGCACAAATGAGACTTAGAAAATTTCTGGGCCATTGGCTATCCCTTCCCACAGCGTGGTGTTTTTTTTAATACTGACAGTTTTATTCTCATGCAAGCATCTGCTTAGGGAGGAAATACCTCTGTCCAGGCAGAGCCCTGGGTCCAGCAGGGTGACTTCACGGCCATGGGCCATGCTGTTCACTCTGCCTCAAGGGCTGCATTTGCTGATGTTCCAGTTGCTGGCTCCCAAACCCTGTAAGATGAAGAGATCCATAAAACTGGGTTAAGAAGAGGGAGATGGCATTGAAAGGAGAAGGCCTCAAAGGGTGGTGGCCACAGGGAGAATGGGCATATTCTTGTCTGAGAGGGAACAGACCTGGGGAACCAGGTCTGTTACAGTCAGATACTTCACTTTGAGAAAGTCCCATAGCACAGCACTTAGGACACTGGCTACTCAAGGAGCAGTGGCCCCAGCAACCATGACTCTCCAACAGACAGCTGAGCCCCTACCAAGGCCTCGTGGTCAACTTCTGCCCAGGGCTTAGTGTTCCTGTTCTGGAAGAAACAGTAGTGTTGACGAGCAGGTGTATAATGTACTGTATCGTAGCATAAGAAGTGCCTCAAGCTACCTTTGGTTGGTTCAAAGACAGAGCCTCCATGAATTTTTGAGCAGGCAGTTGACTGAGGGAGGCTCCCAGGAGAAACCATGTAGGGGGGGCCAGGAGGCCTAAAGGATGGGGAGAAGCTAAGCAAAGAGGCAAGCCTCAACCTAGGTCCTAGGGAGTGTGACTGGCACCTGGGATAGATCTGGCTAGCAGTCATGGGCAGGCTAGAAGGAGCAGCTGTTAGCCACGAGCAACCAATACTTGGGTGGTGGGGAGTGGGTGCTTTTGTGGGCTGAGGGGTCTGGCTAGAGCACCAGCAGCCCTCAATTTGCCTCCATTTGCTCTTGTGGTCCTTGAAATGGCCCAGTGAAGCAACCGAGCCAGAGACAAGTTTCATCATCTTAGGTGGGAAAGAGGAAAAAAGGCCTCAGGTCGGTAGAGGAGCCCAGCCTATCTGACTGCAGAATCTGTGTTCCTGCCCTCCTCCTCCTCCTAGTGCTGCAGTTTCTAGGAGGAGGATCCTGTGAGGAGAAGAGACCAGGATGCAGGGATGCTGTGCCATCGGCCCTTAGACTGTCCCCTGCCAGCTGGCCTGTTTTTGTCCCCAGATGCCCACTTCTGTGTGTGGAGATGAGACTCATGAGTTTGGGGGCTTTGAGGCATCCAGGCATCATTTCCTGGAGCAGCACTGCTGTTCTTAGCCTTTTGGGTCATCCTGGCACAATATTCAGGTTAGTGGCTCAGCAGACCTTTCTGCCTGCAGCTCCCTGGGTAGGGAACCAGGGCCCCTGGGGAAGGACAGGCTTGTTGAACCTGAGATCCCACAGCAAGAATAGCTGATGGAGGGAGGCTAGTGCATTTGAGATAACAGGCTCCCTTTGGGGGATTTGGTTTTCAGTTTGCACCAGGCCACTTTTATCTCCGTCTCTAGAGCTCAGCCAGGAGCCTCCCCTCTCCCAGAAGGGGGGTGTTTGAACAAGGGTGTGCACAGAAAGTCCATTCAGCAGAGGGTATTGGCTTCCTGGCTTGGAAAGCCTTGGATATTATGGAATGGGAGGCTGAGCTAGAGACCCAGAGTTGGGGCAGTGGAAATGGCTCTGTCGTGGCTGGCTAGAGCTGAGGTCTGGTGCATCAGGGCTTCATTCCAGAGTCACCCCTACCACAGGCTGCTGTTGCCTGCCTCTTGCAGACTTGGTGTGGGGTCAGTGTCTCTGGCCACCAGCCTGAGGCCACATGGACAGTTCTTACCAAGCTTTTTAGCTGGGCAGGCCTGTACCCCCATTAGTTTGCTCATCCCTTGGCTAAGGCTTGGTCTGGAGAACAGAAGTTGGGGAGTGGGGGCGGTTTGTTTGGAGAAGCAGTTTCACTTTGGGATGATGTGCTCACGTGGCACTTTGAACTTTGATGTTCTGTGCTTTCCCTAGACATTTTGGAGGGCACCCAGGCCTCCAACAGGTCTGTGTAGCACTCCTCGAGGGAGCGGGCTGAGCTATTAAGAGAGCCTGGGGTGGGATCCTGCCCAAGGACATGGTGGGCCAGGCTTAGGTATGGGGACACTCTGTGTGTCTGCTTGCACAGTGGGCTCACCATGGATGGTATTCTTGGTAAGGCATACACTGCCCCATTGTGACAACCATATTCCTTCCTGGCAGGTGGGCTGTGCCAGCAGCTGGCTCTTGGTTTTCACTTTCGTTGAAACGGCTGAGTTTTGAGTCAAACAAGTTTTCAAGGTGACATTGACTTTGCAGCCAAGGACATCAGTCGGTTTCAGTGGCACTCTATGGTTTACTTGTGACAAGATTAACCAGTCTAACCTTGTAGCCTTTCATTCTGCTGCCAAGCAAAAAGGGCCAAATAATTCCAGACAGTTGAAGCAGAAGTGACCCTGGGGTGCCGTTGGCTGTCCTTATTTGACAGGGTAGAACCCAGAAGTTGGGGAGTCTTGTCTGAAGCCTTGTGGGGGCCGAATTTGAATCTGTAACAGCCTGTCTGACCTGAGCCCTCTCCAGGTCCAGCATTTGGGTCCCTGACACCATGCTGTCGGCCATGGCCAATGCTTAACTTGGGTCTGAGTCTTCTCAGGCTGCTATAGCAGCAAGACCTTAGCACGGATAACTTAGGAACAACAGAAATTCACTTCTTTTTTTCTAGAAGCCGAGAAGTCCACCATTACCCCACCAGCAGGGCCATGTCTGGTGAGGGCCTGTTATTAACAAGTGGCACTTCCTTGCTGTGTCCTCACATGGCAAAGGGAAAGATGAGCTCCCTTGGTCCTCTTTTATCAGGACACTGGTCCCACTCATGATGAATTCACCCTCACAACCTAATCACCTCTCAAAGGCTCCCACCTTTTAACACTGTTGCGTTGAGGATTTGCATCAACATTGGAATT
Source organism: Castor canadensis (assembly GCF_047511655.1). Taxonomy (NCBI): domain Eukaryota; kingdom Metazoa; phylum Chordata; class Mammalia; order Rodentia; family Castoridae; genus Castor; species Castor canadensis. The sequence goes on from NC_133392.1 coordinate 7,793,260, forward strand.
TGGGGAGGTACACAGTCAGAACACATACGCTGTCACATTGGCCACAAGGTCACGACCTCCCTGCTGCACCTGGCCTGCACCCTGCTGGAAAAGATCAGCAGGATGACTCGAGCAGGAGATTGAAGATGACCGTAGCGTGGAGCGCTGAGCACTGGGAGTTTTCTGTTCACGTTATAGCTCATGGAATCATGATACGTGTGCAGGCATCCAGCAAAGTAAAGAGATGTGGCAGTAGCCAGAGCTGTTGGCGTCAAGGCCTTAAAAGCCAGTCTCCTTAGAACCCTGTCATAGCATGTCACTCAAGATGCTCAGGCCCAGACTACACACCTATTCAGGCAAAGAAACAGACTGCTCAGCCTGGGTCGCCTAAGGGTGGGCCAGGCTCTGGGCTCATGGGTTCTTGACTGGTCCTGGCCTCAATCTTGGGCCCCATCCATCCAATCCAGTGCAGCCTAGCTCAGGGACACATACACAAGTTGAGGCTGCCAGGACTGGGCCATTTTCCCACTTTCTTATGCCCTGCTCAGTTCTTCTGTCTTATCTCAGGCTGGTCAAGAGAGTGGCTGTGAGTCAGAAGGGCCCTCAGAACCACTTCCTTTGCAGGCATCTGGGGCCCCCACCCTACCAGGTACCAGGTTTGCATTCAGAATTGCTGCTCTTTTATCCAAGCCCAATCTGACAGTGTTGAAGACCATGGGAGCTGTGTTGCTGTGGTGAGGGAAGGGATGTGCTCTGCTGGCTGCATCGAGTCCAACCCAACCCATGCAGGGGCTGGCAGGTGGCCTGGGCCATCATTTCAGAACTAATTGGTAGCGTGGCTGCTCTCTCCTGATCGCCATTGCTGAGCCCCTTAGTACTTTTCAGCCTTTACTGTTCTTCCATAATCAGAAGGTTCCAAGAGAAGTGAACCTATCAGAAGAGTGTCTCCTGCACAGTGCTCAAAAACACTGAGTGTGCCCATGGCAGGTGTAGCCACCTGCCTTCAGAGAGTGCCTTTTATTCCTTGTCTGCTGCATCTGTTCTAACAGCGCATTTGCTGTGCCAGCTGGTGGTCATCTTTATTTCAAAGCAACACACAAACACTGTGGGTTTTGAAAGGACCAGTGCTCCTGGGACAGGTCTGTGCTCTTGGCATTTGTAGGCAAAGCGTGGTGGGGCTTCCAGGTCTCTGTGCAAGGGAGAAGTGGGAGCCTGCTGTTCCTCTTTCCTGTGCAACTCTTCCTTCTCTGAGAAGGGATCTGGTTGCTGTGGGTCCTTTGGGAATGTCTGGGGCTGGACCATGGGTGTCACTCACTGCCACAGTCTCCGTCCTGTCTGCTGCAGGATCGAGCTTTGTCTGGAGAATGGGTCTAATTTTGTGCTTAGTCAAGAAGGCCGAAGTTCAGGTGCACCCATCTGTGCACACTGTTAGTGACTGTGCACTCTGGCCAGTGACTTCAAGCAGGACTGGCCCTACTTGGAGGGCCAGCCATGTTCAATCTCATTCATCACTCAGACAGGCAAGGAAGCTCTTTTGCAGCTATGTTCTCTTTCTCTCTGTCTCTCTCTCATCTCCAAGGGACCTGTAGGACAGAACAGGTGGGAACTATCACATGCCCTTCACATGAGGCCACAGAGGTTCCCAGCTGGTGAGAGATGAAGCAGCCTGAGCCTGGTCCTTCCCCCAGCAGAGCAGTGCCCCTCTGGCCCGGTGCTGTGAAAGGCCCAGGGACACTGCCATGTAGAGAAGCAGCATCTTTGTCTCCAGGCAGGGCTTAAGAGCCAGCTCCCCTGATGGTTCTGACTCATACTAGGGTCAGGACATTGGCTTAATGCCCCCTGCCTTGCCCTACCTGGGCATGGGAAGTGGATGGGGTGGATATAGTGGTCCCTGTGTGCAGCAGCCTGGCAGTGTTTCTGTGTAACTTGGGCCCCTTCTCATGGGGAACGTTGTTTTGTACCAGTATGTTCATTGCTGCCTGTTCTGTGTAAGTGGCTACATAGTGACCCGGCCTCAAAATGCACTTTATTTCACCATCCTGTAGGAATTTGGGTTACTCTCGTCGTTTCTGTGCATTAGCATGAGTAAGGATATTCACTGAGTCTGGAGATGTAATTCAGTGGTAGAAGGCATGTGTGAGGCCCTGGGTCCAGTCCCCAGCACCAAAAAAGTGCGTGCGCACCCACACACAAAAGGTGTTGCTGAATTTTTGCAATTTGTCTTCTTAAAATACAAATCCTAGTACAGTCAGCTTTATGCATTCATGGGTTCCACATCCTCAGATTCAACCAATCTCAGATAAAAAATATTCAGAAAAAAATTGTGCCTGTATTGAACATGTACAGACTTTTTTCTTGTCATGATTTCCTAAACAATAACATAACAACAACTACACAGCACCTACACTGTAGCAGGTAGTGAAAGTAACCTGGGATATTCTGAGGTGTAGAATAGGGTTGTGTAGGTCTGGGCAGATTCTGTGTCATTTTACTTAAGAACTTACATCAGCATTAAGGAGGGGTCCTAGAACCAGGCCTAGATAATGAGGGGTGACACTAGTGAAACCGCCTCATCCAGGACCAGGTACATTTTTTACCAGAACACCTTCCTGAGAGGCTGAGCCCCATATAAATTGTTATGAGTGTCTCTGTTCTCACTGCAGGGTGTCCCTTCCCACTCCCTTGCCCTGAACTAGGGTCCATCGCATTTTTGCTCTGCCAGTCAAGTAGGTGAATTTTGCTTTTTTTTTTTTTTTTTTTTGGTGGTACTAGGATTTGAACTCTGGGCTTTATGCTTGCCAGGCAGGAGCTCTACCACTTGAGCCACATTTCCAGCCCTGAATTTTGCATTTCTCTATGGGTTGCAGATACCATGTCTTCTTAAAGTAGTGCTGGAAGAAGAGGGTAGCTATTGAGAGGATGTGTTCGCTGGACCAGGCATTTCTCTGTGAGGGAGCCCAGGATTCAGTGGTCTGGCCAGAGTTGTCAGACCAGGTGCCAGCTAGGTTTTGGCTGGCTTTGTAGGGTGTTTGGGTCTGGGTTTCAGGAGAGTGGCCCTTCAGTGACCTGTATGTCTGTCTCTCCACAGAACTGTCAGACTTTCAGCAGCCTCAGCTGCCTGAGCACAGGGATGGAGGACCGAGGCCTGCAGAGCCCCTTCCCTCTCATCAGCAGCACGCGCTCCTGGACCGCCTTGCTCTCAGCCTCCAGCCCAGGGGGCAGGACCCCGGCTGGGACCCCAGTCCCTGAACCTCTTCCCCCATCCTTTGATGGCCTCCTTGCCTGCCAGGAGGACCTGTCCTGTGAGGAGTCAGATGGCTGCACCTTGGACGAGGAGTGTGGCAGGAGGGGGGAGCCAGCCACAGCTTGGCAGGACCGCGGGACCACTGGGAACAGCCTCTGCTCCCTGGATGGCGAGCTGGACATTGAACAGATAGAGAACAACTGAGTTGCGGCGGGGGGGGGGGGTCTATGGGCCCTGATTTGGGGTGGAGGTGCTTCCCTCTGGGCTCAAGGGGGACACTTGAAAGGGGAGCCCAGCTCCTGGGCCTGGTGATAGTTTCCTGAAGGGTGTCAGGTTTCCAGGAGGGAGCCCACCAGCTTCCCAGGGAGAGACCACTGCCCTGCAGTGCCCTGGCTCCATGAGGGTTGACTTGGCCACACCTGGTGGACTGGTCAGCCTCCACCTGCTATCAGACACGTCGGCCACCAGGCCCATAGAACTACTGTAGCCCAAGACAGCTTTTTGGTTTGGTCTTTTCTGCCTTGTTCCTCACGGGATGTTGGGTTGCCATTCCCCAGCAGGGCTGGGCCCATGCTGCATCCCTCGGGTGGGGACGTCAGGGCCCCTGCTCAGGGCTGGGGCCAGCTCTCTCTTGGCCTCGCTCAGGTTCAGTCTGGGGAGTCGCCCATAGCTTCCTTCACTCAGTTTATTCCGTGCCTTCTCTCCCACGTCTCCCTACTCCAGGCTTGGGAAGGTTCGGGAGACTCCTCCTGTAGTGACACCAGAACCGTGTGGCCTTAATCCATGTGTGGGCACTGGCAGGGCCCTCAAGGGGGTAAGCCCGTGCCTGGACTCCCAGGTCAGAGGGACCCCTGGGGTGCTTGTTAGAGGCCACCCACCCTGGGTAGAACTTGGTGAATTTGTTGGCTGGAAAAGCAGTCTCACTTGCCTCTCCCATGGCAGGGAGAGTCCCCCACAGCTGTCACTTCAGGGGCAGCCTCATCCCTGAGGGACGAGCTTCGTGGATTCAGCTGAGTGTAGCGGTGTCATGACAAAAGGGCGACCTCTTAAGTGTCCTCAGGAGATAGGAAGTACGAGTGGGTGCATAGGCCTAGGCCCTGTGCACATTTCAGGACTGAGGGTAGTCTGCTGGCTGCTCTGTGGGGGCCTGGAATGGGGGCCAGTGGGCCCCCTGCCATATCCCTAGCACATTCTCGCTTGTTCGCAAGCACTGCTGGCTTTAATCAAAGTGCACCGTCCACCTCACGACCCTCACCCCTTGCCTGTTAAGGGAAGTGTAGTCCTAGGTGCCACCTCCCCAAGCAGGCCCAGCCACGGTTGGCTTGACTCACACTGGCTTGACTTGCACTCGCACCCTCCTGGCTCCTCACTCTGGCACAGCCCCCTGAGGCCGTGCACTCAAGCAGCTTCCCTGGCCCATCCTGCAGACAGGACACAGGGCTCTGGGAACCTAGCTTTTAACAAACTTGGCATCTTCACAGACAATAGCAAGTGGACTGACTTTTGAGTGAGTGGCTCATTTTCCCATAGGCTAAAAATAACTGGTGTGCTCTCCTGAGCTTGCAGACATGTGATCTAAGCACTTTTGTAGTCACCCTGCTGTGCCATCTTCTGGGAGCTTCTCCTGGTAGAGCCCAAGTGGTTCTCACCTTTCTCCTAAAGAAAGAAAGATCCTATTTGGGAAGCTGTGTTTAAAGCTTCACTTGTGACTGACTACACCCAGGGTGATGGCTCAGGCTCTGATGTGTAGATAAGATGGCCATTCTTTAAAATCAGCCGTAAGATGCGTGCCGGAAGCCCCACTCTAGCAGCCCACCAAGATGTGCACAGCCTCAGGTGGGGCACATGGTGTGTTTCTCATGGCACAGAGTAGGTCCTGCAGTGCTGGGACCAGATTGTCTCAGAGGCACTGAAAAGCCAAACAAGAGCTGGTGGTTCTGGGTGGGGAGAAGCATTGGGCCTGACCCCTGCCTGGCAGGTTATGGAGGCCATGTCTTCTCAGAGCGACTCTGGAGAGGAGGGTACTTGTTGAGAGGATGTGAAGAGCACACGCCCATGGCCTCATGGCCCCAGAAGGCCCAGGGTGGGAGGTTCTGGTACCTGGAGTGGCCACAGTAGGAACACAGCCCCAGCAGTAGGCCTTCCTCTGGAAGATCCATTCTGTAGGTCTGCCAAGGCTGACGTGTAGTATTGCTGCCAGCTGTGTCTTCTAAGGAGTAGACTAGAGGTGCCTAGGGCAGGTGTGTGTCATTGAGTGTAGTGTAGGTGGCCTGTGGTCAGATATCCTCCCCTCAGGCCTGACAGCAGAGTCAGCCTTATCCTTCTAGTTCCCTGAAAGCCAGTCCCAGCAACCAGCAGACCATCCCCAGGGCAGAAATGAGCCAGGCCCAGGGGAGGAATTGGCCCTTCCAGACTCCTCAGGGCCCCTCTAGACTGTACCAGTCCCACCAAAGCTCCTAGTCCAAGACTGTGACAGCCACTGTCAAGGAGAAGATGATTTGGGGCTGGGCGGGGAGAGAGGGGTGTCTTTTCTGCTTAGAGAAATGGCCTTTAATGAACTTGGGGTTGTGTTTTGACTAGACAGAGCAGGCCCTATCTAGAAGGTGCCTCACTGTCTTCTCCACAGCCATGCTACCCAGAGAGGCCCATTTCCATACTCTGCTCTGCTGGCCCCATGTAGCAGGCAGGCAGGCTCCCCACCAGCACTGTGGCCTCAGCCAGCAGCAGCAATAGGCACCTCACTCTTGTCAGACCTATCCCACCTCTTAACTGGAAGCTGAGGACATGGCAGGGTCCTGGAGGATGGGCTGTGCCAGCAGCATGGGGAAGAGGGACCTTCTGTCACATGGCTTTCCTCATCCAAAGCCAGTGAATTGACAGGAGCTGCTGGGTGCCTAGCTTGGGGTCAGGGCCACAGCCTAACCGTTTACATGACCGCACACCCTCTTGCCTTACTCTTGGGCAGTGGAGGCCGGAGCCCATGGGGAAGACTCACACCCAGGCCCCAGGGAGCTTGTGTTGACTATACGTATACATTTTCACTCTCAGAAAGCCTTACTTTTCAATAAAATTTTTGTAGTAGGAAAGTTTTGTGAATTTGTATGCTAAAAGAAAATTTAAAGGAAAAATCCACATTAAGAAGAAAACCCCCAATTTTCTAGATGAGCCTCCTACTGGAGGTGGGTGTGATTTTCCACGGTGCATTCCAGGGCCTGGCCTGCCTGAGCAAGCCTCACAGCAGTTAAACACACCCCTGGGTCCCGTGCCCCATTTCCACTACGGAGGTTAAAGTCACATGCACTCCGTGGTCATGGGAATGAGCTCCCAGACAGTGACCGCTTCAGAAGTTAGCCTCCTGGGACAGCAGTCAGCCTGATACGGGGCTCAGGGAACCCTGCCTGGTCACTCCACCCGCGTGGGCAGTGACGTAGCACCTGGCCCCAGCCACACTGCCAGTCCAGCCTCACCTGCTGCGCCAGTCCACGAGAGCCTTGCCTGTAAAGAGAGAAGAGGAAGGTGGCTAGGAAAGTTGCAGACGGAGATGGAGTGCTCTTAGCCTAGGTAGGATAGTCTGACCTGGCAACTGAGTTGTGTCGTCGGTGCGTGGGGGTGACGTGCAGGGCTGGGGATAGGCACGGGGGCTGTGCGGGCATGGTGCATTCTGTCCCTGCTGGGCAGTGCTAGTGGCGTAGAGCTTCAGGAAGCGTGGTGCCTGTGCAGTGCTAGGCCAGGCCCCCGCCACGGCAAAGCGGTCTGCGTGATGGGGCGCTGGGTTTTTCTGCTACCGCCCGCTACAGCCTGTCCTCCCTGCACAGGCCACGACTGTCTTGCACTAGAGCCGCTCTAGTCTCAGGAATTTGCTTGTTACTTTTACTGTGTAAATAAAGCTTCCTGGTTCAATACCCAGCTTCCTGGGCACTGCTGTGTGGCTTCTGTTGGGTGTGGTGAACTGGGAGGGGCACAGGCTGGATCCTCTGTCCCCACAGGATCGTGGAAGTGGCTGTGGAACAGCTGCAAGGGGTGAGGGGTCTCCCCGCAGCCACAGCTGCCATCTTGGGGAGGCTTCTGGAGGCATGCCATCTGTGTGGACCAACACTTGGGTCAGTGTGTGCATTTGAGAGCAGAGGAGCCCAGCCCCTCACTCCAGCCAGGAGCCAGGACCCTAGGCCAGCAGAGGGGAGACGCTCCCACTGTCATTTCTCTTAGAGCAGTGGACAGGGCTGCCCTATGAGCACATCAGCTCAGCCTTCGACCTGGCTGGGGCGCAAGGCTGCATGGCAGTTTTAGGTCTTGCTGCTGAGAAGGACCCCACCTGGCCTGGAGCCCTGCAGGATCCCAGGTGACTCAGGAGGCTGCACAGGCAGGGCTGGCAGCTCAGGGCCTCTGCCCCCATGGAGGGGCACATCTCCACTGCTTGGGCTCTGGGACACCAGAGCATGCAGCTCAGCCCAGCATGTGCACATGGCCCTGTGCCTGGCCCTAGAAACCAGGGACCCCAGGGAACCAGACTTGGGAGGTGCAGGGTGTCAGCAGACCAGAGGACAGGCTGGAGAGACAGGTTGAATGTCCATAACTCTTGTATTTTCCCCATCACCTGGCCTTGCAATCTTTGCCTAGACCCTCTGCTAGGCCCTGAGGGATACCCCTCTGGGAATGAGGCCCTGGAGCACTCTTTTCTCTTGTTTTTTCTTTTTAGCTCATGGTACTTTTTCAGACAAAATGATTTATGAACATCCAATTCAAGAAACAGGTGAAGCAAGGCTGCTGGAGGTGAACAGCACCCAAGGCCCAAGGACCCACTGACGTCAGGCTGGGCATCTTGACCTTCCCAAGCCTCACTTCTCTGGTAGATAACTGACAGGGCAGAGGTTAAGGGGGGCTTCTGCCAAGCACAGTGGCCCCGACATGTTCCCCTCCTGAGGGTGGCCACAGAACAGCCCTGGATGACCCTCTTGCCCCAATAGCCCTTTACCATGACATTGGGGTCCCTGTTGGCTCTAGCTGACCTTGGTCCAGGGGTGAATGCCTACCTCACTGCCCTGGCACCTTCCCCCCAGCACTGCATCTTCTGCACCAAGGCTGGCTGAAACTAGGATGCGGCTCCACTCTGCCCCGCCTTTGGACGGCCGCAGGCCTCCCTGTCTGCAGCCCTCAAGCTGGGCCAGCTCTCAGATGCATCTGATGTGTGGCCTTGGTGGTGAACTGTGACGTGGGCCCACCCTCTGCGCAGGCTCCTCACTGTACGCAGTGGGGTCTTGAGCAAGTTGATGTGATCCTTGGCACGCTGGGGAGCAGCCCTGTCCAGAAGGGATGTGGAAAGAAGACCTAAAGGAAGTGCCCCTGCCAGGACAGTGGCCAGAATGCCTTCTGGTTTCTTTACACTTTTCCTGTTAGGTTTCCGACAATAAGATACACCGCTTTTATAACCTAAAAACATCAAAATTACATTTTTTTAAAAAAGAAAATGCAATGTGCCCCATGTATTTATCATCTGAGGGGGACTGGAGCTACTGATGATCACGCCGGGATGGGAAGTGGATCTGTGAGCACCCCATAGGCATGGCACGAGCATCAGTCTCTCCTGTGTCTCTAAGGTGGAGGTGCAGGAGCCTTTCCACCTGCCTGGCTCATCTGCTGGAAGGAGGGGCTGCAGCAGCCAGGGCTGGGCCCCTTACCACATCCCCACGAGCTGGTGATGGCTCGGCAGCTGGAAGAACCAGGGGAGAGGCCACTCCACTTCTGGGCAGCTTCATCACCTTGGGTAGGCAGCAGGGTAAGGGCCATTAGCTCCAGAGGGCCGAGGGTACCCAGGGCTCAGTGTGTCCCTGTGGAGGAATGAGTCCAATTTTACAGATGGGGGACGGAGGCTCAGGGCTACTACCTGACTCCGCACAGATGGGCTGGACCCCAGCCGCCAGAGTAGTGCATCTGGGAAGAGAGGACACCTGTGCGCTGGCTCTGCAGAAAACCACAGCCACTGGGGTCACCATAGGCCATACTCACAGGAGTTTGGAAGAGAGGGGAGATAGCATTTCCGAAGGCATTGGAAAGGGCAGAAGATGTGGGGCAAGACCTTCATTGTGTCTCCACTCTGCCCCTTACTGCTGACCCTCGGGGAAGTCACTTTACCAGTTTACTTGCAAAAGGGAAAGAGTGACAACAACCACTTCCCTAAGCCCACTGCAGCTAAGGGCACAGTGTGTTCTCTGCCCGGACCCAGGGTTTCTGTACCCCAATCCTGGGCAACAACTTGAAAGAGGAAGATCAGCCTTTCTGGAGAGACTAGCCTCCTTCAGAGGGCCACCCTGGCTACATCCACCAAGGAGAGCTAGCGGGGAAGCCCGCTGAATACGAGAAAGGCCCACAGGACAAACACTAGCACTTGCGAGGGCAGATTCTGTAGCCCAAACCCCCCACGTCCTTGGGTTCTCCTACAAGCTGCTGAGGTCGGGGCTCCACCAGGAGCAGGCCTTCTGTACGTTCCCTGGATATTAGACCAAAGGCCCTGCTTCAACACTGGCCTGGCCTGTAGCCTCTTGAAAAGAAGACTGAGCTACCATTTCCTCCTAACCCTGATCAAATGGAGCCATCTGCCTGGCAGGGCCCTCACTGGCTCACAGCTACCATGCCGGGGGGCTCGGGTTTCTGGGTCCAGTGCTTTATCACTGCCTTTGTTTAATGGAAATCCTATTACAGAAGGACCCCTACTTCTTTTATGAGACATTGTCTCCCAAGATTTATCAGTCGCTTCTCAGTGGACTTGGTGAGATGCAGAGCAATCAGCTTATCCATTCAGCTGATTGATTTTGAAACCTGAAACTTGGGTTAGGAAGGAATTCCATCCCAGAGGCCTTGTGGGGAAAGCTGCTGCTATCCAGGTGTGGAAAGTGCTGCTCACCACCGCTGGGCCTCAGTGAAGTGCCATGCTTTGGCTTAAGTGAATCCCTCTCAGAGGTTCTTGTGTTAAAGGCCTGATCCCCAGGGTGGCCAGATCAGGAGCCTAGTGGGAGGTCCTTAGGTCAGGTGGGGGTGTGTCCTCAAAAGGTACTGTGGGACACCCCTGCCCCCCCCCCCGCCCTGCCACCTTTCTGCCTTACCATGTGACTTCTTGGTCTTGCATATGCTCCCACAAAAATGCCATGAGATCCTTACCAAACCCTACTCTGCTGACAATAGTGTCGTACCCTCCAAAACTGAGCGAAGCAAACCTCTTTTCTTTATAAACATAGCCTGCCACTTGTATTTTGTGGTAGTGATGAATTATTTGTCCTGGTCTGTCTGCTCTGAAGTAAGGTCCAGGGCAGCTCATTGCCTACTCTCGGCCTTAGTTTCCTCATCTGTTAGAAAGCTCAGAGCAGGTGCCCACTCTGCTGTTAGTAGCCCTACCTCATGGCAGGGCTAGAGACAGTGCCTGAGACCCTGTTCAGGGCTTCCACTCCCACCCACACCATAGGGCCCTCCAGGTAGTCAAAGCCAGAGTCAAGGCTGCTGTTCTAGGCAAAGTTTATTGGGTCATTTGTTTCTCCCGCATACACTGGGCATGCACTCAAGTCTCTCTGGTTCTGACTCCAGAGTTCCTTCTGTGCCTGCCACCTCGATTGCAGAGGTAAACTCCTGCTGTATAGGTAGGGCAGTCTTCAAAGGGCGCCTGGTAGCTGTACCGGTTTGTGTCTGCAACAGGATTGGCGGGGCTAGGAAAAGCGGTGGGCCGGCACTGTTTTGGGGTGGGAGAGTCAAGTGCTAATCAGCCACTCTGATGATGGGCAGGGTGGGGTGTCTGAGTGGAGGGTGGGGTTGCCGGGCAGTCCTAGGGAAGCTGGCTCAGCTTGGGCTGCAGGAGATGTGCACAGCAGGACCCTGGGTTTTCTCCAGGCTCCTCCCTTCAATGCAAAGGTTAAGTTAAGGGCGGTATGCCCTGCATCCCGTTAGGTGAGCACATGGTGAGGGAGTGAATTCAGGAATTACAGGGGTCCCTTCCAGCACATGCCCAGGGGTTTGTTCTTGAGGCCAAGGGAACAAACCTCTTGCTCAGGAGGGGGGAGGGGCTGAGGAACGGGTGGACTCTGGCCCAGGGGCAAGGCAGCCCAGAACTGCAGAAGGCCCACAGAAGGTGGGGCTGCCAGGGCCTGGTGGGGGGAGGAGGGCAGCAGTAGGAGGAGGCTGGGTCTTCGCTGAAGGCGGTCACTTGTCCGCGTGCTGCAGCAGCAGGTCCACAGCCTCTGCGAGGTTGTCCACGTACCCATCAGCCTTCACTTCGGGATGGTGCTCGTCACTGGGCCTAGAAAGCAGGGCTGCAGGTTGGTCTAACTTTTTACAGAAGAGAGGTTTATTCTGTTTTGGAGGCTGAAAGTCCAAGGTCGGGTCATTGTTTCGGCTTCCATCGATGGATGGCATCATGGTAAAAGCGTGGAACGCGGTTCAGGAGTAGGGTCAGGCTTGCATCACAGCTCACTGACAGAACTCAGGGCCCTCCCACTAGGTCCCACCACCTCTCAAATCACCACACTGGGGTCCAGGCCTCCAACAACAAATTCTGAGGGGACATACCACATTCAAACCTCAGCAGTCAGAGACCCCAGCTTCACTGAAGCCACACTCAGGTGACTACAAGGAAGCTGCTTTCCAGCATCCATCCATTCCCTCTCCCTGGTCAGGCAGACTGGCCTGTGGCCACTGCTGTCCCCTCCTCCTCACCCCCGACTCAGACAGACACCTGCCTCCATCTGGACATCTCCCCAAACCTGCCTCCCTGTGGGAGGTGCCTGCTCAGCCCTGTGGTGGGTGATCACTGGCCTTAGCTTCAGCAGACGTGTCACTCTACTGAGCTCTGGGGGACTTCCCTCATAGCCCCGTCTGGCCTAGTGCTAGTGGGAGAAACTCAGCACATGTGTGCTGTGGAGACACCTGGAGTGTGGGTACCCTGAGCGCCTGCCTGCTCAAACACTGGGGACCAGTGTGCCGTGAGAGCCACAGGCCATGTGGTCACTCCTTTGAGGCCACTCTTGCCTGAATGGGGAGGCACCTATATTCCTGGGGAGGCTGCTCCCCAGCTAGCTCCGAAGACTTCACCATTCAGTAGACACAGGCTGCAGCCTGGCTGGATGCTGAGATGGTGCAGAAACCTGCAGGGCCTGTCGGGAGCTTGGTGGCTGAGGGCTGTGGGATGAATCCTGAAGTCAGGAAGGGGCTCCAGGTAGATGCGTGGGTGGGAGACGGGAGTCTTGCCAAAGAAGGGGTCAGGGTGGGCTTTTCCTGCCTGTCATTTGAGAACATGGGATCCCATCCCAAAGACCATGGGGCAGCCCTGGCAGGGCTGTGCGCTAGTAGGGTCCTGGCCACTGAAAGGCCCCTCCCCACTGCTCCTGGGCTCAGCCATGGCCTCACACCCAGAGGTCAGGTGGAGCTTGGCAGAAGGGGTGGCTCCTCTGCAAACCTCCCACTGCCGCGGGGTGTGCTATTGGGATCACCCCGGCCAACCAACACCACTGTACCTCAGCCACACAGCACCTCCGAAATTTCCACCCTGGCTTGGAGGCAAGTGGTTTGACATCCAAAAGCCATGCTGTTCCTTTCCAAGGGCTTGGTTTCTGCACAGGGCTTTACCCTAGAGTGACTGTCACGGCAAGGGCACTTTGTTTTAAAGGGTTTTAGCCCAGGGGCCTGGAGGCCACCCCTGGCAGGGCCCCCATGGACTGGGTGGGAACCAGAGGGGTAGGAGGCCACATGGATACCGCTTGTGACTGAGGAGGGTGCAACCTTGGGCTCTGCCCAGGTCTCATGAGACTGAGCCCTGTCCATGCACCCCCTCCAGGACCCTCACTGGCTTGGTCCCTACCACTTCACTCCTTCGGTCAGTCCCCAGCACAGCATAGCATTCAATTGGAAAACATCCGATTTCCCATGCATTCTCTAGGGAAAAGGCGATTTCTCCCATCTTACAGGTGAGAAAAGTCTCAGAGCAGCTCTGAGACTTGCTCAACGTGCACACACAACAAAAATATTTCTACATGTTCACCAACAGACTTGTGCCAGGATGCTCTGAGCAGCTTTAGTGCTAACAGAAAACAGTAAATGCACAAGGCATTCCTCAGTGGGAGTGGGAAAAGGAAATTTGCATGTTAGAATCCTATACCTCATTTCATCCAGGATGCGTCACCAGCCGCAAAGGACCATTCTCAGACACTGTGACAAGCCACAGAAGCTGGGCTGGAGCAATGCACACTGGTGACTCTGTAAGGGTGCCAGAACGTTCTAGATTCTGACCTGAGTGGGAAGCCAGAAGTGGGCACATGCATAAGAAGGCACATCTGATGCTCGTAACACAAGGAATCTCCCCCCACCGGTTGCTGTGTGGCCTGGGGGCTGGCAAATTGATGGTGCTGGAGCTTCTTTTTATATTTTTAAAGGGCTGTGAAAAGAAAATGCCACAAAGACTCAATGTAGTCTCCAAACCTAAAATAATTACCATTTGGCCCCTTCCTGCAGGAGAGCTTGGACTCATGGTCCTGACATCTCCACCATCCTGAATCTGGGAACACCTCCTCTTGGGAGTGGGCTCTTTGTCCTGGGGTCAGGCTGCACCTCCTGGGGGTGGGCTCCACCTCTGGGGCAGGCTGCTCCACTTCTTGGCGGAAGGCTTCTCCCTGCTTCAGCCCTCCAAGCTGCTGGGGAAAGAGAAGTGGGCAGTTCCCTCCCTGTGCTGCTGCTCAGTGGGTGCTGTGGTCATGGCTGGCCTCAGGCTGTGCAGAGACAGCTGTGCCCTGGGGCAGATGCTGCAGATGCTCCTCTTACTAGAGTCCCTGTCAGGGCAGGACAGGCGTCCAGCATTCATGGAGGAAGGGATTGTCTTCTGGGCAACTCCTCCTCCAAGATGGTGCTTGCAAGGCAGCCTGGTGGGAGGGGAGGGGCCTTCTGGAAAAGGCAGACAGAGAAGATGACATCAACAGCTACTGGGTCAGTAAGGTGCCCCTGGAAGCCACCTCTCTGCTCAATTTCCTCATTAGTGCCAGCTTCCCTGCTGGCCGTGTGGCCATGGCAAACCCCTTAAGCCTCTGTGCTGGGGTGTCCCCAGCTCTAAACTAAGGTAGTCACAGTGGGCACACAGCTCCCAGGAAGAGCAGATGAGCTGGCACCCTACGCTAGAAGGACTGGCTGGCCAGTGTGGCTGTTGTTACCTCGCCTCAGCAGTTGCCTGGGGAGTGTACTGCAGGCCAGGCTGGGGCTGGCCAGGGAGGTGGAGCAGTGGTCAGGCCCTAGCCCTTCCCTGGGCACTCAGGTCTGTGTGACATACGAGGTAGAAAAAGATGGTGGAGTGGGGAGTGGGGGCTGCCTGACCCCACAATAGGCATTGAATAGGAGAGGTAGGAAGGCTTGAAGCAGGCCCCAGGGGGATGTCCCAATGGCCTGGAGCCCAGCAGGCCTTGCAACAGGGATGGTGTGCCAAGAGTGCTTGCAGGAAGAGGCTACAGGTGCTCCACTGCTGTGCTCCAGCCTCTTGCTGCCTTAAGCATGCTGGGTGTCACTCTTCCCTGCCCCAGCCCTGCTCTTGCCTCTGCTTGGCCTTGGTGCATAAGGTTACATCCTGCATGGCCCTCAATGTGCCCTTTTGGGTTCCCTTTGCTGTCCCAGGGGGCCAGAGGGCAGCTCTGAAGCTCTGCTGATATGTGTGGGGTGCTGCAACCCCCAACTCATGAAGGAGTTGTCAGGGTGTGATAACCCCTGCTCCCCTGCCCGTTCTCCTCTGGTTCCCTCTTCCCTCCCCATAACAGGAAGGCCAGTGCACTTGCTCAAAGAAGAACAAAAATTGTCCCAGCAAACACAGTCCCCCTAATTGATCACCCAAGTCCCCCAGGGTTCCCCTCCTTGGACACCTTCACCAAGTGCTCACAGGCCAGGCTTCCTGTCCAGTCAAATGCAGTCAACCCTGTGAGGGAGACACAATTTCCTCAAACACGATGCTGTATCGAGACTCCCACCAGTTCCAGTCTGTGCCCGGCACTGAGTGAACGGCACCCATGACTTGTTACATCTAATTACTTATTTAAATTCAAGAACCGGCTAACAGAACACTGCATTAGCAGCAGGTCCCTGTTTGTCCATACACAGCAGCAGCTTTCAGGAAGCCAGGTGGGTGGCAGGGGACTTGCTCCAGGCTACCTGTCCTGAAGCAGCTCTACCCTGTCCAGGAGAGGACCCAGGTCAGTGGTGCACTGGGCCTAAAAGATGTCACTTTACAAAAAGCTGGATTAAGAAGCTCAGCAAAGGTGCCTCGTGGCAGTGAGGACAGAGAAGTGAAGCAAGAAGGACTAAGAGACCTCCCTGCCGTGAACCGGCCCTGCCAGGACAGAGCAGGACACATATGACCTAGCAGGCTGTGGGCAGGGGAAGGGCAGAAGATAGCACAGCTGGCTTGGAGGAGAGACACAATGACACACTCAGGATGGGGGTGGGGTTGGGGAACAGAGTGAAAACAGAGGACTACAGACAGCCTGAAGGGCTGAGTCTTTGGTATGTTCAGGCCATGGGGCCCCTGGCCACCCCGTAGCCCTGCTGTGACTTGGGGTGCCCCTCTCTCTGGACGCTGTGGGCCCAGTGAGGCTTGGCAGGAGTTCTCTGTGGGGGTCACCACACTGTCCCCGCCTGCCCCCATGCACTGTGTGACCGGGCAGGTCTCTCCACCTGCCTAACCCTTGGCTTATTCATCTCTGGGGGGTCGGGGGGTGACCACTCTACATGCCTGAAGACGAGTCTGGTGTTTGGCCTGTGCCTGGTGGACCATCGAGCCTATGCCAGTGTCTACTTCGTCTTTCTCCCCTCTGCCCTTGAGGGGGCTCATGGTCCAGTTCCACATAAAACCAGTGCTGGAAGGAAAGCAAAGGACCAGGGGTCTGAGGGCACTGATGGTTGACCAGGGGTCGGGGAAGCTTCCAGAAGAAGGGCCACGGAGTCCAGAGTCTGGCTCACATTATCCTATGGAAGGAGTAGGATGCCTTGCTCAAGTGGCCTGAAGCTGTGGCCCTAAGGTTGTGGCCAAAGTGGGGCAGAGGCGGGGTTACCAGGCACCCTGCCAGATGGTCAGCCGGTTCCCTACTCCTCTGGGTCCAACCTCCTGCAGGCAGCGAGGGCACATCCTTCCCCACATGCAGCTGCAGGACCAGGTTGGCCTGGAGTCAGCATGGCTGCCATCCTGCCCTGCCAGCTGACTGCCCCTCACGGGGGGTGTGGAGGAATCTTCTGCTCAGGTCTGTCCCCTTCTACTTGCCCCTGCCCCTCCACTGGATCCTCCCTCTAGTCCAACCCCCTCCCCTCACTTTCTACAGCCAGAGAAATTCTCCCAAAATGCTCACCTTCTCCAGCCTCTCCCACATACAAACTGCTGTGGCTCCCTACTGCTCATGTCATAGCCCAGCTCCTCACAGAGCACACAAGTCTATCCTGCCTCCATCTGCCAGTCACCCAGCATTTGGCATTCCCAACTCTCCCGGCTATTGTCCATGCTCCCCAGAAACCTGATCTACCTGAAAACTCCCATCTGCCCCTGGCAAATGGGAGACCCCATTCACTTGTTCTCATCTCTGATGCTCTGCTCCATCCCATGGAGTGAACTGCTCTGAGTATGCAGAATTTTTCCCCATGCCAGAGCAGGCACCCAGGAAGTGTCCATCCAATGAATGAACAAAGACCCTCTGCAAGACAGGGGGGCCGCCTGTCATTAGCTATTCCTCCCCCTCATGCCCTGGGAACCAAATTCAGGCAGGGACAAGGCAGTTCTGTGAGTGTTGCCTGGACATCTTCACAGGGATGGTCTTTGTACTAGCGGAGGGAAAATGGTGCAGACACCCTTGCAAAAGAGCACAGCAAGAGCTTCCTCCCATCTTCTCCAGGGTACACGAGGGCCTCCCCAGACACTGATGGAGGACTGGCCTCTCCTGGAGGAGCTCCTGTGGGTTGTGCTAGCTGGTCTCCTCCTGCCACCCTGTCACTCCCCACAGGCAGGACAGGACAGAGATTCCCATCAAAAAGGAACATGCATCCTCATCCAGTGTTTTGGATGGGCTGGCTGTCCCCAAGAAGCTTAGAGGCCAGGTCCTGGGGCTGCCCAAGGACAATGAGCTCAATGAACTGGGAACTGGCTTTGGGAGGTGACGCCATCTCTAGGCTGTGCTGATGGAGCTGGAGGAGATGGACAGAGGGCAGCAATTTGTGAGGTTGAGGTGGCGAGGCTGGGTAAAGGGCATCTTTGCATCTGAGCCTGGGTAGTCTGAGACCCTGGGGGCCTGAGCACCAGAACTCAGCTTTTGCAAACGCCAGGAAGCTGTGGCTGGGAACCTGCCCCCTCCTGACAACAAATCCAAGCTGTTCTGAGGGCCAACTGGAGACACCCAAAACTAGGCATGTGCCCTGGGGCTTCCTGCCCACCTGTGGTCCAGAACATACACTGTCAAAACAGTAGGGCAGGTGGGAGACCCCAGATGTCACATGTCCAATCAGCGACCCCCTATCTTGAGCTGGGCTGCTGGCAGGTGCCAAGAGTAAGTGACCTCATGGGGAGAGGGGATGGACACAGATCTCACGTGACTGTTCCCATCCCTCAGTCCCCCGGGCCAAGTAGGGACCTGTGTTCTAGAAGTGGGCAGGGGAAGGGTATGCCCAGACTTGGGTGGACACCCTCAGGTGCCTCTGGGCAAGTGCCATATCCTGCTGCTTTCAAAGGTACGTAGGTGGGAGCCCCTGCCCACGCAGCCCAAGCTGAGAGCCACACCGAGGGACTGCTGTGTCCTGGTAGCAAGTCACCTGGAAACAGCAGCCCCAGTGCTCAAGCCAGGTCCTGCCTCGGTATCTTAGTTGGAGACCTGTTGGTCGTGGGCTTCAGCCTCAATTGCCTGTTCTCACTTAGGGATCCCTCAGCTCTAGAACTGTATCCCCAATCCCATCCTTGCTGTGGCAGGAGGGTGGGGCCATGGGGAGGGTAGATAAAGTTTGCTTGGACTTCTTCAATGGCTTGGAGGGACCTCAGGATTGGTACCTGTCGGGCACCAGAGCCATGTCCTCAGCTCAGGGCTTGGGGGAGCACAGCTAGTGGCCTGTAGGCCTGACCTCTCTTTCCAGCCAGCTCACACACAGGCCTTTGTGGCTACTTTAAAACTGCTTGGGAGGAAAAATAGCTAAAACCCCTCAGGTCTAAAAGAGTCCTCACAAGGTTCCCTGTGCAACCCTGGCTCCCTAGCCTGGAAAGGGAATGGGGACACAGTTCTGTGGCTGAGACCATTCTTGAAGTCAGAGCTTCAACCAGGGCAAGTGGCCACCTCAAAATTCCCTTTCCTGATAGCCCAGCAGGGCAGAAGCATGGCAGGGGTCAAGCCAGTGCCTACCAGTTGGGCTCCTGGTAATAGAGGCAAGGGGAGAGCTCCTCCCCAAGAGCCCCTGTGGAGTCTCAGTGCTGTGTGCCTGGGGGGAACCTGACTACCTGCACCTGCCCTCCTCCCACTCAGAATGGGCCAGGCATCACAGGGAGGAGGCACGCAGGTGCCCAGTGGGTGTGGCCCACAGGCAGCACTGTGTCAAAGTTAGCCAGGCTCGGATCTCACAACACTATCCTACTCTGGCTCAGTGCCTTCCAGCTGGCCACCTTCCCTGCCCTCCCGCCTGTTCAGCAGGCTTGTTAAGCAGTCAGCAGGGTAAGAATGGGGTCCTGAGCCCCTAGCTGAGACACACTCTTCCCTGAATGTGGGCTGCAGGCGTTGGGGGTGGGGCAGGCAGCCCCTTGGCTCCCGAAGGTCCTCTGGTGGTCTGAGCAGCGTCCACACTTGGAGAACAGGGCTCAGGGCAGGGCTGGGCAAATTGAACTTCCTTTAGGTGGGTAGTGCCTCAGGCCCGGGACCCCTCCTCCAGCAAGGAGGGACCAGGAGTCTCCCAGCAGGACGTACTTGCAGAGCCCGCCCCAGGGGTTCTGAGCCCTGGTTGGGTAAACTGAGGCAGGGAAGACCTTGCCCAAGGTCTCACACATCCCCAGGGGACACAGATGCAAAGACATCAGGCCTGCCTGCTGCCCCAACTCAGAGCTGCCCACCAGCCAGCAAGGCAGGCACTGGGTGAGGCAAAGCCTGTCAGCCAGTGACAAATGAGCAACACCCTGTACCACAGGTCATAGTGACCACGCATCTTGGGGAGCATCTCTGTGAGCTCTGCACAGTGCCCCATGCAGTGCAGCCATGACCGTCCTCTGTGAAGACAAGGCACAGAAGGGAGCAGCCCAAGGTCGCAGCTGGCAACGGCAAAGCTGGGAACTGCCTCACTTTCATGCTAAGCTAGATCTGGGCTCCTTTAGTGATTCTGCTCTGGGCACACTGGCAACGTCTACACCTGGGAGTCGCTGGTGGGCTCAGTGACCTCTGGCCTGACCAAGAGGTTGGTAGCAGCTCCTTTCCCATCCCACCACTCCAGGACAGAGACAGGGAACTGAGAAGCATTTGCCAGCTTGGACCATGCACTGAGGGGAGCACAGTGCACATGGAAAGTGACAAGGAAAATGAGAGAAAGGCATGGGTCCCAAGAGCTGCACCTGGCTTCCCCCACAGCTGGGTATTCCAGGAAGGGCTATTGAGATACCTCAACATCTTATCTGCAGCCTGGGGTCACCCTGCCTGGCCTCAGCAAGGGCAGGGTTCCCAGGTCTGGGCCAGAGGTAGAGGGACTTTGCAGTAGACACTGTTCCCACTGTCTGGGGCCACCCTGTCCCCAAGGAGGAAATAGGCCAATTAACGACTTGGTTCAGTCAGGTGTTACCTTGTCAACGGCAACCACCCCCAGGATGCCAGCTGCTTCCTGTAGGTTCTCACTGCCTGTGGACACAGCACAGCAGGAGTGTGGGGGACACACCGACACTGGGAGATGATGCAGCCACCCTCGAATGGGCAGGTGTGCTGAAGGTCTCTGGAGAGCCCTCCAGCTGGCAAACAAGGCCCTTGAATTCTCTGACCCCAGCCGGAGCGTGGCAGGGTCCCTGCCCAGCCCCCTCAGCTCTTTACCCAACTCACACGCACAGTGAGGCCTCTGGGAGTGTCCCGTCTGCCCACTTAGAGCTTTTAAAAAGTAGAAGCAGGAATCTGCTTCTTTGAAAAAAATTTAAGACCCAGTAATAATGGCTTGGCATCCCACAGGCAATGATGGGCTGATAACATGAGGCCTGCTCCCTGCAACAGGGCAAGCAGCTCCAGTTTGCCACACTCCCTGCCCTTCTCTATTGTTTTCCTATTCTTACACCAGACATGTTTCACTCCAGCCCATTTCCCACCTGCCCTCATAGGTACCTGAATTTGCAGCCCTTCCATAGAGCTTTGGCTGTTTGGTATTCATTCCTCAAGAAACAGAGGTCGCCTTTCTCTCCCCAGCCCTGGCTATCCTTGGGTGCCCATTCTGTGCTCCATGGCACCTGTGTTGGCCTCATCAGAGCACCCACCACTCTACCCCAACTGGGTGGCATCTGAGTCAGGGCTTCTGTGCCACATCCCCCTAATTCCCTCCCCTCCCCACCCCCCCAGGTTCCAGCACAAGTGTTCTGAATTCCTCAACTTCCTCAGAGGACTGGCCTTGACCTCCGTGTAGCCTTGGGCAAACAGAAGTTCAGAAACTTGTTCTCTGTCTATAACATGGTGCTGTGCAGAGCCCCTCCCAGTGCTGCAGCAGAAAGTCAAGGAGATGGCAGGAGGTGGCCAGCCTGGGTGCACAAGCCCAGTGGAGGGACCAGATGGCTGTGGTGGGAGCTTGATGCAAGGTGATGGAGATGTGGCAGGCTCTGGATTAGGTGGAAGAACAAAAGACTGGCTGGCCAGGCCCTGCTGCTGCTCTGGCCAGAGGGAGGGAGAGAGGCACCAGCCCACTCTCTGAGCCATATCCCCATTGAGGATGGCGGGCAGGGCCTAAGGCCCAGACATCTTGGACAGAATTTTCCCCAAGGGGCTCTCAACAGAACCTAGAGGCTGCACACACAGCCAGACCGCCAGGAACAGGATGTGACACACCTGTACCACAGGCTTGCTGAGCAAGCCTGGGTGGCTGAAAAAGCCTGTGTGGCTGTGCCAGGGGACAAGTGACAAGAGACTGGACTCCCCGGAGAGGAAGGAGCAGCCACTGGCAATGCTGATCCTGTTTGTGTCCCCAAGATGCCTGCCTGCCCACTTCCCCAAGCCTACAGCATATACTGTTCATATTATTTGTGACAGCAATGGCCCTACATCCCCACTCTGGGACCTGGCATGAGAACTTAGTCCTAGTGCTCCTTTGTTTTCACAGCAGACAAGGAAGGACATGCTACCACCCTATCTTACAGCTGACAGAGGTCAGAGAGGGAAAGTGGCCAGCCCAGGGTCACAGAGCCAGTGCTGAGAGGTCTATCTGCCTTTCCACCTGGGCTCAGATGCACTTGAAGCCTTGTCCACACCCCCGCAGGAGCCAGGGCCTGGGCTAGCAGCTGGTGGGCAGGGGTCACCTAAAAGGCATGCTTTGGCAGAGGGGGCCTGTGGGAGCTAGACATCTGGCCTCGAGCAGGTGCACCTCTGACAGCTGTTCATAATGTTTTGATAAAAACATGGTGAGCACCTGCTGTGTGTTTGGTTAAAACGAACTTTCCAGACCTTGCAGTGTGCACGCTATCAGCTAAATCCCCCGAGAGGTCGGCATAGGCCTCCACCCAGGGCACAGGGCAGGGTCCACTTCAGGCCTCCCCAGAGAAGCCACCCACTCCCTCTCTTTCCCAGGCTGGATGTCATGGGGCAGGAGGCTCCAGCTGATGGGGACTGACACCCAAGCTCTCAGTTCTCGTGAGGTGCCCAGGACAGTGAGGCCTTGGGGCACAGGCTCCTTCCTGGTGCTCAGCAGCCCTTGCTGTCCTGTGGGTGGCTGGAGTCACTGAGTCCCACTATTAGAAGGACTAGTGCCATCTCCACTGCCCCTGGCAGAGCTGGGTAATGGGCCGGGATCCTGCTGGCAGGTGGCCATAGGTGCTGCCCAGGGCTGGCTACCCTGGGAGGTGGCGCCAGTACTCCTCTAAACAAGAAACTGAAGCTCAACGGCAGGTAAGGAACTTTTCCCGAGCTCCAATTGGCAGAGAGGTGCTGGTACCAGAACCTCCATCCTGGTCTGTCTGCTGGGGACGGTCTCCCAACGTGAGCCCCCCCCTCCGCCGCTCCACAGTGCCCTCTGCTGGCGAGCAAGGCTTGCCTCCCTGGCGTTGTGCCAGGCCCATGGGGTGGCACTCTCAGTCCTGCAAAGTGCAGCCTGCGCTCTGCAGAGTTTCGTGGGACTTCTGCCTCCTTGGCACGTGCTCCCCTGGGGAAGGGCTAAGCAGGCTCTTCAACAAAGGGGGAGCTCCAAAGAGCCAGTACCCGAGGAGGGGCCACCAGTGAGATGAGGATTAAAGTGGCCCCACGGCGCACGCACCTGAGTGGCCAGGGTGGAAGAGGCTGGTGGCACTGAGGATTGGCAAGGATGCAGAGCACTGGGAACTCACACCACAGGCACTCAAGAAACTCCTTGGTGACAGCATCTCCCACAGGCAGGCCATGGACACAGGGGTCCCAGCAGTGCCGCCTGTGGCACCTCCATGACCAAGAGAAATGAGGCTGACATCCCCCACGAGACCTGAGACTGGAAACAACCGAGCGTCCACCAACGGTACAATGGACAGACTGTGGTTCAGTCATTCGATGAGACACCACCTGTCAATGACAGGACAGGCTCCAGCCACACAGAGCAATGTAAGGGACAGCACACGTGTACAGCCCAACACACCCCCCGTGGCTTCTCACTCGTGGCACTTGGGGAGGATGTCATACCACATGTCCCAAAGAGGAGGGTGAATTCATGGGGTGAATCCTGGTGCGACACCAATGCCAGAAACAACCAGAGGGAAAGAGAAATGTGCCTCCAACCTGACAAGGTCTTTAGGGTACAACCTCTCAAGTTCCAATGAGGAGATCGAGGCCCAGGGAGGACAGATGGTATGTGAGGCCACCAGAGGAGGTCATCCCTGAGAGTGGCTCAGAGCTCGGCCCCCAGGCAGATGGCCTCCTGTGCTGCCAACAGGCAGCAGGGCCTGAGCAGAAATGGGACTCTCAGCGCCTTCCCCGACTCTCTCTTGCCTGTATTTACATAAGGTGCCGGTTGGGGCAATGAGCAGCTTCCTCTGTACAGATGGAGAAACTGAGGCAACCCCAGAGGGAGCCAGTGACAAGTCAGCATCCTCCCCCTGTATTTACTTAGCACCTTCCCCCTCTGGGTTCCCTGAAAATCTGTTCAAGCCACCTCATTAATCCCAGGCCAGACGAGTCACCTCGTAAATCGTCAGTGCAGCTCAGTGAGGGGCCATTCATCCCAGCCTGGGGACGCCAGCTTGCCCGGGGCGGGTGCCCTACACTGGACCGATTGTGCCCACAGGGACCCCTTCCAAGCTGCCCTGTTCCTGGCAGCTGCCACACCCTGGACGGTTCCTAGACGGAATCTTGTTTTCTCCTTGGGGCCAGGGAGTGATTTACTCAACACCTCTTTGACTCTGGCAGGTCCTGGTCTGTCCACTGTGGCTGGGAAACCATAAACTGCCCCCAAACCAGCTGCCTGGATGTTGCTCTAGCAGCCCCACTGCCCTCTGCCTGCTGTGGGGGATGATAGTAGTCAGGGCCTATGACCTTCAGGAGGGAGCCAGAGAGAGAGGTAAACTGAGGCCACAAGAGCATACCTAGCAGTTGGCAGCAACTGAGGCTCAGGATTTTCTGGGCCCAGGCTTTTCCCAAGTTTGGGGAGCACCCCAGTGACTCACTCTCACTTTCTCCTTATCATTCTTCTCCCAGGCATTTGGGTCTCATCAGGAAAGTTCAAACTCCAGCCATGGGCTCAGTGGGTGGAGATTTGAGTAAGCAGGTGTCTGGGTG
Organism: Castor canadensis; assembly: GCF_047511655.1. Lineage (NCBI taxonomy): Eukaryota > Metazoa > Chordata > Mammalia > Rodentia > Castoridae > Castor > Castor canadensis. The sequence goes on from NC_133392.1 coordinate 7,817,407, forward strand.
ACCGAGGAGCACAACCTCCCTCTTCTGAGAGGGCTGACGGTCACTGTGGAGGAGGCCTGGACATATCTGCTGTGCCTTTCCTTCCTGGGCAAGTGACACAGTGGCCATCCCTCACTGGGCCCTTGGTGTGCCTAAGGCTTTGTACTGTGGGTTAACATCCTGGAGGGCTTGTCTCCTTCCTTGTTCCCCCTCACTTGAGGTTTGATTTTCTAACTAATTTTATTTGCTTATTTCCCCATAGAAACTGGAGCGTTAGCTTGTCCAGGGTACAAGGTAGAGAGAAGGAGGGTGGGGAGGTATCCTAAGTTGTCCCTAAACAAAGTTCTTCAGCAGCAAAGTCTAATTTCCTCCTGGAACCCCTGGGAAATGTCAGCTCCCTGTTTAGAGGCCCAAGAGCACAAAGCTTTGCTTAAACTTGGCTGCTAGTGGACTCGCGTGGGGAACCCAGATCAAAACTCATGCCAGTATCAGCGTGGAATGCAGCTAAAGCAGGACTAAGAGGGAAATGCATAGCACTGAATGTTCACTAGAAAAAGGAAAGGTCTCAAATCAGTCATTGATGCTCCCACCTTCAGAAGCTAGGAGAACAGAATGATCCCAGAGCAAGAAGAGGAAGGGAATCAGAAAGGCGCTGATTGCTGTGTGGTCTTGAGAAAATCTCTTCCCCTCTCTGGACTTCAACACCCACACTGACTTTATCTTAGACCTGATGCCTCCTCCTGTGCTCCTTGGAGACTGGGGCTTTCTGAAGAACCTAGAGGCAGCCAGGATGGGATGGGAAACCAGGGGTAGAAGTCATGCTGCCTAGTCCTCGGGGGTCCTGACCCCTGGGTCTTTCCACAGGGGGTGGTATGGACTCCCCAAGTTCCTGAGTAGGATCCCCCACCACTGTAGCCCAGCTCTACTCTATCTTCAGGGGTATCTCCCACCCCCGTGCTGGGCTGGGTTTTGTCTTTTCTCCTGGTTCTCCCCTTTCTTCTCAAGACACACCTGCTGGTCCCACCAGCACCATGTACACCAACACTCAGACGCTCCCTCGGACCCCACTGCTCCTGTAACTTACTGGGGCCCTTCACACCCCCACCGCACCCTCCCCGCAGTTCATCCTCTGCAAACTCAGTCACCTGCTTGGAAAGACTGCTGTGGACCCCTGTGACAGAGGCCAGGGGACAGGAATTCCTCATGCTTGAGGCTGGTGGAAACTCCACAAAAGAAGATGATCTCAGGCCTCATGATGGGCAAGACCTTTTCTCTCTGAGACAGGGAGCCTATTGACCGCCACAGAGGCTGGTGACTATTTCCTAATGGCCAGTCTCTGCCCTTCTGCTGTGGGGCACAGCCAGTGCTGGGAACCCACTCTGCCCTCACTGCGTGTACTGTGTGATCTACTCTTTCCTTATGGACCAGGAAGCAGGCTCAGGAAGGGGCCCTAAGCTCCGTTGGGTACAGAGCTGTCAGTACAGTGCTAGGCCTCTGGCTGTGGTCCTGTTCCTGCAGGGAACTATGGAGCCCAGAGGCCTCTGTGGACCTGGAACACAGTAGGGTTAGGGGATCTCTGGGTAGACAGGACAGATGCTTTCCTGACCTCCTGGAGCTCTTGCCTAGAAGTCTAGTCCCAGCATGGGGCCAGGTGCTGCAGTGGTGGGGGCCATGGGATGGGTTTCTTGGTGCAGCCTGGAGGTGCTAACTATTACCAGTGCCAGAATTAGACCTTGACTCACAATTCTGGGTCAAGCAAAGGGCTCTGCTGGGAGAAAGGCTCCTTGACTGTGCGCTTCCTTCCCTCACCTCCAGGATATGGAAGGCCAAGTCTAGAGGTGACATGGCACCAACCATGGGGACAGGTGGGCATAGAAATACACAGAGGGGTTAGTCATTGAGCCAGGCTTTTAGAACTTCTCTAGCATAAAGAGCAACGTGGGCAAGAGACATCCAGCTCAGCACAGCGTGTGCAGAAAGTTCCAGTGTGTCCCTGTGGACACATGTGGGGACCACTCCCTGACAGCCAGGTTGCTTCCCTTCACTGCCTCGGCCACAGCCACCGCTCCTGGTCCCCAAAGTGCTCTGCACTCTCCAACTTCATTTCATGTGCTGGTGGAAGGAAGGAGAGAGAGACAGAGAAGAGAAGAGTAGGAGAGAGAAGGAGAGAGAGAGGGAAGAGGCAGAGAGCAAGAAGAGAGAGAGAGAGAGAGAGAGAGAGAGAGAGAGAGAGAGAGAGAGAGAGAGAATGTCGTGTGAATGAATGAACGAGCTATTCACATTATTCTTTGGAAAGAATGATGGATTAAAAACCTGCAAAGCCAGTCAATCATACATCTGTTTTTCTGACGATGGTGGGGTGGGGTGGAGAGAACTTTCCTGAAAGGACTTGGCCTTGAAGCATGAAGTCAAACAAGTGGACTTGGCAGGCGGACAGCTCCTGAGCGCAGCCTGCAGAACGCAGGCCTGGAGGCACTTCAGGCTGAGGAATAATGGACACATTGACAGGCTGCTGGGGGGGTGGCTCCTGCACGCAGGGAACCTTCCAGGCAGAAGGGCTGTGGTACCGGAGATCCCATGGGCCCCAGCCCAGAGCCCAACCACAGCTCTCTCCACAGATGCAGGGAGACCACAGGCCAGTCCCATGACGGACAGGAAAAGATCCTGCTCTCAGCTGTTCACACAGCAAGGAAGTACCAAGAACAGGAACTCAAGAGGCCAACCCCCAGCCGGCAATTAAAGCTGAGGTGGGCTCCCTCCAGCACCTTGATCTTCCCACCGAGCTTGGCCTGTGATCTTACACAAATGCGTGCGGCAGCTTCACCCCTCTTCTCCTGTGGACCCTGCTGTGGGCTGGGATTGTCAAGTGTGTCTAGCTAACGCTATCAACACCATGTCATCTTGTTATAGTCAAGGTGATTTTGCCTTCCGAGGTGGCTTCACTTGGGAATAGTTGACATAGTCTGATTCCACGGTAGACAGCTCTGTGCCCGGAACAGATAAGAAATTAGGACCTCTGATGTATGCTGTGGGGAGACGAGGTTCCATCCATCAGGCAGTGAACACTGCTGCCACCAGGCAGGTGCCATCTTTAAGCTCTGAGTTACTGAATGCAGAAGGGCCTGACTTATGCATGGAGTGTCTGTCCCCAGTGCTGTTTGTAAACCTCACAGTGGCAGGAACAAGGTTTGGCAAGGCTCCGGGCAAGGCTGGCCAACGCATTGGTCCCTGAGTGTGATGGCGACAGACCTGCTTTCTCTCACATGGTTTGAAAGGGCACCGTGAGCTCACTGCACAGTCCTTGTCAGCTGCACCACTGGGGGAAAAGCTGATTCACAGATGCTCCACCGCACTTATGAATAACGGGACTTTGCTGGCAACCCAGCTGGTCAAGAAAATGACGCCTGGCTTTCCCTGGCCTTTGCTCTTCCTTCCTTGGCTCCCAGGATAGGCTTGTTCCTCTGTGGAAGGCAGCCTGGGGAAGCTGTGTCCTCTGTGAGCTGCTGCCACTGCAGGTACTGAGGCGCTAAGATATATCCACAGTAGCAAGGACAATGTAGAAACTGGTCTTTTTTGTCAAAGCGTAGATGACTTCTCTAGAGCGCAATGCTTATTGTTTTGGGGTTCTCATGGACAATACCAATGTGCTAAGGGGAGCCACTCTTGGGTTCTTTGAGCCCAGGCTGGAGGAGTGACAGCCACATGGGCACTTTCTGGTGCCAGCTCTGATGCTGTCTGGTCTAGGGCTGTTCTGCTGGTGGCTTGCAGACATCCAGTCCTCAGGCTGGGTGGGACCAGAGTCCAGAGATGCCTGGCCTGGGGTAAATCTCCTGACTCTACAACCTTGTGAGTTCCCTGGGCTGTTCTCCAGATACCTGGCTTCCCCTCCAGAGGGAAGTGGATGGGACCTCAGACATTGCCCTCAGACTTAGTGCTGAGATCATGTCCCAGACAGATCTGCGGCTGCATTTCTCATAGGATCAGGACTTCTCTGCACTTTCTTCCTCTTCCTTTCTCTGCCACGCACCCAGGAATCCCTTTCTTCATCCACTGCAAACTCTGTCCCTTCTCTGAGTTACATGCCCACCTCCAACCCAGGGCCACACCAGGATGAAACTAGCTAATGTCTACATTCTTTTTGTTTGTTTTTGTGGAACTGGAGTTCAAACTCAGGGCTTCGCACTTGCAAATCAGGCACTCTACTGTTTGAACTAAACCTCCAGTCGTTTTTTTAAAAAGCAGTACTGGGATTTGAACTCAGGGTCTTGCACTTGCTAGGCAGGTACTCTACAACTTAAGCCATGCCTCCAGCCCTTTTTGCACTGGTTTATTTTGGTTGTTTTTGACATAGAGTCTTGTTTTATGCCTGGGCCGGCCTGGACTGAGATCATTCTACTTGTGCTTCCCGGGTAGCTAGGATGACAGGTGCATGCCACTAATGTCCAGCCATTGGTTGAGATGGGGGCGTCTCACAAACTTTTTGCCCAGGCTGGCTTTGAACTCTGATCCTCCCAATCTCCACCTCCAGAGTAGACAGGATTATAGGCTTGAGTCACAATGTCTGGCCTAATGTCTACATTCTTGAAACCAGTTTCACCCCCAGAAAGATCCATGAGACCACAGTTCCTTATTAGAGTGTACATTTAGAGGGTGGCACACAGTGGTATGCTGGAGCTGGCTGGCACCACTTGGCAAGAGCCAACTGCAATTCTCTTCCCCAACTCCACGTTCAGTGGCAGAGTGACAGAACACCATAGCTCAAAACCAGCCATGTTGGGAACATTTACACCACAGAAAGCGGCAAGTGCTACAGATTAGGATCCCACCCACCAAGAACACTTGAACTCGATAATCCCCAAATTTGCTTAGTGGTCATCAACAATTCCACGTGACAGTGATATATAGCTTCATATATAAATACGCCTATATTCGCAGATGCATAGCAAGGCAATGTCCAAGATAAAAATAACAAAACTTAATTATTATTAATTTGGGGAAGGTGTGCTTAAATGAGCAAGCCTTTAATTGGTAAGATTTTTGAGTTATTAAAATGAATGCTAGCAAGGCAGAGGGCCACAGGAGCGCTGTGGCCCCTTTCCTGCCTATGGGCCTCTGCACGCCAGTTCCTTCCCCACAGGGAAGGCTTCTCTGTCTACTGGGGAGTCTGCCTCTCCTCCGAGACTCAACTCAAATCTTATCCCTGTGAAGGCTCCCGGGGTCCTCACAGGCACTGTGGCACCCTCCCTTTACCAGGAAAACTCCATCCTTGGCATGGCACTATGCATCTAGGCCAGCCAGATCACTCTGGGCTCTCTTCCCTACAAATCTGGGATACCCTTCAAGATGGGGTCCATCTCACTCATATTGGTAACTGACTGCCATCCACACTAACTTTGGGGCAGGGGATGTTTACCCCAACCTCTGCCTCTCTGCCAGGAAGGAGGAACAACACTAGAGGATCATTCAGGTTTCTCTGTCCACTGCCACCCTGGCGGGGAGGGATGGACTCGCCTCATTGATCTTCCTTCTCCTCTCCCCCATCTGTCACCTAGACAGAAAGGGAACAGAGCAGATCCCATCTACAACTCTGGAATAGCTGTGGGACAGGAGAAGAGGGCAGGCCCTTCAGGGCTCACTTGCTGTACTACGTGGGACCTACAGCACCTTGGCCTTGCCTGAGAAAAGTTCACTCAAAAAAACAGAAACCAAATTCTTTTTTTCAACAGCATCAAAAGTAATAAAATACTCAGTAATAAATTTAACAACAGAAATGCAAAGCTTATACTCTGTGAGGACACAGCAAGAGGCGCCATCTTGGAAACACAGAGGGCAGCTTCAGCAGATACTGAGGTCCCTGCTCATACTTGCTCTTGGTCTTCCCAGCCTCCAGAACTGTGAGAAAATAACTTTCTGTTCTTTGTGGACTATTCAGTCCCAGGTATTTTATTGTAGCATCACAAACAGACTAACACACTCCCCAACTTGAACTAAGCTTCAATAAAAACCCTATGAGAATCTCAGCTGACTTCTTCACAGAAATTGACAAGTGGAGTGTAAACTTCATACGAAATTGCAAAGGACCCAAACCAGACAAAACAATTTAGGAAAAGAACAAAGTAGGAGATTCATACTTGCCAATTTCAAAACTTACCAGAAAGCAATAGTATTCATGAAAGCATAGTACTGACCCATAGATCAATGGAGCAGAACCAAGAGTCTAGAAATAAAATCATGTGTGGGGTTGGGATGTAGCTCAGTGGTAGAGCGTCTGCCTAGTGTGCGTGAGGTCCAGGGTTCAATCCCCAGCACCAAAAAAGAAAAGACAAAAAATAATAATAAAACCATGTGTGTAAGCTCAGCTTATTTTGACAAGGAGGCGACCACTATTTAAAGGGGAAAGTGCAGGGACACTGGCTAGCCACAAGCAATAAGATAAGGCCATACATTAACTCACACCATTTGCAAAACTGAATGAAAACTGGATTAAAAGCGGGTGTTTGCAGCTCACACCTGTAATCCTAGCTACTCAGGAGGCAGAGATCAGGAGGATCATGGTTTGAAGCCAGACCCGGCAAAAAGTTCCTGAGACCCTATCTCAAAAAACCCTTCACAAAAAAAGGGCTGGTGGAGTGGCTTAGGTGTAGGCCCTAAGTTCAAACTCCAGTACTGAAAATAAATGGATTAAAGATCTAATTATACAAAATTCTTAGGAGAAAACACAGGAGTAAATCCTTATGGCCTCAGGTAGTCAAAGTTTGCTTAGATATGACACCAAAGTATGAACACAGAAGAAAAAATAAAACTTTTGTGCTTCAAAATACATCAACAAGAAAATGAAAAGACAACCCTGAGAATGAGAGAAAAACATTGTAATCATTTATCTGATGCAAGTCTTATATCTAGAATATATAAGGAATGCTTACAACGCACCTAATTTAAAAGTGGGCAAGAGATCTGAATAGATATTTAGTCAAGGAAGATAGAAAAATGCCCATTAGCACAAGAAAAAGCTGCTTGGTCCATTTGTCACCAGTGAACCGCAAACCAAAACCCAAGTGAGATCCCTCAGCTGGCTAGAAGAAAAAGATGGACAATAGTAAGTGTTGGTGAGGGCATGCAGGAATCAGAACCTACATACACTGCTGGTAGGAATGTAAAATGGTTATAGCTACTTTGGAAAACAGTCTATCGGTTCCTGTGGATACCACATGACCCAGCAATTCCTCTCCTTAGGTATATATTCAAGAGCAATAAAAACATACAAACAAAACATCCTTATAAAAACTGGTACATGAATGCTTACAGTAGCATTCATTATTTATAAGCACCAAAAGGTAGAAACAACCCAAATGTCTATTAACAAAAAACATCTGTGGTACATTCACAAATTGAGTATCACTCCATCACAAAAAGCAGTGAAGTGCTGACACATGCTACGATGTTGGATCTTGGAAATATGCTAGTGAAAGAAGCCAGACACCAAAGACCACAGATTATATGGCTCCATTCACATAAAATGCCCAGAAGAAGAAAATCTGTAGATGGGAGGGAAGTCAGGATACTGGTTACATAGGTCTAGGGAGACGAGGCAATAGGTAAAGCAAGGTTTCTCTTTGAGATGATGAAATTGGTCTAGAACTGACTGATGGAAATGGTGTGTGACTACAATAAAAACATTGACTTATACACACTCAATGGATAAGTGACATGGCACGTGAATTATATCTCAACAGAGCCTTAAAAAAAATTTTAACAGGAACTGATAAAAGTAACCACGGAAACCTGACATGACAAAAGCAACAGTGTAAGTCAATGACGAAAGGTGGACCATTAAAAATAGTGTTACAGCCAATAGGAAAAGGGGAACAGGTACTAGAGAAAAGGTTAGATCAAAAAGAATTAACCTAGAAGGTAACATCCACGCACAGGAAATCAATGTGAGTCAATGCCCTGTATAGCTATCCTTATCTCAACCAGCAAAACCCCTTGTTCCTTCCTATTATTGCTTATACTCTCTCTACAACAAAATTAGAGATAAGGGCAAAATAGTTTCTGCTGGGTATTGGGGGGGGAGAGAGAGGGGGCGGAGAGGGTGATAAGGGAGGGGGTGGGGGCAGGGGGGAGAAATGAACCAAGCCTTGTATGCACATATGAATAATAAAAGAAAAAGGAAAAAAATAAAAATAAAAATAAAAATAGTGTTACAACAAATGGCTTTCCATATAGAAAATAAAATTAAGTCCCTACCTCACATCCCATACACAAGTCAAATTCAACACAACTTAGAACCTGGATGTGCAAAGCAGAAATTTAAAACTTCTGAAGGAGAATGTAGAAGAATGTCTTCTAATTATAACCAAGAGAGGAAAGATTTCATGGACAAGCTAGAAAACTCACAAACCATAACAAAGGATTAATAAATATGATTATATTTTAATTTAAAATTTTGGTTCACAAAGATACCACAAAGTAGAAAGACAACCACAGGCTGGGGAAGATCTCACACCAACTGTAACTGACAGAAGAGTAGGAACGCAATGCAGAGAGTGGTTACAAATCAGCAGCCAGGTGACAAGCATTCCATGGTCAAGAGTACAAAAAGGAGGCTTAGATGGTCACCAACCATTTGAAGAAGTGCTCAACCACACTAACAATACAGAAAATGCAGATTATATTCAAATGAGATTTTGCCACACACCCTTCGGATTAGGAAGTTTAAAAAGGCTTGCAACACCAAGAATTGGCAGAGTGGGAAGATGGGATTCCTTCCCACTGCTGAGGACTAAGAATGGGCACAACCTCTTTGGCAGGTCAGCTGGACCTATCTAGTTAGTAAAAAGTACAAAGCCCATTTGCTGGAGCTGGCACTGCTGCTTCTGCATCTGGGTCTGCAAACTTCCCTAATACCAATAGGAACCACTCAAGAACCTATTGGAAGAAAATTTAAAAATTCCTGTGTGGCTTCTAGAATCAGACCTGGGGATCTGTACACTGAATGAACTCTCCAGAGGGGCATTATACCCTGGCAATTTGGGGGAAATCATTCTAATGAAAACCTAGCCTATTTACACATGTCCAACTCTCTTCACTGCAGTGTGACTTACACTCGTGAAAAAAATTGGAAACCACCCACACATCAATCAGCAGGAGACTGGAATATAAATCATAGGACAGCACACTTTGAAAGACTACAGTGCGACCTTGGCCTCCTTCCTGGCCATGCTGAAATGTTGGTTTCCAGACGTACCAGGCCTCTACATGAATAGGTGCCATGGATGGCTCGTCCCTGATGGCGCCATGGTGAGTGATCGCAACAGAGGGAAATTGGCTGGTGTTCAGGGCTGTGATTCTGTTCTACCTTCCCAGAAGTCGACTGTGTGAAAAGGTGGGAGTGACTCGGATTTGCCAGTGCCGAGGTGGTGGCAGAGGTTCCCTGTTACAGAGGACACCCAAAATGCTGGTTCCACAGCAGGCCCCTGGAGGGAAGGGCAGGACAGCACACCTGGTCTCAGTCAGTTACGATGCTATTTTACTGCAAGTGCTACAAAGGTCTGCCTTCAAGAGACTCCAACACGGAGAGCCAGTGACAGTGACTGCGACACCAGGGGGCTGGAGGAGAGGGGTGGGTTCCTTGGGCTTATTAGGCTAAAGTGGTCCAGCACTGCCCAGACTTGATTACCCAAAGCAGCCCCTGTCTGCTAGGATCTCCCTCAGTCCCCAGCCAAGGTCTCCAGCATGCTGACGGTGACCATCCCTAAAACTAAAGTGGTACCCAGTGATGCCAGGAGCTTCCCAAGCTCAGAATGAAAGCGTGGCGCCATCAGTGATAGTCTTTACCCCTTCCCCCATGCCAGATGCTGGGTGCTGCTCTGACCCTGCCAGCGTGAGCATCTCTTGGGCAGAGGCTGTGCCTGAGTCTCTACCAGTCTGTACTTCCAGAGCACCTGACACACAAATAACTGACTCACAGATCCTGTAGGGCCGATCCAGGTGTCCTTCCTGACCACCCTCCTCCCCCACCCTTGCCATCCACAGCACTGCTGGCCCCCTGAGCCCTTCCCACCAGAGCCTGTCTGACCATCTATGTCCTGCAGGTCCTCCTTGGCAGAAGCCCTACCCTCTGTTCACACGGTGCCCAGCAGAGTGCCCGGCACTGGGAGTACTCAGGGGCCCCTGCTGAATGAGTGAGTGCCTGAATGAAAGTGAGAGCGGTGCCCACACCCTGGGCAATGATCACCTGTCAGGTGGGACACACAGAGCAGCCCTGGGGGGTTAACTGGGTGCAAGTGCATGGCAGCCCCTGTGTACTTTTCTTTACTCTGCTCCACATGCAAATGCCTTTGGAATCAGGGTGGGTAGCAGGGATGGTCTGGAAGGCTTCCTGGAGGTGATGGCATCTGGGTGGAACCTGGGAGGGCAGTGAAACCTGAGCTCCTGGCTGTGGGAGGAAGAGCAATCAAGGCGGAGTCTGGGCTCCTGTCTCTGGGTTCTGAAATGGACCCACTCCAGAGGGGCCTCTGGGCATCTACCAGGCAGCACAGGCCCTGAGGAGGGGTCTTTCAGCCCCTGGGAAGAGTAGCTGAGCAGAGGCCAAGTGGCCTAGTATTGGAGTCAGGTGCCATTGTTCTCCCTCACCAGCAGGTCCCAGTGGCTTGCGTGCGTCTGGCTATGACCAAGGTGGTCTGGCCCCATCTCAGGGAGTTCAGAGCCTGGGGCTAATTGTCATACTAACTTGTAACTGGGGGACGATAGTTCTGGGAGGAGGGAGGGAGGGACGCTGCTCTGAGCAAATTCTTAACTGAGGTGACAGAGAGGCAGACGTGTGTATGTGTGCACACGTGTGTGCATTCATGTTCGTGTGTGTGTACAGATACATGGTAGGGATGGGAACATGGCACTGTCTCACATCAGAGAATGGGAATATTTGAGGTAAGGAAGGCAAGGCCAGGCCAGTCACCTGGCTCATCTGTGGAGGGGACCAACCTGGCCTGGCCGCCTGGCTCAGGGCCTCAGACACCCCAGGGGCCCTGAAAGCCAGAGGCAGGTTCTCTGGAGAGTGTCAAGTGACATTTTATGAAGCTAATTAAGTTTTTCTCTGGATCAATAAAATCTCAGGGTGGGCTCATTCCAGGGAATGTCTTGCTGTAAAGAAAAGGTTAGCTGGGGGACGAGGTCGGTGGGTGGGCTGGGGGTGAGAGGTGCTCCCCACACCCAGGAAGCTGGTGTTGTTCAGGGAATGCAATCTTTGGCTGCCTGGAGCTTGGCAGAGCCAAACAGGGGACCTGCCAGCCCACCTGGCTCCTCTCCTGCAGAGCTCAGGCCCCTCTGTCCCCTGCTCCCCCAGTCCTATACTGGGGAGGGTAAGGACTCCTCCTGCCCAGGACTGAGAGGTTAAGCTAGTCAACAGATGCCCAAGTCAGCACTCGCTCACTCTACTTTTTATTCAGTGTCCTTCCAAAGAATGTGAAGTCTAGGACTGCCCCTGTTTTATCTCCTCTACAGGAGGGCAGGACAATGTACTTGTGACAGGATCACAATTAGCCAAGTCCCTTTGGACACTGGCACCTGGAGACTTGGCTGTGTCTAGTGCTCAGCAGCCCACCTGGGTGCAAGCCGATGGGGCAGAGGTGGAGCGAGGGGAAAATGTGGGCAGGGAAGGAGAGGCAGTACAGCGCTCCCCACGAACACCAGCAGTGGGCCATGCTGATGTCGCACCCTGGAACAGCTCCCACAACACCCCCACCTGTCCCTGTCCCCTGCTCAGACAGGAAGGAGTTTTGTGTGTGCCTGTGCAGTGGGACATCAGAGGCTATGGAGGGGGTCTAGGGGCAGGATCTGGGGGACCTAGGGGCAGGCTATGGAGGAGTCAGGCCCTACCCCTGTCCCCCAAGCTGCCCTGCTTCCCTTCAGTGCCTCACACCTTGCACTAGCGTTTTCTGTTCTCCTGAGTTCTTAATGTATTTTTCTGTCAGTGTACTTCTGGGGAAGTTAGGTTTTTACTCTTGTCCTGCCAGGTGTTCTTTTTTTTCCCCCTCTGTATGTAGGCACTCCATTAGGCAGTAAAATCTCCATGTGAAGTCACCCTCAGCAGCCAATAATCACAACCCTGGGTGTTCAGAGACTAAGAAAACCAGGTCTGAATGAACTGGACAAGGTGGAAATGACCAGTCCAGCCGGAACCCATGTTTTTTCTCAGCACATACCTCTGTTTCATGAACCACTGCTCATCCAGCAGAATCCCAGGGGTGTGACACTTGGTATGTGTTGGGGGCAGCAGGTGGCTGGAGTGCTCAGTGTGGCAAAGCCAGCAACACTGCCAGTCCTAGCCTGTCATTACCCGCCTTACTAGCCCTACTCACTCACACGGTCAGCGAATTTCACTCATTGATCCACATGCATGATGCCTTCAGGGGCCAGGGAGAGAAGGAATGGGGCCTGATGAGTCTGAGACAACAGCAATAGGTGGAGCAGGTGACGTGGGCTGCAGTGGGTCTGGGGGCGATGGGGCAGGGACAGGGCTACAAGAGTAGACAGAGGAGGCCAGGAGTGAGGCAATGACACACACTGAGCCTACTGAACAAGATCACCTCTTCTCTGAGCCCTGGCCAGAGGTAGAGGCCCAAGAGTTTGCAGGAAGCCCCTGCCCCAGACTCACATGGCAGTCGTGAGGTGAGGCCAGGAAGTGGTCAGGGAAACTTTCTAGAAAGTCAGGGGCTGAAGCAATCTGGAAGGGAGACAAAGTAGGGGCCCACAGAGAGGAGTGGTGTGCTGGACCAAACTGCCCTCAGGCTCCCTGATCCAATGTGACTGCGTTTGAGGACACACTTCTCAGTTGTGTCTGAAGTTGTGCACTGACGCTTGATTTGGGGTGAGGTGCAGTGTGGTGCCCTAAAGCGTGGCATCGGGAGTATACTATGTCTTGTTACAGGTGGCTAAGATGTGTTCACTGGGACTTGCACTGGAAATTTCCTGTTTTTCTCTTTGTAGTTGCTAGACATTTGTAGGAGGGGGTGGGGGACAGACACTTTGAGGTTTTGAGATGAAAATGTCCCACCAGAGATAACCAGGATGGGTGAGCCTCAAATGCTGAACTCAGGGGACGGGGCGCAGGAGGCAGAAGACCACACCCAGGAGAGGCTCTGGGGAGAGGAGGAGGACATCAGGCCTAGGCCAAGCAGCCAAGGAGCCTGAGACAAGTGAGGCCAGGGGGAACAGGGCCCCACGGGGAGGACAAGGGGGAGCCAAGAATGACTGCAAGCTGAAAGGCATTAGAAGACAGACCTTGAGGTTCAAGATGCCAGCCCCCCACTAGCTCTATGCTCTGCCCACAAGTCCAGCCTGCTCCATGGCTCCTGCTAGTCCCCACATGTCCCCTCATTCCCTGCAGATGCTGCCTTCTTGAGGGCTATCTCATGGGAAGGGACAGCTCTCCTCCCAGGGTGCTGATATCCTCAGGACTTTGCTTGTGGGTCCCTCGCACACAGACCACCTCATGGAAATGAGGCTCTAGGTCTGAGCCCACACTTCACCTGGGGCGGGGGGTCCCTGCTGCTGGCATTCCCACTCCCAGTCCTAGCAGGCCTGCCCCCTGGGTGCTGCTGCTTGTCTGCTGGGCTGCATGCTGAGAGCCATATGTCAAACACGACTTCCTGCTCTGTGTGGCAACAAATATTTTGTCAGGCGGGTCTCATCTGCTTGTCTTTCGGGTTTCACACATGTGCACGCAGACAGCACACACTGTCGGGCAGGAGACGTAACTTGTACAGGCACTGGGAACCAGGCCAGACCGGGCACGGCTGCACACGTGGGTCCCACTGTGCTGGGCACGGAGTCCTGAGGCTGGCAAGTTCACCAGGGACGATGCAGGGCAGCCAGGGCTCCCAGGATCTGTGCACCCAGAGGCTGAGAGAGTGACTCCCTCTCAAACGCATATGGGCCTGTCCAAATCTCAGGTAAGTGCAGCCAGGTGCGGATGTGAAACTGCGGGGCCAGGAGTGGCAGGGGGAAGTCACTGCCCTTGGCAACTGAGCTGGGCTTCCTCATCTACACAATAGCCAACTGGACAGTGACCTCAAGACCAAGGAGTTAGGACCTCACCCTGGTGATTATGCTCTGAAGCCAAGGGAAGGGGGTAAAGGGGATAGGGGACAACAGGACCCTGGTCCACTCTGTGCGAGGACAATGGGCCACTCCCTTTCTAAGGAACAGTAAGGCACAGGACATCAGGACTTAAGCTGCATGTCCCTAGTGGTCCTGCAATCCCATTTCAGGGAATTAAGTTTCAACAAAGGATCCAAGGACATAAAAATACATTTGTGGTGAACTCCACAAGGCAAAGGATGGTGTCTTGCTAACAGTTTATGAACCAATGTGGGTTCCCTGGTTGTATCAAATGAACTACAGAACTACGACATGAGTGGGAAACTGAGTAAAGAGGCATTGAATCATGGGCCATCTCAGTAACTTTTCTATAAATATGAAATTATTCCAAAATAAAAAGCTTAGCCGGGCATGGTGGTACACACCTGTAAACCCAGCATTTGGGAAGAGAACTGAAGATGGAGAGTTCAAGACTACGCAGCAGGACCCTTTCTCAAAAAATAAAATTAAATTAAAAAATAAATACTGGATGGGTGCCAGTGGCTCACACCTGTAACTCAACACTTAGGAGGCTGAGATAAGGAGAACCGAGGCTCAAGGCCAGCCTGGGCAAATCATTCCTGAGACCCCATCTCTAAAATAACCAGAGTAAAATGGACTGGAGGTGTGGCTCAAAGGGTGGAGCAACTGCTTTGCAAGTGCTGAGTTCAAACCTCAATCCCAACAAATAAATAAATAAATAAACACTGTAATCCCAGCTAGTTGGAAGCTGAAGATGGGAGAGTTGTGGTTTAAGTCTTGGTTCTGAGACCCACCTCAATCCTCCTGCTTGCTGCTCCACCTGCACCCACTCTGCCCAGCACTCCATACCCGCACCTTCTTGCCTTCTTACAGCAATGCAGTTCGCTTAGGTATCACCTTCACTGTCCATCCCTGGCGGCACAAGTGGCCCTCAAGCTGGGGCCTTTCTGGTCACTAAAGCCTTGCAGGTGCCCAGCACAGACCCGGCACAGAGTGGCTGCCCAGTGACTGCTCTTTAGAACTCCACAGGAAACCACAAGAACGTGGCAAGACATCCATAAGCTCACCAATGAGCGGGACTGCGTGCCATGGAGGGACTAACCTTTCCACAAAGGCTCCTCTGAAGAGCGCAGTTTCTGGATGATATGCCCTGGATGCACCATCCCAACGGTGCCATAAGCCTGCATCAGGGTAAGAAGGAAACGGCAGATGGCTCCAAAGCAACACGCGTGGACAACCCATGCCTCCATACTGCCAATGTGGTGCTGAACAAAAGAAGTGAGTCCCAGAAGGGGACCTACTGCCCGGCTCCACTCACATAAAACGAAGGACAGACAAAACTGCTGCCTGGGGTGGGAAGTGGAGAAGTTACACCCAGGATGGGAGGGGGCATATGGGGACTGGAAAAGTCCTGCTTCTTCATCTGGGGCTGGTGTTACTTTGTGAAAATATACCAAACTAGAGCCAGGTGTGGTGGCACATACCTGTAATACCAGCACTGGGGAAGTTGATGCAGGAGGATCACAAGTTCAAGGCCAGCCTGAACTACACAGCTAGACCCTGCTTCAAAAAAAAAAAAAAAAAAATCAAAGCAAGCAAAAAGAAAGAAGAGAGAGAAAGAAAACATGCCAAACTATACCCTTATGTCATGTGCACTTCTCTGTAGGCATGCTGTTTTCCAATAAACTTAATTAAGGAATAACAAAAAATATATAAAACTCTATACAGCTATTAAGCACATGCATTTAAGCAGGTGTTCGTGGATAAGTGTGTGTGCACATTTGCACACGTGTGTACCTATGTGTCATGTCTGCCTGTGCATTGTGCAGGCACGTGGGTATGCAGGTGCACATGTGTGTCTAAGCGTCAGTAAGAACTCAGTTTAACAGGAGAAGATCACAAGCCACAGCCAATAATGAAAGTGACCACCTGAGGCCAACTGTTCCTTGTCAACAGTGCAGTCCCTTGTCAAGTAAGTGTTGCTTTGTGGCCAACTGGGGATGTTAGGGCCTTAAAACAGCCCACAAGGACATTTTCATTAATAATACTGGTTACTGTTTATTAAGCCTTACTCTGTGCCAGGCATCAGGCCAAGAACTTTACTTGTGGTTTCTGTTCTCTCACTTATTTCTGAGTATGAGTGGAGGTGACCAAGGCTGGGAGAGGGCAGTGAAGGCTCAGCTGGGATTTGCTAGGCTTGGGCCTCTGGTTAGCCCACGAGCTGCAAGCACTCACTGGTTTGTGTCCTCTCTCTCATTTAACATTTACCATGACCTGTTCTGCCTAGGCCTGTGGGCCCAGAGCTGACCAAGGAAGGACCTGGCCTCCATAAAGCTTGTATTCCACTGCACAGATGAGTCCAAACACAGCCACAACAGACACTGGGACAAAAGGCTGGGACATCCAGAAAGTGGTGTGTAGGGGTTTGCATGTCTAGACCAAGGGTGTGAACTCCAACTCTGAGCTTCCAGAGCCTCAGGGAATTCCGTTCACCTCACCTTCCTGCTCTCTCTGGGACCCTGCTGCCTGCCCACCCACTAGACCAGAACCTGGGCCAGGGTCCTGGCATCCAGAGTGCGTCCTCTGGAGGACTACTGAGTAGGCGCAGGCTCTGCTGCCTGTTGGGGCTCTGCTGATACCAGGATGTGACCTGGAAGACCAGCATTCCTAGAAATGGGACACTGACCTTGGAGCCAGGGCCCTGCTCATGGGTTCTGCAGTGGAGAGAGCTAGTGTGTTCAAGATGAACCCCAAGCATGCCTCTGGCATCACTGCTCACCCAGCTGCTCAGCCTCCTTCACCTAGGCAAACAGCTCAGCTGCCCACCGTCCACCAACACCTCATGGTGAGCATGCCAAGTTTCTGCTGGGATTCTGTCACCCATGCACAAGAGACCCCCAAAGGCAGATGCATACCTGCAGAGAGTGGGGGACCCTGATTTGTTGCTCCGGCCAATTTTCATGGTGTAAATGCTATGGCTGAACAGATCTGAGAAGAGATAAGCACAACTGACTCCTGTGAACTGCTCCAAGCCGGCCCCAGGCCTACGGGACTCACCCTCATGCTGCTGCGGACAAAGAGCCAAGAGACAGTGCTGGGCACAATAGGGAAAGTGGGCAGGTGCTGCAGGGATGCCTTCTGGCCTCCCAGCTTGGAGGCCCCCAAGGGCAAGAAAGTGGTATGTCCCCAGGGACACACGGGACAGCCCCTACTGCACATGATCTCCCCAGGGGCCCAGCGATGCTAACCATAGTGGGATGGTGCCAAGAATCAGGGGAGTATACAACAAATACCCAGCATCCAGGATTTGACCCCAAAGAGTAAGTGGAGAAGGTGTGGCCAGGAGGCCAGACCAGGCTGGGTGTCATTGGGCTCAGGCACACCTGTCCCTGGACCTCTCCTGCTAAGATGCCAGAGTGTGGCATGGCAACTGCCCACAACAAACACTGCACAGCAGCCAACTGTGGCTCTGCAGGCCACCCAGGGGCAGGGCAGCCCTGGGCACACGACTGAGGACCACTGAGGACAGCAGGGGGTTCTCTCAGCTTTGGTGCCATGGTTTTCTCTGACTTCTGAAGGTGGGAAGTCCCTTTTTCCTAAGCTCCTTCAGGGCTACCCTCCCCACATAATCGGATCCAGGGACTGGAGTTGTCAGCCACATTTCTCTGCTCTATTTTCTAACTTCCTTAGCTGCCAGTGACCTTGAGCAAGGCCAAAATGCCCCCCCCACCCCCACAGGTCTCTGCACATTGGGACAATGGGAGCAGCACTTTCCTTAGCTGAACCGGGCATGCCAACAAGAGTACTAGAAAGGACCTTGAAGTTCTTGAAGGACAGTGGTCACCCAGGAGGCTCAGCGTGGGGCTGTTTCCTCCTTACCTACTGAGTACTGCACCTCTTTTATTCCTTCTTCTTTTCCTATTTTTTTTTTTTCCTGAGACAGGGTCAAGCTACGAAGCCCACGCTGACCTGGAGCTTCCTGTGTAGACCAGGCTGGCCTTGAACTCATGATCTTCCTGACTCAGCCTTACAAGTGTTAGGATTACATATGTGTGCCACCATACCCCCAAACACTGTGTCCTTTCTAACACTGCTCCTGGAGGACATGGGGTCAGATTGATACTCTGGCTGGATGGCTATTAATTTAAAAATAGTGTCCTTTCTAGAAATAGATGCAAAATCTGGAAACAGCTCCACTGGCACCCCGTCCCCAAACTAAACCATAACCCTAAATATAAAGTGCAGTGGAGACGTGCCAGTAACTGCATTCCTGGGGAGGAGATAAAGAGCAGCACGCAAGCTGGCGACAAACCCTGGCCACAACCGAGAGGCACTTCCAAAGTGGGAATGTCCCCTCCACCTGCTCTTTGCTTGCTGCAGGTGGTGGTGGGAAGGGGACAGTCACCTTGACAGCCTCAGGTGGGCCTAATGTCTGGCCAGAGTCACATTTGCAAACAGGAGCACAGAGTATGTGCTAAGAATGTGTGGAGTATGACAGACCATGTGTGGGCAAGGACACTGCCACTGGGCAGACAGAGGCTCTTGTGACAGCAAGGTCTATTGCCCAGCGGGAGAACAGGCCGGAACAGCGTGTGTCAGGGGAGTGGGGACAGAGCCCAGAAGCATGGCAGTCTCATGAGCTCTCTCCCACCCTAGCAGGTCAGACCCTGGAGCTACAGCAGTTGCCAAATGGCTTCCCAGGCCCTTGAGTACCTGTGAGTCCCCGAGAACAGCCAGTGGAGCAGCACCCTGCTCAGCACTTAGAAGTCACTCAGTTTCCTCCAGGGGTGGAAAACTTGCAAAACTACCGAACACTGAAACAGTAGAAATAAGGCTCTCTGTCACTACCAGGAGCCCTCACGTGGTTTCCTTTTTTAGTATCTAGCCTTTTCCATCTTAAAAAAATAACTTATCTACACCACATGGTGGCACTGAGACGAGAAGAAAACTTGCAGACTGACACGCGGGTGCAAACGAGCAAAGGGACAGACGATCAGTACAATGGTCATCATTTGATATAAGCAGGGATGGTATGCTTTTCTGGTCTGCGTGCAAAGTACAGTCCAAGTCAGCGCCGGGGTCCCTGGTACCTGGGTGACAGTCTGGCTCTCTACTTATCTTCATTGCCAGTCGGAATGGAGTGTGTTGCTCTTGGTAGCCATACACGCTTCCCTTCTGCCCCAACACCCTCCTTAACTATAATTTGTGTCACTTTGAAGTCAGGTACATGGGATCAGACAGCGCACAGCCTTTTGGGATATGCTTTTTTCCACTGGCTGTCCACCCAAGCCATGCGGGTGAGGAGTGTCCCCTGCCACAGAGCCCACTTCAACTCTTCTCCTGCTGAAGAACATTGGGGTGGCTCCCAGTTTGGGAATAGTTTAAATTAAGCTGCTATGAACATTCGAGAACAGGTTTAGTGTGTCTAGTGTGCACGGCAAGCTTCCTCTGTTCCATGACAAATGCCCAGGAGCGCCACTGCTCGCTAAAACATTTTTATAGTGGCTGCTGTAAACTTTCTGTCCTAACGTCTCTGCCATCGCAGCGTGGGCGTCTACCAATGATCTTTTCTCATTTGATTTCAGATTTTCTTGGTTCTTGGTATGACAAGTGGCTTTGTATTGAAATGTGGACATTTGGGGTATGTGGTATGAGACACCTTGGCTGGGAGCAGGAAACTCTTACTATTGTTTGCCATGTGGCTTTGCTGACACTGTGTGTATGGGTGGTGGCCTCACTGCCTCTGGAGGGGTGAAATCCTGAGTGCTCTGACTCTGCCTGGCCAGTGGGGAGGGGTCAGGGTGCCATGCTACCACTGGCTAGAGGCACAGGCTTTCCATGTTGTCCCCTCTTAAGGCTCTGGTGAGGGGCCCTCATCCACTGCCTATACCTGGTCATTATAGCCTGGAAGTCTAGGTGCTCCTCTCAGCAACTACAGCCATGGGTGGGAGGGGGAGAGGGGTCACAGAGTTTTCTATGGTATTTGCTGGAACATGGCAGTTGTCTAAAAGTTTTCTCTTTTGCTGGTCCACCCTTTCCATGTCCCTTGGCCAGAGAATAGGTTTCTGTGGATGCTTTTTGGGGCCTGTTCTCACAGGTATTTCTGAGTTGCTGGATTTTTCAGCTCCAAGTCCAGGGTGTATGAAGCCAAAAGGAAACCCAGGCAACTCCCCACTGTACCTCAGGTTCCGAGGTTCTTAGCCAGTCTGCCTTCATCTTTCTTCCTCTCAAAGTCATCTCCTGTTCATAAGTAAAATCCAGGGTTTTTGGTGGGATTTTAGCAGGAGGAATAGGGAAATGGTATCTACTTCATCTTGTTCAAGTGCAAGAGTTTCATGACTGGTTTCCTCCTTTTGCAAACAGGGTGGGCCTTGGATGAGGACCTGTCCAGCTCCCCCCAAGTGTTTACTTTGCAAAAGACCCTGGAGAGCCCTTGGGGAACAGCTCAGGAAGGCACAGAGCTCTAGGTGCTCTGCCACCAGGTCAGCACAGGCCCCCACACACTTTCCCTCTATGGCCCCTGGTGTCTGTGGGCTGGACAGTTGATGTCACTGATCACCCAAGAGCCAAAACTTCTAAAGTCCAGGATGAGACTCTGGAATCCAGACTCAGCTTCACACAGCACCGTCCTGCTGGAAGCCAGCCCTAAGAGTGTTCTCTGCAAGGAGAAAGTCTAGCACCCATCAGAAAGCTGGCTCTAAGTGGAGGCTGACCCACCTTTGTAGGCTGGGAGGAGAGGAGGCTGGGGTTCCTCCGGTGAGGCCACTTCAGATTTCCTGCTCCCCAGTCCCAGCTGAACTTAGCAACCTATTTTTTTTCCCTGAAGCCACAAGTGAAAACACAGATGGGTCTATTTCAAAGCTAGCAAGTAAATGCTATAAAACCATATGTAAAATACAATCTCAATTATGTTTGGGGGAAAAAAGGGAGTCTGGAAGGAAATAGGCCAGAATGTTAACTGATGCTGTTGTTATATTATGGAAGGATTCTTTTTTAAGCTGCTTCTTTCTGGTTGTTTATAATTTCCAGTTTTTCCATGCGAACATATTACATTTATAAAATTAAAAACAAAATCTGAAACAAAAAGACAATCCTTTCCTCATAAGAGAACAAGGCAGTGACCACTGAGGGCCTAAGCAGGATATTTGCCTAACATGGACTTGGGCTCAAGACACAAGCTGTTATTAGACAGGGTTCTGGGGCGCTGGTAGTGCTGGGAGTGCAGAAATCTAGACCCTGGGGCCTGGGAGTGAAAACTGCACCTCTTCTTTCAGCTCTGGAGAGCTACATCTTGTCCAGCTTTGGTGGCACTCAGGAGGCAACACCAGTGCAAGCTGTGACTTTGCATCTCTGGCCTAAGATGTACCTGACCTTGTGTAACCCACTCTCTACAGGCTATATAGAGCTGGTGGCAAGTGCCCCAGACAGGTGCCCTTGGGCCTGCAGTAGATGGTCAATGCCACCAAGGGGACCAAAGGGAGAGTAAACCCAGCACTTCCAAGATGTGGTCCTCCAAGGCCACAGCTCTCTCCAGACTTGCTGAGGACATCCTCTAGAACCCACTCATGATCCTATGTGACATAATTCCAGCCTGGGGCAGTTCAGGGCCCAAGTGCGGCATCTGCTCCTGCAGACATTGACTCCTCCACTGGTCTCCCTTGGTTATAACTTGGCGGAAGGGTGTGGGCCCTGGGGAAGCAGGCCAGGCCTCTGCTTAGGAGTATGGGACCCACAGCTAAGTAAGTGCAGAAACATGATGCTTTGGGGAGGCAGCTGTCCCTGGAGCCTACCCAGATCGTCCAGCACAGTCAGTGCCACTCAAGCACCCAAGCAGCAGAGACTGACCCTTCCAATATCTAGCACAAGCTCAGTGAGCACTCCAAAGTCCAGACTCGGCTTGTTGTGGTACTGTCCTGTTGGAAGCCAGCCCTTGGAGTGTTCTCTGCCACCCCTCTTGCTCTTCAGGTCCCCCCTCTTCTCTGTCAGCTGGGAGTGTGGACATTGTGCTCTCTGTGCCTCCCATAGCCAGACCCTTGTGCTCAGAAACGTCTGTGGGGAATACACGGGGGCCAGCTGGGAGGAGGAGGCAGATCTGGTTACTGGGCTGTCCAGGCCCAGGAACTGGCCTAGTCTTTATTTATAACTTCTTTTACTTCCAGTGTTAAGGCTGCGCAGGTCCAACCAGAAAGGTCAAGAGAAAAATGAGTACTTTGACATTCTGTCCAAACATCCTCCCAGAATGACTTGGCAGGGAGCTGGTTTGCTGAGGGGATACGATTGTCTGTGGTTGCAAAGCCCCCCTCGGATTGGCCTCACTTTGCTAGGTGAGACATTTGTGTCCTGCCAGATGGGCTGAGGATGCCCCACAGCCACAGGGGATGTCCACTCAGAGAAGACAGGAGGCTCTTCCAGCTGTTCCTGCCTGGGACTGGATCCAGAAGAGCCCTGTGACGCTCTGCCTTCTGAAAGGCCATGGAGAGCACTCCTGGGAATGGCTGGGCCACCCCTTGGTCCTGTGTGAAGTCCCGGGGTGGCCAGTGAAGCAGAGCACCTGAAGCACAAGAACACAGTCACGTGCTGCTGCTGAGAGTCATCAGGGTGCCTCTTTCCCAGAAGCACCAGGAAGACAGGATGGGGGGACAGGAAAAAAGCAGGTAAGGGAAGACAGGCTCCACGTGACCACCCACAGTGTCAGGACACACTGATACAGAGGGTCAAGGTCGGCAACTTGACCCACCCTTGCCTAGCCTCCCCATGGGCTCCTGTGTCCAGCCCATCACAGCTGTGGAACCCCCCGCCCCCAGCTTTCCTCCTTCCTGCCATAGACCCTCAGCACAACAAGGCCCTACCAGCCTCCTTTTCACTCCTGATTTACCCAGTGGGGGTTGGCAGTTGTTATTAAAGCCTTTTTTCCTCGGTTTCCTTTTATTTCCGACCTTTCCTGGCATCAGGAATTGGGCTACACCCAGCACCAGCAGCACTGGAAAAGCAGCCTCTCTCACAGCTTCTTGCAAGTTTCCACTAGAACATTTAGGATTTTCTTCTGATTTGCTCCCAAGCAACTGGATGTGAGAGGGCAGCCGGCCATCACACTGGCCATGCTCTAAGGGGCGCTTGCTGTGTGTCAGGTGCAGGACTATCTGTGTCACACAAACCCAAACCCCATCGAAATGCACAATAGTACCTCATTTTACAGCCCATAAAGGGAAGGTTTCCCATGGCTGGAGAATGTCCCAGACAGACTGGCACAAAGTGGTCTAGTAGAGACTCGAACCTTGGTCAGAGTCAGATGGGCTTACTGCTTTGAGTAGCCAGTTTCCTGGACTGGGATCCTCACATGCCCCGCCCACCAGTTTGCATGCCTGAAATTAATTTGCCAACGTCTTCTGCCATGGTATCTGATTGGCTATGAGAACAAAAGAGGTGTCTTCTGCAGAAAATAAATGAGCCACAGAGTCTGTGCTGCATCTTTGATGAAATGCAGATTTCTCATGAAAAGAAAAGCCTCAGTTTAAAAAACACACAATATCAGGGTATGAATATGCAATTTACAGAAGGAAAAAAAAGGTGGGGAAAAAACCTTTAGTCTCATTAGCAAGATTCCATTTTTTCCCTACTAATGAAGGTGGTTTTTTTTTTTTTAAATGACAGTGCCACTCTCTGATATTATTTGTTGAAGATGTAAAGAAACAGGATTGTTCACTGTGCAGATGGGAGTGAGGCGGGCAGCTTGGTGTTGGGGGGTGAGGAGGAGGGAAAGTACCAAAAACCTTAGAATTTCACATATCCTTTGACCCAGCAATTCTAAATGACAAATAAATAAGTACAAGCCATGCTTCAAGAGTGTTTACGGTGGCCCTTTGTCCAGTAAGTAAGAGTTGAGAACAACTAGACTATTGGATGGCAACGACCAAGGGCTATTTACGGTGCATTCACACTGTGCAGCCAGACACAGCCATGACGATGACTGCCGGGAGAAGGTGCAATGACAAGACATGATGCAGTGGAGGGGTGCCCTCCACCAGTCACTGCACAGAGCCATTTCAAAACAGCACAAGCCCCTAACCTCACTTTTGGGTAGAATACAGAGCCTATGATGAGCGTATCTACTCAGGAGTCCGGGGTAGACACCAGAATTCCCTCAAGATGAGGGGCTGGCCCGTGTTTTGCTTCCTCAGTTTCCCTAGATTTTCATCAGTGAACATGATCAGAAGTTTGGGAGCCAAGTTGCTTAGACTTGAATACTGCCCCTGCCACCTCGGAGCTGTGACTTTAGGGAGATTGCAGGGACAAAGAGCCAGTGCCTGTGTGTACCAAATAAATGCTGGGTGTGGGGTCAGGTGGCTAACATTCGATCTGGATTTCCTAAGTCACAGGGGTGTGATCTCAGCCAGAGACCTCATCATCCATGAGGGGGGTGACGATGCACCCACATTGGACACTCAGTGGGTAGGTCCAATGAGGTGACTTATGGAAACTGCTCAGGGCAAACCTGAACTCAGAACAAGTGCTCAGTAATGTCAGTGGTTTTATTATGAATAAGAGAACTGCAGGTTCCTATAATGCATTTTTTAAAGTGGAGTTGAGGGTCTTGATAGAGAGTCCCTTTCTTTAAAGCGACCAGAAAAAGAGAATCAAATATGTGAAATGAAGAAATTCAGGCCCTGGATCCAAGCAGTGCAGGGCTGTGGTCCCGGAGAACAGGGATCCCAATGAGGCCAGCCCTGCCGCTGCCCTGTGCAGGGAAATCGGACCTGTGCCACACTGGCCTCTGTTGGGAGACCCTGCTCTTCCCAGGTGGGAGGGACAAGGGCAATCAGATGGAGGTGGGGGTGGCACAAACACTGATACACAGGACTCAGCAGGGCTCTGGGCAAGGGGTACAGCAAGGCCTTGTGAGGCCTCCCCATGGTGCCCTCCCACCTTTGCTGGGCCCTCTGTGTTGCACCCGTGCATGGCTGGCCCCTCCTGCAAACTCCAAGGCCCCCCGGGCAGGGTTTCCACAGTGCAGTCCTCATTTTCCTTGGAGAGCACAGCTTCCCGCAGCATTCTGCAGTCCCCTCCCTCTGGTCCTGCTAAGAGTTCTCCCACCTTGTCCTGGCTAACTGTGGCCCAGGTCTGCCTGTTCTCCACTATGAGGTGAAATTTTGGCACATCACCCCTCACTCAGCCCACTGGCCCAGAGTGACTCAACCCAGAGTCAATGAATCATGTCTGCACAGGATTAGCCCAGAGTCCTATACACAGTAGGTACTCAATAAACAACAGTAGTTGTTAGGATTTGTCATTCCCCATCTCTGTCATGTGGCTCCACAGAGGAATCCCCTATCCATGATTGCTCCGTCCTTCCATTAAGGAACCTGGTCCTTTCAGACAGGGTACTGGAAGTTTCTGCCAGAGGTGTGAAGTCCTTGGTAAAGACCCAGAGATACAGAGATGGGGAAAGTGCAGCAATCATGACGAGGAGACAGAGCTCTCTCAATGAGCCCACCAGGTAACTCTGACAGCCAGGGGCACCCCCGACACCGAGATGCTGGCCCCAACTTCAGCTCATCTGGCCCTGCTCCCCTTTCAGCTCCTCTAGGACCCTGCCAGTGGCTACATGACGAGAGTAGAGGTGTATTACTTGAGTGCTCACTGTGTACCAGGCCCTGTGCTAAGCATTTCATGCATATACTTTATTGCCAAATCCCCGTTGCATGAACTGAACCTTAGAGAGGATTAAAAAACTGCCCCCTGGGCAAGCTGTAGCAGCTCTAAGTGGCAGAGGTTGGATCTGTGTCCAGGCAGCCGAGGCTAAGGACTGCTCGGTACCCCTCCCACACAGGCCTGAGGTCTCACTCCTACCACGCTGGACCTCCTCACACAGGTGTGCATGGGGCTGCTACGGGAGCGCCTGACCCTCAGGGAGCGCACTACATGACCACAGGAGGCCCTGGCCCTCCTGGAGCAGGAAAAGGACAGATCCCAAACAGAGTGGCTGTGGGAACCCTCACAATGTCAGGCTGTGGTCTACAGGGGCTTCTCTCCTCCTCTAGAAGGTTCTGGGATCAGCATGGGACCTTGGTGCAGCTCGCAAAGATAGCAATAGTACCTGGAGCTCTGTGACACATAGGAACAGGAGTGATCCTGGCCCTACTTCACAGCTGTCCCAATTTTCCTTAGGGTCCTCTCCCCACCCCCTTCTGCCCCAGGCAGTGAGTTGGGCTCTGGGCAATAAGCCAGGCATGTGCAGAGTGTGGCAGGAGAGCCTGGGTCCATCCTCTGCACCTTCCCAGGTTGGGGAAAGTGCCATGTGCCCCCCGTGAGAACAGAACTTCAGCTTTTGCCCCAGTTCAGCATGAGGATTTCTCCTTCTTTGTCCAAGAGGCTCCTTTCTCAGACAAATCTATGGGATCCATGAGCCACAAGGATCCAGTTTCCTGTGGTTACCACTCTTCAGCTGGGTGTCCAGCTCAGTGCTCCTGGAGTCGGGGGTAACAGCAGGCACTGACCCCCCCTCCCCATGGAGGGACCCAGAAGGCTCCCGATGTGCAGAATAAAGGAGCAATGAGCTGTGCTCGTTATCAGTGCAGAAGGCCAGCTTAAGCGATAGCAAGTAATTGCAAGGGTTTTGTAAATGTTAATTATGGTTGCCTTAATTAGCTTCAAACCCATTGATCTATGTATTATATTAGGTTTATAAGTGTAATTACCTCAACAGGCATATGGGTTACAATTATGCTCCAATTAAACCCCAAAACCATAGCATATAAATTAGCGAAGGGATAGTCCTGGTTCTTCAGGGTCAGTCTTCCTTTGAAATGCTGGCTCCTGGTCCGTGAGGAGCCGTGGGGAATTTGGAGGAAGGGAGGAAAGGGACATGCGGATGTCTCTGGAAGTCCAAACCAGCTGGTCACCTCTTGGGCCCTGGACTCTAACCTCTGCCCCATGAGCCTTCCACAGTCTGCCATCAGCAAACTTCACCACCCCAGCCTCCCCAGACGCCAGCTTCCCCCTCACAAAACTACAACTTTGCTGCTATTGTATCTAAAAGACTGAGGTGAAAAAGCCTAAATATCCATGTGGACAAACAGCAAGACTGGAGTGTGACAAGGACCTTCCTGCAGCTCCTGTGGGCTATCCTCTCACACTGCCTGCTGCAGAAAGGGCTCCTATCGCCCTCCTCCTCCCACCTTTCCCTCCTCAGTCACTGGGTCTTCTGGGCCAAGGCCAGCAGGGTGGGGAGGTGAGGCTCAGGTGATAGGGTGTAGGATGCAATCCTGAGTAAGGACCCACAGTGGGGGAGTCAGAGCTATAAGAGCCCAAACAGGGACCCAGGTAGGATCCCTGGCACAAAGGGAGGTGCCTGTGCCTGGTGGGCAGGAGTGCTGAGGCTCAAAGTCCTTGCAGGCTGGCCTGGCCTCCAGGGAAGAAAAACACAGCCAGAAGGGGAGTTGTCACAGACGTGAGGAACCCAGTCTGTGGGCAGCCCCTCTCACCTGGCCTCACCGCTAGGGCACAGGCAGGGTATCAGAGGCTTTGTGGCCAGGCTGTCCACTTTGTCCTCTGTGAGCCAGCTTCCTGGTGGCCGTGCTCGGGAGGAGCTCTCGGAGGAGGTACTGAGACTCCCAGGACCTAGCATGGCCTGTTTACCTGCCACAGACACCTTTCTCCTCTCCCCTGCCCCATGGGTCTGACCTCTTGGGCCTCTCCTCACTGCCCTCCCATCATCCTGGTCCACCCCTGCTGTCAGAGAGGTGCTGAATGAGCATCACAAGCCTGGTGTTCTGGGACCCCTGCCCTTCATGCAACCACCCCATCCCACCCCCGCCAGTGGATTAATGATAGCCACACACCCCCAGGTCAGGAGAGGAGGCCGCCTTTGCCTGGCAGGCTGTGAGATTCAGAATTAGTGACTGTGGAGTGTCCCAGTCTCCTTGAGGGACAAGGACTCCTGGGCTGTCCTCACTGAAGGGGCGGCTCTGGGCACAGCTCTTAATCCTGCAGGCAGGGCCACCCCAGCAGCCAGTCTCAACTGTGCCTGCCATCATTTCTAAACTGCATCCAGCTCTCCTCCACACAGCAGGTGGGGTGACCTCAGGTCCCCGCAGGGCCTTCTCCCCTCCCCAGCACAGGCCCAGGGAGGCCAGGAGCGGGAACCATCCAAGAGACAGACAGGACAGGGGCTTGGTCCCTTCTCATGCTCAAACCTCCACGATGGGGGAAGACGAGCTGTGGACTTTTCTAGAACTTGTCTCTCTTCCACAAAGATGCATGTTGATAGAATTGACAGAATCACTAAGAGAATCTCAAGTCAAAACATTTCGGGGAGAAATGAGGAGCTGTTTTAAAACATGCAAATAAGTTGAAGGCATGCCCTGTTTGTTTGCAATGGGGGTTAAAAAAAAAAACAACCAAATACCAAAGCAGTCCCTTCACAGGACCTGGGGGAGCCGAGAGGACCAGTGCACCAAGCACAGCTTGAGCATGTGAGTGGGCGACTTTGCCAGAACTTGGTAGTGACTAGGGGGTGCGAGAAGTGAGACAGCAAGGTGCAGAGAGGCAGAAAAACCCACTTTAAAACCAAACAGATCCTTCCCTTGTGGGTGGGGTGCGGGTTTGCAGGAAGGGAGGCACAGATGGTCAACACAAATTATTCTGGGATGGGAGTGGGGTAAGAGAAGGAGGACGAGGTTTGGAAAAGATGAAAAGGCCGTAGTAAAATTGAAGCCTATCTGTGGTGCAACCTTAACCGAGAATGTAGAATTACAAAATCCTAACTCTGCTATATTGTGTCTAAAACCAATATGAAGAGACCTAAATGTGCACATGGACAAACAGCAAGTGTGGGGCTTCCAGGGCTGGCAATACTGAAGGTAAGGCTGGAGCAGGCAGGGCACAAACGCAAGCTGCCCAAGAGCGCAGCTCCACCCTGCAGCAGCCCAAACCTGCAGGGCCACTGGACGGGAAGCTGCACTTTAGATTCCTCTGGGTGTCAGGGAGGATGGACTGGGGGCAGGATGGAACCCAGGGACCAGCCAGGAACTGTTGTCAATGCCCATGTGGCTGAGTTCTGGGCCTCACTCAGTGTCTAAGGAGGCAACGGCAGGATGGAGGCTGGAGCAGTGACTCCACCAAAGGTGACAGAGAGGGGTGACAGAGGAAGGGCTGTGGCAGAGGGGACTAGGGGTGTCTAGTGGCAGGAGCCCTGGGTTGGACAGTCAGAGAAGTGGAAACTCCCAGGGTTGCCAGGAGCCTGGGGAAGGCTCTGGTTTGGAAGAGTCACCCTGGACTCCAACTTGCCAAGGACACCTGAGGTGTTTGGGAGAAGAGCGGCTGGTAGCTTTGGTTCCTGGGCAGCCCAGCCTATCTCTCAGCATGGCAACTTCCCTTCCTGTGACATGAGCAGAAACATTGGCTCCACTGGGTTCTTTGCACGTGGGTAATGTCCCCAGCCGTCAGTCCTGCGTGTGCCAAGAACTCAGGAAACAGATGCAATGGGGGTCACTGCTGTCAAGATGGACCTATAGGAGCCCTGAGGCCACGAGCATGACTGCCTGGCATGAACCCTGCTGTGCTTCTGCCAATGGGCTCTGCACCAGCTTCTCAACTGCCCTGTGCCCAGGTCCCTTGTCTATAATGGGGACAGTAAGTTTTAAATGAGTGATATGTAAAAAATGCCAGCACAGTGCCCAGCCCAGCAGAAGTGCCTGCTCTGTGCCAAATGCCAACACCACCATCACCATCGTCAACATGGCCGCAAAGCCCGAAGCCTAGATGAGGGCCCACAGGGGAACCCAAGGCCAGGGTTTCTGGGGGCCTGGCGGGAGCTGAGGCTGGGTTAGCAGAGCTGGTCACACAGTGGAGCAAATATGTCTGGTGTTGGGAGGCAGCAGGCAGCCACAGAAGGGTCCAGGGAAGGGAAGGGCACAGGGCGAGTGTCTGGAAGGCTGGCCTGGCTGCTGTTTGAAGGCAAGGTGACTGAGGGTGTCATGGAAGCAGAAAGGCCATCTGCCCGGCTTCTATAACCCCAATTTTGCTTGAGGAAGGGATGGGCCCATTCCTAGCCAGTTGTGACCATTCCACGGTCTGGCTGGAAGCCCTGGTCACTGGGCATGATCATGTGACACAGTTCTAGAACTGGAACTTTGGTAGGGAAGGGGGAGATTTACTTACATGCATTTAAAAGGGACATGTGTGGGAGGAGAACTCACTGGCACTGCCTCGAATGTGATCATGATACCCATGGTATGGCAGCCATCTTGTGATCATGAGGTGACAAATGAGAGCATGAAAGGCTAACACGCTAAACAAGGAAGAAGCTAATATAGCGCTGGTTTCTGGTCTTCAATGGCACGAGTGCGTCCAAGTCACCAAAACATATTCAGATGAACATTCACTTTATTAAAACTAAAGTTCACATGACATAAAATTCACCATTTTGACCATTTCAAAATACGTAATTCAGTGGCTTTTACTACACTCATAAGGCTGTGCAACTATCACTGCTTCCTAATTTCAGAAGATTTTTATCACCTCCAAAACCCCAGATCCATAGCTAGTCACTCCCACCCCTGGCAACAGTGAGTTCCTTCCTGTCTGCATGTGTTTGCTTACTCTGGACGTTTCATGTAGATGAAAGTACACACAACACAGCACAACAACACTACACATGTGCCCTTTGTGCCTGGCTTATTTCACTTGGACACCGATTCCAAGGTTCACCCACTGTATCAGGTCTCAGTGCCCATTCCTTTCTGTGGCTGAGTAATATTCCATTGTGTGGACAGACCATGCTGTCTTGTTCAGTCATCTGCAGATGGACACCTGGGCTGTTTCCACTTTGAGGACTTTGTAAACAATGCTGCTAGAACATTCCCGTACATGTTTTGGTCTGAATACGTGTATGTTCAGTTCTTTCAGACCTAATTTTGAGTTCGTTAAACCTAACATTACATTCTGTTTCTTCACACACCCCTCCCTCCCCCACAGGTTGTCAAACTTTGGACCTCAAAACCGCTGCTGGGTCAGGAGACAGAAAAGGTGGCTCCTGCTGGAATGCACGATCAAGCCGGGTCTCAGGAGCTCGGGATTTTCTCAGGGAAAC
This sequence comes from Castor canadensis, assembly GCF_047511655.1. NCBI lineage: Eukaryota > Metazoa > Chordata > Mammalia > Rodentia > Castoridae > Castor > Castor canadensis. The sequence goes on from NC_133392.1 coordinate 7,848,596, forward strand.
AAGAACCATCTGAATGGTCGAAACCTGGGTACACCCTTCCTGCCTGGACAAGAGGGGCCGTGGGGACTTGGCCGGCAGTCGAGAGGAATGCAGCAGGCACCTGGCTTGGAGGCACTCAGTGCGCAGAGTGGCTGGACGTGGTGAGCACAGAGATGGAAAGGATTTGAGGCAACTTTGGACTCCTCCCAGTAAATTCTCAGCCACAGTGCAATGACATCACTTGCCGTCCTTTTATTGAGCTAAAAACATGCCTTGGTGGGTATTTCTCAGAGCTTGGCAGGGGCCACACACAGGCCTTTGATAAATGTGTGGGTGACCCCACCACATGAAATGACATGTCCCATGCTAGCACAGCTCTGTCACAGCGGACACTAAATAACCCTCCCACCTTGTCTCCCAGGGCCAGGTGTGGTCACAGGTGAGGGCAGTGCCAGGCCCTGTGGTCTACCCCACACTGACAGAGGCTCTGCTCGCAAAGCCCCTGAGCCCCTGCTCCACCCTCATGAACCAAGGACTCTGTGCACTTGGGTAGTGAGTGACCTTCCCACAGATTGCAGTGGGCTGGGGACAACAAGTCCCAATTCCCCCATTGCAGCCCTGAGGCAGGGCTTGGCACCATGCCTTTCACCTGGTCCTAGAGCTCTATCAGCCGAGGACACTGCTCTCTACACTGGACCCAAAGACACGAAGACTGCTCCTCTTTCTCCCCCAGGAACTGCACTGCCTCACCTGTGGCAGAAAGATCACACCAACTTTTATAGCCCCAAGGACACCTGTGCTTTGTATGGATTTTCACAAAGGTAAGAAAATCGAAAACCACAGGAGAAATGTTAAAACCCATACACTCGAAAGTACACACTCACATGTACACTCACTCATGCCCCCATGCCCCCCCAAGGCCTTTCACACGATGGCAGTTCTGGCCCCCGCCAGCCACTTGGGGCAGACCAGCCACTAACACCTCAATAAATTGCCTGGATAGTCCTGATGCTACTGAGATGGAGCTCCCCTACCGCTGCCCTCCACAAAGACCCGCCACTTCCTGTCTGGAGATGCAGCCTCAACCCTCTGTGGTGATGAGCTTCACAGGGGTCACCCAGGGCACAGTTGCAGGGCCCACAGTCCACCTGCACTGCTGCTGAGTTATGCCACATGGTGACCAGGTAGTGAGCTGTGGAGAAGAGAAGCAGGCCTCACCTGGAGCCTGGGAAGGTCCCTAAACTCCCCAGAGAGCTTCAAGGTAAAGGATGGACCTGCAGTGACCTCATCAGATGAGTTACAGCAGCCTTTGCAGCCTGACAGGGTCACAGACTGGGTCTCATTCAGTCCTGGGATGTCCTGGGAAGCAGACACAGGCAAACACCTGGTCCTCCAGATGAGGAAAGGGTGTCTGAGAAGTGGCGGACACAGTCAAGTCATAGCATTCAAACCTGGCTTTTGTCTGCCTTAGGGGAGCTGCCCTCCCCTGGGCATAGGAGTGTCCTCATGGCCAAGGGCCACAGGGCTGAGGCTGCACACCCTTTTCCTGCTGAGGGCCCCGAGCGAAGGCCTAATGTGGATGCATGTCACACCCCATGGGCCAGCATACTCCACTGAGATCACCTCCCATGTGATCTCAGGCCGCAGGCCTCCTGGGGTACCAGCTCATGACACCTGCCATCTGGGAAGTCCCAGGAAGTGGGCATTCTCCCCACTTCAAAGAGAACACCATGGCCCAGCCATGCAGTAAGCCACGAGCAAGGCTTGTGCAGAGCTCTGCCCACACTCCTGGCCAAACCCCATCCAACCTTGTGGGAACAGAATAGAGAACAGGAGTATGTATTCTGCAGGGAGGAGCTGTGAGCCATGGGTACACTCGACGCGGGTGGGGAACAAGGTGGCTGCACTAGCAGGAGCACAGCGGCCAGCCTGATGTCAGCAACCCGAAGACGGCTAGGGAGGAGTGGGCTCTGAAGGCGAGGCTGGGGTTTGAATGTGTTCCCCCCCCAATGAATGAATGAATGAGTGTGGCCCCAGTGCTAGTATTAAGAGGCAGGGCCTTTAGGAGGCAATGAAGCCATGATGAGACCCCCCACTGTGATGACCTCAAGGCTGTTCTTTGGCTAGCTTGTTCTTTCACTTTCGCCCATCACCCAGGTGAAGACACAGCAAGAAGGCCCTCAGCAGATGCCAGCACCTCGATCATGGACTTTCCAGCCTCCAGAACCATGAGAAACAAATGTCTGCTCTCTGTAAATTACCCAGATGCAGGCGTTCTGTTACCACAGCACACATGGGCCCAAACAGGTGGGGCAGAGGGGTTGCTTCTTTCAGAAAGGACAAGATCGGCAGCTTCTGCAGACTGTGAACTGGAACAGGCTCAGAGGCCCAGCTCGGAAGTTTCCTGGCCTCTGCCATGGTCAGGGCTAAAGTACAAATAAATGAGCCACTGGCTTGGCCCACTGACTCCTGGTCCACAGAGAACTCAACAGCAGCCTCTCACGCAGCTTTTATTGAAGGACAAGGCCTGAGCTGTGCACACAGTTCTGGGGGGTTCCCCAGAGACCAGTTGCTGCCTGGAGCTGAGAGCTGCCCCTGGTCTCCTGCTCACCCTTGGCCCTGCCCCACCATGCCAGCCTCAGGAAGTCACCAACCATTGACACTTTTGGACACTGCCCTCCAACTCAGGCACTCACTGAGATGATGAATCCTTGGTTATTCACGCAATACGTCTAATGGGGAGGTCGTCAGAACTGGATGGGACCCCACTTCAACTCTTGTCTCCCATGTACAAGTCTGAGGCTTACTGAAGGGCAGGCCTGGAAAAATCACAGCTGGACGATCACACCCCAGTTTCCTACCCCTTTGCCCTTCCTGCACAGCTGTCTCCCTTCTTGAAGCAACCACCTTAAGGTCCAGATGAGAAAAAGGCTCCACACCCATGGGAAGAAGATGGAGGGAGTTCTGCGTGACAGCTGCTTCCTGCTGCCTCCAGGAGTCAGCACATTCTGTGAGTCCTGCTGGTTGAGAGTGCAGCTAACCCTGGCACTGGACATGGGGCCCAGCACTAAGCCACACTGTGGTGATGAAGAGGCTGCCCCTCAGGGCTGGGGTGGGCAATGGGCACTTTTCTGGCCCCTGCCCTGACATGGGGTTTCCTGGGCCCCCAGCCTCAAGGGCATGCGGCCAGGGCCCCAGTGGGAAAACAAAGACCACGCTCCTCCTTCTTCCCCTCTTGCCTTTGCCCTGACTTTTGTCCTCTAGCCAACTCTCCAGTGAGACTCTACCTTCCATGCCAGCTCTGTACCCTGGGGACATAGCCCCCATGCCATCCAGCCCAGAAGCAGAAGTCACCTGTTTATGTATCAGCTCTCTTCCTGGGACTGGGAACTTCTGCAGAGTGGAGACTCAGTGTCCCTCAGACTGGTGCCCACCAGATGCCAGCCCAGCAAAAGCCCCTTTAAAAGTCTGATCATGAGAAAAAAGAGCATGTATGGTTTGCTTCCACTTATGGGAATGTGTCTCTGTTATTAGCTGTTAGGCAGTGGGCATCTGAGGGGATCGAAGGATAACTGTGCTCTGCTTACACAGGTGGGTTTACTAGGTTACCAAGCCACACATGGTTGGTAAGTGTTAAGACTCTTAAAAACAGGAAGCATCCCAACCACAGAAAACTAAACTTTTCTGACCTGGGCACCCTGGTCTGAAGCCCTAGCCCAGAGGTTAATGGCAGGCTGGGGTACATGGGTGCACCATGTACCCCATATCATCTGGGCAATGGTGCAACCAAGGGGGTTGCCCATGGACGGTGCTGGCCACGGGCCACTGCACAAGGAGTGTGCTCGGAAAAGGTTAAGTCCAGGGCCGGCTGTGCTTCCACTCAGGGCCGGTGGGGGACAGACTCATGCACAGAGCTCTCTCCAGATGAATGTTCGTATTGGGGAGCACAGTCCACCATTCCTGGCTAGAGAAGGGGTTTCTGTCCCATCCCAGGAGACACAGGTGGGGAGGCCCTGCATTACTTTGCACCGGGTGGGAGGACTCTGGTGGGTGAGGCTCATGCCAGGCTCAGGCCTTCTGTCTCTCAGGTCAGCCCTGGGAGAATGCCCAGCCCACCCTCCTCTCTGCTGGGCTGTTAGATTCCCAGGCAGGCTGGGACCCAGGGGGTCTCAAGCGTCACCCCACTGTTGTTAGAGGGCTTGACTGGGAGGCCAGGGCGCTGTGGCTCTGGGAAGGCACAATCACATCCCTAGAACAGGAACGTAGCTGAATGTGACTTTTTATGATTTTAGCTCCAAAACCATAGTTTATAAATGGTTGTATTTAATGTGTTCTTTTTAAAGAAAGAAATGGACAGAACAAAATGCTAACAGTAGTCCCCTCAGGGAGGTGGGTCTGTAGACTATTTAATTTATGCTTTTCTGTATTTTCTAGAGGGCATACATTTCTTAGAAATAGAAAAAGTTACATTAACTTTGAAAAGAAAAACCTGCAGGCACTATGGGACATGTGAAACTGGGGGAGGGGAGAGAATTAATGGAATCTTGAAGGCAGAAATGGCTTTTCTTGAGGCTGCTATGCTGAGCCCAGACAGGCCCCACAGAACCCTGTGTGGAAGTGCAGAACAGAGCCAGCCTAGCATCACTGGTGGTGGCATTCCCAACGGCAGAAGCCCTGGCAAGCCTGATGCTCCTTCTCAAGTAGGGTGCTGAGCCTGGGGAAGGACTCCCTGCTCCGAGGCTCCAAAATCTTAGCCCTCGTGGGGCTCCCTGATCTCCTTCCTGGGTGCCACAGCTGCCACAGCCACTAGAATGACAAATCTGGGATGGAGCAAACCTGGTGTAGGGTGATGAGGTCTTGGGCCGCCTGAGCTGGAGGACAGGCAGCAATGCCCAGTTTGGTCAGGACTTCCTGTCCCTCTAGGGCATGCATCCTGTCCACCCCACATGAGGACCACACAGGAAGCAGCAGCCATGTGGCTTAGGGCCTTGACCCCAGGAAAGCAGAGTGTGTTTGGGGGGACCGAGACTTGTTCCAGGTTGGCACAGGGATCTTCTCTCTCCTCACCCCCCTGGATAAGGCCCTGTCCTGACATCTATACCTCTCACGTATCTTGACAGGTGACCCACTGTGTCCCACACACTGAGATGGCGCTGGGTGGCACTGTGGAAGGCCCAGGCGGCCCTTGCTCCCAGGATACACGCAGTGCACTGGGGACAACAGACGTTCATCACAGTGTCCCTGCATCATAGTTGTGAAAAGAGTCATGAGGCAGGAGAGCTGGAGGGCAACTCTGTCGTGTAGGCCACCTTGGTCCTGAGTCGGGGACACAGCTGGACCCCAACAGAGAACGGAGATGGGTGTGCCCACAGAAGCCCCCAAGGATGGGAGGGGAGGATGATGGGGACGGGGCAGGGGTGAGCAAGGAAGTCATAGAGTATGCAGGGCAGCAGGTGCCCCAGGCTCGGGCACAGGCCTTTTTGTTTGGCTGCAAATAGAGGGAGACTTTTTCCTTCCTCTTCATGAACCCTAAAGGAATGGTGAGCTCCAGGCACTGTATCTCTGGAATCTGGTGGATACCTGGGTCTGAGCTCCTGTCGCTCCCATTCCTGGGACGTCTGGAGGGCTGGACCTGCAGGCAGGACTCAGGAAGACCTGCCTATTGGTGTTGGTGACCATATCCCAGGTTCGAGGTGGGGCCTGCTGGAGAAGGTACTCATTGCCCTGGAGATCTTAGGACCTACCCGCTCTGGGTGTCAGTCCTAGTAGGCACTAGAGAGGCTAAGCAGCAAGAGTGATGGATGCAAGAGACGAGCCTGGACCCCCAGCAAAAAATCCACGGTAACTACAAAGTCAAGGGCAAGTGGAGGGAGTGCTGCAGAGTGCTGGGCGCGCAAGGCTGAGTGTCAACACAGGTGCACCAGTGCCTGTGGAAGGGGCTGCTCTCAAGATCTATGCTCTGTGTAGCAACTGCCCTCAGTACACCAGGAGAACCACCTCAGGGAGGCCAACGAAGGAGGGACTCCAGACTATAGTAGAAAGGGTCCCAACTTGTGTGGCTCTCCTGGGGTCTGGGCTATCCCCTGGTGAGAGGAGCAGGGCAAGGCCATACGCCTAAACTGCAGGCCCCTGCAGGGTCTAAGCCCCCCGCCCCCACCTCTGGAGACTTGACAGCACAAGGCACATCCACCCACCCATCCAGACACGGAACACACAGCCACAGAATACAGCTATGCTGCAGGGTCAGCCAGGCCAGGAAGCCCAGGAAATAAAGCTTTTCTGTTAACCACAGTTACCATACCAACAGGAACATCAATAAAAACGGCAAAAGTCACTTAATACTTACAGAGCACTTACCACATGTTAGCAAACGAATGCTTTCTATAGGACGTGCCATTCCAGCCCTGGGTGGCAGGAATGTGCCCATTTTAAAGGTAAGGAAACTGAAGCCTGAGTTGACTTAGTTAGGGCATGAACCCAGGCAAGCAGCTCCATGGTCTCCCCTAAGCCTTATGACCCACATCCTGGAGAATTTGGGGTAGAGGAGTAATTTTGGTTTCATGATGGCAGATGAGCCATGGGAAAAACTTGGGGGCCCTCTGGTACACCTCAGGGAACCCCCATTTCCTCATATCACCCAGTTCCCCCAGAAAGAGGCCCTGAATAGCCTCTGTATGTGAAGTCCATCTTCCCTTGTTGTAGCAACCTTAGTCTCTGATCCCATGAGGAGGCACTAAAAATAAGTCAATCACGTCAACATTTTGAAAAGTGTATACAGTGCCTTGAGGCCTCACAGAGGCTGCCAAACCCCATGGGGAGTGCTGCCTTCCTCTGCCATGTCCCAGCCATGAGTGGGTGCAGTAGGAGCCGAGCTGGTTAGCAAGCCAATCAGCTGGGCCAGAACTATGTGGGCCTCCCTCCTGAGTAAAATGGGCAGAGGGAAGCATCAAGATTATCACTAGGGCCTTCTGTTCCTCCAGGGCTCACAGAGCAGGTGGGTCTATCCTGACACCCACTGGGGAGGGAGCCACCATCTCCCTTCACCAGCACAGTGCAGCTGAGGCTCAAAGCCTGATGGCTGGAAGAGTGCAGGCCAGAAGCCCTGTGACATTGAGTCTCTTCTCTCACACAAGACATCCCAACAAGGCGAGAAGGCCCCAGAAAGGCCTAAGGGCTCCAGAAGAGATGCCAACACAGAGGGTGCCCAGTGACCTTCTGCACCCTGCATGGAGAGCCAGAGGGTGCCAGCTCTGAGCAAGGCAACCAGAACGGCAGCGTCTCAAAACCAGAGGCCTGCTGGAGACTTCTGTGGAGGCCCTCTCGTCCATCATTTGAGCCCTGCCTATGGTCTGTTTTTCCAGTGACCGTACCCTGAGCCCGCCTGTGGGCTGAGTGGCTGCACAAATGTCCAGGGCACAAATCCACATTTGTAATTGGTGAGCTGATTGAACCTAGGGCCTCATGTGTGCTAGGCAAGGGCTCTGCCACTGAGCAGTACCCCAAGTCTCCCAGCAGGTTTTAGGCTATACCCTAATTTACACCCAGTAGAAGCCAAACTCTTGGCTAATGTCATCTGGCCACTTGGCTTCTGGCCTCAGTTTCCTTCCCGGTGAAGTGGGGACAGTGTGGTTATGAGGGATGAGAATGCTGTAGCAGGAGACTTCCGGCTGGCTGTCCTCTCCCAGCCCGAGGACTCCCAGAACCAGCTGCTCTGTAGATGGTATCCCTCGAGGGGGCAGTGGAAAGGTGTCACGAAGCTTGGGCTCATGGCGTTTGCTGAAGGGCAAGGAGGCTCCACTATCACCACTAGCTTTCTGTGAGGCTGGCCTCCCAGCTCCCCTGTTGCCCAACTCACTCCAGGCCCGGCATGCCTGCTGCCCATCCTCTGAGCCCTAGTTTTTGCTGCCATCAGGAGCCTCTGGCCTAGGGGCCAGCCTGAAGGGCAGGGGCAAACAGGGAAACTGAGTCTGGGTGATCTGAGTAGAGGGTGCAAGTGACAGTCACTTGGACTCCGGGCCTGTCAGGTTGTTACTATCTCTAATGCTCAAACTCTTTATTTAAAACCCAGAAGAACTGTTTTGCACAAAGAAGAAAAGGTGCTTATATGACTCCCAGCACTTTTGTTGTAAGTACCAGATTCTTCTAAAAAGATGGCTATTTTATTACTAGAAAGGCCCGGAAGCCTGAGCCACCTGGCAATCTGCAGAAGAGCCACAGTTCAGGTGCCAGTCCCTAACAGGGCTCTGACCACGCCCACCTCCAACCTTAGCAGACAAGTGACCGACCGTCCACAGCTACAGCAGGATGGACCGAGGCCACTGCTCAACCAATCGTCTCATCACCCAGACTTCCTGGACCGGGACTCTGGCAGAGGGTTTCTTTTAAATAGCTACGGTTCCCAAAGGTATTCTGCCAACTGGAGGCCCACCTGACTTCCTGTCTTCAGGGGTCTCTTCCAAAGTAGACTCCCACTCCCTCTAACCTTGCAGCCGCCAGCCCTGCCTGCCCCTCAGCCTCCCCAGCCCTCTGGCTCACAGACCCCGCAGGAGGTTTCTACTTTGGTTCTGAGATACACAGCAGAGACAGCATGGTGTCCCTGGAGCCTGAAGCCTCAGCCTGCCCACAGCTGCCCACCTCCTGCCCATAGCCTGCAGGGCCTGGGGGCTCTCTCAGGCTGCAGGAGCTGGGACACAGGCCCAGCCCAGGCATGCACGTGCTTCCGTCTGGTCCCAGCAAGATCTGTCTGGGTTGGCCTCGGAGGGGCTGAGCTTATTTTAAACTGTTTCGTGTGGAAACACTGAAACTTCCTTTTTGCTTGAAGGTTCCAAGTAGCTTAACCCCTTCTCCCAGCTGGCTAACTCCTGCCAGAACGAAACAAGGAACGCCTTCTGCACACTGCCCAGATCCTGCCAGATCCAGAAACTGCATCTCTCTGGGCAGAACACTCTGGAATAAGCCAAAGGACAGGCCCCAGCCCACTCGACTGTGAGGTGGGGCCACAGCAGCTTGGCTGGCAGCAGGAAGGGCCTGGAGGCTCGGGCCAATGCCAGCCCCTTACCCACAGGCCTGTTGGCCTCTGCCTCCCCATCTGTAACTGGGCAGATCAGCACTCCCTAAATCTCGGGAGTGTTTCTGAGCAGGGGAACCTTCCACCCTGGCCCAGTGCAGTCTTCCTAGAAACCCAGAAGAGGCAAAAGAGCTGCTGTTGATGAATTCGGGGTAGAGGACCAGAAGTCCCGCCATAATTCCAAGGACAGAGTAGAACTGGGGTGCGGAGGTCCACAGACTGAGGACCCCTGACCCAGACACTCGTCGCCTTACAATTCTGGGACACTTGGCAGGCAGGGACAGCTCCAGCCCAGCAGAACTCTGGGCTGCACACTGAGTACTTTCTCCTGGATCGGGACCACGGTAGTTTAGGAATCAGGAGGGAAGTGATCAGTGCTCATGGTGGACTCACCTCACCTGGAGCCTCACTGCATCCTACAGGTGGACTTACTGGGCCTCCCACCCAGCTGCCTGACACCTCTGACAGGTCAGCACTACTCCCTTCATGCCTTGGGCTCCCTGTACAATTTGGATACAGGAGAAAATTGGCAGAGGCTGAAGATTCAGCCCTGGAGGAAAGTCTCTGCATCGATTCAGAAACGTGGCAGGCCCCCTGTAGGCTCTTGCATGGGAGTCTAGGGGGAACTTCTTCTGCAGCAAAGGGCTCCCGGCTCTCACCCCAGCCCCCGCATCCAACTCCATTGTTAGGGACTGTGAGGTGTCCAGGAGTTGAGCCTGGGGTTCTCGTCTCCAGAGGTCACACCTTGCCACACAGCAGCATCAGCCCAGATGAATACCTGGTCACCAGCAGCAAATGCCTTTTCCTGGACACCTTGACACACCCTTTGACAGGTAATCACTCACTCTGCCACACCTTTACCAGCAAGGTGACCCTGGCTGAATTAGTTCCTTCCAGGAAAACAGGAGACTTTCTCTGCCTACACTGGGTAAGCTGGTCTGGAAAGCTGAGAGGTTTCCCCCAGCAGGGAAGGCACTGTCAGTCAGGCTGACCAAAGCCCAAGGAGCTCCACGTGCAGGGTCAGGGTCAGAGACCAGCTACATACAGGGGGAGTGAGCAAATAAGACAGTGGAAAAAGAATAACCGGAGCCAGGTTCTCCCTGGTGGGGAGGGCAGGTGCGGGCTGCAGTCGGGTGCTGGGGAAGTCCCACAGAGGACTGTGTTATGCAAGCAAGTCTTTCCCACCTGTCACTGGGAGGGTCTGAGAATAGTGACACCCAGAGTCAACAGAGCTGGGCTTTGATTCTGAAGCACACTTTTTCACTGAAAGAACCAGGGCTCCCTAGAGAAATGGTTCCAGGACTGAGGCAAAGACAGGACAAAGAGCCTGAAGTATCTTTTTGCATCAGAAAGCAAGGAAAGGTGCAAAGAATGGTGAGGATGTATCAAAAGGAAAGGGGGCCAACTCAGAGGGGGGCCAGCGGCTGCACTGGGGACAATTGAAGTGGCAAAAAAAAAAAAATGACAGCAACAGATTATAACCCCATGAATTACACAGGAATCCATGTAATCATGGATCCCACACTGGTATAAATACACAAATGGGGGAAGAAAATACTCTTCCTTAACCAGGCACAGCGGCTGACGCCTGCAATCCCAGCTACTCAGGAGGCTGAGATTAGAGGATCTTGGTTCAAAGCCAGCCTGGCCAAATAGTTCTTGAGACCCTATCTCAAAAAAACCCATCACAAAAATAGAGCTAGAGGAGTGGCTCAACGTGTAGGCCCTGAGTTCAAATCCCAGTACTGCAAAAAACAAAACAAAACAAAATACTCCTCCTTAAGGGTGAATGCCAATAATAATGTCAGGGGGGAGAGAAGGAATTCTTTAATAACCATCACAGAAATGATCAACTTGAACAAGAAATGTCAATGGACACTGAGACTAGTCAATGAAAGTGGGATGAGGAAGAGGGTATTACAGAATCTCCCTATGAAAATGTATTAATCGAAAGATGTAGCAAGCGTAACTTGATGGGGGTCACAATTCAACCGAGCGGCTAATGCTGACCTCACTGAGCACAGTGACACCTGGCAGGACTCTCTGAGAACACTGCACCACTCCTGTGCGGTGCTGCCCCCACAGGTGTGGTGTCATGAGGAAACATGGTGTCTTCAAAGCTGCCAGTTGGAGAGAGCTGGGGTGAGGCCAGGCAGAGGCACAGGACAGAGGAGGTAGGAGGCCACTGTGGGGCTGCATGGTCCTGCACTGTGTCCTCTCTCCAGAGTTCTGGGGTTAAGCGGAAAAGCCTGAGCGAGGTCTGTCTTTGGGACAGGGTTTGTGGACTATTTCTCCGTTTGGGAAATCTTAAATCTTCTTGAAAACAAGAAGGCCGTGGGAACTCTAGAGAGTACCAGACAATCCTCCTGGAGCTAAGTATATTTTGGGCACAACAGAAATGGGTTTGCGGTAGACGCCAGTGTTGCATATGGCCTCGAGATGTCATCTTGCCCCTCGGCTCCCACATGGAGCTGGAGGAGGCCCTGAGGGCCCCGCTGGTTGGGAGAACTCTGGGATCCCATCAACAGGGCTTTAGGCCAGCTGAGGAAGGGGTGGGACAAAGGCAGTGGGCACGGTTTGAACAAATGCTTAGAAGAAATGGTGGGGCAGGGCCAAGAAGGGACCCTGGGGTGAGGGCTGTCCTGGTACAGGGATCCACCGCCCTCACTCACCTCCCAGACCATAGTCCTCAGACTTCTCCCGAGGAGGTGCCAGCTAGAGAAGAAAAGAAGGGTTGGTGAGGTGAGACTGCCAGCGGCCACTACACCTGCTTGAGTTGGACGTCCAGCCTTGCCGGGAGACTCACAAAGCTACTAGCTTGCCCAGGGTGTGGGAGACCTACCAGGCAGCCCAGGAGGAAGAGTTGAGTGTGCATGGGAGTGAGTGTGCAGATGGAGGCAGGCCCTTACGGGAGGGCTGGCTGAACATGTGTGAGTGTGCCCCAGGGGCCTGCCTGTGAGTGCCCTTGTGTGCCCATGTGTGTCCTTTTCAGGGCTCAGGCAGCCAGCCATCTCCCTGAACCTGGTGCACAGCGCCCTCCAGTGGCGTGAGCAGGAGGCAGCATGAGGAAGAGGAAAACGAAACATGACCCTAGAGATTCAGAAAGTCTCTAGCGGGAAAGGGATAATGGGGACCTGTGGAGGGGGATCGGGCAGAAGGCGGATGACTCTTGGATGCTGACCCCTGCCCAGCACCCTCCCTGGCATCACAGGTTTCCTCTGACAGCTTGGCTGGGCAGGTAGGTAGGCTTGCACTGGCCTCGCAGGGACTTGTCCACGCAGCGTGGGCCCTTCAGCCAGGTGAGCCTGAATCTGCCTCCCGAGACCACCTCTCTCCAGCTGGGGCCCACTCAGGCCTGCACTGCCAAGGACCCTCCACTCAGATGGGCACACTGAGGCTGCTGTCTGCAAGTCCAAAGGTCTTGTGGCCTGTTGCTAAATTCCCACTGGGGCAGCTGGGATCTTGTCCTCTCATGGGCCAGGGGTGTGTGCGTAAGCTAGTGTGTGAGACCTGCGTGTGGGATGAAATGGGGCCACTTCCCCACCCAGCTCTGGGGACAGAGTGCAGCTGACCACCCCCATTCTTCCTTTCATAGGCCCAGGAGAAACACTGAGTCCCCAGCACAGAGATGAGAGCCACCCTGACCTTCTGGAGTGACCCCCACAGAGGTGCAAGGGCTCCTCTATTTGTCTACAGGGACCAGAATGAGCCAGTGACACCAGGGCAGGGGCCCCTGCCACATTGGCCATTAGGTTACAGCTAGCCAAGCTGTGGCTGAGTGGAAGTTTCCACTACAGGGAGGCCAATGTTCTGCTCTTGTGTGTGAGAGGGAGGCTCCAGAAGGGCACTGGTATCAAGCCACACCTGGGTGCTCTGGTGGGCTTGGGCTGGGTAGTATGCCTAGTCTTCTGGTTGGTTTTCCTTCTTGAAAAAGAAGCTCCAGACCCACACACCCAGGGGCAAGCCAAATATACCATGAAACTGTGCTGTTCTTACAGTAGCATCATAACACAGTGGGAAGGGCTCAGAGGACATGGGACAGAGTCACAGTCACCCAGACACTTAGAACCTCCCCTCAGGTTTCTCTGTGTGCACATAAACCACCACTAATGTCTCCAACCGTGCTCCTAACCACTGTGTGTCAGCTTCTATGCTGACAGTCCAGGACCCAGAGAGGTAGGTGGCAGAGTGGTGGGGTCAGAGGCCCGATGACAGGCCCAGCCAGAACTGCCCAGCATCAACGTCCCTGCCTCTGTAGGTTTCAACGACCGCGTCCACAAATTGGAGGTGGCACACTGATGTCACAGTGACTCAACATCACCTTTGAGACTCCACTTCCCCACCTATCATTAGGAAACAGGACCAGCCTCCCAGGGATGTCATAGGGACTAGAGGGACAGAAACAGCCAGGCAGCCAGCTGGTGCCTGCTCAACTGAGCCTTTATTTAGCTCCAGCCTCTGGTGGGGAGGACCCCTTTGTCTTCCCCAGTTAGGAGGAGCCTCTGGGGTCATCTCTAGGGGTGGGGACTCACTTTTCCCCAGGCAGCCTGTTCTATTTGGGGATAGCTCTGACACATCTCATGGGCACCATTTCCTCAGAGGTTAAGTGAGGTTCCTTCCAGCACTTTCCAGACATGGAGCAAATGAGCCAAGTAGAAGAGGAAAGCCGTCACGGGGTCCCCATCTGTCTCTCAAAACTATAGCATGGGATGGTGCCTTGTGCACCCCAGCATCCACGTGTGTAAAGACACAGAACCCTGGGAGCATCCCCAGTGGGCATACATCAGGAAGAACCCCCCCTGGCTAACTGACAGGGAAGGCCTCTGAAACTGAATCAATTTTAAGGTACCCACAATGCACCTTGCTACATTGCTAACAAATATACTAAATTATTAGCCTACTTTACAGAAAAGGCCTGAACCGGGACCAGCTTCAGGTAAAGGCAGATCTAGGTGTTCAAATGACATAACTGGGAGTCTTTTTCTTTCTCTCTGTATCTCTAGGCTCTGCTTTCCTGCTGGTCAGCTTCACCCCAGGCACTTTCTCCTGGGGTGACAGAGGTGGTTGTTGGTAGTTCTCAACTTATATTTCACTGGTCACTTTCCTAGGTATTCTGGAAAATCCTGGGCCAACTCCCTGGCCCAGCTTGGACCAGATGCCCATTGCTGTGCCCAGGAGCCTCTGTGCTCTAGACTGGCCAAGTCTGAGCCCCGGGTCTGCAGCCAATGGTCAGCTGGGAGGGAAGGAAAGATAGTCCTTGAGGACACAGGGGCCACACCCAGAGAAGCGAGTAGAAACAAAGCCATCCACCCCATCCTGTTATAAGCTATGGCTTTCTACTGCACCAGCTGAGTTTCGCATCCTTCTCCCACCACTCAAGAAAAGCTTTAAAGCTGGGTGCTGGTGGGTCATGCCTGTAATCCCTAGCTCCTTGGGAGGATGAGATCCCATACCACCCGATACCAAAACAGTCCCAGTACCACCAAGGAGAATGTATGAGCTGAGTAGGAGGCCACACATGGAGGGTCTGAGACCCCTGTCCCCTGGAGATCTGATCTGGCCTTCCACTAGCTACCCCCATCACTTGTTGGTCAGGACATTAGCTCTGCTGCCCATGGAGCATGGCCAGGTCAGGGACAGTGAGGAAGACTGACTCTGCCCAGGAAAGTCCCAGTGTGGTGGACAGTCTGAGCCCTAGCTGGAGGGGTTTCCCTTCTAGGCTCTGAGAAGCAGCATTCTCAGGACACCTAGGAAGGCTATGCAGCCCAGAGAGAAGGTGAGCAAGGCCATGAAGGGTCCTTACACTCTCAACAAGTGAGGAAGGCCACTACTTAAGCCCGTGGTACAGAGACAGGTGAGGACTGATGAGAGGTGAGGTGGAAGGCCGCGGGGCCTGGGGAGGGACTTGAACTTTGTTCTCTGGAGGGACTCTGCTGCTGGGCCCATCTGCCTTGCTCAGGCCTTCTCCTCCCTAGAAAGAACACCCAAGGGTGGTTACATTGGCTATGCTCACACTCTCTTTCCTGCCCCCAACAGGCCCTGGCCATAGGAGCTGCTCAGTAAATGTTTGTGATGGGGACAGGAGAGCTTAAAGAAGATCGGCTTGGGCTTCCTCCTGTTGACAGAGGGCACTGCTGTGGTTTGAATGCTTCCGCCATGGTAACAGTAGAAAGAGGTCACAAGGCTCCGCCCTCGGAAATGGACCAAAGCCAGTACTGTGGGAATGGGGGCCTGACCACAAGGAGATGGGTGTGCATCCCAGAGGCTCTGCATCCCAGAGGCTCTGCCACTTGCTAACTGTGTAAACTTGGATGAGGTTTTTACCTTCTTTGGGCCTCAGGGTGTTTGCTCAGCTCCCCCCAGCTGTGTGGTCTGTGACAACGCACAGCCACATGGCTTCCAGAATGTGGTGGGAGCCTTCCCTCTGCCTTTGGCATCCACCCATCCCCCCGAGTCCACTCCCTACTGTCACACCCCATCTTATCTTCCCTAGGGTGCTAGACAACAGCAGCTGCAAGGACAGCCTTGGAGATGCGTCCTGTCCCTAGCCCTGGGGCTTGCGCCAACAGCCATGACACGGCAGCAAGTGGCAGGTTCACCCATGGGCAGCAAGAGAGGACGTGAGTGAGAGCCCAGGCCGCAGGGGACTCTCCCTGCAGGCACGCTCCGACCAGTTCAGGGTGGCTCTCACTGAGCCCAACTGGCCAAGATTCATGTTGGGGCAGAGAATGTTGGGAACAGGTGGCCAGCCTGGCACAGGATGGGGGCCAGTTGTGACAATGTCCTAGTGCAGTGTCTCCATACTCAATGGTATGCTGCAGCCTGACCAGAGCCGCCCTGGCCTGCCCGCCCTTCAACAGGCAGGGCTTTGTCCAGCCAGCTTCAGCCACAGACACGACCTCGACGTGACTTCCAGGCTTCTGCCGGTTACCTCTCCCAACAGACCCTTGGGTGGGATCAAACGACCCACTCCAGGGCCTGCCTTGAGTCAGGAGCCCCAAAGCCAGGCCCTGGCTAAGCCTAGCTCGTTTGTATGCTTGAGCACAGAGACCTGTGTATGTGAAGGGGACAAAGTGGGGAGATGCAGGAACCTGAGCAGGCCTGTGAGCCCCCATATCACTCTTGTTTGGTGAGGCAGACCCTGCTCAGAGCTCCTGCTAGTGGGGTGGGGGGTGCTGGGAGAGTGTTCAGGGTACTTTGGTCAGGCAGAGCTGGGTTAGAATCCTGATTCTGACTCTGATGGGAGGTGTGGCCTGGGCAAGTTATTCCACCTCTCCGAGGTGCCACAGCCATGTCTGTAAGTGGGGACAGGACGGGCAGCAACCTCCTCAGGCTGTGTGGTCTACAGTAGCTGAGGTCACAGGTGACAGTAACTGTACAGGCCACAGGACCCTTACAAGTGGGACGCCCCCTGTAAGGCATCCCCTCCTTGCCAGCTTGTTGTTGAATATTCCCCTCCGAGGTGTCTGGAGGGTAAGAAGAGTAAATGGCACACTCTTGAATGTTTGTTGAGTGACTCCTAGACTGTCCCATCAGGGCCAATATGATCAAAGGGCCCTGCTGACCCTTCCACAGGCCCCATCTCACCACTCCAGAGCCTCCAGTTCCTGGGTTGGGAGGCTCCCTTTGTGGTCTTCCCTTCTGGGCTGACCCCTAGCCCTCTCCACAGCCACCTCCTGGACTCCCCCTGAGACCCCTGGTCAGTCAGAGTCCAGTAGCCCGAAGCCCCCCAGGTATCTTCATAGGGCACAGAATACAACCCTATGGTTCACAAATATGGAAACTTTCCCTTCTTGATCTGGACAAAAAGCAGCCTTGGCTAGAGACCAAGCTTGACAATGAGGTCAGGTACCAGAAAGTACCACTGTCTTAATTCTGTCTCCCACCCCACCAGTCAATCAGAGAGCATGTAGCTGACTTTGCCTCACCCAGACAAGGCTGGGCTTCTGCCCTGTGCCACCTTCACATGTTGCACCCATGGGTCCCACTAACCAGTCACATCCTATCCACCCAAGGCTCTCCCCAAGGCCTTTGTCCCTCTCTTTCTCTCACAAGGAAAGGGTCTGGGAGGCCTGAACTGCCAGGTGTTGACAAAACTCAAGACTCCTTAGGATCACGAGATGGGAAGAGCAGGGTCCCCTGCCGGAACAGCTAAGTGACTAGGACACAGAGTGACAGGGACCCACCCACTGCGGTAGGTGTGTTATCTTGTCGAGTGAACATCTATAACCCCCACCCCCAGTGACCCAGGGGTGCCTTCTATGAGGTCTGTCCTAGAAGGTCCCACGTGTCCAGGACACTGACCTGAAGGATCCTGGCAGCCTATGCAGAATAGCCTAGCTGGAACCCTCTCAAATGTCCTCTCTGAGGGATGGGCAGAGGTGTGGTCACACCATCGAGAGCACCAAGATGGTCACTACAAGCAGATGGTCCTTGTGATGCAATATAGACCTGAGTCCACACAGGCCAGCCCAGCTCCACTGCTGAGTGACACCAGCAGTGGGAGGTCACAAAGCATCCCAGAAATGACTGGGACCAAGGAGGGGCTGTGATCACGAGGACTGGGAGCTGGCCAGGGACAGGGTCTTCTGGGGACTGGCAGTGTCCTGGTTTTTGACCGGGGGTGGGGTGGGGTGTCTGTTTTATTATTTATTAAACTATGTACTTAGATTTTATTCACATCACAATTTTAATGGCAAATTTTATTTTATATAGTTTTGCCAAAATAAAACCTTTTTTAAGTTTAAGGGAAGTAGATTAGTGACTGCTGAGGGCTGGGAGCAGGGAGGCTTTGGAGATGATGTGGTGCAAGGGTCCAGGGTTACCACTGGGTGATGAAAGGTTACAAAATGGATGGTGGTGACAGCTGCACCACCTTAGATAAGTGAAAAACCACAGAACTGTACAGTCTGTGAATCATTTCTCAACAAAGCTTTACAGAAAGAGACAAAAAGAAAAGACAGGCTTGAATCTGGGTGTGTCCCTCTCACTGGGCAAGCAGAGTGTCCTCCCTGAACCTGGAAGTGCTCACCCACACTCCTGCAGCCAGGATCTCTATCCCCAGCAGGACTGAGCTTGGAGTTACTACAGGTTTGTTCCCGCTGCCACTGCCATGCTGGCAGCCAAGCTTGGAGCTGAGAGATGTGGGGGTGAGCCCCTGGCCCAGCACGACTCCTCCTCCGTATACCTGCACAGGTGGCAGCTAGTCCTGGCTGCACTCGTTGCAGCCCCAGTAGAAGCCACTGGGCACCTGGGTCAGGATCACTCTCCAGCAGCCCCGGCTCAGGTCTATACAGGAGGACAGAAGGGCCTGTTGAGCCCTGCAGGGACACAGGGCCAGGGATGGACAGACACTGATTCCTGGGCCTTCTGACCTGGCTGTCCCCACACCTGGAGAGCTCTAGGTAGCTGCTCACTGTTACAGAAGGGAGAGCTGAAAAATTAGCACCCAGGTTCACTTACTTCCTGCAAATTCCAAGTGGCACTAAAGAAACACTTGACATCTGCTGTTTTAAACCAGAGCCTCTTCCTAAGGAAAACAGTAAAGATGGTTGCTGCGGCCGCACAGACCCTGTCAAGGGTGAAGTTTCGGCAGCAGCTGTCCTGCAGTGCAGCAGCCCAGCTTGGGGCAATCTCGCTCCTGCCTACTCTGGCTCTGTCCTGGTATCAGATGCCCCACTGCAATTAGGCAGCCTGTGCAGGCAGCTGGAATCGGAGCAGTGCTCTGCCTGGTGGAGAGCCTCCCCAGCTCCCAGGCCCCCTGAGTTCAGGTGCAAAGGGTGCAGCTGAATCTGGGGCAGAAGGACCCTGTAGGACTCCCGCATCCTGGTCAGCACACTTTCCCTCTGGAGTCAGAGGACAGAGAACATTCCAGGCTCATTAAAGCATCTTCCTGCCTTGAGTACACGGCAAGGAAAGAGCCGATGTGAACACTGCGTGGGTGGATTATGCACACCAACTGTGGGAGGGTGGGGGGAGCACGCGGTGAAAGCTTTGATTTGTGCTGGGCTGGTGGTGTGGCTCAAGTAATAGAGTGCTTGCTTTGCAAGCCCAAAGCTCTGAGTTCAAACCCCAGTCCCATCAAAAAAAGAAAAAGAAACAGATGCTGGCAGTGGGGTGCAGTGTAGACTGGGGATTAAAATGACAGGACAGCATGAGGGGTGACATTGCCCATTTCTGGCAGGTCCACTGAAGAAGGGGATGGGTAGGGATATAAAGGGGGAAGAAGTCTGGCACACTGGGCACAGAGAGCATGGAACAGGCAGTCCATCCCTTCCTTGTACTTGCCTGGGAAGATGAGGCCTAGCCCTGGGAAGGAGGAAGGGAAGGACAACAGGGCCCTGGGAGTGGCGGGCGGTGGTCCTCCCAGACAAGTCCCAACTGTTCAAACTGGAGCCGCCTGGCCCTGAGACAAGGCTGGGCCAAGCAGCTACTGTGGCTTTTGTGGCAGATCTGACCACAGGGTGGGGTGTTCCCAGTGAGGAAAGAGTGGCCAAGCACCCACCCGGGGGAGGGGCAGTTCCTCTGAACCCTTGCCAGTTGGCCTTGGGCAGGGCTCATCTGGCTCACCTGAAAGGGCAGCCAGCTCCCATGGGTCTGTGGAACTCGCTGGGGCCACAGGGATTTGCACCAGCGAGTCTGGAGGAGCAGCCATCTGGCTACCTGGCCTCAGGCACCAGGTCTGCCAGCATGTCCTGTGTGCCAGACATGCTAGGGACAGGGCAGGTGGGGAGAACACCCAGCCCTTACCTGCCAGCCAGGTAGAGCCACACCTTGGCTGGGCTGGACTTCCAAACAGAGCAGGCATGAAGATAGCTTTGTGTTTCTCTGTCCATGGCTCCAGGGCAGCCCTGCTGGGTGGGGTGAGATGTGCACACCATCTGCCTGGGAGCCTCTCCCAGCTCCAAAGGGGATATAACCATAGCCAGGTGACAGTCTCCCTGTGGGGCAGGCCCTGTGAAACTTGCTCTCCAAGCTTGGGCCACTCTGTGCTTCTCCCAGATCAGGGGCTTCACTCCTCTTTGGGCCACGTTGTGATAAAAGCAGGAAGCAGAGAGGGGCATGAACACGTTGACGGTGATAGGAAGACTTCACAGTCACCACGTATACCTAGACCACACTATCCCCACTGGCACCTTGGTCCCTCAGACCACTAACAAGCTGCTTCAGAAACAAAATTGTACACACACGTGCAAAACTACTGGTGCGGAAACCCCAGCCTGGCCCAGCTCAGCAGATTAGAGCTCGCCTCTATGTTCTGTTCCAGTTCCACACTACGTGTAAGTGTGGGTCACCACACAGCTCTCTGCCACTTGTGCCCATGACAAGACCACCCTCCCCCTAACTGTTCCAAGTGGTCACCAACAGAGGACAGGGCCAGGGAGGCCTTCCTATGCTCAGTGGCCCATTCAGTGCCCTTTGGCTACTGTGAGGCCACTCAGGGCCACTCAGAGGAAAGGCCCAGCACAGGGGTAAGAACCTAGGTCACAGACAGGACACATTCCCTGCCACAGGTGGTAGGAGAGAGGGAGGCTCACATCTGCTGTAGACAGGGGCCATGCTGACTTCCATACCTAGTGCTGCTCATCCAGAGGGGAGGAAGCTGGGGGGACAATCCTGGGAAGGACAAGCTGGGTGCTCACCAGGAGGCTGGACAGTAGCATTTCCGCAGAGGGAAGGGGCTCTGTCCCAGGCTGGCCACATATCACAAGGTGATGCACAATGCTGTGCTGCCTCTGGATTCACAGCACCAACACAGCACCCAGCACAGCAAGGCTCCACCACGGACATGGATCACCAGGCCTTCAGCCACCAGCCTGGGCAGCACCAGACCCGAGTATCAGGGTGCGTCTGTGCACCGAGAGTGCCATCTGCAGGAAGAGGGGGGTAGTGCAGGGATGCCCCCCATGCCAGTGCAGAGGCAAGCTCCCATTTCCTAGTAGCCATAGCAACAGAAAGTACAATAAACAGTGAAATTAACACAAAATACCAGCTTTTCAACCTGCAGGCAACATAGAAAATGACCACTGAGCTGGGTGACGATCTGCTGCCCCACTCAGTCTCTGAAACCAGCCCGCAGCTCACCCTTCCAGCATGTTCCAATTTGGACCAGCTTCATGTCAAGCACTCCCTGCCACCTGCAGCTCATGGCTACCACATGTGACAGCATGGCTCTAAAGAGCTCTCCCATCCCTTTACCACACGTGTGTTCACATGTATGCTAAGTCCCTGGGAGACTCAGGCCTCACCTTGCAGAGCTAAGGCAGGCTCTTGTCCCTCCATCCTGCAGGCTGACAAAGGCAGAGCTGCAACCTTACAAGCAAATCCAGACAGGCCAAGCCCCGTCCTCTCCAACCTGGGCAAGGTGACAGTATGGGAGTCACACCAGCAGCTTCACAGTCATCATTGGCCACTACTGAAGGCCTGCTAAAGCCAGGCACTAAACGAAGTATTTACACACAGCATGTCAAAGTCGTGTTTTACGGTCAGGCCATAAAACAGTGTTCAAGAAAAAAGCAAGCTGCAAAATAAAACAATCCCATTTTGGTAAAACCCAAAATATCAGCAGTGGGTTTGTCTATACAAAGACGGCAGACTGGAAGCAATTATGCAAACTGTGGATGGAATTTCTCTCTAAGAGCAAATGCCATCAGGTGAGCATCACTTACAGCTTTTTGTTGGTTTGCTGGTTTTGTGCTTGGGGGGTCAAACCCAGGGCCTCCTGCATGTTAAACAAGTGCTCCACCACTGAGCTCCACCCCCAATCCCCCTCACACTTTTTCTCTCAATGACTGGACTCTGAAAAAGGCCAACCCTTGGTGGCACAGGGTGGGCACAGCCTTCCACATACCCACCTCTCCACTTGTGGGCCTCCCTACTGTATGGGGGACCTTCCTCAGAGACTCGGCAGCCTGGAGGTATGCCTGAGCCTGGAGTTAAGACCAGAGTATTCTCAGTACACAGGGACACCTGGCTTAGGGTGGCCAAACTGAGGACACATTTAATCAAGAAAGGCAATGTGCTTCCTCTCCCCTTCACATAACAAACCAGAAGCAGCCCTGGGCATAAAATCTTACAGTTCTCAGCTTTACCGTCTGCTAAGCCCCACCTCTGTGTTTTCAAAGAGATGGACACTGAGCAGTGCCATGCAACAGAGCAACAGATGCCACACACCAACTAAAGGGCCCCAAGACCCACTGCTCAGTGATGAGACCCTAGCCTGGGAGTAGCAACCCAAGCTCTGCAACTTTGGGGGACCTGGGGGCCTGCTGTGGTCTCAATGAGTCTCCCCAAATCCAGGTCTTAGAAACTTAATCTTCAGTGCAGCAGTGTTGGAAGGCGGGCCTTTGAGGAGACTCATGGCATCGCTGGGAGATGTAGCAAAAGTGCGTCCAAGATGACCTTGGAACCGGGCACTAAACCTGCACCTTAATCTTGGGACTTTCCGGTCTTCAGAACTGCGAGAGTATCTGCTCCTCTGTGTAAATGTTCCAGCACAGGTTTTCTGTTATCACAGCTCACATGGACTAAGACAGGCCCAGGGAGGCCTCTTCAGGAGAATGTCTTTGCTGATTCTGAGCGGGTCTTCTTTGCTCCATTAGGCCAGACATAAGCAGAGGAGCCAGGAGACCCTTTTTTTGAGGAAAGAAAGAAGGTCCATACTTCAGGTATGTTGGGCCTTCTGGGGGATCTAACCTGGGAGGATCTCAGAAGGAATTGAGCTTCCTGATCCTGTGGCCCCAAGGGCACTGTGACATCCTCGCTCGATTCATGTTCAGGTATGGCCCCAAACTCACAGGTCCCTTGGGTCCCTGCACCCCAGAGAGACCTCAGGGTGAGAGCCAGGGCTCTAACGGATTCTGATCTTGCCTAAGCTGATGGTTCAGGACAAACGTACCTGACCTCCCCTCCCCTCAACCCTCATCCCCCTGGGTAAGCATGTGTTAGCCAAGTCTCTCCAGCACCCACAACTCTGCACTCCCCCGAATGGCCACAATCGAATCCATCTAGAATAAGCAAGACAATGCTCTGATGTCTAAGACACTGTCATTGGCCAAGCAAGTCAGAGCCTGGTCGCCAGAGGGCAGCTCCACGTGCCCACAAGTGCCCAATACCCAGCAAGTGTCTGCAGAGACCAGCTCAGAACCAGGTAGACTTCCAACCCAGCAATAGAACACACAGCTTCTTCAGATGAGGCCGTCCCAAAACATCCCTATCGGTTGGATCTAGTTTTTCTGTCTCTCATGGACTGGAGAAGGCAGAGGCAAAAGAAGAAGGAGGGTGGCCAGAGAGGCTGAGACCATCCAACTGTAACTTCTGCCACAGCACAGGCTTTGAGCACACTGCCAGGAGTGTGGATAAATTCAGCCTGACTCCCTGGCAGACAGCACCTGAGCCAGACAGAGCCTTCATCTATTTCCCTCTGCACTTCATGCTATTCACATCTCTTTCAAAACCCAGAGCCTGCCTCAAAAGTCCCTCTGCCTAACCACTGAACAGCAAGCAATGGAAGACAGTGGTTTGTGCTTACAAGGTCAGCCACACCTGTTCTTAGGATTAAAGAAAAGGCAGCGAGGGTCCTCATACAGGTCCTCATCCTTTTTAGAAAGAAAAGCCTTTTTGTTTGAGAAAACGGAACAAAACAGAAACAGGGTCCACCCAGAAATCCGTGGAGAAGGGCGAGAGAGTGCAGTGGCCGCAGGCACTGACCTGAACTTTCCAGTCCGCACCTGCAGGGCTCTCAGTCCGCACCGCTGGGCACCACCGACGTCGCCCACAATATCGTCCCCAATCATGATGGCCTGTCACGGCAATGACATATGCTCAGAAGTGATGTCAAGAGAATTTTATTCCTGTGCTCCTTAATCTTTTTTGACATAATAAACTGCATGATTTGATGTTTAATACCACCATCGTACAAATTAAACAAGATAGTATTGTCATCTAATTGATTAAAAGTCAACCCACCTTGAATATATCTCCTGCTGCCCCCATGGGCTATGGCTCGAGGAAGTACATATTTGTACAATTTGAAATCAATCAGCAGATGTGAAAGTGATTTGGTGCCCAAGGATGTGTGGGGTTGCTGGCGCTTGGCCTCTACGTGAGCATAGGTTGCATTTTACTTGATGTTAAAGACTCTGTGATCAGGTGAACCAACCCTTGGCCTTTCGTTCTTTGAAAAGCTAAATTCCTGGCAAATCTTTGTAGTCTAGTTTTAAAGGTTTTGCTCTCAATATCAAAGATATTATCTGTCAGAACCAAAATATAACAAAATGTGCACACACACACACACACACAACACGCACACACACAACATGCATGCACACACACACACACACACACACACACACACAAGGGAAAGGCTCCCAGCCTGGATACCATTTCAAAAGGAGCTTCTGAAGCCCAGTGCTGATGGCTCATGCCTGTAATCCTAGCTACTTGGGAGGCTCAGATCTTGAGCAGGCAAGAAGTTTGCAAGACCCCATCTCGACCAATAGCCGGGCAAGGTTGTGCGCACCTGTCATCCCAAGCTACAAGGGAAGCTGACATCAGGAGCATGGCAATTCCAGACCAGCCTGGGCAAAAAAGGTTGCAAGATCCCATCACAACAGAAAAAGCTGACCACGGGGCATGCACCTGACATCCCAGTGACAGAGAGAAGCATAAAATAGGAGGATTGTGGTCCACACCTGTCTGGACAAATAGGGTGACCCTACACCAAAAATAACCAAAGCAAAAAGGGCTGGGCATGGCTCAAGTGGCACAGCTCCTGCTCAGCAGGTAAAGGCCCTGAGTTCAAACCCTAGTACTGCCAAAAAAATAAAAAATAAAAAAGAGAGAGAGGTGGGGCCTTGTGGGAGGCCAGGGGGCCCTCACCAGACCCAGAACATATGGGGTCACCCAATCTTTGGCTTTCAGTCTCCAAAACTGTGAGCTAATTAAATTTCTTTTTATAAATACCCAGTCAGGTATTCTGTTACAGAATATGAAACAAACTAAGACAACCACCATCTTGGTTTTTTTTTTGGGGCGGGGGTTGATTTGGTTTGGTTTTTGGGACAAGGTCTCCCTATGTAGCCCAGGTTGGCCTCAAATGTACAATCTTCCTGCCTCGACCTCCTAAGTGCTGGGAGTACAGGTGTGCACCACCGCACTGGGCCTTATAACCATCATTTTATAAGCCTTGCTTATAGGCCAGGAAGAGCACCTTCACTAGAAACTGAATTTGCTGATACCCTGACTTCAGGTTTCTAGCCCCTAGAACTGTGAGGAAGCAAATTTCTGTTGCTTAAGCTACATATCTAAGCTGACTGATTCAGAGGGAAACCCAGGTAGACCCCAGTAGACCCCAGAACGGAGGAGACAGAGCTAAGATTCTGGGGAGACCAAAGAAGCATGAGTCCATCCCACAGAGCGTCAGACAGGAGAGGCTGCACAGGGGACCGTGGAGGTTCGCAAGGCCCCTCCAACATCAGGAGGCTACTTCAGCACCCACGAGTGAGGAAGCTCCCCAGGGCCTGGGAAAGAGCCACATGATAAAAAAAATAAAAATAAAAATAAAAAATCAGAGAAAATGGGGCCTGGACCTCACACAGGCTTGAGCCTGTTCTCAAAGCCAGGCTGGAAACTCACAGGGTATCTCAGAGCGCCCTGCTGTGGGGCTGAGGAACAAGAGGTCCCAGACCTAACCTTGTTCTGCTGTCGCCTCCAAAATCATACAAGCAAGATATTTGGAAGGGTCAAGTGGTTTCCAAGTAATATAAAGCTCAAAAATATTTATGGGCATATAAAAACATCCAAAGTCCCAAAATGTAAACTTCACAATGTCTGGCATCCAAAGAGAAAACAGCAACAACAACAAAAAATCAGACAGGGAAGAAGGACAATGTCACACAAAATGAGGACAGAAGTCCATCTCCCAGAACTGGCCTGATCGACACAGATGTGAGCATGAAAGCGGTTCTTGCAATTGTATCACGCATGCGCTAAAAGTTCAGAGAAAATGGAAAATAAAAGAAATGTGCAAGTCAAGCTATTATAGATGAAAACTGCAAGGGCAGAGCTCAAAATGTACTAGGTGAGACCAAGGCCAAATTAGATCTTCAAGCTTACTAATCTTAAAGTCACAGCCATGACAACTACCCAGAATGAAATACAGAGAGAAAAAATAATTTTTTTAAAAAAAAGAGTATCTTTGAGCTCTGGCACAACTTCAAGGGGCCTGAAGAACATGTTACCTGGACAGGAGAGAGTGGACAGGAGACAGGAGGAGGCAAACACACTTGAAGAAATAATGGCAGAAATGTTTCCAAACTCAGCAAAAATTAAAAATCCACAGGTCCAAGATTCCGGCGAACATCAAGATGAAGAAGCATGACGGGTGTCATGGGGTCACGTGACAGCCAAACTGCACAAAACCGATGACAAGGAGGGAGCGAGAAAAGACATGTCCACAGAAACAAAGATGAGCTATCAGGTTTGTTGGAAGTGATACAAGTGCGGAGGCTGTACAGCATCGTCTGTAAAGTACTGGAAGAAAATCCCACCCACCCAGAATTCCTCACCCAGCAAAAATGTCTTTCAAAAGCAAAGGTGAAGTAAAGATACTTATCGGTGGTACTGGGGTTTGAACTCAGGGCCTCATGCTTGCTAGGCAGGCATTCTGCCACTTGAGCCATGCCCCCAGCCCTTTTTTGTGTTGGGTATTTTCAAGATAGGGTCTTGAGAACTATTTGCCCAGGCTGGCTTCAAACCGCAATCCTCCTGATCTCTGTCTCTTGAGTAGCTGTGATTACAGGCGTGAGCCACTGGTGCCCACCCAGATGAAGATACTTCAGACACCCAAAACTGAAGAACTCATCTCCAGTACATCCACCCTACAAGGACTGGAAAGGGAAGTCCTTCAGCAAAAGGAAATGATGCCAAATGGAAACATGGATCTACAGAAAGGAACAGGGAGCACCAGCAATGGCATCCCAGGGTGCATGCTGGCCTTTCTGCTGCTTTACCCCATTCTACTGCTAAACCCACCAGTCTTTCCAGACCCAGGTGACACCACCTGTCCTGCCCCACAGGCTGGGCTGCATGGTCCTCCCAAAGCCCCTGGTGACTGTCCCTAGTGATCCTGCACTATAATCAACTCCACATTTCCCTCCTCTGAAGACTTGGTAGCCCTGTGAGAGCAGGGACTCTGGGTTGATGACTGGAACTTTGATGGCTATCCACAAATGTGCACTGGGTGACTTGTCTTGATCAAGGTATGGCTATCACTGTGTGGAAACACTGTGGGTCACGCCAACAGGACTCCTCATCAGTCACCACTGAAGAGCTGGGGCTAGAACAGTCATGTGAGTGATGCTCAGACAGTTATTTGTGGGTCTCCTTTTGCCCTACTAATATAATTTAAATTGATCCTTACCGTTCTAGATAAATACAAGTATTTTTAGAAAAGAAAAGCAAAGTAAGCTCTCTCATCCCCCCACCACAAGAATCTGAGTAAAAGCTCCAACACAGTTTTAGAAGACTCCTCCTCTGAGGTCTGCTAGTGCCTCAGACATCCAACATCACAGCTCTGCTCTCAAGGTCAACCAGGAATGTCCTTGGTCAGGGGCCAGGCAGCTGGACTCCCATAACAGGGTGAGTCTCCTGGTGCTGACAGAGGCAGTTCTTGCACCAGCGCCTCAAGGTTAACTGATGAACCCACAAACCACAACAACCAAGGACACAGTGATGACCCTGATGCATTCACAGCCTGTGGATCATGGGCCCATCCATTTGGGCTCTACCTGTGAGGACGGAGCCCACATGGAATTTTCTCTCCATGTGGGGAGAAGAGGACAACAAAACAGGAGGTAAGACAGACAGACAGAGCTCCAGTCTCAGACCAGCCAGGGAGGCCAAACTGGAATCCCAGCTCTGCTGTGTGCTAGCTATGTGACCCTGGGCAAGCCTCCAGTTCAATCTGTAAGATGGGTATAACTGGTGAGGTGCCTAAGCAAAATCATGTAAGTTAAGCATCTGCCACAGTGCCTGGATAGAATAAGCTATCTAAACATGCTAAAAGGGAAAAAGCAGTGTTAGGAAATGTTTACTGAGGAAACTCCTATTCCAGCCATGATGGAGACAGTCCACACGCTTCATCACAGGTACTTTTTGGTCCAGGTACTTGACACCTTGGTATTGAACCTTGTGTGAGCCAGGCAATGGGGACACAGTGCTGGTCAGAGTTGAGTGGTGAAGACAGATGATAATCTGGACTTGAGACAAAGCACAGGAGGCTGTGAGTCCTGACCTAGCCAGGAAGACTTCCTGGAATAGGTGAGATTTTTAGTTTGGGCCAGAAGGGCAAGAGGGGTCAACCAGGTTGTGGGGTGCAGGGGGACCATTCCCAAGGGGACACCCTGTGTGCTAACTACCCACTACCCACCCACCCACCAGTCACCAGGGCAGGCATAGGCTGAAGCCTGAAGCCTTTGTCCTGAGGAGCTCGCTGTGGAAAATGATAAAGACAGGTGCCACCCCAGGTCTGGGGAGGCAGTTTAGTTAAACACACAGCTTTCCTAACAATCAGCCTGGGTTCCTCACATAGACATATTCAAGCAGAGCCTGAGGGGCCCCTTTCAGAGAAGCCACAGGCAACAGTGGCACCGGGAGAAAGCAGGGAGATGACCGATGACCACCAATGCTACCAGCTGTCAGCAGCCACGGCCCCCTGCCTGACCCACCAGACATGTGCAGCAGGGTGGTGGCCGCCCTGTACTTCCTACTGCTCTCTGGTTTCCTCTGTGCTTTTCTCCACTTGCTCCCATGTTTCCCACCCTGTGCTGAGCATGCTGGGACAGGGTACTTGATTTGAGGTAGAATAAGGCCATAAATGCCTTGATGGAATCACGTGACAATTCTGGGTCTTCCATTTCCAGCAAGGATCCAGTGTTCCTCTTAAAATACATTTACTAAGTAAAAAAAAAAAAAAGAAATGCATCAACTTTAAAAAAATTAAGTAAATAACAGTGCTAGTGCCAGACGTGGTAGAAACGCAAGTGTTTTCTAGAATGACTGGTGTTGGGAAAAACAGTGCCAAGCATACACGAGTGGGAAGTTTTGTGTCTGTGTTTGGAAATCACATCACCTGGGAAGAACCAGCTAGTGGCACCTGCGGTTTGCCAGCATGGGGACCCACTGCTCACAGACAGGTGACGCAAAGCTGCAGAACTGCCCAGCAACTTGGCCGACATGGCGCCAGGTGCTCATGTTAGACTCTACTTCGCCATGTGCACAGAGCTGCCTGAAACCGTTAGGTCAGCCTGAGAGCAGCACAGCATCCAATTCAGGGCCATTTTGCTTTGGCCAGAGGTTCTGGGACCCTCGTGCTGCTCGGTTCCTTAGAGACACAGGTCTTGCAACTTCTGTGTGTGCACACACACAGCTACGCAGCAGAAATCCTTCTTTCTCGGAGGGGAGACTCTCAGGAAGCCGATGCTCACTGTGATTAAAAAAAAAAACCCAGAAAAACAATGCCTACGTCACAGCCAAGCCCCAGGCGGCTATGTGTGAGGGTGGCAGAGAGCTGGGGGCTGGGATGCCGGACGCCAGTGGGGTGTGCAGCTGCCCGGAGCAATGATGCCTGTCTGCGCCAGCTTGTGGCCTCTGCATACCAAACCATGCTCGGGACCCTGGGGAATTCACAGATTTACTATCGGTGAAGGGCAATAATCACGCCAGGAGGAGCAATTATTGCCAAATCATTTAGGATTTAAAAAATCATTGACAAGAAGATGGAGGTCAAGAGGTGTGCTGTCAGGGGAAATAAAAACTCTACCTGTCAGGCCTGGATCTCTCTTCCTTTCTGAATGTGACTGTGATATGGCAGAGGGGAGACAGAGGCGCAGAGTCAAAAGGTTGACTTCATAGAACCTGGAAATCCAGATAGTGGTGGGAGGCACCACTGTCTGAGGCAGGTTGTCTGGTTTGGGTTCAAAGGCAGATTCACTGATCCTCCTTGAATACTGCTTGCCTGCTGGGTCTCCCCTGCCATCTTAGGTGCCAGGAGAAGAATATGTTCTAACAGGTGCGATGCTTTGGGGGATGGACTTCCAGGGCCAATGAACTTCCCAAGAATGTCCACGTTTTCTGAACTGCTGGGCTATCCGAGGACTCTGCTTGGCAGTGTTTCTCCCCAGCACAGAGTAGGAAACAGCAAGCTGGGTGGGGTGGAAGGGCAGGCTCAATCTCTGTCTTGCAGTTCCAGTAAGCACACACCCCATATGGAGAGGTTCTAAAGTGATAAGAGACCATCAGCCTCTAGGCTCCCTAAGAAACCTGGCAGTGGTGCTTGCTGAGACATTTCCACCATGGTCTGGTACATCCACAAAGAATAATACCAGTGCACCAAAACCCAAGGAGTACTATTTTTTCAAAAAAGCAAGGAACAATGGTGCTGCTGAGGATGTGGGAAAAATAAGCATCCTTACACACCCCTGGTCCAACCCTCTGAAACAGAAATAAACACATGAATCATGGCCCTACAACCAACCCCTAGCACATCTGGTGAATCATTGGAAAGGTGGAAAAGGAAGTACATTTAAAGGTGTATGTTCAAGAGGGAATTTAGAAGCAATCTAACGCCAACTCCAGGGGAATGACGAAGAACTTTATGTTAGTTCATTTGGTAGAATACTGTGCAGTCACAATAATTACTTTGTACAAGTGCTTCAATGACCACAAAGGAACTTGTTCCCCACAGAATATTAGGGGAAAATCCAGTTTCAACATAGCAGATACAGAATTGTCCCAATTTTGTGTGAAAATGTACATTTAGGTAAAAAATACTAGAAAGGTAAAGCATGATCTATCTTATTCTAGGCTAGTGAAATGATGAACTTTTCCTGATGTTTTGGACTTTTTCTGTCTCCTTTAGTAAGTATGACTTACACCAGTCATACAAAAATACTTGTGTTTTAGCTGGGGATGGTGGTACATGCCTATAATCCCAACTATTTGGGAGGCAGAGAATAAAGAGTTTGATGCCCATCCCTGCAAAAAGCTAGCGAGACCCTGTCTCAAAAACAAAGGGCTGGAGGCATAGCTCAAGTGGTAGAGCACTTGTCTAGCAAGTGAGAGGTCCTGGGTTCAATTCCCAGGCCCACAAATAAAACAAGAAACTAAAATCTACGTAAAAGGCTCTAGGGAACGAGAAAGCTCAGCATGAGGTTAACAGACATCTTATCCCTGAGACATAGCACAAAGATCCTCAGAGCCGGGGGTCCTGACACTCCCCTGGGCTCCAGCCCTGCTGCTGTGGCACTAGGTGCTCGGTGTCCACCACACTCTATCTAGTCCGGGCCCTCGTTCTTGTGGCACTAGGAAGACACATGTGCCCAGCAGGTGGCCTGGTCCCAGTCAGGAGCTGAGCAAGTCGTCCTCCAGCTAACACCCAGAGAAAATGCACACATCTGGGGGCAGGGTCCATGCCAGAGTGCGGAGCTTTCGATGGGTACACCTGAGGGGGCAGCCACAGGAGAAAGGAGGGACCCCAAATGGCTTCCACATGGATGCTCACTCCCCACCAGGGGCATAAACTGTCCCCAAAACCCTGCAGCTAGGACCGATGCCTGAGAATCAGGAACAAAGTGGTAGAGCATGGTCCATTTCCCATGCCCAGCCCTCTGTGGACAAACCTTCCAACTCTACCCTCATTTCGTTTTTCAAACAAGAGACAGGGTCTTACTGGCGTTGAACTCACGGTCCTCCTGCCTCAGCCTCCCGAGTGCTGAGTGTTCTCAATACTTTGCATTTGGCCAACATCTATTTTAATATTTTTCAAAACAGAAAATGGCATTGACACTGTATTAAATATGCCTTTCAAACTTCATTTATGGGACCTAAGGAACCCTGACATGCTCTGACCCTCCCTGGGAATTGGGAAACAGCAGACGGAGCTAGCGGGGACTGGAAGGCAACGGTCCTGGCTGGTTTCACTCCCCAGCAGCAGTGACCTTGGATGTGCGGCTAGACTTTTCTGTGACTATTCCCTTAATGCCCTGCTTCTTCCTGGGGCATGTATGGAATGCCCGGAGATATTTTTGGCAGGGACTTGTACTGTGCCAAGTGGGCAGAGGCTAGAGCTAAGCACCTGCAATGCACAGGACTGTCCCCACCAGAGTCACCAGGCCCCAGAATATCAGCAGGCCAAGGCTGAGAAATCCTGTCTCAACCTCCAGGCAAGAATGCAAGGACCATTCCCTGCATTCATTAAGGACTCCAATAAATAAAGGGGGCAGATGACAGTACCTGGATGTCCCTAACACACAAGGTACCAAGCATCCTCCAGGTCCTTCCTCCCCTAGCCTCGGGATCCTGACCTGTGAAATGGGCCCCTCCACCTTCTGATTCTTTGGTTTAAACAACCATGACTTCCATTAAGTCTACAGTTTGCAGCCAACAGAATTTGGGACTATGAAAGAAAGCCCAGACCATCCCACCTCGGGCTTTAGGGGGATCAGGCACTTCTAGAAGTCATCTTCAAGGTACGTCACTTTTTGCCTGAATACCAGATCCTGAAAAGGGTCAGGTCACTTCTAGGAGGTTTGGCTTCCCTCTGTTGGTCATTCCAGCACTCTGTTATTCCCAGGTTCCTGAGGAAAGGATAGAATGGAAACTGGATTTGGGAGCCACAGCCACACGAGTGCAATTTGCCAAAAACATCGCAGCACAAAATGAGCCAGGCTTGGGAAGCAGTGGTCACCACGGGGATGGCAGTGATGACGTTACTGATCAGGGCAGCTTGAAGAATTCAAGGTTCACCCCAACCTGGCGCTCAGACAGCTGAACAGCTCTCGAGAGCATATTTCATTAAAAAATCAGGAATCAGCAAGAGAATTATTACCTGCGCATATTATCACGCGCTTCATCTGAAATGAACTGTTTTGTTACTTTTTTTCTTTTTGAAATGCCTTTGCTTTAAAATGTCTACATATCCTGAGGCTCAAATGACTTCATCAAGAATTTCAGCAACACAGTGAGCTGGCCACGTTAAGGACACATGGTTGCTGGGTGCGGGTGGCTCCTGCCTACAACCCTAGCTACTTGGGAGACTGAGAGCAGGAGGAAGAAAGTTCTAGGCCAGCCTGGGCAAACAGTTTATAAGACCCACATCTCCAAGACAGCCAGAGCAAAATGGACTGGAGGTGTGGCTCAAGCGGTGGAGTGCCTGCTTTGAAAGCACAGAGCCCTGAGTTCAAACCCCAGTCCCACCAAACAAACAAAAACACAGACAGTTGTCAAAGGTGGGAATGACAACATTCCTCCAGTTGTCACCGAAGGAATGACAATGTGGGTTATAAGTAAGGTATGGCTTTCACACACATGCCCAGAGCTAGCAGAGAAAACCATTCTCCAGCTGCTCAGGGCCAGAGATGCTCACGATGGACCAGCCAGATCCCAGATCCCACAGCCCCAGCATCCGCAACCCGGAGCAGCCAGACCCCAAGAGAGACTCAGCTCTTCTCCAGAGTGTGCAGAAGGCAGGTCTCAGCCAGCCTGCTGACCATGCTAGCTTGTGAAAATGGCAGAAACAGGAGTGCGGGAAGCACCCCGGATGGAGCCACGCGAACACCACCACCAACACTTGTTCACTTCCTTCTGGTTGGTTGTTCGAGGTGGTGGCAGGTTTTGTTATTTGTCACTACTGAGTAATTTTAAATACTGGGGCTGTTTTCGGTTTTGGTGGAGGGTTGGTGCCAGGGGTTGAACCAAGGGCTCTCCTGCTGAGCTGCAGCCTTAGCCCCTAAAAATCGTTTTTTAAACTCGGATGTTAACACTAAATTTTCCCCGCTCTATAATAAATTAGCTTAGAAATGTAGTCTCTCTTAAATTTATCCTATCAGTGGAATATAACTGTCTACACAGACGCTTACATTTCAAAAATGGAAAGGTAAAACATGATATGTATAAAAATGGCTCCCAGGGAGAAATGGGTGGGAACAGAACAGAAAGAAGAAAGAGGACATACGTTAAACTGCCTTGAATATTACTCGATCTGTGGATTTCATTTTGGAAGCACAAAAATATTTTTCGGAACTATGAAACTCACTTAAATGTTGCAAAACCACTTCCATAAAGGTTTAAAGTGAAGTGAGTTCAACAGGACCCAGTTGGGGGAATACCATCCAGAAAGGAAGTATGCTCACAGCTTTAAAAAACACAGTACTTTGGAGCGGGGGGCGTGGCTCAAGTGGCAGAGCATCTGGCTAGCATGCCCGGGACTCTGGGTTCAATTCCCACCAACTGCACAAAAATAAAAAGAACGGAAAAAACCAAACACAATGTTTTGGCTATCAATCTCTAGAAAGAATATGCTGTGAGGGGGAAAATAACTGTGAAAACAACAAACCCAAAACCAAAAACCGTACCAGACACTGGCACAAGCAATCCCAAAATCCTACGCAGTCATTGGGGGCCCCGTTGCCAAGATGGCCACAGAGGACACTCAGAGCACTGCATGGACTGGTGGCGAGGATAGGTGGTGTCCGGCTTCGTTCACATCACACACTTCTGCCATTCAAGGTTCATGTGTGTATTACTGGCTAAAGCACACAAGTGGTTATGCTGGTATTCGTGAGAACCTGGAGTTTTGGTCAGGAAATGGGAAATACAGATAGAAGATGAAAGGTGTTAAGTGCCAACCCACAGGCCCAAATCCCAGCCGGTAGTTCCGCTATGAACCCACAATGTGTTTCCTGTGTAAAGACACATATTTTTCTGAGCCTTGTTGATTAAAAAGGCTTAAAAATGATGAAATCAGGGCTGGTGGAGCAGCTCAAGTGGTAGAACACCTTCCTAGCAATTGTGAGGCCCTGAGTTCAAACCCCAGTACCACCAAATAAATAAACAAAAATGAGACCAGCCTGGCAGCAATAAGAAATGCTCATATTCATATTTGGGTTTTTAACTATGATTTTTCCACAGTGAGTAAGCACAGCTCCTTACAAAGCTGGTTGATCCAAGTCCAGAGCAGGAAATGCCCAAGGCAGGCCTGGAACATTCTGTCCTAACGGGCAGTGAGGAACCTCTCAGAGGCCACTGCAGTCAGGTCAGAAAGTCATGGACTCCAACTCAAGGAGGCTTCCACTGGCCAAAAATGAAACCACTGGAACATCAACAAGACAGTAACTGCAACAGACTGAAATGTGTCAGGTATGTTTGAATCTGCTGGTCGATAATTTGTCACTTGGGAAGATGCTAGGGGACCAACTCAGTACTGTGAGAACTAGCACACGAGGGAAGGAAATGGGTATTTACCTGGCCCTCAAGGTGACAAGTAACTGATACAGAATTCTGAACAAAAGCATGGAGAAGAATCAAAGGAGGATGACGGATTGACGCCCTGTCCTGGCCCGTGATGGATGAATGGCGTTAGGACCTGCCATCCACAGCTGCTAACAGCATATCAACACACAACCACCCACCCTGGCTCTGAGGAATGGTACTGTACCACCTAGAAAGGAGGCTGCCACAAAAACCCAACCTGATCTGGTCAAGTTTCTGACTCTCCCAAATGCAGAAGGTGAGAGAGCAGGAAGCAGGTTACAGGACACCATTGCACCGCCGCTCACAAAAGCCACCCTGTGGGAAACTATAGAACAAACAGTTTCTTCTTCAGAAAGTTGCAAGAGAGAGGGAGGAAGGGATGGATGGATTAAAAGACACAGCCAGTGTGGCGGCTCACACCTGTAGTTCCAGCTACTCCTGAAGTGGACATCGGCAAGATGGTGGTACAAGGCCAGCCTCCATCTCAACCAATAAAACCTGGGTGTGGTGGCAGTGCCTATCATCCCAGCTACAAGGGAAGCATAAGTAGGAAGACTGCCAACTAGGCTGGCCTGGACATAATGTGAGATCCTATTTGAAAATAGCAAAAGGGGCTGGGAGCTGGACACTAGAGTGCCTCCCAAGCAAGCACAATGCCCTGAGCTGAATTCCAAAAGAAAAGAGAGGCACTGAAGACTCATACTTACCAGTTAAGAACGCAATGCCTTCACTTGCATCTGTTGATAACTGAATTTAGACAATGGTATTGTCTATGGGCTGATTTTTAAAGAATCCTCGTCCTTTAGAGACACACAGAGATATTCACAGATGAAAAGACACAACTTCTAGGCTTTGATTCGAAATTACCTGGGGGGAGTGGGTGGGGTAAGATTTAAACAAGCAGCTGTTCCACTTGAAGAGGTTCCCGACAACCATACATGGGACAATTTGAGCAACAACATACAAGTATTAGGGTGGCTTGTAACTCATGTGATAAGGGAATACCCCGAGTCAGGGCTGGAATAAACAAACAAGTGGCAGAGAAGGGGCGGCTCCCTTACCATAAACCCAGTTAAGGACAGAACGAAGGACGGAAATACTGGCAGCCACCAGAGCTGTGATGTTCCAGGTAAGAATTACTGACAGATGCTGAAGTCAGGAGGGAGAAAGGATCAGAAAGAGGGCTGAAGCACTTTCCTCAAGATATTTCTTAAAGGGGACAAGAAGTAGGCTGAGAACCGTTCCAGAGTAAAGGACACCAGGATGACAGCTAAATGTGATGAGTTCCCCCAGAAAAGCCATCAGTGGGGTCAGGTGACATCTGAATGAGGTCTCTGAGTCAATAACTTGTCTGGCATCATGGCAGTGTCCTGGTTGTGCCACCGTTCTGTGATTAGGGTGCATGTGTCACCACCATTTGGAAGCTGGGTAAAGGGGACAAAGGAATTCACTGTATCTTTTTTTCTTTGCAGTACTAGGGTTTGAACTCATGGCTTCCTACTTGCTAGGCAGGCACTCTACCACTTGAGCCACTCACCAGCCCTCACTGTATCATTTCTGCAACTTTTTACAGGTATGAAATTACTTCAAAATGAAAAATTAAGAACAATTTCAAAGTGATTATTAGTTGATAATTACTGAAGCCCCACAACGTGCACCTTGAGGCTCCCAGGTTGCCCTCTGTGCTCGTGGAGCTATTTGAAATGTTCCGTGATGGATGTTAAAAAGACAGGTTTAGGAAGCTAAAGGATACAGCCTCGCTTGGACAGGACTCCAGCACGTTCCAGAGTGTTCCTGTAGAACACCAAGACAGCCGGGAAGCTTAAGCATAGATTGGCATTAGATAACTTGAATCAGGAATTAAGGTTGATTTTTCAAGGTAGTTTTTTACGTGTATTACGGTAATATACACATGTAACGTTTACAATACCCACTTTCACATGTTCAACTTGCCAACATCAACTGCGTCCATGATATCGTGTGGCCATCACCACCATCCAGTTTCAGAATTCTTTCGTCACTCCAAAAGGAGACCCATGCCGAGAAGCACTCCCCACCCTCCATCCTCCAGTCCCTGGTAACCTCTGATCTGCTCTTTGTCCCTAGAATTTGCCCATCCTAGACACTTCCTAGAAATGGAAGCAGATATTACATGTCCTTTCGTGTCTGGCTTCCTTCATGTAGCACGTTTTCCAAGCTCATCTGTGCTGCCACATCTATCAGTATTCCTATTTCTTTTTATGGCTGAATAATATTCCATTATATGGAAAGAGCATCTTTTGTTTATCCATTCATCTAGCGATGGGCAGGTGTTTGAGTTGTTTCCACCTTCTGATTATGAATGAATATAGCTACCGTGAATATTCATGCACAAGATTTTTTGGGGGGCGGTTATTGTTTTGTTTGTTGTGGTCCTGGGAATGGAGCCCAGGGCCTCATGCATGCTAGACAAACACTACCACTGAGCTACACTCCCATCCTACAAGTTTTTGTGCAAACACCTGTTTCAATTCTGGATACACACGTAGGAATGGAATTGCTGGGTCAGACAATAAGTTTCATTTTGAAGAACCACCAAATGTTTTTTTGCAGCAGCGGCCCCTCCGATACTCCTACTAGCAATACACCAGGGTTTGAATTTCTTCACATCCTTGCTAACACTTGCTACTTTCTGTTTCTTTCTTTGCTTTTTTTAACGGCCATCTTAGACAATATGAAGTACTGTCCCATTGGGGTTTTGGTTTGCAGTTCTCTGATGGAGCCATGGTGCGGACATCTTTTTAAAAATGTGTTTTTTGGCCATCTAGGGATCTCAATTACTTTGTGCTTACATTAAAAAAATGTGCCATGTTTTGAAAGGCATATTACAATATGAAAGGATACAATAAGGTCTGAGATTTACTTTGAAATATGACAGTAGGATCTTATATGGTGGCACACTCCTGTAATACCAGTGCTTCAGAGGCTGAGGTAGGAGAATCATGAGTTTGAGACCAGCCTGGGCTACACAGTGAGAACCCCATCTCAAAAAAATAAAAAAATAATAAAATAAAAGTAAGTTTTTAAAGAGAAAGAATTGGGTAAAAGAAAGGAATGTGTGTATCTCCTGGACAAATACCTGAATGAATGTAAGAGACACCCATACACTCGTGTTTGTAGCAGCACTGTTCACAATAGCCAAGTTATGGAATCAGCCCAGGTGCCCAGCAACAGAGGAACAGATAAATGTGGTATGTGCGCCCAATAGAGCTTTATTCGGCCACAGGAAGAATGAAATCATGTCATTTGCAGGAAAATGGATGGAAATGGAGATCATCCTGTTAAGTGAAATAAGCCAGACTCAGAAGGACAAGTGTCCCCTGTTTTCTCTCATGCAGAATCTAGATCTTAAAAAGACCTGAAAGTAAAAGGAGGACTACTTGAGAAGAGAAATGAGAAGAGAAAGAGTACAGGGGGAGGGAACAAGAGAGAGTAATGGAAAGGGGTGAATAAGACCCAAGTACATTTTGTGTGTGTGTGTGTGTGTGTGTGTGTGTGTGTATTATGAAAATGTCAATGAAACCCATTACTTTTTGCAATTTATAAAGGATAATCAGAAAAGAGAAAAAAGGAGCAAGGAATGTGTGTGGACAATGACCAGTTGACGACACAGCAGGTTATTGTCTCATTCTTTCTGCTTTTGCATGTTTGAAATTTCTCATGATATCATAAAAAAAGAAGTCCTGCTGTTCCTACCTGGTGGGCTTCCACCCCCATCGCTTGCAGGGCAGAGTTGAAAAACTCTGGAGATGGTTTCCCTACCACCTCAGCTTCAACACCGCAGGCATACTGGGAAAGACAGGACAGGCACAGGTTAGAGATCAGTAACAGGTGTGTGGCCAGCCATGGGAAGATTGTCCCGATGTGTCCCAGGGGCCAGGGGTCTTGATAAGGCAAGTAGTGGGCCTGAGAAATATCGCATAGGCAAGAGTGTCACAACTCAACAACTATTGCCTGGGACACTCAGGGCACCTGTCGCCAGTCCTGCCATCCACTCAAAGGCCACCCAGAGTTCACAGAGCCACGAGACCTCCTGAGGGCTGGGTGACCAGGGCTCTTGTTTGCCTGCTCAGAGGCAATTCTCTTGCCCCTCCCCCACCTTCACCCTGCCCACCTCCAGCTCTATCACAGGCCCTCCCAGGAGAGGTAGGGCTCCTCCTGCCCTTCTGCTCATCCTCCATTTGAGGATGGGATGTGACCTGAGGCTGACTTGGGGTAGGACCCCCTAGGAGAGACAGCTGATGGGACAGGGTCAGAATGGACTCTGGGGCCTGGCCACAGATGGCTTTGTAAGCTGGAGGGGAGGGGCTGGGAAGGAGGCCAGTAAGGATACAGCAAGCCTGAGGTGCTGCTGATGACCTGGGTCACAGAAGCCTGGAGTCAGACGAGGGTGGGCAGCAGGGAGCAAGATGGGAGAACAGGCAGGGTGGGGGAGAAGGGCAGCATGACAACAAGGTGCCCCTCACAGGAGGGCCTCCTCTGAAACATGAGGGGCCCCTTATATATTAGGGACGCCCTGTCCTCCAGAAAGACCTGGAACATCTCCAGGGCACAGCCCTGAAGAGCGCTTGGGACAGAACCTGGACAGCTACCTCGAGGGCCTTCATGTAGGGTCCAACGTCCAGCATCAGGCCAGAGGTCTCCTTATAGTAGCGTCTGCAAGAGAGCAGAAGGGATGAGATGAGCAGAGTCCTGGCTGCAGGACAACAAAGACACCATGCCCAGAGTCACCAATGGACGTTGCACAGCAAGGCCCAGGGGCCGATGCCACGGGTCATTCCGTCATAGTGGCCCTCTGCCACTAGCCTTGCAGGGATCTCAATGCAATGATTAACCAGGGACCCCAGGGACAGATGGACCCAGGTGCTCGCACAGAGAGGGACAAGTGGCCTGTGTTCTGGAGAGGGACAGCAGGCCCACACAGCATGGCAGCATGGAGTGAGCCCCTAGTTGTTAATAATTAACCCCTAGCCGATGCCTGAAGAAAGCTCCATTAGTTCCACCGCACTGCCACATTTCCCGCAGCCGAGGTCAACGAGCGCCAGGCTTCTTGGATGTCAAGAAGCATTCTCAGATGCTTCCTTGAGAAGACAAGGACTTCTTTCTGCCTCGTGGGGGCCCGATGACATGGGCACGGCTTGCAGGAGCAGTCCTCAACCCTCTGCCAGCCTGCTCAGTTCTTCATCAGACCAGAGCTGCAAAGCCATGCTCGGTAGATAGAGAGCCTGGGCCGAGAGGTGGGTTCCCCCATGCTGCTCTGAGGACAGGACTCCCTGAAACCCCAGGGTGACAAGGAGGTCAGGGTTTAGAGTTATTTAAGTGTCCTGCCAGCCAACAGGACACTTCTTCTTCCATGTCCTCCAGAGTTAGAGGTATTAATTAAGCATGTGTGTAGAGACTAGAGAAGAGTGAGATGGGCAGATTTCCATGTCTAGATTCACTCCTGGCCTCAGTTTCCTCATCTGTAAAATGGGCAAAACAAATGACCCATCTCATAGATTGTGGTGAAGTTTGAACAAAATAACACGTGCAAAGTTCCTGCCATGAAGCCTGGTACACAGACATTACTCAAAAGGTGATCGAGAACACGAATGTAAATGGCCACTTACCCAGGCTGCATACAGGCACTAGGACAGGACCCTGGAGAGGAGAAACCTGGCAGACCTGTTCTGAATTTGAGAACAGAGCTCCTTGGAACTGCCCCGGTGCTGGGCTTTCTCCAGGTCTGCCACCCCTGGGCCCCTTGGATCCCTTTCTGCCCTGCCTAAGGCTGGAGGGCTGGAGGGGCCAGAACTGACCACTGCTACTCAGCCAGGGGCACAGACAAAGCAACCACTTGCCCCTCTGCATCTCCACCGATCCCCCTGGCAGCTTCCTGGCTGGAAATAGGCTGGGCTACTCCAGCCAAACCCTAGGCCTTGCCAGGCGCTAGCTCCTGCCTCTCACGCCTGCCAGTCAGGTGGCTTTGGAGTCTGGAGTGCATTTTGCTGAGTGCATGGGCATCTCCTGTCTGACAGGACTCAAGTCTCCCAGTGAACCCAGGCCTCTCCACCATCGCCGAAGGCCCTATTTCCCGGGGGCCACTGTTGGCTTCCATACTCAATCCCCACAGACAGCACTGGACAGGTATAAGTGTTCTTTTGCAGGACTTGGGGACACTCCCAGACTGAGGCCTGCCCCCAGGAACTGCCAGTGCAGTGGGGATGCAGACAGGCCCACAGATGAATCAAAAAGACAGACTTGGGTGATGCTAAGGAAGGCTGTGCCCTGCGCAGGCCCCTTGAACAGGAGACGGACAGGCAGGGGACCAGGAAACAGAGAAGTGCCCATAGACGACATTAAAGCTCAGCTCTGATGGGGAGGTCACCTTGCTAAGAAAAAGGGGAAGTAGTGTCCAGGCCCAAGAAGTATCTTGGAATCTTCCAGAGTGGTCTGCTGAGGCCACAAGTGGGCCATGCCACCCTGGACAAGGGCCTTCAACAGGCCCTAAAGGCCATAACCCTCATCCCTTCACCCTCTCACCTCCACAGGAGGGCAAGCAAGATTGGCTGTGGTGGCCACAGGAAGGCACAGCAGGGACCAGGCAGGTCCCCCCTAAGGAAGTGACATGAAAAGTAGGTAGGTGAGGACCAAAG
Organism: Castor canadensis; assembly: GCF_047511655.1. NCBI lineage: Eukaryota > Metazoa > Chordata > Mammalia > Rodentia > Castoridae > Castor > Castor canadensis. The sequence goes on from NC_133392.1 coordinate 7,890,626, forward strand.
GGAAGACATACTGCAACCCAGTATTGGAGATGCTCACCCAGAAGCAAGAGGAAACCTCTAAAACAAAACCACCCATTGTAACAGGGGCAGCTGTTTGGAGCTGAGGATTCTGGGGGCTTCAGGGTCCTGACCTGGATCTCTTAGCTGTCCTGGGGCTGGCTGGAGGCTCAGGAGACAGGCTGGACTGGTGCAGCCCCTCTCATTTGGAAAGCCCTCAAGGAGACCATGGGCTACAGCTCTGCTGGCCTTGGATTTCCAAGGCTTCCTTGAAAGGGAAAGACACCTGGACTTTCTTGGATTAAGATTTACCCTAGAAAACTGCACAAGACTTAAAATAACCTCACCCCCGCCCTTTTTATGTTCATCTTTAGACTCCAAAGACAACACGGCCTCCCAGAAATAAAAGATCAGAACCTTGAATGTTTCTTTTTTTCACTGAATCTGGCTGCTTTTAGAGAGTCCAGAATTTTTCTGTGTTTCTTATTCATTCAGGAGAACACAAAGTCATCTTGAAGTCAACCATTGGTGAAAAACATTGTTGAGATGCACAGAAGGTAGAGGTCTTGAATACATTTCCATATGGTAGAGACAGGATGTATTTCTCCTTCATTTCTGCAGAATGCAGCCATCAGCAGCCCCGGTAGGCCCTGAGTGTTCCAGCCATCAGGCAGACACCGGGGCAGGCCAGAGGAGCAGTCAGATCAGATTTTATGCTTCATTCTCCTGCCGTTTCCGATCCTCCAGCCCAGTTCCCTACAAAATGACCACTTGACCTTTCCCAGAAGAGCCATTAACCTTCCATAGTCTGTCGCGTAAACAGCTTAATTTTCTGATGGCGGCATGACAGAAGAAATTACAGAGCCAATTCCCACTCTCAGTCCAAACAGATGTCAAATGTAAATCACTCCATTTCCAGGAGGGGGACACCCTGCCCCTGCGCTAACCACTCCTGCCTACCTACACCCTCACCAGCGGCCACCCCAGCACATAGGAACCATGACAACAGCTCTACCTGGGCCCCTGGGCTGACCAGAGAAACTGTGACCCCATCCAAAAGTTGTTGGGTCCTTTTTCTTGTTTTTATAAACACCCCACCCACATCCCAAGTCAGACACCCACCAGCTGGAGGCCCTGCTGAGCTTACATTGCTGGGCCCTCTGCACCTGATCGCATTTTTCTTCCTCATTAGCACACCTATTTCGACTATCACTCATAACCTGGAAGAGTTAACTTTGAACAGGTATGAGAACACTGAAAATAAAAACACTTTAACATAAATGAGTCCTAACAGGGCTTCGTACTTACTCTATCTCCACTGTGGGGTTGCTAACTAAAACACCCAAGGGCCAGGTCAGTGGGTTAAGCGGCCAGGTGCTCTGATATGTTTCAGAGCAATGACCAAAATCACAGGACGGTGTAAGGGAACCGGGATGGTTAATTTTATGTTAACCTAGCTGGGTCACAGTGATCAGATACGTGGTCAAACATGATTCTGGAAGTCCCTGGGAGAGGGAGTTTTGGATGAGATTACCATTTACACCAGTGGAGTCTGAGTCAAACATCACCCTTTATACTTCAAGTGGGCCATATCTAGTCAGATGAAGGACTTAGCAGACTAAACTCCCATGAACAAGAAGGAATTCCTCCAATGATGGTCCTCCTGCAGCTCTGCCTGAGCCTCCAGCCTGCTGCCCTACTCTGTGGGTTTTAGACTTCCCAAGCCTCCACAGCCAGTCTCTCTAAGACATATCCTATAGACGCCTGTTTCTCTGACTAATATAAGACCCATTTCATTTACATAATAAACACAGCAGGAATTTTCAGTTTCTAAAAATACATAAATATGCAGCTTCTCTTTTTTTTCTTTGTGTGTGTGTGTGGGGAAGGGAACCCAGGTCTTATTATGTAGCTAGGCTGACACCAAACTTGCACTCCTCCTGCCTCAGCCACCTGAGTGCTGAGATTACAGGTGTACACCACCAAGTCCAGCTCTCTTTTCTTTCTTGAAACATCTTTCATTATCTATTTTTGGTAGAAACATAGCATAAAGAAATATTTCTGTACTATAAGAAAAACAACAAACGGCACATGACAGATGAAAACTGACTTTGAAGCTTGGAAACAGGAAAATAGGGAGTGGTAGAGTCTGTGGGGAACTGTAACTAAAGGAAGAAATAGCTCTGTTCAGGCCGTTATACATTCGGGAATGTGGGGTTTGATGCTGTCAGGTTCTCTAAGTCTTCAAAAGAAATCTGGGTATTTTATATAAAATCTCCCAACTTGTAAATATAGGTTCAAAAAAAAAAAATTCAGGTCTCGTGTAGACCAAATCTCTGCTCTAGAATACAGCCTAGAGGTGACAAGCACAGGCCGTAGGACCAGGCCAGGTAGCATCCTGGTCCTGCCAGTACTCACCTGGGGACCACTGGTTACCTCAGCTCCCTGTGCCTCCATTTGCCACCTACAGCTCCCAGGGTCACGGTGAGAACTGAACGAAACAGAGCACATCAGCTGTCTAGCAATGGCCAGACCAAATGTCCCACCCTTGTCTGCTCAGGTCACTGCCACTGCTCAGCAGGCAGGCACCATGAGGGCTCCATCACCAGCAGCACCAAGGCTGGGACACCTCCTTGGAGAAGGTTCAAGAGGCTTGCGTGGCCTGAGAAGCTGGGCTGGGCTAAGAGGAGTTCCTATAACCTCAAGGACCTGGTACTCCATGGCTCCAGTGCTGCTTCTGCTGACAGCAGGACAAACTACAGCTTCTGGAAAGCTACTGGGCAACAGGTAAGAAATACTTGCCCTGTCACTGTCTCTGAGGACATCATCTGACACAACAGATGCTCACCACAGCCTCAGAAAATCAGAGACAATCTCACGTCCACCAACAGGAATGACAGAGACATCCAGTCATCTTGTGCAAGTCGTTTGTAAAGTATTGTTTAGTGAACAATAAAAACAGGTGACAAAACAAGGTCGAGGCCAAGCAAGGTGGCTCACATCTGTAATACCAGCTACTCTGGAGGTGGAGATTGGGAGGATGGCGGTTCAAGGCCAGCCTGACAAAAAATTAGTGAGGCCCCATCCAAACAAAAACACTGGGAGTGTTGGTGCACACCTTTGACCCCGGCTATGCAGAAGGTAAGGTAGGAGAATCGAGGTCTGAAGCCAGGAGGCTCGAGTTGTGGAGAACCTGCATAGCAAATCTGAGGCCCTGAGTTCAAATCCCAGTACCAACAAGAAAAAAAAAAAAAAGGAAACCAAGGTCAAGTTTGACACCAATGCTATAGGGATCTATAAGGATTCACTTGCAAGGACATACATCACATGTTAACATTGTTTTCTGCGGGCAAAGGAACTAAAAATAACTTTTGTTTTCTTCTTTTGCTTATCTACATTTTCTAATTTTTCTTCAGTGAACTTGTGCTACCTTGGTGGTAAGACAAGATGTTAAAGAAAACAGCCAATGTTGTTTCTTTAAAGAAAGGGACGGTGCAATGCTTTGTATCTTAAATGTCCCTCTAAGGCCCCTGTGTTGAAGGCTTGGTCTCCAGCCAATGCCACTGTCAGAGGTCGTAGAACCTTCAGGAGGCAGAGCCTTGTGAAAGGAAGTTAGGCCATTGGGACAGATCCTTGAGGGGGATTTTGGGACCTGCACTTGCTTGCCCACCCTCTGTTTCTCAGCTGCCATGAGATGAACAGGTTTCCTTAGACATATGCTTCCACCATGATGTACTGTGCTGCCACAGGCCAAAAGCAAGGGGCTAAGCAACGATGGACTGAACCCTCTGAAACCATGAGCCCCAATAAACCTTTGAGTGATTTACAGCTGACTGCTGTGGATTGTGAGGCATGAACTCGAGGCTCAGACAAAGGGCTGGTGACAAAAATCACAACTCTGCAGAGGCCAGAGATGCTCAGTGTCCAGACCACAGCATCAAGGCCCTCAAACCCATTTTTCACTACAGGGGTGTCCCTTGGGACCATTCTTAAACGTCTTGTGCTGTATCCTACGCCAATGCATCTTTTCCTTTACTCTAGACTTGGGGCTGTCAGCACTTGGCCTCGAGGATCTCCATGGGGCCTCTCCCTGTGCTGATGTCCCCGGCACCATTCCCAGCCTCTCCTAGTCCAGGATTCACATGAAGCTTGACTGATGAGCTCCTGAGGTCTCCGAAGAAATTACTAAAGGAAAGGAAGGAAGATACGAAGAGAAAGTGCAAAGGAGAGAGGAAGAAGGCCACCCTGTGCTCACCCCTTACCCCTGTCTCATCCTTCTCTCTGTGACTCTGTGTCAGAGAACCGCAACCATGGTCCAATGCAGCCCAGACTCACCCTTTCCCCAGTGATATGAGCACAGGGTTTTCCAGGTCCATAAGCAGCTGAAAGGCTTTATTCATGTTCTGATAAGAAAAGCCCTCACCAGCATCTGCAATCACGACACAGTTCGGGTTGGACATGTCAACGTGATCAAATTCTGAGCGGACTCCTACAGAGAGAGAAAGAGACAGAAAGCACTCCATCAACCAGGAATGACATGGCCTACTCCCAGCTTTTTTTCTTTTTTATTAAATTAATTTTGACAGCTGTCATTCCTTTCTCACAGCTACCACAGGAGGTGGACAAAGAAGGGGTTATTCTCATTTGACAGATGAAGAAGACTGGCTGCCCACAGAGAGTTTATTACAAAAAGGATGGACCCACTCTGGGGCCCCCAACCCAAACTCTGCATTAGCCCCAGGGGCTCCCTCAGTTCAGTACCACAGGCAGGAAACACATAGCTTTGCACAGAGGATGGGAAACAGCCTGGAGGACACAGATTCCTGGGGTTGGTGGAAACGAGGCTGCTTGCAACCCTGGGGTTGGTACTGCTGCTCCCAGGAGGTGAGAGCCATCAACCCACCTGAGAAGGACCAGAATTCCACCCACCAGGCTGCTCACCAGCCCCTCAGGAAGGTCTCTTCTCTCTCCTTTTGGTCCTCCCCCATTTTCAGTTAACGTAGGGAAGGTTGCAAGGATAGAATCATTGGCTTTATATCTTCAGTTCCTAGAAGAAACATGCTCTCAACTCTCTTGATATCAGATGTTGACCTTCTAGGTTAAAAAAAAAAAAAGGAAGTAGCCACAATGAGACCACTTCCTACACATCAGATGTTGACACCAAGTGCTGGAAAGGCTGCTCTGTGTCCTCCTGGGAAAGGGCTGGGAGGTTCTTATAAGACTCGACACACACCTCTCCTATGGCCTGGCAATTCTGCTCCTAGGTATTGACTCAGAAGAATGATACAGGAGTGTTCTCTACAGATTTATTATCATAGCTTAAAACTGGAGAACACTTAGGTACCCACCAACTGTGAGTGGATAATCTCACTGGTATGTTCACTCAGTGGATCCACCCTGCCACGGGAGGACACCGCTGATACGACCCAATGAATCTCAAAAATCTCACACCGGTGAAAGAAGCCTTATGCAAAAGACCGCTGTGGAAGAAAGGGCTAAATCAGAGGCAGGGCTTGCTCACTCCAGAGAAAGGCCTGTCTTCAGGACCCCACCTCCACCAGCTCAGGGGGAGAGCCCTATGAGGCCCTGCAATGTCCTGTCTGATGATAGGGGTCTGTACACCTGAGGCCCTGGGCCACACTGGGTCAGTTTGATGTCTGGAGGTTGGAAATGGGGTAGCTACTGACTGTGGTTACATGACTGACTTAACAAAACCTTGGACACTGAGGCTCAGGGGGCTTCCCTGTTACCAACGTTTGTGCTGTCACACATCATTTCTGGTAAGAGTTAAGCACGTCCCAGGCACTTCCACCATGAATGGACAACTGGAATCTTGCACCTGGTTTCTCATGGACTTTGTCCCGTGTGTCTCCTTCCTTTGCTGAGTTTAGTGTTTTTTCACTGTAACTAACCATAACTCTGCTGGGTCTTCTAGGAAATCACTAAGCTAGGGACTGGTCTTAGGGGCCCCTGGCACAATTAAACACTGTATAATTCCATTCATATGGAATAGAATCATTATAGAATAGGTACACCTATTTATAATGGAAAGTGTCAAATAATGGGGAGGGAGAGCAGACTGACTGGAAAGGTGCAGAAGCCTTCAGGTGATGGTAGCATAGGCATTGGTGGGGTTGGGTTACACAGGTACGCACACTTGTCAAACTCAGCAAAAGTAAACCTGAGGTTGAGCTCTTCATAGTATGTGAATTTTATATTAACAACAAAAAAAAACTGACATGTTAAAGCATTTAGGCGACGTATGCCTGTGATTTACTTTGAAATGAACTCAAAAAGTAACATGGATAGATAGATGGCTGGAAGATGGATGGAGGGACAGATAGACATACACAGATGAAAATGCCACAAAATGTCAATGATGACATCTATGAGTTCGGTATAAAAAAAAATCCCAAGTAAAATTCCTTTTTTTTTGACAGTACTTGGGTTTGAACACAGAGCTTTGCACTTGCTGGGCAGGTGCTTGACCTCTTGAGTCAACTTCCAGCCATCCAAGTCAAATTCTTTGGAGTTTCTATGTGTTTGAAATTTTTCATAATAAAATGTTAGGGAGGGATCCATCAACAATAAAATTTGAAAAAAATTCAGTGTGAAAACACAGGTATGTACAAACATATGAAAAGAGCATAGGAGACCACCAAAAACAATTAAAGTGGGGGAGGGGAGGTTAAGAAAGAGTAATATAGAAGGAGTGAAAGTGATCAAAATACATTATATTATGTACTTAAATATCACAGTGAAACCTCTTTATACAAATGTATGTTAATAAAAATATTAAAATAAGTTTTAAAATAAAATATTAAAAAGAAGAGAGATAAAAGGAGATGTGTACATGGCAAAATTCTAGGTTGAACTCAGGGCCCACACCTTGAGCCATTCCACCAGACTTTTCTGTGATGGGGTTTTTTGAGACAGGATCTTGGGAACTATTTGCCTGGGCTGACTTCAAACCCTGATCTTCCTGATTTTTGCCTCCTGAGTATCTAGGATTACAGGCAGCTACTCAAGCAGGATTTATATATATATTTGTTTACAGGGGGGATTCACTGAGACAGTTCCATATATGTTTACAATGCGTCTTAGGATCATCCTGCTATTATTTTCTCTCATCCCTCTCCCCCCCAAAAGAAATTAGTTTTAGATATATTTCTCCTCATCCTTTTCATTTTAATAAAATAATGACAACAAACAAAAACAAGCAAAAAGGTCCCACAGGTATGTTTGCTGAAGGCAGACACAGGACAACTGGAGGAGGGGCATCTGTCTTCACATCCTTGAAGGCTCTGCTAGCTGCCCATTTGGTTCCTTGACTGACACCACCTTCAAAGGTCATGCTCTATTTCCCTCTCCTTCCTAGCTCCTCTAATCCACTGCCCATTTCTGGGGTCCAGGGGGACAGAATTCCTCTCTAAAGACACTGGCGGGGATCACAGATTACAGAGAAAGGACCGTGAGAAATAAGATTTTGAAAGGCTGGGCATGTTGCACTTAACTGGTGCCAGGGCTAGGAATTCTACCCTTGGGCCTTCCAGGGAGTGCCCTCCTCCTTTGACAGCCCCTCTGCTGTCCTGGGAAGGAGCAGAGCAATCTGCCTCTGCCCAGTGGTTTGAAAAAACAAAAACATCAAGTACAGAGGAAGGAAGTGAGCTCTGTGGAAGGACAGAGAAGTGTCCTGAATGTTGAAGATGGCTAATGTCTCTGGTTTAAATATTCAGAAGGTGGCAGGTAATACTGCTCCTTCAGCTTTACTCCCAAACTCTCCCCCGTGAGGCTCAAGGAGCTCCGCCTTGCAATTGGTCTAAAATCTGGATTTGAACCCCTTCAGCCATATGCAAGTTGCACCAAAGAGTGGGGCAGAACTCACAGATGTAGTTCAAGGCTATGGTGCCAGACACAGGAAAGCTACAGTCCTCCATCTAACATTTCATATTCATTCCTTCTCTGTCTTGGAGCTAGAATTTTGTCATCTGGGCAACACTCTGACCCCTTGGTCCAGCCTAGATCAAGGCACACCATGTCAGGCTTTCCTCCCACGATCATCTGGAGCCAGCCTCTAACAACCTGTTGAGGCTATGGGATGGATGAAGCACTCCCAGCCCCAGCAGGAAGCCCCACAAGGTCTTTACCCCACAGACCCACAAGTATTGTGGCAGAAGCCATGTATTACATCTGTGTCCTTCTGATGGTTTGGCCCTGGTGAGAATGGAATCCCTTTCCCTAGCCCATACCCTGGAAAGAGGACACCTTCACCCCTTATGAGGTGCCAGGCTTGGCAGGCCTACCATCATGGATGAGCAGGTATGGCCGCAGTCCTCGCTCCTTCAGGATTTGGCAGGTGGCTGGAGCTGGGGCGGTCACTTCCCCCTCAGAGATGTCAAAGCCCAGGCGTCTAAGCACTGCCACCAGCTCTCCCCGGGACTTCTGTGACTCGTTGGTGCAGAATTGCACCTTCAGTTGGGACCGCTTCAACCTGGGGTGGGAAACACAGAGAGGGTGTGGTCAGCACATCGAGTGTGACCTCCAGAAAGGGGCCAAGAAAAGGACATTTCTCCAAGGGTAACTAGTTAAATCGCAAGGCAGGACAGATCACTGTGGGTCCCTGAAGTAGTCCTGACAGATTCCATGTGTATTTAGGCTGGGGATTTCATAGCTCAAGCACCTTCTTAGGATATGGCAGACCATATCCCACAGCCTCCTGTCCCTCTCCTCGGTGGGACACCTGAGACTCCCCCGCACTGCCACCTGACCTCTGCCTGTGTAGCTTCCTCTTCCTGAACCACTCCATACCTTCTGCCTGGACACATCATCTCTCCACTGTGCCAATTTCCCCCACCCTGAGACCCACTTAGCACCTTTGCTCCACCACTCGATCCCGCTTGGCCTGGCTAGAGGTTACCTTAGAACACCCACAGCTATTTCTGTTTGTCTTTCCACAATACTGGCATTTCCACTTTGCATTACAGCTCTTAGGTCCATGCCTTTGAGCCATAGCTCCCCAAAAGAACATAGGCAAAGGACTGAACTGAGGTTTGTCTTCTCACTACTGTCAATGAATACGGTTTGCCACAGAGGTCATCAGGGACACTGCTGGTTCCAGGATGGCCACGCTCTGCAAACCCTGAGGGTTGATGACTGCCAGCAGCACCCCCATCCCTTCCTTAGGGCGTCACCAGGACCTGCCACATCCCAGTGGCACTAGGGTAAGTAGATTTGAAGCCACAAAGCAGAGACCGAAAGATGCTGCCAATCAAATGACATTCAATCTTAATACACACAATTACTGAGCACATGGCGAGGCACTGCACACTGGGCAAGGGTGTGGAGCTGCAGCTGTGAGCACAGGCAGGGACCTTCCCCGGGCCACTGCTGGGGGTGGGGTGGGAGGCAGGCATTTAACAAGGCCCAAGACGGAAAGCAGTCTGTGACTGAGAAGAGAGCTGCTGTGAATAAACAGCGAAGAGACAGAGGGTGGCCGGCTGGGGCAGAAAGGTCAGGGAGAAGGTTGGGGAGGCCTTCCTGAGGAAGCAGCCTGGTTGTGCAAAGAAGTACCTGCTGGCTATGCAGAGTGAGGCAGCCAGTACCCAGCCCATCTGTGCAGAAAAAGGAGGCTCACAGCCCAGTGCCCACCAGCAAGGGGCCAGCATGCAGGAGGAGGCAGCCCAGGTGGGCAGTACAAGCTGGGGAGTGGGGGTAGTGACAGGTGGGATCCACTGGCTCTCTAGCCTGGATCACCACATAACTCTGGACAAATACGGACCTGACAAGGCAGCAGTCATATCTAGCACGTGCATGGAGCCAGAGTGGAGTCACAGGAAAGACCCCAGGTTGTGCGTTGGAAGGCTGGGGAGGCACTTTTTATTTTTATTTATTTATTTTTTTTACTTCTTAAAACTTAACCTTCCAAAATTTTTTTATTTATTTATTTTTTTTATTTTTATTTTTTTTATTTTTCTTTTATTATTCATATGTGCATACAAGGCTTGGTTCATTTCTCCCCCCTGCCCCCACCCCCTCCCTTACCACCCACTCCACCCCCTCCCGCTCCCCCCCCTCAATACCCAGCAGAAACTATTTTGCCCTTATCTCTAATTTTGTTGTAGAGAGAGTATAAGTAATAATAGGAAGGAACAAGGGGTTTTGCTGGTTGAGATAAGGATAGCTATACAAGGAGTTGACTCACATTGATTTCCTGTGCGTGGGTGTTACCTTCTAGGTTAATTCTTTTTGATCTAACCTTTTCTCTAGTTCCTGGTCCCCTTTTCCTATTGGCCTCAGTTGCTTTAAGGTATCTGCTTTAGTTTCTCTGCATTAAGGGCAACAAATGCTAGCTAGTTTTTTAGGTGTCTTACCTATCCTCACCCCTCCCTTGTGTGCTCTCGCTTTTATCATGTGCTCAAAGTCCAATCCCCTTGTTGTGTTTGCCCTTGATCTAATGTCCACATATGAGGGAGAACATACGATTTTTGGTCTTTTGGGCCAGGCTAACCTCACTCAGAATGATGTTCTCCAATTCCATCCATTTACCAGCGAATGATAACATTTCGTTCTTCTTCATGGCTGCATAAAATTCCATTGTGTATAGATACCACATTTTCTTAATCCATTCGTCAGTGCTGGGGCATCTTGGCTGTTTCCATAACTTGGCTTTTGTGAATAGTGCCGCAATAAACATGGATGTGCAGGTGCCTCTGGAGTCACAGTCTTTTGGGTATATCCCCAAGAGTGGTATTGCTGGATCAAATGGTAGATCGATGTCCAGCTTTTTAAGTAGCCTCCAAATTTTTTTCCAGAGTGGTTGTACTAGTCTACATTCCCACCAACAGTGTAAGAGGGTTCCTTTTTCCCCGCATCCTCGCCAACACCTGTTGGTGGTGGTGTTGCTGATGATGGCTATTCTAACAGGGGTGAGGTGGAATCTTAGCGTGGTTTTAATTTGCATTTCCTTTATTGCTAGAGATGGTGAGCATTTTTTCATGTGTTTTCTGGCCATTTGAATTTCTTCTTTTGAGAAAGTTCTGTTTAGTTCACATGCCCATTTCTTTATTGGTTCATTAGTTTTGGGAGAATTTAGTTTTTTAAGTTCCCTGTATATTCTGGTTATCAGTCCTTTGTCTGATGTATAATTGGCAAATATTTTCTCCCACTCTGTGGGTGTTCTCTTCAGTTTAGAGACCATTTCTTTTGATGAACAGAAGCTTTTTAGTTTTATGAAGTCCCATTTATCTATGCTATCTCTTAGTTGCTGTGCTGCTGGGGTTTCATTGAGAAAGTTCTTCCCTATACCTACTAACTCCAGAGTATTTCCTACTCTTTCCTGTATCAACTTTAGAGTTTGGGGTCTGATATTAAGATCCTTGATCCATTTTGAGTTAATCTTGGTATAGGGTGATATACATGGATCTAGTTTCAGTTTTTTGCACACTGCTAACCAGTTTTCCCAGCAGTTTTTGTTGAAGAGGCTGCTATTTCTCCATCGTATATTTTTAGCTCCTTTGTCAAAGATAAGTTGCTCATAGTTGTGTGGCTTCATATCTGGATCCTCTATTCTGTTCCACTGGTCTTCATGTCTGTTTTTGGGGGAGGCACTTTTTAAAAACCTAGCAAAGTTAACCAACTCTGCTGATGGCCACCCAGCCCTGCTCGCAGACACGTCCCGAACCACACCCTTTGCACTGCTCTCCAAAGACACAGGAAGACATCTTGGCCCTCACACATCCTTCCAAGCTGGATATTTTCCATAATCTAAGCAGTACATTAATACAGTATTAAATGCATAATTAATAATTTATTAATAAACATACATATGAAGGAGGAATGTGCACAAACTTTTGTTTTTTGTTTTGTTTTTCAGTACTGGGGATTGAACCCGTGGCCTTGTGTATGCTAGACAAACAAACTTCTGTTTTATATATGTGGCCCCAATCAACGTAATCCCAAGGTGATAAACACCATTAGACCCAGTTACTCAGAACTGTGGCTTGAAATTAACCTTCCTATGATGGCCAGTGAGACCCACCAAAAAACTCAACTCAACCCAATGAGGACATCAATGTACCCACTTCATGGCTGAGGAAACTGAGTCCTGGAAAGGTCTGGGACATTCTCTCCTCCTTCTGAGACTGAGACTCTGGGGATGTAGGTGGTTCTCTACCTTTCCCCACGAGGGTCAGAACAGGAGCTCTGCAGAGGGAAGAAAGCTTACGTTCTAGCGTCGGGTCTAAAAGACTCCTGAAAGATCCAGGCTCACAGAGTCTTGCTGGCCGAGTAAGAGAAGGGAAGAGCAACTCACCACAGTGCAGGTGTGGGCCCCGCCCTATGGGACATGGAACTGGAAGGTGGGGCTGGAGTGGAGGACAGCTGAGAAGGCAGGGATGAGCCACACACTCGCCCACTACCGGAGTGTAGGGGGACTCCACATACAACCCTCAATGGTGACAGCAAGTGGGAAAGGTGGCAGGTCCAGTCTGGTATTGCTTCCTCACCATCCTGTGTTGATGTTAGTCTCATCCATCTCCATCCATCTCCTTTTCCTTCTCTCTCAGTATTGCTAAAGTCCGGTTTATATAGTTGCTTATTGTCCTTCTCCCTGACCCATGTGTCCCACGTGTTCAAGAACCAGGTCTGTTCAGTTCTCCATGGCATCCTGAACACTTGGTGCACACAAGCCCTCTATAAACATTTGCTGAATGAGTGACTGATGGAAAAGTCTAAGTGACCTCACCTGCTTCTTCTCTTATACTGTCCCTAACTGGGCAGCCCCTCTTACATCCCCCACAGAATCAGACAGGCTTAGTGAGCCTCTGGACCATTCCAGTCCTGGAGCTGCCAGGAGCTATTTAGGAAGAAAACTGAAGATATGCTCACAGCACAGTGAACCCTGCCTTCCTCCAGCCCAGGTGATTCATTCCTTACTTATGATTTGTCTTTCCTAATCAGAGGTTTATGAATGATCAATTACACTTAGTGGTTAATTGCCCTTCATAAAGCTAGCTTTTTTATTTTTAAATTAGGCGGTTAATATATTGTAACTAATAACGTCACCTTGTGCAGCACCGATAGATCTTCACTGATTGGCACCAGGAACGTGTGATTCGCACCCAAGTTAATGGAGCAGTTGAGTGAAGAAGTGCAGAGGTCCCCGGGGACTAATTATTGCTAATGAGTGATAATGTGACCTTCTCAGAACAGTGAGCAATTGGTGTGACAGTGAGATGGCAGAGCCTCACATCTGTCACTCCAAACACACCTTCAGATGTGGGCAGAAGTAAACCACACACCTCACTTGCAGACTCTCGCGCCCGTCTCCTCTGAGACACCAACCTAACTGTCTGAAATACACGCTTCCCGAATCAAAGTGCTGCTATGGATCCTGCTCCTGAACAACGTGGCAGGAAACGGGTAAAGACCTTCCTTAGGCTTGTCCTTTCCTGCCACTGACTGGGTCCTCTTTTGATGTGTCCCCATGGGTCTTCTCTGACCACCAGGGACCAGCCCCAGGAGGTCTCTTCGTTATTTTAAGTTACTGAAAATAATAACAATAGTCACCATTATTACTAAAATAGTAAGACACAGGTACAACATTACCTGGAGTCTTGCCTTTGTGGTAGCGCTGACTCCGCTCTACTCCACTCTAAGTCCACAGCCTGACACATCCTCATAGTCCTCATACTGGAAGGGCACAAGGGTTTTTGTCCCTCACAACCCTCCCTCTCCTATCCAGGGTAGGGTCCTGCTCACAGGTGGCCTCACTAAGTACCAGCCACCGAGTGAACAAGCCTGTGAGAACCATCATCTCCACTGGAGAGACAAGAAAACCACGGCTCGGGGGCAGAGGCCTGACCTAGGTCACGGCCTGTGAGCATAAAGTCCTTAGTCCTTCACCATTTGTGGAGGCACATGCAGGCCTTGCACAGTGGGTAAAAAGCCCAGGACCCTCAAATGGACCACCATGCCCTGGAAAGGGCTCCACAGACCTAGGTCTGCCCTAGGGATCCTAAGCTGAGAGGGAGTGCATGGGCTGTGCCTCGGCACAGGAGATCCAAAGTATGAGATGGGGGGCAGGGGACCAAGGTGAGGCTCCGAAAAGCCCACGCTATGAACTGAAGTTGAACCCTAATCCCCAAGGTGACTGTTTGCAGACAGTGTCTATGAGGAGGAAATTAAGGTTAAACTAAACTAGGAAGACATATGGGGCCCTCATATGCTAGGCTGATATCCTTATAGGAAGACAGTGGGGTGTATATGCTCCTTCTCTTCCCTCCCTCCCCCTCTGTCTCTCCATGCACACACACAAGAGATTATGTGAACACACAGCAAGATGGCACATGTCTACAAGCCAGGCAGCGGCTCTCACCAGACACTAACCACACTGACATCCTCATCTTGGACATCCAGACGAGGCTGTAGTGTCCTGTTACGGCAGCCTGAGCTGACTGAGACAGAGGAGGAAGAAAATCCTCTTCTCTCAGATTTGACCTTGGGAAGCCTAGAACACAGAATTCCAGATCGTCAGGATAGCCCAAGCCAACATGGCCTCCAAAGAGCTGCAGAAGAGGTCCTACAGAAAGGACTGCAGCACAGACCCGCTCCAGATGGGTTGTGCTACCCTCACTCCCCACCGCCCAGGCCCCTTGGGGTAAAGAGGTCTCCTGCAGGGCCCTGGCAGGAGGGTCTGGTTACTGGGATGTGGGCTGGTTGTGCACCAATTCTCTCAGGGCTCCCCCAACCCCTCTGCTCCTGTGACACCTGCTCTTGGGGCCCTGGACCTGGTGAATGCTGAGGAAGGCACAGCCCTTGTGGAGGGGCAGAAGAAAGGATGTCATGGTGACACACAGCCTAGCTGGGTGAGAGTGGGCTCTGCCTGGGGCAAGTTCAGGCTTTCCAGGGAAGGGACACATGGGCCAGGCCTCCAAAGAAAGTAGGATTTGGCTCCAGAGGTGCCAAAGGTGGCATCCAGAGGTAGATGAATGCAAGGACTGGAGTGATGAGAAGACCTCAGGGTCAGACAAACGTGACAAATGCCAGGGCTAGGGATGGGAGGAGACCCCATGGGAGGGGCCTAGGCCGTTCTTTCCCTGGCAGCCTCCTGGTCTTGCCCAACCTCCCTTCCAAGGGGAACCCTTGGCTCTCTTCCACTTCCCAGCCCTTTGTAAGCTGGAGAGGACAGGCTGTTGAGCTGTCCCAAGGTCATTCAGGATGTCCAATAATTGTCCTAACACTTTACCTGCCGTGGAACAGTAATGAGAGGGTTTTCATTATTTTCGGGTGAGCGCTCTTGGCAGATGCTGACAGCTAGCAGATGTGTAAAGTCCGAGGTGATTTGTAAGGGACCTGCTCATCTGATGCACGGTAATTGCACCAGGCGACGTTGTCACTCAGAGGTGCGTCCTGGCCTGCCGAGATGAGGTAAAGGTCAGTTCAAAGATCCAGTTCAGCCAGAAGAAGTGGGACTCCTGGGAAGGGTCAACATGCTGAGGCCACAGCTACAGGTTCAGAGGGGCCATCAGAGTGGCAATATGGGGCTGCTGTGGGAGGGCAGCACCAGGCCAGGGGACCAGAAGCCCAAAAGAGGTGGGTCCAAGGCACAGAGATAAAGAACTACTGAACAGGGTCCCTACGCTCAGGGGCAGTGCCATCAGCAAGCTCAGAGGCACATTTCACAGGCCAGATGTGTTGCCTGGCCCGTGAAGCACAAATTTGGGAAATAGCAGCTCAGGGCTCACTGCGACCCTTCCAAGACCAGCAGGGAGTGACTGGCATTTTTCCTGCATGCAGGTCACCTGGATGCCCTCTAGAATTCTGCTCAAAACGTATCTGGCATGGTACCCAGGACCCAGCAAGGTGGATGCTTTACAGGGTGAAGCATCTAACTGATCCAAATTCCAGATATGATGGGCCTCCTTGGTCCTGGAGAAGTCCACACCTGGAGGAAAAGGGACAGAGGGTATTTTTCCTCACCTGACTTCCATCTTCCTTAACCACCTGCCTCTAAGCAGGAGCCACAACTCAAACCTCACCTGGTGTGGGTTGGAAAGTCCCACTTACTACTGAAACTACTGAAATGGGAACCAGGCAGAGATGCAAGCTCTATGCCTGTTTCTTCAGAGAGGAGGAAGGACATTAACAGCACCTCAGGGTCATTATTTCGAAATGTAGTTGGCAGCTGGGGGCACTGAGACGTTTGTAATAACGGGCTTCCTCTGAGCTCTTGGGTTGCTTCCCTTTTAGACGGCAATGGAGATTGAAAACACATGCTTGGAGAATTGCAATCTGCAAAGTGCTTATTTTCTCTAAGAACCCAATTTTTTAAAACAGAAGGTTAAATGGAGTTCTGTGAGTGAGCAAGCTTTTTTTTTTTTTTCAGTAGAAAAATACAGTGAGTCACATCTTCCACAGACCATGCTGATTGGGGGGGGTGCCATGTGGGCTCCCCACAGTCCCCAGCACAGGGTCAGGAGCTGCCTATGACAGGAACAGACACAGAGGCTTTGCTTGAGCAAATGGGGGCTGGATTCCAAACTGAGGTCCTGTCCGTGCCCCTGGTGGCAGGTGCCCATAGCCAGGCCTTTGGGATCCTTGAGTGCCAGCCCTGAAATAGGGCAACAGAGGCTCCTGGTCTTTCAGCTATCCAGGGGTGCATCACAGAGACAGTCAAGGCTGGCACAGAGGAGATACTGAGAGCCCCTCGCTCTCAGTGTCACTCCAAGACCCAGAACAGTAAAAGGTACAAGTCATGGCCTTGACATGAGCTCAGCCTCCTCCTCCTTCCCACTTGGCAGAAGGCCAGCTTTTGCTCCACCCACACCCTCCCCATGCTCCAGCAGACACTGTTGGACAGCACACATCCTTGTGTGGTCAAAGTCCAAAGTCTGGGCAGAGAGAACATGAGGGACACAGTGGCTGGACTCTGGCAGGGCCTCTCAGTCCAGGCCAGCAGGCCAGTGTCCTCAGTGGGATGGTAATGAGGTCAAGCAGACTCTGAAAGCTTCCCAGCCAGGACCCTTACAAGCCCTGAGTTGTCCTTTCCCCGTACACATGCCCCACCTCACCTACCTCTGTTCTCTCTGAGCTCAGCCTGAGTCCAGAGACATCTGTTTCACAGCAACTGGTAAACACAATGTAGAGTCAAGCAATCTGGAGAATGTAGACCCTGCAAGCCGGAGGAGGCCATGGATGGTCTGACCTAAGTTGCTCATTTCAGAAGGGGAGACTGAGGCCCAGAAGTACATGAGGGAGTATGCCTCAAGCATGTTGGGAGCACTCATGAGCACACTTCCTGCTCTCCAGCCCTGCAAATTCAGCTGCAGCCAGTCATCCCTGAGCACCAGTGACCCTGAGCAGGTCAGGCTGTCCAAGCCAGGCATCCCAAGGGCAAGGTGGGAACTGGCCTTGAGAAGCAGACTCACCTCCTCCTGCATGACCTGAGGCTTGTCACCTAACCCTCTCCGACCCCAGGGTCCTCATCTATATGAAGAGGCACTCAGTACCTACTGGACAGGGCTGCCAGGAAGACTATTTTAAAAAGACACATATGGTGAGCACCTGACACGTTTCAAATGTTAAGCAACAGACAATGATGTCCATCATGGTGACAGTGACAACCACATCTCTGACAAACCTGATGCAGGTACTGGGCATCTCGGCCCTCCAGACAGATTCTGTCTGAAAGGAAGCTAGCAGCTGCATGAAACAGGGACAAGATGAAGATCCCAGAGTGCATAAGGACACCGAGAGATCAGCCAGCGAGGGGAGGGAGTGTGAGGTGGCCTGGCCTGGCGGGTGTTCCCAGAGAACAGGACAGAGGGAGCCCCAACAAGATACCCCCAGTAACTGGTGACTGGGTGTTCCCATACCTTCACAATGACCAACCCCCCACTTCCCCAGGACAATCTAAAAGGTAGGTTTATGTTCCCACTTGCAGAAGGAACAAAGTTTAGGAGAGACAGAGAACCAAGATGACAGTCCTTTCCTGCTGGCCTCTTGTAAGACCCCACTGGACAGAACTGAGTGCTGAGTGCTTTTGTTTTGAATGGGTAGGGAGTTCTACAAATGAAAGACAGTGCTGTGTGTGTGTGTGTGTGTGTGTGTGTGGTCCTGGGGCTTGGACTCAGGGCCTACACCTTGAGCCACTCCACCAGTCCTTTTTTTGTGATGGGTTTTTTCGAGATAGCGTCTCGCAAACTATTTCATAGGGCTGGCTTTGAACCACCACCTTCCTGGTCTCTGCCTCCTGAAGGGCTAGGATTACAGGAATAAGCCACAGGCACCCGGATTTTTTTTTTTTTTTTGCCAAAGCAAACCCTCCTCAACACTTTCTGGCCCTTGACAATAAAATGTTCCTTAGCTCCTACATATGGAATAAGTAAAATGCTGGTTCAAGAGAAAATACCTCACTTAATTCTCATGCCCTGTGATGCAGGTATTACAGGCAGGTATGTTGAAGCACAGAAAGGCTAAGGAACTCTGCCAACACTACGTGCTAACCATGGGGCAGAGCTGGGATTAAAACTCAGGCTCTCACCCCCTACAATGACACCTACCACTTTTTACGTGACAGGATAAAGCTCTGTGACAGATAAGAGGTGGCACCTGCCCTGGTGAAGGCACCAGCTCCCGATCATTCTTAAGTGTCTGAGCATGCTCCCTGCCTCTCCAAACCTTGGGCTCCTCCTCTACAAGACCGACAGCATGCCCTCAGGGGTGGCGGAAATCACCCCACACCACACTGGGCAGGGCTGGGCACTGCTTTGCCAACACGGCCTCTCTGTACATCCTTAGGGCCTGTGGGCAGGGTCATGACTCCATTTGTGAGCTTCAGAGTGAGTTCTGCCATGCTCAGTGTAAACTGATAACTGTTAGAATGCCCGCTGGGATCAGAAACCAGGAAACAGAGCTTACTCTTGAGGGCAAAACCATGGCTATCACCCACACATGTCGATCTGATGACCCTCAGTTTCCCTCTACACAGTTCAACTTTGTGATTCTATTAGGACTCTAGCCCAGGGATATGGGGGTTGTTGTGTTTGCTTTTTTTGGTAGGACTGGGGCTTGAACTCAGGGCTTTGCACTCCACTGCTTGAGCCACACCTCCAGGCCATTTTGCTCTGGTTATTTTGGAGATGGGAGTCTTGAAAACTATTTGCCTGGACTGGCCTCAAACTATGATCCTCCCAATCACAGCCTCCCAAGTAGCTAGGATTACAGGTGTGAGTCACTGACACCCAGATTCCTTTATTTTTTCTTAACAAAAATGACACAATAGATGGGCGTGGAGGGGCATGCCTGTAAGTCCTACCCCTAGGGAGTCTGAGGCAGGAGGATCCCTTGAGGCCAGAAGTTCAAGCAACATAGTGAAATCCCCACCTCAAAAATTAACAGAATTTTAAAAATTTGCATTTTACACACATTACCCTATAGCACTGTCACTTAGTATATGCAATATCCATGTCATACAAACGAATGCCACCACCAAAGAGAGCTAACTCATTTTTTTTCACAGCTACACAGATTCTGCAGTCTGGACAAGCCACAGCTTATTCCCTTGGCCCTGGGACACACGCGGGTTGCTCCCAGCACACCTATGAATATACACACAGAAACGATGGTGTACAGTCCACTCCCAGACTCCAACCCTGTTGTTCTTCCAAACCCTTTCATGCTTTTCATTGGCTGACTTCATAGTAACCACCATAGATCTGGACATAGAAACCTACATTACTGAAACACTGCTTTTTTTTTTTCCTTTTGTGGGACTGGGGTTTGAAGTCAGGGCTTCATGTTTGCAAAGCAAGCACTCTTGAGCCACACCTCCAGTCCATTTTGCTCTGTTTTTTTAATGGGGTCTCAAGAACTATTTGCCTGAGGTTGGCCTTGAACTGTGCCCCAATCATCCAGATCTCAGCCTCCCAAGTAGCTAGGATTACAGGCATGAGCTACTGGTACCCGGCTGGTTGTTTTTAATTCTGAGGTCCTTCCCCAAATTTCAGTGGGGTAAGGGGGAGATAAATGCTCTAAGCCTCTGACTCAAGGTATGCACCCAGTCTGCAGCCCTCAGGGACCTTACCTTCAGCAGGGAAGGCGGGGTGGGGGCAGGGCAGGGTGCGAGGCCCTTCCCCTGGAGCTGTGTCCCAAGTCCTCTGTGTTTTCGTGGAACACGGAGGAAAGGGGCTGGAACCACCTGCCGGGTCACTCCAGGGCAGTGACTGGGCTGGGGCTGACGAACTTTTCTCTGTATTCCTGCACTGGTGGGAATGTTTCCAAGGAAGCCACCTATCTTATGAAACTTTGAGTGTTGACATTACAAAACAGAAAACGCACGGCCAGAGTGAGGAGCACACTGTGCTGGCCATGCCCTCCCCCATCTCTGAAGACAGCGCTGTTCACCTGACAGGAAGGGCACCACAGGTGAGGGCACAGTAACGCAAACAGCCTTGTCCAAGGTCCAGGCTGAACCAAGGAAAGCTCCTATTGGCGTGAGCAAATTCAAACATGGGTCCCAGCAGGGTCCTCTATCCGCATGAGCACAGAGAAGGCAGCACAGGAGGAACGTGGTCTGGCCATGGCCTGCATTATTACTGCTACTCCCTCGCCCATGTCCTTAATGCCAGGTGTTGCCGGGGCAGCAGAGCACTGAGGAGGTCCTAGGGGCTGAGGACCTTCAGACAAAGATCCCCTGGTCCTACTCCCTCACCACTCTAAAACCTGCTGGGAGGCACCTGCGTTTCACAGGGTCCCCCAAGGCTTCTGGCCACTAGGGATTGAGAGGCGCCACCTGGATGGCCAGGCTGTGAGCCTGGCTCTGGACACGAGGGCTGGGGATGAGGGGGTCCTGAGTGGGAATTGCTTTATGAGGCTGCCCTGGGCTAATGCCAAGCCTGCTTCCTTCCGCTGGCTCCAAAAGGGCCAGTCAGGCCTGGGATGGGCCAGCAGATGTGCTTTAGTGGCCCAAGACAGGATGCAGTAAATGTCCACCCACCTTTCACATGCAGATGCCTCTGGGCCATCATGAGGAAGGGCCAGCCTGGCGTGCCTTTGTACTGCAGCTCCCCGCTGGGTCTGGCCAAACTCTGAATGGCTCCCCTCAGGAAGCCCAATTCGTCCATGAATGGGCTAATAAAGGCCAGTTAGGGGGACCCTGGCTGCTTACAGATGTCCACACTGCCCACAAGTTCTACAGCTGGGCCCCATCCAGCAGCACCAGGAAAGAGAGGGCAGTGCTCAGCCAAGAGAAGACTGGGCCTCCTGCTCCTTCATTGGGAAGCTTTTGTCCCCAGCCCCTGCATCTCCAGATTCCTCATGGGATCTGTGAGGTGGAGCTCCAGCACCCCATCTCTTTCCCACCTAAGCCACTGGCCTCTCAGGGCATGTGTTGTTCACTGTTGGTCTCTGCACACTGGCACATCAGCTCCACCAGGCCACTGATTTCTATCCACTTGTTTCACTGCCAGTAATCCCCAGAGCCTAGAATGGCATTTTCAGTACAGTGGAGGTGTTCCATGTGTGTTTGTTGTGTGTGTGAGTGAAAGAATGAATGCATCTTTAATAAGGACTCAACCCCTTTTTCTACTTCTGCCAGGGCCTGAATCTGAGCCTCAGCCCTCACCTGGGGAAGGGCAGCACACCTACCTCAGGGGCTAGTGAAGAGGTAAGGTGGGTGGCCAAGCATGTGCCTGGCACAGGACAGGTCCTCTGGTGACCTCTACTACTGGGGGCAATCTAGTTTTCAAAAGCTGAGCTTATGCTTTCTATGCACTTCCTGTTCCCCAATAAACGGGAACCTTTCAGAAAATATGAAGACACGTGTCACCACAGAAATCCTGGAAGAAGAGTGGCTCTTCACCCTTGGGCTCACAGAGTGAAGACTCTGCCTGGGAGCCACAGGGCTGGAGAGCTGCCATGAAGACACATGCTCCCCACTCCCCGCCCAGACCCCAGGCCACATCCCTCCCCCATCACACTTGTCCCTCTGCAGCAGTGGTCTCACCCCAGGAACTTCCTGTGAGCCTCTGAAGGACTTCAAAGGGAACTGTGCATTTCAAGGAGGTTCAGAGGGAAGGTGGAGGGCAGTGCTCCTGGAGCTGCCAAGGCCACGTTTGCCAGCTGGATGCCCAGCACTGTGCTCCTTGGCAGGCTGGGACCATCTAGATGTGAAAGATTCTGGGAAAGCCCAGGGTTGGCTCTACCCCTAAGAGGGGCAATCCCCACAGAAACTCCAAAAGCAGGCATATTTTACTGGAGGGGAAAGTCTCACAGTCCCAGACCTCTGCATGCCAAGCTTTAAGCACCTGTCACTTGACTCGTGGGGCTGCTCCTGCCCTAAGCAGAAGGCTTAGCCCTATGGAGCCCAGGCCTGCTGAGAGTCTTGTCCAAGAAGCTGACAGAAGAGCTAACGAGAAAAAACAGATGTCTGCCAAAAGCCAGTAGGCGCCTCAGTATGGGGGGATGGACTCTGGGGGTGTTGGCTGCTGGGGGATGAGGGGGGCAAAATCATCAAGAAGCCTGTGTGGCTGGGAGCCTGTGGAAGGGCCCCCAAAGGTCACTTAAGAAGGGCCTGGTGGACCAGGTAGTGGTCTGGGGACTTGCTCCTGCGGCACGGGAACCAGGAGGTTTCAGAGAGACCAGGTGGTCAGTTCTCTGGCCACCAACAACACAATGAGAAGACTCATTGGCACCAGAAAGAGTCCCTTAGGCTTTCAGGAAGGGAGCTCTTCTCTATCAGCTATAACTGACTTGGTGTCTTTGGGATTGCTAGCATACGTTGTTAGATTTTAACACTCCAGCTGTACCAGAGACACCCCAGCTACGTAAGTCTGCAAATGCTAAAGCAAACGTAAACGACTTGACCTGGGGATCAGGCAGCAGAAGCCAGTACAGGATGCAGAGTTAATGGAACTTTTTCAATGCCCACTACACCCAAGAATTTCTGCATGCGTTTCTGGTTGGTCCTGAGTCAGGCTGAAAGCATTAGCTAGGAGTCTGCCTTAGAGGGCAGCCCTTGCCCTGTTTCTGCCCCCTTCTACCTCAAAGGGTTCTAAGCATGGGTCTGTGCTGTAGTCAGGAGCCCGCCCCTAGGTCAGGCATTCTGCCTGATTCGGGGGTTCTCTGTGTCATCTCAGCTCAGGGATGGGTGAGCCCTCACCCTCTCGGAGGTCCAGGCACTTCTGCTGGTAAAGAGGGGTAGCAGTCCCCCACTTCAAACTGCAGGGGGTTCTACACCAGACACAGGGCCCAGGAAAGCACTAACACCTGCCAGGTAGTGAGTGCCGAGGGCAGCCACCTTGCTGTTGCTGGGAGACAGCTGGAGCCCTCACCTGCTTGAGAGGTGTGTTCTCCAGAGCCCAGCTGGTGCCTGGAAAGCAAAGGCTTGGCAGGTGGCACCTGCCTTCACTTAAGGCCCTGGAGAAACCTCTATGCTCAGAGCAGAATGGAGTGGGGGAACTGAAGCTCCATCCACATCTTGACTTTACTTTCCTTTAAAGGCAAAATGACCCTGTTAGAATGCAAGGACTGACAACCCAAGTGTTGATAAGGACATGGGGCAACTGGGACTTTTGTTTGTGGCTGACCTGAGATGCAAACCACACAACCACTTTGGAGGGCTACTGGGCAGCATCCACCAAAGCTAAACACACGCCTGGCTGGTGACCCCGCCATTCCACTCCCAAGTCTGCAGGTTCCACAGGTGCACACCCAGCAGAAACACATCCATGTGCTCATCAGAAGACATGTTCTAGAATGCTTGCAAACAGTACTACTCATCATAGCCCAAACTGGAAAAATACACGCCGTCAACAGGAGAAGGGATAAAGTATGGTCATCACTCAGTGGAACACTACCCAGTAAGGAGAACGAACAATCTATAACCACAGGTGGGAAATAAGAGCAAATCTCTCAAACGTATAATAACACCGAGTGAGAGAAATGAGACACAAAAGGGAACACAGCATATGATTTCATTTATGTACAGGTAATACAACAAACAATCTATGACACTAGAGACCAGGACGGCAGGTGCCCTGGGGGAAGGGAGTATAGATAGAGCTTCTGAAGTGCTGTTTAAAGACGGAGTTCAGCTGGTGGAATCCATTGAGTGTTATACCCACAATATGAGCACTTTCTATATGTGTAATTTGCTTTAATAAAAAGTTGCTTTTAAGTGGCCCTGATTTTAAAAGAATTAAAAGCATGTACAAGAGGAGTTTCCATTAATAACAAAGAAAATTATACCCCATCATGGGGTCTACGTGTGCAAAGCATTTGACAACCATCATGAGCCATCAAGGCACCTGCTCCATGCACCCCTTCCTGCCCCCTTTCCACCCTGCCAGGTGCTCAATCAGCCCTGAAGCACCCTTTATTTCATGTTCTCCCTGGCTCGACAACATTCAATATGTAAGCAGGTCCCATTGATCCTACTTCCAAAGCACCTGTTTAATTTGCACCCTTCCCCCATCTCCAATGCTCCCCCAACCCGTCGCCAGGCCAAACTCAGTCAGTTCTTCCTGGGCCACTGCAAGTCTCTGAGCTGGTCTCCCTGGCTCATTTCTCACTCCCTGCTTGCTTCCTTCCCATGGCCACTCCAGTCTCTACACTGCAGCAAAGAGCCACTTACAGTGATAATCTGGTATTTTAAATGGGAAATCCATTCACATGGTTCAAAGATTCTAAAAATATTGATACAAAAAGTTATATAATGAGGAGTCCTTCTTCCACCCTCCCCTCCCACCACCCAGTTCTCCCCACTTGTCCCCAGGTCTTCACGCAGGCTCCAATGTAGCTAGAATGTGGCTTTCCAGGGTCTTTATGCAGACACAGCAATGGAAGGATGTGCTTAGTTTTGCCTTTTTCACCTGAATGTGCGCGCTGTCTTTGTTAGAAATACGTCTACAAGGAGGGGTGCTCACCATCCTGTGTGGTATTCCACTGTAGACAGAGGGATGATAATGCTCCCTTACTAAAGGATATTTGAGCCATTTCCAGTCTTTTGCTATTTCAAAAGGCACGGCCACGAAGACCTTGTACTTTAGTCATTTCTCATGTATGAGGCAGAACAAATTCCCAGAAGTGGAACTTCGACAGAGCCAGCTATGTCTTCCACAGGAATGGACAGTAGGGTGTGTTTCAACAAATTCATACCAAGAGAACTCAAGCTTTTGGATTTTTGCCAGTTTTGTCAAGCTGATGAATCCTAGAATAGTTTTAATTTACATTACTCTTTACTTACCCAGGCTGAGCATCTTTCATATGCTCACTGGTCACCTGTGTCTTCTTTCTTGTGAATTGTTTATGGTCCTTGTCCTTGTTTTCGTTGGCCTAATGATTCTTTGCTGTTGATTTCTGGGTTTTGAGGCATAGATGTAAAGGCCTCTCACACCAAGGTTTTAAAGGAAATCTCCCTGTTTTCCTTGCATTTATGTGTTTTCACTTCTCACATTTAAATTTCTTTCAAACATAAATTGAGTCATGGGACATACCAGCCTAAAATCTTCACTAACTCCCTATACTACTCATGATACAGCCTGACACCATCCTTAAGTCCCTGCCTGCTAGAGTCACTTTCACACACACACACACACACACACATGGACTCTAGAGCATGGGGAGCTCCTGTTCCTTTTTCCCAGAAGGCATGTCATCCCCTCTTTGCACAGAGGGCTCCTTCAACCCTTGGTTCAGTGCAAAGAGAACTTCGCAGGTGCCCTTAGCCCCCTCTCTAGTACAGGCAGCTCTCACCCCTGTCATACTCCTAATGTGTCTTCCTTATGCCCATCTGTGGACTTGGTTTACTCACTTGTCTGCAGAATACGGTCCATCTCCCCTCCAGACATAACCCCCGTGAGGCCCTGACTGCTTCAGTTACAGCTCTGGTGTCCTGCTCCCCCACATGAGACCCCTTCACCCCAAAACACAGCCCACTACCTTCTACTCCATTCCCACAGGTGCCTCCACAGGTGTCTCGCTGTGACAGAGCCAGTCTACAGTTTTTTTCTACAGGGTGATGGAGAATAATGTGGAGGTCAGGAGGCACTTAGAATAGGCATCTGAAACCCCAAGGGACAACCCCGGGGTCACAGGCATCTGTGAGATCTGGGCTGCCCTTCACAGCCACTCCTGGAGACCAGACCTCCCTTTTCTGAGTTTCCATTCCTCCTTTGCTATGTAGCAGTCTGGGTCCTTGTTATTTCAGCAGCACCTCCCCCTACTCCACCGTAGGGTCTCTGGGAAGGACCAAGGAACTCACTTAACTGCCAACTGCAGGTCAGGCCACAAAGCCAGGGCACCCCAGCCAGTGACTCTGGGAGGCCAAGGGGTGGGCAAAGAGTACTGCTCGTCAACATTACGCCAAGGGCAATTACAAAGCCCAGCCCCAGAGGTGCCAAGGGTAGTCCTGGCAGTGTTCTGCACTGACAAGGGTTGGTGGTCCAGATGCCCTACGCTTCCTCCAGTCTAAGCCTATGTGGTCCAATACACTTATATGGCGAGCCACATATGAAACTTAAAGTGTTCTAGTAAAACTCGAAAGGAACAAGTGGAATT
This sequence comes from Castor canadensis, assembly GCF_047511655.1. NCBI lineage: Eukaryota > Metazoa > Chordata > Mammalia > Rodentia > Castoridae > Castor > Castor canadensis. The sequence goes on from NC_133392.1 coordinate 7,917,179, forward strand.
CACTCAACATGTTTTATTTAACTTAATGTATAAAAATACCATCTCAAGATAAATTATTAATAAGCTGCTTTACATCTGCCAAGTCTTGGAAACCCGATGTGCGCTGTATTTCACATTTGCAACACATCTCAAAGCCGACTAGCCACAGGTCAAGCCCAGCAGAGGTGCAGCTCTCGTCCAGGTCCTCGGGGTCCTCGGGGAGCCAGCGCGCGAGGAGAGGCGGGGCCAATGTGGTAGCCCCGCCCACTCCGGCTCCGCCCCCGAAGCTTGCCGGCGGCACCCACTGAGCTGAAAACCCGACACCCTCGCGTCTGCGGCCCACTCACCTCGCCACTGCCTCCACCGAGCCCGCGATCGGCGTGCCTCCGCCCGCCCCGCTGTCGTACAGCACCCCAGAGATGTCAAGCAGAACACCGCGCACGCCGGCCAGCCGCTCGCTCCACGCGGCCATTACGCTCGCGGTGCGCCAGACCCAGCGTCCCAATCGGCGATGAGCCCGGGGCCGCGCCCGCAGTGCAAAACCTCCTGGGAAGTGTAGTCCGGAGGGGGGGGGGGCGGGCCGGGCTGGGCCGGGCGCAAACCCGGAAGGACCTCGAGGTGGCCTGCCCCACCCCCCAAACCCCAAAGCCTCGCCTCCCTACTCCAGGCCACGCGTTACACCCTGGTTGTATTCCTATGACGATGCATTGGAATGGGACTGGGAAGAAAATGGGGATGTTGGACAATGTTAGGCCTATGAGATTTTTGGATGAATTATACAATCACATTTAATGTTATATTTTTCATACATTTAAAATGTTTTATCATGCCAATTTTCATACATGTACATAATGTACTTCAGTCATATTCAGCCACCATTACCCTCTTTTGTCCCTCTCACTCCTGTTGTAAAATTATTTTTACAATAAATAATGGTATAAAAAGGGAGGAGTTTCATTTACAACTCCTCTGAAATGAATAAAATGAAACGAGAAAATTTGACTTCTGGTATGATTTAGTTGTGAGGTTTCTTTTTTGTCTTCGAGGTACTGGGCATTGAACTCTTGAACTCAGGACCTCCTGCTTGCTAGGCAAGCTCTACCACTTGAGCCACACCACCAGTCCTAGCTTTGAAGTTTCAAGAGAGAGCAATCATGTTACACCCCAATTCATTTCAGTCTCTGGGTTCACAGAAAGGGTGAAGAATTTATCAGAATGTTAGAACTTTAACCCAGTTCAGTGAATTATGCTTGTTCCTTTGATAAGCTTACTGGGGGAGCTGATTTCAGCTGTATCTAGAGAAATGTAAAATGTAGGTTGTACCCTGAGAGGATTTACTCTGCAAGGAAGAGTATTACACTGTACCTAGACAGTGGGAACCATTTCAGCTAGAGGGGCTTGTTTACAGGGCAGGAAGGAGCCTACAGATTTTGGGGGGTGGGGGCTGAAGAACCAGGCCAGGAGCCATGCATCTAGGAGAAATGCCTAAGTGCACTGTCCCTTAGCTTGACTTTTAAAATTCAGGGACAGGGACATAATAGGTTGTACTATTACAACCCTTAGCACAGCTGCAGCAAAAGAAAAAACACTTCCAACACTGTCCCCTTCAGAAGATTCTTCCTATAATACCACCTCACTCTTGCTATCTCTGGCTTGAACCTAGTCCAGCTTGCAAGAGATTTGGGGAAATACAGTTTTGATCTTTTAGACTCTAGTACAGGAATAAGCCAGTCTAAGAAATCTACCAGGAACACCATGAAACATGTATCCTGCACTCTGTGCAGTGGACTCTAGGGGTACGTAATGGTTTAGGGTGTGATGTCTGCCAGAATGGTCAAGAGTGGGCAAAGAACAAAATGTACACCTGAAAGCTGATCCAAGGTATGCCAAGTGCCATTGAAAGACATACTCCATGGTCTCTATGGGCCATGGAGTGCAGCAGTGGCTTCCAAGAAGATGGGCAGCCTGAAACGGGCCTTGAAAAGATGGCTGGGCTCTAGCTAGCATTTGTTGCCCTTAATGCAGAGAAACTAAAGCAGATACCTTAAAGCAACTGAGGCCAATAGGAAAAGGGGACCAGGAACTAGAGAAAAGGTTAGATTAAAAAGAATTAACCTAGAAGGTAACACCCACGCACAGGAAATCAATGTGAGTCAATGCCCTGTATAGCTATCCTTATCTCAACCAGCAAAACCCCTTGTTCCTTCCTATTATTGCTTATACTCTCTCTACAACAAAATTAGAGATAAGGGCAAAATAGTTTCTGCTGGGTATTGAGGGGGCGAGCGGGAGGGGGTGGAGTGGGTGGTAAGGGAGGGGGTGGGGGCAGGGGGGAGAAATAAACCAAGCCTTGTATGCACATATGAATAATAAAAGAAAAATGAAAAAAAAAAAAAAAAAAGAAAAGATGGCTGGGCTCTAGCTTCATGTCTAGGAGGAGGAGGAGAAAGGGTGCTTCTGCCAGTGGTGTGAGCCTGCAAGTCATCTTTTCTCTATAGCACTGTGGTAGACAGAATAATATCCCTTGGGTATGTCCACATCCAAATCCCCAGAATCTATACATACATTATCTCACATGGCAAAAAAGGGACTTTGCAGATGTAATTTTTATGCCTAAAATCTCGTGAGGAGATTATCCTGACTGATCCATGTGGGCCCAATGTAGCAATATAAGTCCTTATATTGAGAGAAAGAGGGAGGCAGGAGAGTATAGGCAGAGGAGATGAGATGTGCCAACAGAAGCAGAGGAGAGAGAGATTTGGAATTGGCTCATGAGCCAAGAAAAGTAGTCACTAGAAGCCAGAAAGGGCAAAGAAATGGATTCTCCCCAGAACCTCTAGAAGGAAAGATTTTATAACTTCGGACTTCCAGAAGTGTGTAAGATAATACAATCTGTCATCTTATGCCACCAAAATTGAGGTATTTGGGATAGCAGGTCTGTTATGAACCCTTGTCTGTAGCACATTTCTCAATCCTATCTTTATCTTCAGTCTGCACCATCTCTTAAGGTATAAGTTTCCAGCTAATTTTAATCAAACTGTGGAGCTTTGGGGTTTATGTTATTGGGCCACCATTTATTCTTTTCACTCTTCGACATACTAAACACCAGGGTGTTAATTTGTACAAAGACAAATGCTCTGTGGCCTTTAAGACAGTCTAAGGACCAGGTAGTCAGTGTCGCATACGATGTAATAAAGGCTATGAATAGCAGGGTTCTTTGACTCTGGCTAATATAATTCTAGTAAAATTTGAGAGGAAAGCAAAGAGAGTTAGGAAGAACAAAGGCAATTTTTAAAAATCAAAGGAAATGTTGAACAACTTTATCTTGAAAAGTATGGGAACCATCAGCTCCAGGAGTGGGAAATAACAGATAATTTCCTTTGGGCCCCACTGCCAGGATGAAGCAGCCCCCAACCTGTGTTGCTGTGATTCAAATTCCAAACCTTACTGGTTCTATAGGCTCCTAGTTTGTGGCTGGGGGAGGCTAGGAGTCCTGTTTGGCAGTCCTATCACCACCACAAAGAGGGTCCAGGGTGGGTCAGAGCAAAAGCAAAGTACTGCTGTCACCAGAGAAGGAGGGATGAGGCTCAGGTCAGGCAAAACCAACAGAGCTGGGGGTGTGGCTCAAGTGGTAGAGCACTTGTCTAGCATGCAGGAGACCTTGGGCTCAATTTTGAGAGAGAGAGAGAGAAAGAGAGAGTGAATGAAATTCACCAAGGGCCATGATAGAAGCATAGTGAGAGGAAGGATCCAATCCAGCATGGGTTAAGTCAAGAAAGCCTTGCAAAAGGAGTAACACTTGAACAGAGGAGAGCTGAAAACAGAGGAGTTTTTCAGGTAGGTGTGGGCTGAAGATAGCATTGCAAGGTGGCATATGCACACAGGTGTGAGTGAGTTTCATCCAAGTCACTTCTAGTTGCAAGCCCCGGTCACTGGGGAGGCTCACATGGAGTGAAGAGAACTATCAGTAGGAATGCTCCCAGGGAGCCTGAAAGAAGAGGGACAGACGGGCTCAGAAAGTCTACTCTGACACCTGCTGTCTTCTACTCCTCCCACTCCTGCTTGGTTTCTATTCTTCATAACTTCTGTGCTCATGTGGCCCCTTGGTGACCACCCCATCTCCATTTTCCCTGACCATTGAGCTCAAGCATCCACCAGTGGCAGGGAACATGCCCTGGGGCCCTAATCCAGCTGACTGAGTGATGCATCTAGCTGGCCCAGTTCACTTGGTTGAGCTGACTACACTAGTCTGGTCATTAGGCTGACCAGAAATAGGCCACCACATGGGTAAGGTGCCCTCTCACACATACCTGGCCCACTGCCTTTGAGAAGGCAGGATGCCTAGGCAGGGGACCAACACATGGCTCACATGGAGCATGGCTTGTCCAGAACCAGGGCTGCATAGGCAGTAGGGTCAGATCTTGAAGAAATCTGCATTGCATACCAAGGCATTTAGTGTACATCCTATGGAAACACCACAGACACGCCATACACAGGGAATTGGGCATGCTCACCCAGCATGTGCACAGCAAAGGTCTAAACTCAAGATCTGCAGACCTGTTTCTGAAAGCATATTTTCCAACATTTTGAACTGGTTACCAGCATCTGAAACTTTGCAGATGTCACATAAGAGCCCAGACTTTTGGTTTCTTCTGGCCAATATGAAGATCTGGAAGGACTGATAGGCTTTCGTACAAGGTTATGTCTACCGTGTGGTATAACAGCTTCCTGGTAGGGTCATTGCCCAGTTGGTTTCTGTCCTTTGGTCACAGTCTGGCCCGCTGAAGGCTGAGGTCTGCACACCCAAGTTAGGCAAACAGACTGTAGGGGCTGCAAGGCTGCAGGCAGAGAGGACAAGGAGATGAAGGCATGAAATCTGGGTGCAGATTCAGGGGTCAGAGGGCTTTGACCTCTACCTTGCAGGAAACCAGGCAAGATGGACATATCATACTGGCTGTTATTTCAACCCGAAGCTGGTGATTTGCAGGCTTGCAAAGTTCTTTCTGCTCCCTTGTTTTTATTCTGCAAACACCTCCCTGTGCTACAGCACACTGGCAGAAAGGACCCAGGCTATGACTGTGTCCTTGCCCTTCTTGTTCCTATGCTTCACAATTCTTCCTATGTCCTCGACTTGTCTTGTTTTTCCATCCCCTCCCCACCTCCTGCCCGTTCTCTACCTCTCTACATGCCCAGTGCAATTTGGCTTGCCTGGCAATTCCCGTTGCTCAGGCTTCTCCTGGGAATAACTTTAAATGTTGAAAAATGCCAAAAGTTAAGAGTTTCCAAAACTGGATGCCAGAAACCTGTACCACGGTCTACTTTCTGGCAGTGCTCAGACTCAGTTTCTCAGAAGTTCTGTTACATATCCTAGCTATGTGTATAACCTTAAGGAAAAACTGTTCAGTAAATGGCTGCAATTAGATTACATCCTGGAGCAGGAATTCCATTTCTCCAGAAAGAACCTTACCAAAAGAGGCTTCTGAAATCTCACCGCCTGAGTTTAAATCTCAGCTCCACCATTTTCTAGCTCTGGGGCGTAGTGTGTTATTTAACCTCTCTAGTATGTGCTCTCTCCACTATAAATTGGGGATAACAGGATCTGCTTTGAGGGTTCATGAAATAAGATGTTCACAAAGATTAGTCCATGCCTGGCCTAGTGCAAGTGCTCAAGAAAGAGAAGCTATTAGACTCTGAATTCTAATAATTATTATTGGGATCAGTTAGCAGGTGTCCTGCTCACAGTACAACCCTTTTTGCTTTATTACCCTTTTTGATACTTCCTTTATATTTTGAAGATCAAGTTGACTTTTTAATCTTAGCCTTGGGGAGGAGGTGGCAGGAGGAGAGGGAGAGTTGGAGACTGGCACTGACCTGGACTATATAGAACTTGTCTCAAAAACAAATAAGTTGATTTTTTTAACCTATAGATTTCCAAGAAGGGTATATGTATATATGTGTACGTGTGAGTGAGTGTGTGTGTGTATTTTTGCTGTACTGGGATTTGAACTCAGGGCCTACACCTTAAGCCACTCCACCAGCCCTTTTCTGTGATGGATTTTTTCGAGATGGAATCTCGAGAAATATTTGCCCAGGCTGGCTTCAAACCATGATCCTCCTGACCTCTGCCTCCTGAGTAGCTAGGATTATAAGCATGAATCACTGGCACCCAGCATATTTTTAAAAAATTGTGTTTGCAGTTTGGAGACAAGTAGAAAGGCTAGAGTTTGAATTCGGCTTTCACAAATCAAAGTCTCCCAGGTGGGTTTTTTAAATACATGCTCTGCTTGGCAGCCAGAATTCAGCCCTAGTGGGAAACGGTAGATGCTAGCCTTTCACTGTAAAAAAATTGCTCTAGCGATAAGGGTCTAGAGTCAAGTCAACAAACCAAGATTTCACTAGCATTAGTTTCCTTTTAAAATCCAGTGCCTTCCCTTCCCATTTTCTAGACCGATTTGAGTTGAAGAAGCACATCTTGGGAAAACTGGCTGAGTTTCTGACAAGGAGATGCCCACAAGGCTGTCCCCACAGCCTCTATCACCAAGCTGTGCCTTATGAAGCTGTCTCTTTGGCATGTATTTGTCTGTCCTACACTGTGGGCCAGATCAAATGGAAGGGTTTTACCTAGGGAGTTCCAGTTGTATCTTATTCCAGGAACATAAGATTTTATCTAAGTTGCTTGAACGTGGCTTATAACATTTGCTTCCGCCCTCTGCATAGACCACACATTCTGCCCATTGTTAGCACTATTCACAGCGCAGGCAGCGACTCCTTCACTGTGCTGGAATTATAGGCCACTTTTGTGCAATAGCTCAGGGAGCTTGGCACCATTGATTTGCATCAGTGCCTCCGGAATAGCCTTTACCTTCTCCTTAAAGATACTATCTAAACTGTGAAATTCATTAAATAGCCCCAGAAATGGATCAGGTTATTTAACACAACATTCCTAATGGCGCAATATCTCAGCTGTCCGCACGGATAGCGAACATTGTCTTGGCTAGTGTTATCAGCCCAGGACACCCGCTATGAATATTGATCCTGAGCTCGTTACAGCCATCACTTGCCATCAGGACAGGTCAGGGTTAGAACCCACCTAGCATCAAAGCAATTTAAAGACAGCATTCAGCCAGAATGTTAATGTCTACACTGAAAGAAAGAAAGAAAGAAAAAAAAAAAAACAAATCAACTCCATGCATGAAGGAAGGTGGGTGGCTGCAGATACATGTATTAAAGGAGTACCTAGGGTATAAATAAATACATGTGTAAAGATGTCAAGGAGCCTCGCTGCCTTCTTGTCCATACAAAGCAGAGTCAGGAAAAAAAAATTCCCTTAAGCTTTCTGCCTCCACATTCCCCTAAGCTGAAGGGTATATCCTGTTCTCTGGGGGTCTCTAAGTTGGGTAAGATTGTTGCCAGTACTCTGTTTGTAGGAGACACAGCAGTTGTCTCCATGTGTTCTCGACTGTCTCTCCAATTTGTTGTTTCTCCCCTTTTTGGCTCCTTTCCTGTAATTAACATTTGTACACTTCAAAGGAAAGGTGATTCATATCAAAGGAAAAACTGTTCATATAACTTAAACAAAAGATTCTGAGGCAATTCATAAGGTGCTATGAGATGATCCCAGTTTGGGCTGTTCCCGACTGTCCTGGAGGGGCCTTCCTTGTCCCTCTGATTTGGGGTACAGGTGCCCTCTGGAATACTAACCCTCCAACCTGTGAAATGATCTCAATATGTCTTCCAGGGAAAAGAGTAGTAAGAGAGATGTGCAAAGCCATATACACAGTATTTCCATTCTGGAGCGAACTTACAGAAATCTATTTCTGGCTACACTGAAGAACCTAGATTACATATATATATGCTGATTACATGTATATATTTAACTTATGCATATATTACATATATATGCACACGTGTGTATATACACACACCAGAGTAAAAATGTACGGGGTACTAGGATGGGGAAGGGTGTGGAAGAAAAAGGAAGATTTTTGAAAAATCAAATGAGAACTAGGTAAGGAAGAGTTGTCCAAACAGAAAACAACTTCCCTGTCTGTATTCAGGAAGGTTCTATGACTCGCAGCCTGGCACCTGTGTGCTGCCTTTTAGGTTCAGGATCGTCTTTTTCTCAGGGTTTACATGGTGTGCTTGGCGGGAGGTGGTCCAGTGGGCCTGGGCAGGGCCACTTCCTTTCCAGAGCTTGAAAAGCACAAGCCGTCTTCACTTTAGGACTGGAACTGGCTTGAATTTCGGCAGGGCTTTAAAGTCCCCAGGGAATGTGGTGGCTACCTCTGGGAGGGGCGCAAAGGTTTGAATGAGAAAAGCTACAAGGAGCCGGCCTCTAAGGCCGCCTCTTCAGTAACAGATGGGATCAGCAGCCCCCGGCCCTTTAATGAGGAGCGTTCCCCTCCTCTTCCTACTTCTTACCTGCTCAGACAATATTAATTGCCAAGTCATTGTTTAGAAACCGCATGTGGCAGGGAAGAAAGGAGTGGCAGAGTTCGAGGCAGCTCTGGGCGGAGGAGCTAGGGGAAGCCTCAGAATCTGCCGCTGAAATGAATGATTTGTGCTCACAAACTGCGAGTGACAAAAGAAAGAATGTCAGCACGGGCGTGGCAGGCGCAAGCTTCCCAAGCGCTGTGCTAGCTGCCATCCCGGGACACTTGGGGGCGTGGGGAGGGGTGGGCGCAGATGGGGGCTATTTTAATCTTCTTTCTTCTCTGACCTTAAATTTAAATCGCGGGCAACTTTTAACCTTTTCCTTCTTGGGGCTGGGAGAGGATGGAGGTCAGAAACCTGGAGACCCTATTTCTGATGCAAATGGATCCAATCTGTGACTATCAAGAAGGCCTGGTGAACATGGAGGGTTGTGCCCTGGATGGCAACAAACTAGGGCAGCCACTCTCAGCCATCTCACCTAGCCCTGAGCCCGCACTCCACCTGGCAGGGGCACTGTCACCTCTCCTAAAACCCTCTCTGCTTTCTGGTCCTGCAGGGCTCCTGGGAGGAAGAGAAAGACCCCGATTTAGTGCAGGATTTTCCTCCTCCATTACCGAAACAGCAGGATGTAATGGAAAAAGCACTGGTCTAGCCCAGACTCTGTCGCCAACTAATAGTGACACTGGGCAGACCACTTGTTCCTCTTTGAACCTCAATTTCCTCATCTTTAAAACAGGTATGGTGGACTGTGCTAGGTCACGCCCACCTCACGGGGACGCTTGGGAAATCAAAAGGGATCGGGAAGGCCCAAGGGCTTTGTAAACTGTAAACCGTGAGAACGCATTTAAATTCGAGGTACGTAAATGGATCTAAAGCTGTCACAGTGCTTCACAGGTACAGACGCACTGAGCATTGCCTCGAATCAATGGCATCCCCAAGTCAAAGTCAGGTGCCCGGGAGAAAGGGAGCAAACTCAAGTCAGAGCGGTATATGCGTAGCCGGTATCCGCGGGATGGAAACCTCCTTTGCGCACTTTCTGAGTCCACGTAGGTTGGGCGGAGGCTCGTGGAACCCGCTGCGCTGTCCCCAAGGACAGGGAGCGCGCACTAGCGCGTGGAGCACCGGCTACCCCAGACCAGCTGCCCCCACCCGGCACAGCATAGTCCTGAGGCTGTAGCAAGTGCGTCCTGCCACTGACGGGGGGTCTAAGCCTAGCAAGTGCCAATCGGCGCGCAGCCCCCCTGTGGCTCTCTTCCCGCCCCGCCTCCTCCCCCCTCCTTGGCTTCTCTTGGCCAGGCAAACCCAGTTCACTGGCTAGAGAGCTGCGGCCGAGCCACAGCCAAAGGTAAACTCGAGCGCTGCCATTCCGGACCCCACGCCTCCGGCCTCCCGGCCCGCAGGCGGCGGGCATGCTGGCATGGCAGGACGGCGGAGCCAAGGCGGCTCCCTCCCACCACAAGATCTCCTTTTCGGTCCTGGACATCCTGGATCCGCAGAAATTCACTCGCGCTGCGCTCCCGGCTGTGCGTCTCGCTGCTCGGGATGCCAGGAAAAGTTTGGCGGAGGTTGAACCTGGGAACGACGCCAGCCCTGGAGACCCGATTCAGGAGCAGAAGAGCTCTGGTAAGAATGCGAGACGTCCCCAGCCCAGGTGATACCCAGTGTGTTATCGGGGAACAGCCGGGGCCTGGTGAATGGCCCTTGGCCATGTCTTCCCTAAGAGTGAAGGCGCACAGGAGCAGATGTGTGAAGCCCGCTCCTTGGAATAGGGTTGAGGCAGGGAAGAGGCTCTGAGCTTCCAGGACTGGGATTTGCCACAGAGAAGCCTAATCCCTGCACACCAGCCAAGTGGTTGAGCGCCACAGCCCTGACTCGCTCGGAGTGGAATCTACCACCCTGAGCCCACTTTTTCAGGCGCACACACGCAGCTGGCATTAAAAGGCTTTGCCACGTGCAAGAAACTGGGCGGTGAGCTGGGATAAAGGTAATGAAAACTTGAAACTTCGAAGCATATAGCATCAATATCACCCCCATTTTATAGATGGGGGAGCTGAAGCAAAGGCTGTGCCTGGGGTGAGTAAACTGGTCAGGTGCCCATTTCCAACCACTTGGAGACACCTGCAAATCTCGGCCACCCACGCGCTCACTCCCTGAGACTCCGAAATGGACTGGGACTAAGGGAGGAGCTGGGATAATGGTATACTTTGAGAGCTTTTTTTCTCTAAACCCTTTTTGGCATACCCCAAACTCTAGTGGACACCTGAGGGAGTGTCCAAGACAGTTTGTTGCTGGAAAGGGGGACGAAAGATATCAGGGAGAGCGGCCTCAGGGTGGGACGTGGGCATGGGATTCCCTGGAGGGACACCGAGGACCGCGAGCTGAGGTATCGGGATAGGCTGGATGCCCTGCAGTTCCCTGCTCCTCCCCAAGTTTGGCAGTGATTGTCTGGGGCCCTGGGCGCCTCTGGCGGCCGAGCTTGGGCCCGGGTCGCGGGTCTGGTAATTGTTTGATGGTCTCTCCGAGGGGCCGCGCTCCCCTCCCCCCAGCCCCGTGATCGATATTCTATTACTGGCTCCTGCATATCTCCTGCCCGCAGCTTGCAGGTACCGACATCAAACCCCCTTCCTCTGTCTGATCCTAATATTGTTCGATTAAAACTTACCTTTAATAGATGACATCTATCGATCCGGCCCCGCACAAATCTGAAACTCTATTAACACGGCAGGAGAGAGAAGATGGGAAAGGGGGAATTTCACTTTAAAGTGTGTGTGTGTGGGAGGGGGAGTAGTTGAGAGCTTAATAACTTCTTTTTTTAATTGCTAGGAGTCCCACACCAAGACAGGTTTCTGGGGACTGGGGAGGCACAGCACTAAACACACTTGACATCTCTATGTGTTAATGCACAATGACCCTTACCCCCAAAGGTTGCCTAATAAGGGCACCATTCTTTCTTGATGCGGGGTGCCATTCATTCAACATGTACTATGGACGCCTACTTGGTGACAGATTTGTGAAGGGCAAGAGGATACCGTACCCCCTAGATGTGCTTGAGCCGGTGGTCGGTAGGGGCTGGGGAGCACTAATTGGGGAGGAGAGAACTTTGGGTTTGGTGGGGTAGGCAGCTGCGTGCTCTGGAGAGGGCGAGGAGGAGGATCGGGGATAGACTGGGTGGCTATGGACTTTTGGTCACCGCCCTCTTCTTCTTTTAGATGCTGCAGGCCGAAACGCTGGCTCAGCGTCCCCTCTGGAGGGCTCTGAGGCGGAAGAGGAGGAGGAGGACGCGGAGGATGCGGGACGGGAGCGGGTTGAGCGCTTGCAGGCGGGACCCGCGCGCTCCCCCGAGGCCGGGGCGGCGGTCGCAGCTGGGGAGAGCAGCGCGGCTGGCGAGAGCGGCCTCACCGGCTCCTCCGGCTCGCCCGACTCCCCGCGGCCCCGGCGCCGGCGCGCCGAACCCAGCTGCGCCAAACCGCGGCGCGCGCGCACCGCCTTCACTTACGAGCAGCTGGTGGCCTTGGAGAACAAGTTCAGGGCCACGCGCTACCTGTCAGTGTGCGAGCGCCTGAATCTAGCACTGTCGCTCAGCCTCACCGAGACGCAGGTCAAAATCTGGTTCCAGAATCGCAGGACCAAGTGGAAGAAGCAGAACCCAGGCGCCGATGGCGCGGCGCAGGCGGGGGGCGGCGCACCCCAGCCTGGGACGCCCGGAGCGACATCGGGGACCTGCGGCGGCTCGGGGAGCAGCCCCGGCCCCCCGGGCTCCAGTGCTCTGCCCTTCCAGACTTTTCCCTCCTACTCCGCCACCAACGTGCTGTTCCCCGCCACTGCGTCCTTCCCGCTAACGGCCGCCTCCACCGCGAGCCCCTTCGCGCCATTCCTCGGGCCCTCCTACCTAACCCCTTTCTACGCCCCGCACCTATGAACCCCGAGCCCCCGGGACTCTGGATTCGACTGGACTCACTAGTGATTGGCGTCGTCGTGTGCTCCCCCTTTTCAGAGGGGCGCCGACGCACACCGGCTGCCCCCTCCTGGCCCACGGATGTCTGCGCGTCCCTTTCCTTCCACCTGCAAGGCTACACCGCCAGAGGGCGGGGAGAAGCCGCTTGCGCTCCCCTCCTTGTGGCTCAGAGCTCCTGGGTCCATGCTGGCTGCAAAGGGGTCAAGGAAGTGTCTCGAGACGGAGGCTGTCTTAAAATCTTCCAGTTTCTGGACTTTGCTTTTTCACTTTCGGTCAGGTTTAATTCAGTTTAAGGGTTTTTTTTTTTTTTTCCTTAAGGGTCAGGGTCCTGGATGGACGTTCTAGGATGGAGACAAGATGCTTTGTTGCACCTGGGATGGAATCTTCGAAGATTCCAGCTCATTCTGAGGGGAGTGGAGTGGGGATCTTTCTCTTCTCCTGTTTCCCTCTTGATGCTTGATTATTGGTTTACACTGCATGGCTCCTCCCAAATCCTGAACAAAGTTGGAGGAGCTGGGCCCTTGATGCGACTGTGAAATAGACTATTTTTTACATGCATAACTCAGCATCTCTAGGTCTTCATTTTAAGATTCGGACTATTCCTAACAGATGGTTCAGGTTATTCTTAAGAGAGTGGGTACCTTATTTTTCTGAGCAGATCAAAAGTTTCTATCAGGAAGGGTTGCTCAGCGTTGCGGCTAGATTTATTTGCTGAAGACAGTGCGTTGCACTGCAGGTTTTGAGAGCAGCTTGGACAAACGCAGTAGTGACCCTAAGTGCATAAAAATGGTGATGAAGGAAAGTGATGGTCCAGCAAATATGATGAGGTCTATGAACGAGGCAGCCTATTTTGATGTGCAGTATTTGATACAAACCTCAGTCCTGGCTAATTATCAATGAGATTCCTGAATTCCCAAAGTGAACCAAATTGGGGCACAGCTAGCTTTCTCCAGCATATCAAGTCCGGCACTGAACTATTTTTTAAAAGCACAAACAACATTTTTAGGTCATATAAGAATTCCAAACTGATTCTCTCTGGTGGTGAACAAGTGAAAGGTTTTAAGAGACTGGGGAAGAAGTACTAAGTGTAAACAAGGCCAAAACCTTGTTGGTAATGGGAGCAACTGATGGACTTTAACACATGCTTCTAACTCCCACTTCTACTGTCTCCCTTTGAAACTTGGTTCTTCTGTAAAATTCCCTTGCTAGTTTTTGGTTTGGAATTTACTCTTCCATTAGCTTTCTGAGGAATATACTTACAGCCACATCTTAGATACTGACATGTCCCAATTCTAAGCCACAGTTCCCCAATTCATTCTCATTTTATTTACTTCTATATGAACACTCATGCTATTTCTTGATAGCTTATACTATTATAATTCAATTTAATGATCAGTGTTTTCAAAGTAAAAGCACACTGTTTGGTATTATGAACACATTATATTACTATAATTTTGAAATGTTTAGTTTTATTCTTGTCAGGAACGATAGAAAATATCTCCCCACCCCAACTTAACTGAAGACTCTAAGATTTGAGAGGATGTATTATTTAATTATGTATTATTTGCTAATTAGACTTCTCCTTCTATTCTGAAGAATATCTCCAAACAACACCTTTTAACTTCCTAAATGGCAGGTGGTGCCAGATGAGATAAAAAATGCAGTTATTGTAGTAGAGAATATAATTTTATTCATTTTACAGATTGGTAAATATTTCTCCAGTAACTATTTGCTGGGTTCTCAAAAGTAACATTCTATGTGTACAAACAAGCAACTCAAGTACTCGAAGGTGAGATTTGTAACCAAAAGGTTAAATTTTGTTTTCTCTCTTTTTTTTTGGGAGGCAGTATTGGGGTTTGAATTCAGAGCTTCACTATGCTTGTTTGGCAAGTATTCTGCCACTTGAGCCTCAGCTCCAAGCCCTCTCTTGCTTTAGTTATATTTTGGATAGGGTCTCACATTTTTGCCTGGAGCCAGCCTGAGGCCATGATCTTTCTATCTATGCCTCCTGCGTAGATGGGATTACAGGTGTGATCCACCACAGCTGGCCCAAAGAGGTTAAATTTCTGTAATAAGTGGGAAACATTTCATTCCAGTCCTCTCAGGTATGGGAATCACAGACTTCAGTTGAAGAGAGGTAATAGGGAGGGAGGTGGGAGGCTTATCTGTGTTCTCATGGTGCTGTAATTCCTGACCCTTCCTCCTACAAACTGTCACAGAGTAATGCTCAAAGTGTGTGGCTTTGGATTTCTACTGCTTTAAGAGGCCCAGTGGCTTTCCAACCAAATCCTTACACTCATCTTTTTGCTGTGTTGGCTTAATAAATTCTTTTTGCTGTGTTGGCTTAATAAATTCTTTTTGCAATGATTTCTTGTTTGATTATCCCCTGCTCTCTATTAGCAAAGCTTTTAAATAATTGTATCATTATCTGAGGATGTACATGTGTATCCCCCTTCTCCACCCTAATACTACTTCCTTAAGCTGTCCTGTCAGATCCAGACTAGATAGATCTACATAGAGAAGCCATGTGCAGGCAGTTTATACAGATACACACTGAAGGCCATTTTCCTAGCAAAAGCGAAACATCTTCATGGAATTTAATTAGTACCTACTAATTAAGCCAACATCTACCTATCGAATTTCTAGGACATTATTGTCCTCTTAACCTTACTTTTTTTTTTTTTTTTTTTGGTGGGACTAGGGTTTAAACTCAGAACTTAGCACTTGCAAAGCGGGTGTTCTACTGCCTGACCCACACCTCCAGTTCATTTTGCTCTGGTTATTTTGGACATGGGGTCTTAAGAACTATTTGCCCAGGCTGGCCTCCAACCACAATCCTCCTGATTTTAGCCTCAGGTAGCTAGGATTATAGGCATAAGCCACAGGCGCCTGGCTTATAAATTGTTAATACCCCCCCCCCAAAAGATCCTGGTGGGTCTCAGCATGAGTACTGTTGTTAAAAGTAACAATTTTCCATCCCCACTTGAAGCCATGTAACCTGGAGCCACATTTTGGGGAGTGAGTGGAGAGCATTTCTAACATTGCCAGAATCCCAATTCATTTTATGGACATGGATTAATTTAGTGTGCTTAGCTGCTTATAAACAATTCTTCAGAACTGGTTTGACTAGCATTTAACATTAGGAGTGGGGTAATGTTACAAGAACTGGTGATGCTCCAGAGAGGGGGTCTCCAAAGCGCTAGGCCTCTTCCTGGCCCTTGGGGACTGAGTCCATGATATTGTCCCAAAAAAAGAATTTTAGGACACATAGAGGTAGAGACCAAGAAAGTGGTAAAGCAAAGCAAAGGAAAGATAGAAACAGAGTACAAAGTCCAGACATGGGTTTGGGCACATCTGATAAAAGGTGTAAAGAATGCTCTAACATCAGGGGTAAAAAAGTGGGTTGGGGATTAGCTTGAATTTACCTTAGAAAAAGTGTTCCACTTTGTCCAGACATTTGGTATATTTACTCATTCTTGCTATTATACCATTTTTATCATTGGGCTCAAAGATTTCAAGGTTGACCCACTTACTAAATTAGGGTCATTATGACATAGATGTCTGAGCATCCTCTTAAAGGATGGGTCCTGCCAGGTGCTCCCTTCAAGACAGGTGCCCATATTTGTGATAAGTATTTTCCTTCATAAACACTTTTTGTGCCTAGAGAAATCACTTTCCCAGGCGTTTTCCTGGGACAAGTGTCTTTCTGTAAGATACTGGCGCTCACTTCCCAGAGCACACTACTTTTTTGGGCAAGTGGGCAAGGTCAGAGGGGGAGAGCTGCTTTTTCCCTCTTGTTTTCCCTTTTTACTAAATGTTGCAGCTTGTTGAGGGAGTGTAATGTAAGACTTCAAGTGGAGAAAATACTGCCTGTGAGCTTTAATCAAGTCATTTATTAATATAGTTCCTGGCTACTGTTTCCCATGCCTCAATTTTCCTGATTTGTCCTGCCTCAGTAATATAAGAAATTCTTCAATAAATGTCAAATACACAATTTAATCATGTAGTTTGTTACACAGATTCAGGGAAACAAGCAGAAATAGAAAACACTTTAGAGCTGGGGGAAAACCTGAAAGTGACAAAGGGGGAAAATCCTGGTGACACTGTTGGGCCACATCCACCCCTTCCTGGTTCTCTTGGACTATGTGGTTCACAAGGGCCCCTGTTAAAGTGAGAGAGCATAGTGCTCAAATCATAGCTCCTGGCTCCATAAGGTCTATTCAGTGTTTAAAACCACGTCCATCCCTCAGTGATATGTGACCATAGCAAGTTACTAATGTCTTTGTGCCTCTGTTTCCTCACCATAACACCTACCTAAGAGGGTGATGGAGAGGACATGAGAAGTTAATTGGAAGGTACTTAGCTTAGTGCCTGGTATAGTGATGATGGCTATCATTCATCCAAGCTGGAAAAGATGTTCAAAATACTGTACCTAGCCAACCACCTTGTTTAAGAAGAATTTCGTGTATTTGCAGAATAATAAACATTCAGAAAACTGAGCATAGCCGGGAATGGTGATACCTTCATGTTGTCATGCTCACTGTTTTGGCCTGCAGTGCCAGAGTGGGTTGGGGGAAAACTGAAAGAATGCATATGAGACAGGAGGCAATTGCATAGGTGGCTTTATTCAGAGCAACAACAGCACATTGCTGGAGGGAAGGAGAAATGGGAGCAACCTGCTATGCCTGTCTCCTAAAACCCCCAAAAAACAGTTACACAGCAGCCTGGGCTCATAAACACCTACACTGTTACATAAATGTACTTTGGCATCCACCCGGGGCAGGTGGCCCAAGGTTAAGTTTCCATGGTTACACCTTCAAGGTTACGTTCCTAAGACGGTGTTCCCAGAGCTGTGTCCCCCTCCCTCCAAAGTTGCACCTGCGTGACTGAGAACATGGTCTCTACACACTCCACCACCTCATGCAGATGTGTCCTTGCCTGGTATTCAGGCCCATAAGAAGACTCCTTGAATCCAGAAGCCATAACAACACTATCCACTGCCAGGTGGACCGTAGGTTACTCCACCATTCCTGTAAAGAGTTACCAGTAAGGGCATTTATTTGCATTAGTTTTCCTTGGTTCTGTGCCATCTATGGTATACAGCATCCCAGTTGGCAGGGGCCTATAGCAAAGTAGCCAGAATGGTCCCGCATACATGCAGATGGCCCAGGTACAATGCCCTACTCAATGTCCTGAAAGATAAGGATGTTCACACGCCCATAGATATCCAGGTAAGGCCCAATCAGCTGGTTTGGTGCCAGTATAAGAATGGTTATTCCACCAATGTCCAGGTGAAGGATAAATAATAGTATTACAGAATTCTCTGGGTAGCCAACCAGCTACCCACTTAGAGTCTCCTTTGGTTTGCTCTATACAGATGGGTGCCTGTTCTTGTAACTCCACATGTTCTGCTGATACTCACCCCTACCCATTCTGTACGGAGTAGCCAATAGGGGGTGGCACATTGCCATGATCCTGTCTTAACGAAGTCTTAATCAGCTGTCCTTATTTCCGTCCTGTACTGTTGGATTGGCACAGAGAGTTCCAGTTCTCCCGGGTAGCTGGGTGTATAGTCCACGGCAGTTCTCTAGCTGCATCCATTGGTAAGTCCTCACATGCCTTGCAGTTGGAGACGTGCATGTGTGCCCAGGACAGCAGAGCATTACTGGTCACCCTGGGAAAGATGATAACAAAGCAGAAGAAACTACTACTGGTAAGTCCTGTCCCTCAGGCAAAATACATGTTGCATGAGGTGTCCTGGTCAATACTGTGGCCAGTACAGGTGGACAACCCAGCCTCCGGTACCATGCTCATGTTCCAGGCATTCTCAGGAGGTGTTCAGATTGCACGGTGTGGGCAACATTGAACGAGGGCTCCAACAAACAACATAAGAACCGTTTAAAATAGCAGTACCCTGGCCGGAAAACACATGAAAAAATGCTCACCATCTCTAGCAATAAAGGAAATGCAAATTAAAACCACACTAAGATTCCATCTCACCCCGTTAGAATAGCCATCATCAGCAACACCACCAACAACAGGTGTTGGCAAGGATGCAGGGAAAAAGGAACCCTCTTACACTGTTGGTGGGAATGTAGACTAGTACAACCACAATGGAAAAAAATTTGGAGGCTACTTAAAAAGCTGGACATCGATCTACCATTTGATTCAGCAATACCACTCTTGGGGATATACCCAAAACACTGTGACACAGGTTACTCCAGAGGCACCTGCACATCCATGTTTATTGCGGCACTATTCACAATAGCCAAGTTATGGAAACAGCCAAGATGCCCCAGCACTGGATTAAGAAAATGTGGTATCTATACACAATGGAATTTTATGCAGCCATGAAGAAGAACGAAATGTTATCATTCGCTGGTAAATGGATGGAATTGGAGAACATCATTCTGAGTGAGGTTAGCCTGGCTCAAAAAACCAAAAATCGTATGTTCTCCCTCATATGTGGACATTAGATCAAGGGCAAACACAACAAGGGGATTGGACTATGAGCACATGATAAAAGCGAGAGCACACAAGGGAGGGGTGAGGATAGGTAAGACACCTAAGAAACTAGCTAGCATTTGTTGCCCTTAACGCAGAGAAACTAAAGCAGATACCTTAAAGCAACTGAGGCCAATAGGAAAAGGGGACCAGGAACTAGAGAAAAGGTTAGATCAAAAAGAATTAACCTAGAAGGTAACACCCACGCACAGGAAATCAATGTGAGTCAATGCCCTGTACAGCTATCCTTATCTCAATCAGCAAAAACCCTTGTTCCTTCCTATTATTGCTTATACTCTCTCTACAACAAAATTAGAGATAAGGGCAAAATAGTTTCTGCTGGGTATTGAGGGGGGGGGAGAGGGAGGGGGCGGAGTGGATGGTAAGGGAGGGGGTGGGGGCAGGGGGGAGAAATGAACCAAGCCTTGTATGCACATATGAATAATAAAAGAAAAATGAAAAATAAAATAAAATAATAAAATAGCAGTACCCGTCTGTGAAAATAGAGACAACAATGGGTCAGAGCCACAGAACCACAGGACTTTCAATTACCAATTGATATTCCTGTCCCAAAGCTGTAGGTCACATCCACGGTGAGGAAGGACCATGTATCACCCATGGCCAAGACCAGTCTTGTGTTTGCCCTTTTGAAATTGTAGTTGGAGCAGGCAGCATTAACAATCTTTGATCTACCTGCGGTGCTGGTAGAGAAGCATCTTTCCAGACCCCTTTTAAATGTACCTGGCCTGATGTCAGCAGCCTGCCCAGTGGAGAATGGCCATCTCTCCTGGGCTGCTCACTGAATGAGCATACAGCATTAGGTAGTCACTCAGCACAACTATTCCAAGAGGGGGATTAGGTGTGGTTATGCACAAATGGCGCTTTAACATCCCATTATATCGTTCAGTCATTTGAGCAACCTGTGGCCAATATGGCATGTGCAATTTCCATTGAATGCCTTTTTCCTGAGTCCATGTTTGCACCTCGTGTCCAGCAAAATCAGTGCCCCATCACTGTGTATTGTCGGGGGTGTGCCATAGGCTGACATAAGTTGTCTTAGGCCTCGTATAGTGTATGCTGGGAGGCATGCATAGCAGCAGATGCAAACAAGCAGCCACAGTTAAAATGTAACAATCACCTAGTGATCTTGGAAGAGACCCAATATTGCCTACCTGCCAATCCAGCAGGGTTTTCTGCCCTCTATCAATGTTCCCTAAGGAAACAATGTCACAGAGATACTCTGCAGCATAAATTGGAGCAGGCATTACATGCTTCCTGCGCTTCCACAATGATAGTAGTAACTCCTAATTGTGGTCCTATAGCTGCCATAACCTGTACCCCTACATGACCAAGTGTCTCATGGAGCCAGGTGACTCCCAAGGGATGAACTTTCCCAGTTCTGATTTTGGACAATGCATCTGCTTATGGTGTCCCCAGTCTCATAAGTCTTGCCACAACTGTATACCTCATAGGGTGCTTCATTTTACTTGCCAGTTCTGGCTTTTCCATTGTGGCAACCAAACAGTTAACCCCTTATATACGGCCTAACTGTCCATAGTAATATGTATAGGGGAGTGTTCCTCTTTTACAATATGCCATACATTTGTCCATAGCCTTGTTTATACCATAGTTTCTTGGGATCCACCTGGTATCCCATGGCTACCTGTAAGGTAGACCCTCCCACGCAACTGCCATCAGTATACCCAGTAGTGAGGAGTAGGAGCACCATCCCTTCTTGATATGTTCCATATCTGGAACATCAGTGTCACCACAAGTAAATTCTAAAGGATCTATAACAGCTGCCAGCTATTCTCCTGACAGACTGGACTGCAAATTGACACGTTGTTTCAAATAGGCAACCAACTTAGCCAATGTGAGAATTTGAGTTCCTCCTGTCCTGGGAAACTTCGCCTTATGCCTGTTTTGGGAAACTTAGAGCTCTTCTCATTCTGAGAGACTGAGTTACTCCCGTCCTGGGAGACTTTGACCAAAATCGTACCCATCCTGCTATGGGATACTTAGTCTAGACCCTAACTTCTTGCTTCCCCATTAAGGGTCTTATAGATATTGGAATAGCATATATTGCCTTTAGCTATTTATCAGTTAAAGTGTAGTGGAGTTCAGCTTCTTTTCACAATTGGGAACAAAAACCAATAGGTATTTGTGTGTCATCCTGTCTTTGCCAGAGACCCCAAGCATAACCTGTTGGCGCTACAGTAACACCCAGTTTAAATGGCGCCCTGTTTCTAGTAACAGTAAGGGCTTACACTTGGGCCATTAACTGTTTTTCCTTAATGAAGGCAGTCTGTTCCAAGTCAGTCTGATCCCATGTCATGCCCTTTCATGGTGGGGCATGTAGGGAGTTACAATTAAAGCCATGGGTGGCATAAATGCCCCCCAATATCCCAGCAGACCTAAGAAGGCTTGTAGCTGCACTTTCTCCTGTGGTATTGGGAACACCTGTCAATAATGGGGTCTTACTCAACCATACAACACCCAAGAATTTGGCAGAACAGCCAGGTTCTTGCTTTTTGGCTTTGTTGGCTGCCCAACCTCATCATGACTGGGCCAAATTCAGAGATACTACTGCTGCTTCCAGCTCTACAAGAGAATGAGAGGTTAATAAAATGTTCTTGATATAATGAGCCAAGTACACACCGGCATGCATCCAAGTAGACAAATCCATGGCAACCAAATTATGGCATAGTTGTGGACTATGCATATATGCAATGGACACCAAAAATGTCCATTGGCGACCTTGTCAGGTAAAGACAAATTGACCTTGACTTTCCAGCACCAAGTCTATAGAGAAGAAAGCATTAGCCAATCCACCAAAGTTAATTGGTCCAAAATGTCCTTAGCTGAAGGCACGTCCAGCATGTAAAGGCAGAGTAACTTTATTAAGCTCCTGATAGTCCACAGTCATGTGTCAAGTTCCATCCAGTTTCTGTTCTGGCCATATGGGAGAATTATAAGGGCTGTGTGCCGGGTGGATAATTTTGTCTTTTCCAGTTTCACCATAGTGCCTGTTATCTGTTCATGGCCTCCTGATAGCTTACGCTGTTTCCTATGCTCTGTCCATGCAGGTGCTGGCACAGACTTGAGGGTGGCATACCTGGCCCCACACCACCGTTTTACTACTCTACACATAGCTGAAATTCTCCCAAAGTAGTGTCTAATCACAATCTTTGGAGGATATCCACCCCTAGGATGTATTCTGGCATCAGGGATATGTACACCCTATGTGACTGAGGTGCCAGTCATCCAAGTCCCAATGTCATTTGTGCCTCCACAACATGGATGGGGTGTCTGTCATAACTGTCCACTACTGCTGTGGACCCTGGGAATTTTGTAGGGTTGCCGAATAACAAAGTCTGTTTGGCTCCTGTATGCCCCAGTGCAAGTACCTGCTGTGCATTGTGGGAGGACCAATGCATGCAGTTCCACATGAGGCGGTAGACCCTGTGGGTTCTCTGCTACCTGTGCATCCCGGCCATCCCATCAGGCCTTGTTTAACAGGTCTTGCAAGGTCAACACCTGGGTCTTCACCTTCCCATTTTGTTTGTCCCTCCTGGAGATTGGTGTACTTCTGTTCAGCAGAAAAATCCTTCCACAGGACAAACAGCATAGCTAGCTGTAGGTTGCCCGTCTATATCTGCAGGATTTATATCAGTTGCAATTAAATCAGTCCATATGGTGTGATGGGACACCTTTATTGGACCTGTCAGGGTCTGTTTTTTGTTAGTTCCAGACTTTTCCTTGCCTTCCTTTCCTGCTTTTCCACCAGCAAACTGCACATTGTATACTCCCTTGTTTTCCTGTTTTATCTCCATTTCACCCAAGCTAGCCATAGCCTGAGTGACATCATAAATGTTGTGGTCCCATAACACCTGCACCAGTTCAGATATGAAATCCATTTTCTGGGAGTAACTGGCATATTCCCCTCATTTGTCGTACATCGTGGGCAATGACCTTACTCAGCTCAACATGAAAGGAGTTCCCTCATTATCCCATAAACGCAGCATCCATACCACAATAGATTCCCCAGGCTTTTGCCAAAACTGCTTATCCATTTCTCTTAAGTCCTTGGAGTATAGTGTACATATGTCCAGCACTTCTGGAGTTCCCACTTGCTGGTTGTATTCATCCAATTGCCAGTCATGCTCTAATTGGTATTGAACAATAGGCTGGGCTCTCAGCATTACTGAGGTAAGAGGGGTGTAAGCCTTTCAAACCAGAGGCCACTGACCCATGGATTTTTTCCTCTAGCTTGGTTACCTTGGCTTCTAATGCAGTCTGTGATGTCCTCATACGTGTAACTGAGCTTACCGAGCCAGTTCCTCTGAATGCTGCAGCTGCATAGTTAGACACCAGGCAGGCTGATTTATGATGCTCCTCCGGGAGTGAATCCAACACACGGGAGACAGCCATCTCCAAGGCAGCTGGGTCCTCCATGGGAGCCCATTGCAATAACAAAGCTGCCACCAGATACCACAAATAAGTTGGGGGCCATAGCTCATGCCTTTTGTCCAAATCTGCTGGGGGATCAGATGGCTCCACTACCAGACTTACCGACAGATCCTGCATGGCTACACCAGTTTGTCATGCTCACTGTTTTGGCCAGCAGTGCCAGAGTGGGTCCAGTGGAAAATTGAAAGAATGCACGTGGGCAGGAAGTAATTGCATGTATAGATAGGTGCCTTCATTCCAAGCAACAACACAGCAGATGGCAGGAAGGAAGGAGAGATGGGGGCAGCCTGCTGTTCCTGTCTCCTAAATGCCAGCAGCCTGGAATCATAAACCCCTATACCGTTATGTAAGTGTACTTTGGCATCCAACCGGGGTCGGATGGCCCAAGGTTAACTTTCCATGGTTACACCTTCATGGTTACGTTCCTAAGACAGTGTTCCCAGAGCTGAGCCCCACTCCCTCCAAGGTTGCACCTGTGTGACTGAGAACATGGTCTCCACAATGTAATCCCAGCACTCAGGAGGCTGAGGCAGGAGAATAGTGAGTTCAAGGCCAGCATGGATTATATAGAGAGATCCTCCTGCCTCAAAAGAAAGAAAGAAAGAAAAGAAAAGAAAAGAAAAAGCTGAATATCAAAATATATCAGATGTGTATAACTTGGTGTATATTTCACCAATAGGACGCGCCGACCCACCTATATAACCAGAACCCAGATCAAGAAACAGCACAAGAATCCCAGCTCCTGTGCCCCTGGTAGTATGATCTTCTCCCAGGGTAGACACACTGCTGACTTGTAACTGCATAGATTAGTTGTGTCTCTTTTTTTCCTTTTTTAATTACAAAACTGGGATCATACAGTATGTTCTCTCTTTTCTGTCTGGCTGTTTTTGCTTAACCGTTGCTTCTGAATTTTCTCCATGTTGTTTTGTACAGTTGCAGAGTCTCATTCCTATTACCGTTGGTGTAATGAGTTGATGAGTAATTGTATATTGTCCAGTTTGGGGCTATTATGATGAAATAGACTTGTGTTTGTCCTTTGGTCAATGTGTCTTTATGTCCAGGATGGGATCACTGTATATACCTATGTCTAGCTTTAGTGGAAATCACCAGTTTCCCAGTGAGGTTTTCCCAGCGAGGTAGAGCATTCCAGGTGCTCCACCTTCTCCCAACACTTTGGATTGCCTGCCTTTCCCCGCCCCCCCAATATTTCTAGAAGGTAAGTAGAAGAGTCACGTTTGGTTTTAATTTTCATTTCCTGATGAGAAACAATGTGGACTTCACCACCCCCATCCCTGTGGGCCATTTGGGTATCTGTTTTGATGAAATGCATGGTCAAGTCTTTTACACACTGGCTAATCCACTCATTTACTGATAAAATAAGTCGAGTCTTCCAGAGGAAGTGACTTGCCCAAGGTCACACAGTGAGAAAAATGGCAGTGTCTGAACTGTGGGCCTAGTGACTCCAGGATGATTTAACTTAATGTCATCATACAGAATATTTGGCAAAAGTATTTTTAAATAATTTGAGAACTGTTTGGATATTTTTGTGGCTAAGGTAAAACGTGTCAGTGCTAGAGTGAAAGGCCATTTATTCTATGGCTTTTCCTTCTCCCTGTGTTGGTGCTGTGTTTAACTTGTTGAGGAATTGGTGAACTTGTTCATAGACCTGTATCATCTTACGTTTCCACCAGCAAATTATGTGAGTTAGGATGGCTCCATATGCTGGCAACACCTGCTGTTTTCTTTTTATCTATTGTTAAATTAAAACCACCCTATCTTGTGGTTTTGATTTGTAGTTCTCTAATCTATAATTTGCATCTTAAATGTGCTCCAAAGCACATTTGGAGCACAAATGTGTTAAAAGCTTGGTCCCAGCCTGTGATGATGCTGGGGGGTGGCAGAACCTTCGGCGGGGGGTGGGCTAGTGGGAGGGAGTTCAGGTAACTGGAGATGTGTCCTTAAATGGGATATTGGGACCACAGCCCCTTTCTCTCTCATTCTTTTTTTTGATGGTACTGGGGTTTGAACTCAGGGCCTCACATTTGTTTTTTTTTCTTTTTTCAATTTTTAAAATTTCTTTTATTCATACGTGCATACAATGTTTGGGTCATTTTTTCCCCCCTTCCCTCACCCCCTCCCTCTCCTCCATCCCCTCGCTACCGGGCAGAAACTATTTTGCCCTTATCTCTAATTTTGTTGAAGAGAGAGTATAAGCAATAATAGGAAGGACCAAGGGTTTTTGCTGGTTGAAATAAGGATAGCTATACAGGGAGTTGACTCACATTAATTTCCTGTGCGTGTGTGTTACCTTCTGGGTTAATTCTTTTTTGATCTAACCTTTTCTCTAGTTCCTGGTTCCCTCTCCTATTGGCCTCTGTCGCTTTAAAGTTTCTGCATTAGTTCCTTTGCATTAAGGACATCAAATGTGATCTTGGTTTTTTTTTTTTTTTTTTTGGGGGGTCTTACCTATCCTCACACCTTCCTTGTGTGCTCTCGCCTCATCATGTGATCAAAGTCCAATCCCCTTGTTGTGTTTGCCCTTGATCTAATGTCTGCATATGAAGGAGAACATAGGATTTTTGGTCTTCTGGGCCTGGCTAACCTCGCTCAGAATGATGTTCTCTAGTTCCATTCATTTACCTGCAAATGATAAGATTTCATTTTTCTTCATGGCTGAGTAGTAGTCCATTGTATATAAATACCACATTTTCTTAATCCATTCGTCAGTGGTGGGGCATCTTGGCTGTTTCTATAACTTGGCTGTTGTGAATAGTGCTGCAAAAACATTGGGTGTGCAGGTGCCTCTGGTGTAACCTGTGTCACAGTCTTTTGGGTATATCCCCAAGAGTGGTCTTGCTGGATCATATAGCAGATCTATGTTTAGATTTTTAAGAAGCCTCCAAATTTTTTTCCAGAGTGGTTGTACTAGTTTGCATTTCCACCAACAGTGTAAGAGGGTTCCTTTTTCCCCATATCCTCGCCATCACCTGTTGTTGTTGGTGTTTTTGATGATGGCTATTCTAACAGGGGTAAGGTAGAATCTTAGAGTGGTTTTGATTTTCATTTCTTTTTATCTAGAGATGGTGAGCATTTTTTCATGTAGGGCCTCACGTTTGTTAAGCAGGTGCTCTACCACTTGAGCCACTCCACCAACCCTCTTATTTTTTTTCTGTTTGTTTGTTTTCTGGCCACCATGAGGAAAACAGGCTCCCTCTGCCATGCACTTCTGCCATGATGCTCTGCCTTGCCACAGGCCCAAAGGCAATGGAACCAACTAACCGTGGACTGAAACCTCTGCAAATCTGAGCCATAGTAACCCTTTCCCCTCATTAAGCTGATTCTCTCAGGTATTTGTTATAGTGACAGAAAGTTGACTGCACAACTAATAACATATCTTTTCATGTGTTCATTTGTCTATCTTGGGAGAAATGTCCATTTAAGACCTCTGACCATTTTAAAAGTGTTTGTTGTTTGTTGCTGAGGCAAGTGCTCTATCTACTTCTGAACTGCATCCCCAGCCCCCGGTTTTTTTTTTTTTTGGTAACATATTGAGTTTGAACTCAGGGCCAGGCAGGAGCTCTACCACTTGAACTACTCCACCAGTCCAGCAGCCCTTGTTTTTTGAGACAGGGTCTCACTATGTAATTCAGATTGGTCTCAAACTCTTGATCCTCCTGAGTGCTGGAATTACAGGTGTGTACCACCAGACCTGGCCTATTGTTAAGTTTCAAGAGTTCATTATATATTCAAAATATTACATTCTTTCCCCATTTCTTTTGTACATTAAACATATAGTGCAAAACCCCCCTCCTCCCTTCTTTTGCACAAATATTTACTGGGAACCAACAGTGTGCCAGATGCTATCCAAGACTCTAGGAATGCAACGGAAAGACCCCAGCTCAGGATCAGGGAGAGATCAGGTGAGTGAAGGTCAGAGACAAGTGTGCAGTTAGTGTGTAGAAAATGTCATGTCTTTGTTGTCAGCTGTTTCTGTAAAAAAATCAGTGTCCCATGCACTGACGTCATTTGGAATTCAACTGGAAATAAATATGCTTCAAATTCCACCTTGGCCAGACTTGTCCTATGCAGAGGTTTGTGTTTAGAAAGATCTTGCCAGGCATTTTAAACCCTGAATGTGGCAAAATTACCGACAAAGAATTTCATATTACCAAAGTGAGTTCAAAGAGTTCCCTGTGATCTTGAGAGGAATCATTTTTGCTCCTTGTCATTAGCTTCCATCATGATTTTCTAAAATAAGTTCAAGTGGAATTTGAACTTGACTCTTCAGTGGTTTAGAGAAATCTCTGTCTTCATGGTAGCAAGATTTCATATGTTCATGGAGTATAAACCCGTGTAATTGGATCTACAGCTGACTGGAACTTCTCTTCCCACTCCAGAAGATGAAAATGCCATGCTGAAATAAGAACTCCATGACAGGACAGACAGAGGATGGATGTAGGTCTGTATTTCCAAGGCTGTAACAGAATCCCTCTTCGTTTGCTGTTTGTCAGGAACTGTGCTAGGTAAGCCCTGGGGGTACAATGGTGAGGAAAGACCTGGTCCCTCCCTCCAGTCCTTTCATGGATCAAGTTCAATGGCTTTTTTATTTTTTATTTTTTTAAGTACTGGTCTTGTGCTTGCTAGGCAGGTGCTCTACCATTTGGGCCACACCTCCAGCCCTTTCAGATAAGGTCTTCCATTTTTGTCCTGGCCAGCCTCAGACCACAGTTCTCCCACCTGTGGCTCCTATGTGTACCACCTCTCCCAGCTTATTGATTGGGGGGTGGTCTCACTAACTTTTTGCCCAGACTGGCCTGAAACCACAATCCTCTCAATCTCTTCCCCTCAGTAGCTGAGATTACAGGCACAAGCCAGAACATTCAGCCTACCGTTCAGCTTTTTTGATCTCACACCTTGAAGAATAAAAAATAGTGAGTTCAAGATGACTACTGGTGGCTCACAGCCATAATCACAGCTACTTGGGTGGCTGAGATCAGGAGGATTGTGGTTCAAGGGCAGCTCAAATAGTTCAGGAGACCCCTATCTCCAAAATAACTAGAGGAAAATGGGCTGGCAGTGTGGTTCAAGTGGTAGAGTGCCTGCTTTGCAAGTGCGAAGCCCTGAGTTCAAACCCCAGTCTCACCAAACAAACAAAGAGTGAGCCTGCAATCCCAATTTTTTTTTTTTTTGGCATATTGGGGTTTGTACTCAGGATCTCATGCTTACTAGGCAGGTGCTCTAACATTTGAGCCACTCCACCAGCCCTGTTTTTTGTGTTGGGTATTTTTGAGATAGCGTCTCACCAGCTATTTGCCAGACTGGCTTCAAACTGTGATCCTCCTGATCTCTTCCTCCTGAGTTACTAGGATTACAAGCATGAGCAACTGGTGCCTGACACCTTTCTTTTTTGAGACAGAGTCTCTCTATGCAGTTTGGGCTTGAATTCACTATGTAGCCCTTTTGTGGGGGGAGGAGTTGAACTCAGGACCTTGCACTTGCTAGGAAAGTGCTCTGCCTCTGAGCCACGTCCCCCAATCCTTTTTGCTTTAGTTATTTTTCAGAT
Source organism: Castor canadensis (assembly GCF_047511655.1). Taxonomy (NCBI): domain Eukaryota; kingdom Metazoa; phylum Chordata; class Mammalia; order Rodentia; family Castoridae; genus Castor; species Castor canadensis. Next base: position 7,946,083 of record NC_133392.1, read on the forward strand.
AGGGTATAAAGTTTTTTACACAACCAGCTTGTACTGTGACCCTCCTATCTATGCTTCCTATGTAGTTGGGATCATAGACAGGCACCAACATGCCCAGCTTTTTTGTTGAGATGGGGTTTCAGCTAACTTTTTGTTCAGGGCTGGTCTCCAACTGCCATCCTCCTGATCTCTGCCTGTCAAGTTGCTGGGATTATAAACATAAGTCATGGTGCCTAGCCTGAACATTTATTATTTACCAGTAATTTTTATTTATTTTATTTTGTTTGTTTGTTATTAATTTTCAATGTATTTTGCATAGCCATAACAAGTAATTTTTCTGTTTTTAGTCATCAACCACAGACTAAAATCAATAAAAATGAGCTACTTAGAAAAATGGTCATTGCAACAAGGCAAAGTGGCTCTAGGTGTTCTAACTACCATCACTCTGTGCACATCTCACTGAGCAGCTGGCCCGGGGTCACAGACCACATACTGAGTAGATGGCTTTGCTCTCCTCTCAGCCCTGGACTCAGATGTCATAGTCTGGGCATGTAGGGCAGTCCTTTGACTCAGCACTCCCGCTTTTAGGACTTTATCCTACAGCTATCCCTGCAGGCAGTGTCAGAAACAAGGTTATCTGTTATGACATTGCTTGTCATAGCAAGCAATCCAGGTGTTCAGCAATCTAGGACTATTAACGCAGCTATAAACAAGACAGAGTTCTTTCCACACCGACCTAGAGAGATGTCTAGGCAGATTAAAAGGAAAGGGGAGAAAAAAAAAAAGGCAAGGTACAAGGACGTAGCTTGGTGGAAAAGCACGTGCTTAGCCCATGCAAGGTCCTGGGTCCCATCCCCAGCACCACCCCCAAAGAAAAAAATATGTATGTATGTATGTGTGTGTGCGTGTGTGTATGTGTGTATATATATACGTGTGTATATATATATATATATATATATATATGGCAAGCTATAAAGAGTGCATATTACCTGACCTCTCGGGTATTTCAAAGTGAAGAATCACTGGAAGGTACACAAGAAAATTACACGCAGGTACTCCAGGATGGGGTGGAGCAGGAAAGAGACTTCTCAGAGTGTGCTTTCTCATTTCCGTGATTTGTGAAGAAGCAAATGTATTATTTATGAAGCAAGAAAGGAGAGCAGCCCAGGGGAGAAATGTCAAGGAAGGAAGTAATTCTACAGAGTGATTAAAAGGAAAAGAAAAAAAATCCAAACTCAGCCAGATGCTTTAACTTACAGAATTTCCAAGGTTCCTGTTGGCATTAATCACTGGAAATTAAAGAGAATTAAAACTGTCTTTGGACAGTCTGCCCAGTGGGGCTTAGGCCCACCTCTCTGAATTTATCTTAAGCTTTTTTGGGAAAGTAATAGGACAGCAGGTGTCATAAGCCTGGCTGTTGGCCAGGTGAGAGTGACCTTTGCAGGGCACTCTTCCCATGCTCCAAGGAGCAGCCAAGAGAACTCAAGGCCAGGTGGGAACAGGTTTCTGAGCTATCTGTGCAAACTCTTCAGCAGAGTTTTTTAAAAAAAGTTACCTTTTCTCAAAATTACTCAAAGCAGATAGATCTCAGGGATAAGATACCTTGCCCTTTTAATGAACGCATTTTTTGCTTTCTAAGCATAATGTATTATTTCTTTAGAGTTTGATAAGAATCTCTGTAGAAAATTGATTCAAAGCTGGATTATACTCACAAGGACTTAGAAAGGAACTTTCACTCACTGGTGTAGATAAAATTAATAGCCCATCATGGACTGAGCTGCTGGGTAACTTAGAAGTGGCTGGGTGTTTTAGAGATACCACATGTATTAGTGACTCTCAGAACAGTTAACCTGATGAAGAGTCAGGATTTGACTTCTGAATTGTCCGACTCTGAAGCCTGCTTGCTTAACACCATGCAGTCCAGATGGCAGGTGCCCTGGCATCCGGCAAACATTTCACTTGGAAATTGACCACAGTCGGCCTTGACAGTGTGGCTGAACACAGCATTTACCTGCCTTGACTGGGAAGCCAGGAGCCGAAGCTCACCTGGTCGGTCCCTTTGATTCTTCTGCACACTGCTTTGTGAATCAGGAGGTGGTGCAGAAACAGTTGAAAATTGAGTTAAGAATGGGAAATCAATGTACTTGAAATCCTGACACTATCATATATGTTCAAGTGAGTATACAAGTCAGAAACCCAAAGCTAAGTTGCTTAATCTGTGAAACAAATCAAACAAGGCGGCAGGGATCAATAGCATTTTTACATCTCTATTTAAGGATTTGATTCATCTTTATCACCACACTCCTTCTCTGAAGAATCCAAGTCAGAAGAAAAGAGAAAGCCTATAAGCCACTATTAAGGATGTGACAGCTCCAAATGCAGAGTTGCAGGTGGCTTTGAACCGCAGTTCCTCTGCTCTTTGCCTCCTGAGTAGTTAGGTTTACAAGCGTGAGCCACTGGCGCCTGACATAGTTAACTGGACCCATTGCATTTGGTTGCAGCTTAATTGCAATAAGCTTTTCACAATGTGTATCAAGTCATGTACATTTTAAATAATACAATTTTGAGTTGCCAATGATACTACAATAAAGCCGGGGGGTGGAGGAAATCTGAAAACTAAACTTATCCAAGTTACCAATGTGAGGAAAAAGTCTGAGTTTCTTATTTTATTTTTTTGCTAGCATATATTAACTGTACAAAAGGGTTTCACTGCAATATTTCTAGACATGCATTTTGTGTACTTTGATCAAATTCATCACCTCTATTACTCTTTATCCCCCCTCCTCATCTTTTTAAAACAATTTTTAACAGGTTTCATTAATCTATTTGCATACTTGCATATAAAGTCCTTGGGTCATATTCACCCCCATAACCCTCTCCTTTTGCCTCCCCCTTCCGGCTCATTTCCCCCTAAACAGTGTCCTTTTTTGTACTCATATCATTCTTATGTTTTTAGGTCTTGATTCTGCAAGTCTGTTATTTTCAATTAATAAATTATGGTATTAAAAAAAATTTTTTTATAGTCTTAACTATAAGGAGCCAGAATTAAAGTCCTCAAAAGAAAACCAAGCTTCAGCACCCAGTTAGCCTTCATGGAATCAATAAAAAATTATTGCAAAATTCACTGAGCTTATTACCTAAACTGATAAGGATGTAAATATTTAACCTGTACTAGAGGTTTATCATATTTTTAAATTAATGAACGATGCAATATTTTCTAAATAAACATTGCTTCTAACTCCCTGCTTAAGCCTTTGCCAAATGTTTTTAATTAAACCTTTTTTGTTCTTAAGTCTAAATTTGTACTTGCACATATAATCCCAGCACTCGGAAGGCTGAACAGGAGGATCTCCAGTTTGAGGCCAGTCTGGGCTACATATTGAGGCCCTGTCTCTACCTTCATCCCCGGAAAATAAATAAATGAATTCTGATTTCTGACTAAGCGTCTGAAGCATGGAACCCAGTGGGGTGGAACACCTGGCTTCTTGGCTGTCCACTGCCCCTTTCATGACGCTGCCTAGGGCCCTTTACCTAGGACTTGTGGGTTTCTGTGACTTGTGGGTTTCTGTGTCTTAAAAGAGTTAGACTGGGGCGGGGGTCGTGGTTCATGTGCTTAGCACGGTGAGGCCCTGGATTTGATCTCCAGCACCAAAAGCCAAGCCAAATAACAACAACAAAGATGTGGTTACAGGAATGTAACTCAGTGGTGGGGCGCTAGTCTAGCACATGTGAGTCCCTGGGCGCCATCCCCAGCACAACCAAAAAAAAAAAAGAATTAGAACAAGTCTTTAAGGTTTTCTTCAGTTCTGAAATATGTTAGGTACTTACATCTCTAATCCACATGTTCAAAATAACTATTTTTCAACATGAAGAATTAGTCAACTTTTTCAGCTCCATGAACTGACTCTCCTTTTTTTATTATTATTATTTTATTTTAATGTATTTATTTATTATTATGTTTTTGAGCCCAGGCTGGCTTCCAACTCCCAGTCTTCCTGCTTCTTGAATGCTGGGATTGTCTCTTGAGTGCTGGGCCTGAACCATGCCCGACTTCTGAGTCTGTTTCTAATGTTTGCTGTTGAACTGATTTAATAAGGTCTCATCTCTAGCTTGATGACCTGAATGGGTACCACTGTCTCTCTTCTGGAATTTTCTGATCTCTTTCCTGTTCTCAGTTTTCCAGGCTCACAGAGTCCTCCAGCCAGCCAGCTCAGCTCTCAAGCACTGTCTGAGGCTCCCTTGCAGCTCTCAGGCCCCATGCTAAGAATTGGTCCATTGTCTTCACTCTTGTGCACAATTTTATAAACTTATCAGGCCAGTGTGACATTTCTTTAGCACATGATGGTCTTTCAGCTTGTGGATGTTCTCTAGCAAGGACTAGTAGGGAGATAGGGTTAGGCTATGATGCCTAGAAGTAGCTTCCTGCTGCAACTCACAATGCCAGGGCTTTGATCCTGTGGTGTTACTCTTCTAGGGTGGTCATCTGGGTTTTTAGAATCCCAGGACCATACCTGTACTGATGACCACCTGCTCTACCTCTAATTCCTGCCTATCTAGGTAAAGATGAGCAGTGATGAGTAGAAAATAATTATTCCTTTGTAAAGCAGCATAGACCTGGTCATGTTGACACAGGCCTGTAATACCAACACTTGGGAGGCAGAGGAAGAAGGATTGCAAGTTTGTGGTCAACTTAGGCTACATGGTGAAGGAAAAAAAACATGGGGAAGGAAAAAAGAAAGAAATAGCAAGAGAGAAAAAAGAAAGATAACATAGAGTTGCTTTGTGGGAGGCAGTAAAAGCCCTTCAAGATAGGCTCTATCTTCAAGATAGATAGATAGACAGATGTATGTATGTATGGATAGATGGATGGATGGATAGGTGGATATAGACAGATATATGGATGGATGGATAGATAGATAGATACATGGATGGATGGCTAGATAGACAGACAGATAGAATGAGTGTGCTAGACAGACACCATACGTGAGTAATGACTATAGGCAGGAGAGGAGAAGTGGACAGGAAGTGCTAAAGAGGAGCAGGAGGGGACACTTGCAGCCTAGGGAGTTGGGTGGGTCTCAAATGAGGAAGGACAGGATCTGTATCTAGACTTCTAAGGTCAAGTTCAGCTGCAGGGAAGAGGAAATAGATACTCCTGGCAGTTACATAATTTTGAATCTGCCTATGGTTCCTAGTTCAAACTTAAGTTCAGAACTTTCCCCAACTGTTCCTCTTTGCTCAACTTGCTACTGCCAGATCTCTGCCATTGTGGACATGGCAAGCTTTCTCTTCTCTGGACATAAACGCCTGCCTCAACCCTGGATAGTGGCATTAGAAGGAATGAGTTTTGTATGTTGCTCAGTCTTTGGCTGGAAAGACATCTTTTTAAGGTGAATATGATTGACAAAAATTTTTTTTTTATATTTTTGGGTAAAAAAAAGTCACTGATACTTATTTTCTCAGATTCATTATTAGATTTCCTCATTGGCTGTCAGTGTGGATTTTCCAAAGTTTATGTAGACTATATAAATAACAAGAAATATCAAGATGGATAGTGAAGAAAATAATAAAAAGCAAGAAGCCTGCATAACCCATAAGTTGTTTTTCTGGGGACTAGATATTGACAGTTGTCTGTATAAGAAAATCAGGTATTCTTTCCTTTTATACATGACTGCAGTTTTTGTAGATGGCCAAAGTTGCAAGATTTCTGTTTACACCTATTGAGAGTACATTTTCTGACTGTCTTCCTCCTTACTAGACTCACGAAGTCTCACCTAATGTGAAACTCCTTGAGGGTCAGGCACCTAAGAAACTTAAGAGACATTTTTCAAATGAACTGATGAAATTAACTTGGCTCTTGGTTATCTGCTATGAAGTCAGTCTTAATAGCTCTGTGTTTTATGGTTCCCATGGAATTAAGTGCTTGAATCTGTTCAGTTTCAGAGGCTCAAAAAAATCTTTGTAATGTATGATCTGTTCTCACTTGTTTCTGCATTATGCAAACGCAACACATACAAATGGAGCACTTCTGCTTCTTGATTCAAAAAAAGTAACTTTCAAGTCCAGATTGTTCTATCTAGGTGACAGTAAGCTAAAAAACAACTCCCAGCAGAGCAACTATAAAATATTATCATGCTCTTTGTACCCATTGCCCTTTTCTGATAAGAGAGAAGCGATAAAAACCCAGACATTCTCAGCAGTTTCTTGCACACGAAGGCTTTTTTTTTTTCGTCAAAGAGCACCCTGTCTGTGAGTCCAAAGGCATTGCAACATGTTTTGTTATTACACTTAGCTCCAGAACTCACCTGCTTCTACTTGTCAAGGAATAACTAAGGATTCCTGAACTCTGTAAAAGTTCCAAGAGCTGCACTTGGCCTCACATCCTTGCCCAGGGTGGCAGAGCAGGAACTTAGAAAAGTGGTTCCTTTTTGACCTGTGGGGCAGAAGGACCAAACTTCCAGGAAGTTGATTATACCATATTGGGTGGTTAAGTTCTGCTCCTAATGAGTCCCAGAGAGGGAATAATAACAATCTGAGTGAATGACCTTGGTCTAGGGAAGACTGAGCCTAGGACTAGATTACTCACTCTTGGTGTCTTGCTCTGTGCACCTGCAGATTTGCCCCTGCTGTTCATAGCTCTGTCTCTGAGCCCACACCACTTCCCAGTCCCTACCAGACAACATGACCTTACCTTCTACTCAGCTAAGACTTAGCCAGTTATGGGTGTTGAATGTCTTCATTCCCCCTTCTCCTTTTCCTTCCCTGCCTGTGCTGCAGGAGGCTGACCTGGAGGGATTGCCTTAAGATGCTTCTTAGGCCTCTGGTCTCCTAAGGGCTTCAGCCCACAAGGAACTCTGGCAGGAGGGAGGAGATCCCATGCTTAACACCCAGTTCCCTCCAGTGGGGTTGCTGATGACCTTGCCCGGCAGGTGGTCTCTCACACTCCTCTCTCTTTGGGTTCTGGAAAATCCACTTCTAACCCTTGAGGCCTGTGGCTGACAAAAGCCCTCCCTGGTGCACTAACCCCAGGTTACTCCTCCATGCCTTGTAGTTTACTTGCCCACACTCACATATATTTCCAAATTGGAGTGCCATGTTTCTGGCTGAGACTCTCCCTAACTGAAGATCACTGAGGGCCAGTAGAACACGGTGCTCACACACGGTCCTCAGCGGCCTGCAGCTGTCAGCCACCCTGCTCAGAGAGCTCTGAGCGGCACACAAGACTGGATTGTCTCTGGTCTGTTGAGTAACTCAGGACAATTTGCTTCTTTGTTTTCTAGTATATAACAAATGTTGTAGACTAATCGATATCCAAATTCCTTCTGATTCAAACACAAGATTATCCCGCAATAGCCATTTCGAGTTCTGCGTTTTTTGCACTATGTGGAGGGTGGACAGTGTTTTCCAGCTACCTTGGTTATTCTAAAGGTGGGTTCAAAAGCACAATGAAGCCATTCAGCACATTCAGAGTTCAAGGGCATGGGGACCCAGCATCTAGGGCCAAGCTGGTGTTGGTACCCCACAAAAGGTTCTGCGTGGGAAGGAACAGGAGTGTTGAGCCCGCTGTCCAACTCTACGTCCTTCTGCTGCGGCAACATTGGGCTCGTGGAGGTCAACAGACTTTGCATCCCTGAGGTGTCAGTCTTCTCGCCAGTCAAGGGCGGACACTGACATCTTGCATCTTGAGCGCAGTCACCCCAAGCCGCCCATCCCGACGGCCAGGAGGTGCAGCAGCGGCTCGAACCGCCGCGCGGGAGCCGCCCGCGGGGGCACGGCACAGTGGGCGGGGCGAGGCCAGGAGCCCACGTGATTGGTGCCATGGTTCTCCTTCCCAACCAATGGGCAGCGAGCCCAGCCCGGGGCGAGGCGGACGCAGCGCCTTAAGCAGTGTGACGCGCGGCGCCGCGCCGCTTATCTCCGTGTGGTCGCGGGCGCGTGTGCTGCTCAGTCACCCGGGCGCAGTCAGGTACCGCGCGGGCGCTCGATGCGGGGCTGAGGTCGGGGCGTCCGGCCGCGAAGACGAGCGGCTCCGGGAAGGGTTGCGGGGACACGCCGGGTCCGAGCCGATGGGCAGACCCAGTGTCCGGGCGGCTCGAACCCCGGCGGCCTGGAGCTCCCCCCGGAGCGCGGCGCATCCCCGGTCCCGGGCGGCGGGCGGGCGCGGGGCCGGGCGCGAGCAGGAGGCAGGGAGCGGCTGTGGATGTGGCACCTCCGCCTGCCAGAGCGGGCGGAGCTGGCCGGCCCCTGGCTCGCGGCCAGCGGGGGCCGGGCCTCAGCCTCCCCACTCCCGAAGCGCTGAGACTCTTCCCGTAAGAGGCCCCACGCCTCTTAGGCCTCGGGGTTTTCGGGGTAGGAGGACTTGGGGGCGCCGGGCACAGCGGGTCCCCTCGGTTCCCGCGATCGGCGAGTGAGGTGCCTTCTGCATGGAGCACAGCGCAGGACAGGGTGACTTTGGTCCCCGGGCGGGGACGCTGATCGCACTATTGAGAAGGGAGCCTTCCCGGGCAGCGCCTGGGGCGCCCCGCCAACCCTCCCCATCCCCCCGTCCCCAGCCTTCCCTCCCCGTGAGCGCATCCAGGAAGGAGATGGTTGTGCAGTGACGTGCACGCTGAGTAGATGGTGCCAGGAGATTGGCACAGGACTGGGGGCACGAAGATCGCACCCTTAGGGTTCCTTTGCAGCCCTTGCTGAGCATCAGGAAATTCGAGCGCAGTGGAACGCTTGCGCCCGGTGCACCGCGTCTCCTCCCCTCCCCTTGTCGCCCGGATCTAGCCTGGCTGTGCAGCTTTTCCTTTTGGATAAATGAAATGGGGGAAAGAGTGACTTTGGGATGAAGTCTCCGATTTCTCCGTTCTGAATCTCTCCTTCGGGATTTTAAATGTTTGTATGGGGATCTAGTTCTTCAGGTGAACCTGGAACCGGTCTCTAGACTCTAATCCAAAGTCTTTATCTGCGTGAAGTAAGCAGTGTAAGTTTTGTATTTTTTTGTATTAAAAAAGTCTTTTTAATAAAACGGTCTCACTATGTAGCTCAGCCATCCTCCTGCCTTCTGAGTGCTGGGATTACAGAGGCCTGCATCACCAAGTGCAGCTGTAAAATTCTTTTAAAAAGGACTTTTTTTTGCCCTCTTCAAAGAAGCTACCTTATATATTTTTACTTCACATTCTGCCTTTACTACAGGTATTTGTGTGGATATTTTATGTCCTTTACTGAGTTCTTGAGGCTGGGCCAAATCCCATACATCTTAAAATAGTAATGAATGGGCAGAATTTTGGAGGTGTGTGGAGGGTGTGGTGTAATTGACCCAGTCATTTTTCAGTAGTAGTTCTTTAGTTTGCCAGTGACGCACTTGAGTTGAAGTTTAGCCTGAATGTTGATTGTGTAAAAAAGGTTTTGCTGGCAGAACTTAAAAAAAAAAAAACAAAAAAAAAAAGCCCTTGTATTTGTTGCCTCAAGAAAAGTAAATATTTGACAATAGCAAAACCAAATTTACTCCTCAAGTTGAATATTTTCAATGGCTTTTTGATGACTTTACCCTGATTATTCTTTTAGAGTGATTTAAGAAAATAACATTTAATAGTGAAGGCTGAACAAACTTCCAAATGCAGCCTTTTATTGGAGGAATTACATTGTGGGAACATTATGGTGGGTTGATAGGGAAAGAAGAGTGAGTAATGGTAGCCTGAAGGACTGTGTTAATTATGAACTGCTAAACATTGAGGGTTAGAAGTGCTTAGCTTGTTGACATCAATTTGTACTATTTCCTGGACCTGAGTATCTGTTACCTACATTACAGCAGCTTGAAACAAATTATTTTGACCTTTGCAGGCCATTAGATCTAACCTCATCCATTCTCAATGAAAAGACAAGCTTCAGATGAGGTCAGAGAGAGCTTCTCAGAATTAGCTCACTTGGTTAGGGATAGGTGACCTAATGATGTCTCTTGATAGTCTCAGTCACTTTCTGTGTTACCCTGGCTGGCTTCAGGAGCTTAGTGTTGAGGAATGACTTCAATTATTTGGCAAACAAAGAATGCCTACAGGAGGCCCCTACCTGAGCTAGGTGAATTTTAAGACATGGTTGGTGACCTTTTAAGGAGCTTGGAGTCTAACAGCGGGGGACAGTCATGAAAAGTGTACTGAAGTATTTGGACCTGTGACAAAAGTCTGGAAAGTTCTGGGAATCTTCAGGAGGGACTTATGTGGTAAATTTGAGAGAGAGTGTGGAAAGACAGCTAATGTGTAAAGTATTTATGCTTAGAAAAAATGAAAAGTGGTTATCTCATAAGTATGGAATAGCTGCTTATTTTCTTGTCTGTTTTCTAATTTTTTTGAAGAAAACAATGGAAAGAAAAAAATGAATTACAAAAAGAAACCTATGGCACTGTTGAGGTTTTTTTTTTTTTTTGGTAGAAATTGGCTAGTTCCTTTGTGAATTTAAGGGAACTGTCAATGGCCACTTTGTGCTAGGGTTGGAACTTTAACATAAACTCCTTAATTCTCAGGAATGCTCTTGAATTGCTTGAACCTCATTTTACAAATAGAGGTACTGAAAGACTGACATCACCCACAAATACTCTTTAGAGTCACAGGCAGAATTTAGTTCCAATAACCAAACTCTGTGGATTTTCCACCCTACTCTTCTGGTTTTCCAAACCTGTCGAGGAGAGTAGATTATTCTCGTTGGCTATATTTAAGCTCTTAATTCTGCTGTTTATCATACAGTGCCAACCACAGCAACCTGAACATAGAAGGTTCTGTACTGGAAACGAGTTTATAAGATTCTAGTACCTTGTGACGCATGCAACTTGTGACCCATGCAACTTGTGACCCTTCCCAGTTGAATTAAATATCCACAGTTCATCTTTAAGAATTTGAGGAATGAGTATTACTGATGTTCTGAATGTTTTATCACTAAACTACAAGTTATTCTTTAATAAAACTGCCTGAACTCGGCAGATAAATGGATTTTTCATCCCATTTCACAATGAAAATGTTAAGTTTAGGTAATCTTAAGGAATCTTTACACCTGCAGGCTTTTTTGTTTTTGAGACAGCGGTTCCCTACGTGGCCTAAACTGCCCCACCTACCCTTCTCCCCAATCCCTTGAAATCTTTTATCAGCCTGCTAATTAACTTAAAACATACAGTTTTAGAGTGTTTTTAGGACTTTAAGAATACCCTTTATTTTTTTTTTTTTTGTTGAGTGTTTCTCTGCCTGCTACTAGTGAAGTCACAGAGCTAGAGCTCTTGATAGCAAAATGATCTGCAGGATAGTTTTTTAGAATTTAACCCTGTCCCTGGGAACAGATGAATTTGTGGACCTAATTATCATAATTAAGGCTGTACTTCCTAGGGGTAGTGACTTCTATTTTTCTTTTAACCACACCATTTTCTCAAAGGTTATCAAGTCTTTCTTTTGGTTTAGTTTGTTGCCTGATCTTTCTCCTCAGGCGGACACCCAATTTCATTCTTAATCTTTCTATGTGATCACAACTGTAATTCATGGTCTTTGTAGGAAAACAGTGGAAAATAAAGAATAGTCTAAAGATAGCCCCTGTAACCATGCTGTGTCTTTCCTTACATTTCTCTTACATCTTTAATATAGTTGAGCATTTTCTTTGGTGACACTGGGGCTTGATTTTTTTTTTTGAGACAGGGCTCTGTAGCCCAGGCTGGCCTACCACTTGCACTCTTCTTGCTTCAGTGCCCTGAGTGCTGGAATTATAGGCCTGAACCACTGTGTTTGACCTATAATTTTATTTTCTTCACTTAAACATATTCTAAAGTACCTTGCTATGTCATTAAAAACTTAATTTGAAAATGGCCACACGTTACTATGTACATGATTGTGTTACACCAGTGTTTTTCCACATTCCTGAGTATTTTTTACAATGAAATCTTGGGATTAAAAGTACAAACACTTCTATCTAGGCTTTTACAATGGCTGCATCACTAGTAGGCGCTGCCTGTAAGGCGTGTTGCTCTGTTTTATGGCCCATTTGCTAGGCAAGCAGTAATGTGCTTTAATTTTTAGCAGGTCAAACAGTTGATTTATTCCAAGTAGACTATAACGGACCTAAGAAAGAAATTGTAAATCAGCCTTAGACTTAGTGGTGGTATTCTGAGGGAAGTTCTGTCTAGAATTTAGATCTTTTTGTTAGTGGCCATCTTCTGTCTGATGATTCTATGTCACTTTTTTTTATTGTAAGCACATATTCCTTTGAAATAAGGTCTGGTGGAAGATTGTGCTTCTGCATACAGTTATGCATGTTATTTTAGGAGTAATTGGACCCTCGGAAGACTGTCCCTGGAGCTCATGTTACAAATCTGCCTTCTAGTCTGAGCTGAGGGAAGAGTTGGTGAGGCTTTGGCAAACCATAGTGCTGCATTTTGCTTAGTAATCAAAAATTCCTGATTTATGGGATTTACTGGGTAGTTGCAAGTCGAAAGGGAAGTAAGCCAAGCTCCAAGCGCTGTGATTTGCTAATTTGGCAGCTCAGGTCAAGAATGCTAAGGCTGTGCGTGATTTGACTTGTCACTGATAGAGTTCTGTTGAAACATGAATAAATCAGTGTGTTCAAAAATAAACATGGTAAGCCTGCAAAAGTCACGGATTTAGTACAGCAGTTTTGACCAATTGTGACCAATAGCAAAAGGGTTTTCAAAAACAATTTTAAACTCCCACACACGCATTTCGTAACTCAGTGGATGAGGTGAAACCAGCAGTCCTCAGTTATCATCAGTTGGGTTTAAATACTGTGTGATTCGCTGAGCGTTCCCTGCCCTTCATCTTGTAAAAATCTGCCTCCTAAAAAAGCAGATGGTGCCCCAAAAGCAAGGTAAAAGGAATGATGATTCTCCCAAGCCAAAAAGGGCACAAAAGTGCTTAATGTAAATGATAAGGTGAAAATTTGAGACTTATTGAAAGGTGGCATGTCTTTAGCAGAAGTTGCGTGGTGTTTTGGAAACACTGAATCAAGTGTCCGAAGTCCAGCCCTGAACTCTGTGTCCTGTTCACGCTCGGGTTTTCCTCTACAGTGGTCTCCTTGGAGCCGTACACCAATGTGTGCCAAGGGTCTGCTGCACTTACGGATTTATCAGTATGCCTAGTTTTGTGTAACTTTCCCCCAATCTTCAATTTATCTTAAAATGTTTCTCCTGACAGAATGATCTCTGTGCATGTCTTGCATTTCCTTTTTGTTCTTGTTTCTTCTGTAACTTAGTTTTTACTTCATGGCTTATCATGATGCTGAATGGTAAACTGGTTCGTTTAACACCAAGGTGGCTGAAACAGTGATGGGGGCTGGTGGGGGCTAGAGAGAGTAGTCTGACCCTGAAATACTTAAATCCTTGTGAGTAAGTGCCAGTGGGCTTAGGATGCTCAGGTTTTAATACTGAAATTTGTACAATGAACTAACTGTAGCTAAGGTCCTAATTACCTTTTTCTCCTTCAGACAGTTGCTTTTCTGGTACAGTTTTTTTGAGGTGGGGAGGGGGAAGTTTTATAGAAACAACCATTCTAGCAGAATATATCTAATTTTTATACAATTTTTTTTTTTTTTTTAGTGGGACTTGTGTTTGAACTCAGGGCTTCACACTTGCAAAGCAGGTGTTTTACTGCTTGAGCCACTCCTTCATTCCATTTTGTTTTGCTTATTTTGGAGTTTGGGTCTGGAACTTTTTGTCCTGGCTGGCCTCCAACTGAGAGCCTCCTGATCTTAATCCTCTCAGGTATCTACAGTTACAGTTGTGAACCACTGATGCCTGGCTTCATCTTTTATATTTGTATAATTTTTTTGAGCTTTTTATAAAAGCTGTTTAAGATTCTTTCAAATTACAAAATATTTTTCCCTAGTCTTTGCCTTTCACCTTTGTTTATGGTGAATTTGGCCTATAGAAGTTTTAGATATTTGTGGCTGGTTGATAGATTTTACTTTTGTAGTTTGGGGGGATGGGAAGAGCTTAATACCAAAGACAAAGTCATTTTTCTGTCAATGTCTGTTTTTTTTTCTTTTGGGATGATCCCTATTATCCTTGTAAAAACCAATTTTTTTTCTGAATTGCTTCACTCTTCACACAAAAATAGTCAAAATGCAAAATAGAAGGGGTGTATGTGTGTGTGGTTGCACAGGCTTATAGACCCAGCTATTCAAAGGCTGAGGCTAGAGGTTCATTTGAGCCCATTAGTTGGAAACCAGTCTGGGCAACATAGTGATTGACCCCATCTCAAAAAAAAAGATCTCAATCCCTGCCTCCTACCCATGAGTACCCCAGCACCCTTCTCTGGCTTGGTCGCCCTGCCTCTGATCTCTGCCTTACAGTAGACACTGCCTGCGAGGACCTCCCCTGATATCCTGGCTGTGGTAGATGCTCAGGATGCTTAACTTGCAACGTGTTTTGGCCCTGAATGTTCTTACTCTTTACGCCTTCTCTTTTCTTCAGACAGGTCTGTGGTGTTTCTCCTTGAAGGACACACAATGCTCTCCAAACTAGCACGTTTGCAGACTGTTGCTGTGCTTCGTCGAGGAGTTCATTCCTCAGTGGCTTCCGCCACATCCGTTGCAGCTAAAAAGACAGTCCAAGGCCCTCCATCCTCTGAATACATTTTTGAACGGGAATCTAAATATGGTGCGCACAATTACCATCCTTTACCTGTGGCCCTGGAGAGAGGAAAAGGTATGTTTTGAATTAATCCACACCTATCCCCCTTTTACTTAAAATGTTTTCTAAAGCTAGTTGCTTTTCTGTTTTTCTCAGCATCCATTTTCCCAGATGTGCCTAATGTCTTTGCAGACAGGGCTCATTCTGCCTTACTGATTGTTGAGGGCATCCGCCTCAGGAGCTACTGGGCTCCTGATGATCAGTTAGTCTTTGTCATGGTGGGCCTCATCAAGAACTATGGAAAGTACTGTAATATTGCTGTCATTTTTTTTCTGTTAGCCTTTATTTGGCATAATTTTAGATAAAAAAAAAGTTGTGCTGGGGGTGATGGCTCATGCTTATAATATCACCTGTTTGGGAGGTGCTGATAGGAGAATTAACAGCTTGAGGCCACAGCCTGGGCAAAAAGTTAGTGAGATCCTGTCTCAAAGAATGGCTGTCATCGAGCTACACAGGAGGCAAAGGTAGCAGGATCTCTCTGTTTGAGACTGGCCCCAGCTAAAAAGTTTAAGACCTTATCTGAAAAATAAAGCAGAAAGGGCTGGGGAAGTGGCTCAAGTGGTAGAGCACCTGCCTAGCAAGTGCAAGGCCCTGAGTTCGAACACCAATACTACAAAAAAGAAAAAAAAATTTCCTTCCCTCTCTCCCTCCCTTCCTCCCTTCCTCTTCCTCCTACTTTTTTCTTACTCTGCTTAGCTTAAATAGTTGAGGAGCTGCCAGAGTTTTTCATAGCAGCTATACTACTTTACACTTCTGCTAGCAATGTGTAAGAGCTTCAGATAATTTACATCTGCCCAAATGTGTTGTCCTTTTTCAAAACTATAAACATGCCAGTGAGTATGAAATGGTGTCTCATTGTACTTCTGATTGGCATACCTCTAATGACTGGTGGTGCACAACATCTTTTCATGTGTGTGTCAGCTGTTTGTATGTCTGAAGAAATACCAAGTTATTTTCCCATTTAAAATTTCTTTTGTCTTAGTGTTTTTTATTGTCTTTTTTTTTGTCTTATTGAGATCCTTAATTGGATACATGATTTGCAAATATCCCTATCTGTGGGCTATTTTAAATATACATATTATACACATAAATACTTATATATATATTTTACATATATATATATGTATATTTTTTGGTGGTACTGGGGTTTGAACTCAGGCCTCACGCTTGCTAGGCAGAAGCTCTACCACTTGAGCCACTCTGCCACCCTTTTATGTGAAGGATTTTTTTGAGATAGTGTCTGGCAAACTATTTGCCTGGGCTGGCTTTGAACCACAATTCTCCTGATCTCTGCCTCCTGAGTACCTAGGATTACAGGCTTGAGCCACTGGTGCCTGTCTTAAAAATATTTTTTATTGGCATATATTAAATTGTATATAAGAAGAGTTTTCACCATGACATTTCCGTTCATGCATATAATGCACTTTGATCATCTCTATCCTCTGGTAGTCTTTCTTCCCCGGGTCCTTTTCCTTTCCATCTTCCTAGTAGTCCCCCTTTTCCTTCATGGCCTTGGTTTTTTTGTTTTGTTTTGTTTTCCCTTCGCTTCCACAAATGACAGAAAACGTGACACTGGCTTATCTCATTTAACATGATCTCCACTTCCATCCATTTTCCACCAAATGGCATCATTTCATTGTTAATCGCTGAGTAAAATTCCACATTTTCTTTATCCAGATTTCATAATTTGGCTGTAGTGAATCGTATTACAATAAACACAGATATACAGGTGTTACTTTATTAAGCTGGGTTTGACTATTTTAGGTAGATATCCAGAAGTGGTATGACTGGATTATCTGGGAGTTCTGTTTTTAATTTTTTAGGAACCTCCATACTGATTTCCGTAGTGGCTAGACTAGTTTACATTCCCATCAGCAGTGAGTAAGTGTTCCTTTTCCCTCCACATCCTTGTTAACGTTGGTTTTTATTTTCTTGAAAGCTATTCCGACTGGGGTGAGGTGGAATCTCAATGTAGCTTTGATTTCATTTCCCTGATGGTTGAGGATGTTGAATATTTTTTATGTATTTATTGGCCATTTGTACTTACTTAAAAAAAAGTTTTTTTTGGTAGAACTGGGAGGGTTTGAACTCAGGGCTTTGAGCCTGCAAAGTAGATGCTCTACTGCCATACCTCCAGTCCATTTTGCTCTGGTTATTTTGGAGATGGGGTCTCTTGAACTATTTACTCAGACTAGCCTCAAACTGCATTGTTCCTAGTCTCAGCCTCCCAAATAACTAGAATTATAGGCATGAGCCACCAGTGCCCAGCTGTACTACTTCATTAGGACAGTGTTCATTTGGGGCTGGCAGAGTGGCTCAAGTGGTAAGAGTGCCTGCCTAGCAAGTGTGAGACCCTGAGTTCAAAACCCCAGTGTTGCTGAAAAAAAACAAGAAAAAAAAACGCAGTCTAATATTTAGAGCTGGAGGTGTCGCTCAAGCGGTGGAATGCCTACTTCACAAGTGTGTGAAACCCTAAGTTCAAATCCCAGTCTCACTAAAAGAAGGGGGGGGGGTGCGCGTTCATTTGTCCATTTGTTAATTAGATCATTTGTTTAATTTTTTGAGTTGTTTACATATTCTGAATATTAATTCCCTGTCAGATGAATGTGGGCTCTTATTGTCTACTTTTCATGATTTTCATCTGTTAATGTGTAACTTCTGCTTTTTTGGCAGTACTAGGGTTTGAACTCAAGACCTTGCACTTGCTAGGCAGGCACTGTACCACTTGAGTTACACCCCCAGCCCTCTTTTCTGCTTTTAAATTCTAAATAAATGTTAAAATTAGGTGAAGGTATTACTGTAGACTTTACACATTTTTCATGCTGTTCTTATTAAATATATATTTTGAGGCTAAACAGACAGAATATATCCTTAGTAATGTCTTATAGACCAAAGATTTTATGCTAGAGCTGAAACAAGCCTTAACTATAAAACTGAACGGGGTTTTATATGTAGGCATTCAGAGGCTTGCTAGCAGTCTTCATCTTTGGACTTTATTTCGTACAGTAATTTTCCTTCCCTATGTTATTTTAGGTATTTATGTTTGGGATGTAGAAGGCAGAAAATATTTTGACTTCCTGAGTGCTTACAGTGCTGTCAACCAGGGGCACTGTCACCCCAAGATTGTGAGTGCCCTGAAGAGTCAGGCAGACAAATTGACCTTAACGTCTCGTGCTTTCTATAATGACGTCCTTGGGGAATATGAGGAGTACGTCACTAAACTTTTGAACTACCATAAAGTTCTGCCTATGAATACAGGTAAAGCATTTTCTTTTTTGTTAAATACTCAAGAGAATAATCTCATTTTCTGATAATTTGAGACATTGAAATCTGAACATTTTTACCTCATAGGAGTAGAAGCTGGAGAGACTGCCTGTAAACTCGCTCGTCGGTGGGGCTACACTGTGAAGGGCATTCAGAAATACAAAGCAAAGATTGTTTTTGCAGGTATGCGAAATTAAATATTAACTGCTACAATTTAAAATGTACACTATTATTTACCTCTTTAGTTTACTAGGGAAATATTTCTAACATGTTTTCCTGCTACATGATATGTTATTTTTTGGGGCGGGGGGAGGTGGGGAGAGAAAAAACTTGAGGGATTCCTCTTCTTGGATTTATTTCTAACTTCTTTATATATAAGCCCTATCTTCTTTTTTTAGCGGTGCTGGGAATTAAAACAAGAGTCTTGCACATGCTAGGCAAGTGCTCTGCTACTGAGCTACCTCCCTAGCCAATATTTGAGTCTTAATATTGAACGTGCCCTTACACTATGTTCTTATAAGCTCTTCGGAAAAGTGACCTGAAGTTGTCCTTGTTACACTGCTGGGAATGGTCTAGAGGAGAAACTTGAATTTTGATTAGAGAGACCAACAACTAATTGGGAATCTTTATATGACATTCAAATAATAAGTTCTAAAAACCAAAGCATGTATTGATTTATCACTGTACATGGTCAAAATTCATTTTTTTGATAATTAAGATCATTAAGTATTTTGCTTTGTGAATACATAGAATTAAATTGTAATCTTCATAACAGTAGAACCCAGAGTTCAGTTGATGGCCAGAGGCAACTGGTATTTGAGGTGACAGATTAGTATTTCCAAAGAAGAAATCTTTGTACAACTCTGCAACATGCCATTTTACTATCTTGTGCCTTAGCTTAGTTGTAGGACAATGTAATAGTCTCTTGCAAATAAAAATGGTATTTCTGGTGATTTTCATTCTTATAGACTGTGTCCAGTCTCTTTCATATTAGCAAAGGGTGCAAAGAGGTTTTCACCCAAGTATTGAAAGAAGCTGGTGAGTCAGTGGGGTGGAGAGACAGCGGAAGACTGTCCCAACTGTAAGTCCCTTCCACCTGCAGGTTAAGCTTCAGAGGATGAGGCATGTGAGCTAGGTAGAGGAGAGCAGATAGGTTCCTGTCTCTTCAGTATGTTTTCCTAAACACGCCTCGTCAAAATCAATATGCTGCTGTTTGTGAATGAGTATAAGATAGCGTTAGTCTTGAGAGATGCAGATGAGAGGCTTTTTCAAGAGTAGTGCTTAGAGATGCCAAAAGCTAACACATAATAATCCAGTACTGAGTTAATTGAGCTGCTGCTGGCAGAGGTGGTGGGAAGATTAAAAAAAAAGCATCCTTACTATAGGCAAACCCCCAGCATCTCTACTATTCTTCATTGTTCCTTTCCCTCTCAAATTTAACCCCATCTGGAATTGCCTAGTTCATTTGCTTTGCTGGTTTATGTTATGGTATTTGTTTCCTACTAGAGAAAAGCTCTAAGGGCAGACAGCTTGCCAGGCTGCCATCTCCTGTTCCGAGAAGAGTACCTGTTACACTTCTAGTAGGTCCCAAGTCACACTAATGAGTAAAAGAAGAAAGGCAGGTGTCTGTCATTTAGCATTGCACAGGATTATAATACCTAGTCAGGCACAGTGGAAAATGTTTGGACTACCTGGGAATCTTTGCTGTAAATGAAATTGAAAATACATTCTGTACAGTAGTTAGCCTAAAGTATTGGATTTCAAAAATGAAAACTGCTAATTCTCTTTGAAGAATATTTCTTTTTCATGGCACTTTATAAATGCATTTTCTCTAGCTACAAAGCATGCATTGAAGACCTCAGTTTTTAGGCTTGGGGTGATTCTAAGAAAAGTTTCTATCCTCAGGGCTCTATATAACAGCCAGGAGACTCAGTAGAGAAGTGTCTAAAATAGTAATTGCAAGGCTAGACATAGTGTCAAGTGAACCATGGTGTTTAATATCAGATTTTGTTTTAATAATTGAAAGCTCACTGGAGGTTCTCTAAAGCAAACCCTTGGTTAGGCAAACTTACCAAGGTACTTTGGGGAACGGTGCTTGTTAAATTTGGGAGTTTATTTGGAATAATGACTGCTCATTTCTCCTTTCTAGCTGGAAACTTTTGGGGTAGAACCTTGTCTGCTATCTCCAGTTCTACAGATCCAACCAGTTATGATGGCTTTGGACCCTTTATGCCAGGTTTTGAAATCATCCCATATAATGACCTGCCTGCACTTGAGGTACTTCACTGACCAGGTGGTGCTTAGTTCACGCAAATAGAGATTACTTTGAACAGTTATTTCCTTTGAATTTGTTGATATTAAAACAGGTTAATAAGGGCCAGGGATATAGCTCAGTGGTAGAGTGGTTGCTTAGCATGCTTGAGGTCCTGTGCTCAATACCCAGTACTGCAAAACAAATAAAAAAGATGTTATATGTGTCTAATGAAAATTTACTTAAGTTAGGTCAAAAATTTCAGCCTTATTCTCGGTAATGGTTAACTTGTTTCCAACACAGGGAAAACTACATTTTGTCACCTAATCCCTACCATTTTGGACTTGTGTCTTTCATAACAACTTGGGTATTACCTGTTTAATTACTTGATGCAATTCCTTTACAATTATGAAGCGGAACAGTTTCCTTTTTTTTTGTGGTGCTAGGGATGGAACCTAGGGCCTTGTGCATGCTAGGCAAATGGTCTACCACCGAGCTACATCCTCCCCAAAGTGGAGTACTTTTGTAAAAAAGTCTTAAAATGGCTTTAACAGGTCATTTACTTTAGGTTACATTTATAAGACATTTATGTGTTAGAAAAATGTAGGGCTAGTGTAATTTAAAAGTGAAGCATTTGGAGCTCCTGGGAATTGAATGTCAGTGAGAAATGTTGTATTTGTGAAGTAGAATGTAAGTTAGTACAAAATCTAATTACTTATATCTTAACAGGCAAATATGTTTAGTTTATTATTTCAGATTTCCAATTATGGTAGAAAGGAAGTCATTAAAAATTTATTCCTGTTTCTTTTGTAGCGTGCACTTCAGGATCCAAATGTTGCCGCCTTCATGGTAGAACCAATTCAGGGTGAAGCAGGTGTTGTTGTTCCGGATCCAGGGTACCTAGTGGGAGTACGAGAGCTCTGCACCAGGCACCAGGTTGTCCACTGTTTGATGAGGCCCAACTGGCTCTTGCCTGATTTCCCTTAGCCATTTCAGTTCTACTGGTAGGATAAGTGCAGAGCCAAAATCTCCTTTCCACTAGAGGGAGACTTCATTCCAAGAGCTAGGAACTTTCTAGTGCTTAGAAACCTGCACATGAAGTTAACATTCACAGTCTGGAACACAGGCCAGATGCTGGGCTATGGGCAGAGCTGTAGGCTTCCTGGCCCTAACCATGTCCCTCCTCTCTTCCCCAGAAGCCTTGTATTCTTAATCCTCCCAAACCCTGTGTTGTGTGTGTCCCTGGCTCTAAGTGTTATGATCTCTCTTCCACTTTTCCTACCAATGCTAATATAGTGTATTTTGTTTGCTATTGACATTCCAGAAAGAATCTGGTAAACTTTTATGGGATAAATTAATTGATTTGTCCCAGAGTGCAGCTTTAGGCAGAAAAGCCCTGTAACCCACATGTCTGCATAAGTGCTGCTTCATTATGCAGAGCAGTGCCAAATGGGCCCCTGGGAGGTGGTAGCCTGACAGAGGAAACAGTTGGTGTGTCACAGGACACCCTTGAAAGTGTGCGAGTAATTAAAATGTTTTCATAGACTAGAGGGCATGTCATTGTTACACATTTGTGGGGCGAGGGAAGTGAAATGATGGTCCTTATTTTCCCTGTGGAAATGCAAATGATAATTAATGTTGAAGTGTTGTTTTCCAATAGGTCCTGTTTATTGCTGATGAAATACAGACAGGATTGGCCAGAACCGGTAGATGGCTGGCTGTTGATCATGAAAACGTCAGACCTGACATAGTTCTTCTTGGGAAGGCCCTTTCGGGTGGCTTATACCCTGTAAGTCTAGCCTGTCTTTCTGTTCCTTCTTTCCTGAAATATACCTCTAAAATACTTATATATCCACTGATAGTGACAATCATGCCTCTCAGATGGTTTTATTTTACCAAGTGGGCTGTCAATCACCTGGAATATTTGCAGTAAAAACATTTTAGGGTTCCCTGGTTGATACAGATAGTGAATCTTGATGAATGAATGGAGTGTATGGAATTTGATTTAAATGGGAGCATTTTATATTAAAATTCCTCTTGTTCAGAAACATGGCATTACCAACTGGTTAAAATCCTGACTGATGAATACAGAGGTTGAAAATTTTAATGTTCTGTTGTTTTTTTTCTTGGGTTTGCTATGCAAAGCCACTAACTAGTGTTGGACTAAAGGGCTCTGAAGGGCAGATGTTTTCTGCTGTCTTGCTAAAGAGAATGTGCAACTTTGTTTTCTAAACAGACAAAGGATTTTATCTTGAAATTGGAAAAGATTGTAAATTATATCACTGCAGAAATGATTTTTATTTTTTAGGTCCAAAATTATATTATTCTGTACCATTGAAGTATTACCTAATGTGTTTGTGACACGCTAGGTATTTCTCGGGTTTTTACTGGTAGTTAGGGTGACAGATATAAACTCTTGTTGAAGTTTTATGTAAATTTAATATCAGCTTCATACACTATTTGTGTTCTGCTGTGCTAAGAATAAGAATACTTAGAGAAAACACATGAAGCATTTGCTGTCTTTCAGGTGTCCGCAGTGTTGTGTGATGATGAAATAATGCTGACCATTAAACCTGGGGAACATGGGTCAACATATGGTGGCAATCCACTGGGCTGCCGAGTGGCCATAGCAGCCCTTGAGGTGAAAACTGATAGAGCCAAACAGTATTTACTTCTTTAAGTGGTTTGAGATGTTTCCTAATTTGGGCCCAAGGTGTAATGTGAAATTCTGTAAGCTTGCCAAGTGTTAGAGACCATGAAGTACAAAGGAAAGATTTTGTGAGCAAGGCATTCTCAAAAAAGAAGTTAACCTGCTGCGTCAACCTGTAGACTGGGTTTCCTGAGTTTGCTGTCACCTGGGGCTTAGGCCCCTGAGGCCCTGGCTGGCCCTGATAGAAATCTCACACTGTAACCTACCTACCAGGCCTCTTTGCCTTAGCAAAGAAGTGATTCCTCCCTTCCTTCTTTCCTTCCTTCCTCCCTTTTCTTTTATTTCTTTCTCTCTTTTTTTTTTGGATTTTGAGAGCTGGAGGTCTAGCTCAGTGTTGGAGTATGCTTAGCATGCCTGGGTTTGATTCCCTGTTACTACATAAAAATAAAAATAAAGCTGGGTGTAGTGGTGCACACACTTGGGAGGCTAAGGCAAGAGGATACCAAGTTTGAGACCAGCTTGGGCTACATAGTGAGAATTTGTCTCAAAAAAAAAAAAAAAAAAGTAAAAATAAGAAAAAAGAGATAAATGTAGATTTTAAATACTTTCAGACTTAAGGCATAAACTTGTTATATAATCTCTAAGGATAGACTTTTTAGGGGAAAAAGATTCTATTGTAGTTTAAAAGTTGGATCATATTTATTTAGTTCATTGATGTATTCAAATGACAGCATATCATAAGTTGCATTAAATAAATTGTAATCCTTATTTTGCCATGAAGACAGATTGCCAATAGATCTGTGACTAAAGCAAGGCTCTGAGATGGTGTCTATTTAATTAAAAACATAGGCCTTAAAAAATAAGTGAAAGTTAAATTTCTTGGGTATTTATGTAATCGTGTTTTTCCTTTGTGTGTATTCCCTCTTAGGAACAACCAGTGAAGTGTAGTCTTAACACTTGTGTTAACTTTTTTTTAAACATAGGTTTTGGAAGAGGAGAACCTTGCTGTGAATGCAGACAAAATGGGGACTATCTTGAGAAATGAACTCAAGAAACTGCCCTCTGATGTTGTAACTGCTGTCAGAGGAAAAGGATTGTTAAATGCCATTGTTATTAGAGAAACCAAAGGTATGTGGATAGCACATTTTAGTTGACAGCTAGTGTTTGAAGGAAATAATTGGTTTGGTGCTGGGGATTGCTCTGCTTGCAACCATTAATAACTTATTGACCAAGTCTTTTAGAGTATCTGATTTACATTAATCACATTGACAGTATAGCTCTTTCTTGCAGGAAGGCACATTTAGCTCATTTGGCCTGGTTTTGTTTCTCGGAGACATTTTCTCTGCCTTCGTTAGTCCTGCAGTGCTTGGAGATTCTGATTAGTTTCTGTTAGTCTGGACAGAACACTGTCCTTGGGAGTTTCCTCTTTTGCTGGTTCTTTCCTCACTTAAATGCTTTGTGCATCAGCAGAAGTTGTAGGAGCAGTAGTAATAATAGGAATGATTATGATGATGTTGATAATAAAAGTAATAGTAGCTGTCACTTAATCTGTCACTTAATGGAGGCTTGATGTTTCTCATGGGTCATTTATCACCCTCAAGGGCTCCTTGCTGGATTTTTTTTTTTGTGATAACCCTTCCTTTAAAAGCAGTGGTTCCAGCAGTGGCTGTACTTTGTAATCACTGGGGGAGCCTTTTAAAAAGAATCATAGCTTGGCCTTATCCCAGAGATTCCTATTTGATGGGTCTGGGTGAGCCCAGAGAGTGGTGACAGTGGCTCCGTCAGTGATTGTGCCATGCAGCCTGGGTTGAGAACCACTGCTGTGAGTGATGAAAAGTCTAGTTCCTCACATTCAGAGAGCACATCCATTTTTATAAGGTGTAGCTTTCACTGGGCTTGATTATTGTTTATTCTGTTTCAGTTAATTTTCTGTATCATACCCAAGTTTCCACACTTTACCTCTTGTGACAGGTCACAGTCAAAATGCAGATGCACTAGAAAAATACTGTATACAATTACCTTCAGTCTCTGTGTATAGCATGTATATGAACAGGTGAATTTTGTGTTTAAATATAAGTCTTCTTCCCAAGATACCTCATCTTCCTTATGTATATGCAAGTATTGCTTAATCCGAAACACTTCGGATCCTAAGAATTTCAGATAAGGGTTACTCAGCCTACTGGTAACACAGCAGCCATAGCAACCTGTTTTTGCTTACTGTCTTTTTTGTTTATGAAAAACCAACAAAAAACATGATATGTCTAAACATGCCATTTGAACCTAGTTCTGTGAGTGCTGAAAAGTCAGGAGTAACTTAACGTTTTAAGAATTACAGCAAGGCTAGCTCTGGCCTGAGAGTGTCCTTTCTTGAGCAGGTCCTGGAGATTCTCATTTGTGAGGCTGCTCTTTGCCCATGCATATGACAGAGGGATGTCAAACATGAATCTCTGATGAGCACATATGTGTGACTATTTTTCTGTAGATTATGATGCTTGGAAGGTGTGTCTGCGACTTCGAGACAACGGGCTTCTGGCTAAGCCAACCCATGGCGACATCATCAGGTTTGCACCTCCACTTGTGATCAATGAGGATGAGATCCGGGAGGCAGTGGAGATCATTAACAAGACTGTCCTGTCTTTCTGAGGGTAGGAGCTGTTCAGTGGCCCCAAGAAGCTGGCTGGAGCCAGGGGTCTTGTAAAGCTTTGCTCTTATTGCAGGCACATTCCACTCCCATATGTCTTCAAAAACATTTTTTTTAATACGTATTTTTTTCAGTTGGTACATGACAGAGTGTGACATTTGTGAACCAGCAGTTGACTGTGTAACATAACCAAGGGAATGAATGGCATCTGTTATTTGTTAAGTGTTACTGACTGCATGTGTACTCGCTAAGGTGAAATACATCCATTTGTGTATGAACAGCCTTCAAATCAAGTCTTTCAGTATAATTTACTTTTTTTTAAAAATAATTTTCTTATATAAATGTTTTGTATTTGAAATGGTTATCTCTCATATATTACATAAAAGACTTTCTTCATCTTATAAAATTGAATCATTGTAATCATTGAATTTTAGGGTGATTAATGGTCAAGCATATACAGAATCCTAATTCTAAAGAGTGAACTTTATATTGGTCAACACCAGAGTGTGTTCTATGAGTGTCATTGTTTTGAATGAAGAATTCATTCCTAAATTATGTTTTGAGTGCTCGATTATAGTTTGTAAAAACAAAAAAGTGTATTTTCAATATTTCTTTAAATTTAAAATAAAGCTTATTTAAAAGTGTGTTTTGTGATCAGTGAGCTATTATAGCAGTCATTCCAGGTACCCAGTGTTGGGGTGCTTTCTGAGAATGTTCTTACCTTGCTTTTATTTCTGTGTTTCTCTAAGAGCATTTCTGCTTCCTTTGATGATCTAGGGAAAATAGGAAATACTGAAAAAGATCTAGAAGACAGTCTAACACTTCCCTTTCAAACACTGGCTTTTTTTCTTGTGCATATTTACCATTTTACTAAAGTTATCTTTAACTGTACATGGTAGTTTGCAGCTTTTCTGTTTTTCTTTTTATCCAGAAAGAGCACTTTATATTTCCATTGGTAATTACAAGTGTATCTCATTCTCAAATGACTAGTGTTTTATGACATGTGGCTATATTATAATTTCATCTCATGTCCAGGGATAATTGGGCTTGTTTCAGGTTTTTCACTCTAAATAAACCTATGACTACTTATTGTCTTCACACAATGGTGTGGTTTTTTGTTTTTGTTTTTTATTAAAATTTGTGGACTTTCTTTTGGAGGTGAATATTTTTGTGGAGTAAATCTCTAGAAGGGGCTTGCTGTTCAATAGTGTCTCCTTGTTCTCTGACTTCCCTCAGGTTCTGTGAGGTCATTTTACAGCTCCCCAGGGGGTGTGAAGTCAAGATGGAGAACCTCTGGGCTTTGGGATCTTACTAACATGCAAATTGAGATTCTGAGTGTACCTGAGATTCTGCACTGCCCGCAGGCTTCCTGCAAGGGAGCTACATCCAGCAGTCCTCACTCTTCAGAGAAGGTCTGAAGGCCAGGTCAACTTAACAAATGGAGTTCCTGGCTAAATTCTATGAAGCCTTTAATGTCTAGTGGGAGGAAGTGGGTGGGCAAGCACAGAGTTGTGCAGAGCAGTTAGAACCTCAGAGCCGGGACGGTAATGAGGGTAATGGTCCTTGGAGTCCAGGGCTGTGTTCTAGGAGCCATGGGATTGCTGAAGGAAGGGAGGGAAGCAGGGAAGGGGTGCTGCCCCAACTACATTAACAGATCTGCCAGGTAGAGTTGAGGGTTTGTTCAGTCCACTGAAACTTCTTTCGGCCTGCCTGAGTGTGGTAGTAGGATCTGCATGAAGTAGTGAAGAGGGAGATCCTGGGGACAGGAGGTGGTTAGTGGGGATGCAGGGAAGAGCCATAAGCTTTGGAATTGGGCTTGGTGTGGACTGTCAGAGCTATGTCTTAAAAGCCAACTTTTCTGAGGAGGTGGGATATTATCCACCTTTTAGGAAATTGATGGGGATTAAAAGATTGTGTGGGTAAGGCCTCTGCATACTACTGTCAACATAATATAACTCTTTTTTGCATTAATAGGATTTTAACTCAGAGCCTCATGCTTGCTAGACAGGTGCCACACCCCAGCCCTTACAGCTGCTTTAAAGAAAATGTTTATTCTGAGCCAAATAAGAGACCTGAACCAGGAACATAGACTCATTACCCTGAGTTATGTTTCACTGTGGAAGAGATTATATGAACTTTTATAGTCAGAACAAAAGAAATCAATGTGTGTACAACATACACGGGCGGGGTTATCAGGTGTATGAGGGGTCTCCTATCGGATTCAGATGTTATCTTTATGGCATACTTAGCTTTAGGGTTGGTGGAGCCTAGAGGTATGGTAGGCTTAGCAAAACCTTTCAAGAGGTTTTTTTTCCAGTGGTGACCATGTTAGGTCAGATTCTGAGGTTGCTAATAAATGCCTATTAAGTACTAAAGAGAGTCTGAGATGACTTTGTTTACCTGCAATATTCCATCTCTAGTCAGAAAATTCTAGTCAGCCAAGGTCAGCCTGCATAGAAGTGACTTCAGAGAACTTCAGAACTCTGGCTCAGAGTTGTAGATACTGTCCCCTTGCACCACAATTGGAAGGAGGAATTGGGGAGTGAGACTTTCAGATAAAGAATCTTCTGGATAAAGGTGAATTCCAGGTAAGGAAAGATGGGAGAGAACTGACAGGCCTGGCTGTACCATGAAGGGGAGGAGCAGTCCAAAGTAGAACCCACAGAGTTTGAGATACCCAGATACACGGCCTGGGGATGTCCATTCAGAACACCACCACACTACCCCTCTCCCGCATCCATGGCTTGTTCTTTGGATTCTGACCTTCCAGGACCACCTCATCTCTATGACCTGGAATAGTTTCATTGCACGTACAAGAAAACAGGTGGGATAGGAGATCAGATTACCTAGATTAGTGAGACAGAAGGGTCCCCAGAAATTTCCATTATGACCTCACTGACCTTAAGTGGTGGAAAGAAGGAAAAGCAGGATGGACCAGAACAAGGATAGGAATGAGGACTAGGGCCTGACCAATCAGAGCATGGCAGGCACAACCAACCAGAATGCTGCGTTCTAGATACCTAATTAGCATAGAGATGAGCAGTGTCCTGGAGGAAATGCATAATAACCTCAGACCACATCCACTTGGGACCCCTCCCTTCCTTAAAAAACTTCTCTAACTCTACATCCACCTTCATTGTCCATGAAGACACCCCTCCCTTTGGCTAAACACCTAAGCCAGCAAGGTTGAGTGGAGGTTTTCAGCCCTACATAAACCTGTTACAGTAACACACCAGATGATAAGGACAACCAATGCATGCCAAGCACAGGAATTTGAGGTCCTCACCCCCATAGGATGGACACATTTCATGTGAGGACACACTTGGGAAGTTTAGATTCGTGGCTCTCAATATTGGCAGTACAATAGAGTCACCTGGTCTGCTTGCTTAAAAACATCAGCATCAATGTCCAGGTCACCTCCTGTCAGAATCTTGGTGATTCTGGTGGTAAGTGTTCCCCGGGGGAGTGTAGTGTGCAGCCTTTGCAAAGTGGACGCTGAGTGTAAATGCAGGGTGTCATCCACTCAACCATGCTGGCACTGGGTCAGCACTGAGGGGCGACCTGTGAGTGAGGCACACCGTCCCTGACCTCATGGGACCTTTTAGTAGGCACATTTATTGGAAAAAATGTTTGAGTTCTACTTAGGTAGCCCAGAGGACAGAGATTGAAAGAAACAGTATTGAACAGTCTGTACTGGGCACTATTCCAAATAGGTTATGCCTCATCTTAGGTACTATTACCCCCATTTCCAGATGGGAAAATCAAGGTTTATAAAGACAAAACTTGCTTAGTTCGCTGAAAATAGTAAGTGGTATCACCCTAGAGCAGTAGAAAGCTTCCGAGGGAGGCCAGAGGTGGCCCAAGGTGTCCCGAGGCTGGGGGTTGGGGGCATCTTTTGTCTCGGGAGCAGAGTGAGATGACCTTGGTGTATGTAAAAGCATTTCCATTTGTTTCTAACTTATGGAAGGGATTCTTAAGAATACCAGCGTGAGCCATTGAAATGAATAATAAACACAAAAGCCGTTTAGTTCATTTTGGATAAACTAAAATCTACTTCAGGACTTCTCCATTGTTCCATGCATGTATAATGGCTTGGAGGAGTTTTATTAGTTCCTCAGCTTTTATTTTGATTAATTTGCAAATTAGAATTTCCTCCTTTACATCAGTCCATCCTTCAAATTGTTCATGAAATAGCTGAACTAATATGGCTTTTATAATTTGCATCACCATACTTGAGCACTGAACAGATGATAGCAAAGAATAAAATGCTGGGTGGAGGGCAATGTAGGGGCAAAAGAAAGTTCCCCTCCACCCTTTGGAGGTTCCCAGGAATAAACTAAGATTAAATAAAAGAACAGGCTGCAGAACTGGAATCACGAGGGGACTGTAATACCCTCCAGCCCCAAATTATTCTGAAGCTTATATGTGTTAGGGAAAATGCCGCTCACGAGAAAAGTCTCATGTCCAAGAGCAAGGTTTACTGACAGGCTCGAGCTGTCGGGCTGGCCAGGGAAAGATTAGAAGAGGGAGTTTGAGGGAGTTAGTGCACATGCAGGAGTTTCCATTAGGGGTGGAGCTATCTTAGAGTGCGGGAGTTTCTGTTAGGGGTGGAGCTGCCATTGGAGGTGAAGTTGCCTGGGGGAGGTTCCATTTCTCAAGAAGTGAAGTCTGAGAATAAAATGGCCACCAATTCACAAAATGGCAATATTATTGCTCTATTATTCCCCCATTTTTTCTTTAATAATGATGAAGGTAGGGGCTGAGGATCGGGAATCGGGGCGAAGTGTTGGTCTCTTAGTTGCTTAGACTGTTGAGATGACCTTCGGGTTCAGGGTGCAGCTGCTTGGATGGACTGGGTAATGGGCTTTATAGGAGGGGCCAAGCTGTGAGGGAGGGAGAGAGTTCCTGGTCTCCAATTATCTGTGATCACCAGATGGAGGGGTCAACATGCCTAGCTAGTTGAGAAACTGGAAGTTCCTGAGATTTTGCAAGCAGCGAAACAGGTAGGGGGACAAGCAGGGGAGTTTGGCAAGCAGTGAGGGGGTCTGGTTTTGGTGTTAGCTTCGGGAACTTCTGCCCGCCCCAAGAATGCCAGGGACCTAACATTCCAACCTTTTGTTGGTATTATGGGTGCCGATTGATCTAGCTGCTTTGTGGGGGCATCGTTAAGGGGGTTCGGCTAGAATTTGGAAATTTGTGAGGTCCCCAGGAGTGGAGGCTGATGGTTTTTCCCAGGCTTCATTTGCAGAAAAGGCCAGTTGTTGGTAGGCTGGAGAAGCATCTGGTGGGAAGTCTGCTGAGTTTCCCTAGGCAATCCTGGAGGCATCTAGGGTTAAAGAGCATTTTCCTGGTTTAAAGGTTTGCACATGTGCAGCTGTTTTTCTTTTTATAGTAGCCTCTAAAATGGACCTAACAGATTGTATAGCCAAGGGAAGGAAGCAGGGAGGTAGCATGCATGCTTCCAGAATTAGGCCCACTGCCCTTACCAGTGTTTTAAGTACACCTATGGCAGAAAATCAAGAGCCAGATGAGGACTAAGAACTTATGTAGGAGTGGAAGAGGGAGAGAGTTTGTGGGAGAGGCATAGCCATGTAGGGCCCGGCAATATGCAAGAGTACTCATCCTTTGCTGTATTGGAAGAGTCTGAGGTGTTTTATCCTTGAGAAGTGCTGCCACTGGGGGATCCCATTGAGCCTGACAGTGGTGGGTGTCGTGAGGATGACCAGATGAGGGCCGGTCCACCGAAGTCCCAATGGAGAGGGTCAAAGATCCTTTAGGAAGAACAAGATCCCCTGGTTTAACAGAAATTATTATAGGGTGGGCAGGATCTGGTCTGCATGCTCTCTGAGAAGTTCTCTAAGAAGGTTAAGATAAGGTAGGTAGTCAGCCGGAGGAGCAGGGTTTGTTGGAGGCAAGTTTCCTAAGAGAAATGGGCAGCCATGCACTATTTCAAAGGGGCTCAAGAAGGAAGGGCTTTGGGGGGTGGTCCATTGTGGGGTTTTTTTCTCATTGGCCAGGGACTCGTGGGCTTTCTCAGGTGAACTTGTTTGGTTTGCACCTTTATTGGGGGAGGGGAAGCAGTCTTAAGAGAATTTATTATGTAAGACCCAAATAGAAATATTAGAAGGAGCATAAAAAGGTGTCTGCTAAGGGCTTGCATATCTAGGGATCCAGATTCTGCAAAATCCTGTAACTCCCAAGAAAGCTCTAAGCTGCTTTGTGGTATGGGGGAGTGGGAAACAAAGGATTGGGTTGATTCCCTCATGACTCAGGGAGTGAGTCTGTCACTTTAAGGCCACGCCTAGGTAGGTGTGAGGTAGGGGCTGACTGTCAGGACTTAGGTTAAATGTAACACTCTTAGATAAAAGAGGGCTTTAGCTTATTATTTTATATAAATTTACATTTTTAACTTTGTAAATGTTTGTACCATATTTAGATAAAGTGTAGACACAACACTGTTGCAAAGTGGTCATTTAAGACACATGAGCAAATATGTAAATGAGCTCTGATTTAGTAGTACAAAGCTTGACAAGATCAGCAGAAAACACAAATAATTTCTTTGATAAAATCTTTCCCCCTAACAGTTTTTTGTAGATGTTACTCAGAGCAGAACAATAACCTTGTTATTTTATAGACACAGAAAATTTGATTTTAGTTTGACATGACCCTAAAAATCTTTTAGGCAACTCTTAGTCAATTTTAACTTTATTACACATTGAAGCTTTTTATTATATACCTTTAAAACTTACTCAGACCTTCATAAAACATACTAAACCCTTTGATGGCTTGTCCTTATCCCCCCTATTTGAAACAATCTTTAGGACAAACCCTTCTTTACAAAATCCTTTCTCATCCAAAAAAAAAACCACCATTCCCTTTTCTTTAACTTCTCAAAAAATACATTCAATACCTATCTATATCCTTTTCAGTTGTTTACTTTGTAACTTGTATTTTAAAATTAACTTTTATAAGAATTTTTAATTTATTATTGGAGCTGGAGCAACTAATTAGTAGCCCTTGGTTTTTTTTAAGGAATTTATGATAGGCATAAGGGCTCATGTCCCTTAGGCTTGAGGGGATGTTTTTGGTGTGGAAACTTTGAGGGATTTTGAGCTTTATTTGAACAGGCAGGGCCGTCCTGGCTCACCCTACAGTCATCCCATTAGTCCACACTGTGGAATCTGTTTGTTCCTGAAGGAGGGGACAGCAGAGATAGCTGCCTGGGGGGAGGAGAATTTGAGCTTTTAGTTGAGATAGTAAATCCCATCCCAGCAGAGGCACTGGAGTTTCAGGGACTATAAGGAAAGAGTGACAGAAGAGGAGGTCTCCTCAAGAGCAGACCAGAGGCTGGGTAAACTAGTGCTCTAGGGGCTGGCCAGATTTGCCCCGAACAATAACTTTTGTCATTGGACCGGGGACCTGGAGAGAAAGGTAAGACAGAGAAATGGACTCCACTGTCTAACAGGAAAATGACCTTTCGTTTTTCTGCCATTATGGCTACCCCGAGGCTCCTTAACATTGATGCCAAGAAGTGGTGGGTGGATAGGAGGCTGGACTCATCAATCCATAGGAGGTGGCACCTCGCTGTCAATCTGGAGATGGGGGGGTTGGGGGGATGGGGTAGCACTTAGACCTCCAGTGGTTACCTTTGCAGAGAGAGCAGGGTCCTGGTTGGGGGTAGGGCTAATTCCCGGGCTGTCCCCCTTCTGAACATTCTCTGCAGAAGTGCCCCTCCTGTCCACCATGGTATACCAAGTTCAGGACGCAGGACCCAGTCCGGTGGGGCCCTCTCTGAGAGCAGCAATGAGGTCATGATGTCTCTTATCTTTTTCTCTCCTTTTAGTAAGGTCCTGGTTATAGTATACAGACATGGCTAGCTGTATTAGTTGATCCAAAGATTTTTCCCATCAGCCACAGTTTTTTTATGAATATCTGGGGCTGACTGAGTTAGAAATTTATTTTAGAGGAGAACCTCTCTTACCTGTGACTCTGGGTCCACTATGGTATGCTTTTTGATAGCGTCCTTAAGATGCTGTAGAAAGGTAAGGGGATTTTCTTCAGGATGTTTCTGTACTACAGTTACCTGGGAATAATTTAGAGGTTTGACTTTGGCCCTTTTTAGCCCTTCCACTATGAGATGACTGAAGTGATGTTAATGCAATTTATTTTCCTTACCATTTTTTTTTTTGATTTAGCAATTTTGGGGAATTGAACCCAGGGCCTTTCACATACTGAACAGACACTCTCCCACTGAGCTATGTCCTCATCCCCAAATATTTTTTCTTTTTCCTTTGGCCATATTGGGACTTGAACTCAGGACTTTATGTCTACAAAGCAGCACCCTACTGCTTGAGCCATATCACCAGCGCCTTTTAGTGTGGATCTGTCAAGGGGACTGCCTGTGCCCCTGTAGGTATAGGCACATTTATTCCCTCATTTCCAGGTGCCACTAGTATTGGGGTTCATTGTAAATGGTAATCATTTCCAACCTGAGTGGCCTGGGCCAGAACCCATTGCTTTTCTAATGAGGAAAGAGTCTGGTCTAGTAGAAGCATAGTATCCTTTTATGTTGATTCAAAGGTTTGGATCACAGAGATAAAGGCTTGAATGTATTTGTCTGGCCATCAGTACAGCTGTCCAGATGTTTTTGAATTTCTCTTAGATCTGATAACTGGAAGGGGACATAGATTTGCCCTCCTCCTACCATTGCCTGTTGAAGGGGGAAGCACCCATTAGGAGGCTCTGAATATTGGGGTGGCTTAGAAGGTAGGGCACAGGGTGGAGCAGTAGGGATGGGGGCCTTGTCATTGATATGGGGCTTTTTGGTCCTCCTTCCCCATGTTTATCCTGTGGCTTACAAAGAATGGCCAGCGCTTGAGTAACTAAATAGCAATTGTGGAGCCAATCTGGGTGGTCTCAGAGATGAAAATGAGAAGTTTAGAGACCACAGTAATGCCCTTTATGCTGTTCCTGAGACCATAACCTTGAGCTAACAATTGGCTTACAAGGGCTGGGTCTGGTGGCCTGAGGTGTGAGGTGGGGCTAGGAGTGGGGCTTGCACAAGGTGCCGCCTCCCACCCCACATACACCCGGGACAAGCGACCCTGCCTGCCTAGGGCTGATCCTGCAGCCTGTTGCCCCTCCCCCCTTCCTGTGTATTCGCCCTGTGCATGTTTATTTTTCCTCTCATCCCTTCTAGGGGAAGTGGTGGCAGGCCGCAGCCACCGCCATGTGTGGCTGGCGGCCTAGGATGTGTGTTGGGTCCTCTCTATGGATTCTCTTAGCTATGGCAGGCGTTCCTTCTGTGCCCAGGGGCTGACATCCCTGTGCATGAGTGTGCCCGTTTGTTTTCCCTCCTCCTCTTGTGGGGGCTGTGTTAGGGCATGAGTGTGGCAGCTGCAGTGTTTTTGCAGGCACCTCTGCCTCTGCCAGTGCCTAGCAGTTGATTTAAAGTTGCTTTGGACCGAGGGGGCTGACCAACTAGTGGGAATAACTTAAGTCCAAAGAACCATGCTGTAAGTTTTTCATGGGAGGCCAGGGTCCCAGTAAGCCCAGGGAGAGGAAGGCAGACAGAGATAAAGGACACTCGGTGAGACCATGGAAGGAACAGAAAAGGTGTCCTGACATCTTAGGTAAGGGAGGGGAAGGCAGAGCCTGGAGGCATGACACACGCCTGAGGGATTAGCGATCACATGTGCCTCTAGGTCGCGCCCATTGACTGGTACTGGAGCACTTTCAGCAACATGAAACCTCCACTCTTGGGTCACTGTCTCAGGCAGAAGGGGCATTAGACAGGGGGGAAAAGAGAAGCAGTCATCAGATGCCATAACCAATCAGGACTCCCCCAACATAGCATGAGGTGTACCCGAATAAACCCTGGGCTTGGTCTCGGTCCACAGGGAGGGAGCATGAGCTCCCCAGATCCAGAATCGCCTTGAGGCCAGAGTTGGCAAGGAGTGGCTGGCTTGACACCATGATGGGAAAGTCCCTCAGGAAGATAGGAAGAGAAAGGCAGGGCAAGCAGCACAAGGAAGTCTGCTTACTTGGGGAAGGAAGATGTTTGGGAGAGGATTTGGTTGGTTTAGAAGCTAATAGAACCTGCTCAGGGGAACAGGAAGTACAGAGAGAGATTTTGGTGCAGAGATAGGAAAAGGATTGGATGTAGGGTATTTCCTTCCATTTACCAGCACGCTCACAGAAATTGTATAAATCCCTTAAAATATTGGGATCAAAAGTCCCATTAATTGGCCATTTGGAGGCATTGTCTAATGGATATTGAGGCTAGGCCTGATTACAGAGAAAAATGAGCTTTTGGGGCTTAAGTCAGGCATTAGGTGAAGGAGCCCAAGGTTGGCCAGGAGAAATCCCAATAGGGAGTCTGAAGCAATTTGGGAAGGTCGAACTCTCATGGTGAGGTCTCCACTGAGGAGAGGATATGATGGGTGTTCCTGAGATATTGATTTCTCAGGAGAGAGTAGAGGTGGGACTCCTGGGAGGGATGTCTCCATCACTGGGGGCCCACAGTCCTAGGGGACCCGGCCCCCAGGGACAAGAGAGAACCGAGACCTAGCACTAGGATTTCAAGGAAATAAGAAAGTGAGATCAGGGCTCTGCGTGTGTGGAGGACTCACCGAGAGAGAACCTAGAGGGAGGATTGACTGGTGGTGGATGGTGAGTGGAGGTGCACTGGGGTGGAGGAATTCCCTGTGAGCAGTGAGGGCGTCTGCCAGGATCAGGGGTCCCAGCAAAGCAGCTCAAATCGCAGAGGAAGGGAATGGGAGTTGAACTTTTAGATAGAAGAAAGAGTAAGGTGTCCTGGCCATCTGCCTTGTGGCTGTAGTGGGCTTGGAGGCTCTGGAGGACAAAAGGGGGAAAGAGAGAGAAAGAGAGAGAGAGGGCAGGATGGGGGGGAGGCCGGGAGAGCAAGGTCAATGCCAGGAGCGCACTTGATCTGAGTCACGGCACCAAAATGTTAGGAAAAACGCCGTTCACAAAGAAAGCTCATGAGAAAAGTCTCATGTCCCAGAGGAAGGTTTAATGACAGGCTCGAGTTGTCAGGCTGGCCAGGGAAAGATGGTGCAGCATTGACTCTGGGCTAAGTGTGGCTTCTATAGAAGACAGAGCTTGAGGGAGTTAGCGCATGTGTGGGAGTTTCCATTAGGGGTGGAGCTATCTTAGAGTGTGGGAGTTTCTGTTAGGGGTGGAGCTGCCATTGGGGGTGAAGTTGCCTGGGGGAGGTTCCATTTCTCAAGAAGTAAAGACTGGCGAAATTATTGCTCTACCAATATGTCCTTTTCTTTTTTTTCCTATAGGGGAGGGAAAAATGGAGACATTTTTGAGGGGTTATGATGGTTGTTGGGGGGATCAAATGATCCCCTAGACAGAAGTTAGCTTGTAAAAAGATTCTCTTTGCAATTTGAATGAGCCTAAGGGACAGGAATCCTGTAAGGAAGGGCCATGGAGCTATGTTACATTCCTCAGGATTCTTTCTTGAGAAAGACAATGAGATTTCTGGGTGGGGATTAAGGCACCTTTTGTAGTTTACTCTTAATGCAGATAAGAGAATTCTAGAGAATTTCTCCTTACATGGGTGGGCAGACACAAAACAGCTTTTCCTTTAGGTCAACTGCTTTGCATGCCCCAAACCTGTTTTCAGGGTATCCTTCTCTGAGCCCTAAAGGAAGGACCTGGCTTAAAGCAGAGATTTAAGTATGAGTACTGAGCTCAAGTCACCATATAAATGGCCCATGGAGTGCCTGGGGGCTACTGAGGTTGATGCTTTTCCCCAGACTGGCAGGGTTGTCTTCTTTCCTGAGAAGGGAGATGAAGGGTACTAGGAAGAAGTCAGATCCCAATCTTTCCTGCCCTCCTTTTTCACCCCCAAATCAGTTTATGGCTACTGAGGGCCAAGCCTTATACCTAGTAACACACTGGAAGGAATTACTCCTGGGACTGTATGAGGTGCTCAAATTGCTTTTGCTGGAAAGCACTGGCTACTTCTTGGGTCCACAAATTAACTAATAGCAAGAGAAAAGCCTGGCATCTGTCCTCCATTTTGTATCTGTCTCTGCTCTAAGTCATTCTTTTTGTAGTCACCTTGGATTCCAGAATGGACAGGACTGATAACATCTTTATGACAAGAGACTGAAACTTCCCATAAGTGATGCATGGATGACACACGTAGAAATTTCAGGTGCTCAGGGTTCTTGAGCCTGCTCTGAGAATGAAAGCACAGAAAGACTCCAATAGCAGAGGTCACAAAGATTTTATTTGTAGAGAAGAGAAGAGAAGAGAAAGACTGCATATTGGGGAATGCAGGGGGACCCTGCATCCCTTGAGTCAGGATGGGGAGTGGGTTTTATAGCCTTTTTTTTTTGCTTTGCCTGAGGGTGGAGATGCCTTTCAGATGCAGACGGGCATTCAAGTCCCCCTTCTCAGTGACCACCCTAACTGCTGTTAGGAATAGGGATGACGAAGTCTATTCAGTAACTGCTTCCTCCTGACAGGGGATGATGAAGGGGTCCACAGCATCAGGGCTGACCATAAGAGGGGTCGTCAAGGGGACCGCAGTAATAGGTTGTTTTCATCTCCACCAGAGGCATTTGTAGTTTGATGGATTCTAGGCGAGAAGAAATAAACTTGACAAGTAAGTTTAAAATGCAAGGCCCAAACACAAGCAAGAGAATAATGGCAACTATAGGCCCTAGGAAGGGTAAGAACCAAGTCCTGGAGGGGAGCCAGGATTTTATTTGTTCCCATACCTGAGTAGAAACCTGAGTTTCAAGAGATTGCTCCCGGAGCCATTTAGCCTGTTGGAGAATGTAGCCTGCACGTTCCTCTACAAAGCCTGAAGTGTTTATATATGTGCAACAGGAAGTACTGGTGATGGCACATAATTCCCCTTGTTTGGTCAAAAGAAAATCTAGGGCCAGGCAGTGGTCCATGACCACACAGGCAAGGGATGACAAAGACCTTTGCATGTCCTTGATGGCAAGGCCTACCTGGTCTGAGGTGTCCTCTACCACTTTGGTTAGGGTTTTTGCAGTTACATGATTGGCAATCACCCCATAGCTGATTCCAGCAAGGGATGCAACTAATGCTGTTCTCCCTAAAACTATTAAAGTACTCTCCCTTTTATTCCTGTGGGAAGCTGTTCCTGTTCTTTGGGAAAATTCAGTTTGTTGTATTATAGTATTATTCCAAAAAGAGATATGTTCAGGATTAAGTATTAGTTGGGCAAGAGCCCAGTTTCCTGTAGTATGGTTTGGGTGTAGACATGGCAGCCCCCATACCTGGTCCTTTTTCCATGACCTTCCTACAAGGAGATATCCTTCCTCAAGGCATAAAATACCTTGGGTGTTGTTAGTTTGGGCCTGGGAGGTGTCTTCTGGAAACAAGTCGTCAGAGACATTAAGGGTGCTGGTAGAAGATGGAGGCACAGGGGGTGGAAAGGTAAAGTTATACAGTTTTCCTAATCCTGTCGTGTATTTTGTTAAGGTACATCTGTGATGGCCAGTTGTAAGTATGCAATAAGAGTTTTTCCCACTGAGGTTTGAGGGCTCGTTTAGCTTGGAGACAAGGCTCCCATTACAAGCACTAGCCCTAAGCATATCGG
This sequence comes from Castor canadensis, assembly GCF_047511655.1. NCBI lineage: Eukaryota > Metazoa > Chordata > Mammalia > Rodentia > Castoridae > Castor > Castor canadensis. The sequence continues at coordinate 7,985,145 of NC_133392.1, forward strand.
GACTCATAAAACTGGGGCTCTTAGAGTTATTCATACAGCACCAGCTGGCTGTGAGATGATAGTCACCTTTAAGGGTGGTGAAGTCAAAAATGTCTTTTTTGAGATGTAGGCCCTAGGTCTTTGATTGACAAATGATAAACCGGTATATCGTTGTCTGGGACAGAAGCATTAAACATCCAAATTTTTGCCTGAGAAATGAACCCAAGCCAAGAGTGAGACATAGTAGGCTGGTTCTTCCACAGGACCCCTGGAAGAGGAACCATGGCATAGGGGAAGTTGCCTGGCCTGAATATCAAAGAAGGGAAGGAACCCTGAGTGAAATTTAATAGGACCCATGCTGGCAGGTGAGCATCTGTTGGTCTCTCAGAGCAAACCCAGGAGTCCTTTAGTGGAGATTTTGGAAGGGTAAATGCTCGAGAGAGACTTAAGAACATGTTGGTTTTCCATGAAGGGCTATAGCTCTTCCCATCTGGGGGTGCTAGTGTTCCCAGAAGACCAAACCCTATGGCAATATAGTTAGCAAATAAAAGGAACAAGCGAATGCTTTTTTGGGGGGCTCTAGTCTAGCTAGAGGGAGCGGTAGCAGCTAACCCTATTCCCAAAGTAATTACAAGCAGAATGAATAGGCTGATTAGGAGGTATTGGAGGTTTGGATAAAGAAGGCTTATGGAGGTGACTTATCTGTATCTGTAGGTGTTTTCTTTTTGAACAACAGTTTTAATCAATCCAAAGGTTCACATGAGAAGGAGGCAGGCTCCAGTTCTGGGTCCAGAGGTGGAGATGTGACGTTTGAAGAGGAATTCCAGCCATTGACTCTTGAGTGATGGATCCAGGAATCCAGGCCGGCCACTCGCACTGTCATCGGAGTAGACAGGATAACTGGAAATGGCCCCTCCCAGAGCGGGTGTTTAAGTCTGGATTGGATTTGGAGACTTTATGAGGACTAGGTCACCAGGGCAAAAGACAGGCAGTCCCTTTATATCCTCCCTGGGGGTGGCTTGTTTGATCTCCGAGAGTGCTTGTTGGAATTTAGCAAGTTGAGTGACATGGGAAATTAACTGAGCTGTCTCTTGGTCAAGAAGGAGGTCATTGGTTAGAAAGGGCCTGCCATATAGAGATTCAAAAGGGGTCAGTCCCTGCTTGCCTGGAGAGTTTTTGAGCCTGATGAGAGCAATAGAGAGGAGCTTGGTCCAGGGGGAGTGGGTTTCTTGGGCAAATTTAGCCAGGTATCTTTTTAAAAGTTCATTTGTTTTTTTCTACCTTTCCAGATGACTGGGGGCACCAGGCACAGTGGAGGTGGTATTCTATGCCTAGTGCCTGAGTTACTTCTGCCTTAAATGCAGGCCCATTATCACTTTGAAGGCTTTTGGGGAGGCCAAAGTGAGGGATTATTTCTGTGATTAGAACTCAGATCACCTCCCTAGCACGTTCTGTACTGCAAGGAAAAGCCTCCACCCACCCAGTGAACACATCCGCAAATACTAACAGGTTTTGACTTTGGTCCCCCTGGAATATGGGTAAAGTCTAGTTGCCATTCTTCCCCAGGATAGGATCCCTGTCTCTGTGCTCCTGGCACCTGGAGTCTATTATTATTGGGATTAATTTTTTGGCATGTTTCACATCCCTGTACCACTTGTTGGGCAGTGTCTCTCAATTTAGTCCCCCAAACATTTTGTTGACCAAAATCAAAGTATTATCTAAGCCCAAATGATAGAATTGGTGGAGAGTCTTAAGAATTCTCCACTGGAGTGCCTCAGGGAGCCATAACTTTCCTCCGGGGGACACCCACCAGCCTCGGTGATCTAACTGGTACCCTTGGTCTGAGGCTTGCTTACTTTCCTCTGACTGATAATGTCGTCTCTCTGGGGGAAGGGAGTCCTCTCCCAGAGGAGAGGGCCAGCTGTATATTCCTGCATGGTTGCTCGTTTAGCAGCTTTGTTTCCCTTTGCTATCTTATCTTCTCCTTTTTGATGACCTCTACAATGAGTCACCGAGACCTCTTTAGGCAATAGAACAGCATCTAGGAGGGCTGGTATGTCACAAGCATGTTTAATGGGAGAGCCTGTTGTAGTTAGCATTCCCCTTTCCTTCCTTTTTACAGAACATATCTAATTGAAGAATGGTATTATAATTAATGTTCCCTCCTTCTGGCCATCTTTCCTCATCTCCCAGAGGATACTGTGGCCAAGCCTGGGTGCAGTAAAACTTGAGTCACTTTTGCTGAAGACTTTCTGGATCAAGATCTTTCCAATGTTTTAATAAGCAGGCAAGGGAAGATCCTTCCTGGATCCTTGAGGCTTGATTCCCCATCTAAAAAAGGGAAACAAGGATAATTGGTCACCTTAACAGAAGTTTCTCCTTTTATCTAGGCATCCCCAGATGAGCAGAAACTCTAGTGGGACAGGGCGTCCCTCTCTCCCTTGCTCCTTGTGAGTTCCCACTGCCACTTGTGGGTAAAGTTGTGGAGGATTTACAGATATTTCAGGTGCACCCACCTCCCTGAAATGATATTTGACCAATCTCTTATCTATTTCAACTTGCCTGTTTGCCCCATGACCCAGGTAGTTCTGGTTCTCCTCTACTGGCTGAAGGCTTGTAATTTAAAAATAACCTTTATCAAAGTAACCAAGAGGGCTTGCATGGCCAGAGGGATGATCCCTGTAGTGGCGTGGATGGGGACTCCTGATTAAGTAGACTTTTGTCCCCCTATATATTCTGTGAGGCATATATGCTTTTTATGAAAAGAGAGAGTGAGAGCATCTGGAGGCTTTTGCTCCGGTAAGGGGCAAAAACAAAGACCTGATGTTTCTGCCTTTTAACTGTTTTTTTTTTTTCTTTTCTTTTCCCTGAGGGCAGGCTGTGGAACCTGTCTAACCAGCTAACCTGATGCTTGACAAAGACATTTAAGCCTAAATTGGAGATTAGCAGTTTCTGGTGCCTGTAGGGATTTCCCCCAAACTCTCTGAAGGAAGCTCATTGCTGTTTAGAGCAAAGGGGGGAGGGGACACTCATCCTGAACTACTTGGGAAAGGGGAAGGAGAGGCTGAGGGATGGGGGAAAAGAGAGTTTCCAGGCTCAACACATGAGGGATTATTGGTCATCCCTGCTGTCCAGGTCAATCCTGCCCAGGGGCAGTACTGGAGCACTGGAAGCAAGGGGTGACCTCCACTCTCAGGCCACAGAAACCATGAAGGAAGCATAAGAGATCTGACTGTCTGTTTGCCATGGACATGGCTGGACGGGTCCAAGACTTAGCTGCCTTTGGAGCCTCAGGGCAGATCAGGAAGTTGCGTCCCCAGCCTTTGGGTGACATGGGGAGTGCCCCAGCCAGAACACCTTTTGTGGCTTGAAGACAAACTTTCCTTTCCACCGGCTGTTTTCGGACCTCCTCTTAAGTGGGTCAGATCTTGAAAGAGAGAGAGTTAGAGATTAAGGAAAGGAAAAAAAATGCCTCAGTGCACTGAAGTTGGGCTCCACCCACGTAACATTGGCAGTGTGGTATAAACCCCTACTTGACATCTGTGTTCCCTTAGATTGCCTGCCTTACAGCTATAATGGGCTTGGAGCTTTTCCTCAGTTTCCCAAGGGAGAAACCCTCCTTAACAAGACAGAGAAAGAGAGAGAGTGAGAGAAAAGGTTGACCTGAGAGTTCCACTGTAGCTAGGCCATGGTGGGGGCGGTTCTCTCCTGGAAAATAAACTCCACCAGAGTGCTGGATGTTCATGGTCACATTCCTAGGCAGCCTTTCCCAGTTTGGCACAACCTGTACTGACCTCAGGTGATGGCTGGTCCCTTCATGGTCGCCAAATCTGATGCACAGATGACACATGCAGGAATTTCAGGTGCTCAGGGTTCTTGAGCCTTCTCTGAGAATGAAAGCACAGACAGACTCCAACAGCAGAGGTCAGAAAGATTTTATTTGTAGAGAAGAGAAAGACTGCATATTGGGGAATGCAGGGGGACCCAGAACCAGTGATCCCATGAGTCAGGGTGGGGAGTGAGTTTTATAGCCTTTTTTTTTTGCTTTGCTTGAGAGTGGAGATGCCTTTCAGATGCAGACAGGCATTCCCTAGGGAGAAGGGTCTCCTTGACCTTCTGTGGTCTGTCCTTCATAAGGAACAGTGAGACTTGCAGGACAGACCACCCCTCCAAATGAGGACAATTACTGATAGTGATGAGGCTGCATCCTGGAGTGGGAGCAGTCATCTCATGGGAACCAGATTGCTCCTTTCAAGTGATGACAGGGATAACATCTTCTGAACCCGCTAGGAACCTTTGGATTAAGATAATAGTCAACCAGACCACACCTGTGACTGGGACTGTTTAACTATGCATACCTTTGTCCCCTGCCTCAGTTCTTTGTCTACTTAAACCTATATAGCTCATGTCTGTACCCTGAAGATGGCTGAGGATGAGCTGAATGCTTACTCTGCCTCTTCCCATGGCATGTCCCGAGCTGTGTAATAAGCCTTCTTTCTCTGCCTTCATAATGCCTCTTTATTTGGCATGTAAGGGCAGGTGGCTGTACCTGGCATATGGAATCTCAGCAGTTTGGGCCTTGGGTCCCAAACTCCAGTTTCTAGACTAATTTCAAAATATGTCTGCAAACAATATACAAAGTTGCAGGACTTTCATGGGGAAACTGGCACAGGAGTCTGGCTCTAGGAATCCTAGCATCATAGAGGGGCCACTGCACCGCTAGAGGCTCAGACCAGGAAGAGAATGTGCTCAAAAGCACCCAAGTTGGGCTAGGAACTTGGCCAGGTGCCCTGATGTCTATGTAGGTGGAAGGGCAGCTTCAGTTTTGCTTTTGCCTCTATACTGGGTGACTTTAGGCAAGTCCATGCCTCTCTTTATGAAAAGAAGGGGTTGAATTAGCCTTTTTTTTTTTTTTTGGTTGTTTGTATTTGATTTTTTTTTTTTTTTGTGGTGTTGGGGATCAAACCCAGGGCCTCCGCCTGCCAGCAAGTACCTCTAGCCCTTTAGGCCAGCATTAAAGTGTGGTCCTGTCTGAATTGGTTTCTGGTGGTGGGCCCAGGCTGACCAGTAAGCAGGAGCCCCCAGTCAGTGGGATACCCAACTCAGGTGGTCTCTCAAAAGGCCTTTCGAACCTATAGAAGAGCTAGTCTGAGACCACGGCAGAAACTTTCACGTAGAGACAGCCAGAAAGCGCCCACCACCTTCTGTAAGGTTTCCATTTCCCATCTTGGATGTTAAGATCCCCTTGTGACTTAGTTTCCCCCAAAGTCAGCTTCCCGGGAAAAGAGACATCACTTCTGCAAAGAAAGGTTTTGGGTTCTGGGGAGAGGACTGGGATGCGGCAAGTTGCCTTTTCCCCTCCGAGACCCAGTGCCCCGGGTCTACTCAATACCATCAGGTGACAGGTCTGGGGGTTTGGCACGAGCCGCTCACAGGGCCGGGCCACGGAAGCATCAGGACGGCAGGGGGCGCTGGCGGCAAAGCGTTGCTCCCTGCTCGGCCGAGAGTTGCTGCAGCGCGCGTGCGCGGGGCCGGGGTCGCCGCCGGGATCCGCAGAGCGGGGCCAGGCTCGGGGGCGGGGCCTGGCTCGGGGGCGGGGCCCAGCTGCGATCGCTTCTCTTTGCGGCCCGCGGTCCTCTTGCTTTCCGCGGGGAAGAAGGCCCGGCGCTGCGAAGGCGATGCACTTACATCAAAGTTGTTTGTTACTGTGATTATTAGATGTAGACAATTCAGAAATCTCAGAACCCCCGCCGTTCGGATCTGGGTTCCACCGCGGCTCTGGGGCTGTACTTCTGGCTTGTTGCGGATTTGTGATCGCGGTCACCCCGCTCGGCGACCATGCCCAGCTGCTGCGCCCCATCCGCGCCCCTCTTTTTCTCAGTGCAGAGGAGTCAGCTTCTGAGCGGTGGCCGGGGGGCGCCCTGATCCCGTGGACTCCACCAAGCTCTTTGGGGTGGGATCTGCAGCTTGGTAGCTGCCTCAGTCTCTCTCACTGCATAATGGGATTATTAATGCTTTCCTTGTGATTGGCAGAGGGAATCTTGCAGTGAATGAGTGGGAGGATGTGGGGCCTGCTGCCCACTGAGCTGTGGCCTGCCTTCCTCTGTGTGGCCCTGCTGACCATTGGCAATCGCGGATGTGATGGTGTCAATCCTGCCAGCCAGGTCTGGCAGGCCCTGGTGTGTGGGTGCTGCAGGGGAGGAGAAAGACCTTTCTCATCCATCCTGGGTTCAGGGCTGAGGCCTCTGTAACAGAACACAGATTACAGAGAAAAACATGCACGTTTATTTAATACAAGTTTTACGAGGCCCTGGAGCTTTCAGAGGAAATGAAGACCAGAAGAAATGGGCAATCCTGTGTATTTTTGTGCTAGGTCTGATAGTCTGATAGGTCTAGACAGTCTTGGGCAAGATTGGATAGCAATGTATTATCTAATGGTAATAAACCCCAGCACTTAGCAAGGCCAGTTTATTCAGATTCTCCTGTGTCCCTGTGTCTGCAGAGACAAGGACTTTCTTCCCAGTATAGGAGGCCACCTCTCCTGTGAGGGCATTATGGCTTATTTCAGGGAGAAGGTGGCTCTGTGTGAAGTGAAAGTGACGTTGGTGCTTCCTGCTGTTTTCTCAAATGCCCAAGTGCCATATTTTGGGGTAGCACACTGTGAATCCCTTCCATGCCTAAGGTCCAGACCCACACTTAGCAAAGACTTCTTGGTGGGTCCTGAAGAGAGAGCTCCCTTCCTCCTCCAGGCAGGAGCAAGGTGCTTTGAGTAAGGAGGAGGCTGGGCTGGAGCTTCACAGCCTTGGACAAACCAAGCAACCTCTGGAGTCTCAATGTCCTCATTTAGAAAATGGAGCAGCAGGCTGGGAGCAGGGTGACGTGAGGTCCTTGGTTCTGCCCTTAACCTATGTCTCTGTAGACTGTCATATTCCTCAATGCCCCATGGTCACCCACAGCTTGGTACATACATGGGGGCCTCTGTCCTGCTCTGACAGGCAGGTGCACGGTGTCTGGTGGCACTGGGAATCCCAATAGAGCAACTCTTCCAAAGTCTGGTCATGGCCCCACTGCCATCCGCCCCTAGCACAGGTAAGGAGGAACCAGGGCAGGAGGGCATCGGGAGGTCCCTCTCTAGACCGATCAATTCTGTGGGGCTATGTTGAGATTGGGGGACTTTTAGTGGCTTGGGAGGGACTTGGGCAGAATGCTGAGTTGATGTTCCAGTTAAGGCTTTTTGCTCAGTAAACCCCCAAGGCCCACGCCAATGACCTAGTGACCCCATGTCTCCAGCCCGAGTGGTTCTGATTGGCTTGGTAAGTGTGGCAGAGAGTGGGACTGGTCCAGCAAGTTCTAGAGGAGGGGCTGAGGGAAGCCTCCCCAACACATTCCATCACATTCACCTGCTGGGTAGTGACCTCACCACATCATCCCTAGAGGGGCTTCCTTTCTGGAGAGGATCTGCCAGTTTGTCCTTTGGCACAGCCAGTCTTCTCTCCTGGGGTGGGGAGGGGCTTGGCCTCCCTCTCTGGAGGAATGTTGGCCTTGGTGAGCATTTAGGAGAGAACAGCCCCCATCTCTTGGCTGTCTCAACCTCAGGGTAGAGGACACTCTGGCTCCTTGGGAGCAGTTGGGCTGTGCCTGACCCCATTCTTTAGAACCCGATTTCTCCTTTGGGTGATGCTGGCTGTTTGTGTGTCACACCTCCAGTGTGTGTTCATTGGGGTCCACACACCCTATGCCAACAGCTAGACTGAAGCCTGCCTGCAGTGGCTAGAGTAGACCCTTTCAGGACAGTCACTTTTCCAGAGGAAAACCTTGCCCCAGACCCACTTACAGCCCTGCCTGCACTTTGAAGGTGGGAGCCAGTAGGCAAAGTCAAAATTGCACGGGGAGTAAACAGCTGAGGGCCCAGTTTAGGCTGGTCAGGCTGTTGGTGGCTACAAAGGGACACCGTGAGGAATGCCCTTGGAGCAGAAGGACCATTCAGTTCTCCCCGGACCGGACTCGCCTGCCAACTAGGTGGGGAGGAGCCTGCCCTTATGTGGGCTGTGGGCAGGGTAGGATGCATGGGGTCAGCTAGTGATCCACTGGGGGGAGAGAGCCTACTGTTTCTGACCAGCTAGAACTGGAAGTCTACCCCTGGCTCTGCAGAGCAGCTGCTCTGGAATCCTGTAGGGAGCCCCCTAACATTGGTCCCCTGAATGAGACAATAAAGCCCAGCATTGGGTGGCAGACTCTTGCCTGGTGTTTTAGAGGAAGCAGACTTCCCCAATGATGCATCTTGCTGCCTGAGATGGGAGCCCTCAGCTCGGGCAGCTGGAGACAATCTGGTCCCTTTACTCAGTGTGCTGTGCAAGTACATTTGTGTTTTCTCCATGTCCTGTCATGAGGAGGTTTTGAAGCACCAGAGTCATTCCTGTCACCTAGAAAGCATTATGAGTATCCCCAGTGCACAGGCTGGGAAACTGAGGGTCTGTGAGGTTAACTGACCTGTACAAGTTCACACCACGTTGGAGCTGGGCCTTTGCTCACATTCTGTTCTGGAGGGAGGGTGGGGCCTGGGTGCATAACGCTGTGAGAAGCTCCCCAGAGATTTGACTGTGCAGCTCCCCTAGGGCCTCCTGGCCTTGCTGCATGTGGGATGTCCTGGCTGTGAGTGGGGAGAGTCCCCTAAAGTGTTGATGGAGAGCATGAAGATGGGCGCCACGGGGGACCCTGGGCTTCCTGAGAAAGACCCACTCTGGGTAGGGCTGCCTAGACCTTCACGTGACACTGTTGTCTGTGGAGCAGAGGTGGCAGCTGAGAGTTATTTCTAGGTCCTCTGTGACTGGCACAGAGGCTGGCCCTCAGAGCACTTGTGTGGGTCTGTTTGGTAAAGGGATCCCAAGGGGTGGCACTGATGGGGTGACTAACTGCCTGATGCTGGAATTAGGGTCCTGGAACTGAGCAGTGCTTTTAAGGCCTGCCTAAGGCAGAGAGTGACTGGGGAGGGTAGGACATAGGGTTCCTGAGCAAGGGGCGTCCTGGGCCACTTCCTCCCAGGCATTTAGGATCTGTGTGCTGGTGTCTTGGGGATGATGTTGGGGGGTGAGGTGTCGGGCAGTGATGGGCTGACTGTGGCTCAGAATTCTGGGGCCCCACCCAGCACTCTTTGCTCCCTGGTCCCTGACCTGCACAGCAGTGTAGCAACTATGGGAGGAATGAGTCCCACTTTGCCATGTGGCTGATTGGAGCCAGGCAGGAAGGTTTGCGGACGTCCCTCATCCTTCTAGGCAGAAGCCCTTGCACAGTGAGTTCCCATGAGAATTATCCCAAGACCAAAGGGAGGGAAGGGTGTGATTCCCATTGTTTTTCTCTCAAGGACTCAGAAGAATGCACTTGGACAGGTACAAGATAGGAAAGTTTTGCTTTGCAAGCAGATTGCTCCTGAAGTAATCTGTAGTTGGGATGGAAAAAGTGGGTTGCTCTTCCTTGGAGTAGGCTTTACATTCCAGCTCAAGAAGAGAGAAGCCTTGACCCTGTAAGGCTGGACAGAGCCCAGGAGGGTCACCAGGTGTCCCACTGTTCAGGGAGTCTGATACCCTGGTGGCTTTCCTGCCTCTGCTCTGCTTTTGAATGAGTGATTAGTGGGCAGACAGAATGGCAGAGTCTGAAATGAGTGAGATTTGCTGTGACATCTTGCTGTGGACAATAGAGCCTGATGAATCAGAGCTGGAAGGCCATCAAAGCATGAAGCTATCCCCCAGGTTACCAGTCATTGGATTTTTTCAGAGAGACACAGCAGGTTCCTTGCAGGAGCTGACCTTGAACCCAAGCCTTCTGCCTCCCCACCCAGAGCTCTTTCTGAAGATAGAGTGAAAGGCCCTCTTTTGGCACTTTCTTTTAGGCCTATGCTTGCATTGTTGTGCGACATAGTCCACGTACATGGTGACAGATAACAGGAAAGACGCTCTCTTGGTTTTCTTTGCTGCATAAGGAATTACTACTGCATACTTAGCAGACCAGCAACATCTGCTCATTACTGTGTGACTTCCCTGGGTTGGAGTCTGGGAACAGCCGTGCTGGTTTCTCTGCTCAGGGTGTCACCTGCTACAGTCAAGGAGCCAGCCAGGCTGTGGCTCTTCTTCTAAGGATGTGTTGTGGACAGAAGTCAGTTCCTTAAGGCGGTGGCACTGGGGGCCCTTCTTTTTTGCTGATGGTTGACCAGGGTCTGCTCTTAGCTCCTAGTGCTCCCTAATGGCCCTCATATGGTCCCCTAACGCCCTTGGGCAGCTCACTTCTTCAAGGCCAGCCAGAGGATCTCCTCCAGTCTGCTAAGATGGAGCAATGCAATCAAGAGGGTCAGGTGAATGACTAGCCTGTGTCTTCACCTGGTCTGCTGGCTGGAAGCAAGCCATGGGTTCTACCTGTTCTCAGAGGAAGAGTGTTAGACCAGGACATGACTCCCTGGGTGTGTCCACTCATAACGGAGATTTACATGAAGAAAATGAGAGAGAGAGAGAGAGAGAGAGAGAGAGAGAGAGAGAGAGAGAGAGAGAGAGAATGAATGAGCAAATGCAAGCTTTTCAAGTGTAAGATGCATACACTCAAGTGTCCCCCACACCCCATCCCACCTGAGTTTACCCCGTGCTTATGACAGACCTTTGGCTTGGATCTACATTCTTTTTTGGTATCAATGCTTACATGGCCAATGACTGGGAATTTGGACTTGCTGATGTAAGAGTCAGAAAACAGTGGAAGGGCAATGCCTCTTCTGTTGACCCCTCCTCTTGGAAGACCAGCCAAGGCTCTGTGTTCTGAGTCAGCCTCCTTGGTTCAGGAGGGGAAGTGAGGTCTGTTTTATACTTCCAGGGCCACCTTAAAGACAGGGTCCCCTTGGTCTCTGCTTGTCCCTACAGAAGGTAGGATTGTAAATGTCGGGGAGACAGGAGCCCTAGTATTCTAATTTTGGGTGTCTGGTTCACCCTGGTAAGTGGGCTATTAAAAAAAAAAAAACCTAAGAAATCCAAGACAGAGTGCCAGAAGCAAATGTTTTACTGCCAGGCAGGGCCCTGTCTAGGCCAGAGATCAGGCTTTGAGGGATGAGATTTGGGGAGGCCTAAAGAACTTGAGCTGTGTCTGTCCCTTATCAGGATCACAAGGACTCAGAGTGATGGCCAGTGACACTGTGGACTGGCTCAAGGGGACCTGCTACCCATGTGAGGGGCCTGCCTGGGGTCACAGCATCAGCCAACCCAGCTGTGCATAGAACATTCTGAGATGGGATGGAGGTCTGCCCTGGGGTCAGCAGGCTCGGTGTGTAGATCAAGTGTTATCAGATGCTTGAGCTAGATTTAATTTTATTTAGAAAAGTGATCAAATGAGATGTTCCTCAAATCTGAGTGTCATGAAGCAAATTATGCTTGTTATTCATGGCTAGCAGCTACTTTACAAGGTTTGCAGGATGGATTTCTGTGCCAGAGTGGACGCGTGTGGTCAGTGGGAGCACAGGGCTTTTGTTACGTCTGTTTTATGGACAAGGAAGCCGAGTTTCTGAGAGGTAATGTGACTGGAACCCATTTCACACAATGCTGGTGGCAGAGCTGGAGCAGTGTCTTCCACTCTGCCCCTCTGTGAGTTTAGGGGTCCTCAGTCTTTGGGGGACTCCAGGGACATGTGAGCACTTTTGCAGCACCCACAAACTGCTTTGGAGTGGCATCATCATGACCAGACTTCCCAGACACTTCTGATACACAGTCAGGGTTGTATACCCAAAGTTTTGATGATCAGACGGAGAAGGTTGGGTTGCTGACAGATAAGGAGAAGTGACATCTGCTACCTTGGGTACTTCATAATTTCTCTTAAGGGGCACTGCTGACCAGTTTATTTTCCTGGGACTGAATCAGACCATGTAGTTGTAGTTATGGGTTTGATGCTGACCCACTCCAGTGGTGAGAGTTCAGAGTTGACAGTTCAGCAAACTTTGTGGAGTGCCCACTGGGTACAAGGCCAGGGGATGCTGGATGGATGTGGCAGAGAACAGGCAGGGGCCGCAGGTTTGCTTTCATCTTACACATTCCATTGCCCTGGGCTGTGGTTTGGATGTGGCTTATCCCCAAAGGCTCATGTGCTGGAAGATTGGTCCCCAGTGTAGCAGTGTTGAGGTGGTGGACCCTTTAAGAGGTGGGGCCTAGTGGGAGGTGGTTAGGTCATTGGGGGGGTGCTTCCATTGGGAGGGATTTTTTTGTTTTGTTTTGGTGTTTTGAGACAGGGTCTCACTATGTAGCCCAAGCTGGCCTGGAACTCATGATGCTCCTGCCTCTGCCTCCTAAGTGCTAGATTACAGGTATGTGCTACCATGCTGGGCTCTTTTTTTCTTTTAAAATTATAGTTCTTGTGACACTGTGATTAGTTCCAGAAAGAGTAGAGTGCATTGTTATAAAATGAGCAAGACTGGCTACCGAGTCCCTCTGATTTCCTCTCTTCTTGCATGTGCTCCTACCATAGTGATTCCATCTGCCCTGAGGCCCTCACGAGAGGCCAAACAGATGGCACCACTTGATATTGGACTCTCAGTCTCCAAGACTGTGAGCTGAATCTACCTTTTTTCTTTATAGAATTCTCAGCCTTAGCTATTTTATTATAGCACCAGAAAAATAAATGTCTGCTACACTCGCTAAGAGGTGCGTATTTGTGGAATGGCCTGGGCAGGATGGAGGCAGAGGCTTCTAGTGCTTTGATCTCCAAGGTGGGGCAGGGGGAGGTCTTCTCTTTATACCCTTGGTGTCTACCTGGCTCCAACATTGCTGGCTGCATGGTTTTGGGCACCACCTAACCTCCCCCTCCCAATCAGCCTCCTCTAGATCCTCTCTAGTCTGTATTGATCAGAGTCTGTAATCCTACGAAGGCCATGCATCAATTAAAACCAGGAGCCTCCCCAGGAAGGGCTTTGATTTCCTTCCTCGGCTCTGACAGGCTTGTTATTGATGCTGCTGCCTCCTTCCGGTAGTGCTGGTGCAGGCCGTTCTGTTCTGCGCTGCGTGAGGTGCCTGCTGTTGCAGTGATTCATGGCACCTCCGACATTGATGCTCATGAGGAACTGCTTATTTATTCAAGGCCTGAAGTTTGTTCTCCAAAATACACGTGGGAAGGAAAAACAAGAGTGAGTGGGGGAGGGAGATAGGCAGGCTTTCTTGATTTCCCTAGCACGTCTGCCCCTGCCCCAGCTGGGCATCTTGAATTAATTCACAGACAACTGCCAAGGAAGCTGGAGGTGGATTAATTTTGAAAATTGATGAGCAGTTTAAAATTCAACCAGAATTTGTAGGGAGCTTAACAGTGTCAGAACTGTGCCAGGGTCCAGTAAGGGAGAACTAAAGAAAGACAGATGGCGTCTCAAGGTTGAGGGGGAGGGAGAGACAAAAACGGGGAAACAGCTGGGTGTGGTGAACATGTCTGTAATCCCAGCACTCGGGAGGTGGAGGCAGGAGGATCTCAAAATCAAGGTCCAGGCTCTGGGGCCTGGGTTATATAGGGAGATATTGTCTCAGAAAACCCAAACCAAAACTCCCAGGGAAACTCATAGTGGGGATGAATTTTTTTGCTGTGGTAGAGCTGGGTACAAGGACAGAGAAGCTGGAGGTGCCTTTTGTTTTATTTTGGTGGCACTGGAGTTTGAACTCAAGGCCTCACACTTGCTAGGCAGGCGCTCTACCACTTGAGCCACTCCGCCAGCCCAGCATCTGTGAGTTTGACGTTTGAAGCGGGGGCTGCTCTCCCCTCCCCCTTCTGAGCACCTTTACACATCCTGAATAAAGGATACTGTCTTCCAGCTCCCCACCTGGAGATCTGCTGACAGTCAGCAGCCAGTCCCAGATGCCACAGACTGATGACTGCATCCTTTGGAAGTTTCATGCCCCAGTGTCTGAAGGGCCAAGGGAAGAGGGCTCATGGTTCATGTCTGGAATGTCCCCGTGACCGTGTACAAACAGCACGGGCAGGTCAGCTCAACCTGGCCTCTCTGCTTCCGCCTCACCCGGGAAGTAGATGTGCTCCAAGTGAACAAGGGAGTGAACCGAAACCAGACCATATTGTCATTTTTTTTCCGACTCTGGGTACCCACAGGTGTGTGGTTCTAAGGAGACCATTGCGAGGAAAACCTGTGTGTGCTCAGGATGCAGAGTTCAGTGCCGTATTGCCGATGCTTGATTCATTTTCCCCCAAAAAAGTTGCCCAACTAAAGACATGCCGCCTCTCAGCAAATCTCAAATTTTTACTTTATCACTCAGAGTAAGCACATTATATGTCCTTTTTGGGTTGGGAGGATTACCATAACTTTTACTTTGCTTTTTGGGATTGCATTTTCACAAAATTAAGGGCAAGTAAACACTCAGCAAGTCACAGGACGATTTAAACACAGTCCACAATAACACAAGACAGACAGAACTCCACATCTACTGAGCTGCGTAATGTGTATGTGTATACATTTAAAAATTTTTGGTTTTTAAATTTCTTTTGATTTTTTAAAGTATTTTTTGATTGTTCTTGGTCAAAACTGCATGTCATGTCTGTGAATGAGGCAGTTGACTGTGTATGCGTGTTCAAAAACATTTAATTGCATAGACAAATAAACGGGAGTTCAGAAAGATCACCCTTAATCTCATCTCTCAGATGATTCCTGATGATGTAGGGACAGGGTGTCCGTCCCTACCCGAGTACACTACTCCTTCCAAGGTTGCACGTGTGGGTAGGTCATGGTCTGGTAAGGCTGAGGGCAGCTGGGATCACGTGGTCACCTGACCACGTCATGTGGAGCCAGGTGGGGAGGCTGTGAATCTTGAGGGCCTCTGGGAGATGGATGGGTACCCTGTCCCTGAGCCTGCTGCCTGGGGTTATAGGTTTAGGAGAATTGTTGGACTGGAGAGCTGAGGTCCTCTACAGGAACAATGTCTTTGTGGCCCACCTCTGGTCACTCTAGTCCAGTAGCTGGTACTGCAGTGTCCCAGGCAGCCTAAGGCCTCCCAAGGTAGTGGTCATCTGTGTGTGGTGAACACATCTCCCAGACTTCCCTTTCCTCCAACAGTTCTGGGTTAGTGTGGGCCAGGAGAGATGTTCTGTATGAGATTTTGTGATGTGGTGGTCAGGTTCCCTTCTACTTGAGAGCCTGGTGAAGGGACCAAGGCTCCATGGCAGCTTGTGCACAGGGCCACTCATTCACTCATAGGCCTGCCCGGTTGGAAACCAAGTCAACACAGGCCACAAAAAGATGACAAGACAGAGTCCTGCCCTCAGGGAGCTCATCATCTTTTGTTTTTTTCCATGGCAACAACAGCTTTATTAATGCTGTTAATTGCACAACATTTCATTATGAGGGTGCCCTAAATTACAATGCAGTTGTTGAAAGTTCACAATTTGGTCATGTATCTGCACTTACACGATTTTTAAAGCTACATTTAATTTAAACTGAGGCATTCTCTTGGATACATTAGGGAAACTTTAAGGACATCTTTCAACATTCATTTTGTACCTGGCTGATGTAAGATAGAGCTAAATAAACATTGGCTTAGTATGCAAGGAGTGCACCATCTTGACATTCTCCCTCACCCAGAGACTCTCCAGCCACTCAAGAGGAAAAGGACAGGGAGGGGACCCCATCCCCATCTTCTTACCATACCTCTGCATCTCCATTTCCTCACCCTTGGTTCCCAGGGAAGCTGCTGGGTCTTCAGCCAGTTGCCACGATCCCTAGGCTGATTCAGGGGAAGGGACAAGAGTGGGCACTGGGTGGAAGAATGGTAAGAGAAGAGTTCAGAAAGTCAAGGGCTCCAGGAGGGGAGGCCTTGCAGACTGAAGTGTTACCTCCTTGTATGGTCTTCACCCTAAAAGAGGGCACATATTGGGACCACTGCCTCCTCCGAGACAAGCCACACAGCCAAGGGAAAGAGAGGCCCCTGCCAGGGAACTCCCTCCCCTGCTCCTGGAGACCCTGGGCATGGTGGCAAAGAGAGGGACAAGGCCACCATCCTCCAAGACCATTCCAGGAAGTTTACATGTGTGAGAGAAAACTTAGGCACAGTTTCTGCGGGCTATGCTGCAGGGACTTCGCATGGCTGGGAAAGGCCCACCTTTCCCCTCCAGAGACTGTGCCCAGGGGTGGGGTAGAGCTCTCAGTAGCTCTTTGAAGTAGAATCTAAAAAAAACAAAATTTCTTTATACCCAAGTTTACAAATTTATAGCATCCCATGGAATAAAGTGTAGGTGGTACAGGATGGAGAGAAGGATCCCAAAAATTCAGATTCCATGGGGCTTTGTCTGCCACTGGCAGGTTCTGTGCAAATGTTTCAATGGTCCAAGGGGATGAAAACTTAAAATAGAATTTGACTTCTCCCACCTGCTTGCTGAAGGCAGGTTGACAACTCTTCAACGTTAGTCATTCTCTTATCCAAAGTCCTGCAACAATGACTTTGGGGAAATGATAGCATGTTCCCCCATCTTTACCTCATACTTACCTCAGTCAGGGTCACATACTGTCATTTGGGAGGAAATGACACAGCGGTGTGATGTCTTTTTTTTTCTTTTCTTTATTTATTTTAAAATTTTTATTTTATTCATATGTGCATACAATGTTTGGGTCATTTCTCACCCCTGCCCTCCACCCCCTCCCTTCCCCTGCCTCCTGCTCCCTCCCTTACCCCTCCCCTTATCCCTCGCTACCTGGCAGAAACTATTTTGCCCTTACCTCTAATTTTGTTGAAGAGAGAGTATAAGCAATAATAGGAAGGAACAAGGGTTTTTGCTGGTTGAGATAAGGATAGCTATACAGGGCATTGACTCACATTGATTTCCTGTGCGTGGGTGTTACCTTCTAGGTTAATTCTTTTTGATCTAACCTTTTCTCTAGTTCCTGGTCCCCTTTTCCTATTGGCCTCAGTTGCTTTAAAGTTTCTGCTTTAGTTTCTCTGCGTTGAGGGCAACAAATGCTAGCTAGTTTTTTAGGTGTCTTACCTATCCTCACCCCTTCCTTGTGTGCTCTCGCTTTTATCATGTGCTCATAGTCCAATCCCCTTGTTGTGTTTGCCCTTGATTTAATGTCTGCATATGAGGGAGAACATACGATTTTTGGTCTTTTGGGCCAGGCTAACCTCACTCAGAATGATGTTCTCCAATTCCATCCATTTACCAGCGAATGATAACATTTCGTTCTTCTTCATGGCTGCATAAAATTCCATTGTGTATAGATACCACATTTTCTTGATCCATTCGTCAGTAGTGGGGCATCTTGGCTGTTTCCATAACTTGGCTATTGTGAATAGTGCCACAATAAACATGGGTGTGCAGGTGCCTCTGGAGTAACCTGTGTCACAGTCTTTTGGGTATATCCCCAAGAGTGGGATTGCTGGATCAAATGGTAGATCAATGTTTAGATATTTAAGAAGCCTCCAAATTTTTTTCCAGAGTGGTTGTACTAGTTTACATTCCCACCAACAGTGTAAGAGGGTTCCTTTTTCCCCCCGCATCCTCGCCAACACCTGTTGTTGGTGGTGTTGCTGATGATGGCTATTCTAACAGGGGTGAGGTGGAATCTTAGTGTGGTTTTAATTTGCATTTCCTTTATTGCTAGAAATGGTGAGCATTTTTTCATGTGTTTTTTGGCCATTTGAATTTCTTCTTTTGAAAAAGTTCTGTTTAGTTCACTTCCCATTTCCTTATTGGTGCATTAATTTTGGGAGAATTTAGTTTTTTAAGTTCCCTACATATTCTGGTTATCAGTCCTTTGTCTGATGTATAGCTGGCAAATATTTTCTCCCACTCTGTGGGTGTTCTCTTCAGTTTGGTGACCATTTCTTTTGATGAACAGAAGCTTTTTAGTTTTATGAGGTCCCATTTATCTATGCTATCTCTTAGTTGCTGCACTGCTGGGGTTTCGTTGAGAAAGTTCTTACCTATACCTACTAACTCCAGAGTATTTCCTACTCTTTCCTGTATCAACTTTAGAGTTGTGGTCTGATATTAAGATCCTTGATCCATTTTGAGTTAATATTGGTATAGGGTGATATACATGGATCTAGTTTCAGTTTTTTCCAGACTGCTAACCAGTTTTCCCAGCAGTTTTTGTTGAAGAGGCTGCTATTTCTCCATCGTATATTTTTAGTTCCTTTGTCAAAGACAAGTTGGTTATAGTTGTGTGGCTTCATATCTGGGTCCTCTATTCTGTTCCACTGGTCTTCATGTCTGTTTTTGTGCCCGTACCATGCTGTTTTTATTGTTGTTGCTTTGTAATATAGTTTGAAGTCAGGTATTGTGATACCTCCAGCATTGTTCTTTTGACTGAGTATTGCCTTGGCTATTCGTGGCCTCTTGTGTTTCCATATAAATTTCATGGTAGATTTTTCAATCTCTTTAATGAATGTCATTGGGATTTTGATGGGAATTGCATTAAACATGTATATTACTTTGGGGAGTATCGACATTTTTACTATGTTGATTCTACCAATCCATGAGCATGGGAGATCTCTCCACTTTCTATAGTCTTCCTCAATTTCTTTCTTCAGAAGTGTATAGTTTTCCTTGTAGAGGTCTTTCACATCTTTTGTTAGGTTTACACCTAGGTATTTGATTTTTTTTGAGGCTATTGTAAATGGAATTGTTTTCATACATTCTTTTTCAGTTTGTTCATTATTAGTGTATAGAAATGCTAATGATTTTTCTATGTTGACTTTATATCCTGCTACCTTGCTATAGCTATTGATGATGTCTAGAAGCTTCTGAGTAGAGTTTTTTGGGTCTTTAAGGACCCAAAAAATAGGGATATTTTGCAAATAGGGATATTTTGACAGTTTCTTTACCTATTTGTATTCCTTTTATTCCTTCTTCTTGCCTAATTGCTCTGGCTAGGAATTCCAGTACTATGTTGAATAGGAGTGGAGATAGTAGGCATCCTTGTCTGGTTCCCGATTTTAGAGGGAATGGTTTCAGTTTTTCTCCATGAAGTATAATGCTGGCTGTAGGTTTGTCATATATAGCTTTTATAATGTTGAGGTACTTTCCTTCTATTCCTAGTTTTCTTAGAGCTTTTATCATGAAATGATGTTGGATCTTATCAAAGGCTTTTTCTGCACTTATTGAGATGATCAAGTGGTTTTTGTCTTTGCTTCTGTTAATGTGGTTTATTACGTTTATTGATTTTCGTATGTTGAACCACCCCTGCATCCCTGGGATGAAGCCTACTTGGTCGTGGTGAATGATCTTTTTGATGTGTTGTTGAATTCAGTTTGCCATTATTTTATTGAGGATTTTTGCATCAATGTTCATTAAGGAGATTGGCCTATAGTTCTCCTTTCTGGAAGTGTCTTTGCCTGGTTTTGGGATAAGTGTAATACTGGCTTCATAAAATGTGTTTGGCAGTTTTCCTTCCCTTTCTATTTCATGGAACAGTTTAAGGAGGGTTGGTATCAGTTCTTCTTTAAAGGTCTGATAGAATTCAGCAGAGAATCCATCAGGCCCTGGACTTTTCTTTTTGGGGAGACTCTCGATTGCTGCTTCAATTTCATTTTGTGTTATAGATCTATTCAGGTGATTAATTTCCTCTTGGTTCAGTTTTGGATGATCATATGTATCTAGAAATCTGTCCATTTCTTTAAGATTTTCAAATTTATTTGAATATAAGTTCTCAAAGTAGTCTCTGATGATTTCCTGGACTTCGATGGTGTTTGTTGTTATCTCCCCTTTTGCATTACTGATTCTACTAATTTGGGTTTTTTTCTCTCCTCATTTTAGTCAGGTTTGCCAGGGGTCTGTCGATCTTGTTTATTTTTTCAAAGAACCAACTTTTTGTTTCATTAATTCTTTGTATGGTTTTTTGGTTTCTATTTCATTGATTTCAGCTCTTATTTTTATTATTTCTCTCCTTCTATTTGTTTTGGGATTTGCTTGTTCTTGTTTTTCTAGGAGTTTGAGATGTATCATTAGGTCATTGATTTGGGATCTTTCAGTCTTTTTAATATACACACTCATGGCTATAAACTTTCCTCTCAGGACTGCCTTTGCTGTGTCCCATAGGTTCCGGTAGGTTGTGTTTTCATTTTCATTGATTTCCAGGAACTTTTTAATTTCCTCTTTTATTTCATCAATGACCCATTGTTCATTAAGTAATGAGTTATTCAGTTTCTAGCTGTTTGCATGTTTTTTGTCTTTATTTTTGTTGTTGAGTTCTAGTTTTATTGCATTGTGATTGATAGAATGCATTATATGATTTCTATTTTCTTATATTTGCTGAGACTTGCTTTGTGCCCTAGGATATGATCTGTTTTGGAGAAGGTTCCATGGGCTGCTGAGAAGAATGTATATTGTGTAGAAGTTGGATGAAATGTTCTGTAGACATCAAGTAGGTCCATTTGATCTATGGTATATTTTAGATCTAGGAATTCTTTATTGATTTTTTGTTTGGATGACCTATCTATTGATGACAATGGAGTGTTAAAGTCTCCCACGACCACTGTGTTGGAGTTAATATATGCTTTTAGGTCTTTCAGGGTATGTTTGATGAAATTGGGTGCATTGACATTGGGTGCATATAGGTTGATAATTGTTATTTCCTTTTGGTCTATTTCCTCTTTTATTAGTATGGAATGTCCTTCTTTATCTCATTTGATCAATGTAGGTTTGAAGTCTACTTTGTCAAAGATAAGTATTGCTACTCCTGCCTGTTTTCAGGGGCCATCGACTTGGTAAATCTTCTTCTATCCTTTCATCCTAAGCCTACGCTTATTTCTGTCAGTGAGATGGGTCTCCTGTAAGCAACAAATTGTTGGATCTTTTTAATCCATTTCTTCAAGCGGTGCCTTTTGATGGGTGAATTTAGTCCGTTAACATTAAGCATTAGTACTGATAGGTAGGTGGTAATTCCTGTCATTTAGTTGTCTTAGTTGTTTGAAGGTTTGATTGTGTGTACCTAAGTTGAAGTGACTCTCTACTGTCTTGCTTTTTCCTGTGGTTTGGTGCTGCCTGTCTTTTCATGGTTAAGTTGGTTTTCACTTTCTGTGTGCAGAATCCCTTGAAGAATCTTTTGTAGTGGTGGCTTTGTGGTCACATATTGTTTTAGTTTCTGCTTATCATGGAAGACTTTTATTGCTCCATCTATTTTGAATGATAGTTTTGCTGGGTAGAGTATCCTGGGGTTGAAGTTATTTTCATTCAATGCCTGGAAGATCTCACCCCAAGCTCTTCTTGCTTTTAATGTTTCTGTTGGGAAGTCTGCTGTGATTTTGATTGGTTTACCTTTGTATGTTATTTGTTTTTTCTCTCTTACAGCCTTCAGTATTCTTTCTTGGGTCTCTGTTGTTTTAATGATAATATGTTGTGGGGTAGTTCTATTTTGGTCTGGTGTTTGGTGTTCTGGAGGCCTTTTGCATCTGTATGGGAATAGATTTCTCTAGATTTGGGAAATTTTCTGTTATTATTTTGTTGAATATATTACGCATTCCCTTTGCTTGCACCTCTTCTCCTTCTTTGATGCCCATGATTCTCAGGTTTGGTTTTTTCATGGAGTCAGTGAATTCTTGCATTTTCTTTTCACAGGTCTTAAGTTGTTTAACTTTGGTTTTTCCTTTAATTACCATTTCATCTTCGAGTTCTGAGATTCTGTCTTCTGTTTGTTCTATTCTGCTGGATTGGCCTTCCGTTTTGTTTTGCAGTTCTCTTTCGTTCTTTTTTTGTGTGGTTTTCCATATCCTGAGTCACTTCCTCTTTAATGTTGTCTATTTTCATCCTGAGTTCATTTATGTCTTTATTAATTGTGTTCTTTGTTTCACTTTGGTATTTATACAGTGCTTCTATGGTTTCTTTTATTTCTTCTTGTGCTTTCTCAAATTCTCTATTTTTGTTGTCTTGGAATTTCTTGAGTGTCTCCTGTACATTTTGGTTGACCGTATCCAGTATCATCTCTATAAAATTTCTCATTGAGTACCTGTAGGATTTCTTCTTTTAGATTATTCTTGTGGGCTTCATTGTCTTCTTTGGCATAATTTATCTTCATTTTGTTGGAGTCTGGATTTGAGTATCTGTTTTCTTCATTTCCCTCTGGTTCCTGTATTAATATTTTGCTGTGGGGAAACTGGTTTCCCTGTTTTTCCTGTCTTCCCATCACTTCCCTTGGTATTGTTATTGTTCCTGTACTGTGTTCAATTAAGTGTTTTCTAGCTTGTAATAATAATAATGGTGATATTTAGAATGGAAGGGTGAGAGGAGAGGGAAAGCAAAGAAGGCAAAGAAAAAGGGAAAAACAAATAAACAAACAAGTAAAAAAGAACAAACCAACCAACCAAACAAAATAAGTTTCAAAGATATAAACAGGGAGAGACAGTGTACTAATCAACAGTAAGCTAAACAGGCACTAGAGAGACAGAGAGAGGATTGAAAAAAAAATCTCCAAGTTCAAATGCAATGAAATTTCAGTCTTAATAATTTTGGTGTTAGTCCCTCAGCCTCCAATCCTGGAGATGGTGTCTCAGAAGTAGTTCTGTCGTTGTCTCATCAAAGGGGAAAAAAAACCCCAAAAAACAAAAAAACCAAACATGACAAAGTGTCCCAAGGTCAAATGCAATACAGTTTTAGTAAGTTTTTCAGCATGCAGGTGTAGTTCACTTGTTGTCTCATCAAAGGAGAAAGAAAAAAAAAAAGAGTCTGGAGACAGTTCTGTGAATGGTATCTGCAGCTATGGCTTGCCTGCCCACTGCTGTCAGCCTGCTGTAGCTGGCGGCATTATTTATGCAGATCTCTGGGGTGAGCTTAGCACCCACCTGGCCCCGCAGGCTTTGTTTGCTCAGAGTTCTCCTGTGTGTGAGCCACTGCTACAAGCTTTTCCATTTCCAAGCACACTGGGGGAGGTGACACTGCACCCGCTTTCTCAGGCCTGCGTGTTTATTTACAGTTCACGTGGGAAGTGGGTCTTCCCTCCTCTCCTGTGGAGTTTTCCTCCTACTGCCATTTTTACAAGCTTTCCCACTCCTGGTTGCTGGGCGGTGCTGCTGCTCCTGCCTTCTCTGGCTGGCATGTTTTTTTACAGTTCCGTGAGTGATTCCCCTCTCCTCCTCTTTGGCACTCAGGGTGCCCTACCCTCTTTGCTATGTGTCTTTTTTGTTGTTCTTGTTGTTTATTCAGTTTTTTTCTTTTTTCCCTGGGTGGGGGTCAGTCTGTCCAGGGGGCTATGCTGATGTGGCCCAGGGTTGTTTGTGGGAGTTCTGCATGCCACTTAGCTCACCTTGTGGTCCGTGTCTTCCAAGCAGTCTGGGCGCTGGTCTCTGGCGGCATGGAAGCCCTCCTGGTTTCTCTGTTTAACATGGAGTGGGGATGCTATGCGTGGGCTGGGGGTGTGGAGGAGTCAAAGTTTTGCCTCTTCTCAGTGGTTTTTTCCTGTAAGGTGTAGCTCCAGCGTCTCTCCAAGATTTTACTTTAGGAAGCACACTTTCTGTTTCCTCCCTCTAGTCTCCATCTTGGAATCTCCTCTGAGATGTCTTTTTAAATAGTGTTTCTGAGAGAAGGCTGGGTGAGCCAAGGGAGCTAGGATGAGCTAAGTGCCTCTTCAGAAAACCACAAGAGTAGCTCCAAGGATTCTGGAAGGGAAAGTGGCCTTAGGTCACAGTGTCACAGCTGGTAGGGGATGGGTACACTGTGGGGTGAGGTATTCCATTTTGGTGTTTGCTTAAGATAATGTACTGTGGCCCCTTCTTCCATCCCATATAACTATCCATTCTAGACCAGCTAGAATCACCTAGCACACCTAGTTTCCAGGTGTTTACTGGCTGACTGCTAGGCCTAGCACAGTGCAGGAGATATGGGGGAGAGAATGGTACAAAGGCCCACTGGAAATAACTGGGGAGTAGACTGTAGTAAAGGTCAGGGTCACCTTTCATGGGACCTTGTTGAAGGATACAGCTGGAAGGTGTCCTGAGGCCTGGTCAGCAATGATGAGATTGGGTGTGGAGAGGTCATGCAGACTCTAACCCTACCAACACAGAACAATAGCCCAATTCCAAAAAAATTTCCCAGAATCTTCCAGGCTTCTTAGAGTCATTGTCTTTGTCTTAATTTCTTTTTTTTTAATGTGACTTGGGTTTGAACTCAGGGCTTTGCTCCTGCAAAGCAGGTACTCTACAGCTTGAGCCACACATCCAGTCCTGGCATTTAATTTTTGCATCACCCCTACTCCATGGTTGCCAAAACCCACAAAGATACTGTTACTGGTGGGTGGTATCAGAAGACCCTAGCTGAGAACAGCTCAGGTCCTTGGTGTCCCAAACAAAGAACTGAGTGGGGACACACAGATTGCAAAGCAGCAGCAAAGTTTTATTGAGCAGAGAGTGAAAGCAGGAAAGAAAGTACACTCCCCAAGAAAGAGGGAAGCAGGCTCTGGCAAGATTGCTTAAGAGCAGCACCTGTAGCTGAACAGCCTTGGTTTGGATGGGTATTTATCCCTTACAAGGGGTGGGCAAGGGGAGAAGATGCGGGTGGTGCTTAGGAGTGGCTTTGGGTGCATATGAATTCAATGAGCTGCAGTATGTATTCGAGAAGCTATAATTAGGGGCCCTTGTGTGGATGCCCCAGTTTGGGTCCAGATGAAAATGCTGTTTCAAAAGGGGCATTTTGGGACAGTTCTGGGTGGATCACTTGTTCCCTGTAAGATCATCTACAAGGAGGCCACCATGACTTGGTTTGGGTACTTTTCCCTGAATTTCCTGCCTCTGTCCTTTTTCTTCCTCAGTCCTGGGGGTCAGCACAGTGAACTCTGCTTACTTAGCACCTGCTCTTTCCTTTGTCACCCTGACCTTGTCCAGGAGGGGTCCAATGCTACTGGAGGCAACAGTAATAGTGTCCAAGCTGAACAAGGGGGTAATTTTTACCTCAAAGACCCCATTAGGAGACACTTCATTCATGGGGTTTTTGCCTCACAGATACATGCAACTGTGCTTTGCTTAGAAAGGATCCTAAATGCAAACAACCCTGAGGTTCTTAGGGTATAACCTGCACAATCTAGGACCCCAGGTAATTTAGAATATGCTCCCAGTGGGATATCTCACGATGTTACACAGGAAGTGTTTGAGCGTTGGCTAGGGGAATTATTTTTCAGGTAGGACTTGCAGTAGAAAGTCATGGTTCCCTCCTGCAAGGGTTTCATGGCAGAACAGCATTGGATGCAGTCACACAAACCTACAGCACATCTTGCCTAGACCCTTTCTAACTGTGTTGTCTCGACAAGTTGTAAACCATTTTTGAGCTTGTTTCTCTATCTCTAAAACTGGGCCATAATTGCATCCCTGTGATTGGGTTGTTAAATAAGAAAAGGCATACAGAATGCTAACCACAGCTCTCAGCACTAAATTAATGATGGTGGTGGAAGAATTTTTTTTTTTATGGCACTGAGAGTTGAATTCAGGGCCTTGAGCCACTTGAACCACTCTGCCAGCCCTTTTTGCTTAGTTATTTTTGAGACAGTTTCTTGCTTTGTGGCTGGGCTGGCACGAACCTCATCCTCCTATCTGTGTTTTCTCCATGTAGCTTGGGGTGAGAGGCACATGACACTGTGCCTTGCAATTGGTTGAGATGGGGTCTGGTGAACATTTTGCCAGGTCTGGCCTCAAACTATGATCCTCTAGATCTCTGCCTCCCAGTTACCCCAAGATTATAGGTTTGAGGCACCACACCAGGTGTGGTGGAAGAATTTCTGTTAATGAAGATATATTAACAGAGGAATGGAATGTCAACAAAGGGCACAGATGCTGTTCCAAAGCTGAATATCTCAATAGATTTGAAGAGCTCTAAAATGTTCACAGCCAGTCATTCTTCTAAAATTTCATTGCAGGAAAATGATGGATAATTCAGTCAGAAGTTTGAGTGCAAACGAGCTTGTGTGCCATAACATACAAGGTGGAAAATGGAAAAGAACTTCAAGGATGTCAAAGAGTAGAAGGGTGGTAAAAAAATTATGGAAAATCCTCATTTTGGATGATTACACGTTACATATTAAGCTTTCAAAGAATTATGATGACATGGGAAAATGTCCACGACAAAATGTTAAGCAGAATACAAAATCATAGCTGGGTCCCCAGAGTGAGCCTAAGCTTTGTCTGTTGCTGAGGTTGAGGCTGGGGAGGCTGGTAGAACAAGCCACCAGGGTCTAGCCGTATCCTTAAGTATCCTGGAAAAGAAAACCTGGCAGACAGTCCTGGGATCCATGCTTAGCACTTTCCTTGTGCTTTCTCATTTAATTCTACTCTGAGACTTAATTGAGATGAATAAAACCCAGGTCCAACCAGCATAAACTGAAAAAGAAACCAATTGGCTCATGGAACTGAAAACTTCTGTAGGTTTAGCTTGAGGCTCAGATGGATGCATGATCCAGAAGGTGTTGTTGGAACCCCATCTCCCAGCTGGCATTTAGAGCCCAAGTCCTAGGTCCTCTGTCACTCTCTTCATTGTCCCAAGAGACTCTCTCTGCATCATGGCTGCCTGCAACACACTTTAGCCTTCATCGCCATCCCAGTCAGAGCAGATGGTCCTTTCTAACCAGAAAAGTCCTGGGAAAACTTTGATGAGCCCCTTGGAGACCTGTGCCCATGCCTTGATGGGTCATGAGTGAACTTGCCCCAAGAAAGATAGGCTCTGCCACCAGAGGAAAGAAGAAGGGGCTCTGAGCAGACAAGGAATCCTAGACCTCTTTTACAAATCCTCAGTGATGTTCTCATTTGAGAAATAAAGGTTCAGAGTGGCTAAGTAACTCACCTAAGAACACATAACCACAGAGGATCCTAGGCCAGGTGTGGCCACCAAAATGTATACTCAAAGCCTATTTGCTCACAGGTAGGAGGAGAGAGTCAGCAGCCAGCCTTGAATGTGGGAGATTGCACAGAGATCTGATTCTGACCCATTCCAAAGCCTCCCACCGGCATGCCAGAGCCAGAGGGACTGCAAGCAGAGGCGAGTGCATTAGCTTCACGCCAGTGAAGAGCCTTAGCAGGCAGTGGGGAAGCTACTTTTGCTCATCAAAGCAAAACAGAAATGTGTTAGAAGAAACCAGGTACCCTCTGCCTGGAGAGTTCCACATGGGTTTGACAACTGGCTTTGGAGGTCCTACAACAGGAAAGATGTTCAAAATCATGCAGAACCAGGGGCAACACCTTGGTCTCCAGTGGGCACTGATGTCTCCGTGTGAGTGCCTGGTCTGTGTGAGCAGGAGTTGGCCACTGCTGTTAAATTCTGCTCCAGAAGCCTCTAGAACTAACACGTGGGTAGCTCTGCTGCTCCCAGGCTCCCCAGCAATTTCAGACTTTTTGTGTCACTGGCTCCCATGTGCATCTAATTAGTACAACCCTCATCAAACATCAGTTCTCCAGGTTGTTGCTCCCAGGGCCCTGGGATTTTCAGCCTCTGTTAAGGGAGGGGTCTTTGCTTCCTCCAAGATACATGGAGTGGGAAAGTGGTCTAAGAGAGTGACACTGTCACTCAAGTTTTCACCAGCAAAGCAGAATCATTAGGGTATATATGTACATCCCTCCCCCCACCGAGATAAATGCTACATATACATTATTTATACATAGCATTAGTTTCATTAGTTTTCTAAGGCTGCTGAAATAAACTGCCACAAGTTGGGTAGCTTAGAACCACAGAAATGTGTTTGCTCATGGTTCTGGAGGGTAGAAGCCCAAAGCCAGGGGGTAGGCAGGCCATGCTGTCACTCCTGGCTTCTGGTGGTGGCTGGCAATGTGTGACATCTCGTAGCTTGTAGCTCTGTCCCTCTGACCTCTGCTCCATGTTTACATGTCATCGTCCCTCTCTGTCTATACCTTCATGTGGTGCTGTTTCTGTCTCTTGTTCTTGATTTGAAAGGACTCCAAGCCCAGTGGTGCATGCCTGTAATCCCAGCTACTTAGGAGGTTGAGGCAGGAGGATCACTTGAGCTCAGGAATATGAGAACAGCCTGGGCAACACAGTGAGACCCCATCTTAATAAAAAAGAACTCCAGTCATGTCAGATCAGGACCTACCT
Source organism: Castor canadensis (assembly GCF_047511655.1). Taxonomy (NCBI): domain Eukaryota; kingdom Metazoa; phylum Chordata; class Mammalia; order Rodentia; family Castoridae; genus Castor; species Castor canadensis. Next base: position 8,013,141 of record NC_133392.1, read on the forward strand.
TAATCATGGATCTTAACTTACCACTTAATTACAGGTAATAACCTTAACCTTCAGTTGCTGCAAAGACCCTACTTTCAAATAAAGTCATATTCACAGGAACCAGGTGTCAGAACTTGACATTTCTTTTTGTGGGACATCTTACCTGTACTTCTTGGGACCACTTCCATAATAAGCTATCTGCACTGGGAGAGGGGGAGAGAGAACAAATCTTCCTTTGCTAACTGGTCAATAAGTAAGTTCAAAACCTCTGGAGGTAGGATGGGAGGGTGGAGCTGGGAAATGCTTTGGCCTGAGCTAGGGCCACAGTTGGGAGGAGGAGAGAGGAAAGAGCAGCTCAGGGTGGAGTCAGACCTGAGCTTCGGGACCTGGCTGAGGGAGTCCAGACCTACAGGCTGGGTCCCCTAGCCTGGCCATCGCAGGGGGAATGGTGGCTCAGAAGTGGGCAGTGACTGTGTTGGTTTACAGCAGGAACTAGAATTTGTGTCTCTGACCTCCTATTCTGGCCTCTCCCCTTGCGTGAAGGGGCTTCTTTGCAGGGGTGTGACCTGGTTGGTGGCCAGCAGGGTGCAGGGCAGCTCTTTGGTGCCTCTGCTTCCCACATCTGTATGTGCTGCCCAGAGTTGAGGCAGGCACCCCACTGTTGAGCACTGGGGGCTTCCCCAATGCAGGAACACCCACCAGGACCCTGCTTCCTGTTGTAGGGGCAGGTTGGTTTGGCAGGGGCTCCTTGGCTCCTCCTCCTTCTCTCACTTATCTATTTTCATAAGGCTTATTAATAAAATATGACCACATCTTCCTGTGCACAAAGTCAGCTTGTTATATTTATAGCCCTTGAAACTCTTGCCCTAAAGCCTTGAAACTTGGACCCTACCAAAGCCTAAAGCTCTCTGTCACCTTGCTTGGCCACAAGGCTGCTTTGTCTAGCACTGTCATCCCAGGCTGGCTGTGACCAGCTAAAGCATCCTCAGTCAGGAGTGACTTAGCTGTGGGCTGCCTCCCCAACAGCTGGTCCTATTTTTTTTCTTTCAGAAAACACCTTAACATCTGTCCACAGAAAGGTATGTTTCCTTTGGGGGCAGCAGCAGGAAGAACCTGGTACCCTTTAAAATAATTATGTATTTTTCAGTGCCTTTTGTCTGTTTGTTTTTAAAGCTCTCCATAGGAAGCAGAATGGAATTATTCAAAGCCCATTTTCTACACAGACAGTGGAAGTCAGTGTCATTTTGCTCTAACTGAAGGAGACGCTTGGGTTTAATCCGTAAGACTGAGTTTCAGATGGAATTACTCTTGTCCAAGCCAGGTGTAGGAGCCACTCTCAGTCTCCGGTAGCTGCTGTGACAAATGGCCACAGATGTGGCTTAGAGGTCAGAGTTCCAAAACTTGTCTCATCAGGGGAGCATCCAGGTGTGAGCAGGCTGCAGTCCCTCTAGGGACCTCTGGGGAGAAGCTGTCTCCTGCCTTTTCTAGCTTCCAGAAGCCACCACATTCCTTGGCCCATGTCCTTTCTACATCTTCAGAGCAGTCAGGCCGCCCTCTCCTGTCCTCACATCTCCTTTTCTGGCCTTGATTTTCCTGTCCTGCTCTGACAAGAACCTTCCATGAGGCTCGTAGAATCATCCAGCATAATCCCTCCTCCTGATTTTTCACTTTATCATATCAGCATGGTTCTGTTTACCATACCAGGTGACACAGTCACAGCTCCAGGAATTAGGATTTGACATTTGGGGGCCATTATTCACCTATAGCAGTCTTCAGAGCATCTCCCAGCCTGGCCTCTCCCAGTCCTGCCTTGGCCCTGAGGAAGAGGGACAGGGGCTTTGGAATCCATCATGGAGATGCCCAGAGGGGAAGTTACTTTTCCTGGCGTGAGGTGACTGTCACAGCTGAGTGGAGCCAGGTGGCCCATTCCATGTCCAATACTGTCTTTGCCAGTTCACGCAAGCCCACCGTCCCTAGGTTCCTGCTCAGAGGCAAATGAAACCCACATTTTAGATCTGGGTGTACTACCTGCCTCAAGAGGCGCTGTCTGTCAGATTCTTACCTTTTCTGGGCCTCAGGTGGCTGGAGGTGCCCGAACTTCTGTCCTAGGGTGTCTGTGAGGATATGTGGGAAGAGATACTGTTATTGTTGACAGTAAGGCAGCACCCCAATTCTCAGTCTCTGGGGATGTGACCCAGGAACTCCCTCTTAGGCCATGCTCAGGTCCCTAGACTGTTCTGCTCCTCTTCTTTCTTAGCCAGACCCTACTCACTGTTACAGGCCTGTCTGGGATACCATCGCCTTTGGGAAGCCCTCTTTGTGTCAGATGCCCCTGGGCTGAGAGGCGAGGCAGCAGGAGGCTGAAGGTGTGGAAGTGGGTGTGGTGGGTGGAAGGACTCACCACCTACCAGCATATGACCTGAAAGAGCCATGCCGAGCCTGCTTCCTGGCTGTGATGTGGGCTGGTGCTCAGCCACTTCCCCTCATCCAGGCTGCTGGGAGCCTGGCTGCAATTGTCCAAGTACAGCCCTACCCCGTGTCTTAGATATGCTACCTCTCCAGTACTTCTACCTACAAAGAAAGCACAGGTAGGTGAAGCCAGACATACTGTTTCTGGGTTTGGTGGAGTTAGGCCAAAATGAGGGCTTATCCCACCCACACTGGACCTCGGTGATGGCCATTCTGATGAGCAAAAATGGGACACAACTGAATTTCTTGGTGGTGAAGTTATGTGGGCTGACTGAGACAATGGGGTTGTTTGTGAGAGCCAAAGATATTCCCAGTGATGTTGTGGGAAAGTGACACAAACCTGCCCCTGGGTTTTGTGTCTACATTTAGAAAAGTGGTGTTGGAGCTGGGAGCACCTGCAGTCTCAGCTACCTGGGAGAATGAGGAAGATTTGTTGGATCCCGTGAGTTCAAGGTCAGCCTGGGCAATAGAGCCCTGTCTCAAAACAAAGAAACAACAACAAAACTGGTGTTGCTGTGGGTGGTGGGCTGCCCAGGCCTCTGATGGGATGCTGTGCCCCCACTCCCACCCTTCAGGTAAGCCCATCTGGCTGCCCTTAACACGGTGGGGGAGGAGCTATCCCTGTGCAGTGGGGTGAATGGCCCTTAGTTCTGCCTGCCTTTATGGCCGTTGTCACTGGGCGCTTGTACTGACCTGCCTCTTTGCCCTGATTGTCTGGGCAGCCGGCCCCATAAGCCAAGTGTTGTCCTAAACTTGTCCTGCGTCCATAAATACCTTGTTAAAGTTGCTGGGGAACAAGGATACTTTATGTTGGTGGAGACTGCAACCCAGGCCATTAAGTCTGTCCCCGCACAGGCTGGGACTCCGCCGTGGCCCAGCTCGCAGGCTTTGTGTGACCCAGGGGCTAACTAACCCCCTTGTAAGCCCCTAGTGAGGGCCCTGAGACTCAGCCTATGTGGAGACCTATGGCCACTGCTAGGCTTTGCTGGGAGTCAGGCAGCCCTCTCTGGGGCTTCTGGAGTTGGGTTTCTGACCGAGGATTTCTAATGCCTCCCACCTCTCTTCCTGTTCAGATTCCCCCAGGCAGCTACATCCCTTCCACTGGGTCCTACTTTTTGTCTCACCATCTTCCTTGGCTGCATTCCCAGCTCCTTTGAACCCTGATTCCCAGGGAGGAAGGGCTTTGACTTTGACATGGGGCAGGTCCTAGGGAGCTGGGGGCAGGGGGCTGGACTTCGGATGCCTCCAGCCTGGAGGACGGGAATGCCCAGAGGAGTGTCTCTGGGAGTGCCTGAAGAATGGGGACCAGGAGAGAGGCTCAGTCCTTTCTAGTCAGACCTTTGACCAGAGGAGAGGGCAGTGGGTGTGAGGAAAGCACAGACTCTGTTGACTGACGTTTGGATGGGACCATCTGCTTTCCAGCTGTGTGAGACTGAGCACCTCTGACCCTCCCTGAGCCTGTTTCCTTATCTCCACATGGAGAAAATATTAAGCCTCTATTGCTTGCCTCCCAGGCTGTTCTTAGGTCAATGAGAGTAGCTGCAGGCCCCTGGGGCAGGTAGGAGGAGAGTCCTAGGACTAAGGGGGCCTCTGACTCACACAACTGTGGCCTGGAATGCCTGGGAGCAGGTGAGGACTGGGCCTTTCACAGAGTCAGGGGATAGTGGCCTTGACCTGGAGAGGGAGCAAAGGGTGAATAGAAGAGCGAGCAGTTGGGCAGTTGCAGCCTGGTCAGACCCAGGCCCTCCTGGAGCTGCGCTACAGTAGGTCAAAGTCACAGGGTGAGCCCTTTTCGAAACATCAGATTCTACTCGGAATCCTGCAGGTAAGTGCATTTCAAAGTGTTTTTATTCTAAGTAGTTAAAATAAAAGGATTGGCGCTTAAAGGGATATGTTTTATTTGTCCAGAAGATTCCAAGATGTGCTTAGCTCCAGGTTTATACCATGGCCAGACTGTGTAAGAACATCTTGTATCATCAAGGGGACTTCCTGCTCTTTTGCTCAGGTGGCATGCCTGTGAGACATGCTCATTTGAACACATGGGTCATGGTCATCCCTCCCTCACCCTCCCTCCCTTCCTTCTTTCCATCTTCCTTTCTTCCTTCCAACTCCCTCCTTCTCTTCCTCCTTCCCTCCCTCACTTCCTTTTTTCCTCCCTCTTTCCTCTACTTCCTCCCTTCTTCTTTCTTCTCTTTTCCTCCCTCCCTCCATAGACTCTTCATGTCCTCCCTCAACCTATACTGTTGAAGGTGCACCAATCCATCTTGGGGACCTCATCCTGGGGCCCTTATTGCATGGACTGTCACGCAAGGAAGGCAAACAAATACCACCTCTGTCTGTGCCCCCTTCCCTGAGGTCCTGAGCCAGTTAGCTTCCTGGCACATTGCTGCAGTGGGGGTGGATGTCTACCCTCCTGTGGAGCTCCCTTGGGAATCTTGAGACAGAGGGCCATTGTTCTGTTCTCTGGTGTATGACATGTACTCAACAAGAAATAACAGCAGTTATTCAGACAACGACTGAGACTGGGGCTGTCACCTGGGCCATATCTGAGATATCTTTCTCAGACTTCATGACCTAGAGCCCTCTGGGGCCCACCCTCAGTATGTGCCAGGCTCCTGGGGGCTTTGCTGAGAGATGGCTTGGTGGGGGGTATGGGTGTGGTGTGGCTGTGCAGGTGGATGTGGGTGAAGAGGAGCCTGGGGTCTATGCTATGCTGTTGAGGGAAACTGGGCTCTAGACAGGTGAGCCTGGGGGTGCATGCTGGGGCTGGTAGAGGGGAGAAGGACATGAGGGGCTGCTGGAAGGGCCCTGTTAGTGCTTACCTGGACCATGGGTGGGTAGGATTCAGACTTCTGCTGTCCATTCACAGATACTGGATTCCCCAGGTAGGTCCGTGTTCATGTAGATGGTGTTGATCCCAGTGGTTCATCCAGGCCTTTCTTCTTTCTTGGGGTCCTCAGGTCTGCAGAACTGGCTGACCTCCCAGGTGAGACCCTGCTCATTTCTCAGGGGCTGTGGAAGGTGGTGCTTTGGTTTTATTTACTTTATTCTTCTCCCCATTTGTCCATCCTCCCAGCACTATACCAGCTTTCATGCATTTAATCTGCTCTTCCAACCCACTTTCAACGTGTTATACATTTATTTTAAAATAAGGGACTTTTTGAAAAATTATCCAGTGCTGTTTTGTGTGTGTGTTTAAAACTTACATAAATAGCATTGGCCTGTAATGTCATCCTGCTCTTGCTTTTTTCCACTGGACATTATGTTTTTGAGGTTGGTCCTTATAGCCCTATATAAATCTACATAATATGTATGCCTACTGCATGTAATTTCCGTTATGCTAGTCTACTTCAAACATAGAAAACAAATCCACAACCCTTTTAAAGTTCTCTTTGATGGATAGGCCACTGTGTGGTTCACTGCTCCTTGTACTAAGCATCACTGATAAACACCCTTGACTATGCCTCATGGGTCGTGTGGGAACACCTTTCGGGTGTGTACATAGGAGTCACATCACTGAATTGCAGCAAGCACTCCTGGGTGGCTCCTTGCAAAGCCTGTGCCATCTGCCCCAAGCCTGTGCCACCTGCCCCCAGCAGCTGGACCTGAGACATCCTGTTTCTGCAAACCACAGCTGCCCTTGGTATCTGCTGGCTTTGTATTTTCTGCCAATCAGGTGGCCATGAGGCCGTGACATGATTCATTTCCCTGTCTTTCCTCATTTGTTTATGGGACAACAGGATTTTCTCTGCTGGTGAAGGGTCTGTTCATGACCTATGCTTACCTTCTGGAGGGGCTGACTGTCTTCTTGCTGAGTTGGAAGAGTTACTTGTACAATTTAGATAATGATTCCTTGTCAGTTTTAGACATTAAAACAAACCAGTCTCTGTGTGTCTCTCTCATCTGTTTCCTTTGTCTGGGGGATTCTTTTCAAATAGACATTTTTAGTTTTGATGAAGTTGAATCTGTTATTTTTCATCTTTTGTTTGTTCTTTTGGCAACTTTTAAAAGAAATTCTTCCTAAGTACTTAAAGGTTTTTCTCTTTTCTTTTATTAGCTTTATAATTTAACTTTCACACCAAGTCCTTAAACTATTTGGAATATGTATATGTGTGTATATATATAGTTTATTCAATAGTACATGATTTCATGTTATATTTATCTAGAACGTCATTTTTATATTTTTGTTTTGGGGTACAACATGAAGACTTTCTAAATGGTACAGTAATTGCATCTAAGAGTTTTTAGCTTTTTTTCTTTTTCTTCTTTATAACTGGTGCCAAGAATTCCACCTATCCCTGTTTCTAAGGGAAGCAAATATCCAGGACACATCTTTGCTTCCTGCTTCCTTGTGTTTTCCGGCTTTCCTGGGACTGGTTTATTGAGGTTGGATGACAGTGTTCACTCTGGGTTGTTCACCTCTATGTTTGTAGAGCTGAGTGCTTCCCGCTGCTCATTTTGCCTTTGAGAAAGTCTGATTATTTGCTTGTTTAATTTTCAGTGCAAAGATTTTTAAGAATCTACTGTGCATTTAGAGCTTGCTTCTTTCAATCACTGCTCCATGTAGAAAACATTTGAATTACATAAGCATTTAATATCCATTAAGCACTGTATATGTTGAAATTCTAAGACACACTGCAGTCTCCAGACCAGTCATGGTCAGATGGGTAGCACAAGGTTTAGGTGGTGAGGTGTGGTTGAACTTGGGCCAGTGGCTTCCATCTGTGGCATGGCCTGTGCATGGTAGTAGTCAGACCCTCTCCACACAGCATGGTAACACCCTCAGCACCACTTGCTCATTCAGCCATCTCTTCCTCCCTAATTTTGATGCCTTTTCCAACATTTGGGTTTGATTCTGGAATTTCTATCCTGTTTGATCTCCTCATCTGTTCCCTTGCCAATAACACTTCTTTGATCTTTAAAAACACATTATTTTAGCCATTCACAAATCTTTATTTTTCATAGGAATTTTCAAATCAATCTTTAAAGTTCCTGAAAATATGTCGCTGTACTTTTTCATTGGATTTAATTTGAAGATTAGCTTGATGAGAATCACCTGGACAGTGTTGAGTGAGCTGTGCACGAATAGAACCTAGCTCATGATTTCTCACTTTTTTGTTTTTCAGTTCTCAGGCTGGATCCCAGAGCTCACCTGGGCCAGGCAAGTGCTCTACCACCGAGCCAGCCCTTGCACGTTCTTTTGTACCTGGAGTGTTCCCCACAGAGGTCCCACACATTCTCTGTAGGCTCATTCCTGGATCCTTTGCACTTTCTGCTGCTCTGATGAAAATCACCATGTGGTTGGCAGCATTTTCAGTGGGTTATTGCTGGGGTGGCAGGGCAGGGTTGCTTTTTGTGTGTTGAACTTATGCCTGGCTGCCGTACTGAATTCTCCTGATGGTTTACAGCAGTCTGTCTGCTGTTCTCTTGGGTTTTTACTTTCTTTCAGGGCTATTTATCTATGAAGTTCGGTTTTTGTATTTCCTCTTGTACCAATTTTGGCACTTTATTTTTTTCCCCAGAAGTGTGTACATTTACATCTGTTTTTAAATATTGGTTTATAGTGGTGAATAATATTCCTTAAATGTTTAATTTAAAAGTATTTGTTATATCTGAGTTGTTATTTGATGTTTTATATACAGTCGTGCATCACACAATGATGTCTCTGTCAAGGACAAATTGCATAGACCACAGTGGTCCTGTAACCTGACCTTGCCTGGTGACGCAGCTGTCTTAGTTTGTGTAGGTAAACTCTACGATGTCCCTGTCATTTAGTGGCACAGGACTGCATTTATATTCTGACTCTATTTTTTCTCTTCTGTTCTCGATTTTATAGAATTTTGCCCATGTTTCTGTATGCCTTTTTTATTGCCTTGAGTGGCTCTTTTGATGTTTTTTTTTAGCTCCTTGAATTGAACTCATTTGTTTTCCATTTTTCTTATTTATAATTAATATACTGAAGGCTTTGAATTTTCCTCTAAGAATGACTTTAGCCTCTCCACAAATTTTCACACACAGCAGATTCAGCATTTTTATAATTTCAGCCATTCCGTATGTTTCACTTATCAAGTCTAAGTGTTTAAGTGATGGGGCTTTTAAGCTTTTGGACTTTTGAAAAGTCAAGGTCCTGGACTTGAAAATGACCTGAGAAAGGTGGAGATAACCCAGAGGAATGTGTGGCCAAGAGGGGGAGAGTCAGAGTGCTGCAGGTGTCACAGGAGCCCTGAATTCTGACAGTGAAATCACCTTCCCATTGAGCTAGCGTGGTCCCTACTGATCCAGTGTGGAGGGCTTCCTGTCACCAGCATAGAAATGCTTAGTGATCTGTGGCTGGGGAAGGTCTACAGATCACCGAGCCTCACATGCCTTGGCTGTCAGGTGTGGTGGGTCCAGGGTGGCCCATAGGCCAGTTCAAGGGGCTGGGATGGAGCCTTCAAGAAGAGGGGTGGTGGGGGATGGGGCTCATGCAGGTGAGGTGGCACTCTTTCTATACAGGAAACTGTACAGAAGAAAATCACCCAAGGAAGGCTTATGTATAAATAATAACCTGAATTACAAGAATAGCAGCTAAAGAGTCTTGGTGAGGCTTGTTCTATGCCAACCATGTTTCTAAGGATTTTAGAGGTTTTAATTTGCTTAATTGTCATAATAGTCTATATGGTTGGGGCTGCAGGCACACAGACTGAGGCGCAGAGAGGTCAAGAAAGTTGTTTGAGATGACCAGCAAGCCACGAGTAAAGTCTGGGATCAAGCCCAAGGATCAGAGCCAGCCACTTCCCGTCCCGTGCTGGTAAGTGAGCACCATGCCATCTGCCCCTCCAAAGGAGGCTGAGCAAAGACCTGACACCTTTGTCAGAGCAAGGGGCTCCCGTCCTACCCCACATTGAGCCCAGACTTCTACTTGCCCCTTTTAGCAGAAGCTGATTCTTGCTTTGATTCTCAGCTGGGTAGAGCTGCCTGCTCCTGAAACTGGATGTTTTCCACTTGCTGGCCTTGAAGGAAGCAGGAAAAAAGATGTACCTGGCCCTCAATATGCTATTTGCCATTTAGGATCATGCTTGTGGCAGGCATTTCAAATAGACTTCAGCAAAACATGGTCTTTTATTAGCACTGTAACTGAATTCTGTCAGGAATGGCTTGATCCAGGGCTCAAATGTAGCCAGGACTCACTTTCTTTCTCTTCTGTTTTTGACTCTGTTTTCTTTGGTGCTGGTATATTCTCAGGAAGACTCCTCATGGACACAGAATGGTTGCCAAACTCCTGGGGCTTGCTATGGTTTGAATATAGTCTGTCTCTCCTTCCCTGCACTCATGCAGGGATTTAATCCCCAGAGTCATATGTTAATAGTGTTAAGAGGGTGAACACTTAATCCAATTCTTTTGTTTAGAAGTGGCACCTTTGGGAAATAATAAGGGTTAGAAAAGTTATTTGAGTGGATCCTCATGATTGGACCCTGGTGGCTTTATAAGAACAGAGAGAAAGACCACACACACACACACACACACACACACACACACCCCCCTGTGTGGACAGCTTGTCTCTTGCCTGATGCTCTATGCCTTGTTCAGGGTCTGCCAGCAAGAAGTCTATTACCAAATGAAGACCCTAGACCTTGTACCTTCAAAACCATAAGCCAAAACAGTAGCCCATCTCAGGTAATTCATTATGATAACAAAACAAGGACTAATTCAGGGCTTCCTCTTTTTAAATTTGTGTCCAATGGGAAAAGCAGAGTTTTTTTTTTCTGTTTGCTTTTTTCTAGAAGAAGGGGCCTCGTTAGTTTTGATTGGCTTGTGTCTCTTGAGGCCTGGGAGAATGAAAGGTGATTGACTTTAGAACGTAAGACCCACCCCTGGATCTGGATAGAGATCTTTGCCCTGAGTGCAGGAGGGAGAATGGAGAAGAGGTGAATTTCTCAAAGAGAATCTCTGGTCCTTTGAGGGACAGGGACAATGGATACTGGAGGCCTCGGACAGGGAGGCCACGCCCTTTCTGTTGCTGTGGTCAGACTCAGAGGTGAGCCTTGTAGAAACCCAGGTAGACATCCTCGGGGAACAGCCCCCCTGCACCTGCTGGCTTAATGTCTATGTTGGGAGCACGTTCTCAGCAGAGGCATCTTTAAATCATGCTGGAATGTCAAGATGTTGAGTCATGTGCTTGTTTGTGTGTTTAGTTTACAAATGGCACTGGTTTTCATTTCTTCTTCAAGCTGCAAACCTCCTGAACCAGGCTTTTGGGTGGGAGCCCCAAATGAAACAAATGGGCTGATGAGAGTGGAGAGACAAAAGTGTAAGGTATTAGGTGCCATTTCTCTGGGTCTTACTTAGTGGAGTGACATCCATGTTGAACCCACAGAGCAGGGATAGGGACTGATGCCCTGTAGGCTCAGTTCTCCTCACGCCAACCCCTGCAGGGGACCTTGTGGAGTCTCAGTGCAGCATCTTTAGGGCAGGAGCTGCGCTGGGAAGACCTCTGACAGGTCCTGTGTTCATATGGTACCAGCAAGCCAAGTCATAAAGTACTTTATGCAATTTCATCTTATTATAGAACATCTTTCTCCCCAGTTCCCAGAGGAATCTGTGATCATTATTGAAAACTGGAAAACACAAGGAAAGAGAAAGAGAGAATATAAGCCATTCATACATAACTGCCATTAGCATTTGGGCATGTCTTTACATTTTATTTCTCTATATTTATGTACATGTATTTTGAAAATAAAGCTTGGATCTATTAGTCTACACCCTGTTCTATAATTAGCTTTTCACTTAAAAATAGAAGGGAAATTATTTGCCAGAAATTGTGAAATAGTCTCCCAATCATTAAGTTTATTACTCTATCATATTCCATCTTCTTGATGGGCCACAGTAGGTCAATTATTTTAATTTCCTTGGTTAAGCAGAAGGTTTTAGCTGAATCCATCAATTATTTCATTTGCCGCTTATTTATTGAACACTTAGGACATGTAGAATGGAAGACCTCAAGGTTGTGTGAGCTGGGGGTATAGTTAGAGGAGAACACTTTCCTGGCATGCATGAGGCCCTAGGTTCAATCCCTAGCACTGCAAAATAAAGGAATAAATAAAAATTTAAGAAAGTTGCTGGGTGCTGGTTGCTCTTCTTTGCCTGGTCTCTATGTGAACAAATGCTGTGTAGGACCATAGCCTGTCCCAAGGGGGCTGAGGCACCTGGCTATAAGCATTGGCTGCCCTGACCCACGGAGTTGTTTCAACAACATCTTTGACCTTTTGAACTCTACTCCAAACAGTCATCACCAGTAACAGGAGAGACGAGCTTTACTCTTGCCTGTGTTTTTAGAAAATCATAAAAACATTGCCATAAAAAATTAATAAAAAGCAATGATTCAGAGTTTACACTTCCAACTTCCATCCCACAGCTGCCTCCCCTGAGCAAGTAAAATATGGTTCTCATTAGCTTAGCTTTTAAAGAGAAAGCTGAGCTCTGGGTTTTTGAGATCAGGGGAAGTGGGAGAGGAGGCTGCCCGGTATATGGAGCAAGTCTGCTGTCCTCGTCCCCGAGAGGCCTTCCTGCTGGTGGGGGGTTGGGACCGTGAGAGCAAAACCTGGTTCCATCACTCTCTCGGACCTGATGGGACAGTTTCCAGTCACCTTCATGTTGTGGCTGAAAATGTCCCACTTCCATGTGCCGTTGCTGCTGGCTCTGTCCACCCCACCTGGAAGCATCAGTGTGGCCCAGGAACTGGAACCTGTGCTGGTTTCAAATCCCAGATCTACCTGTCCCCAACTGGCCTGGATGATGTGTGAGCCTCTGTTCCTGCATCTGAGAAATGACATGGTAATACTATCCTCCAGGAGCACAGTGATAATGAAGTGACACGGAGATGCCTGAGAGCCTAATGTCCCATCTGCCATGGGAGTCTTCTGTGAGCGAGTCCCTCTTCCAACTTCCCAGCCTAGGCATTCTGTCTTGGTTCTGTCTCCCAGTCCAAAGCAGACTTGAGCCTGGGGTGGTATATGTGGAACAGGACACTGGAAGCACCTGAGTGGACAGGTTAGGTGAACCAGGGAGTCCATACCTCTGGGGACTCTGGGAAACTCTGCCCAAGGCATCTCACCTGAGGGCCAGTATTGCTGGGGGCTTTGTACAACAACCTCTGTCAGTCAGTGGTCGGGCGCTGCACCCAGGCCCCTTTCTTGGTGTTCTGGGCCTGTAGGACTTATGGTGAAATGGGCCCATGGCCCAGGTGTCCTCAGTGGCCCGTGCTGTGATGTCAGGGTGGGTATGTTTGGGTATTCCCTTCCTGGGCTCAGTGCTGCCTCATAGCTGAGGAGCCTGGGCCAAAGACGAGGGCCCTGGAATGACATAGGAGCCTGATCTGGAACTCAAGCCCTGCTCTCTCTCTAAGCAGGAAGACTAGATTTTCCTCCATGGTCCTCAGCATGAATTTGCCACACCCATTGCTCATGGGAAAAGGGTTTTGCTTTCCTCCCTGGGCTCTTAGGCTGACCTTGGCTGCTGAACTCCAGGCTGGGGCAAGTACTGCCTCCTTTTGTGACTTGCTTTCAGGGGTGGGGACACTTGGGGGAGAAACTCCTGTGGGCATCACAAGGAGGGCCCGTTACTCTAGAGCCTTCAGAGGAGCTCTGCAGGGCCACTGCCATCACCCAGGCTGCAAGGGAACCTGCTTCGTGACTCCAAGATGGAGGTCCCTGCAGCCTGGGTCGCTGGGATGGCTTAGGGGGAGGACAGACTCAGGAGAGGGTCTAGGCTGTACTGTCACCAGGACCAAGGTGGGCCAAGGAAGTCCCAGAGGGAGAAGTCCTCAGCTCTCTCAAACCTGGGTACTAGGCCTGCGACACTGCAGAAAATAACTTAGGACAGGTGAAGGTAGAGAAGAAAGTTAATGGTAAAGCAAAGGAAAGACCTGGGTGTAGGTACATCTGAGAAGAGGTGCACTGAGTGCTCTAGCATCAGGGGTGTTTATGGTGAAAGTGGGTAGGGGATTGGGTTTAAACTTGCCTTAAGAGGATGCTTTTCTTTGTTTAGAGTACCGGGTACACTTTAGTCATTCCTGCTGTTTTGTCATTATCATTTGGGCCCAGAGATACTAAATCTGGCCAGTTTACAAAATTTGGACCATTGTGACATAGATGTTTGTTCTCCTTGAGCGTCTCTCTAAACAAAAGATGTGTTTCTCCGGGTGCTCCTTTCAAGACAGGTGGCCTTCCTTAAGACAATTAATTTTCACTTGCAAACACTGTTTGATTAAAGGAGTCTTTTTACCAAGTGTCCCCACTCAGGATAAGTATCTTTTTAAAAGATATTCTTGATCAGTTCCATTCTCAGAGCTTTGTAATCTTTTGGGCAAGGTCAGAGGGAGAGAGCTGCCTTTTTTTTTCACTTTATGTTACATCTTAGGGAATGTGAAGTTTAAAGAAAACAATGCCGTGTGCTTTTAGTCAAGCTATTTATTAATCCAGTGTTTATATCTGAATTCCTGGCTCCAGTTCCTCATGCTTCATTTTCCCTGATCTATCCTGCCTCAAGACCACAGGGACCCCAACATCAGGTACAGGCATGGGGAACCTGGAAGCGAGTCTAGGGAGTAGCAGCTGGGGTAGGGGAGCAAAGGCCAGGAACCTGGGACGAACTTCCAGGTTAGGGCAGGGCAGGGAGCTGTGTGGAGCCACCATGCCAGAGTGCTTGGGACCTTCCAGCACACCCTAATTTCATTTCTGAAGCTCTGCAGTGACTCCGAATTGTTGTTTCTTCCTCCCCAAGAGGCACGAGGAGGTTCCTTCCTTGGCCAGCAGTTGCAGTGGGAGGGGAGGTCTGCCTTCCTCCCCTCCCCTGCATAGGTCTCTGTCACAGGCACGCCACTGAGGAGTCAGGTGATGCATTTGTCTCACGTCCATGTGTCACCTGCAGGGAGCCTGGGGTCTGGCAGGCTATCTAGGAATTTGGGGAAAACACTCAAGGATGACAGAAGATAGAGGAGTGGTTGTCCAGGTCCAGAGGCAGGCCAGGGCTGGGTGAGGACAGTGCTCACTGAAGGCAGCTGCGGAGATGCTGTTGTGACACAGGCTTATGCTGGCCACCGCTAGCAAGCCAGGAACATGGAGGCCAGCTGTGATGATGCCAGGCCTCTTTTTGGTTGAGGCTGGTGGTTTCTGCATGGGTGCTTCCTGTCCTTACCTGGGGTGTCTGTTGAAGTGCTGGGTTCAAGGTGCTGTCATGGTCTCTTATGACCCTGGTGCTTCCTGAGGGAGAGGGAGTGAGAGACCCAACCTGCTGTGGAGGTGGGGAGTAGCCCTTGCAGAAGCAGGAGAGAGTCACGAGCAGTGCCTGCAATTGCTCCTCTAAGTTCCACGCCTGGTTGTTGATCAGCTCATTTCTGCGCTGCTGACTGTACCACTGTGACCATACAAAGTATGTCCTCCAGTGACCAGGTAGCACTGCATGCCCAGTGACCAAGGCAGATGAGGAACCTGAGGCAGAGCAAGGCTTAGCCTTACCTTGGCTCACACAGTAAGCCAAGGGTTGAGTTGCGGTTGTGGAAGGCCTGCCTGTCCCAATTCAGGTGGCCATTGTATGCAGTAGCCAGTGTACAATGTCCAAGTTTCTCCCAGGGAATCTTGATGTGATGTCAGGAGCAGTCTTTGGGAGGAGCTGGACTCTGTCCTCTTACTCTAGAGTTTAAGATCAGCTCTGAGTTGCCTGGGCTGGCCTCAGTGATGAGGAAAAGGGCAGCAGGGGCCACTGCTGGGCCAGGAACACACCTGGAGGGAGATGGGACCCAGGCCTCACCTGGGGAAACTTGCTCCCTGGGTGAGGCACTTAATTAAGTGCCTCCGTGTCTCAGTTTCCCCTCGCGTAAAATGTATCCATAGCACCTCCCTTATGGAGTTGTTGAAAGACAATACCTGTGAAGGGTGGGTTGGACCTTGCTTCCCACCTTGGGCCTTGGCACTCACAGCTCTGCCGTCAGAATGGCTTTTCCCTTCTCTTTGCTAGGCCACCCCCTCCTGTGCTCACTTGTTTTGGTTAGTGGCACTGGGTTTTGAACTCAGGGCCTCACACTCGCTAGGCAGGCACTCTTACTGCTTGAGCCACTTGGCCAGCCCCTCTCTCCTCTGTAGGCTCCAGCAAAGCATCTTCCAGAGAGATGTTCCCTGGTCCATCACTGTCTGAAGGAGGTCTTTCAGTAGTTTCCTTTCTCAGCACACCCTCTGTTTCTTTCCCTGCACTTATCACAGCTGGCAACTCTTCTGTTTGTGAGTTTACCTGGATTTTAAACACCAGAGACTGGGGCTTTATGGTTTCTTTCATTGTGGGTCCTGGACAAAACTCACCTTTGTTGAAGAAGTGGGTCTGGGTAGAGCCGGGCCTGGGGTGCAAGCCTCCTGGATGCCTTGGATGAAAGCTGCCACTAAGATTTTCCTATGTCCCAGAAAAAGTCCAGGGATGCTCCAGGCTGCCTGGCCTCTCTGCAGCTGCTGGGAGGTCTCTTTCCTTCTACTCCCAGCCTGCATTTCTTCTGGGGAAACTTATTTCCCCCAGGGATCCCAGGAGTGGTGTGCTGGACTCATAGCAGGGAGAGGCCCAGGCCTTATTTCTTTCTTACAAGATTGATGCCTGTGAGGCACAGCTCCTGTAGACCCAGGACCAATAGCCTTGGCTCTACACCATCTCCAGGAGGGGGTACCTGAAGGAGAGACATTTCCCAGGCGCTTTGGCCCCCTTGCCTGGTCTGCAGGGGTGTCTTCTCTGCTTCTCACAACAGGAGCTCATTCTGAGCTGCAGCTTAGGAGGGTTCTGAGGCTCGGCCTCGTGCTATGAGACAGTGGCTTTTCTGCAAAGGGAGAGTAAGAGCTCATTTTATTTCGCATTTCTCTTGTATTAAAACACAGGATGGTACCAGGCCAGGGGCTGAAGGATGAGCACTGAAGGAACAACTTTGCTGTGGGCCTGTGAGCTGGCCTGTGTCATCCAGACTTCCAGCTGCTGGGCTGAGCTTGCAGGAGAAGGGGTGCTATTACCCCATTTGTGAGGAAGCTCAGATTGGGTAAGTATCTTCCTTTTTTTTTCAGTATTGGGATTTGAACTCAGGTCCTTTTGCTTGCTAGACAAGTGCACAGCCCTTTTGTTTTAGTTTATTTTTCTGTTAGGGTCTTGAGTTTTTACCTAGGGCTGGCATTGGACCTTGATTTCCTACCTTTGACTCCTGTGTAGCTGAAATTATAGGCACGAGCTACCAATCCCAACCTACTAGCAAGAATTTATCTGAGCTCGCATTTCTCACCCGGAAAATGGGACTAAAACTGAAAAGCCCTTCCTGATAGGGCTGTTGGTGGAGTAAATGAATACTTTACCAAAGACCTTGGCAGTGTTGGTTCTTGAGTGGGTCCCTGTATTTGACCTGGAGGACAGTCCTATGGGGGCTCCTACCCCTAACTCAGATGAGGTGCCAAGTTCAGAGAGGGGTGGAAGAAGGCCCAGAGCCAGATCTGCATCTTTCGCTGCTCCAAAGGAAGAGTGGTTGCCAAGTGACTGGAAGTGAGGCAGCAGGTACTGGGAATTATGGGAGGGAGGGGAGGGAATAGCCTCTGGGCAGGAGTCAGGAAAAGGTGGCAGTCCGAAGAGGTACCCTGCAGAGGCTTTGATGAGAGGCTGCATAGCATGGTGCTCAGCCTGTCAGTCAACAAACCTGAGTTGTTATTACGACGGGGATGCTGGGTGTGTCATCTTGGTCTGGACCCAGGACTGGGAGGTGCATGCAGGCCCCATGCTCTCGGGCTGGCCGGACAGCTGTGGCTTTGGTCTTACCCACAGAGGTCAGTCCACATATACACTTCTGAACTCCATTTATAGTTTAACCATCACAGGAGTCACATAAACCTCCCACAGGGGTCTGCCGCCAGTGCACAGCCCAGATCCAGGGCCTTCAGTGTTTGTCTTTGTTGGCAGCTGTGTCTGGAGTGGGTCACTGGGCATGGGTGGCTTTTCCTGAAAATATTTTCTCAGCAGCAATTAACTGGTCCTAGAAAATCACTGAGAGGCAAAATGGTGACGTGCAACATGGTGACAGTGTGATGTGGTTGGTGACTGTGAAGCAGTGAGAGTGTGACATGGCGATCTGTGGTGTGATGATGGTATGATGTGACAGGATGATGTGATGGTGTGACAGGTGACGGTGTGACACAGTGGCATTAGGTGAACTGTCAGTGTGACATGGTAACAGGTGATGTGGTGACCTGTGACCTGTGACACTGGCGTGGTGGAAGAGTGAAGGGTGACTGTGATACTATGACTCCCCTGAGTCAGCCTGTGAGGTCTGGAAGTTGTGGGTCAGAGCAGCCTCTGCTGGCCAGGCTGGCCTATGCCACACTCCCTGGTTGCTGCCCTGGCCAGGTAACCCCCGCCTCTGGTCTCTGGAACCACCTGGCACCACGGAGAAAGGCTGTGTGGTTCTCTGGCCTTGATAGAAGGAGGTTGTTCTTAGGAAACCTCTCTAGAGGCCAGTGTGCCTTGCTACTACCAATCCCTTGTCACAGCACAGCGAGGATGAGGCTCCCTCCAAGTCGTTCTGGGCTTTGCTCTCTGACTTGCAGCTCTCACCCCTCTGGGGTAACTGGAGCTGGAAGGGGGATGAAGGAAGATTCTGTAGTCCTCCAGCACCCCAAAGGATGGGAGCCCCGATCAGCTGCACAGCCTCTGCTCCTGGCTCCTGACTTCTGAGTCCAGGCTTTGTGGCCAGTGAACATTTCGATTTCCGTACAGTCTGCAGTACAAGGTGAGCTTCCCTGCCTTCTTGGGACCACACCCTGGGTCTCTGATTACCCCAAGAGGGTGCCACAGAGACAGCCTCAGTTTCTCCATTCATTGAATGGGCTTTTTTTTTTTTTTAATGGTAGAGTTCCCCACACTTGCTTGGTGCTCTTAGGAAAAGGGAGGCAAAGCACACTGAGCACTTTGTGCAGCAGAAGTGCTATTACAGTCAGCTGCTACAGGGAGCGCCCTTGCCCCCACACAAAGCAACAGAGTCCACATTGGGGAAGTGGTGTCCCCCAAGGCTCCATGAGCTTTGTCTCTGGGGGCATCTGCCACGCAGATCATGCCAAGCCATGGTACTCAACCATGTCATACTCAACCACATTAGTCCAGTGCTGGGTGTGGAGGCAGTGAGTCCTGCTTGTTCTCATTTCTAATCTTGATGGTGACAACAGGTAGTGACTAACAGACACCAACCACTGGCCCTGTGCCATACAAAGCAATTAATATTCACTATGGAGTTTAATCCTCACAGAAGCTCTGCTGGGTAGGTTCTATCATCTTTATATTTATCTATCATTCAACACAGGTGAGGATACCAAGGTTCAGAGACTTCAAATGACTTGTGAGGTCTCCTTCCTGTCCTCTGTTCTTTCTCAAGAGGGCCACCTGGGGTATGGTGGCTAGAGACAGGGATAGCCCATCCCTGGACTCTGCTGTGCACAGGAAACTTGAGTCCCTAAGCTGCAGGTGGGGGCTCTTCTTCTTGTTGCTCTGGACCCACTCCTGGCCAGTTGGCCTCAGTGGCCTCCACAGGGAGCTAGGCAACCCATCCTGGGGAATGAGTCAGGGTTAGATGGTGCTCAGCAATGGGGCAATGAGGAGGACGATCCTGGGTGTTATGTGCACACATTTCCAAAGGCTTTGAGGAGTCTGTGTTTCTGCCAGTCACAGGCAGCACCAGTGTCACTACTCTGGGCTTGCTGCTGTGTTCTTACCCTCCCCCAGGCTGGCGTGGCCTAATGGATGCTCAGGAGAGCAGCTGGGGTCTGCAGTGTTCTTCTCTCTGGAAGTCAGTCAGCCCCAGGAGGGTACTGGCAAGAGTGTGCCAGAGGAACATAAATGTTTTGAAAGTAAACAATTTGATGCAGAATGCACACTTGGTCAAGTCAGGGAAAAGGGCAGGTCACGGCACAAAGCCATGTGTACAGAAGCTGCTCAGAGGCAGGGTGAGATGTAAACACAGCTCTACAGATCCAGCCTCCACCTGGAGCTGCCACAAAAATTCATCAGGCACACAGTCACTTTGGAGCAAAGGTTCATGATGGGGAAATGCGAAATGAGTTTGGCAGAGGATGTGATCTCTGCAGTGTGCCCTCCCAGGGTAGGAGCGGCTTCAAACGCCAAGGGTGGAGCAGCAAAAGCAGCTCTTCAGAGTCTGGATTTAGACCTGAGGTCAGATCTTAATTTGGGCATTGGATGAATTCCTTCCCATCTGTGAGCCTCAGTTTCGTAACTGAAGAAGAGAGTGATAAGTAACACCTCATAGTATACAATTGACCCAGCACTAAGAGCAAAGTGGCACACACAGTGGTGACATTGAAGGCCCTTGAATGATGGCTGTCACTGTCAGTGCTTGTATCAGTCATTTGATTCTGCCACCTTGCATCCAGAGGTAACAGGTGTGGCAGGAGTCCCCGAGGGCCAATTATTACTCTTGAGAGGCCACTGGCAAACTTGTGCTGGCAAGTGCTGGTGTGCATGGGGTGTCTGTAATCCCATGAAGGCATTTGATGAGGACCGGAGGGCCTCAGATGCAGGAGGGGCTTTTCTGATTCCCTTCCTGCAGCAGCCTGCCCAGAGCTCGGTGTGAGCACTCCAGAGCGATCAGCTGAGAGTGAATCCATGCAGCCAGGAATGTGGTGTACCTGCACAGGTGAGGTAGCCCTCCATGCCCTGCCTTGTGCCGCAGGTGACCTTGTGCTGCAGACCACCCGGCCTCCCCATTTCTCAGCCATCCTTGGCCTGCTTTGGCAACTTCAGCAGGTGCACTTTGGGTTGCTTGGTAGGGGTGAAGCTGTTGGCTTACAATTGTGCCAGCTCCCCACTCTCTGCTCCTCTTGCATGGCTGGGGAGCTTCAGGGGCTTCTGGTCGCCTTTAATGAGGAAGGGTGTGTGGGCCCCACCTGAGTTAAAATTGGCAGGAGATCTATGCAAACCAGCCAGGTGGATGAAAGAAGTCAACTAGAGCCCTTAGCCCCAGTGTGCAAAGGGGAGGCACAGATGGCTTCCAGCAGGGTTGATGCACTCACGGTGACTGTATGCACTAAATTGTGTCCCCCTCACATTTGTAGGTAGAAATCCTAATCCTCAATGTGATAGAGTGGAGAGATGGGGTCTTGGAAGGTGACTAGGCTTAGAGGAAGTCATAAGCTGGGGATCCTCATGGTGGGCCCTGTATGAAGACCCTTGCTCTCCTGCCTCTCCTCCATGTGAAGACCAAGTGAGAAGATGGCCATCTGCACCAGGAACTGACTATGCTGGCATCCTGACCTTGGAATCCAGTCTCCAGAACTGTAAGAAAACAAAAATCTGTTAGTTAAACTGCTTACTTCATGGTATTTAATTATGGCAATTCAAGCTGAGATAGGGACTCCCCTGGAAAAAGGAGAATGACTTCTGCTTGGGAACTGCAGGCAGGTGGGGCTGCTCTGGGGGGGACCCAAGTCATCATCCTTCCTCTATGTGTTCTATACAGCCTGGTACCCTCCCCGGATGCTGGCCTCTTCCTCTAGACCCGAGCACCAGGTGTTGCCAGGTGTCAGACTAATGTGTAGGGGCTCTTGGTGACTCTGACTTCCTGAACAGAGGGTTCTCAGGGCCAGGCAGGGCAGAGAGACTGCTCTCTATTCGTTAGAGTGTCTCACACCTTTTCCTAAACCCACCAGCCATATTTGTGTGACCTGATGTCTAGATAATTTATTATGTCCTATTGATGTGTGCATCTGTCCCTTTGCAAAGTTACAGCCTAGATTAAGGTGATTTTGGTAAGTTTAAAAATCAGTAGTGTGACTCTTCCTACTTTTCCTTTTTAAAATTGTGTTGTCTCTTCTAGTTTCTTTGCCTGTCTATTCAAATTTTGGAATCAGCTTGTCTGTATGCAGCCATTGTCACTTAATGATGGGGATGCATTCTGAGAAAATAATCTTTGGGTGATTTTGTTGTGTGGACATCATAAAGTGTACTGCACAATCTCAGATGGCTACGATGCCAGCAGCTGATATAATCTCATGGGACCACCATCATGTATATGGGTCTGTCATTGACCAAAATGTCATTCGTGGTGCATAAACCGAATATTAAAATCCTGGTGGGATGGCCTGAGGATGTGGCTGAGTGGTGGAGTGCTTGCCTGACATTTGTGAGGCTCTGAGTTTGATCCCTAGCACTATAGGAAAGAGAAATTCCAGTGAGAATTTGATTAGAATTTTGTTAAATCTATATGTCTATCTTTTTTTTTTTTGGTATTAGAGTTTAAACTTAAGGCTGTCACCTTGAACCACTCCACCAGCTCTAGGGTCTCCTGAACTATTTTCCTGGGCTGACTTTGAACCAAAATCCTCCTAATCTCTGCCTCCTGAGTAGCTAGGATTACAGGCGTGAGCCGCGGGCACCTGGCTCTATACATCTATCTCGAGGAGAGTTGGTGTCTTGACTTTGTGAGCCTTCCAATTCATGGCCTTGGTATGTCTTGATTTATTTAGGACTTCTTGGATTTGTTTTGTCAGTGTGTGTACTTTTCAGCCATACAGATTCTGTACATATTTTTGTATGTTTTTGTATAGGCTTTTTTTTGTTTGTTTGAGATTTTGTAAATTGTATTGGTCTTTTGAAATTTTGGTTTCTAGTTCTAACTTCAGGAGATTTTATCTTTTTAAAAAAGAGGTTCCTTGGGATTTTCTGTTGTTGTAGACGACAATGTCATTTGTAAATGGGCAGTGTCATTCCTTCCTTTCCAATGTGTTCAAGTCTTGTGTTTTTCTTTCCTTGTTGCCCTGGCCTGGACTTCCCGTATGATGTGGAATAGGACAGGTGAGAGTGGACACGCCTGTGTTGTTGATTTGGGTGAAAGTGATCAGTCTCTTATTAAGTGCAATATTAGGTATAGATCCTTTGTATTTGCCTTTCAGGGAGTTAAGGAATTTCTCAGCTAGTCCTAGTTTGCTAAGAGCTTTTCTATTGGATTTTGTCAAATTCTTTTTCTGTGTTAGCAGATATCGTATTAGTTTGTGAAGGATACCATAATCCAGAGGTACTTTCTCACAATTCTGGAGCTAGATGAGTGAGACCAAGTTGTTGACAAGGCTGTTCCCTCTGAGGTCTCTCTCCTTGGTTTGTAGATGGACCTGGGCAACCTGGGCCTGCTCATGTCTTCCCTTTGTGTGTGTCTGTGTCTATTAAGGATTGAATGTTTGGGTCCCCCCAAATTCAAATGCTGAAATCTTAACCTGCAATGTGATGATTTGTGGACTGAGGGACTTGGAAGGTTAGTGGGGCTAGCTGACCCTCTTTTTACCGTGTGGAAACACGGAGAGGTGGTGGTCTGCAGCCCAGAAGGACACTCACCAGAGCATGACCATGTTGGCACTCTGCTCTCAGACTTTTGGGTCACAGGGCCAAGAAATGAGTGTTTGTTGTTTAAGCCACCCAGTCCATGGGAATTGTCACAGCAGCCTGAGCTGATTAGGTCAGAGCCCTGTTCTTCTTCCTTTACAATAAGGCACCAGTTGTACTGGATTAAGGCCCATGATAATTACCTCAATCTCTTTTAAGTTCCTATCTCCAAATATTGTCACATTCTGAGGTACTGGGGGTTAGAACTTCAACATTTGAATTCATGGACAAATAAATCAGTCCATAGCAGATATGATCAGGTCATTTTTCTTGTGTAGATGGTTCATATGGTAGATTCCATTGATTCATTTCCAAATGTTGAAGCAGCTTTGCACTCCCAGGATAAATTACACAGTGAGTTATTGCTTTAGTCAGCTTTCCAGTAATGTAACAAAATACCTGAGGTAATCTACTTATGAAGAGAAAAGGTTCATTTTTGGCTCACAGTTCAGGAAGCTTCAGTCCATGCCTAATTGACTCTTTTGCTCTGGGCCTGTGATGACACATCCTGGCATGGTAGTGTGAAACTGTTCACCTCATGGCCAGGACATGAGGTAAGAAAGAGAGAGCAAGCCCACGATTATCTCATTAGGCCCCACCTCTTAAATGTTCCACCACCTCCTAGTAGCACTAAGATGGGTACCAAGCCTTTAATATATGGGTCTTTGGGGGAACATTCTAGGTCCAAACAGCAGTAACCGTGATACGTAGTTTTAAATACGTTGCTGAATTTGGCTTGATGATATTTTGCATCTGTTCTTGAGGGAGTTTGGCTTCTAGTTTTCTTTTCTGTATTGTTGTTGTCTGATTTTGATAGCTGGGTAATGTTGGCATCATTATTTGAGTTAGGAAATGTTCTTTCTGCTTCTGTTTCCTGGAAGGATTGTGCAGAGCTGAGCTTGTTTATTTTTTTAAGTGTTTTATAGAATTCACCAGTGAAACCATCTGTGCTTTGGAAACTTCTTTTATGAAAGATTTTTTTCTTAAGTTATGCGTTCAGTTTCCTTAATAGTTATAGGACTACCCAGATTACTATTTCATCTTGGATGAGTTTTAGCCTGTCCCTTCCTTAGGAATTGTTCCATTTCTTCATCATCAACTTTATGTGCACAGAGTTGATTATAGCTTTTCATTATTGTCCTTTTAATGCTTGTAGACTTTCCAATGGTATCTCTTTTTTCATTCCCGAGGTCGGTAATTTGTGTCTTTTCTCTATTTTAATTTGTCAGTATTGCTAAAAGTTTATCAATTCTATTAATCTTTTCAAAGGACCATCTTTTGGTTTCATTGATTTTTTTCTTTCTTGGTTTTTATGCTTTCAACTTCACTGATTTCTGCTATCTCTAGGATTTTCCCTTCTGCTTGCCTTGAGTTTATTTTGCCATTCTTTCTCTCGTTTCATAAGATGGAAGCTTAAGTCATTGACCTGAGATCTTTCTATTAGCTGTTTTAATGTCTTTTTCTGCTATTTTTGGGTCTGTTTCCACCGAATGATTTTTCTTTTAGCCTAGGAGCACATTTTCTGGCTTCCTTGTATATGTAATAATTTTGAATTAGATAATGGTTTTCCTTGAACCGTGTTGAACTTTTTCAGGCTTGCAGTTAAATTAACTTGCTAACTTTGACCTACTGAGGTGTGTTTTTATGATGTTGGGAAGTAGTACAGATCCTTTATTCTAACTTAGCACCTATGTCTAAGGCAGGCCCTTTTGCCTTCTCCTCTGCCATGAGTGTTGATGTCTCTGCACTCTGTCTGGAGGGAGCTCTTGGAATTGTTCCCCTCACAGTTCTCTGGGAAAGCCTCTTTCTTGGAACCTGTTCTCCATAGCCTTCTATGGCTCTCATCTCACTCATGCCCAGCTCGGTGTGCAGCCTAGACTCTATGGACTCCTCCTTAGAGTCCTCCTTTTCTTTCCCTCTATTTCTCTCTCCTCTTAAGTTCTCTTTCTTACACTGGAACTCCCTGAGTTCCAACCTCTGCTCCTCAACTCTGTAAAATTGTAGGTCTCTGGTTCTGATGCTGCAGCTCAAAAGTTACCTCTAGACATAGGGCTGAGGAACATGAGGGTCACCATTTTCTTTCCTTGTTCTCAGAGACCTGCATCTTAGAATGCCTGTTTTCCAATGTCTGAAAAGTTTCCTGTGTTTTCTCTAGTTTCTACGTGGTGAGATGCTCTTAATCCCTCATGGTAAAAGCATGTTTGTTTCATTGAAAAATATTTTAATTTTGCTCTTGTTTTTGAATAATTTCATAGTCATTTATAATATTCTAGTGAAAACATACTTTCAATTCTTTGAAAACACCTTCTTACATCTGTTGTACCATTGAGGAGTTCATTGTCAATTGAGTTGCAGGTAATCTGTGGTTTTCTCTGAATATTTTTAAGTTTTCTTTCCTTTCCTTGGAATTCTGATATCTGCCTAGACATGGCTATCTTTGGCATTTGTTTTTCTAGGGATTTGCTAAGTTTCCAAAGTATGAATATTCACAAGTGAAATGAGTTCTGGAAAGTTCTTTTTTACAATATTGCTTCTCCTCCATTGTCTCTATTCTTTTTGTTTTCTGGATCTCTAATACGAAGTTTCTTCAATGTTTTTTCTATTTTTAATCTTTCTTTCTTTGCTATTTTCTGGGTACTTTCCTCATGTTTCTGTCTCAGGTTGCTAATTATTTATTTTGCTCTGTCTAATCTCTCTCTGTCTCTCTCTGGCACTCTCACTGACACTCTCTCTTTCACAGGCCTCTATAAACTTTTATCTGATTCTTTTTCAAATCCAAATTTGCCTAGTCTCTCTTGTGTCTTATTCTTCATGTTTACAATTTTGACTTTTGTTTATGTGTACATTTTAAACATTCTAGTTGTACCTGGTGGCTAATAATTCTCGTATCTTAAAGTGTTGCTATCTAATTCTTCTGAGTGTCATTTTCTCTCTCTCTCTCTCTCTCTTTCTGTTGGGACTGGGGTTTGAATTGAAGGTTTCATGATTGCAAAGTAGACACTCATAAAGCAGGCACTCTACTGCTTGAGTCGTACTTCCAGTCCATTTTGCCCTGGTTATTTTGGAGATGGGGTCTCACATTCATCATCATGGTGATGGTGGTGGTGGGGCATGATTCAATATGGTGCCAAAGGGGTTCAGGATACCTCGTCTGCCATAATTTCAGAAGTTCAAGTCCTATGTGGGTTACTTTTTGTAGCTTCTTAGAAGCAGTGGACTAACTGGCAGCTGGGGCTGTGGGAAGATCTCTAAGCTGGAAAACACAGGCTGGACTCTGTGGGAAGGTAGCAAATCTGTGTGCTGAAGTTGGCATGGTGGCTTCCTGTCTTTGGGACAGAGATGGTGACTATCTTCTGTCAGAAACACGGGGTCATCTGTTGCCAGCAGGCTCTGGAAGAGCTCAGGGTCTGGGAATCAGAGTTCCAAACAGGGGAGAAGACTAGGCTTTGTGGGCTGGGTGGGTGGAAAGGAAGATTTTAGAAGTCCAAAGAGGTAAAATACAAAGTATTGGTATGTTCATTGTTTCCCCAGAGCCTCACTTCTCTTCTCACTTCTTGTGTGTGTGTGTGTGTGTGTGTGTGTGTGTGTGTGAGAGAGAGAGAGAGAGAGAAAGAGAGAGAGAGAGAGAGAAGAGAAAGTGAGGAGAGTGAGCTGTTCCCCGGGACAAAAGCCTCTAGGGATTTTGTTGAGCTCTGACTGGGATGATGCTTTTCTGCTGCCTTCATTGCCTCCAAGGGCGTGGAGCACTGTCCTGCTGAGGGTTAGGTGTTACAACAGGAATGACCCTTTTAAAGGGCAAAGCCAAGAGACAGGCCTCGTGGCCATGCCAACATCAAGGTCAGCCAGCCTGGGCAGGACAAGGTGGGAACTTCCTCCTGAGGCAGAGCCTGGGCAGAAGCCCTGCCTTCCATCCCCAGAACCCTAACTCTCTCCCTGCTTCTTCACCATCCCAGTTACATGGACTACCCAGCGCAGTCTGCTTGGCCTTAAAGATCTCACAACCTAACAGAAAGCGCAATCCCTTCTTCGTGAGGCTTAGCAAAGGAGCTCACACTCACTCCCCAAAGGGTCATGGAAAGATCAGTTTGTGCTCAATTGTGAGCCAAGCAAGGCACTAGGACACGAGGTGGGTTGGACTTGGTTCCTGTCCTTGGCAGCCCTATTTTACAAGCGGTCAGCATGATTAGTTTGTGAAACCTTGCTGTGGTTGGCTTAGTGCCTCCCTTAGCTTCCCATGAAATACCTAAAGCACGGGAGGGACCAGGCTGCGCATCTTATGAATAACTTTAATCAACCCCAGATAACATTTGCCAACATGAATTCCAGGCTGGGAGCATGAAGCATGCTTGCACATTTCAACCTCATGAGACTCCTGCAGCTTGCTGGCAGTGGCAAAGATGGGAGTGTGTTGTGTACCTTGGGTTTTCCAAGTGGAGGAAAACATCTGCCTCCATTCCTCAGGTGGCTCAGTGGGCAGGTGACGATGATGCCCAAATGTATCCTCTGGCATTGTCATTGGTCCCTTCTGCAGAAGCATTTGCACATCTCTGCTCTGACCCTCCATGGCTGCTGGCAGGGCTCCTCAGTCTACACTAGGGTGCAGATCTGCTTTGATGTCTCTAATCTAGGTAAAGCTAGTGCTCTGGTTTCCTGTGATGAAAGTGAGTCACTGTGAGGGACAGACAGACTGCATGGCAAGGCTCTGCCTATGTTTTGTCTTGCCGCTTGGCTCTGTGTATAAGGAGAGATGGATACAGTGCTATGGCAACCTCTGAATATGTTCCATTTCAACACGAACCACTTTTAAGTCTTTTAGCAGACTTGACTTAGTAGTTTTGGAAACATATTTGTGAATTCTCCTTGAGCAGAGTCATGGAGCCCACCAAGGGGAACCAGGGTCTGCAGAGACAGCTTGCTGGCAGGCTTGGATCACTCTCTTTGGTCCTGGAGGGTGAAGGAAGGTGATGAGCTATGTCTACATGTGGAAAATGAGGCAGGATCTCATGGGCAGATGTGCGATGTGGAGGGGAGGGGGCCCCTCAGCACTCTCTGAGAGATGAGGCCAGCTGTCAGTGATGAGACAGGAAGGACTGGACCTTCCCTGGTGCAGCTGCACATCACCTCCTATCCCACACAGGGTCTGCATGGTCACGGCATCATCTAAGCCTTGTCTACAAGCAGAGACTGGGTTCCCACTGTGGGGTGTTTGGGATTCAAATCACTGTGAGAAATGTTCAGAGCGGGACAGTAACTCAGCACCAAGAGCTGAGACTCAGTGCAGACCAATTCAGTTCAGGTTGACTCTGTTAAGACTGAATTTCAAGCACCAGAATAAGCATCTCAGACTGGTTGAAGCACAAGTGAATGAGCAAATGAAGAAATTTATGGCAAAGACATGCATTGATAGATAGATCACTGACGTGTCAAGGGATTGACTGAGCCAATGTCCTCAGGCCTTAGTTTTTCTCTTTCACCTCTTTTCTCCTTCTCTTATCTAATTTCTTGGGCTCTATGTATTGGCACATTGACTGCCACAGCTATGAGCTCAAAGCTATTCCTGGTTCAAGTACAGCAGCCAAAAGAAAAGGCCTCTGTGTGGCAGCTTTAAAAAAAATTAAACAGTTTACCATAAAACCCAGAATTCTACAACTAGGTATGTATCCAAAAGAACTGAGAACATGTGTGTCCACATAAAAATGTGTGCACAAACGTTCATAGTAGTATAATGCACAATAGCCAAAAAAAGTCAAAAACAATTGAAATATCAGTTCTTTGATGATAAGTAAACATGTGTCGTGTAGGGGTGTTTTGGTCAATGACAGACCACATATATGTAGATGGTCCGTAAGATTACATTGCCTAGTGACGTTGTAGACATCTGTTTGTGTAAGTACACTCTGTGATGCTTGCACAATGATGAAATGGCCAAACGATGCCTTTCTCAGAACACATCCCTGTCGTTAAGCAATGGATGACTGTATGCCCATAGAGTGTAATATTATTTGGCAACAAGAAGGAGTGAACGATCTCTAGCCACAGGGATCTCACTGTAAAGGTGGGGAGAGAAGAAAGAATTTTGAGCAAATAATATGGTCCAGGAAACAGGGGGCATGTGTTCCATCTGGGTGGGCTACTCTCTTCTAGCAGGTAGATATGCAGAAATCTGGGGTTTGAAACAGGGCAGAAATGTCTGAAGGCAGAGACAGGGCTGGGAGTGGAATTTTGCAGAGTATAGACTGGGGAAAGGCACATGAGCAAAGAGGTGGACCTGGAGACCAAACTGAACCAGAAAGAGAAGGCAGTCCAGTAGGTCATTGGTCTGTTGAACTGAGCAGAGGTAAACCTGGCCCCAGCAGCAGGATGAGCAGGGATGCCAGACCTGGGTAGAGAGGTCCAAGTTAGAGAAGGGAATAGAGCTGACTTGTGTGAACCCAATGAATGGTGAGATGAGGGGGCTGCAGGTCAGGCCCAGTGTAGGGTCTTCTGGGAAGATCAAGCCTCATCCCATAGGTGGCAGGGAATGTGCTGGGAAGTGCTGAGTGAATGAACAGGATGAGGATGAGAAGCCCACTTGGGATGGGTGGGCAGGAAAAATGTCAGGGAGAGGGCCAGGGAAAGCCCTTGAAGGGTCCATAGACATTTGGCAGTCAGAAGGTGATGGAAGGCCTTCCTGTGTAGGGAAATGGCTTGAACAGGATGGAGTGTTATGAGGGCCTAAGAAGGGGAGTGTGTGGAAGTCTTCATTCTTAAAGGGGAGAGTGTGGAGGTCTCCACATCCAATGGTGACATTGTGGAGGTCTTTACGTCATTTGGGGAGAGTGTAGAGGTCTTCACATCAGATGGGGAGAGTATGGAGGTTTTCACACTGAATGAGGAGAGTGTGAAGGTCTTCATACCAAATAGGGAGAGAGTGGAAGTCTTGACCGGGTGGAGTGCGGTGGCTACAGGAGGGAACCTTGGAGCCCTGAGATCTGAGCAACGGAGTTCAGGATTGAGGGAGCTGACCCTTGGCCTCTAGGTCTGAGGTACAGTGGGGGCATGGGACTCCAGCCTCCACAATACAGGTGGACTCAGGGTCTTACTGTAGGTCCTGCAGGTCCTGGTGTGATGGGAAGTCACATATCCACAGCGGAGTGAATGTGGAAATGGTTGGTTGTTCCCATTACCCATGGGAGCAGAGGGCTGCCCTGCCTGGGCTTGGCCTGAGCAGGGTCTCAGCTGGGGTCAGCCAGCTGTGGAAGGCTCTGGTTTTAGGGGGAGGGGAAGGTGGGGCTGGCCTGGAAGCTCAGGAATTGGCCCAGGATGGGCACCACCTGCCATTCAGGGCAGCTGGGGGGAGGACAGAAGTTTCTGGCAACACAGGTCCTTGGGAGAGAATGACAAGCCCAACATTCAGTCATTCATTCACTCATTTATTCATTCACCCACTTTATTTGTATCTTTTATTATTTCATCTTATTTAGATAGCAAGTATTTAAGAAGTGCTGTGACAGGGACTGTGACAAGAGAACAAGGCCCCTGCATGTCCCTGTGGAACTCACAGCCTGGACAAGGGGATAGACAAGCTCCTCCTTTGTAGAGTGATGGGGGCATACAGGGAACTGAGATGGAGAAAGGGGGCATCTCTCTCTGATTGGGAAATGGTCAGAGAGGGCTGCCTGGAGGAGGCAAACCCAGGCAGGGACCTGCAAGGCCAATAGCAAGAAGCATTGTAAGGTGGCGATGGTACTGCTATCTTTCCCCAGGTACTGAAGGCTTCTGACCTGGGTGTGGCTCTGCTGTGTGGCCTGTGGTGTTGGGGGCTGACTCAGGGATGCTGACTCTGGCACTGAAATCCCAGTGCGTCCTGGGAATCACTGCGGCCAGAGCATCTGCAGCCCCTGAACAGGACCTGGCCCTGAGGAATCTGGAAAAAACATGGCACGTCTAGAAGACAGACACAGTTGGAAGTCCCTACAGAGCCAGGCTGCTGGGATTTCCATTTGAGAACCTGAAGATGACAAATGTCCTGCCTAAACCTAGGACGGCAGAGGGAGAGAAGCCAGGGCTGGCAGACCTGAGCCGGTGCACAAGGGACAGGCTGGGGAAGTGCCTCTGCGTTGGCTGGGCAGCACTGCCCACAGCCACGGGTGCAAATGAAGAACAAAGAGGTTTATTTCCCTCCTGATGCTCGGCTGGGGCTCTGGTGATTTAACTTGTCTCGACCCCAGTGGGCACCCTGGTGTGGATGAAAGACCGTCATGCATCAAACATTAACGAGCAGCAGGGCCTGGGCAGCAGCGTGTGGCTTGCAGGCGCCTGGTCCAGCCTGGCCTCCTGCCCATGCTTCCTGCTCAGGCTTATGGCCTCACTAGCTGAGGATCAAACACAGTGAAGATACGGCCCAGGAGCTGTGGGCTGGGGACTTCTCCAGGCACAGCCTGCCCTGCTTTACATGGGTGTGAGCTCCCGATGTGCCAGAAACTGTCCACAAATCAATAGATCAACGTGATAAGCTGCCTCATGCCAACGAGGTAAAAATGTTCCAAGGAGCTCAGGTCGTCTTCCAAGCAGGAAGGCATGCTTTTTACATTTTCACCCTCCTCCACACATCCCTGGACGCAAGGCTTGCTTGGCACATGGGAGGGGTGTAAATGTCTCTTTTGATCATCCCTAGTACTTAGGGAGCTGCTAGCCAGAAACACTGGGACTTGATTGCCTCTGGAGCCGCTGCACTGGGCTCTCTCCTAGGTTGAGTCTGAGTGTGTGCACCTCATGGGCCGGGTGGAGCAGCCCACTCCTCTCCCTGCCCAGAGACAGATGGAGGGGCCCCTGGAAGCCTCCAGGGCCAGCATGTGAGTGGAGTGTCTGAGTGCTCCTTGGGGGCTTGTCTGCTGCATCAGCCCCTAGGGGGAGGATTTGAAAGAGGAGATGGGAGAGTTTTGGCTGCAGGTTTGGCTCTGGGAGATGGTGCACGTGGAGGGGGGCCTGTGGTGGGGCACATGGGGTAGGCAGTGAAGGGTAGAAGCAGAAGGGCTGGAGGAAGGGAAGAAGAGCCAACCTTGCCCTGGCTCTGCAATGTTTTTAAGGAGAATCTCCTTTAAGAAGGTGTGGATGGAGATCTATTATAGATAGGGCTTTGCAGGTGAGAGTCAGACAAGGGAGGGAGGCCAGAGTCCAGGAGGGGCCCCAGGCTTCTTGAGTTTCATCTAGGATGGAGCTGAGAGGTCTCCAGGTCACTCTGGGGAGCTACATGCAGATTTGGGGTACATTCTGCTCTGGCCACTTACTAATTGGGCAAGCAGCCTAGGGGATTGGAGAGTCAGTTTCCCTATTGTAGGTTACATAAAATTAATAGCAGTACTTCCCTGCTCTTGAGTACCTACTGTGTGCCAGGTCCTTTGCACCTCACCCCACATCCTGGGTGCCATTTCATTTCATGGAGGAGTCAGACAAGTCCTTGGGATAGCTGTGAACTCACCCACATCTGAAGACTGGAATCTGGACCTGGCTTGTCTGGCTTCAAGTCCCCACCTCCACCGTATAGCTCTAATGCTTGTGCCTGAGCCTTGTTCTGCATCTGGCACCTAGAAGGCGCTCAATAAATGTTAGCAGAACTCCCTTGCTTCCTGTCCCCCCTCAAAGCCTCTCCTTTCCCTACCCTTTGGATATGTCAGGTCCACACACACTTACTGGGGCCTCATTTGCATCTACTGTGAGCCCAGGTGAAGATTCATGCCCCCATTCTGCAGGGCACCCCCATTATCACCAGGCAGTGGCTCCACACCCAGTGGCCGTCTTCCCTCCGCACAGGGTGAGGTACGTTCTTGCTAATAAGATGTGGGTGGAAGGGTCCATGTCTAGGTGACATCGTTAGAAAGCGGGCATGCCATCTCCATAGAGAGGGCATGGGGAGAGGGGCTGCGGGATGCTGGAGCCAGGTGCCTTAATGAGCCTGGGGAAGGCTGCCCAGCCAGGAACATGGACAGTGCAAGTGACTTAAGACCTCAGCTGTTACTGTGCCAGGCCACTGAGATTCTGGGTTGGTCTGAGACAGCAGCTGGTATGGTTTTCATATGGCCTTAATAGTCCAGGCTGGAGATGAAGAATGCCAGCTTCTTCCTCCAAGGGCTCACAAGGGTAGGAGGAGGAAAGGCAGATGGAAGAGAGTTGGAACTCAAAGTGGGAGGTGCCCTCAGAGCCGCAGGAAATAAGCTGGGGAGCCAGAGAGGGAGAGTCCTCACTGGGGGATCAGGGAAGAAGTCACAGAAATGTGGCCAGAAAGGGGACATTTCAGAGAAGCTAACAGGAGAGGAGGAAGGGAGGCCCATCTGAGAAAAGGCACCAGAGCTGAGGCCCAGGAGATGTTTGTGAGGACCTGGGGGAGTAGTAGGGCCAGTTTGTACAAGACTGAAGAGTAGGCTTAATTTTATAGACAATGGGAGCCACAGAAGGCTAATAAGAGAGAGCATGACAGATGCCCTGTGCTAGGGTACACAGACAGGTCCTTCCAGTGACTCTGAAGCAGGAAATACTAGATATGGGAGATCAGAGTGTGGTGGGTAATGAGGAGGAGAAGCGCTAAGAGGGTGGAACCTTAGGACCTGGGGACAGAAGAGGGGCAGTGAAGGAGGGAAGGCAGGTACGTTGAAAGGCCTCCTTTCTCTCTTCCAGGCTGTGCAGAGATAGGGGGTCCAGGGCACGGGCAGCAGGATGTGGAGGACACAGTGCTCTAGTGTGTTATTCCCAAGGTGGACAGATGGTCCTTCTTTGGGGTTGAGGTGGGTCCTGAGAGCTGGCCTCTTTGGTTTTGTTGGGTGCCTCTGGTGCTGGGGACTGTAGGATCCTCAGAAGGCCCAGCCCATCCCTCCTGTCCCCAGAGGCCTGGAGGGAGGCGCTGTACAGTCTGACAGCACAGAGCACCGAGGCAAAGAGAGTGCTGAGCACAGTGAGTTTGTGTTGCCTTTAAAACATCTGTTGAGTTTGCGTTGCCTTCCTGCATTTATGAGAAATCTGCCTTGCAAACAGCTTTCAAAAAATACTCCATCTCACAGATCTGTGCTGGGTTCTCCATCTGCGGGGATGGGGTGAGGACGCTGCACAGGACCTGCAGGGCCAGGGGAGGACAAGCCTAGTCATTGAGGGAGGGATGAGGTGAGGCCCGCAGAGTTTTGCATCGGCTGTGAGGGACAGTGACTCACAGGCCTGGCCATCACTCTGAGGGCTGAGGCCTGGAGGGTGGGAGAGATGCTGGGTGTGGCACCGTTCCATGGGGACCTCAGGGCTCCCAGGCACTGTGCGCTCTCAGAGTCCGCAGACCTGGCCCCTCACGGGAGCATGCCATGGCCACCTGACCCTCTCACGAGTGGGTCCTTGCTCATCAGCAGCTTCCTTTCCTGTGTCACTTTGCAGATGGGAAAACGGAGGCTCACATGGTTGACCATGGGCTGCTGGGCACACAGGCAGTGCACATGGGAGGTGAGTCTGGCTGCAAGGCTTGTGTCCCAGCCTTTCCCAATCACTTCCTCTGCACACTGATTTTTGTCCTTGGGTGTTGGGTCTCAGTCAACTTTCACCTCTCTGTGGTGTCTCCACTGGGAGGGGGAACCGTTTACACTGCCCTGTCTGTCTCCTGACCCTGCTGGGGAAAGGACACGTTTGGCTGGTTACCACTCTCCTTCCTTCTATAAATGCAGAGAAAGTTTGAAAGTACCAGGTAGGCAACCTAAATTTAAATCCCAACATAGTGGTATGGGGTTCCTTATCTCTGGACTCTGAAAGACACTTATTTCCTATTTTGCGAGAATTATTACTTTGTGAGTATGTGTAGGCTGGTTTCCTCCTCTGCCCATTAAAAATTCTCATTTTCCTCACTACCACTTCACCCTTCCTTCATAGGCAAGACCTGGAGGAGCTGTCTGGGACAGTGCTCTGTGATAAGGTTTTCCCTTTTTCTTTTTTTGGGTTGTTCTGGGTTTGAACTCAGGGCTTTGTGCTTGCTTGCTAGGCAGGACCTCTGCCACTTGAGCCACACCTCCAGCTCTTTCTGGATTTCTCTTTTTTGCCCAGCCCAGCCAGGACTGGGATGACAGGTGTGCACCACTGCACCTGGCCATTGGCTGAAATGGGGTCTTGTGAACTTTTTGCCCAGGCTGGCCTGGAGTCGCTATCTTCCTGATACCAGCTTCCCAAGTAGATTACTTGTGACCTCCTGGCTCCTGGCTGTGAGAAGTTTTTCTAACTTTGTGTTGAAATGTAGGATACACTTGTGCCATGTGTGGATGATAAAATGTCCATCAGCAGGAGAATGGGTGGAGTTGTCAAGCATCTCTACTGCTGGATGGTCATAGCGGGATGCCCCACTGGATTTGAACTTCAGATGTTCAGTGAGTAACTTAATTGTGTCCCACAATTACAAAGGGCACATAAGTGTATAGGCTGGTGAATTTCCATGACGGGAGCACATCCAGGTAACCAGCACCCAGATCTAGAGACAGAATATTCAAGAAAGCCCAAACACCTCATGTCCCCTTCTAGGCACTTTCCACCCCCCC
The DNA here is from genome assembly GCF_047511655.1 of Castor canadensis. Lineage (NCBI taxonomy): Eukaryota > Metazoa > Chordata > Mammalia > Rodentia > Castoridae > Castor > Castor canadensis. The sequence goes on from NC_133392.1 coordinate 8,048,546, forward strand.
GCTCTACTGACGCCTAGCAGCTTGGTTAGGAGTATTGCCTGTTTTTGAATATCATGTACAATAAATGCACTCACTCGATTTGTAGTCTTTTTGTGTCTGGCTTCTTTTGCTCATAATTTTGTGTGTAAGACTCATTCATGGCGTGTGCAGAGCAGTAGTTCCTTTTGGGCAATACACTGTATGAGATACACTGACACAAAACGCTATTGTCTGTCTGAAATTCTAATTTAACTGCATATCTCATTATCTGACAGTCCTTTCCATTTTCCTGCTGATGGATATTTTGTGGTTTTCCATCTGGGCTATTTTGAGTAGCGCTGCTATGAATATTCTAGTATAGGTGTTTTGGTGAACATATGGCCTCATTTCTTTTCTTTTGGGTATTTACCTAGCGGTGGAGTTTCCGGGTCACTGGGAAGGCGTGTGTTCAGCTCAGAGTACAGCCAAGCATAGCTCCAAATGGTACCTGTTTACGTCATGCCAGCAGAGAGAGAAAGTTCCAGTTGCTCTGCATCCTTGCCAGCCCTGGGCATTTTCTGTCTTTTTCCTTTTAGCCATGCTAGAGGGTATGTTTTAACTTCATTGCGGTTTTAATTTGCATCTGACCCAAGGACTTCCCAACACTGCCCCCTGGGGACCAGGCTTTTAGTCTGGACCTTCAAGGGACACTGCCCATATTCAAATGACTCATGAAGCTGGGCACCTTATCACAGGGTATGTGACCCCTTAGGCCTCCCTTTTTGGTTTACTGGAATTTCTGCATCTTACAAAATTCCTTTTGTAGGTATTTTTACAGCATCTGGCTACAGATATACGTCAACTATATTCTCTTGAGGAGAGATTTGGAGAACAGTTGAGAGACTACTTGTGGATAACTTAGAGGAGGAACTGAGTGGAAAGGGGTGGAAATAAGAATTGCTCTGAAGAAGGATTTGGATGGCCCCTAAATGGCCTTTGAGAGGTGTAAGAGGAGACCAGGCTTTGGATGCCTTGCTCATTCTCAGACTGGTCCACTTGGGATCTTGAGACAAGTCTTGACACAAGGACACAGACAACTCTCCCTCATATTGAGCTGATGGTGTGGGAAATTTAAATGGGGAAGCACTTCCATGAAATTTGTCTATACTTGTATCAGCTTTGTGTTACTACAATGAAATACTGGAGGCAACTAACTTACAAAGAGAAAAGGTTTATGTAGCTCACAGTTTGGAGGTTCAAATACAAGATCCAGTAGCCCTACTGGTTTGGCCTTTAATGAGGGAAGCAGCTGGCAATGGCAAGAGTGCAAGTCAGAGTGAGTGGTCACGTCACCAGCTAGGAAGCAGAGAGAGGTCCCACTAGCTCCTGTGTCCCCTGGGGACCAAGCTTTTGCATATGGACCTTTGAGGGACACTGGCCATATTTAAGCCATCACAATGTCCTGCCACAGACTTTATTGCATACTCTGTACCCTGGTGCCCTGAGATCAGCTCTGAGCAGACAGAGAGCCTTATTTTCATTCATGGATGCATACTCCAGAACACACACTTGAGAAGAATAAAATGTTCAGTATTTGAACATTAGTGGCATCAAAAAGTTATCTGTAATTCATAAATCAAGATTGCACAGCAGGCGATATTTATGGCAATTCTTGCTAGGGGAAATATTAAAATTTGTAAGAATTGTAAAATGGTGTAACACAAAATGCTACAGTCCCTGGTCATAATTGATGACTTCCTCTTGGATATATTGAATAAATTAATTTCATTGCAGTACAGATGATATGAATATGGTTTTACAATTAATTTAGTTCTGAGAGCTGCTTGGGATGCCAGATTTCATTGCAGGAAGGAAATGGCTCAAGGGAAAAGGTGACACATGGAGAATAATTTAGAAACCAAGTAAAGGGTAACACACTGATAAGGAAATAGCAGTCTTGGTGTGATGCTGTCGTCACCAGGTGGGCGTGGTGACCATGATGTGTGCGTTTCCAATATTGCTGAGCCTGCATTGGGAATTCTTGTGTCCAGTCTGTGGCATAAGGAGGGAGCATTGTGGAAGACCTTCCTTGTCAGTGGGGGTCAGAGCCACCTTGGAGCATGAGACACCCACTTGCAAAGCTGGCTTCTGTAATAAGACTCTGAGGGTCCAGAGGAACATCAATGACCAACCATGCCAGCTTCTTGGGAGACAGCCTTGGCCCTCTGCCCCGTGAGCTCTTTACACCTTAACCAACAAAACCTGCCACCGAGCCCTCTCTTCTTTGCCAGGCACTGTGCTAAGTTCTTCACATTCGTGTCATAGGAACAACACACCTTATATTAAAGAACACAGGTTTACTGATTACTCCTTAGAAATCTAGTTTGACAAAATCAGTCAGAATTTCACCACCAAAGAGCACAGTGTCCATGCTTCTGTGCAGAGGGGCGGTGGAAGCTATGGCCCCACAGACTGGATGACTATTGGCCATGCGGTATTTTTTCCAGGGTTTCCATGTTTTCAAAAGAACCCTCAAAATGTGGGGTGGTGGCTTGCTTGTAGAGAATCTTTCCTGCTCTTCCTGCTCCCAGGTGCTGGAGTAAAGAACATATAAGATTTAGACGTTGGTTGACTTAAATTGCTCTATACCATTAAAAATCCTCCCAAGCCCAGTTAGTCCAGATGCAGTTGTGCAAGAGGGGCTGAGATTTTCTATTCTGAGAAGCGCAAGTTGAGGGCTCTGCACATGCACCGCGAGCACCCAGGAGCCGATGTTAAGCAACCGGAAAGATTAATTAGAAAGAAGCATCCCCAAACACAGATTGCCCTGACTTAACGTCTCGTCCCCGAAGTCAGTCTTGACTGAGTGCATGCAACATGCCAGGCATGGGGAGGGTGCGTGGAGGTGCTGCATGGTGTGTGTGAGTGCACGTGTGGCGGTGTGTGATGTATGCCTGGATGTGTGTGCTTACGTGCATGTGTGCGTACATGTGGATGATGGCGAGTGTGGATGTGTGTGCCTGTGTTTGTGTGTTCATATGGAAGTGTGTGAGGTGACAGTGAGTGTGTGTGCGTGCATGTGAGTATAACTGTGCATGGGTATATGTGTGTGTGGGTGTGTGGTGAATGGGCACTGCCATCCTGCCCAGAGGGAGCACACAGGCTTGCAGACAGAGGACACAGACCTGCGCCTAGAACTCTTTCTTTGACTCAAGAAGCCTTCCTTGGCCTTCCTCCCTATCATTTCCCCTTCCTCTGCCGCCCTGAACTTGCACCCAGCAGAATGACTTGGGATTCGTCATGCAGCCTCTCATCAGTCCTGCCCACCGAGGGCAGGACAAACTGCTTCCCACACCAGTATCGCCCCCTCAGTATAGGGTTCCCACTGGACTCCAGCCAGATGGTGTGGCCCACCACAGCAGACAGCCTCCAATGTGGCTGCCTCCTGATGCCCTGCTCCTGTTTCCCCCACCCTCCCAGTTTCCTGTGTCACAGTCGGAGAATCTGTCAACTCCCTCCCTTGAATGTTGCTGTGTCAAGGGAGATGGATGGCAAGTCCTTGGTCTCACTGAAGACAGAATTCATGAGTAGACACACTAAGGAGTCTTTACTTGATAGAGCAGATTTATTTAAGCAAAAGCTAGATTTTGTTAATGCAGAAGTGGTTTTAAAGTGATCGTATGCCCCCAAAGGAAACTGAGGGTGAGCAGCTTGACTAAGTATCAAGGGCCCGGCCCCCCAGTTTTAGGCACTTTAATGGATCAGGTTTATTGATTATGCTAAGGATAGGTACACAACTGGGAGTCTTCCAAGAAATGGGAGTGTGTTTTCAAGAACAGGGAGTGGGAGCAGTTTTCCCTAATACCTCAGTCCCAAGAAGTTGATCCGTGGGGAGGCGTGTATGTGAAGTCACAGCTCTACTGAGACGTAAGTGAGGCTTCTCGCTAAACTTTACTCCACTCAGGTGGAGGTACTTTGTGATGGGCTGAATTGTGCACCCCAATTCCTGTGGGTATTAACCCTCCAGAATCCCAGAATGTGGCTGTATTTGGTGATAAGATTTTTACAGATAATTAAGTTAAAATGAGGTAATTAGAGTGACCTCTGATCCAATCTGACTGATGTCCTTGTAAGAAGAGGAGACTAGAACACAGGGTACAGAGCGAAGACCCTGGAAAGGCACAAGGACAAGATGGCTGACCACAAGCCAAGGAGAAAGGCCACAGAAGAAACAAGCCCTTCAGATACCTTGATCTTGGGCTTCTAGTCTCCAAATTTGTATAGCAGTAAGTGCCTGCTGTTAGCCACCCAGCCTGTGCTATTTGTTACGGCAGCCCCAGCAGAATCATACCGACTGCAGCACACTGGCGAGCTTGGAAGCTGGTCTTTTGAAGCTGCCACAGCCACAGGAATGAGCCTAAAGCAATCGTTTCCACCTCAGTGGAGTCTTGAGATAAACTCAGCCCTGGTGGCAGCTTTCCTGTCATCTCGTGAGACCCTGAGCCAGAGGCATCCAGGGGAGCCATTATCTGCATTCTGATGCACGTGACACCTCAGCTGTTCTGTGGGATAACAAATGTGGTTGTTTTAAACTGCTAGGCAATGGGGTAACTTGTCGTGCTTCAGGGTTATGCCATATTGACAAAACCAAGGCACTTTCAAGGCTAAAAAGAGATTCTGAAATGATTAAAAATTTGTATATTCTGGAAGTACTTATTTTTAAAATTTTTGTTTTTATTAACACATGTTAATTGCATACATGAATGGTATTTGGTATGTTTCCATAATTCATACAGTGTGCCCGGATCAAAGCCAGCCCCCCTTCTTCCTCCCTTACCCTACGTACTCCCCTCTGAAATATTTATTTCTTGACCAACAAGTTAATTTTATTATATTGGCTCAACACATTATTTTATTAAAAACTATTTTTAGCTGTGACTACTACTTGCTTGTAGTCCAAGCACTTAGGAGGCTGGGGCAGGAGAATCATGAGTTTGAGGCCAGCCTGGTCTATACATTGAGATTCTGTCTCCAAAACAAAACAACCCCCCCCAAACAACAACAATAACAAAACCGAAATACAGCCTATTATTATTATTATTTTGGTAGGACTGGGGTTTGAACTCAAGGTGTCATGCTTGCAAAGCAGGCACTTTACCACTTGAGCCATAGCCCCAGTCCAATTTGCTCTGGTCATTTTGGAGATGGGGCCTCACAAACTATTTGCCCCAGGGTTGACCTTGGACCTCCATCCTCCTAGTCTCAGCCTCCCAAGAAGCTGATATTACAGGTGTGAGCTACCGGCACCCAGCTAAAACACACCTATTTTAAACAATAAAATTCTTTCTAAAACAAAGACAACACATATTCATCTAAAATAAAGTTGACTATCTGAATTATTGACTATTTGAATAAAAAAAAGTAACACAAGCAGAATACCCATGCACTTTAATCAGTTTTTTAGCCATATCTATCTCTAAGTTACTGTCGATGATATTAAAGTTTTTCTCAGTATGTCATCTTTCGTTATTTTTTCACAAGCTTTCTCATAATCCTTGAAAAACCATTTTGCAGTTAGTAAACTTGCAATTTTTGAGGCCTTTAATGTACCCTTTGCAGATTCCAATATTCTTGGTTGGGGAAATCTCTCTACAGATGTGGAGGCACCAGCTGCTGTTGGGGAGGCTTGGGATCAGTGCAGGATATTCTCAGTGCAAACCACAGGTATTACAACGTGGAAATTTATCAACTTAAACATTTTCACCAGGTGTTGTCCTGTTTGCCTAATTTCACAGCACCTTTCTTCAACAAATGTTTTTATAAGGCAAAATTCATCCAACAAATTATCTTTATTTGTGACTCTTGAGTGCTTCATTAAATTAAGATGCTGCAAATTGCAGGCTGTGTCTCAGTTCCATGCTCTTCTGGGACAGGGAATAATTTTTTCCTAATTAAAAACAGGAGCTCCATCAAAAATCTTCTTGAAAGCCAAGATACTCTGAAATACCATTGCAGAATTTCAATCTTGAGGTGCTGTTGTTTAATATATTGAGTTTCTCCTTTTATTTTTTTTAGGGATAAACTCCAATGCTTTTTTGTTTGTTTGCAAGCTTTGTTTTCAATTAATGCAATTCCCTGAAAGCTTCCAACACCAAAAGTATTGCAAACGAACACTAATTTGTTTGCAATAAAGAATTTGGTCCCATTTTTTGGTCAATATGTATTCAAACTTTTATTATTTGTCATAAGACACTTAGTTTGACCTTAAAAATTCAAATTTTTCTAAAATCTGATAGCTGGCAGGTAGTGAGAGGAGTAAGCATGGCGAGGCATGTTTTTTATTTTTCCGTTTTAAATTGGGTTTGTCTCAACTTTTTTGAAGTGTGCATGTGCTCAATTTAGGAATGTTGGCAATTAGAGTTTTTTCTTAAGCTTGGTAGCATGTCGCAGCCAATTTGGATTCAGTTGTGTGTGTGCCATCACCAAGCCCAAGTAAATTTCTGCCTCATAGGCTTCTTAATTTAGTAAGGACACTGTGTTTATCATGACACCGTGCTCTACCAAAAGCTATATGAGTATTATCATCGCAGAAACAAGTACTATTTAGTTTCAATGTCAATGTTTAAATGGACTTTATAATAGCATAGTGTACTGCATGGCTTTATTTTTTTACTTGAGTTTCTAATTGCCTTGCCTTTTCCCTTGCTGACAAAATAACTATATACCTCCATTAAATTTTTTTTTGTTTTGAGATAGGCACTTGTTATGTACCCCAGGCTGGCCTTGAACTGTAGCCTAAGTTGGCTTAGAGCTCATGATCCTCCTGCCTTGGTCTCTTGAGTGCTGGGATTGCAGATGTGTGCCACCATGTCCTAGCTTGTTTTATTTTCTGTAACTCCTAGCAAATGAATAAAGAACTTCATTGATGGATTGTGTATGTTTCATATCTTTTCTCTCCTTTCTTCCTCTTTTTTCCTTCTTGATATATATATTCTGAGAGATTTCTCACCTTCAGGTTTTTCCCATGGAATTTTTATTTTGGCAATTACACATCTAAGAGCTTCTCCTTGTCCTCTCTTGGCTCCATTTTTAAAACACAGCTGCTCTCTTTTTTGGGGCAGCCTATGTAGCTTCTCTATAGGTTCTACTCTTTGGAAAGTTCCTTTCTGTTCTTTCATTTGTTTGCGTGTCCTGACCTTTTGTGCTGGTGATGTTTTTCTGCACTCTGTTTGGTTATGAAGAGAGATGGGAGGAGCATTTGTGCTTGGTGAGGCTCTTCACCTCCGGGACAGACTTGCTGTGCTTGGTACCTGGGGACCTGACAGTGTAAACGTTTGTACATCCCTTCAGGACTTGGTACTTGGAGTGTCAGACTATCATTTGTATGCTTTACACACTTCCTTTTCCTCCTAGAATTCCTGCTAACTTCTGGTGTTTTCTCTAGAGCCTTTTTCTCAGGGCAGGATCCCTTGGTGGGGGGTAGGGAGATGGTAGGTAGGGGGCCTTAGCCTAGTTGGTTTCACATTGGTGTGAACAGAGGAGGAGCAGGAGGCCACTGGGGGACCTCACCTGCCAACACTTACACAATGCCCAGCACTCTCTGACATGGGAACAGCACCACCATATGAGGTCAGGAACTTGGAGCTGGGGGCATGAAGCCTGAGCTGCAGCAAGGACCAGGCATGGCATTGTATGAGGAAGGAGCATAGAGACTCAAGAGAGGCTGGCTGGAAAAATGGACAGGGCTGGTGGGAGAGGAGGGTGTAACATTGGTGGGGGCCATAATAGAGATAGAGGTGTGTGTGTGTGTGTGTGTGTGTGTGTGTGTATTGGGTCACAGCTGGGGCACAGCTGGGCAGGGCCAAGACACATGGAGTTGAAGCAAGGCTTGGCTGTAGGGGTCTTTCTAGCTGGAGGGAAGACATGCAGGCCTACGTATCAGGGTCACAGCCTGGGATGCCAGGGACACAGTGGAGAAAGCCTCCTGAGAGGGTGAGAGGGTCAAAGTCTGAGCACTACCCCAGGTGGGCACAAGGTTGTGTATTCTCCATCCATCCATTTGGAGATCCATCAATCCATAGACATACTGATCCATCAATCCATCTGTCCATCTGTCACACTGAACTTCTGGAATGTCCAACTCTGGGCAGGGCTCCAAGGAGTCCTAGATGAAAGGGGTCAGGCTGGAATCCCTTCAGTGCTGTTCCTTTCTTTCCCTGACCTCTCAATGGCTCATGAGCCACAACTGCCCTCACTGCTGATCAGGGTTATGATGTCCTGTCAAAGGTCTGAGCTCACTTCTTCCTTGGCATTTGCGACTGAAGTGTGCACTTAGGAGTTTGCCCAGACTTGGGTGTGACTTTCTATTTTGCCAGGTGACTTTGATCAATTGTAACCTCTCCAAACCTCAATTTCATCATGTGCTGGGCGAACAGTTTTGTCACTTAACTTTCTCATCCTCAGGTGCTGTGGCACTCAATGGGGTCTTGATAGTCACATGTTGCAGTGACCATGAAGATCCAAAGCAGCAATGGTGGGAAAGCCTTGGTGCTGTGCCTGCAGGTGGTGGTTGCTTGCTCTAACAGTGGAAGATGCCCACCCAAGGTTTGGTGGCTTCCTTAGTGTCATGGATAGATCCTGGTTCCTCTGCAGTGGGTGGAGAGCCAGGCTCCTTGATCCCAGTGCTCCTTCTTCTGTTTTGCCTGTTGAGCTGGACAGAACTTTGGGACACCCCAGGCTCCCCAGGTGATGTAACCTGAGCCCACCTCCCATGACCATGGCCATCTGCTTTCTGTGTGAGAAGAGATTGGGACATTGCTTTCCAAAATGGGGATCTGGGACTATTCTCAACACTTTTGCCAGACACAAGAAAGGCTTTACCAGGGGATCTCACACCTCCTGAGTCCTGGCCAGGCCAGAGAAGATGGGCTTGAGTATAGGAAATGGGACTGGGGAAAGAATAGTGGTTACCAGTGGTCGATTGTCAGTTCCAATAGCTGCAGAAAGGGATGGCTGGTGGTCCCGGAGCAGGTAGCAACACCCGGCTTCTGTTGGCAGAAGCTCTGAGCAGGGAGAGAGGTGGCTTTGACCTGCCAAACTTGACCCACTGAAAGGTGGTGACAGCAAACAGCATGTTGTTTTCCAGCCCAGCAGCAGCTAGGAGACCCATGCTTTGCTTCTGAGCTTGCTGCATTACTGGGCACAGTCCTGATTTGGAAGTAAAATGGATTCTCTGTCATTCAGGCTCATCAGGGATCACAATCAGCTTGCTGCTGTCCAGCTTCCTGTCACCAAGGCCTGCTCACTCTGCAGGCTTGGGGGAGCATGACAAACTCATGGTTCAGGAGTTATGGTTAGCAAAACATTTCCACCCTCAACTTGCATGTGGTCCTCCACTGCCTAGAGAGGTAGGCTCGCTGTAAGTATGCCATGCCCATTTCCTGGGAGAGAAAGGGCTGGCTTCATGGGACAGCCACCTGCGCAGTCACAAAGGGCCCTGCAATCAGAAGGGCTATCTCTCGGGTGACTGCTCTTCTGCCACCAGCTTGAAATTTTACTAACTCTATTTTTGAGCCTGTGTTGGGTAAGTGAAGTCAACGGGCCCATGGAGTAGGCACACGAGCACAGGAGATTCCTGCTGTCTGCCTGTCTGTTGTTCTTGCTGCCTTATTTCCATATTGTCTTTATCATCACCCAACAACACAGAATTCTGGTGGACCCACGGTGAGTAGGGGCTCAGTGACATTTGGAGAATACAAGGACACATGTTACATCTACAACTGAGAAAATGGGTGCTGATAGCCCTGAGAGGCCATGCTTACATTCAAACCTGAACTTGCTTGGAATGCAGAAAGAAGGCAATAACCTTTGAAGAAGACTGAGCGGGTGTATGTATGTAAATACCACAATGAAACCACCTTGTATAATTAATATATCTAATAACATCCCCCACCCCCAAAATAAAGAATCACAGTTAACCAAAGACCCGTTTTCCACTCTCCTTACTCTGCCTCCCTGGGTTGGCCAGCCACTTTCACTGACAATGATGACTCAGAAGAAAAGGAAAAGATGAGCTAATCAGAGTTTTTTTCTTTTCAATCCTTCCTTACTCATTAGCAAGCAAAGGCAGTGTGTTGGCAGAACAGGATTCTATCAAGGAGTGAAACAAAAACAGAAAACAGTTGAGTTGCTTGTTTGTAGGACAAAAATACATCTGCTTGCTCAAACTATAAAATATGAACTGTGTAATTTTGATGATTTCACATAATAAGTTAAATGTTCTTGTATTTTCATTTTAAGCTGCATGGCACAATATAGTAATAGAGGGCAAAATTCATGCTAGTAATTAAAAATATTAATTTTTAAAAATTTAAATGGCATCAAATAGCAAATAAAAACACCATAACAAGATGAGAGAACATGAGAGAGGGAGAGAGAGAAAGAGAGGGAGAGAGAGAGAGAGAGAGAGAGAGAGAGAGAGAGAGAGAGAGAGACTGGAAGAAAGGAGAAAGCTTTGTATTTTAGTAACTTTGTTTTCCTGCTTTTGAGCAGGGAACCCACATTTGCACCTAGAAAAGGGGCCCCAGAATTATGAAGATAGTCTGGCAGAGGGATTGGAGTCTGAGAAGACAGGAGGTCCATCCAGATCCCAGAGCTATCCCAAGATGAATGAGGGGATAGAATGCTGGACTAGAATGGGACTGGTGAAGATGATGGTGATGATGGTGGTGGTGTTGGCGGTGAGGATGGCGATGACAGTGATCATGATGATTATGGTGATGGTAATGATGCTGATAACAGTGGTAAGGATGGAGATGGAGAGGGTGATGGTGATGGTGGTGGTGATTGATGGTGATAAAGATGGTGAATTACCTCACACTTTTCAGAGGCAGAAACCATGGCTTTGAAAGGTTGAGCAATCTGCCCAAATCACTCAACAGGCAAGCAGTGCGACCAGACACTCTAGACCAGCAGATCCCAGTCGCCAAACTCTCTGCTCCTTGCTGCTGAGAGTAACACACCTGTTTTTCTTCCCTCTGTATCCTTGGACCTCAGGCCCCTCATTGTAAGAAGTGGAACCATTCATTTTATTTGTTTAATTTTTTAAAAAACTGAATCATGGAACCCCTTTCCTGGTTAGTGCTATGGCATTCTCTAACTGATGACGTGTCCTGTCCTGCCACACGGGAAGAAGCCAGAGTGATGTATTGAAAATGTACAGATGGTTATATTATTTCCTGCTTAAAAGTATTTGATAGCTCCCAACATACTTACAACAAAAGTCAAACTCCCGGGACACAGGCTCACTTGACTCCCTAGAGTTTTCTCTACCCTCCTTGCTGTCAGCTCCTTGACTCACCCTGTTCTAGCCACACCGGCATACATCCCACACTGGCATACATTCCCCACTGGTATACGTTCCACACTGGTATATGTTCCCCACTGGTATATGTTCCCCACTGGTATATGTTCCACACTGGCATATATTCTACACTGGTATAAATTTGCTCCTCCCCTTGCTATTCCTTCCTGTCTTTCCCCACTCTTTACCATCTCAGGATCCGCAGATGTTCTCCCGTTGGCCTGGGATACCTGCTCACTTCCACTCACTCTTCACCTCCTACTGATCTTTTACTTTGTATCCTCACCATTGAGACAAGAGTCCACATGTTTTATTCACCTGGCACATAGCCAATGCCCAAAAATGACTAATTACTTCATTTTCTGTTATTCAGCCAATACTAGCCAAAAAAAGGGATAATGAGAATAATTCATCATGAGTAATAAAACTTTTGAACCATGCAGAAATATTTTCAAAGTAGTGATAAGGAAAGTCCCCTTCCTTCCCTCACAGCTCTCCTTGGTCCCTCACAGCTCTCCTTGGTCCCTCACTGCTCTCCTTGGTCCCACACAGCAATCCTTGGTCCCTCACTGCTCTCCGTGGTCTCTCACAGCTCTCCTTGGTCCCTCACAGCAATCCTTGGTCCCTCACTGCTCTCCTTGGTCCCTCACTGCTCTCCTTGGTCCCTCACAGCTCTCCTTGGTCCCTCACAGCAATCTTTGGTTCCTCACAGCTCTCCTGCTCTCCTTGGTCCCTCATAGCAATCCTTGGTCCCTCACTGCTCTCCTTGGTCCCTCACAGCAATCCTTGGTCTCTCACTGCTCTCCGTGGTCCCTCTCTGCTTGGTACGTCTCCTTCTAAACTGTTCTCTGTGCACTTTGGTGCCAGGAGAATTACGAACATAGCACTTTCTTCTCATTCTTGTATTATCTGTTCTCCAGACCCATAGGGCAGCCACACCTTTGTGTTTTCAGCAGGGGGTTTGCTCACAGCTTTGGGGTTCAAGGTCCAGAGTAGAAGATTTGAGACACAGAGACCACAGCACCCACCCAGGCATATGTGTCAAGAGCCAGGCAGTGGAGCCATGGGGCTGGGCTGTCCATGCTGGCAGGCTTCTCAGGGTAGCTGAACCTTTGAAGGGGACATGTGTTGAGGCCAGTGAGGGCAGGGGTTCTATGGGTTCTGTGAATAGCAGGAGCCTTGGCCCCATTCCACCTCCTGGGGTAGATGTGGTGGGGAAGGGTCTCAGAAGGGCAGGCTGTTGGGGCACCAGAGAGCTAGGTCACAGGTGCCCACCGGCAGAGGACCACAGGAGCATATGGGCTGGGGACAGAGTCCTCAAACACAGCTTCTGTGGCTGGGAGACCCAAACCTCTTCCCTGAGTTGCCTGGAGCTCTTGCCTGATTTCAGAGGGACCACCCAGCACAATGACATTGTATTGCCTAACTACCTTGTTGAGTGAGGGCTCTGATACGGGTTTATGTTGCTTTAGGACAAATTAAGAAATGCAACCTCTTAACAACCAAGTAAAAATAATGGCATGGGACTGAATAGACCTCAGGTCTCTCCTGCCCTGGTTTCCTGGAAGGCCATATCTGGGATCAGTTCTTGCCTAGAAGACTCAAAAGCATCTCTTCTCAGCCCTGGGCTTCTGCATAAGGACCTACCCAGGAGGTGAGCCATTTGTTAGGATTCCACGAGGAGGAGGGGGGATCAGGCTGCAGCCTTAGAGTGGGGAGGTGATGCTCTCCTGCCTTGGTGATGGGCCCTTCTAACAAGCTCTCCAAGGTGCTCGCTTGGTAATGACCATCCGGGTCCAATCCAGGGGGCTTGTCATTTCCCCAGAGCTCTTTCCAGTGACATGATGGCCAGCCAGGCCACATGCTGGAATCTGCACCCAGGCCTGTCTGGCTCCCAAACCTCAGTTATAGAAAGGAGACCTTGTATAGTTAGGCGGGGGGGAAGGTGGGTATCTGGGCAGAACTTGCCCTCTGGAACTTTCCCGACTGCCCAGAAAGTCACATGAACTTCTGCCTTGGTGAACCAGCTCTGTTTTTAGGAGTGCACTTGGCCTTGGGTGTGGATACAAGGACTGGGGACTTTTTGTCCTCATTGAACCTGAGATCAGCTCCTTCTTCTGGTAACCTCACAGATCAGCCCTACTGGACCTCTGCTGAGGTCACCAGGGAGTGGCTAGAGTGGCACAATCCTGGGTGGCCCCCATTTCTTCTCCCCGACAATGGCTGCTGTATCTGGTCATGTCCCAGGTCCTGTACCTGGGTGACCCTTGAATAGCTGTTTTCACCAGCCAGACAGAGAGGTTGGGTTTCCAGATTAATTTGGGTCACAAACTGTTCAGAAAGCTTTCCCAACATGCCAGCAGGCTTGGTTTGGGGTGGGGACCACCTGCTGGAGACTACCTCTGACTCCCTGGGGACCGAGATGGGTGGAAAGGGACAACTGAATGAACCCTGATGGGAGGAGGGCAGGGCCCAGGGTTACAGTCTTGTGACTGGGAGGGAGCTCTGCTTCCTCTGGGGTGCTGGGGTCAGGAGAGGCCTCCATGGCACTACAAAAGGCTTTTCCTCTGGCTGTGAAAGACTCTCATACTTACAGAAGATTTGGAAATTCTTTTGTTTTTTTGTGGCACTGGGTTTTGCTAGGCAGGTACTCTACCTCTTGAGCCACTCCACCAGCCCTGGAAATTCTTTATAGAAGAAAATTTAAATGCCCATAAGCTCAATGTAGTGACCATTCAGAAGTCACTACATGGAGACTTTTAGTGTGTTTTGTTTTAGTATTTTAAAGGACATATTTAGAACTATTTACAACATCTGAGCCCATCTTCTAGAAAGACCACCAACAGGACACCACCATGTCAGAAATGCTACAAAATGTGGATGTGGAGCATTTGGGGTTTCCTAGTATTATTCCAGACCCTGCAGGTCCTGGGGTGCATCTCCTCCAGGTAGTGATCATCATCCACAACAACCTCTAGTCATCTGGGAAAGCTCTGTTCACGAAGTTCGAACATAGCTGACCCTGTGCGATCCGAGTTAGACACTTTCCTCCCACATAGCTGAAGTGTCTGGCATGTGAGTCAAAGCATAAACTCCGTGTTATGTGAGGGCTCTTCTCTGGAGAGACTCCAGCTGCAGTGCCTTCCAGAGGGTGAAGGGTGCAGAAGGTGGTAGGACCTGGTCACATCTCCCTGCAGCTGGATCTGCCGTGGGAGCTTCTCTGCACAGTCAGACCCTGACAGGCTGGCTGTACCCTACCTTGAGCAAGCATGGGACATTGTTCCTGTGTGCCCAGGGTCTCCACGAGCCTACTTCTCTTCTGATGCTGCCCACCTTGGCCAAGTGGGAGAATTTATGCCCTAGGCATTCTTAGTCACTGACTTGGGGAGGGTCTCTGTTTCTGACTTGTGAAATCTGTCTCTGATCTGGGCTGGAGTAGGATAACCACAGAAGGCTTCTGTGTGCTCTTCCCAGAGCCTCCAGCAGCCCCCGCCCACAGAAGCAACTTCATCAAAACTTTTTAGTGTCATCTTTTTCTTTCCTTGCCCTCCCTCCCCTCTCTCTTCTCCTCTGTTCCTCCTTCTCCTGATCTTACCCTGCCCCCTGCCAATAAATCCCCTGCACCAACTCCTTGTCCCAGGTTCTGCTTCTGGACAACCCAAACTCAGACAAGGGTTTTCTGTGCGATGACATCCCAACTCCACGAAGATGATCTGAGACTTCTGATGATGACACACGTGTGGGCCATTTGAACCCTCAGCAGAACAGCTGTTAGAAGCGCCATGCAGTCTTGCCACTCAACCTATAGTGAGGGCTGGTGTGGGGGACAGGGGAGCACAGAGCTACAGTGTTGAGTCACAGCTTTCTGGAGCATCCAGAAGAATTGATATGCTAGCTAATTTAAAATGTCATTTTACTAAAGCAAACTAGCATATTATGAATTAAACATAAAGTCTGCATGAACTTTGAAGATGAAACAAGAGATCCAGCAGAAATTTGACGTTTTCAGAGAGATGCTGAGTTACTGCTCCTGAGAACCCAAGGGATTCAAGATTGCCCTCCTCTGTGGGCGACCTGAGGACTGGAAGAATTGCTGAGAGTAGATCATTAACCCCTGCCCAGAATTCTGAACTCTGCAGGCTAAACACACTGTTTTTTTTTTTTTTTTTTTTGGTGGGATTGGGGTTTGAACTCAGGGCTTTGCATTTGCAAAGTAGGTACTCTACATGTGAGCCACACCTCTAGTCCATTTTTCTCTGATTGTTTTGAAGATGGGATCTTGTGAACTATTTGCCCAGGCTGGCCTCAAGCTGCAATCCTCCTGATCTCAGCCTCCCAAGTAGCTAGTGTCACAAGCATGAGTCATAGACACCTGGTCACACTCACTTTTTTCATCTCACAGTAACTGGGCATCTCATGGCATCCAGTGGGGTGGAGTAAACGATTGCCCAAAGTCACAGCTGGCCATGCCTCTCTGAGGTAGAACCAGTGTCTTCAGACACACACTACAACCTTTCTCCTCCATGTGCCCATTTTGGGTTGTGTGCTCTAGGACGTCAAATGGCTGCTTGGGGGCAGAGGGCTTGGACTTGACCAAGACTCATGAGTTGGCTGCTTTAGGAAATTGCTGAGTTGTTGGACAGCTGCACTGCCCTAAGTTCCTGATCAGGGCTGAAAGCTGAGCTTGTCCATACAAGAAGGCTAAGAGAAGATGGCCCTCTGAACGGTGTCCGAAGACATGGCTCCCCTAGTGCATATGGACTGGAGGTGGTACATAATGGTTCTCTCTGCCAAAGGAGTGTCTAATTTTCCTTCCCCTTATTTGTACCAGACTTGTGTGTGCCTTTGGGTAGGAGCCTGTGTCCAGCCAGGCTTGGAGCTGTATCTTGTTTTCTGGCTCCAGTTCCACTTGGGCCCACAGACTACTTTGGGATCTGGGAAGAGAAGGGCAAAAGAGTGGCAGGGGTGGTTCTAGACAGGAATCCATTTGTGTTGGAAGGCTGTGTGCAGTGCCACCTTCTTGCTCCCTCCTAGGGTCTGGAAAGTGAGGTGTTTTGTTGCTGAGTTGGTTCAGGTTGTCAAGGGACAAGGACCCATCATCCTGCAAGGGAACCTGAATTTGTTCTTACCTCTAGCCTTGGCGGTAGCAGAACACATAGTGGAGAGGAGGCTGGCTGCATTGTCCTGCCAGGGCCCATGCAGGCCTGTGCTGTGCCTGCTCCTCTGCCCCAGCTCCTTCCAACCACATGGTTTTCCACTGATTAGGAAGAGCTGGCGTAGAGTTCTGATGCGGCTTGTGCCGGTGGGTGGAGATCTGTTGCTGAGTCTCTAGGTGTTGTCGCACCTAGCCCTGACCACACCCTCGCTGGGAGAAGATTAGCCCCTGGTTATCATAATAAGTGGTAGCCGTAACCCTCTGAAGGTGATGATCATAAGGCATACATAGACTGCTCTGTGTAATCTAGACTCCACACTTAGTCTTTCTTGGCATGGGCACATGGCCATGACCTTGTGATGGCTTTTTCTTACTGTTCCTGTGTTACAGACACAAAACCCAAGGCCTAGCAGGGGAAGTGATTTGCTCTGAGTGGCACAGTTACCAAGACAGCCCTGGGCCTGAGAGCTCTGCTTCTATGCTATCACTTGCCAAACCCTGAGGCTTTTGTGTCTGCTGGGCCTGGCATGCAGACTCCATTGGTATTAATTCATCTTCAGTACCTTCAGGGTAGGAACTGTTGCTAATGTTGAATTGGGGCTCAGAGAGACTCAGTGGATTGCCTTGGTTACACAGCTGGTAAGAGGCAGACCAGGCTCTAGAGCCCTGCTCTGTCTGATCCCAGAACCCTTGCTCTCTACTCCTGGTGTTAGCTCCATGGCTGTGGGGGTTCTTGGGGCAGGGGTGGTCTTGCAATCAGGAGGCCAAATCAGCTGAGATCACCGGCAGGGATGGGCACAGGCTCTGGTTCGACCTTCCACTCTGCTGATTACAGAGCAGAGGCCATGTTCCCAGGGAGGACTACTTAGGAAGGGCTAAGCCTTGGCATTGCAGCAGGCCACACTTGGAACAGAGCCAGGTTCTGAAATGCCAGTCCATGTGTGACTGGGGGAGAGGGGATTGGCCATGAGTCTTTGAATTATGGTTCAGTGGAAAAGCCTCCAGAAAAGATTCTCCCCAGGTCACCAAAAATACACATCAGCCTAGGCAGGCTGATATATAATTAATATATTAAGCCACCTAATTAAAGTGTAACCTCAGATCCTTCCAGCAAAAATGACATATTAGCACTTTCCTGTTCACCTAGAAGTCCATTACACACCTGGAAAATGCAGAGACCACGTGAGTGTTAGGGTGGTTTTACTTTGTGCATGAATTCATTGCTTCATCCATCAAATGTCCTTCCTTGGGGCTAAGTCCCTGCAGTCAGGGAAGTCACAGTCTCCTGGGGAGACTTGGAAGTATTTTGGACTCTGCAGAACCATAGCCAACTGACTGATTAATTCAGTCAATAAATATTTACTGAGCATCTATTATATGCATGAAATTGATTTTTATTTTTGTACCCACTTAAGGTTTTTATAATTGCACAGTGGCTTGTGTTCTATAAAACCCACAGATTTGTGACCTTGTTCACTCTGGGATCAAGACTATCTACTAATGGAAAATTAGACTAAGGTTTTGAATCATGTCCACAGGCCATGTTTTTGAGTGAGAGCTTGGCTCTACCACAGGCTTTTTCTACCCTGGCCACACACTGAAATTATCTGGGGGGATTTGATAAGTGCCCCAGGCCACTGTCTGGGCTTCACCCCTAAGGTGCTGATGCAAGAGACTTGACTTGGTCCCTAGGGAAAAGGTATGCTGTGACAAACCTCCAAGTGATTTTCCTGTGTGGTCTCACTGTGAGCCATTGGTCTATGCCAGTTGCTTGTAATATGCACATAAGAATCTCTTGAGTTAAAAAAAAAAAGCCCACGCCTGGGACAGTACCTAGTCCAATAAGTCAGAATGTCATGGGTGGCACCTAGTCACCAATGTATATGAAGCTCCCCAGGTGAATTCAGTGTGTAGCCAAGATTG
Organism: Castor canadensis; assembly: GCF_047511655.1. Classification (NCBI taxonomy): domain Eukaryota; kingdom Metazoa; phylum Chordata; class Mammalia; order Rodentia; family Castoridae; genus Castor; species Castor canadensis. Next base: position 8,066,944 of record NC_133392.1, read on the forward strand.
AACCACTGGTGGGCATCTATATTATAATCATAAATGGATTTGGTGTGGCATCGCAGAGAAAGTGACATTGAAGCTAGGTTTTGAAGGATTAATAGGGAGCTTTTTGGAACAGAGAAAGGAGGGGAATTTCAGGTTGAGAAAGCAACATGGACAAAGGCAGCAGGGCTGGGAGGAGACTGGAGGATTGGAGTGTGATATGGCTGGAGCAGAGGTGGGACTGCACACCTGGAAGAAGCTGTACTGCCTGTCTGATGACTTGTTCATGTACTGCTTTGGGGTGAGCTGCCTGGAGTCCAAGGAGGAAGCTACTGGGCCTGATGGTGTTGGGGGCATCCCTGCTGGTGGTGGATGGCCTGGAGGGGCAGGGCTGGAGATGGAGAGACCAACAAGGGGATTGCTTCAAAAGTTCCATGGGAACTGATCCTCAGCTCAGATCAAATCTAAAAGCCCTCTAAGGCAGAGGTCAGGAGGTGAAGGATGAATGCTTCTGGAATATTTCTGAGATGACAGTGGTTCTAAAACATTTCTACAAATCATGTGACCCTTCTTATCAAGAGGTGGAACTGATGTCCCCTCCCCTTGGATTTGGGCCAACTTTCTAGTGGCAGAATGTAGCAGAAGTGACATAACTTCTGAGGCTAGGTCCTGGTTCTCTTGGTGCACTTGCCTCTGGAGTCCTGAATGTCCATTCAGAAAAACTTGGTTACATTGAGGCTGCCCTGGAGGAAGTCTGGCCCCATGAAGAAGTCTCACGGAAGCATTCCGTTCTGTCCGACAGTCCCACTGAGGTCCCCACTGATAGCGGCCACTTGGGGGTGAAGATGGCACTCAATGATTCTAGACCCTAGGGTCTAGAATTCCAGCAGTGCCACCAGCACTGTGGAGTAGATACATGCTACCCCTCTGTGCCTTACCTGGCTCCCAGCCTGCAGAAACTAACCTATATCTCTCACAGAACAGCTGGTTTAGGCCATGAAGTTTTGGGGTGCATGTTATGCAGTAAGAGTTAGTGCAACAGGTGCCCTCTGGGACTTGGTGGCAGGCAGATGCAGGACAGAGTCTATGTGCGTCTGAGTATCAGTGCTCTGTGTATGTCAGTGGGTGTCATTGTGTGCCGCACCTGTGTTTCTGGATGTCTGTGTGTGTCTATGGCTGTGTGTGTGTGTGTGTGTGTGTGTGTGTGTGTGTATGGATGTCTGTGTGCCTGTAAGTCTCTTGGTGTCAGTGTGTGTGCATCTGTGAGTGTGTGAATCTGTGGGTGTCAGTGCCAATGTCAGTGAGACTGTGTGTGTGTGTGTGTGTGTGTGTGTCTTCTCTGAATTCTGATGGTGGGAAGCTCTCCCTCTTGCTGCATTGAGCTCACCATGACCAGGCTCTGGGCTATGTGTTGTCCACAGCAGTGGACAACAGATGCTGTGAGGTCATCCTAGTGGCAGCCTAGCTAAGGTCACCTGCATTATCCATCCTACACAGGTGAGGAAAGGAGCTCTGAGAGCTCAGTGACTCCCCTTTGACTCCTGATGAGTAAGGGTCCTGCTAGGGCCCCACACCAGGCTGTCAGGGCTGAACTGTTTGCTAGCCTCACACATGAACTCTAGCAGCACCTGCTGCAGGTCCAAGGCACACCTCTTGCTCCAGATTCCAGTGCTGGAGTGCTGTCCAGGCTGCCGTCTCCCCCCAAAGCCTCCTGTCCCTCCTTAGTAACAACAGGATGCTCCACTGAGAGTCACATTACCATACTGAAAGCTGCCTCAGGGACCTGCACCACCCACCAATGAGCTGAGAAGACAGAGCTGCCTCTGTATCATACATGTGAGGCTGACTGGGTGGGGGGCAAAATCAGTTAGCAGTGGGTCTTTGAGCTTGCCAGGTGTGGCTGCCTGGTGCTGGGCCCCTTCCCTGTGCTCACACCTGTGCCAGCCCAACTAGATGGAGAGGACCGCCAACTCCAAGATGTCACCTTGTTCTGAAATGTGCTGATTTCAAAGAATCAAGGAGAGAGGCTTATTTATTGCCAAAGTCATTTCAAATGGGATTAGGCACCTAAATCAAATTTGCTACGGCTTCTCTCTTTTGTAACTACCTCTAGAACATGGTGTTTGCATTAACTCTGTGCACGCAGCACACTAAGAGTGGGAGAGAATGTGGGAAGGGCCTAGGGGTTATGGTTAATTCACCCTCTTGCTTATTACTATAAAAATTATGTTAGGAGACTGCAACATGGCAGGACTGGGTGGTGCCTCTACCTGTCCTGCAGATTGATCCTCCTGGCAGCTCTGGGGGAAGCTAGGGCAGGTGTGCTGTCAGCTGTCAGTTGTAGGAAAGGAGAGGAGACTCAGACATGAGGGCCCTGCCTGGGTCCCATGGCTAGGGAGAGCTGGTAAGTCCATTCCAAATCCAGCTAGCCTCCCACCTTTTGATGCCAGTAACTTTGAAGCCTGTTGATCTCGTTCTGCATTTATCACCCACCAAACACTCACGTAGGAAGAAGTGTCAGTTTGGCGACCAACCCCAACAGCACTGTGAACTGTTGGGGAGCAAAGGGGGGTGGGGTGGGGACTGTCACATAAAACAGGATAGCTGGTGAGATTTGCATTCTGGAGAAACTACAAATATTCTGTGCGACATAAACTATACTAGCATTTATTTGGAGATCTGGATTGACATGGAACTGGCCGTCCTGTATTTTTGCTTTCCTAACTTTGACACCCAGAAGCAGGAGTGGGGTATGGGGGGAGGGGGATGACTTCCCATGGTGCTCGCTCCCTCTCAACCCAGGAACCTAGGTCTTCCATTCTGCTCTTCATGCAGACAGACCCCAGACCACGAAGGGCACTGCAGATGGACACGGACTTGGCTCTTGAGGCCCTGGTTGGCCATCAGTCAGTAGCTCAGCTCTTTGGAGAGAAGGGCCTAAGCCCGGGGAGGCACTTCACTTACCTACATTTTAGTTTCCCCATCTGCAAAGCTAGGGTGATCATGGGGCCTGCTCCCTCAGGGCTGTCTAGGGGAGCAGAGGCCTTAATAGTTGAAAAGCTCTTGGCAAGTGCCTACCACCAGTGTGTGAAATTGAAGAATTTGTTGAACACGGTGAATCCCACAGGTCAGACAGGGTGTCCTAACTGAGCAGCAGGGAGAAAGCAAAGCCCAGGGTAGGACCCAGAGCCCTGTAGCTCTAGGGAGCCCAGGGGATGGGAATGTCGCTCAGAAATATATTTCTATGCATTTTGAAGGGAACATGACACCTTCCATCTGTGTCTTTAATTTCTAAGTAAGTGTTGGGGCTTAGCAGTCCTGTCCCTGGACCCTGCCTGTCTCAGGCCTTTTTGGGCCCAACAAAGGGCATATCATGAACTTAGGACAAAGCTCCATGGGGTAACCCCTAATGGAGTAGCTGCTCCCTCTGAGTTTCCTCTGACAGCCTGAGGCACTGACCCCACACCTTCCCTGCCAGGCATTACTGAACCCTGAATCAAGGAAGCATGTATATCTATATCTATATCTATCTATCTATATCTATCTATCTATCTATCTATCTATCTATCTATCTATATCTATAGATCTATCTATCTATCTATCTATCTATCTCTATTTTTTTCTTTAAGTAGAGTGAGGACAGAAGGTGAGAGGGGCAGTGGCCTCAGGCCACAGTAAACTGCGCCATGCATAAACAGTTGTCATTTCCTTGTTTAATCCTCAGCATGACTCTGGGAGGTGGGTGTCACTATTATTCCCACTCACAGATGAGGGAGCTGAGGCCCAGAAAGGCTAAGTGATGTCCTCAAGGTCAAGCAGCCAGACAGTCCCTTCTCAACACAAACCAAAGCCCTCTCTATGATGGAGGCTGCAAGGGGGCAAAAGGGACAGATTTCAGAGCCTATAAACTAAGGAGAGAGATGAGTATGACTAGAGCCAGGAGTGGTGGTCACCAAGGGGAGGTGACAGCCAGGTCACAGATGCTCCCTTTCCTGGCTAGATTAACAAAGGGACACCATTGATTGCCACCTCTTTCCTGGCCTAATGTTCACTACCCACCCAGGTCTCCTCCAGGCCCAGAGTGTCACAGGGCTTCTGCTAACTCACACATCCCTGTTTCACAACCACTTTCCTATTGCCACCTCCTGCAACTCCCATAACTGGACTGAATGGCTATCCAGTGGGAATAGCTGTAGGTCCCTGGTGACACATGACCCTTTGCTTTCTGAAACCAAAATCACCCAAGAGCCCATCTTGCAGGGACAAGGACAACATGGTGGCAGACACCTTCTATGCTTCTTGGCTTCTGTTTGTCTCTTAATACATGAGTTAGGTGGTCTCAAATAAGGTGTTTAATCACCAGCCACTAGACCTACACCGGGGGTCGCGGAACCATCAGTAGTCATGAGATTTATTGCATCTGTTCTTGGGTTGATGGAAAGAATGATCAACCATGGGGAAGCCTAGTGGCCAGCACTGTACAGTGAGCTCACCCATCCCTGAGGAAGGACATGACTTCTCTGATCACAACTTTGTCCCTGGGCAGGAGGGCTGTCAGGCTCGGCTGCAGTCTTTTCGAGTATCCCCGGGGCTCTTCTCACTGTCAGAGTCTGACATACTCCATCTTGAAACTAAAGGGTATGAGAACATAACTTCTTTGAAACCAGACACAATGGGTAATTTGGGGAAACACATCTCAATTTCAAGATGGATTGCAATCATGCAAATATTTGGAGAGCTCATTTTGTCTTTCAACATGGATTAAAGAGCAAAACTGGTTACCTCGAAGGGGTTTCAGACATTTAGAAACAACCACAAGACCATCCGTTCGTTCTCAGGTTACCTGCTGAATACCCAATATGTGCCAGGCAGGGGTGGGGACAGAAATATCCTGATACTGGAGCATGCCTGGTGGCCCACACCGCAGCCAGGCCCAGCTGGGTCCTGCGCACCACCCTAATGCAGCTCACAGTGGTGGCTGTAGGAGAAATGACTCAGACATTGCCTTCAAGCACAGCTCACAGCTACTTGTGGGAACTCTTCATTCTCTCCCAGGAAGAGGTTAAGAGAGAGTGGTTAAGTCTGGATTCAAACCCCTGGCCTTGCCACTTCCTGATTGTGTGGTGTTGGGCAAATTATTTAACCTCTCTGAACTCCAGAGAGGAAAACAGCTCTGATGGTCATATCCACACACAGCACCTTATGTGCAGTTGGCACACTGTGCACACAAGTGCTGACACAGTTACTGCAGTCAGGATTGTTTACACCTCTGCACTGTGGGCTCAATAGTGAGGCTTCCTGCAGTTCTCAGTTCTGAACCTGCTGTGGCCCTTCCCTGAGGTTCCAATGGCACTTGCTGCAGGGAGACCCATCTCCTGCCATTTCGGGCCCTTTCCTGCCACCTGCCCCACTGAGGCTACTCTCTGAGGCTCTCCCAACAGATGACATCCGATAAAACATTCTGCACGGTGCTCAGCTTTCCTGCTCCCTGCCCTAGGCAGACAGTTCTGAGCATCTCTCTGATGCCTTTCTGCTCTTGCAGTTTTCTTGTCAATACTCTGTCCAGGCCCATCTCAGGAGCCACCCTCTCCTGGTAGCCTTCTAGGACTTTCCTCTTTCAAAGCACTTGGCTTGTCCCTCTGTGGTTCCCCTCCTATGGGCCAAGAAGCCTTCCAGGATAGCCTTTCTTGACCTGAGTCCAGTTCAGGTGGGATCCCTGCCAGGCCGTTCCTGCCTAGGACATGGATGGCTGGATCTGGTGGTGGGCATGGTGGCAAGGCACCAGGAGAGTCTGAGGTCTGAGACCAAGGGAGGAGCAGCTGCTCTACTTGCCCTGCTGGTTCTCCACCAGGTCCCTCCCTGTTTGCCCTCCCCCCGTCCCTTCTCTCTCACTTTCTTTCTCTTTCCCTCCCTCCTCCCTCCCTCCATTTCTTTCCTTCCTCTGTCTCTCTCTCCCTTTTTTTTTTTTTTTTTTGGTGGTGTTGCTGGTAATCAAACCCAGGGCTTCACATATGCTAGACAGGTGCACTGCCGTTGAGCAGGAAGTGGGCTGGATTTGATGTGTGTTTGCTGACTCTGCCTTAAGCCACCCTCCCCAACCCTCTTCCCACCATGTTTAAGGGAGCACAGGTAGGTGCCAAGGGCCGGGTGGGCAGAGCCACTTGTTCAGTTGGGTTCATGCAGGATCTGTTCTTCAGGCTCCTGCATCATTCGCAATGTGAATGTCAGCCTCATCACACACCCGGACTGGGGGACTGGGTGATCACTCCTGCTTGGTCAGTTGCAGTGGAGCTGGTGAGGGCCACCCAGCATCTTACAGCCCATTCCCACAGCAGACTGGCCATCAGGTAATTCTGCGCACCTTTTAAACATTTTTAAGGGGGAGGTTTGTATTATTTTAAATTTTGCACAAAGGGACGTTTTGTGGACATTTTTTTGCCACATTGTGTCCAGAAGTTAAATCACCCAGAATGTGTCACACCTCTCTGTACCTCAAGGGCTGTGGTTCCTGTGGCACCCACTTTGAGAACTGCTGGCCTGGTGCTTTGCAGTGATGAAGCACTGGGCCAGACCCTGACCTTGGGAGCTCCCTGCTGAGCAAGGGCAGAACACTGAGCCTAGATCTGTGCCAACCCTCATGCCGCGCACTGCAGTGGGTGACAAACTGTCTTCCCGCTCTCCTTTCTTTACCCCAAGCTCCAGTGGCGCCCTGTTGCTGGTCTTTGGCATCACCGGCTTGGTGGCTGGCTCTCCTTGGATTTTCATCACTGTTGAGTCAGGTCCTATAGGAAGATTTCAGAGACACTCAGTATTGGCTTCTATTTCCTTTCTTTTTGTTAGTCAGCCAGATGCTAAAGCAAAGAAGGACTGCTTTCTTCAAGGTCCTCTGGTTCTCATTTCAAATGCTCAAAGAGCTTTCCAGGAGTGTGGCACCTGCAGGCAGGTGACTGCTACAAACACTGATGAAGCCCCTAATGAGGCAGTGCCAGGCTCTCCTCGCCTCTCTTGTTTCAGTTCTTATTACAACTGTACCAGTGGGGTTTGACTGTATCTGTTTTGCCAGAGAGGGAAGTTGAGGTGAGCATAGCAGTTTATTTCCCAAGGCCACATGGCCAGAGAGGGAATTCAGAGGTGGCCACAAACCCACTCCTTCCTGGTTCCTTCTGAGCCAATGGTTGGCTCAGATGTTGGACCCAATGATGACATCCTGCCAACTTCTTGGTGTATCCATCTCTTGGCTTGGTTTGTAGCGAATGCCATGTACGTGCATGGCAGAGTCTCTGTCACTGCCTGGCAGAAGTCTGAGCCCTCCACTTTGATGGATCACTGATGTTTCTATCTGCTCAATAGTTGTCATCCATTCTTTGGGAATAGTCCCTTAATTTCCCATGGAGACCTCTCCTCCTTTAAGCTTAGACCTAGGATTTGTATGACTGACGACACCTTCCTCTCCCGCCTCAAATCATAAACACTGGTTCGGGACAGGCTAATCCTGGCAGCTTTGCTGGGAGGAGTCAATGTTACTCTGTGGGGGTTGTGAGGCTGGTGGAACTTGAGCCTGGAATACTGAAGACCATCTTTTCTCTCTGTTGGACGAAGTCTGTTTGAGCACTGAGCCTATGGAGGCAAAAGCAGAGTGGAAGTGGATTCCATACCACTAGAGCACCTGCCTCCAGCTGTGCATGAAGCAGGGACCTTAGACTTTTCAGTGTCACAACCCACTGTATTTCTTTTTATGCTTGAGCTTACCAGGTGGAATTTCTGTCACTTCTGTCCAGTGAAGTCCTAAGTCATACAATTTCTATCAAGAAGTGCTATAGCACAGTAATTAGGGATGATTCCAGAATTCTGCTGCTTTCTACTTGTGTGACTTTGGACATGTCATTCAATCTCTCTGTATCTCACTCTTGCAAACTCGATGCTCAAGACTGGGGCAGGCTGTCCTAGGGATTCTTTTTGCTGTTGTCCATGTTCTGACCCGGGACCCAGAGCTCTTTCCAGGTACAAGTACTTCCCAGCTCCAATAGGGCCACTAGTGGCTTCCTGCTCAGACTCAGCCCCCTCATGACCCATCTACTGCCCCCCTCTACCTAAGCCCCCAGGAAATGCAGAGTGATCATCTCCCTCCAGGGCCAGGGTGCCTCTACCATGCAGCCACTGCTAACCCGTTGTAGCTAATTGTGGCTTTCTGGTCCAGGAACTGCAGTTAAATTTAAAAAAAAAAGTCTCATTTTATCACTAAAGTCATACACAGACATAGTTATTTTTATTTTATAAATTCAAACAGTGTAAGAGGACACAAAAATAGCAACTACAAGCATCCCACTTCCCAGCTACCCCAAGCTCAGTCCCCAGGAATAACCACCTCCCAGTTCCCCCTGAGTTTTTCTTAGGAATCCACATAGCTACATGGCTGTGTTTAATCTCTTTCAATTGAAAATAACCCTGGGAAACTTTGATATGGGCACAAATAGATCAGCCCCATGGCTCACTTTTGTTTGTGTGTATGTGATTTCCTTTATAAAAAATTGTAGTACAATAACCGTAACACAAACGGTACCGTCTTAACCATTTTTAGGGGTGCAGTTGAGCACAGTCCCATGGTGGCACAACCAACCTCCAGAACTTTTGTCCAGAATCTTGCACAACTGAAAGTCTGTCCCTATCAAACAGTCTCCATCCTCCTCCCACAGCCCTGGTAACCACCATCTATTTTCTGTCTCTGATTTTTGCTGCTCTAGACTTGGTTCCAACAGAATCATACAGCATCTGCTTTTTGTGACTGACTTACTGAGCATAATGTCCTCACGGTTTGTCTGTGCTTAGCATGTGTCAGAATCCCGTCCTTTCAAAGGCTGAATAATATCCCACTGTTGGGAGAGACTGCATTCTGTTTGTCCATCTGTCAGTGGACACTTGGGTTGCTTCTGCCTCTTGGCTATTGTGAATTATGCTGCCACAGTTGTGAGTATACAAATCTCTTGGAGATGCTCCTTTTTAATTATTTTATGTGTATACTAAGAAGTGGAACTCTATCTCATTTTAATTTTTTGAGGAACTGTGGTGGTTGCACCATTTTATGTTCTCAAGAGTTTCCAGTTTCTCCACCATGGTTTATTTTCCATTTTTTGAGAGCTTCCACCCTAACCACAAGAATTGGGGGCTGCGATTGTTCCTGGGTGTGGATGGGAGGCATGGTATCTCCTTGTGGCTTTGATTTTATTCCCCTCTGACTAGTGGTGGTGGTGTGTGTTTTGGAATGCATAGTCGTGAATATTTTGAAGCACACTCAGAAGCAGCGTAGTGGTCAGTGTTCTGTGGAGAGCAGAACTGACAGGATGCATAGATCTCCCAGAAGGCTTTGGCAGGGGAATTGGCTCAGCTCTCAGGGGGAGAACCACCTCTGTGCCCACTTTCTCCAGGCCCCAGTGGATTGGATGGTGCTGCCCACCTGGGGGCGGGTCTTCCCCATCTTGTCCACTCAGACTCCCATGCTGACCTCCTTAGAAACACCCACAGGGTTAAGCCAAACCAAATGCTTTGCAGCATGCTAGGCATGCCTTAATCCAGTCAGGTGGAGACAGAGCCATCCCTCAGAGGCAACTGTGAGTGAGATTTTGCTGTCTTTCCTCTCTACACCTCTTGAATGGTGTAGCAAATCCCAGATTGTGGGCTTCCACATTGCTGCCTAAGCCAGCAGACACTTCTAAAAACCCTACACCTCCTTACCTGAGTCTCCATCATCCTAAATATTTCCTTGGCATTACCCAATATCCAGTTTATGATCAAACCTCCTTATTGTTTAAAAAACAACATTGCTTTCTTTTTCTTAGGGCTTTCTAGAAGATTTGTGTCTGAACCCAGAGACTTATAATCATACCATTCTCCCCAAAAGGCACGTGGTGGCAAAGTCAGGCAAACAGGTTTAACCTCAGTCTATTCTCAACTGACTATGTGGCCTCGGGCAATTACTTCACCCTGCTGAGCCTCAACTGTGGGGATAACCACGGAGTTCACCCCATAGAAGGTTAAATGGGACGATGTGTGATGTGCATATGGTGAGGTTGCAGGATTTGGGAGCCGCAATCTTCCTTATGATATTACATGTATTGTTCAGAAAGACTCGCTCGGATGGAGGCTGTTCATGCATCTCTGGCAGGCTGGTAGGAGCCAGAGTGCATGACAGGCAGGGGGGAGGCTCTTGTGCTGGGTCCCCCCATCATGACCTGTAGAGGGCGCTCTGTCATTGTAGGGTCACCCTGCATCGGGGACCCCCATTAATCTTCATGAGAAATGAGCTGCTGTTCATATGCTCAGCTGTGCTGGGCTCAAATAAAAAATGATAAAATCCGCCCGTGGGAAGGGGATGAAATTTTATTTGGAGCTCAAATCCATTTTGCTCAGATTGGCTTTTGCCATTTCCTCCTCTCTTGATCTGATGGCCTGATCCATGGTAATTTAGTAAGTGGCTACTCTGAATGATGACAGGCAGATGGGAGCCGGATGGGGGAGAGTGGAGCCTGAGGGGGACCAGCATTGTCTGAAATTGATTTAGCCTAATTGGGTTCAGAGCCAACAGCCTTTTAGATGAAAAGGGACTCGTGGATGCTGAGCAGTATCTAGTTTAACCTGAATAACTTTACAAATGGAGAAATGAAGGCAGAGAGGGAGTTGCCTGTGAAGGGGAGAGACGGAGGGACTGCCCTGCTGTGCCCTGAGGTTTACAGGCTGAGCAGTGCCAGGAGCTGGGGAAGTGGGACATGCATGTGCACCCCAGTACCCTGCCTCAGTCATCTCTGTCAGATGACAGAAGTGGGCCATGTCCCGATCGCTGCATGACACTGGATGCTCTGGGGCTCAGCTTCTCCATCTGTGCAATGGAGAGATGGGGCAAGGCGGGATCCAGGCTGCTCTCAGTGTCCTCTGCCTCCCTGAAGTAAAGCCCATCTCTGAGAGGACCTCTAGGTGACACCGAATGCCCCATGCCAAAGCTTGCTGGCTAAGCTTACCTGGGCCTTACTCTGATAGGGATGCAAAATGGGACCCTGTATTCTTTGCCAGGTCCCTGTTGTTGACACCTTTGTGCCCTTTGTTCTCCCTTTATATCCCCAGACCCACATCTAAGAGGGACTCAAGTTCTTGGTCTAGCTGGGTCCCAACCAGCTGAGGGATGTCTGACATCAGGAGCTTCCAGTTCCTCAGTGCTAGGGGATAGAAGACACCATGGATAGTGGACAGGTATACAGGCTTTCACTTCTAGGACCTAATTCTGGCTAGCTGATTCTGTGGGCAAGCTACTTGTCCCCTACGTACACCTCAGTTTCCTATTTCTTTACCAGGTTGTTAGAAGATTTGCTGCAACATTGCTTAGGAGTGACCAGTACCTAGCCCATGGTGCGTTCCCCTTAAGGAATCATTGCTTCCTCCAGACAGCAGAGAACTGGGCTTCACTGTGGCTTCAAGGGCCAGGCTTTGGGGGCCATAAAAGCTCCCTTCACAGCTTACCAGGAGTGGCTGTGTAAGTGTGAACCATGTAGGAGGGCTTTGCATTGTGTTAGCACGTCAGGTTCATGTCAATTTAGGTGCTCTTACCAAGTCCTCATGTTACCGCTGAGTTGTCTCTGAAGACCCCAGTCGAGAAGATCTCAGGTTCTTAGAGTCCTAAACAAAGAATTGAGTGGAGATACACAGATTGTGAAGCAGCAGCAAAGTTTTATTGAGCAGAGAGTGAAAGAAGGAAAGAAACTACACCAACCAAGGAAGGAGGGAGCAGGCCCCAGAGAGATGGCTAAGAGTAGCACCTGTAGCTCAAAAGCACCGGTGCCTTGGTTTGGATGTGTATTTATAAGCTACAAGGGGTGGGCAAGGGGAGGAGATGTGGGTGGTGCTTAGGAGTGGCTTTTGGTGCGTGTGAATTTAATGAGATGCAGTACTCATGAGTATTCATGAGGCCATAATTAGAGGTCCTTGTGTGCATGCCCCAGTTTGGGTCCAGATGAAAATGCTATTTCAAAAGGGGTGTTTTGAAGCAGTTGTAGGTGGATCACCTGTTCCCTGTGAGGTCATCTCCAAGAGACCACCTGTCTCCCATGACCTGTTTTTGTACTTCCCCTGAATTTCCTACTTCACTCAGACACGCAGCATCATTGTGATTGGCAGGCAATGGTCTCCGAAAACATGGACTGCAAGTTGCCTTTCAAAATCCAGAGGTGTGCAAGAAAGGGACTGGGTATGGAGGGTGTATATGGATGTGTTGGTTCCCAGGGCTGACATGCCCAGGCATGCTGCCAAGGTCTGGGCCTTCACAGGACAAGGTAGCCTCTCCATGGAGCTAGGCAGATCCTGTGATGCTCCCTGCCTCAGTTGCTCAGCTGAAACACGGGATTATTAACATGTGGCTTCAATTGATTGCTAGTGCCTTTTGCTTACACTGGGCCCCTGTGAGCTGAGTCCTTGGGAAGGCTCATTGCTGCCAGTTTCCAATGGTGGTCCCACACAGGAGCCAAGGAACAAGGGCTGAAGGGCACTTGGATGAGTCAGTGGAGATGCAAACTTTAAGGCAGGCTGTTTATCTAAAGATTATCCTCTTGGGGAACTTGGAAACCTCCTTTTGGAATGGAGCAAAAGGTCCCCTCAGAGCTCTGCTTGTCTCTAAAAAATGGGGAGAACATTCATGCCTACCTCTCAGGATTGTGGTATTGTGTCAACAAAAACACCTAACTGTTAGGGTCCGAGAATCCTGTTCCTCCAAGAGACAGAGTCACGTGTGAATGCGATCAACAAAGCAGAGTTTATTGAGCTGGCAAGCCAGGGTCAAGCTCCCACACAGACACACAGGTCCGATTGGGCAGACAAGACCCCGAGCCTCTTTAGGGAAGATCTTATATAGGCCCCTACCGGCCGTTATAGCAAAAGCCCGCACAGTACATAGCCAATGAGTTTGTAACACCACATACATTTCCAGCCTATCCATTTAAGAGTACATTACTTCTTAGCCTATAGATTCAAGGGTCAGTATTTGCGCACGCGATTACATTTAGCAAGCAGGCAGGGCACATCTTGCACGTACTTCTAGTCGTCTTTCGCAATCTGCTCACATTCCTCACATTCCTCACATTCCACCTGCCCCCATCCTGTTTATCTTATCCTGCACGGGGCATCCTGTGCTGGCTTTACTGGTTTCTGCTATGGGGATCTGCTGGGGCAAAGGGCACATCCTTTCATTCCCCCCTTTTCTTTGGGCTATATTGAGGAATCATTCTCAAGGGGATGAAGAGCCTGGTATTGTTGGCGGAGGACCAGAAGTTGGACAGTGTTAATTCAGTTTTTGATGAAAGTCACAAGTCGGTTTAGAATACAAGGTCCTATGGTGACCAGTAACAGGAGGATTACTATCGGCCCTGCTAGTGCAGACAGGAGGGTAGCTAACCAAGGGGACTGGTTGAACCAAGATTCGAACCAGCCTTCCCTGGCCTCTCTTTCCCTTTTTCGTTGCTCTAGGCCTTCCCGAAATTTGGACATAGAGTCGTGAACAACCCCGGTGTGGTCGGCGTAAAAGCAACATTCCTCCCCTAGAGCCTCACAGAGGCCACCATTCTTAAGGAACAGTAGGTCCAGTCCCCTCTGGTTCTGGAGGACTGCCTCGGATAGGGAAGTTAGGGATTTTTCAAGGTGGCTAATGGATTTTTCAATACAGTCTAGGTCCTCATTGATGGCCGCCCTGAGGGAGGTGAGGCTGGAGTGCTGAGTGGCCAGAGAGGCTATGCCGCTACCCACCCCTGCCAGGCCTATTCCAAATAGGGTAGCGATGGTTAGGGTGGTAATGGGCTCTCTTTTTGCCCGGGGGCAGTCGGACCAGTAAAGAATGGGATATTCAGCTGGTTGGTAGAGGATTCTAGGCACCACTATCACCATCAGGCAGAATTCCCGGGAGGCATTAAAGACCGATCCAGCCAAGTGGGGGGTCAGCCCGTTCAGCGAGCATGCCCACCAGGCACCTCCGGCCGGGGTTATCCAATGGGAGGCATTCCAGTTTGGGTGCTCAATTATAGTAGCGCACAATTTTTTATTTCCTTTTGGGACCTGCCCTACACAAGTCCCTTGGCCACTGACCTGAGCCATGGTCAGGCCGGCGGGTCAGGCCTCCCAACCCGTTGGAGTAGTGGTGTTAACTACAAAAGAGGAATTGATTCCAATAGCCTCATAGAAAGGGGCGAAGGGCTGTAGCAAAGCCAGCAAGCCTCAGTTAGATTAGGGGCTGTCCTATTCAAGGTCTCAAATGTAGCAAACAGCAAGGTCTCCAGGGGGCTAGGTGGTACAGTGAAGGGAACGGTGGTTGTGGGTTCTGGGGGTGTCACTTTGGGACTCTGAGAGTCATTGGGAGTGGTGTTCTGGGGTGTCCGGGGAGTTGTGCGTGGAACCAATTTTGCCTCAGACAACTCTGGCTTTAACACAGGATTAGGCCTTAACACGAGATTAGGTCCTATTGTTAGAGTAGAGACTGGTTGTCGCACACGCCGCAAGGTAAAAAGGGCTCCTGGATGATTTGTTTTGTAGAGTCTGACTCCCCAGGATTTACCCAATTCCCAATTTGTCACCTTTTTTTTAAATCAGTGAAATTTATCATAATGGGATTACAATTGGGGGGAGTTGGGCATCCCTTATTTATAGGTCTAGGTTGGTGGTATGTAATACCAGATTGAGAGACTCTACTTAACTGAATAAGGTCCCCCTGTTTGGGGGGTGGCCACCATATGTCCCCTGAGCTTTCACAACCCCATGACTTACAATAATAGTCTGCGATTCCTCCACATTCTTTTCTGTGGTTGGGTTGGGAAGTGGGGCAGACATAGAAGTAACTTTGGCGCAAATCCCATTGTCCCCTGCCAGTGAATAAGGCCCTTAAGTCAAAGTATAATTCTGGGAACCAGGTGCTGGGAGGGGTCACCTTGGAGGTCTGGTTAAGAATGTCTCCTGTGGATACATCTACAATCATCCAGGTCAGGTTAAAAGGTTGATGTGGATTTGTATGCCCCAAGCAAGTGGTGGACAGGGTTAGAAAAAGGAATAAGGTTACCGAGGTCCAGTTTGCTGAAGTTTGAGTTTGAAGGAATTGTTCTTGTGGTAGGACACCCTTCTTGTTGGCAGGAAGTCTTTCTTCACAGCTACCGGGTCTGCCGGTCTGATGTGGGTGTAGTGGACCCAGGTGATGATCCCATTCTAGGAGGGCTGCAGAGCATCTGGGGTGTTTTTGTTTTCTGGAGCATCCTGTATCAGCCGGAGCTTGAGTGGATTTGTGGGATGCTGTCGTGCAGTCCAATTTCCCTGCTCCTCCTGAGGATGTGCCCGTCTCACATGGGAGTGGTGTACCCATGGTGCAATTCCATCGACCTTGAGGGCGGTGGGGGTAGTAAGCAGTACAACATAAGGTCCTTTCCGTCTAGGCTCTAGGGTTTTGGACTGATGCCTTTTAACCCATACCATGTCACCCGGGACTATGCCATGTTCCGGAGTCGGGACCCTCTCAGTAGTTGGTACGCTTGAATTAAGGGCCATATTTGTTGTTGCACCTTAGCTAGAGCCTGTAGCATAGTCAGGTAATTTGGGGCCAGATCACCTAGTCCCGGGCTTAAGGTCCTTTGAATGATGGGGGGTGGAGCCCCATACAGGATCTCAAAGGGGGTTAGCCCATGGACATAAGGGGAGTTCTGGACTCGGAAGATGGCCAAGGGAAGGAGTGTCACCCAATCACCGCCACTCTCCAGGGCCAATTTGGCTAAAGTCTCCTTTAGTGTCCTATTCATCCTTTCTACTTGCCCTGAGCTCTGGGGGTTATATTCACAATGTAGTTTCCAATTGGCCCCCATAGCCTGGGCTAGTCCCTGCAGGACTTTACTAACGAAAGCCGGACCGTTATCTGACCCAATTGCCTCAGGCACCCCGTACCTGGGTATGATTTCCTCTAGTAAGGCTTTTGCCACTACCTGACTCATCTCCCTCTTTGTAGGAAATACCTCCACCCAGCCCGAAAAGGTATCTATGAACACTAGCAAATATTTGTACCCAAACTTCCCTGGTTTTACTTCGGTAAAATCCACTTCCCAGCTTCTTCCCGGGGCCCTCCCCTGTTCCCGAATACCTGTGTGGTGCCCCTCCCTTCGTCCTGGTTTCATAGCTGTACAGCTAGCACAATCCTCCACAATTTGACTGACGGCCGCGGTCTGGTTTGGAAATCGAAGTTATGCAGATGTCAGCAGGTCTAGCAACTTTCTCCGCCCCAAGTGGGTGGACTTATGTAAGTTAGCTAACAGGAATCGGCCAAGTTTCTCGGGCAGGATTAGCTTGCCTTCCAAGTCGCTTCTCCATTCATCCTCCCTTTTTCTAGTGAGGGAGTGGGCTCTCATCCAAGTGAAATCCTCCGAGGAGTACTCTGGTCGGGGAGGTAGCGAAGGGAGCTCGGGGACAAGCACATCTATAGCCGCGACCATGGAGGGACTCACCATTGCTGCTCTCCTAGCTTCTTGATCTGCCCTGTTGTTACCGACAGCTTCCGGAGTCTTGGCAGACTGATGGCCTGGGACATACATCACTGCCACTGCCTTTGGTTTTTCCACTGCTATTAATAGACGCTGGACTTCGGCCAGGTTTTTTAAGCCTTTCCCTTCTGCTGTGCGAAATCCCCTTTTGCGATAGATGGCTCCGTGGACATGGATGGTACTGAAAGCATAGCGGCTATCGGTGTAGATATTGACTCGTTTTCCTTCTGCCCTTTCCAGGGCCTCAGCCAAGGCAATTAATTCTGCCTTTTGGGCTGAGGTTCCGGGTGGGAGGGCGCTGCTCCACACCGTGTGTCCTTCTTGGTTGACCACTGCTGCCCCTGCCCTTCAGACTCCATTTTGGACAAAACTGCTTCCATCAGTGTACCAGTTTAATTTACAGCCAGACAGTGGGGTGTCCTTTAGGTCAACCCGTACCTGGGTAACTTTGGAGAGGAACTCCTTGCAGTCATGGACAGGTGTCTGTAGTTCCAGGTTGGGCAACAGGGTGGCAGGGTTCAGAGTTACGGGATCTGTGAAGGTGATCCGAGGGGAATCCAGCAAGAGCCCCTGGTAGTGGGTGAGCCTGGCATTCGTCATCCATTTCCCAGGGGGTTGTTTAAGGACTCCCTCCACCGGGTGAGGGGCCGTGACCCGGAGGGCCTGTCCAAAGGTTAATTTGTCTGCTTCTCTCACTAACATGGCAACGGCCGCTATGATTCGGAGGCAGGGGGGCCATCCTGATGCTACTGCGTCTAATTTCTTGGAAAGATATGCCACGGGTCTCTTCCAGGGACCTAACTGTTGGGCCAGGACTCCTTTGGCTACCCCCTTTTTTTCATCCACAAACAGAGTGAACGATTTTGTGGGGTCTGGTAGGGTCAAGGCAGGGGCCTGGAGAAGGGCGGCCTTTAGCTGGTCAAAGGCCCGCTGTTGTTCCTCTCCCCACCTCCAATCCGGAGCCTCTTTGGTGGCCTCATATAGGGGTCTGGCTATCTCTGCAAATCCCGGAATCCAGAGTCTACAGAACCCTGCGGAGCCCAGGAACTCTCTCACTCCCCTAGTGGATGTGGGGGGTGGAATAGTCAAAATAGTCTGTTTCATGGCATCAGTCAGCCATCTTGCCCCATCTGCGATCCGATAACCCAGATATGTCACTGACCTTTCACAGATGTGGGTCTTCTTGGCACTCGCCCGATATCCCAGCTCACCTAACTCCGTTAGCAGGTGTTCAGTAGCCTCGCTGCACTCCTCTCGGGTTTCTGCCGCTAACAGTAAGTCATCAACGTACTGTAGTAGAGTGACTTGCGGGTGACTCCGGCGAAAGGGCTCCAGGTCCTGGCTCAGGGCCTCATTAAACAGGGTGGGAGAATTTTTAAATCCTTGTGGCAGTCTGGTCCAAGTGAGCTGTCCGGATTGGCCCCCATCCTCTTGCCGTTCGATTGCAAATAGCGGCTGGCTGATTTCTGACAATGGAATGCTGAAGAAAGCATCTTTCAAATCAAGGGTTGTATACCATACTTGCGAGGGTGGTAGGTGACTGAGCAAGGTATAGGGATTCGGTACAGTGGGATGAATGTCCTCCGCCTGCTCATTTACCTTTCGCAGGTCTTGCACAGGCCTATAGTCCCCGCTTCCCGGCTTTTGGACGGGGAGCAGAGGAGTATTCTAGGTGGACTGACAAGGCCGCAGTACTCCTTCCTTTATTAGCCTGCGGATATGAGGGGCTATGCCTCTTCGAGCCTCTTTGGGCATAGGATACTGTTTTACCCAAATGGGAAGAGCGGAAGCCTTCAATTGTATAACTACGGGAGGGAGGTGTTTGGCGAGGCCAATTCCTGCAGTCTCTGCCCAGGCCGTGGGAAACCTTTTTAGCCATTGGGCTATGTCCCCTCCTGGCTCCTGTCGGCTCTCAAACAGTCAATATTTGTCAGCCAATGATAGGGACAGGACGTGTATCGGGCTCCCCTCGCGATCCTCCTTTCTCAATTTCTCCTGGGTCTCCCTGTCTTCCTTTCTCCGCCTTTCCTCCCTTTCTTCTGGAGTTTCCCTTGCGGTAAAGACCTTCTCTGCTATCTGTAACATTTCCCTAATGGTTATCTCCCCTAAGTTTTCCTGTTTATTGAGTTTTCTCCTAATGTCTGGAGCTGCCTGATTAATGAATGAGAGTACCACAGCAGACCGGTGGATCTCCGCCTCGGGGTCAATAGGGGTGTACTGACGGTATGCCTCATAGAGGCGCTCTAAGAAACCGGCCGGGCTTTCATTTTCCCCTTGGACAACTGCCTTTACCTTTGCAAAGTTGGTGGGCCTCCTAGCGGCCGCTCGGAGACCTGCCATAAGAGTCTGGCGGTAGATTCGGAGACGCTCCCTACCTTCTGTGGTCCCGAAATCCCAATCAGGGCGGCGTAGGGGGAAGGCCTCGTCTATGGCTGGTTGGAGGGTTGTGGGTCTCCTGTTGTCCCCCAAGATGTTCTTTCTAGCTTCGTGGAGGATGCGCTCCTGCTCCTCCATCGTAAAAAGAGTATTGAGCAGCTGGTGACAGTCGTCCCATGTGGGGCGGTGTGTATGCATGACGGACTCCAGGAGATCTATGAGACACTTAGGGTCTTCTGAAAAGGGTGGGTTCTGCGTCCTCCAGTTATATAGATCACTGGAGGAGAAGGGCCAGTACTGAAACTGTTGCCCCCCTCCCGGTCCTCCTTGGCCTACCGTCCGGACTGGAAATGTGGGGACAGTTTCCTCCCCATGTGTTGATGAGGAGGGCCCATCTTCTCCCTCCCTTTCCCATACCCCTCGGGGGCGGAGTCTTCGACCCATTCCTCCTCCGGCCATCGGTCCTGTTGAGGAGGATGAGGAAATTTCCTCCTCCGGAGCACTGGCCTGACCAGGGGGAGTCACATATGGGGGCGGCCGATCTTCCTCTACCCCCGCGAGGGATGGGTAAAGGGGGGGACTCTCCGGTAAGACCGGGGGTGGTAAAGAGGGTGTCCTATTTTGAGGACTGGTCAGGGAGGGAAGGGGAGGTTTCTCTTCCTCTTTTATGACCAAGGCAGGCGTGACTGGGGTTTTAGCCCCGGGAGCCGAACTGGAGGGGTGAATCAGAAAAGCTGTTAACCAAGGGGGGGAGTTCCCCGCTAAATCTTCCCAAAACAAAATGTAGGGGTCCTGATCTGGGTGGCCTTGATTGCCTGGTCGGAAAACGACAGCCTTGACCTTAGTGATTAGGTCTAGGGAGAGGGAACCTTGAATGGGCCATCCGACTCCGAAGGTGGGCCATTCTGCAGAACAAAGGGTGTCGAACTTGCCTTTCTTAATGACCAGACCCGCATTTAATGCCCTTTTTTTGACTTCTGGAAAGTGAGAGAGAATCAAAGACTTTGGGGTTGCTTGTCCCTGTCCCATTGTGGGATGAGAAGCAACCACCAGGAGAGATAGAACAAAAAGGGTGAAAGCAACAATAACTCCACACTCACAGAACACTCTCCAGCACTCGCTTGGACCGGTCCTTCTCTCACGCTGGTGCGCACCCTATTCAATCTCTTCACCGTCCAATTTGGATATCAGGCCGAAAGGCGTCCACTTGACGGGTGGTCGGTTGACTAGTTCAATTAGTTCTTCACCTGGCGCCAGGATTCCTGAAATGCTCGAGCCCAAATGAGAGGAAAGCCTCTCCCAGCAGGACCTTGTTGTCCCCTTAACGAGATTTCCAGAATGATTCTCCCCGGGGATTGGCCAAATCCCCGCCGCGGCCCAAACGGGAACAATCATCTACCAATTAGTTCCCTCCAAATGAGAATCTCAGACTCTCCCAATGCCTAGGACTTGGAATCACCTCTGCTTTCTCGTGGACGGTCTGCCTTCTCGAAAAAGGGCATCTCAGTGGGACCTCCAAATGTTAGGGTCCGAGAATCCTATTCCTCCGAGAGACAGAGAGTCATGCGTGAATGCAATCAACAAAGCAGAGTTTATTGAGCTGGCAAGCCAGGGTCAAGCTCCCACGCAGACACACAGGTCCGATTGGGCAGACAAGACCCTGAGCCTCTTTAGGGAAGATCTTATATAGGCCCCTACCGGCCGTTACAGCAAAAGCCCGCACAGTACATAGCCAATGAGTTTGTAACACCACATACATTTCCAGCCTATCCATTTAAGAGTACATTACTTCTTAGCCTATAGATTCAAGGGTCAGTATTCGCGCACACGGTTACATTTAGCAAGCAGGCAGGGCACATCTTGCACGTACTTCTAGTCGTCTTTCGCAATCTGCTCACATTCCTCACATTCCTCACATTCCACCTGCCCCCATCCTGTTTATCTTATCCTGCACGGGGCATCCTGTGCTGGCTTTACTGGTTTCTGCTATGGGGATCTGCTGGGGCAAAGGGCACATCCTTTCACTAACAAGGTATAAACTTGAAATATCTACTCCCATTCCCTCCCTCCTATCTTCCCTTCATGGGCCCTTGATGAGTTCAGGCAGAGATGATTGCGTGACCCAATGCGTGCTGGGAAGCCAAGATGGCTGCATCCTGTGGACATGATCCCTAGGGCTTGTACGAAGAGATAGCTAACCCTGCTCTCACCATGCTCCATCATCAGGCAGTGTTCTTCCTTCCTCTCAAGCCCCTACCACCACCTGCTTGCTCCCTGGCTACCTGCTCCAGCCAGGCCATGGCTGCTTGGGTGCCCTGGTCAGTATCCCCAGAGGTGTGGAATCTCTGTGAACAGGGCAAGGTTGGGGTGGCCAGGTGAGTGACCCAGCCATACAAGGCTGCTGTGTGTTTCAAGAGCCACAGTCTCTGTTGAGGTGACCTTTCCTGTCTCCCTAACTGAAGAATTCAGGTCAACAGGAGCCAACAGAGGGCTCTTTGTGGGCGGTTTCTTGCTGGTGGTGGCAGGATCACCCTCAGGTGTCTGAATGTGTCCTGTTGGTCAGGTTAGCCCCTAAGTCCTTGGAGATATAGCCAGCTGGGATTTTCCACCTACCCTGGCTTTGCCATTCTCAAAATAAATGTGTGGGTTTTCTAACACACAGTCATATTCCTATTTTTCCTCTTCTCTCAGTGGAACAAATGTGAAAAAGCACTGTGGACTGACCAGACAAGCTTCGAATCCCAGCCCTAATGATTTTTTCCTGGCTGTGCAGACTCTATCACGGCTGTTCCCAAGCCTCATCCTTCTCACTGGAAAATGAGGGCTAATACCACTTGCTAGGGGTGAACACAATAGGTGCAAAAGGCTCAGCAGCAAATGGCACTAAACAAATGCTTAGGAAATGCCCCCGCCCCCGGCCTGTCTTTTTGTGACTTGTCCTCTGGATGGAGGAAGCAAACAGAAGAGGAAATGCAGGTCAGACCCAGAGTCAGGAAAGTCCTGTAAATGAAGATGCAGCTGTGTGATGAGGCCTGAGCTGATGAATCCTGTGGGGTCAGGATTGCCACCTGAGGCCAGGTGTGGTCATGAAGGCAGAGAGCTCTGAAGAGGATTCATGAGACTTGTCTTCAAGCTCTTGCTCTCCTTTGCCTTTTGGCCTGGGGACACACTTAATGGGTGTCTGTGAAATGGTGACACTGTAATGACTGCCCATGGGCCAGAAGTTGATACAGCTGTGGGGAGGTGATTTGTGAGTCCACTGTAGGAAGTTCACGTTTTTTCCTACTTGCCTCTGACAGTCAGGGTCTGAGGCCTTTCTGGCTGGGTTGTGTCTTTGAGTTCTTGACCCACAAGACAAGAACAAGGGCTCCTGACTGAGGCAGTGATTGGGATTCACATCCAGCCCACAGATGCTGACCAAGCAGTGCATCCTGGATTGGGAGTCATGACTGTTCAGAGACAGGGGTCCCTTTTACTAAGTTACACCAAGCATGCCCACTTGCTACAGTGTCTCCCCACACAGGGGCACTGTCTCTGTGAACTGGTGCCTGATCCTCTCTCCCTCAGCCCCAGGGCACTGCTGGTTAGCAGCTCAGTTCACATGAGGGGGCTGGGCTATGCTCCCCCCTTCATCTAATTCTCCCAGCTAGGCATGTGGAGGAAAGCTTAACACTGTCCTTGACACCAGAGTTTTAGATTTCAGGCCCAAACTCTTGGGATTTTATATGTCAGGTTGGTCACTAGCCCCTGGATGCCAAATAAAGAGAGATGGTGAAGGGCAGAGAAAGGAGGTTTATTATATGGCTAGGAAAATGCTGTGGGAAAGCACTTCAGCTCATCTTCAGCCATGAAGAAGACGAGGTAGACATGAGCTTTAGCTTTTAACAAAGAATTAGGTTGAGGGGCAAAAGGTATGCATAGTTAAGCAGTCCCAGTCCCAGGTGAGTTCTGGTCATGAGAGGTGGTGGCAGGAAGGTGGTCTAGCAGCTCATTGTCTCAGGGTGGGATCTGGTTAACCATGATCTCAGTACTTGTTCTTTGAGGGTTCTGGAGAAGTCGTCATTGAACTTGAAGGAAGCAAACTAGTTCCCATGAGATGATTACTGCCATTCCAGAGTATAGCCTCATCTTTACAGGTAATTGTTCTCATTTGGGGGTGTGTGTGGTGTATCCTGCAAGGCTCCACTCTTCCTTAGGGGTACTTTTGAAGTATGTTATTGATCAGTCCTGTTCTTCCTAGAACCCAAGTTGATTGCAAAGTGACTGCAGAGAGAATGGCTTAAGCAAAAACAGCTACAGAATGGAAGCAGGGATGCCAAGCTTTCCTCCTGTTTGTAGTTAATTTGTGGGCCCAAGTAAGGAACCAGTGCTTTTCAGCAAAAGCAGTTTAAGTATCTCTTACCATTCCCCTGTTATATGTGAACATTTCTCAATCTTGAGGGAATTAAGGTGTTGGCTACTCTGGCTTTGCAGAGTCCAGTGATAAATTAGTACATGAGAAGGGGACAAACTGTATTAGCTGAAGTACAGGTCAAAGTAGTTGTTGTTTAAGTTTAAAACTAGAAACACCATTATGAAGCAGAGTACAATGGGAGTAAAAGTCAGAAGACATACAATTAAATAAACTGTATGAGGGATCCTCTTTTAAAATAACTCCATGCGCATAGACTACTAAAGAGATATTTGGAGTCAGTCCAAATAGTTATTTTTGTCTCTAAATAGAAGGCCTTGGCCAAAAATAGGAATTTGTCTTCTGTCTGAGCTGCCTGGAGGGCTTTAATATCCAGTAGTCATACATAAGAACACTCCTTTAAAACCTCTTGACTTTAGTTATTTTTGGAAGGGTTGGCACAAGTGACTCCATTTGTATTTTGACAATTTCCCCTCTTGTCTGAACAGTTTTTTTCCTCCAAACTGTTTGTCTATGAAGTTTTTTTTTTCCTGAAAATTTTGCCAATTAACCACATGGTTAATGAAAATCCCTCGTACCTGGTATTACCTTTTTTTTTTTTTCCAGATGGTCTGATCTGATCCCATGTCAGAGTGGAAAGAACAGGCAGTTCAAGTGGGAGTCAGTGCCAATAAGACCCTGTTGGTCAAATTTAAGCAACAAAGAAGCTTAAAAGAAGTGGCTCTAAGGCTGGGTTGACCTGGAGTCTATTTTCAGTTTAATTTTGTCTGCCCTTTAGATGATGTCCTAGTATCTCAAAAATGCTGCAGAATGTCAACAAAAGTTATAAAGCTTTATAAGGAAAATATAGAGCAAAACCAACAAAAGCAAATTTTTAACAAGCTAACTCTTCTGACAGATAAGTACTTGTAAGAGTAATTTTTCATGGGTTTGATTACAAATGCTCCAGAAGGATCAGACCGTAGATGGCAAAAGAACTTAGACTAGCTGAAAAACAGTTTACAATCACCAGAACGGTCTAATTATTTCCATTGTGTGCAGCATTTTTGGGTAATAATGGTAATTGACAGCATACATCAGCATCCAGTTTTTCTTGTTGCAGTTAAGAACACAAGCACACAAACCTGCAAAAAGCTAGTACCACCAATGGTTTTAATTTTGGAGAACACCTGCCTGGTAAAGCTTTTTCAAGCCTTCTTTCTAGAAGGCTTATATATTTGGGGAACATAAATACATTTAAAAATCAGCACCACAGTTACGCAGATATCATATGTGCATATTAATTTAGTTTTTACTTTGGAGTAAAATTTAGCTAGGTAAGGTAATAGGTGTACAGCTCTGATAAAAGTCAAAACTTTAGATCTCCTACAAGTTAGGGAAATGGCACTAGGGATCCCAAATACCCTTATTTCCTAATTACAAGTGCAACTCAAATATATACAACATTCATTTGGTTAAGAGAAGTAATTTAGGCCATGTTTTAAATAGCAGGATTGCCCAAATGATGGCTTTCTCTCCCATCTGAATAGTGCTGATCACAAACAGCAGAAAAGTCCAAAGTTTCATTCACCATTTTTATATTTCAAAGGTTTAAATGCAACACAATTTGGATAAAAGAGAGTCTCAGCAGATTGTTTTATATGTACTAAACTTAAACAATTTTAACTCTGCAAAGGCTTGTACAACATTTAGATAAAGGACAGACACATGACTCTACATACTTCTAGTCTCAGACAAACAGGGTAATAACTGTGTTAGAATTACTTAAAATAACAGTCATTTGTTTAACCACAGTTATAAAGTGGTCATTTGAAAGACTTACATATAAACAGATATTTAAATGAACTCTGATTCAGTTAAGGTTCAGTTTCATCAGAAGTCAAAAGACTGACAATATCTATAGCCTTTAAACCAGTTTCTTACAAATGTTACTAAAATCAGAACAATATTAAGAACAATATTAAGATAGACTTTTATTATAAACATAGAGAATTAGATTTTAGTATTGTATCAGAACATTAAATTTTGACCTTAGAAAAAACTTTTAGATAATTTCAAGTTATAGCCAAATTAATCACACACATAAACTTTTTATCAGCTCCATCTTTTATGTTTTTAAATACGTCATACACTTTGCAAATTTTTCTGAGTCTTCTGGTTTTTGTCCTATCCTTTTTCCACTTTGGAACAATTCTTTAGGACAAAGCTTACTCTATAAATTCCTTTCTCATTCAAAAGCATTTCCTTTTCCCTTTAACTTTCTCCAAAAAACGTATCCTCAATACCTTCCTATATCTTTCCTACTTGCTGTTTTCTGTTTTTTCTTTCTAATTTGCATTTTAAAATAACTTTTTGCAAAAATTTGAATTTAGACAAAATTGTTTTTCCCCCTTCATTATATTTCAGTGAAGACCCATGAAGAATAGAAATATTAAACTGTTTTCCATACAAATATTTGCTTGTTAATAGACCTAATTAGAAGAGTGAGTTGGGTTCAAATATCCTAATGATAGGATAAAACAGATTAAGATTACTGTCTATGAAGCCGTTTTTCTTCCGTTCTAAGGCAGAGGATAACTCACTCATCCATTCTTGTAATTTTGGTTGTATTGGACTTTGCACACTTGGGAGGCACATGCTGTGCTCTGCCACTTGAGCCATGCCTCCAGCCATTTTTGCTGTTTTGCTTTTTTCCCAGGCCAGCCTGGACTGTACTCCTCCTGTTTTATGCTTCCCACCATAGCAGGGATGACAAGTGTGTACACCATGCTCAGCTTTTTTCCATTGAGATGGGTTTCTTAAACTTTTTTTGCCAGGGCTGGCCTGGAACCACAACTTCCCAAACTCAGCCTCCCAAGTTGCTAGGATTACAGGTGTGAGCTATTGGTGCCATTTTAGTTAGTTAGACCTGGTTGAAATTAGAACTTTGGAAAACCGGTTTTCTTAGAAGCAGTAGAGACAGAGAGAGGAGAGAGGAGAACAGAAGCAACAATTCCTCTACATTAACTCAACAATAAGAAAGAAGTCCACAAACATGTACATGTATATGTAAAAATGTGTTAAATCAGGCATGCCACAAATGTCAGTCTAAGCATACACAGATGAATTTAAAAAATGCAAAAATTTAATTTGGTGGCCAAAAGTACATTGGTCAGTTATTTCTAGGAATTCCAGGAGCAGATTAACTTGTGCCCAGTGCTGTCCTTGTAGGACTCATTTTGTTAGAGGCTTAGCTTGGTGATAAAAGCAAGAGTCAGTCTCTAATAGGATCACTGCTACTGCTATCAAAATTTTAGCCTCTATCAAGCCAAGCATACTAGACACAGATTAATAGACATCCACAAAATATACAAAGTGACACAAAAAACAATTACATCATTTCAGAGTACACTCTTAGACAAACCATACTTTTGCCTTAAATTTTTTTTCTATGTTAGTATACTGGTCTGCTAGAATTCTCCCTAGGGAGCAAGATAGACTTAGTACTATTCATTCTTAAGCACATCACAATAGAGATCTCCATCACAAACACCCTAGTTTCTCTGTGTACCTTACATCCCTTCCTTGTTAATTGCCAGAACAAAGTCCAAACTTCCCTATCACAAATGGCAGAAGCCTGAAGCCTGACTTAGTTCAAATAAACACAAATGCTCAAGAGAACTTCCAAATCAGGGATCCAAACTTCCTTGTCAGACAAGTGGCAAAAGCCCAAATAGTTCAACTGAAGCAGAGAATGACCTAGAAGAGCCTCCAGACAATAAGGAAAAGGAAGGGGAAGGCCTGAGGGCACTGATCCAGGAGAACTCCTTCAGAGTCCCTAGAGTTCAAATGTTTCTTTCTCTGCCTCACCAAATGATGGTCAAAAGCAGTTGATGCTGGCCAAAGTAGAAAGATAAGAAAAGGTCACCGGAATAAAAGTAATTACAGCAGATGTGTGGAACCAGTTCCATCTTTCCTCTCCATCCAGGGTTGACTATCTGAGAATAGTAATACAAAAAGGTACATTTACTCCTGGCTGACTCACCAAAGCTGAAGCTAGAGTTTTAGACCCTGGGCCCAAACTCTTGGAATTCCAAATGTCAGGTCCAGCCACTTGCCCCTATATGCCAAATAAAAAGGCATGGTGATGGGCAGAGAAAGAAGGTTTATTACACAGCCCAGGAAGAGACAAAGTAAACACTTCAGCTCATCTTCAGCCATCTTTGGGGTAAAGACATGAGCTTTGTTTTTTAATAGACAAAGAATTAGGTCAGAGAGCAAAAGGTATGCATAGTTAAACAGTCCCAGTCATGTGTGTATTCTGGTGGTCAGACTGTTAATGGTGCTGGTGCAGTCTGTGATCAGGAGACTTCCAAAGTCCTTGTGTCCTACAAGGAAGAATCCATAGCAGGATGCGTGGGTGTAATGGGGTTTATTAAAAGTTAGGGAAGGGAAATGCAGGTGGAAGCCAGGAAGCACCGGCTTCTCCAGGTGCTTTTAAAACTTAAGCTAACCTAAGGGAAGGGGGATCCTGGTTGGCTCTTTTAGACTTAAACCAATGATTCCCAGCCAGTAATCAATGAGTGAGGAGGGGTGTGGGTGGTACCAGGGCCAGGTGAGGGTGATCTGAGCCACTCCTGAATCAGGTGTGGGCCACCTACATACACATCCAATGTTAGGTCATGTATTTTTTTTTAAATGAGTCCTGAACTTTCCCTAACTTTAGCCTGCCTCAAATTCCCCCTGAGAGACAAGAGCCTGAAGAAATCTTTTTGAGGTTGTTGAGGGGATGGAGTTCTCTTTTTCCTCGGAATCTTCTTTGAGCTGACAAGGGGCAGCAGACCCTACCTGTAAGGGGAAATTGTCTCTCCTGTTTCTTTCCTTGGGGCTATTTGGACAGAAGGTGTCTGAATCATTGTCCAGCATAGTCAAGGTTTCTCATGGAGGTCTCATTTGTCTGCAGAGATCCATAGCCCTGTTGCCTCATGATTTGGGTCCTAAAGGCTTTTATCGTGGAAGTGATAAATATGGCTTAGGAGGCATGACCCAAACACGAACAATGATAGGAGCATCAGAATGGGCCCTGCCAGGTGAAGCAGGAAGGATAAAGAATCTGACTTTTCATTTTGAAAAGTGACCGAGAGTCTTATAGTTATTTTTTTATACCTGTGGCTATTTTTAATCTTTGGCTGGCCTTCTGGGCATCTGTCATGGGCAGTTAGCCTGGACAACTGTAGTGGGCAGTTAAGGACTGATTGGGGAAATATCTATATTAGGGAACAGGTGTACCGGAGGGTAGATGCCAGTTCAATTAGTCAGTTCTATACATCAATGAGTCAGTTCTATACAGAAAGAAGACTCAAGGTGTCCCTAAGCAGAAGTTAGATACCATTGAAAGTTATATTGCCTTTGCTTAAACAGAAGGCCTTGGCCAAAGATATGAGTTTGCCTTTTGTGAGAAGCTTAGAAGGCTTAAATATTAGAGTACACATGTAAGAGACCCTTTTAAAAATCTCTTGGCTTTGGTTACTTTTAGAGGTCTGTCATAATTGACTTTATCTAGCTTTGGAGAAATTCCCTCATTTGTGTAGTCATTTTGAACTGTCTCTGGTGGCTCAATGCCACTTGTCCTTGTAAGAAGTTGGGGGACACTGACCACTCAGGAGTCGTGTCCACTTAAACTGTTTTTCTGAGCAGTTGCCTCTGAAGATTCTGCCAGTTGGGAAGTTTTGTCCCTCAGAGCCAGGAGTAGCTTCTTCCAGAAAGTCATCCAGAAGGTCAGATTTGTCCCACAGAGCAGGGAAAGTAATACATCAAACAGATAGTAAGTCAGTGCCAATTGACCCTTTCAGGCAAATTAAGCAACAAAAAGATTTATTAAAAATGAGTCTGAGGTGGGTTCAATTAAATCTAATTGTCTGTCCCACAGAGAATATTCTGACACCTTTAAATTGTTATAAAGTGTTAGCGGACAACAGTTACAAAGTTTTTACAAGGAAAATACAAAATGACCCCAATACTTAAAAATGTCTGTCCTGGTTGACAGATAAACACTTGCCAGAGTCACTTTTCATAGGCTTGTCTGTAAATGCTCCTGAAGGATTAGATCTGTAATAACAAAACTTAAAGTAACCATGATTAACAGATTAGCAATTAACATAAGAGTCTAATTACTTTTAATTGTATATAGTATTATTAACTCTCTTATTACAATTGGGAACATATGCACAAACTTGTAAAAGAAGTTAGTACCCCAGTTTGGTACAGTGTTTTTTTTATAACTCTGTTTAGAAGACTTATCTACTTGAATATAAATCACACCTAATGTACAAAGGAGCCAGTAGCAGCATCAGTTTAAACTTCGTATTTTGGTTAGGTAAAGTAACAGGTTAGTGGTTGTCAGTATTGTCAATACAGTATTGATAGTTAAAAACCCAAAATTTTCCATTAGTTAGGGGAAGGCAGTGTCAATAGTCCCAGATAGTCCCTGTTTTAATGCTCAATTGCTTATCAAATGTATAAAATAATGTTTATCTAGCTAATGTCAGATAAACCAATGTTAATCTGATGAACAGATGTCAGGCTTCAATGGCAGAACTTTTAGCATTTGTCAGAAACAGAAATGTCAAAGGCCTTATTAGATAGAAGGTACCTCATATAAAAGAACCATAGCTGTTTACCTGTATACACTTTTAGCTCTATAAATGATTTCATAAAATTTAGATACATGTACAAGGCAATAACTGTATTAGATCCATTTAAAAGAATTTTTACTTAGTTTAAACTTAGTTTCCTCAGTGTTACCAGAAAAATACCTTAGGGTTTTTGTGTATGGAGAGAGACTAATTTAGGCAGGATGCAAAGGATAGTAAATAATTTCAAATGGGCTGTGAACTCATTGAGTTTAATGAGTTTTTAAAAAACTTTTAAGATATGTTTACTACTAAACAATCAATAATGGGGAAACAGTTTCTCAGTGCAAGGAAATCAAATAGTTTTGGAGCATTAGTACAAGTGGTAATAGAAAAATCCTTTTGGGGGAACAAGTACATTTTCTAAAAAGATAATTATAAACCAATAAGATTAATGCCTCAAATTATTAGATACAGAAACAGAGGTAAGGGAGTTAGCATAAAGTTCAGAAACCCAATGACTGAGAGTCATGCCTTGGATATTGAGAAGAACTCACATCCTAGACTGCTGATGTTAACTGACAGAATGGTTTGGGACACACAGCAGGGTTGTGCAGCCCCTGGAGCCCAGGAATAACAGGCTCAGTCATTGAAGTTAATGGCACACACAATTTATCAGTTTGGAATTAATTATTTTTTTGGTAGATCCATAAAAACTTGAGATCTCATCATCCCATCTGGAGGGTACACTTTTGTTTGGTTTTGCTAAAATTTTTATCAGCCTATAGCACCACAAGTCCCTGACAATTATTTAGATAAAACAGAAACCCATTTTAAATACACATTAGTACCTTACATTTTGACCTCAGAAAACTCTCTAGGCAAACTTTAAACTGTAGCCACCCCAATCACATACATATAACCTTATAAGCGTTAAGACCTTAATTTGCATCTTGAATCAATCTTTGTAAAGACCCGAATTTAGATAATTGTTTTTAGTAAATACTCAGCAACTTTATACCTTAAAAGAAGACTCAGGAAGAAAAGTAAATTATCTTGTATTATAAATTTTTTAGGATCTGTTCTTTATACAAGGGGGGATTTGTAGTGACAATTCTGATTAGAATTGTATTGTACGTTAGTTGCATTGCCCCCAGCGTCTCTCCTCCTCAGCCCCCTCCTCACCCCACTTAAAGCAATTGCAAGAGGTTTTCTAGTTCTGTTTCATACAGGTACATGAAGTCCATCAACCATACACTGTTACCTTAATCTCCTTCCTTCACCCTCCCCCTGACTAGTACCCCAACCTCACACCCACTCACACTGTGTCTATTTTACAGTCCTGATTTTTGTTATTAATATTTAAGTTGACATTCAAAGTGTGTCTCAATGTATGACCACTGTGGGTGAGTTTTACTTTGGTCTGTTCAACCCCTTCAAATACGTTCCCTTACCCCTTTACCTCCCACTGTTTTCAGTACACATCCTTATGTCCTCTACCTTCACATCCCTATGGTATGCGATATTACTGATGCTCTACCACTCTCTCTTCCTTTCCCTCTTTCCCTGAGTTCCACAGAGTAGTTCCACTGTTACAAACATGTTCTACATCTGAGTTTGTATGTGATCATGCTTGTTTTTGTCTATGTGTTTATCTTTGGATCTACCTTCCACATATGAGAAAAAACATACGTCTTTTGTGTTTCTGATCCTGGCTAACTTCAGTTAACATAATGTCTGTCCTCCAGTTGCATCCATTTACCTTCAAACCTCATGTCATTATTCCTTGTGGCTGAGTAATACTCCATTGTGAATATATACCACAATTTATTGATTCACTCATCAGTTGTAGGGCATCTGGGTTGTTTCCAGAGCTTGGCTATTATGAATAGTGCTGCAATGAATATTGGTGTACAGGTGTCTCTACTGTATCCTGTCTTATGTTCCTTTGGGTAGATGCCAAGGAGTGACATCACTGGATCATATGACAGTTCTATCTCTAGTTTTTTGATGAATCTCCATACTGCTTTCCATAGTGGTTGTACTAATTTGCATTCCCAGCAACAGTGTATAAGGGTTCCTGTTTTGCCACATCCTCAACAGCATTTGTTGTTATTACCCTTGATTCTGGCCATTTTAACTGAGGTGAGATGAAATCTAAGTGTTGTTTTGATTTGCATCTCTTTTATAACCAGGGAACTTGAACACTTCTTCATGTATTTACTGGCCATTTGTACCTCTTCCTTTGAGAATTCCCTGTTTAATTCATGTGCCCATTTCTTCATTGGGGTGTTGATTCTTTGAGGGCTGAGTTTTTTGAGTTCCTGGGAAATTCTGGATATTTGACCCTTGTTGGATGAGTAGCTGGCAAAGATTTTCTCCCATTCTGTGGGCTGTCTCCTGAGTCTGGTTCTTGTTTCTTTTGCTGTGCAGAAGCTCTTTAGTTTGATACAGTCCCATTTGTTCATTGTTTCTCTTAGCTGCTGAGCCTTTTGAGTTCTGTTTAGGAAGTTGTTCCCTATACCTATCTGTTCCAGTGTATTTCCTACTGCTTCTTGGAGTTGTTTCAAAGTTATAGGACATAAATTAAGGTCTTTGATCCACTTTGAGTTGATTTAGGTTCAGGGTGTAGTTTCAATGTTCTGCATGTGGAAATCCAGTTTTCCCAGGAGCATTTGTTGAAGAAGCTGTCTTTTCTCCATTGTGTGTTTGGACTCCTTTGTCAAAGATCAGTTGGCTGTAGATGTGTGGGTTTATGTCTGGACCTTCTATTCTGATCCATTGGTCTTCCTGTCTGTTTTTGTGCCAGTACCATGCTGGTTTTTTTATTGTTACGTCTCTGTAGTATAGTTTGAAGTCGGGTATTGTGATGCCTCCAGCATTGGACTTTTTGCTCAGAATTGTTTTGGCTAGTCAATGTCTTTTGTGTTTCCATATGTACTTCGTGATTGCTTTTTCTATTTCTGTGCATAATGTCATTGGAGTTTTGATAGAGATTGCATTGAGCATGTAGATTGCTTTTGGTAGTATGGCCATTTTCACAATGTTGATTCTTCCAATCCATGAGCATGGAAGTTCTTTCCTTCTTCTGATGTCTTCTTCAATTTCTCTCTCCAGTGGTTTATAGTTTTCATTGAAAAGGTCTTCGGTTTCTTTTGTTAAATTTATTCTTAGGTACTTTATTGTTCTTGAGCCTATTGTAAATGGGATTGTTTTCCTGATTTCTTTCTGTCTATGCATTGTTGGTATATAGAAAAGCTACTAATTTCTGTATGTTAATTTTGTATCCTGCTACTTTGCTGAAAGAGTTTATGACAGTTTTTTAGTAGAATTTTTGGGGTCTCTTAGGTATAGGATCATGCCATCTGCAAATAGGGATAGTTTGACTTCTTCCTTCCCTATTTGAATCCCTTTTAAAATTGTTTATTCATTTATTCATATGTGCATACATTGTTTGGGCCATCTCTCCCCACTGCCTCCTGCCTCCTCCTTCTCCACCCCACCCCCTCACTTCCAGGCAGAACGTGTTCTGACCTTTTCTCCAATTTTGTTGAAGAGAAGACATAAGCAATAATAAGAAAGACATAGTGTTTTTGCTAGTTTGAGATAAAGATAGCTATACAGAGAGATTCCTAACATTGCTTCCATGCACATGTGTATTACAACCCAAAATGGTTGAATCCGTTTTATTTCTTGTTCTTATTGCTCTGGTTAGGAATTCCAAAAGTATATTGAGTAGTAGTGGAGAAAGTGGACAGCCCTGTCTTGTTCCTGACTTTAAGGGGAATGGTTTCAGTTGTTCTCCATTTAGTATGATGTTAGCTCTAGGTTTGTCATATATAGCCTTTATTATGTTAAGGAACATTCTTTCTATTATTCCTAGTTTCTTCAGAGCTTTTATCATGAAAGGGTGTTGAATTTTGTCAAAGGCTTTTTCTGCATCAATTGAGAGGACCATGTGGTTTTTGTCCTTGCTTCTGTTTATATGTTGTATTATGTTTATGGATTATGTAAGTCAAACTATTCTTGCATACCTGGAATGAAATCAGCTTGGTCATGGTGTATGAACTTTTTGACATGTTGTTGAATTCTGTTTGCCAGTATTTTGTTGAGAATCTTTGCATCTATGTTCATTAAAGATATTGGTCTATAATTCTCTTTTCTGGTTATATCTTTATTGGGTTTTGGAGTGAGTGTAATGCTGGCTTCATAGAATGAGTTTGGTAGTGTTCCTTCCCTTTCTATTTCCTGGAAAAGTTTGAGGAGTATTGGTGGTCTTCTTTAAAAGTTTGGTAAAATTTGGCTATAAATCCATCAGGTCCTGGGATCTTCTTTGTAGGGAGACTCATTATTACTGCTTCAATTTCATTGCATGTAATAGGACTATTTAGGTGGTTAATATCTTATTAGTTCAATTTTGGTTGGTTATATGTGTGTAGGAATTTATTCATTTCATCTAGATTTTCCAGTTTATTTGAATATAAGTTTTCAAAGTACTCTCTAATGATTCTCTGGATTTTGTTGGTATTTTTGGTTGTGTACCCTTTTTCATCTCTGATTTTATTAATTTGGGTCTTCTCCCTCCTCTGTTTTGTGATGTTGACGAAAGGTTTGTCAATCTTGTTAATCTTTCCAGAAAACCAATTTTTGTTTCATTGAGTCTTTGTACAGTTTGTTTGGGTTTGATTTCATTGATCTCAGCCCTGGTCTTTATTATTTCTCTCTGTCTGCTGGATTTGGGTTTGGTTTGTTCTTGTTTTCTAGGTGCTTAAAGTGCATCATTAGATTGTTTATTTGAAAGGACTCTGTTTTTCTAATGTAGGCACTTAGAGCTATAAACTTTCCCTTAGCATGGCCTTTGCTATGTCCCACAGAGTCTGGTAGGTTGTATTTTCATTTTCATTTGATTCTAGGAACTTTTTTTTTTTTTTCTGCCTCCTTTTTTTTTTTTTTTCATTTTTCTTTTATTATTCATATGTGCATACAAGGCTTGGTTCATTTCTCCCCCCTGCCCCCACCCCCTCCCTTACCACCCACTCCACCCCCTCCCGCTCCCCCCCTCAATACCCAGCAGAAACTATTTTGCCCTTATCTCTAATTTTGTTGTAGAGAGAGTATAAGCAATAATAGGAAGGAACAAGGGGTTTTGCTGGTTGAGATAAGGATAGCTATACAGGGCATTGACTCACATTGATTTCCTGTGTGTGGGTGTTACCTTCTAGGTTAATTCTTTTTGATCTAACCTTTTCTCTAGTTCCTGTTCCCCTTTTCCTATTGGCCTCAGTTGCTTTAAGGTATCTGCTTTAGTTTCTCTGCGTTAAGGGCAACAAATGCTAGCTAGTTTTTTAGGTGTCTTACCTATCCTCACCCCTCCCTTGTGTGCTCTCGCTTTTATCATGTGCTCATAGTCCAATCCCCTTGTTGTGTTTGCCCTTGATCACAGAGTCTGGTAGGTTGTATTTTCATTTTCATTTGATTCTAGGAACTTTTTGATTTTGTCCCTTATTACTTCAGTCACCCATTTTTTTTTTTTAGTAGTGTGTTGTTCGGTTTCCATGTGTTTGAGTATTTTCTGGGGTTTCTTTTGTTGTTGAGGTCTAGTTTTATTCCATTGTGGTCTGATATGATGCAGGGGGTTATTTCAGTTGTCTTGAATTTGTTGAGACTTGCTTTGTGTCCTAAAATATGATCTATTTTGGAGAAAGTTCCATGAGCTGCAGAAAAGAATGTATTGCTTTGTTGTTGGGTGAAATACTATGTAGACAGTATTTCAACCATATCTATTTGGTCTAATGTGTGGAGTAGTTCTGAAGTTTCTTTGTTGATCTTTTGTCTGGATGATGTATCTATTGGTGACAGTGGCATATTCAGTTTTCCCACTGTCACTTTGTTAATGTCTACCTGTGTTCTTAGGGCCATTAGAGTTTTTTTTTTTTTTTTTTTGTAAATGGGTGCCCCTGTGTTTGGTGCATATATGTTAAGGATTGATATTTCCTCTTGATGAATTGTTCCTTTCATTAATATGAAGTGACTTTTATTGTCTCTTCTGATTGATCTAATCTGAAGTCTACTTTGTCAGATAAGTATGGCTATTCCTGCCTGTTTATGGGGTCCATTTACTTGGAAAACTTTTTTCCAGCCTTTGACTCTAAACCGGTGTTTATTTTTTTCAGTGAGATGAGTCTCTTGTAAGCAACATATAGTTGGGTCTTGTTTTTTTAACCCAATTTGCTACTCTATGTCTTTTGATTGTGGCATTGAGGCCATTTATACTTAGTGTTAATATTGAGAGGTTCCTGTTGTTCCCAGTCATTCTTGTTCCCCTGTTGTTCAGTTTTACCTATTTCTTGTTTACTGGTATGCTTGCTGAAAAGGGTTTATTCTTTCTTAGTCTTCCTCTCTCACTCTAGTTTCTTCTTCTATATGTAAAAGTCCTTTAAGTATCTTCTGTGCTGCTGGCTTGGTAGTCACAAATTACTTTAGTTTTTTCTTGTTATGGAAGGTTTTAACTTCTCTTTCGATTAGGAAGGATAGTTTTGCTGGGGAGAATAGTCTAGGTTGACAGTTGCTTTCTTCCAGGGCCTGTTTTATGTCTTTCCATGACCTTCTTGCATTTAGAGTTTGAGTTGAGAAATCTGCTATTATTCTAATGGGTTTGCCTTTACAGATGACTTGTCTTTTTCTCCTTCATAGCTTTCAGAATTCTTTCTTTGTTCTGTGTGCTGAGTATTTTGATTATGATGTGTCTGGGGGTGTTTCTTCTTTGGTTCTGGCAGTTTGATGTTCTATAAGCTTCCTGTACCTGGGTGACTCTTTCTTGAGGTTAGGGAAGTTTTCTGCTATTATTTTATTGAATGCCTTTAGTTTGTATTTCTTCTCCTTCTTCTACACCTGTGATTCATAGATTTTGTCTTTTCATGGTGTTCCAGATATCTTTCATGTTCCATTTGTATTTTCTTAGCACTCTTTCATGATCTTTTATTGTTTGGTCTAATTCTCTATTTGTTTTCTGTTCCTGATACTCTATTTTCAACTTGCTCCACTCTTTTCATCAAGCTTTCAATTGTGATATTTATTTGGGATATTGAGTTATTTATTTTGGATTGATTATTTTTAAAGGTTTCCATATCTTTATTGATTTCCTCTTTCAAGTCCTGCATAGACTTGTTAATTTCATTCATCTATTTGTTTGTATTCTCTTTGAGTTCATTTAACTGTTTATTCACGTTCTCTCTGAGGTCAAACACTAACTTGTGTGTTTCTTCTTTAATCATTTTTACTATTGTTTTTTAGAATTATTTGATAGCTCTTCCTCTATGTAGGTGTTTGGATCCTTAGTGGTGGAATTGGTTTTTGATGGTGACTTGTCTTGCTCTTTCATTCTGTGTTGAGATTTACGCATCTGGAGTTGGTTTTGGTTAGGGTTTTAATTCCTTGTGTCCCTGTAGTTGGGGTTTTGAGTTTTTTCCTCCTGGACCTCCTCAGAGAGGGGTATGCTAGATATGTTACCCCTTACAGGGTTCTTGTGGTGCCAATTACCTCTTTTCTCTCCTCAGTGAGGGGGCTGGAGTGCCCGCTCTTTGGAGCACAGGGGCTCTCCTGAAGTTGCCGTGGGGAGTGCTCGGTCTCTGTGCACTGTGTGTGTGTGTTGGAGGGGGGCTCCTAGCACCTGCAGAGTAGCAGATTGCCATCCAGTGGAGGAGCTGGGATTCCAGCTCTTGGACAGGAGAGATGTGGCTGTTGTGTAAGGAGGTGCAGTGTGAAGCTGGGCTTCTTTGTACCTTGGGGGAACAGGGCTTCTGGTGCTGCCTGCAGGTTAGCAGGTTATAGCTTTCCTTCCCTCAGTGGGCAATCTGGCATTCTTGTTCTTTGATGGGGGAGTGAGGGCTCTCCTGCTATCAGGGACAGTGGGGACAGGGACAGGGACAGTGCTGGGCCTTCATGCTGTGTGGGGAGGGAAAGCCTCCTGGTGCCAGTATAACAGCAAAGCTGGATGGCTTGAATCATCTGGTGCCCACAAAGCAGCAGAGGCCCTGGGGTCTACTTGCATTGGGGTGTGGGCATCCAGGAGCCACAGCAGTTGCTGCAGGCATGTGAGTCCTGAGGCTTGCTTGCTGGCACTGGGCTAACTGGAGCCACAGCAACTGCTGCAGGCACAGGGGAATCAAATCTTCATATAGCAGGAGTCCTGGGACCTGCTTTCCAGGCATGGGCTACAGGAGGGTGGTGCAGTAGTGCTGCAAGTAGAGGGGAACTAAGCCTTTGGGTAGCATGAACCCTGGTGCCTGATTTCCTGCATGTGCTTCAGGGAGTGCAGTTCAGTGGCTCTGCTGCCAGCTTAGCCCAGGAGAGCCTAGCCTATGGGCAGCAGGGGTTCTGGGGCCTGATTTCCCGCATGGACTTCAGAGAGTGCAGTTCTGTGGTGCTGCTTCTGGGGAAACCAAGCCTGCTGGCTTGTGCCTTCTGTTACCCGTGGAGCAGTGGAAGCCGTGGGTCCTGCTTACACAGGGGTGCCAGTTTCCCTAGCATTTCAGGGTGAAGGTGTAGCAGGTTGTGTAGTGGGGGGGAGCATGGAGCTCTGAGTTCCTGTGTGTGCCAGGAAGCAGGACTTAACACCAAGCAAGCACTGGGTAATGGAGCCTAGAACCACGTGGTGACTTCAGGGGTGGGGGATCGGGAGTGTTGAGCTGCGTGTTGTTTTTCCCATT
This sequence comes from Castor canadensis, assembly GCF_047511655.1. NCBI lineage: Eukaryota > Metazoa > Chordata > Mammalia > Rodentia > Castoridae > Castor > Castor canadensis. The sequence goes on from NC_133392.1 coordinate 8,105,561, forward strand.
CTTTCCATGGTTAGTTCTCTGTGGATTTGGAAAAGATGTTGCTTCTCACTGTTTATGAGACCCCATGGGTGCATTTTGGGATCCTCTGATCTTCCTTTTTCAGGGTAGTTAATTGCTGTTGGGCTGTAACAATGTCAACAATCTGCCATCTTTGCCTCTTTAAGAAAAGTAAATTAAACTGTTTTTTTTTACAATAGTAATTTATAAGAACACATGGGTTAATAAACCTAATTATAAAAAAGAGTTGAATGTAAATCACACTCATGGTAGAATAAAACAATTATTGTCCATAAATTTTCTTTTAGTCCTAAGGCAGAACATAGGCCTGGTTAGAATTAGAACTTTAGATAACTTTTGAGACAGTTTTAAACATTAACTTTACAAAAGTAGCTTAAGAATCATCCTAAAGACATCTAAACACACACACACAGATGTTTTGACCTAGGCATGCCAAAAAATGTCAAATATAAGTGCATATATATTAGCTCAAAAAAGTAAAAATTCAGTTTCCACAAGTACATAGGTTGGAGATGGACTAACACATACACAGAAAGCACACAATAACACAAGACAGTCATATTAATTTAGAGTATACTCTTAAATCATTTTTTGTCACTATCTTTAGGTTAGCCAGCTAGATTCTTAAGTAGTTTATGACAGATCTTTAACACAAATACCTTACTCTTTGTCCAAACCTTAACAGCTTAATGTTTTAAAACTATATTAATTTGGAGAATTTTAACCACAGGTTAGTTATAATTTTCCTAGAGGATGACAAGATGGCATCACCCATGAGTTTCCTATTCCTAGGGAATGGCAAGATGGCACTGAACACATGGTGGCTTTGTCATGGTGGCAGCATTTCCTGTAACCACATAGTCTCTCCAAAGGGGCTTTCAAATGGACCACAAAAATATATTATATGCAACCTGCAGGCTCAAAATAGTAATCTGTCATAGGAATAAAAGATCTCCCCTGGGAGACAGGTGTTATTGCCCATATGCGTTATTATGTGGCAATTAAGGCACTTTAGGTCATCTTTTTTAGATTAGCAGGATTAAAACACTTCCAGTATTTAAGGATACAGCCAAGTGGTGAGTATGTTGGCTTCTCCTATGCTGGCTGGTGGAGAGAGACAGGGAAAGGGAAGGGGGAAAATTACCTTTAAAGAAAGAGATGAGAACTTCTGAGATCCACAAGGCATGCCTTCTGTCTCAAGGAAATCTCCAGTATGGATCCTTTTCGACCTGGGTTAGTCAGATGTCCCTGAGTGCCAGCAAGTGTAGGGTACCCTGGCTTTCAATCAGCCATGCTCTTAAGGGCTCGCCTCTCCACATTTTCATGGTGTGGGATGTTGATCCTGAATGCTAACCCAGCTATTATCCTAACGAAGAGACCAAAGGTGGGATTTGAACTCATGGCCTCACACTTATTAGGTAGGTGTTTTACCATTTGAGCCACTCTGCCAGTCCTTGCTAGCTTCCCTAAAGAAAGGAGACTTAGAAACTGTCTTTAGAATCTGAATAAATAATCCATCAATCCTATCAGTGAGGGTGCCAGCTGCTGATTGGCTGTCCCAGAGCATGTATTCCTGGGACAGGGGTTGAGTGTTTCTGTGATTCCCACAGGCCATGGGGACAAAGAGAGCTGAGTGATAGTTGGGGCAGGGTACCCAGGACAAACAGAGGCACGGTGTGCAAGAGAGCAATGGAGTGGGACAGGGGAGAAAGGAAGAAGGATGTGGACATAAGGCATCTGCAGGAAAAAGGGGTCAGGCCTGAGGCCCAGGGCTGCCAGAGCTGGCATCTTTATTATCTTCCCTGGGTGCTGGCAGCTGTGGAGGTGGCTGCTGGTGCTGCTCCCTCTTCTCACTGGCTGCTTGACCGCATGGCTCCAGTGGATGTGTATCCCTGGCCCCTCTGGAGGCAGTTTAGAGTCTGGGGCCAGTTGCGTTGGATGAGGCATGCCTCTTATTTGCCATCCAAAACCCCACCAGCAGCTCACGACATGGGACAGGTTGGGGGCAGAGGATGGGTAGAGAGAGGGGCCCAGCTCATTGCCTGGGGCAATGGCCACCATGGCTGGCATTGTCCAGGACCCTGGGGGCAGTCCTGATCATCCTCCCTGAGCCATGCAGCTGCTTGGGCCAGGTGGTTAGAGACTCTGGTGTGCACTCTCTGGACAGCGGGATTTTTGGGATAGGAAACCTATCATGCAAAGAAGTGGAGGGGTGGGTAGGGAGGAGGACATTGTAGTTTAATGTGATCCATCTCCTGTGGTGTGCATCCCCAGGTGTGACTCAGCAGCAGGAGCAAATCCAACTCCTGGTCAGGCACTAGGTGCTTTTCTCAGAGGGAGTTATGGGACTCTGTTGTCCCAGCATAAGGGTCACACACCACTCAATCCATGGGTGGTGTTTGGTTCCAAAATATCAGGCGGAGGGGTGCAGGGCCAGAGGACAGAGAGGGATGGGTTAGGAGAAAGGAAATGAGTTGAAATAGCATCTTGAGGTCTCACCCTTTAACGTCTGGCTGTCTCACCACAAATGCTACTGTGTTGGTGCAGTCTGTGGTCAGAAGACTTCCAAAGTCCTGTGTCCCACAGGGAAGAATCCATAGCAGGATGTGTGTACTTGGGATTTATGAAAAGTTAGGGAAGGGAAATACAGCTGGAACCTGGAAAACAGAGATAGCATGCTCTTCTTCTCCAGGTGCTTTAAAAACTTATACTGACTTAGGGGAAGGGCAGAACCAGGTGATTCCCACCCAATAATCAATGAGTAGGGGAGGAGCATGGGTGGTTCCTGAGCCAGGTGAGGATGATCTGAACCATCCCTGGGCCAGGCCTGGGCAACCTACATACACATACAATATATAATCATATTTTTAAAGGAGTCCCAAACTTTTCCTAACTCTAGCCTGCTGCAGGAGGTGGTGGCAGGCAGGTGGTCTAGCAGCTCATTGTCCCAGGATTGGTGGGGTGGAGTCTGGTTGGCCATTATCTCAGTCCTTGTTCTTTGAGGGTTCTGGAGAAGTTATCACTATCACAACTTGAGGGTAGCAGTCTGGTTCCCATGAGATGATTTCTTTTGCTCCAGGGTGCAGTCTCATTATTATAGGTAATTGTCCTCATTTGGGGGTGGGGGTGGCCTGTCCTGCAATACTCCACTCTTCCTTAGGGTTACTTTTAGTGCCTTGTCATAAAGATGTTACCAATCAGTCCTGTTATTCCTGGAACCCAAAGTGATTGCAAAGTGACTGCAAAGAGAATGGCTTAAGCAAAGACAGATACAGAATGGAAGCAGAGATGCTAGACTTTTCTCCTGTTTTTAGTTAATACATGGGCTCAAGTAAGGAGTCAGTGCTTTTTAGCAAAAGCAGTTTAAATACTTCTTATATCACCATTCAGGCAAGGCAAACCCAAATGGTGAAATCATTCTTTTTTTTTCTTTTTTGATAATAAAAGCCATGCATATTTATTACACAAAATTATGAAGACAAAGGAAGTGTAAAGGAGGAAGTGAAGTCATGCAGTCTTGTTTTCCAAAAACGCTCCAAAATGTTTAAAAATACAAGTTCCTTTTTAGTTTTCTCTTTATATTGGAATATTAGAATCATATTGCAATGTTTTGAGTTCTACTTTTTGTGGTTTTTTTTTGTGTGTGTGTGGTATTGAGACTTAAATTCAGGACCTCACGCTTGCTAGACAGGTGCTGTACCACTTGAGTCATTCCACCAGCCCTGAGTTCTGCTTTTTGAACTTAATATTATACTGCAAATGTTTTCTCATGTACTTAAATATTCTTCTAGGCCATGTTTTAGTGACTGGGTGTGTAGTAATTGAATTATCCATCCTGATGGGTTCCATTTGTATGGGATTTTAAGCAGCAACATTTTTTGTGCATGTTTGTACTCATCTGATACGTATATTTTTGAGATGTGGTCTTGCTTTGTAGCCCAGGCTGGCCTTGAACTCATGATCTTCCTGCCTCTGCCTACCAGTTGTACCACCATGCCCAGAAATTAGTTGTTTTTGCCTTAAAAATTTTTTTTTGCAGTGCTAGAGATTCAACCCAGGACATTGTGCATACTAGCACCGTGTTCTTCTACTGAGCTACACCCTTAGCCCCTGATTATTTCTTTAGGGTCCCTTCCAGCAAGTGGAGTTATTGGGCTTGATGGTGTATAAACAGCCTGTAAATTGGCCTCCGACAATCCCCACCTGCACGTATCCCTGTATTGGTACAATCCCTTCCTTTGAGTGTCTAATGACTTGCTTTTGATACATAAAATGTGGCAAGAGTGATGGGCTATTGCCTTCAAGTTAGGGTATAAACCTGTGACTTGCATCTTGCTTGTGTTGTTTTGCTTTAAGGACAGTAGCTGCTGTGTTTTGAGCTGCCCTATGGTGAGGTTACATGGCCAGGATCCCAAGGGGGCC